>NC_079484.1:10665477-11928280 GCF_026230105.1 Diorhabda sublineata
ACCTGCGTGAAAAATAGTAAATGTTGAAGCACATATTTTGCATTACCAGTAATATTGATATTCTGATTCGTGCTTATATTTTTGTGGTACCTTCGATGGTTTGGCTTTTTTTCTCGCTGAGCAGTGGGCGCCCTCTGTCTAAATAAAAACAAATTTGGGGGAGCGTTTATGTATAACACATAATAATGTGTTTGCATTTTGAGTATATGGTATAGGTACAAACACAGTACTTCAGCTTTAAAGTGATTCGACAAATCGTAGCAGGAACTTCTTCCCTTAGGAAATAATCTATATATTAGAACATTATCAAAAAATCAAACCAAAAATCGTGTTTTTCCTAACAAACCGCAATACTTTGATTCAAATTCAAAAAGTTTCCATTTATATAGCCGCTTTTTGGCACTATATATAAGATATTAATTAGTGGGATCTTTCGTCTTCTATCAGTAGAAACAAAGATAACTCAGCTAGATGCGTAGAGACAACACACTCACATATTTTTTCGCTTACAAAATTAAGAAAAACGTTAGAAATGTAGGATTTTTTTTTATTCTAGGCATAACTAGATTATAAAACATTTGTATAATGTCGCAATTTAATTTATTATCATCGTCAACGCAGTCAGGAGAAAAAAATTCTATAGACTGTGTTTAGCAGAAGAAAGTACTACACTTACTATTATACATACATTGTCAGTTATTATTAAGCATTTCCTACAGCTTTCAGATGAGGTTCTCATTCGTCCTGTTAACAGCAACTTCCTTAGAAGTATCGTGACGGAAACGAAAACTCTTTTTAATAAGCTGGAATAAATCCAAAGCAGATAGTGATGGTTTTCTATGAATATTTCATATTATTATTTCAATTTATATAAAATCAAAGCTTTGTAAGCCGCAACATTAAAAAAATTTGACTAAATATCCAATTATTTATTCGATGTTCCCGATTCGAATGGTAATTCTTTAAACCTGATGGTGAAACCGGCAAATTCCGAAATTGCTCTTCTCATAAATTCTGTCGGCAACTAAATTAAAATTCGCAATCAAATCAGTTCTCCTGAGAATTTCGCTCAAAATTTGTGAGCCTGTAATTTATTAGATGGTTCGTTTGAACTTACAGTGAGGTATTTACCAACATTTTGTGAAACGTCAAATCAAAATTTTAGATTTGGCAAAGTATAATTAAGATTATAAGAATATATCGATATATCGAAAACAACTAGTTTCCCAGTAGGTATTGTTTTTTCTAGCCAGTGTTGATGTTAACAAGTAATTGAAATATTAAAAAATAAAATTACACGAGTAGTTCGATCTTTTACGAAGGTACCTACTCAAGTTTTGAGATTGTTTTCTTTTGTGATCGATTTTTTCGAACACTTCTGGAAAAAAAATGCTGGTGTACCATTGATCTCTCTACGTTGCTCTAATGAAAAGATACTGAATATACTGTTTACACCAGCACTACACCAACACTGTCTGACGCGCGTTTCGGTAACCAAGTTATCGTCTTCAGAGGCTGATGGTAAACAGTTTACTTTCTCTGAAGACGATAACTTGGTTATCGAAACGCGCGTCAGATAATGTAATTGTGAGTATTGCTGTAAACAGTGTATTCAGTATGAATATCGCCAACGATTCCAGAAATTCCAACGTACTAATGGAAAGCCAACCCAAACGGGTCAAACCCAACATTTCTTGTTGGGTTTGACCCGTTTTGAAAGTCCCATATAGTCGATTGTTGTTTAGTTTCCAGTGAAATACGGTGATTCGAGATGATGCTTCATCACCAAAAGTAAAAGCGAGTTGATCGGCATACTGCTATTGGTTCAATCCACGTCGAAAATCAAAGAAAATCATCGCAATAAAATCTGAAAATTTAATTAATTTTTTTTACCAAGATGAATGTTTTAAATATCTGTAAAAACTTGAATAGCAGAGAACAAGCATAAAAGAAAGTTTCAAATAATATATTAAATTTCTATTAAAACACAGGAATTAAAAATAAATTTTGTGTCAATTTATTTTCAAAGTTAAAATATTATAAATCAAGGTAGTCACTGCTTATACCAATGTTGGGTAGATAAATAATAGGTGGGTACACTTGGCAGTTAACGTGTTAACAGCTAAAGTGTTGATAGAGACTGTTTCGGCGCTTTCGGGTATCAACAGTGCAAGGTAGACATTTAATTATATATATATCTTTAGCAAACAACACATAGGAAGTAAAAATATTTTCTAAGCATTCGATTTCATGCTTTCATATTGATTTTACTAAGAATTTTGTCACTGATTACTCCAAAAAAATGTAAAACATGACTAAACTAATTGTATTTGTGCATTCGAACGACTGATACTTCAGAATGGAATCTAAACACAATAAAATATAGCAAAAATAATTATTGAGATGAGACTGGTTATATTTTAAGTCTCAAAAAGTCTTTGTAGCAACAAAGAAGTCCTCTTCTGAAATAAACTTCTTGGTAAAGAAACTTTTAATTAAATCACCCACACATTCCGGAGAGTAGTCGTATTCTATTAATACCCTAGAAATTAGAATTGCTATCAAGAAAAATTTTTTTTTTCAAGTTTTCTTATAAAGTGCCAAAAAAGCGTAGGATGGAATCAGACATGTCCTTTAATATTAACATAATTACATTTGCCGTTTGTATTTTTTTACATATTTAAATTTATTTTCAACCGAACATGGTAGGAAGTATTTTTTAAAAGGTTTCTGAAATATCTTGTTTTAAATTATGTTTATGTATAATTTTTATGGCTATTAACTGGCATTAGAACGACGACGGTGGATCGCAATTTTTGCATTATCACTGTTTAATGTTTTTACGGGGGTTGAGACTTAAGTTTTGAGATAGGCAAATAAAACAAAATATTTATAATTGGATATAGCTGTATTGTTTTTCAGAATATTCTCCATTAAGATCAATATATTTGCATGCGTTTGAACCAATTTTCCATTCCGATTGAGGTACCTCCAGAACATGTGATTTGAGCACATTAACCGTTTCTTCGGGTGTAGAAAAACGTTGACCTCGCAATTTATTTTTCACTTTCAGGAATAAGAAGAAATCATTAGGTACCAAACAGTGCTTCATGAGTTAACAAATTTTGTTGGATTTGACTCGTCTAGATAGACTCTACAGTCGATCGTTGTTTAGAAGTAGTAGTTGTTATGGTTGTTTAGTAGTGAAAAGGCTATAATGCATAACAAACATACATAGAGCAATTAGCGTGATTATCGAAGATGTTTTTGTAAGGGATTGTAGGGCTATGAGTGTTTGAATTGGTTCATGAAAGATTTACCTCGCTCTAGTCGAACTTCTAATGAAAGAACCGATGAAGTTTTGTAATTGATCTAAATAGAATGGCATGTAAGCGCTATTAAGATTCCGCTTACGCATTGGGTATCAATTAATTAGTTTAAAATAAAGGACAAAGGCTGAGTATTCGAAAAATCGATAAGTTTACAGCGGGGAATTTGATTAAAAGTATTGAAATCTGCAATTCTTTGTGAATTTGCAATAAAATGGAGCCATTTTTTAAGAGGTTAATAGCATAAAATGAAAATTGGATAAAATATTGGTTAAATTGGAATAATCGTGATGGAAGTGTGTTGAATTAACCCAAAGCACGTTTTGGCAGCTGTAAAGGTGATATTGTGAGTTGTTTATAGTGGGACTGGAAGGTAGTTTTGACCAGATTTTTTGCTCCTTAACCATAAAAGTTCGACAACTACGAAATGATGCAACTACCCAAGAAATGACAAAAGTTCAAGGATAATCATGGCACATATGTACTGAATAAGATTTCTAGTGAAGAAAAATTTTATTCAAAAATTAAGTAAGAGTACAAAAATATCTTTTGATGCCATAATATACTGGACTACTATAACAATTAGAGAATCTAGGAATTATACAATAAAATGTTAAAATCGAATCATGTATTTGAGAGGCTACTATGTTGAATACATGATGCGATCATGCAGGAAAATCTAAAAATATGCTCAAATATTAAATGTTATAAAAATAAAATAGAAGATGCAAATCTACTGCTTCAACTTTCACCAAAAATTCTTTTCTGATAAGAAGATACAAATACATGAAAATTTTCAGCTACTGTAATAAGCTTAGATATGTAATTGAAGGAGAACCTAAAAACATAAATTATACACAAATAGTGAATGTAATGAAAACGCGATGAAAATGCAAACAAAGGAAGCTGAGACTTACCGACCTAACATACTCAGCGACATTGGAATTGTTTCACACAGAAGGACTATATTTAGAACAGGCTGCAATCACAATAAGTTTTAACCTTCACAATTTTTACAAAAACATTTTTCTAGTTTTATTATAAAAACAACCTGCCTACGAAGCTGAACAGTTCAGATATTATTAGTTATTGAGAGTTAGTCTACTCGTATAAAACAAAATCAAATCTCTATAAATTAAAAAAAAAATCAAAATTATCACCATATTAACGATTTTGACAGCAATAGAATTCGTTCAGTTCTGACGTGCCAACACATGGCGTACTCGCATATACAGGGTGTTTCAAATTAATTACAAACTATTGCTAACTTTTTTAATATTCTAGATACGAAGTCTGTTAAATTAGCAAAGTAGTAGTACTTTTCAAGCTGATTAAGATAGTGAAAACAGAAAAACAATTGCTTATACCGTTTCTGAGTAAATTGGAAAAATACAATATTTTTTAATAGAACATCCTGTATATTTTTGGCTCAAGCTTTTCTAAATTATTTGCAGAATATAGAAGCTCCTACACAACATCAGTGCAAATTTGAAAATAATCCAGCTAATAGCCTATTCATCTTTCTAACAAGTTGAGATATTTAAATCCTTTTGACAATTTGGCGGTGTACGTCAAAAAAAACATTATTTCATGCATCAGAGGATTACACTGCTGTCAAAGAACATGTAATTTATTAGTCGAATTTTTCAAGGAAAAATTAGACTATTACGGTAGGTATGACTAGAAGAAAAATGGGAGGCACATCATTTTTCCCATGTTTTGGGATCTCCTCAACATGATATACCATACTCGTGTTCAGGAGGTCCCTGTTTAAGCTACAATTCCGATTTGGTTCAAAATTAGCATACATAGCTTTTTTGGCGGCGGATTGATGTTATTAGAGTTTGGTTGAAAACAAATGAATATTTCGAGGGGTCGCAGTGCAAAAAAAGTGGTTTTTGCCCTTTGTTCACCTATACAGGTCAAACAAAAAGCGACTGAAAAATGAAATTTCACATGTAGGTTTAATTAGTTGCGAGATGATTTCCTGTCTAAGGTCGAAACTTTTCATCTCCACCCCTCTCCATTTTATGGTCATTTTTGTTATATTTTCTTAATTTTTGGCCAGAAAAAGTTTAACTAGAGGGTTCGAACTTCGCATGCAAGTAGGGGTGATGTTGAAGAATTGTCTTTCTTAAGTTCAAAGTTTTCTTCTTCAGTTCTTTTAACACAAAACGCCCGAAATCATTTTCATCGTTGTAATTGTTGAACTTGACCGACTCCTATTTAATGAATAATACGAGTATGATCGTTGCTAGGGTGATTTTTTTTACTTCCCATTTTCGAAATTTCTTGTCATTATGACAATTTTTTCTTTATTGTCAATTGGAATTGAACAAGAGGGTTCGAGACCACTGGGTCTATTGGAATTATGAATTATGAATGAATGAACTGTTTTTATAGAAGTGTACAAGTACAAGTAGAAGTGAATGTGTTGACATATTTTGAAGCGTACAAAAATCATTTTCAACATTCAATTCCAATAATTCAACCAGAGATTTGGCAAGGGAAAGTGGCTTAATTTTATCTACAATTTGGAGAATTCTCACAAAATTTAAGTTTGTGCCAAACAAGTACCGACCAGTGCAAACATTACTACCCGGTGATAATGAAAGAAGATGGATCTTTTCTCAATGGTTTGTGAATATGTGTAGGCAGAACTGCAATTTTTTAAAATCCATTTTATGGACCGACGTTGCAAATTTTTCAAATAGGGGTATGTTTAATTGTAAGAATATACACTGTTGGTGTCGAGAAAATTTATTTATTGCTCATCCAAAAAATCCGCAAAGACAATTCAGTATTAATGTATAGTGTGGTTTAATTGGCAGCAAAATAGTTGGGCCAGTTTTTTATGAAGGTACTTTGACAGGCAGGAGATATGTTGATATGCTATCTGAGGTACTGGAAGAATATTTGGATGATCTCAATTTAGAAGCACGTTACCAAATTTATTTTCAACTAGATGGAGCTCCTCCCCCTGACGCGAAGTCAGAATATTGTTGGAAAGACCTTTCCAAGATAGGTGGAATGCTACAAATGGTTCTACGAAACGTGTACTAAAGAATGAAAATTGAATTGAACAAAACGGCGATATTTATGCACATTTAATCTAGTTTGTATTTGTTTTTTTTTATACTGTAATAGAATATTTAGATTATACATGAGTTTTATCTCAGCCAACTTGTTAAAAAAATGAATTGAATATCCACAGTCAACTTGTTAGAGAGATGAATAAGTTAATGAGTTGCTATTTCTAGACTTAGACTAATGCTGTATTAGAGCTTTTATAGTCTGTGAATAATTTGGAAAAGTTCTATTAAAAAATATTCTATTTTTTCGATTTGCTCAAAAACGGTATAAGAAATTGTTTTTCTGTTTTTACCATCTTAATCAGCGTGAGAAATACTACTACTTTGCTGATTTAACCGACTTCGTATCTAGAATATTAAAAAAAGTTACCAATAGTGCGCATTTAATTTGAAACACCCTGTATATGTGAGTACGCCATGTGTGGGCAGAAGACAAAGTGGTCAAAAAGGGGCGTACTACCCAGCGTTAATGTAGGATGTAGACAGAGATTATGCAGCTACTACGCTGAGCAATGGTTTGAATAGAAAGCTAAATCTGTTACTATACGAAAACTGTATCTTTGAGACTTAGATTCTATTTAGTTGTACATGATGTCCGTTGGAGGATAAGACGTCGAGTCGCCATCAATGGCGGCGCGAAATAAGAAAAACACAGGCACGTCATAGCTAACAAAGAGCGTGAGAATATCCTCATCCCTTTTCTTCACTGTATTTTTATTACATTGGCGTGTTTACAAGTTTTCTGTATTCTTATTGGGGTAGAACATGTTTTGCTAAATGACGTGGCAACGTGCGCGGTTTTTGCATGATTTAAATTAGAAGTTGAACATCAGCGGTTTCGTTTACATGGATATTTTATTATTTGCAGTCTTTTTCCGATGTTGCCCGATTTCACTCATGAAGTCGAAAGGGATAAATATATATATGGCAGGTAGTTTACTCGTCTTATTATTTGGTTTTAATTATTAGTGCTATTTGTAGTTGTTTGGAGTTTGTGTTTTGTGTCGTGCTAATATAAGTAACCATTTGTTAAAAAAAAGTTTTAGGATACTTTAATGATATCTTTTAATTAAAAAATGTTGCTGAAAAAAGTCGGAAACCAAGGTGTTGTTGAACACAACCAGGGACGAGAAATTGTACATACCGTTAATAACTTTATGAAAAAATTATTAACGTAATAAATAATAAAATGTAAACTCAAATATGCAATTTTAGGTGTTTTGAAAAAAATTAATGACCGTAAAATATTATCAGAGCCAATAAGCGCATCCAGCTTTAATCGATTTCTTAAACAAATTGGATTCAGGTAATAAGCCTACTTAATTATTTACGTACCAAGTTGACTGTCATATATACCCTTTAGTTATTTTATAATATATTCTTCTTTATTTTATAGGTGGCAGTCAATGCCAGATAGATAAAAAGCTTTGTGTGAATCTCACGATATTCCCCTGAAATTTATAAGGTCTCATAAATTTTAAATTGGGTACGTAGGTATCTCATTACAAGGTCCGTTCTTATAGTCGACAATGCAATATATCACAATAAATTGGTTATTGGAATATGATTTGCCAGCAAATGCCAAGTTAACGAAACCTGAATTGCTTAAAATATATAAAGATGATAAATTTCGGTTTCGTACGAAGTACCGCTTCGCTCAATTTCGGAATCAAAGCAGACCTGTGAGAATATGGTTAAGAACTTACCAGAAATCATCACAACAGATAAACTTAACATAGATAGTTTCTTCAGAAATGGTCAAGAGTATATGAGAATGGAGAGCTTTTGTCAATAAAATTGAAAGTGCCCCATAAAACAACGTATGAGGGTAGCGACCTCATCGTTTTACCATAGATGCTGAAATAACGACGACAGATGCCCCTTGCTCTAGTGGGAGCTATATGACAATGATAATTATGAGTACTGGGCAGATTGGTACCAAATAAGGCATACTCCATACCGCATTAAACGCGATTTTCTGCACTTGAATTCAATATTATTGCTCCTATTATGTGTGTTTGCTTGTCTAAAATCATATGCAATCCCCTTTGGCATTCCAGAACGTTTTTGCTATTCGTCATCTTTGAAACTACTCCTTATTTCATACAAAATAATGAATTTTTTTTCAGAAATTTCATAAATTCACTGACATTAAACATCTAAGAATCAATCGTTATATTGAAAAATATTACTAACCGAACCCAGTTAATCACTCGTTAACTAAATAAGTTAAAAGTATTATTTTTAATGCAGTAGATATTATTTATTGCCTGACCTGTAAAGATATATAGTAAATTTATAATCCCGACGTGAGTCGCCCTTTTTGCATTACCTAGAATATAAAAAAAAAGTAAAAAAGTATCTCGAAACATGCAATCAAAGAAACAACAAAAGCGTGAATAACCCCGGGGGAGTTGTAAAACAAAAATACGAAAGTTAAAGTGTTTTTATAGTTCCGTAAGGTCCCGGCAATTTTTCTTTGAATCGCTACGATGTTTGGATAATGAGATTTGTTGTTTGTAGAATAAAAAGGACTGGAGAAGAAGAGGACTTCCACTGGAATAAAAGGGTGTAATTTAAGTTGAATTGTTCCTGTATCAAGTTCTCTCCAAGCTAACGAAATGACTTCTCGCGAAGCGGGGAAATAAAATACTATTATTTCATTAATCAAGCTTTCTAGAAAACTATGAAATTGTACAGCAGCCTTCAGTTGATTCAATTTGTCATCTCTAATATACAATGTTACTCATTTGGATTAGAAACCCGTAAACATGATCTGTTATTTATTGGTTTTGAGTTTTATCAAGTTTTTTCAATGTCAATGTCAAACACCTACTTACTGACAAAATTTCTTTTCTGAAAAATATACCACTCAGATACTTGATGTGACTAAGTTTTATCTATTTTTTATATAACTAGTAGCAAATTTTCATTATTTCATCCAATACAAAAACAGAATATGCTAATGAGCTCACGGCTTTAGAGTTTTCTTTATTTTGTTAGGTGTACTGAATTCTTCAGTTAATCCTGTTCTATGCCTTTTGTTCTCATATTTTTTATATCTGGCTTCTGTATTTCTTTTTTCTCTTTTATGTTCTAGAACATTTCATTCGAGAGAAGTGTCTCGTTGTACTCGTAATATCTTCATGATTGGCAATGGATTGTAAATAGCCGTTAGTTTTTTATTTGTTCTTATTTTTCTCAATATCATCGTCTCCTTTCAGTATATTTTTGATAATATCCATACTTCGGAGTTAAACGAATAACTGTTTTATAAAGTCTTGTTTTCGCTGATGTAATTTTGGAATATAAAATTGATTCTATGTCACCCTTGCTTTCTTTTCCAATTCTTTTTATCACTTATTGAAATATATTTTTGTTTGTAACTGTTATCCCCAGATATTCAAATTTGGCTGTGTCTTCAAAACAGTATTATTTTCCATTATCTATTGATTAATAAGTTGTTTGTTAATATACTGCTCTGATTAATAAAAAAATCAGTTAGCAGTAAGTCGAGGAATAACTGGTCAGCTAATAGGCAATAAATGCTTCCGCTTAACTCCTACGTAATAACTTTCAAATTATCAGCTGACGGTTTTTGCCACCGAGATAAAGCCAGTTGACATATATATTTATTCATAGTTATATATGAGCTATCATCAATAAAATTTTTATTTGAGAGGAAATCGCTGAAAGTCTAATTTTTTTTCGTTCGAGGCGCTAGCTACAAATTCACAAGTTTTTAGTTGGGACATGACTGAATTTCTTTTTTTTTTTGAAGTGCGAGGGAGGCTAATGTCGTTCATCCCACCCACCGAGGCGCAGCTGACGTTTACTTATACAACTTTCTGATTCATTCTACTAATAGGGATTTTGAAAAAAAATTATTAATTTTTTATGTATTTCAAAACTTTATTATTAATAATATTCATATTTCATACGAAAAACTTAAAAAAAAATTTTTTCAAATAATTATGAAGAATAAACAAATGATGAAATTTAAAAATAAATCATGTGACTATGAATGCGCCACGATTGATCACTATAGTTGTGACGTCATAATGTTAAAGGTATTTCATAACAATACAGTGTTTAAGGCTATAACACGTGATTTAACAATAATATTTACTGCTAGAAAAAAATTATTTAGTTAATTTAGATTAGCTATGTGCAACAAAGGATTTATGAAGGCAAAATCTGACAATATTCCTGATGTTGATATTTTTAAAAAAATGACGATCGGTTTAATTCTGTTCGAGGTGCCAAGAAAACAAGGTAAGTTTGTTAAAAAATAATATTATAAATGAAAATATTCAAGTATTTAATCTCCACTATATTGAATATGAAAAATATAATAAATTATTGCATCAATTGTAGAGCATCACGTGGAATTGCGGCGACAAAGCTATAGGTTAAGTTCAACTTTGTCGTATGAATGGTATATGTATCCTCAAAGGACGTGTACGTGCAGAACATCGGGCTCGGAGTAAAGCTTATTCTGTTTCTTTAAGTCTTAATGAAAAGTCAAGAGAAATTTAGAATGTACAATGATTGCGTAGCTTCAGCAGGTAATTTATACTTGATGTTACAAACAATAATAATCTTTTATATTGTGTGTACAGGTGGTTGTAAACATGCATTAGCAATACTTATGTGGACCCATCGAAGAAGTGAAGATCCGACAACAACTGAAGTAACTTATTTACTTATTTGATTTGTATACTTAGATAAATAATAATTAATAATAAATTTGATTTTGTTTAGGGATTTTCTCGGTGCACTGCTTGAAACCATTTTTTTCGGTGTTTTTCATCTTGCGGGACATTTAAAAACATTTTTTCTGGAGTAGTTTTTGTTGTATTCGTAAATAATGGTACAAAACAAGAACGATAACTTTTGAGGTTTGACAATTTCAATATTTATTTTATTATTTAACAATAAGAACCAAATTAAATAGATCAAAATACTGTACTAATTATCTCCGTATGCATTTAGTAAAAACTAACATTATGACAAGCGCTCGGGTCTATTCTGGAACTGTGACGTGTCTTCGGTACTGGATTCAGAAATTGAAATATTGTAATAAAAAAAATTGTTATGAAACTTATCAATTATCCCAATTATCGCTTGGGAGAAGCTTGGTCGTGTATTTCTGTTCCTGGCTACAGGACTATAATGATTCTCAATTTTCGTGGTTAGATTTGAATCAATTATAAATGTATATGAGATCTAAAAAAGCTTTTAGTTCGACCAATCTCAAATGGTCAACAAAGGTACAATTACACTCACAATTCAAACTTAGTTATGTGATTTTTTCATTTATATACTTGAACTCTTGAACAATATATCGGGTTTTATTACAAGAGACTGGACCGGGTGGTTTATCTTGCGAGGCAAATTCCCGAAGACCAGAAAGATTTTTTTTGTTAAAGAAAACACTCAAGTAGGGTATTTTTCTGTTATTACAATCTGATCATGTAGATCAATGAGCAATATTTTCTAACCTAACTTAGTTAACATGGAAATTCTTAGATCCCAAGGTCCTTTTCATTAATATACCTTAGTGTGTAGTAAATTTAGCAGAACTATTTTTTATGTCTTATGCGAAATTCTTACAACACTCTGATATTAAGTAACATCTTCATTTAAGATGGAAGAAAGACAGGTGACTAATATGATTATGTAATCATCATTTAATCATCTGATTAAATGTCAAATTCGTCTCTTGATAACTCATCTCCGTCACCAAGATCAATTCCTGATGCTGTATCATGTTCTGAGTTATCACTTTCTTTCTCTTGGTCACTGTTATTTGCTTCACTATTATTTCCAGTACTCTATATTTCCTATGCAGTCCAGAAAATCAAAAACATTCTTCCATGTCACTGGCTTATTTGTAATTCTTATTATATTATCAATTATCTTGATCTAATTACTACGCGACACGCTAAACTACATACTGAAGTGGGATAATCTATAGGGCTTTCAACTAAATCGTCATTTTTGACCGAAATTTAGACAGGGCGATTTTGACTACATAATAGTAGTTAAGAAGTTTCATCAGCTGAATCGGCTGCTTCTTTTAAGGTTCTCTCTTATATCCAAAACAAACAATCATCAAGTAATTCTCACACCTTTACGAAGTTCCGAAATGATTAATAATGTATCAATTCCAACAACAACTGAACAACTGAAATAACTTGGAGATTCAAACTTACTTGACAATACCGTCAAAATGGATCAATCTTTTTCGGTGTACTACATTAATAATTACATAGGATATTAATATTAGCACTAACAATTAGATTTGATGTTGT
The DNA here is from genome assembly GCF_026230105.1 of Diorhabda sublineata. Lineage (NCBI taxonomy): Eukaryota > Metazoa > Arthropoda > Insecta > Coleoptera > Chrysomelidae > Diorhabda > Diorhabda sublineata. The sequence continues at coordinate 10,678,216 of NC_079484.1, forward strand.
AAAACCATAATTTACTCAACAAAAATTAGAAAAACAAGTTCCTTCATTTATATTCTAAATTTTAGAACATTATTCGATGACTTCACATCTCAGAAAGTGTGACATAACGAGAAAATCTACAGACACCATTGAGGCATAATTAAGCCACAAATCATGTCCTCCGCTCATTTCACCTGACACTGTATATGTGTATCTGTATCATTATTTATTCATCGGCATGCATTGCAGAAATAAGAAAGACAGATTTAATTCTCTTTCGCACATATGATTGCAACTTCCTATTTTTATTTGTAAGGATTTCCTAAAGGAAATGTCTTTTAAATTTTATGTGTAGTGTCTATAAATGTGTTTTTATTTCCAAGAAACAACTTCTTAATGGATAGTCGCTGTATCAATTATCGCAGATTTAATTTCTATTCCTTCCTTTCACATATTCCGAAAACCGAGATTCAGGCTTGGAAAATCCATTATAATTCAAAGCATGAGCATCTGCATACGTCCCGCTGTATATGTCAATAATATTGGTATATATACCTTTGTACGGAAAATTTTTAATTTGTTATTATTAGGTTCATTCGAAACAACCATTATGAAGCCACATATCCCGCGAAATGGTACCAACATGTCATCAGTGATCCTATACTACTTCTAACCAGTTATTATTAAAATGAAATATTTACTCTTCGTTATTCAATTTGCTTGTTTCACGCTACAGATAAAAAGCCATCAAATAAAGTATATGTCCGATTTTTTTACCGGACTGTCAATAAACGGCTATCCTTGTATTCATATGTTTTTTTACCGGATGGATGTTACCTGGGTCTACCGTCTTATATGCACTAGTGCATAGTTTTAAACTGGTCTCGTACGTATGAAACGAGTGGTAAGAAAAAAACTCGTATTGGCCTACTATTTGTAAAATAAGAAACAAAAAGAAATAGGAAAACGTAAAAGGTCATTGTGGGTGCATCCCATATTATTGAAAAGGAAGAATATGATGCATTTCATACTCTTTTTACGCAGTTGGAAGAAGATGAAACTAAATTTTACAATTACTTTCGGATAAAGAAAACTTTCATTTTTATTCCATGTCAATAGCAGCCATTTTTTAAAAGAACGCAGGTAGACGGCACTCCATTTGCAGAAAACAGACAATACGTCCGGCAGCGTCAACACGCACCGATACATTGGCATGGATAACCGCACTTTCTTACACCGGAACGGTGTCCTTCGCGCTGAGGGAAAGTGGTGGTTCATCCGGCGTATATTGTTCGCCGGACCGATGTCCGATGCATGTCTCCTTCCAGTATAAATCATACACCATCACGAATCCGGTAAAAAACACGGTCCGTTGTCCGGTGAAAAAACGGACGTCTACAACAGCTCTAACGCCAACATTTTATTTTTACTACTACGCATAGCATCTATATTCCCAAGAAATTTTTGTTTTATAGTAAACTCGTGGCCATAAATAACGCACCATCCTTTATTACAATATCAAAACCTAAAATGTTAATCTTTTGGGTTTCTTTTTTTTTAACACAAAATGTTAAAGTATCTTAAATGTTAGCGATAAAATGTAGTAAAATTTCTTATCAGCAAATAACTGGTTTCTTCATTCTATTGTTGTACCAACTTGTGGACAGAAGCATTTAAGTCAATCAAAATGTGTTAAAGTCGAGACTAGTGAAACAAAAAATGAATAGAGTTAGGCAGGTGAAGGAACGCGAAGCTGAAAGAATAGCCATGATAGTTGGACAAGGACAAAGTTTTCGGAAGTGACAAATCTGTTTGGCGTACACCACACAACCATTGGCAGATTGATGCAAAGATCTCGAGAGACCGGTTCACATTCTAGAAGGCCTGGACAAGGACGTCCTTCAGTTTTAACTCCTCGAGATGACCGTTTTTTGCACTTAAATTCATTAAGAAATCGGTTCGAGCTCAACAGTCTTTTACGAGAAGTCCGAAATGTAAATATCTCTAATAGATCAATAAGACGACACCTTCAGAATGCTGGTCTACACAGTAGAAGGGCTCTCCAGGCACCATTGCTAATCAGGCAGCATCGTGTTGCTAGACTGAATCAGTCTAAGAGGTCCAGATGGACGTAATAGATGGCAAGGAGAAAGATTTGCGCAGTCTTGTATCATTCCCAGGGAACCGCTCCAAGGAGGATCTATCATGTTTTAGGGAGGAGGAAGAAATTTGTTTTGATGCCCCCACAGAATTAGTGTATCTTCCTAGACCCGCCCTTAATGCAACAAGATTCATAATTGACATTCTTGAAAATCACGTCGTTCCATTTGGGCCATTAATTGGTGATTATTTTAGTTTAATGCATGATAATGCTAGACCACACGTTACGCCAGATGTTCTAAATTACTTAAACGTAGTAGGAATTCATACCATGTACTGGCCACCAAGAAGTTCAGATATGAATCCTATCGAGCATGAATGGGACATTTTAAAACGCCGCAGTCGTTGTCGAAATCCATCTCCTCAAAATTCAAATGAGCTTGAGCAAGCGGCATGAGAGGAATGGGAAAACATACCTCAAGAAGTGATACAGCATCTAATTGAGAGCATGCCCAGGAAAATATTAGCCTTAAGTACATAAAGAAGCGGAAATACACGCTACTAGTGTTTTCAAAAAAGGAACATTATTGTTTTATTTTTAAGAAAATTTGGTTTCATTGCAATGTTTTTTATTTTTTTACTTATTAGAAATCACTCAATATAACTACACATTTCTTATTATTGCGTCAAATTTATTGAAAAGAAGTTAAGCAATGACAATATTAATTTAAATTTATTAAACAAAAAAATATTTTCAGAAATCGGGGTGGTGCGTTCTTCTTGACCACTAGTGTATATAATATACACATTGGAAAAATCTATTTTATTCATGGATAATTTTGAGAAGGGAATTTGGCATTGTTTGTAACAAAAATTATTTGCACCTATTAATCAATGATAACATGAAGTAACGTAACAAAAAAATTGGAAAAGGTTTTTACATTCAATTCACGTAATTTTTTCAAAAAGAGTCAGGTAGGCGACCTTTTTTCTATCTCTTAGCTATATAAGTTTCTAGTCAACTCTGGATCGCCTATAAATCGAACTGCTTTCTTCTGAGCCGAGCATCTTCAAGGTATCCTTAGGAGCCGAGCTTTAAATATGCGAGCAATATTTTTGTGAAGCTGCCTTGCTAATCCAGCCAGGACAGATTGCTTCCAACCTTAACACCCAACAAGCGAATTTCCAGTGCTGGTGATATTTTTTGTCTAGACAGAACCAAATCCTAAGTTGCAGTGCCAACCTGTAAAAATAGCAGTTTGGGTCTTAGCTGCATTGAACTCAATCAGATTGCTTCTACTCCACTCTAGAATATTTTCAAGATCAGTATTGATTGTGGTGATCTGTTGCTGTCTACGGATTTGGGTGTTAGCTTTATTCAAGCGGTTTATTGGAACGACTAAACCAGTGTGCTATCATCGGCGAAGATATAGATCGAGTTTGCAGTTTTTTCGAGTAAATCGTTGATGAGCAGGAGAAAGAGCGTGAGTGACAAGATGCATTCTTGAGCGTTGACCTCAAACCTTTCTGAGGTATGTCCATCTATAGCGACATGGATGGATTGATCTTCGAGAAAGCTACGTTAGTCGATATTAATTTATTTAGAAGGTTGTCATGCCAAAACCTGTCAAAAGCCATCTATATGTTATCTTTGTTTATGGAAGCCGTATTGATGGTCACTGATGATGTTAGTAGACTCAAGATATCTCAAGATTTGCTGGTTAACGACTTTCTCCATGAACTTGCCAATGGCTGGAACTAAAGCAACCAAACGGCAATCATTGGGAACCATCTTGTTGTTTATCAACTCTTCAATACGATTGGTGATATTTCATCTGAGCTAGTCACTGTATTGATGCTTAAGCCTTTGAGAAGATTTTCCACATCTCGGTGTCAAAATTCTATTTCTGGCATAGATGTACCAACTCCAGGCTTGTTGGGTGGTAGATTTCCCGCGAGTCAAGAGTTGAATTTGAAACATTTCCGCTTTTCTTACAGACCTTGATCCATTTGAGTAACTGAGAAGTTTGTTTCTCATTCTCACATTATATTTTTCTTTCCGAGCATTTATGGTTTGCTTGCAAGTATTTCTCATTTGCACACACTTAAGGGTCATTGGAATTGAAGCAAACATTATTTGAAGGAAAATTAAAATAGAAATCCTTTAGATGTTTCCATTTGGCCGATCTATAACGCCAAAAAATCCGTGTCAAAGATAATCCTGAGGTTGGATTTCTAGTGCGCATGTTGCTGTAATTAGTTTGTGATTAACTGTTCCGAGTGGGGCATGCAGAGTCTGTTATTTGAAACAGGTCTAAGAGACTAGCAAAGTCACCATTAGGTAACTAGTGTAACTAATGTTAGGCTAATATTCATCTGTACTATCAACAACTATGAACGCTGGTACAAAAATGATTTGAATTACGCAGTGCGGGCGGTCCATGTTTTCTTGGACTTAAATAGTGAATAAATTGTGTTCGTATAAATCTTTATGAACGCGTCAGTAACAAGACCAAACAAGCTTTGCAATAAAATTCCAACTTGCTGCTTTGATCCACTTTATTATAGTAGATCTCGAACGACCACTCAATCAAGTTGTTTAGGAAAGTGTCTCAAATTTTATAAAATTGTTAACTAAAAACAGAGTAACATTAAAACAAGTCAAAAAAAGGATGTAGGCTATTCACGGCTTTGTGTTCGTCATATCCAATAATTGAAAATGGGTCTAAGCGTTTCGCTGCGGACGAGATTCATTAGAAGGTGACCCACCTAAGGAGGGTTCTTTTACGGTGACTGTCTAAGCCTTAAAACAAAAGAAATTGCACCATAAACCAGCATTTCCAAAATTTATGTATTTAAGTATCCTACATGAACATATGAATATCACGAAAATTAGTGCAATTCTTGAATTCTTAGAGCAGTGCAAAAACAGTGTTAAGTAGACTTTAGAGCTTTTCCGCGAGGACCAAGAAAGCGTAGTCTGATCATTTATAACGGGTGATGAAATTATGATCTTCTACTATGATTCGACGTCTAGAAAAGATTCCATGGCGAGGCATCGGAAAGGTGAATCCGTGCTAAAAAAGCAGAGATCAAGAAAAGCATAAAAAAAGTGGTAGCAACAATATTTTAGTACTGCGAGGGTATCCGTTTGATAAGCGCTGCATATTACTCACTAAGGCAGTTGCGCCGAAAAAAGGCGCGGCAAAATCAGCTGAAGTATGCGCGTGCTTCAGAAAAATGCTCCAGTCAGCACTGCTTGGCTTTTAAAGGCTACTGTACAAGAAACTGGCTTCGCAGTGATGGAACGCCCACCATATAGCCCTGATCTGTTCGCCCCGTTCAACTATTTTTTGTTGGCCAAGTTAAGGGGTGAAATATGTCTAGGCTGGTATTTTTTCTGTAGATATCTAATATATATATATATATATATATATATATATATATATATATATATCTAATATATATCTAATGTAGATAAAATATCAAAAAATTGCATACATAGAATAAAATCTGATAATCAAGCGGATTGAGAAATATGATTTTGTTAACAGCGTATACAATAAGAAATTAGAATTGGATATTGTCACACAAAAGAAGAGAAGAATAATTCATTTAATATATTATTGAGAACTGAAAATATATTAAATATGTTAACTGGTTATTATGTACCAACTTCTATTTTAGTTAGGCTTAGATGGGCTGCAATATTTAAAAAACTTAGTATTGTTGAACCTAAGAGAACTATGAGTAATTGTTTTGTATTCTATGTATATATGTACCGTTCTGATGTTTGTCTGAGAAAAAACTGAACTTTTAAAGGCATTGAGAAAGTTTGCAGAGATCGGAACACATGATTATTTGATCAGACAAAGTGAAAATATCACAGATCAAAAGATCCAAATTTAGACAAAACAGTAGATGGCCCGATGCAAGACGTATTACGGATCAAACTCATCATCAAATTATAGAAAAAATCATCTTAATAATAAAAAACGTGAATATTGTGCGCCTCATTGACACTTAATGATTCAGAGAGAAACGCAAATTCATTAGGTCCGTCTTGTATGAACATTAAGTTCCGTTATTACCTTCTATAATTTGAAAAATATCAGTTTTTTTTGGTTGGCCAAACGGTTTTTCAGTTAAAATTGGTGCTGGATCATGCTTAGGTACTTCAATGCAAGGAAAAGTGCCATTGCTACAATTTAATATGTGGTCGTGTATTTGATAGAAATAAATATTTGGAAATGGTTTAATTATGGTTTGAGTATACGCAGAAATGAATTTAAGCCATCTGAAAGCACTTCTAGTCATCTCCGACCATGGTATGACGTAGAGAGTATACAGTTAAACTTTTGAAAATCGGACCATAATTTGAAAGACAAAAACAGACATTTCGCGAAGGCGGTGTCTTCTAGTCATGCCAAAAAGAATATTTGAAACTTCCTATAACGTCTATATTAGCATTAGATGGAGCTCGAGAGAAACTTTATCATTTTTTTTATTCCATTTTACTACTTTCACTTCCGTATTTATTTCTCTCCATATTTTTCTGTACTTTTTTCACTAGATGTTTTTTTAGACTGAATCATGTTTTTAATTCTGGAATCAGAAGTTCAGCAATTAGATATCTTTAATAATTCACCCTCTAGGATAAATTCCAGAAAGTAAAACTCGAACAATTCTATTCCAACTATTCAATTAACCTGAAAATATATGAAAGAAAACAGTATTCAAATGTTATAAAGATTTCATTTAAAATTTCCGCAAGTCTTTCTTTTAAACAAACATCAAATTTCAATTCCATTCCTTCGACAGCAATCCAGTATTTGCATACTACATTTTGAACTTGGTGTATTCAACAGTTTTCTATTTTTTTTTTGAATGAAAGTCAAATAAATATGCAAAATATATTCGAAAGCGTAATTAGACTGGACTATAATGCAGTAAAAATTCCGCAGCTTTCATGTCAAGAGTTTTTCTATTTTTCAGACTAACGGAGTAAAAAATTACAGAGACTGTAGTTGGCCAATTTCATATTTTTACGATTACTTTAATGGTTACTAGATATGTTATTGGATTCAACAGTAATGGAGATTAAAAAGAAACATTAAAAGAACAATGAATATAACGAAGTTGTGGAGTATCAAGAGGTAATTGTATATCAATCCAAACATTATGTAATTTTTTTGTCTTTATGAAATTTATCACTTGTATTCTATAGTACGGGTTCTTTTTGATATATTTCTAAAAAAACTAATTCACTTCCGTTGTTCCAAATACTCAATTCGTTACTATAATGTCGTAGGCTTTCTCGCGGGACATGCCGAGACCTTTTGATTCGGGCAAGAAAAATCGACACGGGAGAGAGCGTGGGCTGGACAACCCGAGACATACCAGGACGAGTTGAGAGCTACCCTGTACACTTTCGCACTCCGCATGTCTCGAGGTGTCTTACAGACGGTGTATAGCCGACATTAGACTACACCGCATTCCCCCACCTTTTGAAAATTCCTATTCATTTAAGAACACGTCTTAATTAATACGTTTCTATTAACTCGGTATGTATATAACTATATAAACTGAATGTATATGTCGTAGGTCAATAGACAAGTTGGGATTTTAGCTAATATCCCAGAATAATAGGCTGATGGCGCTCCACGCATGTATATTCTCCCGGAGTGTTAGCTAAATGCCGGACAATAGATTATTCGTCGAAAAATGATCAAGCGTTTGTCTATTCTCCTGGGAATACGTTTAAGTTCATTTTAGCTGTTGAATATTTCATCTCTTAACTCGCCATTCAGCATTACGAAGAAACATTTGTCGAACGGGAACAGATCATGGTTATATGGTGGGTGTTCAATCTCTGCGAAGCCACATTTTTATACAGCGGCCTTGGAAAGCGACGCAGTGTGGACAGGAGCATTGTCATAAAGCAAGCGCACACCTCGCCTGATTTTGCCGTGCCTTTTTTCGATAATTTTTTGATGCAACTGCCTTATTGAGTCACGGTTGTAATTGAATCATTTAAACTAAAACCAACGCAGTCCCAAAATATCAGCAATCGTTTTTTGGTGCTTCTTGTGACCTTTGTTTTTTTGGCACATGCTTTCCTTTCTGATGGCACTCTTTTAGACATTGAATTTTAGTAAAAGAACAAAGTTGAAATTGATTGGATTGCACCTTCCTGGTCCTCGACGCTGATTTTGCACTCTTCTAAGAATGAGTTAACAATCTTGCATATATAAATATTTATATAGGAATCTTGTTTTGGACATACCGGTGTGTACTGCAATTTCTTTTGTTTTTAAGCGCCGCACAATGGGAAATAAGACCAATTTAGGTGTACAAAATTCTTGACTTGTCCATATTCAATCTTTGTGGTTCTATATTACGGAACAAATAATGAAAAAAATCTAATTAATTTTTTGACTCGATTAGCGAGAGCACAGAGGTCAAAATCTAAAACTTCTCTACATTCCACGTTTGAAGTCCCTGAATATGGTAAGAGTAATACATCAAATCTAATTATCGGCTTATCAAATGGGAAATTCTTCGAATTATAGATTGTAGAACATTATTTACTTATTCTTTCATTTAAATATACATTAAATAGAAATTAAATTAGTTATAATTTAGAATAAATAATGAACTCAATTAAGCACATTTGAATGGATATAAATATTAAACAACAAATTATCTTGTTTACTTGAGCATTATATGATGATCCAGATTGTTCTGATAACTCTGACACTGACATGTTGTCATTTGGTTTCTTGAAGATATAAGTTGGATACGGATGATTATTGTACGTTCAGAAAAGTGCACTTTACTAATAGCATTTTCAACAAATCACTATTTGTCGCTATTCGTTAAATTTTCTTCTATTCCGTTTTTCCAAACATCTTTGTTTCTGTTTAATTAGGGCCTCTTCAGTCAATTTTCTAATTGATTTTTAATAACCTGAACGCTATAATCGAAGATATAATAAATCGTGTGGGACACCCTTTACCAGGAATACAAATTTAAGTAGATCCGTTAAGTTCCAGATGTGTATTCGTTTTCTCACTACTACATTCGAAACTTTTTTTAGGACGTCCTAGGAATTAACAAGTAAGTTGGATAACTGAAATACTGAAATCCAAGTCATCTGAATCAAACCAAGTAAAGTATTTATTGGAAATTTTTCCCACCTTACCGAAATTTTGTTGGAAAGAGGGGAAATTCTAATTTTCAAAGGAAGAAACAATAAATTTCAGTAAATAGTATTGGGTTTAACTCAAATCACTCTTCAAAAAGTTTCCTCCTCTTGAATTGCAGTATTGTGGCTGGAAAAAATTATGTATCATCTAAAACGTAAAATTCAACAATCAAAGACTACAAGGATTGATGAAACTAATCCTACAAACGTATCCTTCGTTCTTCGTTGTTAAATGGAAGCATACATTTACAAATTTCTAAATTAACTCTACAGGTAGATTGCAGTGTATATTCAATAATGAGTGTGGAAATATGTTTTACCTGTCCCGTGCCCATTGTTAAAGAAACGTGGAAAGAATTTCTGCCGCACACACCTTGAACATAATAAATGGCCATCGAATGAGGATAATGCATCTGCCGGTTATTAGGCACATGTGTAAACAGGATTGATTCACTCATTTACTACTTGCAAACACGATATGGGTGAAAATATTAGTATCAAGCATCAAACCAACTAATAATAGAAATGTCAAGCACTCAGAAATTCGAAACTTTTAACTTCACTTTTGTCCAACTAAATCAGTTATTCTGCCTAGTGTGCACCGGTCACTTAGAACAAATTCTTCCACTAATTTAATGTTTCTGGAGTAGTCACCGTCACGGGTCTTCCTGGAGGAGGTTCATTTGTCAAAACAACTTGATAGAGTGGTCGTTTGAGCTCTACTATAATAAAATGGATTGAAACAGCAGGTTGAAATTTTATGTGAGGCTTGTTGAAACTTGTTACTGATGCTTGCATAAAGATTTTTGCGAGCGCATTCTATTATATGAAGCCAACTAATAAACCGTATATGTATATCTCTATTTTTCCATGTAATGGAATAATGGACTCTAAATTTAGATTTGTATTCTATTATATGAGTTTACTTTTTATTTTTGAGTTTTACGTTATAAGATATGGTGGGTCACTGTTACAATAATAAAACTTATTAATATTTTAATCAGTTTAGTTAAAACAACAAAACTAAATACTGAGCTTCAGTAACAAGAAACTATTTATCAATTTTTCGCACACGTTTTGAAGAAATTTCGACCTACAATTGAGAGCAATACGAGGGTTATTACTTAGATTTTGAGATAACAACAAATCAAAAGGAATATTGATAATTGGATATGGCTTTATTGTTTCTCAAAATATTCCCTATTGAAATCAATACCCTTTTGCACGCATTTGAACCATTTCTCAAATCATTTCTCCCATTCTGATTGAGTTACCTCTAAAACATGTGATTTGAATGAATCAGCTAATACTTCAGTTGTTGACGTTGACTTTACAATTTATTTCAATCTGCCGGAATAGAAAGAAATCATTGAGTGCCAAATAAGAACTGACCGGCGGATGGCCCATCAATTTTGATTTTTCAAAAACATTTTTGGTTGAACTGTGTGAGCTCTCAATGTCGTGGTGGGGATTGCTCTAATGGAAAGGTGATGACACGTTCAGTTATTCCAAACAACAGGCGACCATTTGCTTCGAAATATTTAGTGTATGAACAACTTTTGCTGAATTGGGCTCTTTTTGAAAGACCCATACAGTAGATCCATTATATCATCCTTCGCCTGTCACGATTTTATAGACGTCTTTTGAAGTACCGCGATTGAATTTTTTCAGCATTTATTTGCAATAATCGACACGAGTTTTTTACAATTGTAAAGTTATACGCTATCTAAAGCGATCAAATCGTTATGGCAGCCAAATGTTGCATATATGCGAGTGGAACTAATGCCCAAGTTTGCCTCAATCCCATGGTATGTCACATGACGATCTTGCAATATAAGTTTTCCGGCACAACAGCCGATATTTTGGACGATCTTCACGAAATTCATTCTGTAATGAAGTGCGACCACGTTTTAATTCGGGAAACTGTAGAAACAAGGTGCTTCATCAACATACGAAGATATATTGAAAAATTCTTAGCCTACTATAGAACCAAACAAAATTTCAATGTCAAAATATTTTATTACTCAACATATTCTCCTCTTAATTGGATACATTTATTACAGCGAACCTGCAACGTCTCTAAACCTTTCAAAAAAAATGTTTCTTCTTGCTCTGCAAACCAGAACTCCACAGCTTTTATTATCTCCTCTTTGGAACAAAATTTAAGAACTTTTTTTCAGTTCAATGAAAAGAGATGATAGTCGGACGGAGACAAATCTGATGAATAAGGGGGGTGTCCTAGTAATTCAAACCTTAAATCACGAATTTTTTGCTTGGCAACATGAGATTTGTGTGCAGGGGCGCTGTCCTGCAAAAATACCTTTGGATAGCTTAGAGACGGTCAGTGTTGTCGAATGGTAATCTCCAGTTATAGTTCTACCCTTATCCAAAAAATCAATCATGATTACTCCATGGCAGTCCCAAAAAACTGAAGCAAGAACTTTTCTAGCCGATTTTTGTACACGAAACTTCTTAGGTCTTGGAGAACCAGAGAGTCGCCTTCAATCGATTGTTGCTTTGTTTCTGGATCGTAGAAATGTACCCAAGTCTCATCCATAGTAATAATGCGGTTTAAGAAGTCTACATCGTTTTCAAATCGAGCACAGATCGAACGCGATGCTTCTACCCTTGCAAGCTTTTGGTCAACATTCAAACATTTGAGGATCCATTTTGCAGCAATTTTTCTCATGTTCAAATTGACGTGAACTATATGACGAACCCGTTCGTATGAAATATTCAGTGCTTCAGATATCCGTTTTAGCTCAATTCGACGGTCTGATAAAATCATGTGATGAACTGCATCGATATTTTCGGGGACTAACACAGAAACTGGCCTTCCCGATCGGTCATCATCTTTAGTTTCATATTATAACTTTAAGAGTTTAAAAAATAAGAATTAAGAATTTAAAAAACAATTTTCAATAGAAAAAATAGAAGAGCATTGAAGAATACAATCATTAAAAAAGTAATTTTGTAAGCACCACATATAAAAAAGCAAAGTTAACAAGATACTAGAAAAACTTAAAAGCAAGCATGTATTTGTAATATTTGACGAAAACGTAACATCCAGATTGGCATGTCATAATTTGCTACAATTAGAAAACAACGACGTTATTCTTAATAATGGTCGCCTGTATTTTCGGAATAACTGGACAATATCTTCATTTAAGAGTAGGCTCATGCCCTTGTGTCCTTCACCGTTACCCGCACCTGCTTATATAAAAATGGATATCACAAGAAGAAGAATTAATTCATATTTCTGCTGACTGACTCATGAATATTACATTTCTATGTCAATTATCCTACCGTATCATCTAGAGTACTTACTTGGTGGTAATGTAAATTTAATGAAAAAACCTCAAACAAGATTTGTTACTTTCCACCCTATTTAAATTTTTTACTTCATAGCTATTAGAGAGAAAATTATTAAATGAAAATGGCATAGAGTTCATTTTGTGGGTATAAATTATTTAATAGTCCATTCCTGTTAAACTACGAAGCGCTGCTGCTGTTATTAAAGTCTTCCATTTTCATTCCATATTATTCTGGTTTCAACACAATTCATACTCTACTTTATTAAGAGATTTATTTACTGTTACTTTTTATTTAACATATACAATATACAATACTGCAACTCTAGATTCGTTAGAATGTTTTAAGCTTCTCGAAAAAGAATTTGAAGTTACTTTTGCATAAAAATTCTAAAAATTGTTTTGGTTAATAAAAGGCGAATCGAAAATTATATTAATGATTTTCTAGTAATAAAATAATGATAAGATTAAGGAAACGTAGATTGTTTGCAAATAACTGCAGATTACATTCTATAATCAGTTTTATGAGGGAAAGAACCATTCTTCCTCTTTTTTACTTTGTGACTTTAAGAAAAATTCCTGTGGATTGGAACTAAAACATCAGGCTTAAGCAAATTCACTTTCAAGGCCAATATATCAAAAGCTAAATTATCCTTTTCTCGCACGAAACTGAAGGCAGAACGGAACATGCAGGCAAAACGGTACAGTTAAATTACTTTAAAACTACTAGTGCCATCTATTTCTTAAGTAGTGTACCTAATCACACCCGCACTCCTCTCTGGGTCAGTGTCGGTGAACGTGCCACGTGTGACAGCGGAATTTTATTGTGGTAAGATCGTTTTTTAAATAAAAAACGTCATTTTTATCAACCTGAACTTTTGGTGTGTTATGAATTGTCAATTAATTGAAATGACACAATCACTTGCATCATTTTGTCTTGATTTGAGTATCTAAAGGATAAAAACAGGTTTAATACATAGCCTCGAAATTTTACATTGATTCAAAAGTGCCTAAAAGGTGAAAAGAACCTGTGCAAACTGGACCAGTGGTTATGCTTTCATAAAATTGGATCGTGGATTTGAAGTTTTGTTTTATTAATTGTTTTAGATGGTTTACGAATGTACAAAAAAAACTAATAGACAGACATGAGACGAACAGAATACAAATTCACACCAGAAAAATTGTCAATGTTGACGAGACTGACCGAACGTTTACCGTGGATTGTTGATACCAAAGATAAGAAACAAGTGAGTTTGTTGACATATACGGAACGCGGCCAGTTGCTAACGATGAAGGATGAAATAATGAGAAATGCTCCACGAGTATCTTAGGCCATGTGTCATGAGAGTAGTTGGACACAGAAGGATATATTACGACCTGGTTCAAGAAATTCTCATGTATTTCTTTTAATTCACGGGCATGTCAGTTACGTCAAAAATTTAAAAGTTGTTGATTTAGAACGAGAATACGAAGTACATATTCTATCATCCCCGCCGCATTATACACACCGTATTCAACCCTTATATGTGAGATTCAAGAAGCTCCTCTCTACTTATTACACAGAAGCTGCAAGAAATTGGTTAAAAATGAATGGAGAAAAAGTTATAATTCAATTTTAAATTGCTGAACTGATTTCAGAAGCTTGTAGTATGAAAACACAGGCATCTGTGGATTATATTTTGGCGGAATCTCGCATTAAATGACAGTAACACAGACGATAGAAGGATGATAGTTAACGAGCCCCAGCTACCTACTACAAGTGGACCACCTCAATTATGTGAAACAAATTTGCAAGAACTGATTGATAACGAATCCATGCCTTTCAGTTCAGCCTAATCCGTCTACTTTAGAGGTTCTGCCTCAGACGTCAGATTTTCGAGGCACATATCAAGAGATGTATCACTTTCTCATTTAGTACTGGCAGCGGATAACATTGTAAAATATGAAAAGAACCACTAATCCCAGCAATACCTTCCGAAAACAATCCACCTGTAACCGACCAGAATAACAGTTGATAGAGTTGACGACACATACACATACGTGCGCCTGAGAGATCCCGTCCTTCTAAACATCCACCCCCGGATAAATTCACGGATGGGTGCTAGGAAGGACATTCCACCAACCCCCTGTCTTTTCGACAGGTCCTCATTCTAATTTGCGTCGCAGTTTTGTGCGTAGACTCCTACTTCTCCACTGAGTTCTGTGGGAGATTTTGGAATGTCTTATCTTTTTATTAAGAGATTAGCCTGTTGGCTATACACTCTTGGCTTCTTGTTCTGGACGTCTGTGTGTGTTTCGCTGCCTCGGGTAAACCTTTTCCAACCTTCTTCTTCCTCTTCCCCGATGTATAACTCTGCACTTGCACATGAAATGCGAAGTTACCGTGTCGGAGGTATCCTCTTGTCTCTGTGAACACAGAATCTTGTAGAATACTTTTTTTGTTTTTTTTTCTATATTTTTTTAGTTTTTTGTGTTTTTTTTGTGTTTTTGGAAATTTTTTACTAATCTAACTTAACCTAATGATCTTGTTGTCCACCGTTTCACTTTACCTGTTGGGCGATGAGTGTCTGCATCTTCTGCAGTACATTCAGTAGCTCGGGTGTTCCTTGTCCTTTCGTTTTCTTCGCAGCTAGTGCATAGTTGCGTCCTGCTTGTGTGGTGCTCGTGGCTGGTTTATTTTCCGTCTTCTTTGGGTGTTTCGGGCACTCTGTATAGTTTGCAGGGTGCTCTCCTCCGCAGTTCCTACAATTTAGTTTTTCCGTCCTGTTTAGTGTGCATTTCGCTACTCTGTACGCTCCTTCGCATCTAACGCAGTGCACGTCCATGTTGCGCGTGCTTTGTCCGTGGTGAAGTTCTTGGCATCTGTAACATTGTACAGGTCCGTCATGCCTTTTTTGTTCTACCACACTTATTTTGGTATGGCTTAGATATCTCAGCTTCTTATATGCTTGTTCCTCTGCGGGCTCGATTACTACCATGTATATCGTTAGTTATTTTCGGGTGTTGTCCTCGTTCCTTTGAGTGCGGCTCGTCAGTTGCCATACTCTTTTTGGTCTTAATCCATTTTCCCTCAGCTCTGCCTCTA
Source organism: Diorhabda sublineata (assembly GCF_026230105.1). NCBI lineage: Eukaryota > Metazoa > Arthropoda > Insecta > Coleoptera > Chrysomelidae > Diorhabda > Diorhabda sublineata. The sequence goes on from NC_079484.1 coordinate 10,693,898, forward strand.
CTTCCAACGTAGACGTGTTTACAGCCAGTCCTTTCATGACTAGCTTCTTCTCTTTTTCTTCGTTGTGCAGGTACGTATACCACTATACTTGCTCAGGAGTATCTTCATTCTATTAAAATCCTCTTCTGTCACCGTCGTTGTTTTCCCTGTGTGTATCCCCATTCCGATTTTCCTCTGCACTAGCTGCTTTCGAAATGCTGTCCACATGAGTGGAGACTTCAGTATTATCCGAGGAGGTCTTCTCTCCGGTTATGTCTGTTTTTTATTTTGTTCTTCTCTTTTTATCTTTTCTAATTCTTCTTGCACTTGTTTGTCCGTTGTTGTGTCTTCTTCCTCGGAGAATTGCCTCTCTGGTTTCTTCCTTTTTTTCTTGTTCTTCACTTCTATATAATCTCCTTACATAGGGCTGTCTTCATTTTGTTTTTCTTCGTTCACTCTGGGTTGAGTTCTTGCCTCCTCTACTCCTACTGTAATTGGATTTTCCGTTTCTTCCCCACTTTTCAATTTTTTTTGTCAAATAAATCTAATTTGGCTTTTACTATTTGATTACCTTCTTCCATCCTTTGATTTATGTTCATTAATGACTCAATTGTGGTCTTGAGATTTCCATTTTCGACATTCAGTTTCTCCATTTTCTCATCTCTTAGTCACATTAAATCTTCTAATCATTTGACGACGATGATGAGAATACGAGATTTTTATGTGAAATGTTTTCCTCAGATTAGACTGCGAAGGTCTGACAATAGGTCCATTTTACCTTCCTGTGCAGCCAAAATAGACCGGATCGAAAATTTTAGAAATCGTCCAATATCTTCGTATTCTCTGATTTAATTGCAGTGTGATATATAAAAAATGTAGACTGATTACTAATGAGTATGTCCTAAAAACCTCCTAAAGTAAAGATATATTTTGTTCCCCCGGTCATATAGGTCATTTAAAAATTATATATCACAGATCATAAAATGTTAACCTTTACATTGAGAAGGCATTCAACGTGAGGATTTTCAAATATATCTCCACCTCCTTATTGTCCATTGTCTAAAAGTTAGTATGGTCGTTTTAAATGATATTAAAGAATAATTTAAATATTTCCTAGAATTTTCATGAATATATCTGAGCTAATATAAGTTTTTGGGCTTTTATTAGTCTTTTATAATCATAAGATATATAGAATAATAATAGAAAAATGTTTTTGGGTTATCAAATCCCTATGTTTTAAAGATGTCATAGCCGTATCATACGATCTGTCAATACCTATTTTCCAAAATTCCACCGAAAAATACGACTACATTGTTCTTCACAGAAAGAAGGAAACATTTGTATATTATTAACAATTTAGTTTAGTTGCAGGGTGCAGTGAATTGTGAATTCTAGTGTGATTATGGAAAATTTTCAATAGTTGATGAAAAACCATTAATATTTGATTGTTTTGAATAATTTACAAACATTTATGTAAAAGTGTTGAGGACACAATAGAATTAGTTAGTAGTACGCTTGGTGCTGGAAAATCTCCGATTTACAAAGTTATTAAAGAAAATAAATGTGGCGAGTTTCAAACAGCACCAAAACAAATTTCTATTTTAATTGAAACAGACGATATTGTAGTGTGGAGAAAAAATTACCTAAGAACTATAAAAGAAATGAGAAACCAAAAAAGGAATATATTTCATTTAGATCGAGCTGAATCGATATGTATATGGTAAAGTACTGCGACTATTGTTCTGAAAATTTGCTTACATGGATTTTCCGAAATGCTCGTTTCAGCTAAAATAATTTCAGTTTTATGGTTGATAGAATCCAATGGTTAGGTTAGGTTAGGTTAGGTTAGTGTTATTTGTCCAAATCACAAAAATTTTAGACCTAACTCAATTAAACTTGAAAATATAATTTTTTTAGTAGAGGGCCAAAAATTTCGAAGATGTTAAATAATTAAAAAATGGTGGACATAATATGCCTTATATAAAGTTATATTGAAATTTTTTATGAAAACCATAGCATTTCGTTTAAAATAAAGATGTTTAGGTCCACTTCCGATATAACCGGAAGTTTCAGAAAATATATATATATATATATATATATATATATATATATATATATATATATATATATATCGATTCAGCTCGTCGTGACCCTTTACAACAAATGAATTTTGGCAAGATGTAACTATTACAAGTCGAAAATAGGTTTTTTCAAATAATTTATGTACTGGTTCAAATCCATCAACAGGGAAGGACGCAGACTGATTCCTTTTCTATCTATTACTTTTCGTCTTACTCCATTCATTTCCATATTTAATTTTTCTGTCGTTTTCTCTTCTCTTCTAATTTGTCTTCCCCCATTTTTGTAACGTATCCAAACCATCTTAGCTATGCTTCTTCTACTCTAGTATCTATAGGTTTTGTTCCTAGTTTTTTCCCATATGTAATTCTTATCTTATGTATGGGTATGAGTATGGGAGTGACTACTTCATCCTTTCAGTTTCGGTACCTCAATAGTATTGAAGAATCCCCACTCTACAGTCTATATTATGAATGGTAGGCGGTCCTACTAATAACATTTTCAAGTGCTGTCATCTCAACTTTTATTTTACTTCATGTGTTCCATTTCGCTGGTAATTTGAATTTATTTTGTCAAACAATTAAAATTCCACAAAACCATAAATTGTATCGGTCTGAATTTGATTAGGTTAGAACATAAAAATCACATCACATACCTAACCAAAGAGTTTTTCTTCTGGCTCGGTTTTCTCTTTTATTTCCATTTCAATTGTTCCATCTTCCGTTATTTTTGTGTTTGGAAGGTATTTAAAGCCATTCATTTGCTCCTGTTTTGTTCCATTTAGATATATTTAGACTTAAGTATATTTTATGATCTTTAGCGATTAGTACCAAATCATATGCCTAGGTTATTTTCGTTACTTTCACCTCTTCCATATTCCAATATTCTACCTCGTAGTATGTTGCTTGGTTTTAGTTCTGAAACTGTATTGCGTGTCCTCTAACGTGTCTGCAATGGGTTTTTTCAGCCTTTTTCCATTACGAGTGCATACAGTCCATCAAATCCTATTCTGCTTTCACCTATTATGTAGTCTCTTCCTGGTACTTTTCCTGTCTTCATTTATTCAATCGCTTCTCTTATCTCTTTCTCTTTTATATATTGTCTGTTTTCTGGTCTATATGGTTCAACCTATGTTTCCTGTTCACTCTCTCCTTATGTTGTTATGTCTCCTCCACAAAATTTTCTTCATCTTTCCATGAGTTTTTCGTCTCACGTTATAATATGTCTGTCTTTCATTCGGTAAGTTTGTCGCTTTATTTGTTTTCGCATTTCGCATTAATCCTGAAAATAACTTTCGATTTTATTTATAGTCTATTTTTTCCTAATTCAGTCCATGATTTTTGTTTCTTAGATAATTATCTGATCTTTGTTTTTTGTATTTCTTAAACTCTTCTTATATTTTTATAGATAGATAAATCCATTTCCTTAGTTGAATATACGATTTTGTTTTTATTACAATTTTACATAGTAAGCGACTATTAGTATCAACAACAATTCTGCTACGTTCGGCTCATATATCTGAAACTAATTCATCCCTTATCCTGACACGTGATGTGCATTTGCTGAACAAGCACATACACTACTAACTTCTATACGTGATGTGATCTTTTCTCGGTTCTTCCTGATAATAGAGAATTTATTTTTATCACTCATACTCAACTATGAATAAATTATATCGTTTATTTCGAACAACAGAAATATTTTGCCGATCTCATCATGAACTTATTCAGAAAACGCAGTTTTACTGGTAATGTAGGGTTAACCAGACATATTCTTAAAATTGTAGGCAAAATGTATTTACTATATTTTTTACAACAATTTATAATATTGAGTTACATTATATGAGGTTGAGGCGTGCAAAATCCATTGAATAATATGAAAGATCCTGCTGATAGCTCTAGACATAGTTACATATATATGGAAGCGGTTATTTCGGTTTATATCTTATACAATGCAGCTTGTACCTCAGGTTGTGCTTTTATTCAAATCGACGTCTTTGTGTAGCAAACAAGAAGTTAGTATCGCAATTCCGAACATTCTATGAGGTTAATGGGCATATGAAGCTGTAGCCAGATAGTTCACTTAGCCTATTGTAACCAAATTCCGAATCTCACTTTCACGTGGTACCCGCCGTTAACCTGAGCAACCCAGCCGGAGATCGGGTAACCAAACTGGATGAAAAGCCGGTCCAGAAACAGACGAGAGATGGAGAAATAGCCCTCTGAAAACAGGGTTGGCAATGGTCAAAAACTCACTGCGTGAAAAAAAAATGTTAGGTCTCAAGCTGAAAAAACCGGACTGACCGATAGCAAACGAATTAGGGAACGTCCAATGGATTATGATATAGAAATCCATCATTGGATGTCATAGAATATAGAGATGACCTAGTTGCAATGCAGTAAGTGCAAAGCTGCTAGTAATAGGTTCCAAAGCTATTGATTGGAGACTGAACGTACTCAGAATAAATGGAAAAAACATCATCATCAAGCATTATTAATGTCCATGCTCTTACTGAAGAGAAATCCGAGGAAAACCTATTCTATGACCAGCTAGAAAATGCCTATGATCAAACTGCAACAGATGACATCAAGATAATTATTGGTGACATTATTGCTAAGATTGGGAAAGAGTAAATATACTAGGAGCATATTAGTAGACATAGTTTTCATGATGAAAGTAAGTAAGTACGAGATTTGAGCACCATGAACTTATAGACAGCAGACACTACTCCACTGGGTGTGAGAACCTAGAGGCGCAAATATTGATTCAGACCACTACTTGATTAGTGCGAGACTAGGAGCCAAAATCTCAAACGTAAAAAAACCAAAGGAAGTTAAGCATTTAGATATAACACAGATGCATTGAAAGAATGGTGAACACTTAGTGAATATTAGAACTATATCGAAGAAAAACTGAAAATTAATGATGATAAATCAGAGAACTCCATGTAGCAACACTTTAGCGATGTGATGAAACAAACGGCCGAGAACACACTGAGCAATGAGCGTAATGATTGATTCGAAGAAGAATGGCAAACAATAATAGATAGAAAGAACAAAGCAGCATATCATAGAAAAGAGCAGCGAAAAACAAGAGAGGAAGAAGAAAAGTACGGGAATATTTGAAGGGATGAAACGAGGACACATAAAAGAGAAAAAAAAGAGTATGAAAGGAGAACTGGAACACTTGAAGTCTTATATGAGAAGGTTCCTACTAGTACTGTATGTAGGGCGGTGGCACCGGTACCCAGGCATAGGGCGTAGACACTGGGAGGAGCAAGAATGGCGAGACCACTCAGAACTATTATACTTTCGGATTGTTCCTGATAAGCTCCCGCTGCGCCACTAGTGCTCGATTCCAATAAATACGTATCTGCATGCCAATATCATCATCATCAAAAACGTCTCCATATTTGTGTTTATTGTTTATCAGAGTCAAGCGGTGAGATTTTATACGGATACGCCAACGCGCGGACACCGATCCGCACAGGCCGATTTTATTAGTGGATGTTGAGAGCAAATATCTGTATAACGGCTTCCCTTATGTGGCTAAAGATGGTAAGCGCATTAGTTATAGGGTTCACTTAACATTCCATGTTCAGATAATATTATAGTTTTTACTTGGTACACAAATACAGAAACTAATGAAAAATACAAACTTTAGGGGAACTATTTTGTGAATGTTGTCCAAAATTTTCTAGCAAACAATAAAGCGGAAAACTATAAAGACTTAACCAATGAGCTTATACTTTCATACAAAGTTTTGGGATGTAATATATTCTTAAAAATACATATCCTGCATTCTCATCTCGATTTCTTTCCCGAGAATTTGGGTGCTGTGAGTAACGAACAAGGCGAAATATTTCATCAGGATATTTCTTTAATAGAAAAGCGCTATTAAGAGAAAAAATCCATGAATTCTAGCATATTACTATCGTGGAATTTTTAAAGGGACCTACCAGATACCAAATACGAAAATAATTTATGTAAGTGATTTTTGAACTTTATATATATATATATATATATATATATATATATATATATATATATATATATACATATATATATACTACAACCGTTTGGAACTTGATTCGGATTTTAATATCCGATACAAAAAAGATTCGTTGGTCAGCAACAGCCCTCAAACTAAAATCTCGATTTTTTTTCTTCATTGGAACATAACTATCATTACAAAAATGGAAATTCAGTTGTAATTAAATCTATCATAGTTATTATTAAAAAAAACAAACGAATTAAGAGTCTTCTTAACAGTAGAGTATTTATGACAGTATTTTTTGGCACTTTTATTGAGTGTTCTCATTTTTGAGCTTCTTTCATATTCCCTCCCAAGACATCCTATATCATTTTTCAAATCATTGCTTAAGTTTGCTACTTTTTGTAATCGAATAGTTTGACGAGCCTCAGCTAGTCCTTTATGTAGCTCTAGCATGTACAGGGTGTCAAACATAAGGTAACTGTAACTGTAACTGTAACATATACTGTTCTCAAAACCTGCAAGAGTTATCAGAAAATTTTGATAACAAAAGTTCTTTGTATTTTATAAAATTTTTAGATTATTGACTTCTTATTAATCTTTATTTTATTGCATTTTTTGATTAGTGGTAAAAACAAAGGTTGCTTTCATAAGTCCCACATATTTTATTTCCGCACGGTTTAGAAAATATTTAAGGCCATTTGAATTTTTATTGAAAAATCATTATATTTGGAAATTTCCACAAAATGAAAATGAGGATAGCTGGCATTCTTTTGCAAAATAAATTTGTAAACACAAAACCTACGTTTATAGAATTTTCGTGATTTTCTAGAATCATACGGGGTGTCTTTTTTTAATGTATGAGCTTCGACTTTTGTGAATAACAAGATCTCATTTTTTTTTAATAGTACACCGTGTATATTATTCCTTTAATAGAACGCGCATAAAAATAAGAATTATTTCATACATACATGTCCTATACCTATATATGATGGTTGTGAAATTATTTGACTTTTTCTCATTTTTTCGCCCATTCCATGTTGAAAATAATGTAACACACTGAGTATTGCATTTTTCAAAAAAATGAATACTGAATAGTAAATGTTTATCAAAAACAAAAAACTATAAAATATCGTACCCTTACATAAATATATTTTAAAAATGTAATATTCAATATAACTATCTGTAGAAATGGGACATAATGCGTGGCCTTCTAGGAGTCCTGATTTAAAGCCGAAGAGACTTTTTTTTGTGGGGCACTTTGAGAAATAGTTTATACAAAATTAGGAATAATTATACAGAGGCAGAACAGAAAGAAAAAATTCGAGAAGAAATTAATTATCTCAACCAAACTGGTGCAGTACGAGAAACAATCCGAAGCATGGAGTCATGCAAAAATGAAATGCCAGTCTTCAAATATGATTCGGGTATTTCAATTGAGTGTTTTTTATTAATTTTTTGCATTTTCTCTCTCAAGACGTAAATAAAATTAATAATTCCTAATAAAAATATTTGTTTAAGGGTATATAAGCTCAATTTTATTTTTGATAAACATTTTCTATTTAGTTTTTTTCAAAAATACAATACTTAGTGTGTTACTTTATTTTTAAAATAGAATGGAAGAAAATGAGAAAAAGTCGAATAATTCCACAACCATCATATATAGGTATAGAACATGTATGTATGAAATGATTCTTATTTTTATGCGCGTTCTATTAAAGGTATAATTTACACGGTGTGCCATTTAAAAAAATAAGATTTTGTTATTTATAAAATTCAGAACTCATACAATAAAAATGACACCCAGTACGATTCTAAACTCGAAAATCGATAAACGTAGATTTTGTATTTACAAATCCATTTTGTAAATGATGCCAGCTAGCCTCATTATTATTTTGCAAAATTTTCTAAAGATGATTTTTCAATAAAAATTCAAATAGCTTTAAATATTTCCTAAACCGTGCGGAAATCAAATGCGTCGGCCTCATAAAAGTAACCTTTGTTTTTATCACTAAATCAAAAAAAGCAATAAAATCTAGGGTGTTCTATTCCAAAGTTGATGTCAATACTGAAGAATTGAGGCACCCTTTATAATCCAGAAGTCAAGTCAATAATCTGACAATTCCTTTAAATACAATGAACTATTGTGATTAAAGTTTTTTGATAACTCTCACAGGTATTGAGAAAAATATATGGATTATCTTATGTTTGACGCCCTGTACATTAGCCTAATTATTGGCTTTAACCTCGAGTTTCAACATTGTGTAAATAAATCACCTAAGAGTTTATATAGGTACCTTCTTGTTTTTTGATTTGCCCACATGTTTTGCCACATTTGGTCACAAGTGTCTACTCCTTTAGTTTCGTTATATGTGTGAATAATTTCTGGTTCTTTGGTATCTTTGTTAGTAGTTCCAGATGATGTGTGCATTGTAGATAATAGAGTAATTATTTTTTAGTTTTAAGTTTGTAGGAGACCAATGTGTTATTGAAACTGTATTCAAATAATTATATTCCTCTCTGACGCTTTTTATTATTTTCGATGCTGGTGAGTTGTAAGGCTTATTTTCCCGAATTGTTCCAATAGTTGTTGAATTAATAGGCTTGGTAATCAGTTTTTCAGCTAAATGTACATTAGCTAACCAATTGTATATTGTTTCATTGCGGTTCGTACCATAAATGGGAGTTAGAAATTCAACAAAGTAATTCGATAAAGAAAGCCCATCAGTCTGAGTAGATTTGTCAACATATAGACTAGTCTTGATAAGATATTTTGTGGAAACGTCACATAATGGAACCAATTTCAGTCCGGACTTATATTTTATCCTACAAACTTGAATAAATTCTTCCAAAACATAAAATATATGGGCAAACACAGTAACATATTCCCTCTTTCAACCCGAATTTCCTCGTCATCAAAACTTATATAAGCAGTTAAAAAGTCAAATCTTCATTTACTCATGGTTTCTCCGTAGCGTGTTCCACAATAGGAAGTAAAAACATCATTTTCGTTGATAAATGGTTATTCTTGTTAGCTGCAACAAGTATATAAATTTCTAAAAGAGCTCCAGTTCAATTAAATTCACGTCAGAGAAAGTTTTTTTGGCACTTTGTTGTTTTTAGTTGCTCTATTAATGTCTTGATTGGTGCATAACGCTATTTTATTTAGCATATCATCATACAAAAACAGTTGGAATACATGAAACGAATCTAAAATATGCCTTACTCCAGCGAAAGAACCCGATCTAATGTGTACAAAATTTTTACCAGGAATTTTCCTTCGACTTTGGTGTTAGAACTTCATTTATAACCATATTTTCCTACTATAGTTTCAAAATCAGGTATAAAGACATATTTTTGGGTTTCCTGAGAAGTTTTTATATAAATAATATAAATTGTTGTATAGGTGAGTAAATTATTTCATTTTGACATGTTTACATACTTACTTCTTCTTGGAAATGTAATGACATTCTACGGGTTCACCAGAACTATGAGATGCTTCTCTTGACTTGTTTTTAGGAGCTGGAGATTCCTCAGATTACTCTAGTAATATTGATAGGTAGGTAAAGTGTTTTTTAGCATAACGAAAGTCACCACTGCTTCCTGAAAATGTGATGTAGATGCAGCCATATCTCCAGAAACAGCGGCTGCTTGTTTTTGCTAATCAAGGTTTACTGAGCTTGTTAGTTTGTGGAAGCATGTTTCTATCCAGGGTTTCTTCTAGATCCTCTTTAAGAAAATAATCTGGTTCGCATAGGTTATCATTGGATTCACTATCTGTAAACTTTTCTTGGATCTCAATGTTATCTTCCACTTCACTATCGCCGCTTTCATAGAAGAGTTCTTCAAGATGGGCATCTGTTAGTGCTTTTTTACTCACTTTCGTCATTTAAAATAAATTTTTACTTACGTGTGTATTCTAGGGTCAAATAGTTTTTGAAATAAAAGATGATGCAAGCCACCTAATTTCAAAATTGAGAGATTCAAAAAAATTATCAATTCGAAATGTTAAAGGAACTTTCAAATCAATTCTATTCAGACTTTGTTTCTTAGTATCATCTATTATCGAAATATTCGATTAAATTGGGAAGGTTATAAATATTCCACGTAGTTTTTATGCTTGACGTATTTAATTTAAAATTAAAATCGTTGTATAAATCAGCAACGTGTCATGTGTGACATATGGGTTCCCAACGGAACGTTGGGCGTATCCTAATTCAGAGAATTCTCAAAGAAGTGGTTCTTTCCTTCGAAAAGTCAGATCAGACCTATAAAATTTTACCATCATCTGCCGGATGCAGATAAAATTAATTAAAATTCCTTGTGTGAATATTTTAAAAAAATTGGAGCGTGTATAATTGTTTTCTAAAACCGAGAAAATAATCGTTTAAGAGACAACGTTCTGAAAATGAGAAATAATTCATCACATTCCAAATATATTCAAAAACTAATAAATGGAAGACATTAATATATGGAATCTTCCATAAAAACAGTTGAAGCTCATTTTTCTTTATAACAAGTTTCCTCTAGTTCGAATTAGTTTTCATAAAGTTTTCATTTGCTGTCCTTTTTTATGTAAGTATACGAGGATTGTCTGAAAACATTCTGACCTCAACCTAAAGATGCCAGTGCTTATCAAGATAAGTAGACAAAAATATTTTTGAATCCGTTGAGAGATTCTTATTAAAATCTTAGCTATTTTGTACTCTTAGCTTCTATTTAATAATCGTATGAGTGAGTCATCGTGATGATTTTTCTGAAAATGGAAAAAAATGAGTATTCAGCTGTCATTAAATATTTGTTTTTAAAAAGCAATAGGCCTAAACGAATAAAAAGTAGTAACACACTTTGTACGGACACTCTATACCAACATTTACTTCCGTAAAACTTTGGCCAGTTTAAATCAATCGTGGCCGTATCAGCTTGACTCACTACGAGCGTCCGAGAGGGTGGAAAACTACGAAAATCAACGTTTTTATCAAAAAAGTTCGGGAAATTCAGATCAGAGAGTTAAAACAAGCTAATTAAAAAGTATTTGCAATATACGGACTGAAGAATTATGCTTATGTGTATACAAAAAGTGTATTTGAATGACCAGATTTTATTTACTTGTTAGTGAAATGAGAATATTAAACTTGTTTCTATGACTACAATTCTAGAATAAAAAAACAGCCAAGAAGAGCGAATTTTTTTTTTGGAATTTTCATAAGATTATTTCTCTGCTATCTTCAAACACTAAAAGAAAAATATTACACATAATTCCTTGAAAAGATATTCACTAGATCTGCCCACAGTGACATTTTCCTGTTTTCTAACCAGTTGCTAGACTGAGTGGGTAGGAGATTTTGTTGAAGAATAAACATGAGTATGGAAAATGAATTTCAAATAACCCTCGTATATATATAAAGGAGTCTTTGAACTGGATTTTCAAGAACTTAAAAATGTGGGATTAATTAGAAATGTTCCACAATTGAGGACCGATGACAATACGATATTTTAATGAAATCATACCATTCTTCTTGCAAGTATCACCAGGTAGGCGTATTCTGTCTTTAGACGGTAATCGAATACAAAAATCTGATTGTTCAAAATTAAGTAGTAGAGTCTTATGAAATGATGAAGGCGAAGATTTGTGTGACTATTTTTGAAGCTTGTGATGTTCTGTATAATCTCTTTAAACTACGTCTGTATTTTTGAATAATGGAAGGAAATTTTAACGATAAATATTGAGTAACACACGTTTTTAGAAAAGTAGCATTCATTTTCTTTTCAGCCGTTTCATTCTTATATGGACACTCATCTTTCACTTTTATCAATTACAATAGCATGATCTCTACTTTTTTTCAAACTATATATATTTTAATAATTTAGTTACTTCCCTTCTTTTACTTTATTTCTCGAGGAGAGAAAGTTGAATTTGAAAGGATTAGATCTTTTGAAAGCTTCGAAAATTCTGTATTTCAATTATTTATTAGGTACAACATATTGATTCATGTTTCAAATTTCAATTCCTATACCAAATACTTTTTCTGATGGAAAGTTACCCTTACTACTTATAATTACAATTTACTGAACATTGTTATAACTATAGTTTACTTAAACATGAATGATCCACAAGATAAATACTGTTGCATCTTAGATAAGTGACAGAACATTTCTACAATGAAATTATTTGTAACAATTTGGAATAAAAATTGATTGAGATACATACCAATTTATTTGAATTCTAATTTCAAATTCTTTAATAATTTCAATCAACAAAAATAAGATATGTATATAATCCCTACATGTGGAGAATATGTACAATCAAGATAAATTATAGCAGCTCTCATCCTCCTAAAAATGTTAAAAATTCTAATTGTTGGAAAGTGGTGTTAAGATTGCAAATTACCTAAGTTTAGCATTTCTGGTCAGTATCTGATTATTATAATAAGCAAATGGTTAGTTTTTTAATCAAAGTCGATATAAGTGAATTAAGTTTGTTCAATTAAAAAGTGCACAAATGTATAATTACATGAAATTAAAGTGAGATTTCACTGTTTAAATAAAGACTTAAATATCAAGTGTACATGTCACTATTATATTAACATATTTTTAGGGTTGGCGACAAAGTAATTTCGGTTTTGTAGTATATAATAAAACCCTTTTTTGTCAACACAGAATAGTATTATATATTTTCCATTTTGCTCAATTACCTTTTACTATCTCTCTTTCAGATTTGCGATTCCGCACAAATTTCTGATCTTTATCAGAAAAAATCTGAACCAGATGCGATTGAAGTTAATCGTCATTTGTGAAAGATTGACCATTCAAAGAATTCTGCAAACTTCGAAATAAATGGTAATTAGATGGTGTCAGATCAGGTCTGTATGGGGGATGTTGCATCACTTCTCAGCCAAGCTCCAACAATTTCCCACGAGTTCCCAAAAATGTGTGAGGCCTTGCATTAGCATGGTGGAATACTAAACCTTTCCGATTTGACAATTCTGACCGTTTTTCTTTTATTGCTTCGTCCAGTTTCATTAATTATTGACAGTAAACATCAGAATTGATGGTTTGGTTTTTGTAAACCCACCAAACTGACACCATGAGCTTTATTTGTTTTTTTTTCAGCTTTCAATGTGGTTTTTGCTGCTTCATCGTATTCGCTCCATGAAGGTTTTCGAACTATGTTTCTGTATAGGACAGATTTTTCATCACCAGTGATGATCCTTTTAAAGAAATTGCCGCCTTCATTTTTTTTAAGTTGCATATCATAAATTTTGATTCTTTGTGTTAAATTATTTTCTTTCAATTCGTGAGGTATCCAAATATAAAGCTTCTTAACTAGCCCAAGACATTTTATACGACGATCCTCTCCCATTATAACTTTGATTTAGTCATTATCAACTTCAGTAGACCGACCAGAACGTTCCTCATCTTTGATGGAAAAATCCATATCTAACGGAATTTTTTATATCAATTCTGACACGTACACTCTGTTAAGGAATCAACACCATAAATTTCACATATTTCTTTGTGAGCGGCAGCAGCTTTCTTTCCTTTACGGAAATAAATAAGTAAAATGTTATGAGATAGAAAAACTCCGCTCATGGGGAAAGGTGAAATTATTTCTTGGAGGAGGTATTATTTAGATAAGATTAGATTTTTTTTGGACGAAACATGGATAAATAAAATGAATAATTGTTTAAAGATAGACAGTCGTTAGCTAGGTTGAGGCTAATCAGTCAGAAAAACTGTAAAAGGGTCAATAGATGAGGTTATTTGCGTACATACAGAGTGTTCCTGAAGTCATGCATTAAAATTCAGACGATTGATTGTATGAAATCAAGATGGGTCTTTCCTATAACATAATTTCGTCAGCCTTTCCGAGATACAACCCTTAAAAGGTTGTGAGTAAAGTTTTCATTTTTCTTTCAGAAATTTCAGTAAAGCTGGAAAATTGGAATATTGTAATTTTCATTCAGTCGCAAAGGTCTAGCTACGAATATTCTGACAATATTCCTGTTACATTATACGGAAATTAGCAGCCCTTCTTTATTTCATATCAAAACGTTTCAAGTCTTTTTCCCAAAACCAATAGCTGAAAAAAAAATAAACACTATTATTTATAATTTTCCTAATAAATTTAGTGGAAAATAGTAAACATATAAAATGTAATACGATTCCCAATAAATTCTAGAAATAACCACATCTTCTTAAAATACATGTACGTAGCCTCCGTGTCATGGATTGTCATACACGTCAAATATTTGAGGTGTGTTTCTCATGGTGTCATACGTTATTTGAATACGATTCTTCAAATTCTTCAAATCTTTGATATCAACTATGGTGTGTAGACTATTGATTTAAGGTGAGTTCATAGGAAAAAATCACACGGATTTAACTCTGGAAATCGAGGAGGCCGATGGTTTGGATATGTTGCATCTAAATGTTGCCTAACAATACGACTGAAGCGCACTGGAGCATCATCGTGCAAGAACCACATGTTTTGTTTGATATTAAGTCAATGTCTTCAAGTAGTTCAGCGAGATCACTTTCGAGAAAACTTGTGTGATAAATTCGATTTAATAGTTAATGCAGGAAATGTAGCCCAATTAAGTTGAGCCCGACAATACCAATTCACACTTTCACTGAAAAACCATTTTGAAAATGGTGCTTTATAATCTCATTAGGATTCTCATCTTTTCATATGTGATTATTGTAAAAATTTATTATATATACTCTTAAAAGATGTGCCTCGTCCGTGAGCCATACAATGAGGATTCGTATTTACTGTGTAAACCTTTTACAAGCTCTAATTCGTTGAAGAGAATCTCTAGGTAAAACAGCTTGAAACCATTGGATGTGGTCAGGATATAATTGATGCTCTTTTAAATTTCGCCCCACAGATAAATGCTTGATATTAAGGGTGTTGGTAATTTTTTTATTGCCTGCGTCCGGACGTACATCAATTTCATCTCAAATTGCATGTTCTACCATTACATTTCTAACCATCCGGAAACGAACAATAAACTTTGATTGTTAGCTATCAACAACGGTTTTTGACATCAGCCTAGTACAATTCGGATGAAAATTGAGTAAATATAGTTTATAAATTGTCCAGCCTGAAATAAAGGCGGGGCTGCTAATGTCACCCTCCTGTTATGTAACACAAAACGCAACTGTAGTCACCACCTTTTGAGGGTGATATCTTGGAAAGAGGTGAGGTGAGGAATTTTTGAATAGAAAGACCTATCTCAATTTTATACGAGCAATCACCTGATTTTGTCGCGTGAATTTAGAAACACCTTGTACATCAGTTGTTTACAATTGTAGGTGTAAAGACGTAACTTGATGGAACTAGAAACATCAGTTGAAGACAAATATTTTGCACCAAAAAAATTCACTGGGACCATAATTGTCATTGGGTGCAAGAAAATATATTAAAATAAGAAACTCAAAAGGTATTTAATCCCTAAATTTATGACAATATTTCAAACTTATGGTATATAGGGTATATTGAGTTCTCAATGAGCTAAAGCTAACTCTATAGATAAAAATACTTCAAATGAATATGAACAGATAAACAAAACGAAATTTTTTAAAAATTTTATGTATCAATAAAAATTTTCTCCACAAATTTGAATCAAATCCATTTTTCACAGGTGTTACGGGTGAAAGTTTGAGAAAAAATTTCTATTTATTGGTAAAAAGTATATCGAACATTGAATATATTCACGTGGATCTGTGTTTTCTTGAGTTGCTGGCTGAACAGTAATAATTCTTCTTCTTTACTCAAAAGACATCAAAAACTCGTAAATTGGAAAACATTGAAACTGTAGATAAATCTACTAGTAGTGTTTCATGAGTCTTACCAATTTTTTCATAAATTTTAGTGGTAAAAATACTGATAATGATAATACTGTCCACCCCGTAAAACCATTGATTTCGAATTGAAAATAATTTATGCAACTTCATTATATTAACAATGGCGTGTTTATTCCGGTAATTATAACGATGATATCATGGTGTGAGCAAATTGGGGTTGAGGCTGGCACAGACGATATTTTACTAGGTCGCCATTGTCTGAATACAATCAAGGAATATTGTTTGGAATGCAGATGTGATGGACTTCAATTATCTCTACAATTACATTATGAAAGTATATAGAATAAAACATATTTTTCATTATAAATATAATTGCTTTACTGCAACAAAATCATCAGCAAAAATATCGGGATAATAAGAAGTGTGCGATTACAATTTGTTGAATTAATTACAGTAATTACTTTTAAAATTACTCCGTTATTCTTATTATTTTTCAGTACATTATAGTTAGTTTTTTATCTCGTCTCGTATTTCCTATAATTAATGCTTTCATTATCAAATATTAAACTTTACTCGTTGAGTAAAATTCTAAACTGTTTGGGTTTATCATAATCAGAATTTTCTGTTAATGAACCAGTCAGCTGGATAAACTTACCATTTTAAAAATTATTTGTGTTACTATAGATTTCAATTACAAAGTAAAAAAATTATCACATGATCTCTTTTTGTACTAACTAGTTGATGTATAATAAGATTTAAATGAATTGTTGTCTTCTCAAAATGCGATTTTTCTAAAAAAAAAAATTAATCAACATTTTTTATTTGCAACGCATTTCGTTACATTGATAAATAAACTTTTTCGTTACTGATTGCTATTCAGCATTTACTGGAAAATTGTATCTCTACGTTTGAAAAAACCTATTTAATTAGAAATACGTTTTTCTGTATACTTTCTCGCATTAATGCAACAATAGCATAATTGGCTCGATTCTTAATTTTCCAGGTTACATATAATAAATTTAATGAACTTTCCGATAAATTCACTTTTTGTACAACAACTTTATTGTTTTGTTGAGACTTTTTTGTGCTCTTATTATTCTATTTTGTTCGTTATTATGAAACAGAACAAGACAAATGTCCATCAAAATTTCTTTTTAATGGAGGTGCACCGTTATTACGTCTAGATCTACCCATATCACCCATCGCGTAGGAAAGGTAAAAATTAAGATACTCTTGTTAATCTGTAACTTTCAGATCACTTCTCAGACCAAAGGCGAAGGATAATTGGAAAGCTAGCTAGGAGAGTTTGTCCTACAAAACGCCTGTCTAATACACTAATTTGCAATAGATAGATAGATAGATAGATAGATAAATAGATAGATAGATAGATAGATAGTGGAGAGCATAATTTTCCTTATTTCGCAAATTCTGGGATGAAACCTCTATCCGACTATCTTAACGAACCATGGAATTCTTGAGGCAATGAGTCTGATTCTTTCTCTATCTGCTCAGTTTGAGATATATTGTCCAGATCATAGATGTAAACGTTTGTGCTGGTATTCTTGGACGCAATATTATTGGACCCTTAATCATGGATATCAAGGAAAAATCAAATTGATGCGGATGCTAATACCTATGATTTTCCAAGAAGATCTTCCAACTCGAAAGAGCTCCAGATCTGTACCTTCTTCAAATTTGACAATAAGTGTACACTGGATAATTGAAAATGTATCGCATATTTTTATAATCTCTATAGCAACCAAAATTTCGAGAGTGTCAAGTTGTAAAATTTACACATTATAATATCGTTTAGTAATATATCACTTCTTAAGCTTCACCACGAAATTGATGAATCGAACGCTACATAAAAGCTTTTCTTCTCTCAATAAATCGACCAGAAGCAAAACTATTGATTGATATATTTACCATTAATAATGTATTGAATCTATAGTGAACTTTTTTTAGTCGTAGATCAAAAAGGGAGTGTGCAAAGCATTATTTACATATATTATATTGAATATTGAGAATGGGAGTTTGAAACCAACCGAAACTAGTCAACTTCAGACTAATGCGGGCAGAACCGCATTACTTCCAGCCTTAAGGAAGAAATATATTTCACTTTTTAAGGCATTACTACTCTTATTCTGACCAATAACAAAATTTGGTGACTACAGTAAATAGTAATATAATAAATGATAAATAATACAATCATTGGAACTACATAAAATCTCACTGACAAATTGAAAACTGCAAGCTTCTATTCATAACCCAAACAGCGTAATATGGAATATCTGATTGTTTAGATTGTTTTCAACAGATTCATTGATGCTTTGTAGATCAAAATGTGAAATATATATCCTCCACTTTATGCGCACAACTGCATGATTAGTCAACTCAGGCAACTTTTCTCTAGTCTAACATAATTTATTTCAGCCCTAGTCACATAATATTCTACTATTCATCATTGCCTTAACTATTGTTAACATAATTAAATAAAAAATAGCATTGCCAAGATATATGTGTATTTTATAATCTATTAAAACAAAATTTTAACTGTAATTTCTAGTCTCCTTTATGAGATGTTTATTAAGTTACGGAGCTAAAATTTTTCACGGTTTTCCTAGATATTCTCCGTCATACTCAACATACTTTTGCCACCTCTCCGAAAGCTTTCGGATGCCTTTTTTGTAAAAAGCTCTAAGCTTGTTACGTAACCATTCGAGCACGAAGGATTCTGCCTCCGTATTACTTTCAAATCGCAGTTCGCCAAGTACCTCTTTTAATGGACCAAAAAAATAATAGTCGCATGGTGAAAAATTGGAAATATAAAGAGATTGTAACCTTCGCTTTAACAGCCGCGCTTTCGTCTTTCATCCTGCACTCTATAGATGCAAGTGCACTTTCCAGATGACGATAGACCCAAGGCTCGTTTGTGGTGAATATTCAGTGCAATAAAGTGCCTCCTTTCTCTTCATACTGCTACAGAAGACGCGCACAAACTTTCCAGCATGTGATTTTCTGCTTTCTTTATAGAAATTTCGCGGTAACCGAGCTGTTCATGCATTTTCTCTCAATACTACCTACGCCGATGTCACCAATTTTGAAAAACGGAACACCATTCATGCACATGAGTCTTGGAGAGGCACTCATCTCCAAAAAAGAATAATGATGCGTTCCACAACAGACACTGGTACATCCTTCTCGCTCATGATTATAAACTATAAAGCGATGTTAAGCTGTTTTCTACGCTTAGTAACAGACCAGACTTAAATCCAATGCAGCCACTTCTATGTCAATAAATTTTCGCGCGTTTATTCAAAATTCTGATCAATATTTGAATCAACCTTATTTGAACAAAATAATTTTTTCATTAAGTTGTCGTAACATTCCACACGAAAGTATTCATACGAGAAAGTTACTTCTGGTTTATGAACTGTCATCCTATAACCGGAGTGAATCAATTTTCTTATAGACGCGCTCGTGGAAGTGGAGCTATTTCTCGGAAATTCAAATCTTTACATAACTATATTTGGGCAATCCAAAATAACGCGATTAAGAAAATTCGATCTGAATTTATTCTAGCGAGAGCTTCGTCTCTATCAGCATTCGATAAAAAGCAAAAGCACTTTCCCCATTTTGAATAAGATTGTATAATCGCTCGCTGAATTTGTCAGAAATTCCTTATAAATTTTTCTAGTCCACGTTGAAATCCATTATAACAATGTTGAATAATTATTTTCTCAAGCAGAATATCAGTTTTGAGTATTGATTTGAGAAAAATAAAATGAAAATGTTAGTTACTCATAGAATGCAGAAAAATATTCAAAAT
This sequence comes from Diorhabda sublineata, assembly GCF_026230105.1. Taxonomy (NCBI): domain Eukaryota; kingdom Metazoa; phylum Arthropoda; class Insecta; order Coleoptera; family Chrysomelidae; genus Diorhabda; species Diorhabda sublineata. The sequence goes on from NC_079484.1 coordinate 10,713,588, forward strand.
TAGGAAATGGGGAAAAATGAAATGAAATACGGTATGCATTATATTAAGAGAATAAAGAAAAAGAAAATAGACTAGAGATAATACACATAAAATTAAACGAATGTTTGTATATAGTATAAGAGCTGGTCGCCACTTCGACTAAGGTACTTTCACAAGGCTGAAACTTTTTCTACATGTTATTTAATATATTTAAAGTAGAATAATCAACTTCTGGAAGGGTTAGCACGGTTGTAACAATAGCCACTGTTTTTGCTATTGCAAATTTTTTATATAAAAACATGTATCATCACAAAACTGGTTTTTGAGCAAATTTTTAATTAGACAATTTTGAGTATAAAAAAATTTCCTGATGATTTGCTCGGTTGCAAGTATCTCTAAAAGGGATCGAAAGCTGCTAAGACGGTTGGTACGATCTTCCAAATCTAATTCCTATCTTTTAAACTATTGTAAACTAAAATACAGTAGTACCCGTCTAGGTTTAGTTGTCTTAAAGTCTTTTTATTTTAGCAAATAATCGGAAATAAACGCAGTGGAATAATGGTGAGGATAAGCATGCTCCGACTCGGGACGTAGATATTTCAGGTAAATGGAAAGGTAAACCGGCTATATAATACAACTCATCACAAATTCATTAAGAGTATTACCTGGATTTTTGTACCTAATCCAGTTTGTACATTTGGAATATCCAAAAATTAGCACCTAGAATTTATAGATCCTTTAAACTGTATTTTAATATTACGTAGGTACTAAGCAATATATAATAGAGAATTGAATTTTGAAAGCCGTATTTGTAAAATTCCATATAACATAATAATGCACACTTGTAATTGGTTAGGTTAGCTTAGTCAAATAAAATAACAGAATACGGATTTTTAAAACAGGTCTCTTATAGATAGGGAATGTAATATTTTTTATTGTTTTATCATGTGTTTAGAATGTAAAATATTTGTTACCAAAATACACTCTACATATATGTATATTTTATTCTTTATTTTGATTACATAAATAAAATTTGGAGCTGTATTCTATAAATCTTCTAGCTATCTTCCGTTACGAGTTGTCTAATCTTAATGACAACCACGATCACGAGCTGGCACATTGTAACAGAAGTTAAATTTTTTTGGTGGGTATTTAAATCACTTCGCCCAAATAGTCATGATAATAATAATAAACATATTGTGTGTAATATGCGAAACAACTACTAAAAAAACTTTGTATCATGGTTAACGGTCGGTACATTTGAATACCTGGCAACAGAAATAGAAAATACGGGCAGTGAAGTTGCAGAAAGAACTAAAAATTCCTCAAACTCATATTACAGTATAAACTGTTCGATAAATAAAAAATAAATCTCAAAAAATACAGTCCTAAATTTTTATAGAGAAATTATAGACCAATATTGACTTACCTCTGTAAAAAATGAATACTGACCTTTGTCCCACGTAGAAAAAAAAGTGCATTACAATCCGAAGAGATGAAATATTTTAGGCGTGTGAGGATAAAAAGGGGGAGGTTAACAAATTTACAGATACAAGATTTGGAGATTATCTTAATCATGGAATTCATTAAATAAAGATGGTTAAGTTTGAGGGAACAAAGAAGAAGAACAAAGGATGGAAGAGACTAGTAAATAGAGTATGGGTCGCAAAAATAGGAGGATAAAAAGACCTGAAGCAACAAGAATTGGATGGTACTAAACTTGAAAAAAGAGGTACTACATGGAGAGAAACAGAAAAAAAAGCACTTAATATAAAACTATGTACAAAATTTGTATAATGTACATAAATGTAAATTTTCACCACACACCACTATGTGTGGATCCGAACTCATACCCAACATCCCTAGAGTCACAAGAGTCAGAAGGAACTCGGAGGCAATGAATTTTGAAGATATATGCAATGAATTACTATTTCAGTGCTACTTACTGCTATTTACTGAGATGTATCCAAACAGAACATAATAGACCAGCGCAAAGCAATATTTAATTGCAGGAGATATACAGATGCAGTTAGATGAATTCGACCCGAAGTTGCCATGCAGATTAAACTAGTCATAGACCGCTGAATGAATCCCATAAAAAATCGAAAGATCCGGTTTGTATCAAATACCAAAAATGTTATTAAAACAAAGGATCTAATACTGAAAGAACACCTAGTAACAGAAAAAAGAGTTGAACAACTTGTTTTAAACAGCCAAGAGCAATCAAAAAGAACTAAACTATAGTTGCAAATGGAAAACTCAACTAAAGCAAAAAATAATAAGAAAATATCGTGAGAATCATTTCAGAAAGCAGCAGAACTAATTTTGGAAACTTAGTTTAGTTGACTATCCATAGTATCACCAGATCTGGGCTCCTAACTACTTTTACTTGTTTCCTATCCATGAAGCTTTACTTGCAACAGAAAGATTACCATCAGACGAGCACATTGTCTTATATGTAAATGCCTATTTTGAAGGGAATGATGGCAAGTATTATTCAGAAGGATTAGAAAGATTAGAACATTATTGGAAAAAGTTTTACTTTTCTCTACCTAACCGTAATCATGACTGTATCATGTATCGTCAAAAAAATAATAAGTGTTTTAGAAGTTCTAGAAATTTTTTTGTCTGGAAACTATAACCTAATCGAACATGAACGCTACATAGGTATTAGACTATTAGAATCCCGGTTTCAGTTTGTAGGTAGTTTCATGTTTTCTTTCTTAAATCTGTAGGTCAGTCAGTAGTTTCACACGTTTTTATGTTTTAAATCTGATCCAAAAGACACATATCCTTCCGTACTAGATGGAGGATAAATTAATTTATATTAGTTCTGCAATATTGAATAAGATTTCATTATAATCTTTTTTATATTTGAAGCAAGAAAAAATATATGGAAAAATAAATTCGAAAAAAACACTGTCTGTGGGTCTAGATATTTTAAACGATTAAAAAATATTACACTCCAGGCTGTTCGATCAATAGAGAGATTAAGCTGATGATTTGAAGCTTGAATTGGTGGAAAACCAAAAATTTTGTATGTCAACGGAAAATCACTTCTACCATTATAACGGGAAAAGCTATATCCTGAGTTTATTTAGTGAAAAGTTGTTTTAATGTAATGCTAAAAAGGATGTTTATAATTTCAGCAACTATGTAGGAAAGCTATTAATAGAAATCAATGCGATTAGAACACCATTTCTTAACTCACCAAATACAAGCCAACAAGAAAGTGATGAAAATAATGTTTCAATAAACTTTAGTTAACAGCAAAGTGCCTTCTTCTGTTTTATTATTAAGTTTACTACTATTCAACTTTCATCATCTAGTACAAAATAATGTCAGTTTACTAAAAGTTATAAATGGTATATTGGTATGCGTTATTTGTTTAGTATGACGAATATTCTATTTCGCCTCCTTTTGAATCTTGTTATTATTTTTGAATTTCTTGATATGTCAGTGTCAGTATAATCGGTTGTATCATCGATTATGCTAACGGATGTACCTCAGAATAACGGCTGCGAAGCGGTAATTTACGTTGTGATAATGAGTACATATACCACTCCCTGAAAACGAAACTTCCAAAGAGTATTCCACACATCCCAAAAAATAAACAATCAACGTTGACATTCTTAGTAAGTAGATTATAAAAGGAGATATGGGTTCGGCAATAACAGGGTGAAGGATGGAATAAAAGTCATTTCAGCGAATAACTAAATATTATTTTAAATTTTTTTCAATTTCTTACTTATTAGACCTCTAATATATAGTTTAGTTAGTTAATCAATTATCTTACTATTAGGTATCTTTCGTTTACAACCAAATAATATTGACGTTCGCCCTACTTTTGTTTTTATCAAAATATGCCTTGACACTCACAATTTACGTATTTTTATTAATCAATGGATCATTCACATCATAAGTATCAAAATAGAAATAGAAAAATTAAATTCTCTCTAATTTCTACATCTCAAATATATGTAGCAGCGATCAATCAAACTATTCGTAGTTGCATTATATACAGGGCGTTTCTATATTCGACCGACAACGCTGTACCACAGAGACATCTCAATAAATTATTCATTTTGATATAGCAATACGAATCCTTACGGGGCCCAGTTGCTGAGATAAAGGGTGTTCTAAATTTTAAATTAAAATCAGAAATTTGCCATAAATCGAGAACGACTTTAAATTGGTTTTTTCAAATTTGGTGACCAATATGCTCTTTAATAGGGTAATATTTGGAAATAAACGAACTTTGGAAAAATTTTACTTGTGGCGAACTGTCAGGGTTAGTTGTCACTTTCATCCCCCTATTTTTTAAGCCACTGGAGCAAATTCTTTTTTTAATTTTGTTTTAAATTGCCTGATTATTTTTAGTTAAAAATATAATAACCTTGGAGCCAAAAAGAACGGTGTTGTAGTGATTAATCGTAAGTACTTCCAAACAAATAAGAATTATTCATAATCTCAGTTGTTCAAACTGTTGGCAGTTTTGTCATGAAAAGGTGTCTTTGAGAATAAATCTGGATGGGATTAATTGATTTCTGCCGCAGCTTGAATTCTAGCTATTAGATCTTGTTCAGATTCGATGATTGTTTCGTACACAAAGAACTTCATATAGCCCCATATAAAAAAATCAATAGGATTCAAGTCAGATGATCTTGGAGGTCAACAATTGGGTCCACCCCAACCAATCCATTTTTCTCTAAAACGTAGGTTTAAGTAATTTCTTGCCGCCGCAGCATAATGAACAGATGCCCCATCGTGTTAATGAGCAAATATTGAATAATATTTTTGAAATGCCATCTTTCAGTACTCGAACTGTAGGTCGCGCTTTAAGAGTGGACCATTCTAATGTATGGAAAGTTTTTAAATAAGAAGTGTTACATACATAGAAATTGGCCAGTGTTGAAGAATTAGAACCTAGAGATTTTTAGGTGCGTATGAAATTTTCAAACTGGTATTTACAAAAGTGTCGTGAAAATCGAAATTTCCCAAAATATGTTTCGTATACATACGATGTTAGATTTACTAGGAAAGGAATATTTGTTCGTCTCCAGGATCACCTGACTTCGATCCTATCGATTTTTTTATATGAAGTCCTTAGTGACACAATCATTCATCAAACAATCATTGAATCTGAACAAGATCTAATAGCTAGAATTCAAACTGCGAAAGAAATCCTATCCAGATTGACTCTCAAAGACACGTTTTTCAATGACAAAACGGTGTAATAAGTGTTTTGAAGTAAGCGACCAACAGTTTGAATAACTGAGATTATGAATAATTTTTTTTTGTTTTGATTTAGTCACGCTTAATCATTATTCGAAATTGAATGAATAATTAATTTGTGAATTACTTACGTGCTCGCAGACTTTTCTTTACAGACAAATTTCTACAACACCTTTCATTTTAGCTCCATAAAAGGTTATTAGTTTTTTTACTAAAAATAATCAGGCAATTTAAGACAAAGCTGTAAAAAGAATTTGCTCCAGTCGCTTAAAAAATAGGGGGTTAAAAGTGACAACTAACCCTGACAGCGCGCAACTTGTTAAATTTTTCCAAAGTTTGTTTATTTCAAAATATTACTTTATTAAAGAGCATATTGGTCACCAAATTTGAAAAAACCAATTTAAAGGCGTTCTTGATTTATGGTAAATTTCTGATTTTGATTTAAAATTTAGAACACCCTTTACCTCAGCAACTGGGCCCCGTAAGGATTCGTATTCCTATATAAAAATTAATAATTTATTGAGATTTCTCTGTGGTACAGACACCCTGTACAGGGGAGACTACAATGTTTTTAAATGGATGTCTGAAACTAATGATAATATTTATAATCGATATCGTCTAACGAGTTTTTCGAGGAGCTAGTTTCAATTAAAATATTTTCAGTTGTCCACGAGTTGAATTTCAAATTTAATTAAATGGTTTTATACTGTGTATGCTGCAATGAATTTCAATAAAACTTTCCTATATTATATTATGAATTAAGGGATTCTCACGAAAATTTTAGCCATTTCGGACGTTTCTTAAAATTGATCATCGAACTGCCATTAAATATTGGTTTTTAAATGGTGATACGCCATGCAAATTTAAAGAGCAGCTAGATACTCTCTGTGGAGACAATTCTGTACCATAATTAACTATGTTAGTTTGACAACAATGGTACTGGGTGGCCGTCCGTAAGATTAAGCCTAGATTGTTATGAGAAGCTATTATATTATCAAAAGAAAGTATTTGCCACGTACTGACTAAATAATCATGTATACGTACGGTATCCGAACATTGGGTGCCACGTTTGCGCAATTTGGACCAGAAACGTATTATAATAATATTTTCCAGGTCTTATTAGCGCGGTTGAAACAAGATGAATCAGACTTTTTAAATTCACAGTAGATTAAGTCTAGATCCACCACCGTACTCCTAAAACCAAGAATATAACAAAAATAAAAATTGGCGAGCTCTTTTCTCATGTCATCAGATTACGTTCATCGATTATTTTCAAAAAGGTAAAACAATAAAAAAGAGAGTTTGAGAAAGTAAAGGGAGAAACTACAAAAAGCAACCATATTCAAAAACCTAATCTATCTTAACTGCACTTATTTTAACTTCGCTTTTTTTTGTTTCGTAAACTTTACTTGCAGGAGACAAATTCTCATCAAACGAGGACGATATCGCACACGTAAACACTTATTTTGAGGAAAAAGAAGCAGCTATTATTTGGAAAAGTTAAAGAGGCTAGAGCATGTATATATAAATAACATATGTTATGACGGAAACTTTCCAGACAACTCTCATATACCAACAGAAGAACCAACGCAGCGACGTATAGGAAAGGTCAAAATATGATGATATTAAGCAGTTTACCTATATTCCAAATTGTAAAGTTTAATCCCTGAAGAGTTATAGGGCCTCGAAGTGCTTTGCAATCATTTAATTCCAAAAAACCAAATTTGATACACTGTATGAGACGGTTACAGACATCAACAGATGGTAAGTAGAAGGCGATCGCACTATTTTGGGCGCGTTAATTAGGGGCGATCTACCCTATTCACAGAATTTCAGTTTTTTTATCTGTCAGTTGATTTGAAACATTATATTTTCATACTATGGATAATTCATTTCAGAACCTTTTTTTACTTTTGTGTTTTGAGTTGATTTGAGACGAATTTTATTTATTTAATTTTATTTAATATTTTACAAATCAATAGATACACTTGAATAAGAATAATTTGATGAAAAAACAAATTTATAATATTGTAGAATTTGCGAAAAATGATCAACATTTTTTCTTAGACACGAAATTATTTTTAATCATTTTTTACCAAATTGCAATTGACTTTAATGGGATTCTACGATTCTTCAGGAACTTTGTAACCTCATCTAATTCATTTAGACAGTTCAAAAAGTCTCTTACATTGACAATAGAATTAGGTGGTGCTCCATTATGCATGAATCTAATCGTAGAAAATTATTTCATAGTTAGTCGGTTTGGTAAAATAACTGGTCCAGGTAAATAATGTATGATAAGATCGACCAAATATTACTCTTAAACTTGGAAATGTCGAGGATTACATGAGGTTTCCATTGCAATCCTCATGATAGTTATGCATATTTGTAATACTTTTTTTTGTATGATTATTCAGAAACCAAAGTGAAAATTGGAAATAGATATAATTCATGTTGATTCCTCTATAATTTATCTGCAGACATGAAAATTACTGATGTTGTTCAGGCTCTTCCACGCCGCGGGTTTGATCGGTTCCGTCGGTTATTTATTCTAAATTGGTTTGAACAGTTGCTAGATTTTCAAAAAGTCTGAATATTTGCTCATGAGCGATATAAAAAATGTTAGTGTTACCATATACTAAATTGGTATAATGGTTCACTTATCGCCTTAAAAGTTTTTAATTCCTGACGGTTTCTTTTATGTGTTATTATATTTGCAATTATGCATTATTAATGTGCAGTTAGCAACTCTGTATCTATTCACGTAAAAGTAAAACAATAAAAATAAGACAGAATTTATTTATACCCATAGAAGCATTTTTTATATTACGACTAATGGAATTCGACTGTTATCGCCTCTTTATGGATAAGAAAAGGTTAGGGCGAATGAAATCTTCTCATTCCCGTGTTCTCACAAATGGTTTCTGTCATGAATTCTTGGAAAAACTATTGAAAAATGAATGAGTTCATTTTTATTATAGTTATGATCAACATAAAAAGAAACCTGGAAAATAAATAGAAATGCTTTATCTCTACATTTTTATAAGAAATAATTCACTTTAAATTATGCTTATCACAATAAAAGCTTTGAATATTATTAACTGATGGATTCAATTAAAGAAATCATGAAGAATTTGCTCTAATGGAAATTTGCTCCAGTCACCCAAGTGTTAGATAATTTTGTAATAGAAAAAACAAGTTATCAACTACTTAATCCTTTGATGCTTCTATCAGTTGTAATACCTATTTCTCTAAGCGAGAACTGTACATTGTAAATCTAAATTATACACACATTAATTCATAGGACACTGAGAGTGTGTTTTAACAATTTTGTATGAGATATAGGCCAAGAAAATTTAACAGACTTGTCTATTTTGATGATATAAATGTTTTGGAACAATGTACCGGCTTTCTATAGCGAATACGTCCATTTTGCAATTTAATCTGTACAATTTTGTAATGAAAGTTTATCAACTCCACACAATCGGTAGGTAATGGCCAAATAGTTAAAAATTCCATAAAATGGCCAGAATTATAACAAAAACACATTTTTTTGTAATCTCCACCCCACAAATTTTTATTCTAATATTTAGTTTTCCCACGCGGGATCCAATTAGGAATAAATGCCTAGAATCTTTTCTAGAACTGGGTTTTCCCACTTGTGGTAAACGTAAGTCCCAAGTGAGAGAAGACCAATAATAATTGACTTTTTATTTAGCTGATATTTGCAAATGTGTCTCCTAATTGGGATTACCATGTGGAGCAGATACAACTTTTACCAAGTATGGTCCAGAAGTATACTCTGCGTAATCTCATACAAATATCTAGACAGAAAATCTATGCAAATATTAGAAAACAATGAGATATTACTACAATTGTACTAATATAGACGCTAACAACAAATGGCAAGCTTAAATTACCTGGCGACCATATAACTACATAGAGGAAACTATACTTGGATTAAGGCTGTCGAAGGAAGGCGAAAATAACAAACGATAAAAGCAGCAATTCAGCATCAGTTAGAGATAATGGTTGATAAATTAAATAGCAGATGAAATTAACTTGATTTAAAAATACAAATAGAGAATATAATTTCACCATATTAGAAATAATTCTTTAATTCGCATGATGGTAAGATTATTGGAAAAGTTTGGCTGAGCAATGATTGAATAGAGTCTCCTTTCAATTTAAGTCTGGAAGGAATTTTTCAAAATCAGTTGAATAGAAAATTGAGGAACATAGTTGTCGTTTTCGAAATCTGCAAATAGATCAGTTAAATCTAGAAAAAAATATTGTTTTATTAGGAGGAAGACAAAGATGCTCTTCTTTAAATGCGTAGTAATTGAAAGAAGTAGAAAAATATTTTAATCAAACAAGGAGAAGAGCAAATTGTCCAACTGTTGATTTTATTAATTTCATTTGATATGTGACAAGTGAGTTGAAGCATTAACAATCAAATATGGATATGTGTCAATTAGTTCATATTTTATATCTAAACTATCTATTTTCTAACTCTTATTTTAGAAGAAAAAACAAGAAATTATTTCTCAGGGAATAAATCAATTAGTGTGTTTGAATCAATTCATAAGGAGCTTCAGCTTAGAATCAAAATTTGTTTTCTCATATCTAGACTTTTCCTTCTCAACATAGAAAATGTCAGTTACTAGTCTAGGATGCATCTTTTAATCAGGTGAATTAATAGCAAGGATAATGGTATAATCATGGTAATCGTTTGTAGAATATTGAAAGAGATGCTAGCTTTTGAAAGCCTACTTGGACTTGTACGAAAATGTTTTTTCAAAAGTTCAGATTGAATTCAGATTGAATATATTGGTGGTTGACTATGTGTTTCTTTCCTTTCTTACCTATAAATATATAAATAGTAACTTTTCTTTTTCGGCTAGAGGCTTCTCCTCAGAAAGTTGTATTCGTCTATATAAATAACTGGTATTTATATGAGGTGAACAGTCATATTTAATTGTATGCCACTAGCTTTTTAACGAATAACGTTAAAAGATAAGAACTGAGACTTATTTATGGAAGACCAAGATGGTTGTGGTCCTCACCTGAGTTCCGCACTGTTGATCTTCTCATGGTTATGGTGCACCGATTGGCTACTTGATGGCAGCTCAACCTCAACTTGGAAGCTGTGAAGATAAGAAAGGGAACGGGAACACAGAGGGAAATTACTGAAGAAGAAACGAGTAGATAGAATAGATTTGAATAGAAAAGAGCTTATGCTCTTACTTATGAAGAATTGAATTCAAATTTTGTGGAATATAACCATACAGAAATTTCCTCTATTCGATTCGTTCTGTTACCCAAATTAATAGAAAATACAAATTTACTAGGAAATAAGTTCGAAATTCGCTTGAAATATAATGAAATTATTAAATATAATTGGAAGCAGAAACACAGAAGATCAATGAAACTAAAGCAGTTATAGCCCCTGGCTCTGTTACTCCCACAGAACGGGGTAACATCACCATTGCTCGGAAGATGATCTACTAAACAAACTTATTCAAGCAAACGATGTAGTTCTGATCTCCAGAGGCTTGAGTGATAACATTCGGTCTGTACATAATAAAAAAATGGCACAAGTCTATGAAACTGGGTCTGAACATAGAGAACACCACAGTGGCGGTAATCTAAAAAAATATACCTAGGCAAATAGGAAACTATAAAAAAACAACAGCCACAAGTCAAATGTCTGGGACTAGCAGACTTTTGTGAAATAAGCAATTCAAAAGAATATATCAAATAAAGCTACAACGGCCATCAGATATATAAAAGAATACTAGGAAATAAGGAATGTAGTATCCGCCTACTGTAATTTATGTACGTCATGATTATAAAGCCAATATTAAACTACGGAGGAATCCGCAGTCAGTAGAAACTGTTGACGAAACGATATCTGAGTAAGGTACAGACATAGCATTACAGGAACCATAAAGACTTGTTTCTCTAGTAACAATGGAAATCATTATAGACCTAAGTCCACTGCTCATTGACGTAGAAAAACATGCCAAGGCGTCTAGAATTAGGATGGTTAAAGGTGGAATCAGATATAGAATAATTATCAAGTGATGAAAATATATCTCCTATAATTTCCAAGGTTTCCATCCCATAATAAATAAACTTCAAATAACTTTTTCTTATTTCATCCAAAGAGGATCTTGAGAAATTCATTAGAAGGCTTAACTTTACTATCACAAAGTTATTTTATCACTTGAATTTGATTTACATAATAATTTGAAATATTCAACCGGACAAAATTAAATAGAGCTCAATAAGGATTCATTATTCTTCGGTGTCTGTAATAGCAGGTTTCAATTCAAACTAATTTTCATTCGCCCGAATGCACAGCATACATTAGTTTATACGAAATGAGTCCTGGAAATATGTATCTAATTTACATCATACAAATATTGCAAGGTTTCGAAGAATAGTGTGTTTAAAGTTTGAGTAGGGTTGTAAAAACGGTTTCAACTTTATATATCCTATATTATATCACAGCAGCTCTACTTAACTTTCATAAGAATGAATAACGTGTAAATTTCTAAATGAGCTAATTAACCTTTCAGCCACACGGAGTCGAATTTCACAATCGAACATAAGCGAAAGATTCGCAGCTCCGAATGTGTTTAAGATGTTCATAGATACTTTCGATCTATCTGAGGGATATCCCAGATGATTGAAGTACTATCAATGAATTAATCTTTGAGTTAGCCACTAATTTTTCATTCTTAGCCACTAATTTTTCATTCTTAGCCATCCAGAAATTTTTATGACTGCTTATTCAGAGCTTTTTGATGCCATGGAATGCCACATGCCACTTATCAAGTGACGAAAATTTATCTCCTATAATTTCCAATAGATGATTCGATAATAGGTAAGATCGAGAAGAATTTATGGTATTACTGACAAAAAATTGGAAAGACAGCACACTACACTCAATCAGAAATCATGCTATATCATGGTATACAAACACCTTCAAAGGTACAATAGGAACGAGGATAAGTGTTTATGGACCAGAAACCGAATACTCCGAATCAATAAGAACCAACATCATAGTACTGTCAAAGCAGTTCTAGCCAATGGAGGGTGTGCACAAATCAATTTGAACCAAAACTAATGAGGGATATCCCAAATGATTGAAGTACTATCAATGAATTAATCATGCTGCTTTGAGTTAGCCATTAATTTTCCATTCTTAGCCATCCAGGAATTTTTATGTCTGCTTATTCTGAGCTTTTTGATGCATGGAATGCCACATATTGAAGTCCTCCTCATGCACGGAGCGGCCGTCCCGTATTTATCGTTGATGCTTTTGGTATCTTCCATTTTGTAGTTATATTTTTTACCGATCCATCTACTCTTTATCTCATCTGTTCTGTTATTTTGGTTTTATTCCAGTTACTATTGTTTTCACATTATACTTTTATGACAGTACCGTCTCCAGACCAAATGTCATCACTGGAAGAACATAAGTCTCATAAAATACTTTTTCATAACAATGGAGAGTATAAATTCGAGTTTTCCAAAATTTCGACTCTTTACTTTGGTATTCAGATTTTTTCCTCATTTTGTAATGTGAGTCAGAACATATACTCCGAGACGGTCACGATTTGCATGTTATCTATCGATATCGATGAGCTGTGTACTCTCTTCACTTCAGTTTTGATGCCAATCTTACATTTTCCTTCTTAAAAATTCAATATTAAAGTATACTTTGTCACAAAACATTTTCATCGTATATTAGTTAACAGTTTGCTCTCGTCTCAAAGTGTGATAAAAATAAAAATATTCCACCTGGAAGAAATTTAACAATAAAATTGACGAATAATCTGAGTTATTGCTCTAGGAATATATCTGCAAGTAACTTATTTCTGGAAAAAGAAACGTATTGGCTTATTTTTGGAGTATTGGAAAGACTTTGAACGAATAATCCCTATCTCTTGTTTTATAATTTTAAATCTACATTTTTAATTTCCACAAAAACTGATAGAATGTCACCCGAATGGGATAGACATTTGTCAGAGTATGACTTTTATCAAAGAATAACTTCGTATGTGTGATTATAATGTTCTCCTTCTAAACGGCTCGACCGATTTTGATAAAATTTTTGTGTGTATTCAAGAGGGTTCCAGAATGGTTGTTTAGATTCACAATTCGATCAACTAGATAATGTTATATCAATTATTTTTAAATTGTTGTTGATGTTAGAACGTTTTCCATAGAATTCCGGCAGACTGCGCTGCAGTCGTGTCAGATATTCAAAAGTATATTTGAGTTTGAGTTGCACCTGGTAGATGGCGCTGAGATCAGATTCTATGTTAGCATAAGTATGGTCTAAATTATGGAGACTATAGACTTCATGTGTATGGTGTATAGTATCTAAGCATTCATATTGCTATGCTGCTCTATACGATACATATCTGAATGAAGATTCATAAAGGAATGTTCGGCTGAAATATTGTACATCCAATGGCATTACGATAATTTCAGTATTTGTAGATAATTAATCCCAAGAATAAATACCTGTTATAGAATAGTTTAAGATTCAACCTTTTCACTTTCAATTAACACGACTTCAAGTTTTTATTCAACACATTCAACATCTCTGAAATCATATTAATACACATACTCACACGCTATCGATTGGATGAATTGTGTTAAATATATATAAATGACGTTAGATATTGTAATGAGTTTCTGATAAAAATTTCCATCAAAAGGTCTAATTGTTATAGCTAATTTCCAAAAGTTTACATTCAAGACGTGGGACAGAACAACGTCTGTCGGATCCGCTAGTTTCTTTGTAAAATGAGACTAGGAATACGAAATTGGCCATGGTGTTCTGTGATCTAAGCTTACATTTGTGAACTGTATACAAATGTTGTCCATTCTTTCTGTGTGTTTGTTTTTTTCTCTACATGATGTGCCTCTTAATATCATTTATCTTCACCTATTTTTGCGTATTTTTGCATCTCATACTTTCTTCACTGGTCTTGAATCTTAAAATCCTTGTTAACAGCTCTACCATTGCAGCTGTCAATGAATTCCATAGGTGAAATAATCTCCATATTTTGTTGGAGCTGGACATTTGTTCTCTCATGTTTTTTTGTAATTAATTTTACAAACCTAAGATATTCCATCTAGGTGGCTTGCAATGCACTTTTTTGTCTATAAGTGCGAGTCCATGTTCCATAGCCGTGATTCAAAAGTGGTCTATAGATTGCTTTATAAACATTTGGCTTTGTCTTTCTTGAGATGACTTTTTATTGACCTAGTTGTTTATGTTCACTGCTTGAAGGTTCTTATATCCAATGCAGATTTTCTTTCAGTTGGTTAAGTATATATTTATTATATCATCTCTTAATATGCTTAGAAGCAATAGACTCAACACATCATCTTGTTGTTAAAAAAGTTCCTGATATTAGGTTTTTACTAATTATATGGCTGACATATGACATCTGGCTTATAAGCTTATATCGTAAATTAATATATATTTCTCTTCATTCCAAACTTCGCCATATTTTTCCGATCGGTATTTAGCGAAAGTATTCTACAAAAAAATAAACCAAAATGATAGATTTGTATCTCGGCTGATTGATTTACCCATATGTTTCTTGATGGAGAATACATTATCTTGCACCTTTCTGGAATCCGCTTTACTCATTATTTTGTTAGATTCCTAGCTATCTCCTGATTAAAAAATGGGTAGTAAAAATGCCACTTCTCAGTCTTCTCAGGTCTTCTGTGTTACAAGCTAGCTGCATATTTTTGTAAATAAGTCATAGCCTCACTTCCCACAACTTTGAATGTTTCATGTATTATTTTGTCGTATCTAGAAGCTTCTGCATTTTAAGCCATTTGATCACTTCTGTAGCTTCTTCTCATGTAAACCTTTCTTAGTTTTCTGCGTGTTTTTTGTGTAACTTATGTTATCAAATTCTTCATTATTATCTTATGTTGAGATCTGTACTTGCTCAAAATAGGAGGTCCTATGTTTACATTATTTTCGCTTCCTTTGTTGAAATTTCACCATTTTCATCCTATATATTCCGTCGAGTTTTTCAAAAATTTAATTGTTCTGTGAAACAATTTTGACGTCCTGGTCTGTACGGTCTGCTCCTTTCTAATTTTCGTAGTTTTTTATTGTTCAGCTTGCCAGATATTGCTTCCATGTCCTTTTTTTCTGTCTTATTTCTTCCATAATTTCGGTAGTATACCTTGATGTCAATTCTTTCTCAGTAGTTATTTTGCATATTCCACATTCCATTTGCTGCTTCACTTATCGCTACTTCGAAAATATTCCACGTTTATTCTAAGATTACCGAAAAACTTTCCAGTTGTTTCCCGTTCTACTATTTCTTTCTCTTCCAATTCATATGTTTTACAATAATTTTTTCTACAGTTAGCTCTCTAATTTTTTTTATTATTTCATTTTCCTTCTTTGTTGATATCACTTTCAGCTCTGCTTTAAAGTCTAGTACCAGTTATGACTATTCTGTTTCTTTTGTCCACTATAACATAATCAATGATATATATTTTCTTCATATTTATTTTCAAGAAATATGACCAGACTTGATTCTTCGAATGTACTTACTTCGCTTGTGCTGTAAATGTCATGACGGTCATCAAAAACATACTCATCAACATTTTAAGTTGATAAAAGTAAAATTATTAACGTACTGATGGGCTATGAAGAAAAATCGTTTATACTACACGGGTCAAAAGTTGAAATCTCGGTCATCATAACGCGCAGGTCCGAAAATTCAACTTTCGGTCCTTGTAGTGTAATATACTATTTCTCCCTTGTGTACTGTGTGTTTCTTCCCTAAATGAGAGGAGATAATTTTGTAACACAAAGACAGTCTTCGATGAGTCTCGAAGAGAAGTCCTGAGACGAAATTATGGAATCATAAAATAGCTTATAGGAAACCTGTAACAGAGAAAACACACGCTATCAATGATTTGATGGAACAATACTACAAAGAATTTATTTTGGTACTGGGAATTCTACATTAGTCATGGTTACAATTTGTTTCGGCGAGGAATTTATAACAGTATCTAGGATAGTAATCCTCAACTCAACCAATGACATTACATTCGCAGGTAGTTAATACATAAGATTTCTTTTTAAATCAGAAATAACTTGCACAATGGCAATATTACAAAAAGCTTCAACTGGAGTCATATATTTTCCGTGCTGTATTTTTACATAACGAGAGCGGATGAAAATAATCTTTAATTCCGAGGACGATAGCAGTTCCTCGATAACGTAGGATTTAAGAAATATCAGTAAATCTTTTGAACTACGACTCATTCTTCTGATTCTCTTATTTTTTTTCTTTTTTCATACTGTATTCTATTTAAGACTTTTCAGTCAATACACGATACAGATTAAAATTTACACGTGTTGATGTTGATGATAGTTTCATACGTCTACTTAAAACACGATGAAATATATCATGTTTCATTATCACAATTATTATTTCTTCATGAAAAGATAACTGGAATTTCTAACAATGAACTTTATTTTTTTGGTATTTTTCATCCTTTTGTTCTTTCGTAAAGTTATCAAAACTCTAAAAAATGTGAAAGCTTCTTTTGTTCGATGAAACTGCTGAGCTATTTAAAAGTTCAATTGCTAACTATTGCATTTGTTGCACAGTCGACCAAACCTATTATTCTTCACTTTTTACGTCGTCTAGACGCAATCAAATTTGAGAAAATGATCGACTTTTACTGTTTTAGTGTAAGGTGCATGTTCCAGCACAATTTGAGATTCAGTGCAAGTATTTCAACATACATAATTTATTTTTAAAGTTGGGATATAGGGTGGTCCAAACATTTTTCAGGAAACAACACTTATATTCATAAGCACTTATAAATTCATTTTTTCATTAGCATAACAAATTTATTATATCAACATCAAATTTGACTAGAAATGGCACAAAAAACGTTGTTACGGATTTTGATAGAAATCTCTAATGTAGACCATAACCGTATTAATCCAGTTTCTCATACAATTGTTGTAAGTCTCAGTTTGAATGGCCTTATATAATAGTATCCAAATCTGGTAAAAACGGTAGCTGAATTATAACTCTTGCACTATTTTAGCCATAAATTGCCATAAGCTATTCGCTTATAAATCCAATCGTTTAAGACGAATTTCTTCATGTAAACGCCAAAAAACTGCAAAATACTATTTCTTATTGACTGTGTCTCTTTGTGACGAATTCATGATGAACCATTCAACGATTCTGAAAGAAAACAATTCGTGTATCATTTTTATTTTCAACCAACACATTTAGTCGTTATTCGTTACATTGTTGATCAGATTGAAAGTTGGAAACATATTGTTAATCATCACGTTTGCGACCTTTACTCAATGTTGTTTATGCAAAATATTTAGGGTTTTAGGTACTATTTGGCATGCTTCGTATCCAAAATATGTTTAGACGACCTATAATATAAAATGAGAGTCTCTGTTATATCTTGGATGCCAACACGATGATTTTAAACACCATTTTTTCAACTTTTTTACTGTTATCGTCGTTAAGGGAGGTGGATGGGTAACCCGCATAAGTCAAGTTTTCGTCTTCTTCAAGAACTTCAACGAATGCTTTATACTACTCAAATACTTGCATTCGACATTAAGTAGACTTCTCGATACACTTCTGCAATATTTTCGATTCCTTAGACGTAATTACGTAGTTCGAAAATGTTAAAAAATGTAACCTGACCTACCCGATTGAAAACTCCTTCTTAATAAGTAGTCTCATTTATCCCTCTTTTATGTATAAGGCAATCTTAAAAAATGAGCTTTGGTTTTCGAATTTAAGAATTTAATCTTGAAAAAAATTATTTAGGAGTAACATCGAACGACTCAACGAGAAGTAAAAGATGTGCCTCTCATATCATTGACACCCGGTATATGTGAATACTATTTTTTTAAATTCATCCAGGCTGTACTATCGTTCTTTGGAAAGCTTCTTATCGAAACGACATCTAGAAATAAATAATGTGCGGAAAAGTTGCAAGAAATTAAAGTGAACTTAATTAATTGATGAGTATTCAAGGCACAAAACCAATACATGCAGTTATTTAGGGTGAAACGAATAGGCAATTTCGTATAAAAGTTCCCAAAATATGACTACTGGTGGTAATTAACCCCTATATCAAGCTGGATCCCTGAGAAGTTATAGGGCTTTAGAGTAGGGCCCAAAATTTCGAGAGAAATCAATTTCTTTGAAACCCTTTAGACGAGATTATTGAAGGCATGTTATAATGGAGCAATGCAAGTAATGGTGAGTAGGAGGTGATTAAAGCATTTAGGGTTAATTTTAGGGATGACCTAAGTCAAAATTCCATAGTTTTTTTATCTATCACTCGATTTAAAAAATTTATTCTCATAATGTAAAAAATTAGACGGAAAACCAAAGACATGTTTCCAACAATGTTATTTCAAAAGTTAAGAGTTGGCACGAAATTTGATGTATTCTGACGTAAAGTGAATCGACAGACCTTGAAAAAAATATATAACAATTCAAATACTATAAGTACTCGAATGAACATTTTCAAATTTGACTATTTTGTGGCTTAATAATATTATTGATAACAGTTGATGAGTCTTTGGTTACTAAACTTTTTCTTAAAAACTACAAAGTTTTATGAAAAATTACAAGTTTTGAAAACTACAAAGTTTTCGAATTGAGTTATCTATAGTATGAAAAGTATCTCACAAAAAATAAAGTGTAGAAAATATATTATCATATACATATTTGTAGTCAAATTTAAATGTTTTAAAAGGAAAATCTTAGCTAAGAGAAAATTAAGTATATTTCAAAAATACTTGAATAGCTTTAAAAATTATAAGAGAAGAATACATATATTTGAAAATATTATACAATTTCTTCTGCCTTACAATTTCCTTCATTTTGATAATTGCTGCAAGTTATTGTGGTAGTGGAATCATTTTTGCAGACGAATCGCGTACACTGAGAGCAGCGAACCGAATCATTATTGTTTCTATGTTTACCACAACATGGCATGGACCCCTTCTTGTTTTCTATAGGTTTTGGGACAACTCGAGTTATTTTTCATATTTTGAAAGGAAAGCTTTCAGTTTTAGTGGAAGATTATTTATTTTGGCTCCTTCTTCCAAGTGTTCTTCGAGAAGTCCAAACGCAAGCTGTTCCAAAAATTACAATCTCTTTTTTTGTTCTTTGATTGTCAGCTGCATTGTTCGCAGTTTGAATAACGACAGCATTCTAACCAGCTAAGTCTAAAAATCTAAAGAAAATAGCTAGTGACCATCTGAATGTTTTCCTTTTTGTTGAGTAGTTACCACACTTAAGATCCGCTCCTTTTGAGCAAATATAGTCTAAAATTATTTGAGGCTTTTCGGTTTCAGAGCAAATATCGTCATCATCGTGTTCATCAAATATTAAGGAACCTACAGGACGAATTGACGATGGTTTGAATTAGAATCCTAGAGAGATATCGGGCTTATGTTTTCTCATTGTTCCTAAATAAGTAAAAACGTGAATAAATTATAGCTGGAGTGATAATTATCAGTCGTAAGGCTAGTTATATGCTCTATTAGACATTTTACAATTTCGTTTATTGATGATGTTCTAGCAGTTGATGTGATTTGTGGTCTACTAAGACAAAATTTATCTTTCTCTTCGCCCTGAACCAAAAATACATCAAAATCCAAAGAGTTCGCGCAGTAGGTTCAACTTCATCACCAGACAGTTCGCTGGCACTGGAATGATTATCGTTGATAATAGTCTCTTTCTCTCCATCGGAATCACCACTGATGTGCTGCTTACAACTCCTCTAGGAACTACACTAATTCCTCATCAGTATAGAATCTTTTTAATCTGGAAAAATATAAATATACCAATACCAAATGAATAAATAAAATCAATAATAGTTAGTTATTGCGAAACTAACACACAAAAATTAAGAAAAAATTACTCACATGATGCCTCAAAAGTCCAATCGTTTGTACACGCTAGCGGCACGGGATACCGCAAAAATGAAAACTTTCTCTTTGGTCTCTAATTGATACTGAGTGTGAATCGCAGATATGCGACGCTCCTCTTCACTGATAATGCGAAAGCTTAACGAATGGTATTGAGGAGCTCGAGGAGTTGTTCATAAAATATACTTGGAAAATTAAAACTAACCGACATTGCGGCACTTAACGGTTTTGACAATCTGATACAGTGTACCAAATTTGGTGTTTTTTAGTTTGAGGGCTGAGAAGAAATATAATGAAGTGGAAAGATAATGGGTGACGACATCTATTATTGGGAAACTGTTGTTCTAGATAGTTTCTACAAGTGCAAGGGCATATATAAAGCAGGAACTCACAGTAGAGCCGTGAGTTGAATACTCCTGAAGATAAGCGTCGAACGATATAGCAATTAAGGCGGCGGAGTAGTAATATCTAAACTAAAGTAATATGTTAGTGGAGTTTTATTATTGTAATAAAGTTTTTCGTATAAAACTTACTTTTACAATATTCGCCACGAGCATTTTATCTTTTACAATACTTTCTGAATTTATACTAGTTTTCATTTTTCATTTGAGTAAATCAACAGTGTATATCACAAAAATAAAAGTTGATTATAAAATAATGAATATGAAAGCATTTTGCAAGTAAACACAAAGGGTATTATTTGGATCCCTAACCACATACAGTATTCATTTTCTTTGTTGCAATGCATCCCGAGGTAGATATATAAAAATTTATTAGTCTACCTCCCTTTTATTTGGAAACAGACCCCATAATTCTTTCAAAAGTTCAACTTGGCGCAGACTAAAAGAATTTATTACCATTTTCACCTCCGAGAGTTCACATACGAACTCTCTCGTAAGAACCAAGCTTGTTTTACTGAAAAGTTATCCAAGTATTATGAAGTTGAGATGTGTATCGTGAAGAAGAGACAATGTGCATTGAAAAATATAATAAGTACGACAGATGTTCTTACTCACGACTATAATGATGTGAACACTTGGGGACATTGAAACAAGGACTAGATAGTAAATGAAAATTTAGAATTTCTAATGTAATATTCAATAATTCCGTAAAAACTACAGATCGCATTTTTGTAGGTGAGGCCATTATATGGAGATTCAATTCGATTTGTTGCAAGTTCCTTGTTTGTCTATTTTGAGTCGGATGAAGCAGGCTGGATTTTTTCTCACTTATGATTATGAGGCATACACAAGAAAATTTAATGTTACGTTAAATAAAATATTATAATTTGTTAATGATGCAATGACATTATTAAAACACAATAACTAGTATTGTTAATCACACAACAGTTAGTCTTCTTCTTCTTAAGACGCTTTCTCCCTACGGAGGTTGGCGATCCAAACGGCTACTGTTGCACGAGAAACCGCAGCTCCTGAAAATTCCTGTAGACGTCTTTCAGCCATGAATTTTGTCCGACCAACCGATCGTTTTTCTTCGATCTTTCCTTCATTATATGTCCTAGGTACTGCAACTTTCTCTCCTTGATTATCGTGAGAAGTTCTTTATGTTTACCCATTTGGTGTAGAACCTCTAGGTTTGTCTTATGTTCCGTACAAGATATCCTCAGCATTCGCCTGTATGCGTACATTTCGAACACATCAATTTTGTGGCCTCATCCATGGTTCAACAAGAACAGGAAATATGTAACAGCGTACCATTCTGGCCTGGACTTCCAGGCTGAGGTTGCGGTTTGCCAGAAGTATCCTCATGTTGTTCAGAGTTTTCCATGCTTTCTCAATTCTTGATCTGATTTCAAGTTTTGGCCCGCATTGCTGGTTGACGAGCGTGCCCATGTATCTTAGAGATGATACTTGTTCAATGATGACTCTCCATGGAGTCTTAGGGTGGCGTTTCTTTGTATTTTTGGGAATACTAATAGTTTGATCTGGTACGTATTCATATAAAGGCTGAATTGCTCGCTACATTCTACAATAACGTCCATAAGAGATTGAAGTTTTGGTAGGCTACTGGCCACTACCACGGTATCATCTGCGCAACGAAGATTGTTTACAATGTTTCCATTGATCTTTATGTCTGCAGTTGTATTCTCGAGGGTTTCGCTGAATACTACCTTAGATTGGAGGTTAAACAGTAGGGGAGACAATACACATCCTTGTCGCACGCCTCTTCTTATTGCTACCTCTTCTGATGTGGACTCTTCGATTCTGACTGTTGCTGTTTGGTGCCAGTAAAGTCCGGTTGTGATCTTTAGATATTGTGCGTCGATCCCGGTTGATTTTAGGATGTTGATCATTTTTTGGTGTGAACACAGTCAAAAGCTTTTTTATAGTCAATAAAGCATGCAAATACATCATTCCTGTCTCTACATCCCTAAGTCAGCACATTGAAGGAGAGAAGAGCTTCCCGAGTTCCCATTCCGTTCCTAAAGCCAAATTGCGAACGATTAACCATTTTATCTGGTATCAAAGCTTTTTTTCACAAAGAAGTTCTATTAGTATAGGATTCCGATATGAAAAGACCTTCACCGAGCTGGTTAATAGATCAAACATAATTTTTATGTAATTTAATATTTATGGGTTACCTAACAAATTTCTGTGCAGGATATTCTTAATCAATTACTGAAAAAATTTTTTTTAAATATTTCACCGGTTTGGGTGATAGATAAATTCTATACCAATCGAAAATATGCAGCCTTCAGTACATGCAAAAATCAGGTTGCCTATTCTTTTTTCTGTTACATCTCTCGGGTTGCTAGATATGAACAGGTAAAAATTAGTAATTTGCACCGGTCTGGTTAATGAATGAAACTAAAGATAAAAGTTTATTTCATTACGAACACGGTGATACAGGGTCCCTACCAATTATCCCATGTGATAAAATAGAATACAACATAACAGCTATACTATGAACGGTTTCTTATTTTGAACGTGGCAATGAAACACCAAAGTGTATTAACTTTAATATATTTTCCGAGATTTTGAATACGTATGTATTCATCGTCTTGGCAAAAATTAATTAAGATTTTCAGTGGTTTCGAATTGGATTGATTCTTGTAAAAATTTTAAATTCATAGGTTTCAAAATTCAATATTCAAATTGATGTTGATAGAAATATTTCTATCAACGTCACTAAATTGAATGAAAAACAGTGAAATAACCACCTTTAGCCAAAATACATGAACAAAGCATACGTGTCATGGATTGCCTCACATGTTGAAAGATTTGAGGTGTATTTCTTACGATATCACACACTATTTGAATATGATTCTTCAATTATATCGTCTAATGATTTAATAACACATCACTCAATAAGTCGTGTGACTAACTAATAATAACACATTTTTCTACCAACAATGGATTTTATTCATCATTGTAAACTCCTTCAAGAGTAATACAATCATTCCAGGGCTACTCTAAATTCTCGATGCCCTGCTTGTAGAAGGATTTGCCTCTTGCATCAGAATAGCCTCCAGTCAAAAAAACTGGATGTGATTGACACAAAATAATAATGTTTTTGGGTGACAAAGAAAAATCATAACAAAGTTCGTGTGACAAACACAGTGTTCACCGGTGCTATTAGAGTTTATTAATAATTAAAAAAAACATAATGAAAAACTGAAAAAATTATGAATATTATAAGGAACAACATTATGTACATGATTCGATATGTCTAAAGGAAATATTCGAAGTCTTTATTCAATCTCTCAGTATTGAATTGGTTCCTTCAATGATTTAAAAAAATTCTTGAGAAATTTTCACGAGTTAAAAGTGAAAATTCTATATAATCTGCAATTGGGCATAAATTCAATAATTCTAATATTTATCTTTTTTAAACATCCTGTGAAATACAATATATTGAACACACTCTTCACTATATCACTATGGTGATCGGGAACGTGTTGAAAGTTCGTTGGCAAATCGTTTTTGATATCTATAAGATGTTAGTTTTTGACATTTGTATTTTTCACATAGAGGCTATATTGGTTGTTTTTTGTTTACTGTATTCAAACCAAATTATTTTTATTAAACTTAACGAGAGTTCATTATGTGGTGATACTTTTTTTTAATGACAATGCATATCCAGCTTTCACTCACTTTTGTATGTATACAGGGTGTCCCACGACGATTTAAAACTATCTGTATATAGCAGAATACTTAGAGTGAAATCATAAAATTTTCTACGTTTGGGTTTTCGGATACAATCTTCTTAACTAAAATATTTTCAAACATGGCTGATTTCCGGTTCTACTGGAAGTCGACTTTAATTTTGTTATTTTAAATAAAACATCCTGTATATTAATACATTTTTGAAATCTACGTAACATTTTATTATAGTTTTGTATGGAAACTTTTTTTTTGGAAAAATGCATATTTTTGAGATATTCATTTTTTTGTAACAAATTTGACCGTTGCAGACCCTTAAAAAGTTTTTTTTTACGAGAATACCCTTAAAGATATGAAAATTGTTTCTATTCGTCTGCTTTAAGCAAGAGTAGATGTATTGAATCTATGTCGAAAAATTTTCCATTTTATACAGGTTGTGTATAAAAAGTGTTCAAAGTTTAAAATAATTTCTTTACTATTTTTCTATATTATTTCTTTATTTTTTTAAGTAGGACAACCCAGTTTTTTCCATTTTAATGCATTCAGGGGTAAAAAATACGGCAAATTTATGTATACTTTCCTATACCTCAACCTTACCGTTATCCAGATATTAAATGTTTTCTGTAAATTTTTAGAGAAGTAGGTGTGGTCTAAATTTTATTTAAAAAGTATTTTCCTTTATCTTGTCGAGGTCTGTTTTAATTAATTTTAATTTCTAATTTTAGTAGGCTTTGTAATAAGTGACACTTATTTAACTGTCATTAGTAAATTGTTGATACTTTCGTAAATCGTTAAAGTGGCTCCTTCTCAATTTCATAACGGAAATTATGTAAATAGCAGCAAATGAAATACATGTTCTAGTAACAACTATGTCACATATACCATGTATTAAAAGCAAATTTCTATTTCAAAAAATAAAGAAATTTGATACTCATGAAGTTAAACATTGAACACTTTTTATACACACCCTGTATAAAATGAAAATTTTCTCAACATAGATACAAATACGTATAAACTTGTTAAAAGCAACCGAACAGAAACCATTTTCATATCTTTAAGAGTATTTTCGTAAGAAAATAATTTATAAGGGTCTGCCATGATCAAATTTAAAAAAAAACTTATAACTCAAAAAGTCTGCATTTTATTATTATAATTCATTATAATATAATATATAATATTCTAATACAATATAACTCATTATAATTCAAAACTGGAAGATGGCTAGAACCTAACGTTTTATCATATAACACAGTTGATTTAACAAATTTCTGGCCTTGTTCTGTCTCAGTTTTTGTTTACTTTCACATTTCAGCTCTGCTACCTTTACCTAGCATAAATTAAAAGGGCTCCAAAACATGGCGTCCGCTCCAAAACGTGTTGAATTCGTAACATATGCGCCAACGAACGATTTCGCTAAGGTTTCACAACAGTTGTATAACGGATTCTTCCGCTGAATGCCTCCAATGTCTCCTGAGACTGAAGGTTAATAAAGATCTATTAGCTTGAATGAAAGAGAAGGAGCACCATATTGCTCAAACCACATGTTTCTATTAAAAAGTAGAGCGTTAATACTAAAATTGGCTGATTAAGGTACTCATTATCTCCAAATATGTTTAAATATTGTCAATTGCTAGTGTCGATAATTGCTCAAAACCTCTAGTGATTAATATGGTATCCCTCCATCCACTGTTAATATCATCCACCCAATATAGAAAATGTTGTCGAATTACACCCCCATCAAACTTAATCGCTAATTCATTACGAGAAAAAATGGAATATTGTTTGAGAATTTTTCCTATGATTGGTGACAAATATAAATTTCATATTTGATACTTATATACAACTTACATACTCTATATCAATTTATGTGTCGCCATTTTAAGAAAACAACGATGATGTTTAAATTGGGACATACTGTATGGACAAAATTGAAATTTCATTTCTTTACAAATACTTGAAACATTCATCTTGGAATTAAATCGACAATATTTACGTGTGATGATTTTCTATTACTTTCGACTTAGATTAATCCAACAGCAGTGTGCCGATCAACTAACTTCGACTTTTGGTGATGAAGGACCATCTCGATACATCGTGTTTCGCGGGTTTTCCTAATTCAATTGTGGTCGCAATTCGCTACAGGATGAATTTCGTACAGGTCGTCCAAAATCGACTGTTATGCCAGAAAACATCAATGCTGTGGGTAAAGTAACATTGCAAGATTTTCTTGTGACATACCGTAACAATGAGGCATAAGTTCCACTCACATACATTCAATATTGCATGAACATTTGGCTGTCAAAAATATTTGTTTGCGTTGGATACCGTATAATTCAACAATTGCTCAAAGAAGCTCGTGTAGATTGGTGCAAAGAGATGCTGAAAAAATTTAATCGCGGTGCCTCAAAAGACTCCTAGGCGACTAATTATGGGTGTATGTATGTGAACTAAATATCAATTAACTATATGGGTCTTTCAAGACCAGCCAAATCCAAGAAAATTAGAATTAGAATAACGTAGAACTATAAATTCTTAACAGCACACAAGCATTTATTTCAGAAGTCAGAAGTGTTCGAAAAAAGTCAGGAAAACTAATCGCAAAAGACGGATAATTTTCCACCTCGTCGATAAGGGCTCTGACACATCGTTTTTGAACAGTTAAAACATCTGCATCTATATCTGAAGCTTTTGATGCGTTTAAATCACTTGTTTTGGAGTTACCTCAATCCGCATGGAAAAAATTAACCGCATGCAAAAGTGTATTGATCTTGAAGAAGAATATTTTGTCAAATAATAATGCTATATCCAATTATAAATATTTATTTTTATTTTTCTATCTCGAAACTTATTTTTAAACTTATTACCTAACCCATTTTTTCTTTTTATATTAGTAGTAATAACGTTTTTGTCCATTATTTTCTCAAAACTTTTCATTAAGAACGAGAAGCTACTTATACGTGAGTTCTGAGTCTAATACTTTTGGATAGGTTTGAGTGTATTGAATACCAGGACTGAAAATAATGAGTCCTGAGAATAGTTTTCTACACCAACTGCGTTATTAGTACAAATTGATCTATTTCAAATATGTATTACGCAACGGTGATAATTTTTGTAGAGTCAGAGGTCAAGAAATATTTTTGTACAAAATTTCTACTGATAGGAATGGAATAATGGAAGTAATCCTTTTATAATATCATTCAGTGAAAGATGGCCACTAATAAATACAAATTAACATCTCCTTATACAAGACAAAGTTTGGATTGTCCTCCAGAAGATGAAGTATATAAAACGTAAGTATTATAATTAATAAATATTTTTATTATTATTTAAATAATCAATTATCATTTCTGTTAATAAGAAATTATTAATCAACGATAATTATATTAAAATCTCTATTTATTACCACATAGTTTTCACTTTTGTGGGATGTCACGTTATTTCATTGAATCAACGTGAAAATACTACCAAAAATGACCATTCTCAAATATCCCAGAGGCCATAAATAGAATTTCAAAAATTCCGTATGAATCAGATCCCGTATTACAGTTTGGAAACCACTAACAGAATAAAGTGGTTTATTTATACTTATATTACAAAATTGGTGTGTGTGAGTTTTACATATGGAACGCCTCAATTATCTCGGAAATAGCTTGTACGTGTTTTATAAATTTTTTTGTACAAGGTCTTGTGATACGGCCGGTATGCATTTAGGCAGAATCTACCATTGATTAGCAATAGGCTATAAATTAAGGTCTCTCATTGGTTGTTGCTAATCGCTGGTACGTTTTGTACAAATATTGCTAATCGCTGGTAGATTTTGTCTCTCTGGGAATACTATGCGCACTATTGCCGATAGGAGGTAGGATTTGCCTACGTTGCTAATCAGCGGTATGTTTTGTCGACACACGTATTATTGCATTATCTTGTTTTGTGAGTCATACATTTCTGTTTTATTTTTCGCATGGTGTAGTCAGTGTCTCTTGATTATTATTATACATTCCAATATGAATACTGATTTGAAATTTCTGGGCTGACATTAAGTCTAGTGAAAAATGTATTCAATGAATATCAGCATTTTCTCTGTACTTTTCATGTTTCACAATCCATCTGGAGATGGTAATTGGTGAAGAAACATTCTATTGAAAAGGAAGATCGTCAACTTTTAAACATACAATTTAAGAATATACTACTTTTCTCAAATCTGCTTTATTAATAGAAATTAATGTGAAATACCCAAATTGGGTATCTTATTTGCACAAGTACTGGGAGCGACAACATGCATGCTGTTTGGCATACAGGGATAGTAGTACACACGGCAATCAAACTAACAACTTTTCCGATATATGTGCCTGCTTTATAAAGATATACTTTTAAATCGCTTTAAAGCCTACAATATCGTGGCATTAGTAGATTTTACGTGCACCGTTCTAGAACAGTATTATGTTCGACGTTTCAGAAACTTTGCACATGGACGTGCAAAAAACCTACAAAAAATCTTCTTTATAATCTGCTGAAAAAAAAGTCATACTTGACAAAAGTTAACATAACACAAATTAACGAATGTAATTTTCAAGTACTCAGTAGCAAGTATGAGGAACTATTTTATGATATCGACATTAGCATGAAGCATTGCACATGTTCAAGTGGAATCCTCGGAAAACTCTGTAAGCATCAGGCTGCTGTGTTTTCTTTTTATACTGAACCAATTGCAACTAATGCTAATGATAGATACTCGATGGCAGTTTTGGCATTAAGAGATAACGCCAAGGAAAGGGATTTATATGCACCGCTTGTTGAAAGTAAGTACATCAGCTGCTCAAATAATCCAGATTTAAATGAAATAAGTTTAAATTACGAAAATTATGATGCTGTAAATGAAAATACTGAAGCACTGTCAGTCACAGAAAGCAAAAATGCTAATGATAATGAGTATGAACATTTTCTAGATGCACTACGAGAACAATATACTGAGCTTGGTACATGTAAAGTACTTTTGAACAGATGTTTAAAAAGGCTGGATAAAGAAATCTCGCTTTAAATGTAAATAAAAATGTTACTGCGCACTGAACATAAAAATGTTACTGTAATAATTTAAAATGTTTTGTTTTAATAATAGAATAATGAAGCTTGTATTGTTCCTTTTACCATATATTTCCTTTTCTATCAGCAAGTTCATGAATGAACGTGCACATGGTTAGATAAAACATACCGCTAATTAGCAACATCAAGGCAAATCCTACCTCCTATTGGCAATTGTGCGCATAGTATTCCCAAGGAGACAAAGTCTACCCGCTCTCAGCAATGTTTGTACAAAACGTACCAGCGATTAGCAACAACCAATGAGAGACCTTAATTTATAGCCTATTTCTAATCAATGGTAGATTCTGCCTAAATGCGGCCGGTATTGGTGGTATTAACAATGTTGTTAGATCTTTCTTTTTCTCTTCAATCTTCAATCAACGATTCTTTGGATGGATGGAATTTATTATCACGTAAAATTTTCATTACGAATGTTTGCGAAATATTAAATTCCTAGGATATTTGTCTAGTACTCAATTGAGTCTTGCGTTTTAACAGGACACAAAAATTTTTTTTTTGGTTGATAAAGTTTTTCTGCACCTTCATTGGGATAAATCTTTTACTGTACCAGTTTCGTTAAACTTTCTTACTAATTTACTAGCAGTAGATCTTGTTTTGGGATTTCTGTTAGGATATAAATTATTAAAGATATCACCCGTTTCTTGTTGACTTCTACGCCTATCACCATATCCTAATATCATTAAAAAAATATCAATTTGTTCTATCCAGATAAACCAACCATTGTGATCTTGATTTTTATAATAATAATTTATTGAAACGTCACCTAAATTTATTATTTTAACTTCGGGGGAGATAATGCAAATGTAGCTATAACTAAAATATGGCAATTAGGTACAGGGAACATTAGATGAAAAATAATCAGTATGTCTTAAGGATTTCCAAAAGCAAAAAATGTTTGAAATAACAATGTTCATTATTTTCTGGAAAAATGAATGAGCTGACAATAATGTAGATACCACCATAATGATTGAGGTGTTCCACACATAAAACTCACTCTGAATTCTTTTCATTTCGAGTTAAACACCGTTTATATTTTTATATTTTTCAAACGTTCTTAATGACTGCAAATTTATATAGTATATGAACTCTGATGATTAATACTAAATAATCAATCCTAGAAGAAAGTTTTTTCTGAAAATTGCATATATGAAATACTTTATCCGAGTTTTCGAATACTTATGTATTTATCGTCTAAAAAACAATTAATTTAGAATTCCTATGTGCTAAATTTTGTAATATCTTTTAGAAACATTGGATTAATCAACTTAAAAATTCAATATTCGAATTGAACTTTGATAAAAATATTAATTCATTGAAATATTCTTGTAGGCCCATGGTTGGATCATTTTCGACAATTAAAAAAAATACAAAATACATATTTCAAAATCTTCAAGCTCCGTTTTATTTTTCTTCCTCTACTCTATTTTGAATGATTCTTTTCGGTATAGCTCTCCATCCGTTTATCTCCTATGTTCTTTCTGTCCACTCAATCATTCCCACTATTCTCAAATCCAATGTTACCTCTTCTATCCATTTTTTCCCTGCCTCTACTTTTTCTAAATCCCTCTTTCTCCATTTGTGATCTCTTGGCAATTCGGTTTGCATCTATTTTGCACAATTGTCCCAGCCACCGGACTCTTTGGGCTCTGAATATTTATATATTCCTCTCCCATACTTCTATTTCAGGACTCACATACAGTCGGCTTAATCATTATTTTTTACAGTTTTATTTGTGTTGCTTTGGAGATTGCTGTTGCTGTAAGAATATTATTCAAGGACCCCTATCCGATTTTGTAGCTGTTTTGTCTTATCATCCGTATTCGTAGTCAACACACCTAGATAGATAGATAGTCGAAGGACTCATCTTTTCCATAATGATATTCCTATAGACTTTTTTCAATTTCCTCCGAGATCTGGCAATTAACACAATATCGTCTGCGTATGCTGAAATTTGATGCTTCTGGTGATGGATTGAACTTTTTGTCTATATTTGCGCTTTCCTTGTGATTACCTCTAACTTGAGGTTACATAGTAAAGTGGATTAGGAGTCCTTCTGTTTCAGCCCTCTTTTTCCATTAAGATAATACTTTGATCTTATTTCTATTCCAAATCAGCTTCACCATTCTTATTAGTTTTCTGGGAATATAAGTTATTCAAATAAAATTTCAAAAAGATTGTCAACCAAATATTGCATTGAGATATAGGTTGACCAGCTCGAGAATAAATGAGATTATTTGTTTGAAATGAATTTCCTTTCATAAAGATGAATTAAAAAATGATGACTCAAATATTTGCGTCGTTGAATATGACTGTTGACTCATCAGGAAGAGAAATTTTAGCATTTCATCTATTTATTGGTGGGTTATTACAGAATTAAATTCTGCGGTTTGAATCTCCTTCTCATAATTCCTAGACAAAAGTTTTTCTGTATAGATGAAGACACATTATAATATTACCGGGGATACTTTTAAATAAAGAAGATTGTTACGTTTACTTGGGTTCTGATATCATCCCAATAAAAGATTCTCATTGAAATTTCCATTCGGGGAGTCTCAGTTGAATATTTCATTATTACTTCTGCAAACATCGAGTGTTATATATTGAATTTACTATTATAATGCGGATGCATTGACATATGACACATTATAATTGACATTATTCACTGATTCTTCTAATTAACAAAACGGATATCCAAGTTTGCATCAGGTGTTTTCTGCAGTATATAAGTTGCTTCATTTCTACATACGAAAATTGTGTGAATAGTTTTCGACTTCGACCCGTAAACGTTAGCTTGACTGGAGACGGTCTCTCAGGATGGCCAAAAACTGTGACAAGCAGCGAATTCATCGAAAAATTTCACGGTCGGATCAGGGTTACAGAGAAAGAAGAAATTATAGACAGGGGGTTTAATCTGCTCCGGAAAAGGGTTTAATCAGACGAAAAATGATGGCGACAGTCTATTTGGATGTGAATGTATTGATGGACTATCTTCAAACAGATGAGAAAATGACAGGAGTATTACGCATAAATACGGAAAAAGCTACCCGAAAGTAAGTAACGAGAGTTCTTTTCAACCAGAAACATGAAACTGAAATTCACGACTTGGCACTCTGGTTGGTTCACCACTCACCGTATTTACAAAATCTGGCGATTTTTACTGTTCACTAACCTTGGGGTTCCACTTGAAGGAGGGACATTTTCATCAGACGAGGATGTTGTCCGATACGTAAATGATTATTTTGAGAAAAAAGTCAACTACAATATCGCTTGTGGAATAAATTTCTTGTTTCTTTGATGGGTTAACAACTATCCATAGTTCCCTATTTTGTGATTCAAATTGATTTCTTGCTCGCTTTTTCTCCTGTCTTATAACAAAATATTATTTTTCAGCTATTTAGAAACAACCAAATTTGATAGTTCGACCTCGGAACCTTTCGGTGTAGCAATTTTTGGCATTGGTAGGGCAGGTGAGTGATATACTTATTTATTCTGGTAAACGGTAAGTGAGTAACAAAATTGATGCAATTGTATTCTGTAAGCCATCTAGTCAAGTAGGACCTGTAGATATCTTCCATCACGTGACTAATACGTCAGAATCAATATTCATCTAAATCAAATCTAAATTTCTCTGTACTTAGAAGAAATAATCGTTATGACTAATATTCCAAAGGTTGGCCTTTTACGAATTGGTACTTAAAAAAGAAATTTGCCTTTTATTAATTGTTCGTATTTTATTTTTATGGTTAACATCAACATATTTGACAAAAGTATTCCGATAAAAGTATTCATATAAAGGGTGGGTGAATAAGTTTCAAAATCCAAAATTAATATCAGCCATACTGGCTTATTACTGCAAAGCTGATTTTTTGCAAGATGACTAGCATTTTGTATAAGTTGGTATATTTTTATATAGTTTACGAAAGCAACATAATGAGTCTGTCTTCTAGATATTTTCTTAACTGATTAAAAATTGCACTTTATAAAATAATTTATATTAGGAGTGTTAGAAGACTAACACTCGTATAACTCAGAATATTTGATTAAGACTGTAGAATTACAGCAGAAAATCCTTTCCTCTAATATCATTAAATTTGAAATAGTAGGGTGGTAGCCTTAAGACTTCATGACCATGTTTTTCGAACAATTCACCAATGACATACATTTTATTTTTGATTCATTTTATCTATTTCTATTGATTCAGGTCTTGAGAGGTTTTGATGCCCTGCCAAGAACTTAATGTGTTTCCTTTGGCATTTATCTATGTTTCATCTACAAATATAACTTGCTTTGAAAATTCACTATCAATATTTTTTCTATATTTTCTAAGAAAACATGCTCTTTGGCGAGCAATATTTGTTCGTTCTATTAAAGCCCTTCTGTTGCATTCCTTTTTGAATTTAAATCTCAAATGTTTCAATAACACCAATAGAATTAATATAATTCTTCAGTTTGTCATTCATGGTTTTAAAAGTAACATTAAAATCTTTAAAACTACCTAATCTGTATACTTAGACTTACATTGAATTACCAGTTTTCTACGAATTTCAGATACCACACTATAGGAAACTGGTGAAAAATCACTACATGCACTATTATGTGTAATTCTAATTTTCCTCAAGTTTATTTAGAGTGTAAACTAACTTGAATCTAATATTTAGGTGCATGGGACAGTATTGTATCATTGTATTCCTTGTTTATTTACTTATTTTGTTCGTACATGTTATAAAAGGTATTCCGAACAGCCAATTCAGTTCTCTCGAGTACATCCTCTGTTTATAGTTTTAATCGAGATGCCCAATCAAATCCAAATGAGGTTGGAAAATTTGGATTATTTCCCTCCTTTTTTAAACGGAACATACTGCTTCCAATGATATTTTCAGCGCAGTTGCCACTGCCACAAATTTCCTTGAATAAATATTAACTTTAAAATAATATCAACTGAACGGATGAAAAGGTCCAACGTTGTTATTTTTTAATCTCAATATATTTGATGAAATTAAGCTTTTTTCCAGCCATTTTCTGAAAATAATTGTGGGTTAATTATAACCTCAACTCCCCAGCAGAAGACTCTTCCTCAGAATGTGGTATTCGGCCTCAGTTAAAGTATATAAATATCCGGAACTCAAATGGGGTGAACAATTAATAATAAATTGGACGCCACCAGCTTTTTAACGAACGACATAAAAATGAATAAAAAACAGCGGAAACACCTTATGAATTAAATTAACAATGGAAACTAAGCAAACTATAACTACCCTTAGACACGATTATCAAAATTAATATTTATTGCTAAGAACAATAAAAAAAATGTCATCAACAAATAAATTTATTGGAAAAATAATAAATTCCCCATTAACTGCGTATCCAAAGAAGCACAATATATATATATATATATATATATATATATATATATATATATATATATATATATATATATATATTGAAGATAAGACAGGGACATATCAATGGAAATACGCGATGATTGCAACTCTCAACTGAATTCCCAGTTGTTGGAGTTGAGTTGAATTTGTTTGTTTGTGGTGTACCGGTTGAGTGTGGTTAAAACTCTAACCAGGTAGCTGTAGAAAATGAAAAAAAATGAGGAAGGAAACATAAATACAGATGGAAATTACTAAAGAAGAAATGACAGACTTAAATAAAAAGTAGTGTATGCTCCAAGATAAAAAAACTGAATATATATAAGAGTAGTTTTTTATTGGGAACGTGGCAATGAAACACAAAAGTGGACTTACTTATATTTTCCGAGCTTTCGAATACTTATGTATTCATCGTCTGGGACTGAAATTATGGTCAAACACATTATTAGTAATATGTATAAATGTATAACAATAATAAAATTTTACTTACAATAATTAATTGAGATTGCCGGTAATTTTTGATATTATTAAAGATTTAATAATCATTTATAGATTTTTCGTTTTTATGAAAATGAACCATTTCTAAAAATTATCTAACTCGTGTATTAGATTCCGTTCCAAGAATTTTTTAATCTTTCCCAACAACTATCAAATTATTTTAGAAATATGATATTAATATAAGTCATAAAGGACATAATACATTATCCAAATATTTCACTGAATTAAAATCTAAAACAATAAAAAACAAAAGAAGTAATATTATATATCAAGTGCGTTATACTAATCGTGACGCTGTCTACATAGCGCAGACATCTCAGTATTTAGAAAATAGATTAAGAGGTCATCAATAATAATAACAAACCATGAAATATCAAAAAAACATAAATTCAATGATAAAGATTCAAAAATTCTTGGAAAGGAATCTAATACATAAATTAGAGAATTTTTAGAAATGGTTCACATTCATAAAAACGAAACAGCTATAAATGATAAAAAAGACCCGAATAATTTAAATAAAATTTATAGCTCCACTTTGTAAATTGTAATAAAACTATAAATAATTCAATATTTGAGATGTAAGGACTGAAGAAAAATTGATTTTTCTTATTAGAAGAAAGTTTTAGTTTGATTTTATTTTGACATTCATGATGAAGATGATCCGTTGTTCAATATAAATACGCAAATTGTCGGTGTCATTATCATGTTTTGGTAAAGACTTAAAAAAGGTCGGAACGTCAATCTCGTCTATCTTTTAAAAATTATCATAAAAACTAATTTTGAAACAAAATAGACCCAAAATCAAGAACATTTAGAAACATAAACATATCAAAAGGTCTAAGAAATAAGAAATTAAAGAAATTGTGAGCACAATAATAAAAAAATCGAAGAACAATTTACCATCGAATATAAAGAGTAAAATCAACACAAATTTACTTTGATTTAAAGTGTAGATAGGTAGAGGAAAAATTCGAATCAATTTCGAGGTTTTATTGAATTTCTCGAATGGAGTCGATAACAAATTAATTTCTTTAAAAACCCGAATATTGGAATATATAAATCAGAAGTGACTACTGTGCAATAATACGTAAACAAAGGAATATTCAAAATGTTCGAAGAAAAAAGTAACAAGCCGAATGGCATGTTACGTAATATACCGTTACAAGTATAATCAGAAGTATAATCAGACAGTTGTTTGACGCAATTTTTAAAATTCTACAGTGATTAACGTTTTGTACAAAATCATAAACATTAGTTACCACAAGTACCTGTATTGTAATCTTCCCATCTTACGGCATTTCAGGTATTAAGTTGATGATGTATTATATTTATACTTACTGATGTAAATTTGAATAAAAAGTAAAATTAGTTCTTAAAAGGACTGATTTCAACAATAAATACACTTTCAATCCAAAAATTAGTCATAACCAACTCAGTAAACAAAGCTTATGTCAAATTCAACTTTTAGTACAGTCAGTTATTCACGTTACGTCAAATATATATAATTAAAGAATCTATTACTTATGTCTTGTAGAAGATGATCGATTTTATGTTAGCATGATTGATTTCTGTTGATAGAAGAACGTCCATTCAATAATAATTCTAAACAACTAATATGTGTTCAGAAAATAATTCGAATTTTTGATATATCGATTTCACTGAGGGGTAAAAAAACGTTGATGCTTTAGTTTCTGTTAAATGGTACAATCAATTGCCATAATTGTCAGTATTGGAGTGGCACTAATCGTAAATACATGCGAAGACAAAGAACAAAAGAACTTTCGAAAGATTATTTCTAAGTATGTAATATCAACAACACTGTTATCGCAATTTTTTTTCTAGACGAAAATTTGTATTCATCGAAGCATTTATTTATGTTGTGGACTCAGTTAATGCAAGAAGAAGTACAGTTGGTAACAATGAAATTTTCTGAGGCAGATGGATTCAAATAAGTGGAACCACGTCAGCAAGATCTCCCATTTTATCTTCGTTAGTCTATTGTTTCTAGGAAACATAGTTATTGGAATGAACTGAGGAATAGAATACTGACATCAGCCTTGATTCTATATCGCTTTTTATAATAGTCGTGAATATTAGAAGACAAAAAAAAACAATTTGAACATCCAATTAAATAAGATTGAAGTATTTGTTTCTGTTAATTACACTGACCTACATGAACACCTACTCTAATCGAATTCTATTTTGTGTTATAAGCAATTTTATGAATGTCTATCTTGTGAATTTTTGTTTAATTACCACCATCGGTCACTACTTCATAATTTTCAAATCAAAATAATCAGATAACGGTATCGAATTTTATCAAGAGTGCCTTTTTGGTGTGATGATGTTTAAGTCCACTTGAAATTTTGCTTAATAAATCTAATATTGAAAAAGTTATGTTCAATATTAATTGGTACAAACCGTGTAACTAGCGCTCTGTATGAGAGTCAAATAAAAAACAAATTCATTGGATGTATCAGCAAAATATATTGGTATAAAATTTTAATACAATTTTTTTCTTCAAATCCCTCTAACTTGAATACGGATTGCGTATTTTCACTGAAAAAACCCCAAAGATTTTTAGTTTTCTTTCTATCCTAGACACAGGATTACCTTTTTTGAAACAACCTTTGTAATTCCACATAAACAAATTGGTCCTCCTTTGCGTATTTACCTTCCTTTATATTAAAAAAAAAACATTTTAAAGTAATAGTGATAGAAATGTGGTCAAATTATGCGGTCTCCAGCGGATATCATGATGAAAAAAATATGCCTGCTCACTGTTTCATTTTTGCAAAAAGTAATTTTTTCAACAAAACATATTCTGTAGAAGGTATTCATAGGATCCGTAGTGTGTACTATTTTATTTAAATCCTCATAAGAGTTGTTCGGAATGTATTGGGAATAGAATTTTGTAAATGTGGCTTGTGTAATTGATCAATCCAGTTATATTTTTGACCAAAGTTGTTAAACGGGTTCTTCAATTGGATCAGAAGAAGTGCTCTATGAGAGTACCTTTTGGGGTTTTAATCCTTTATCATTAGAAGGTGCTCTAAGGCCAGCTACCGACTTCGCTTCTAATCACATAAACTGCTGTTTGTGTTTCAAGATATAGGATGTCCTTCCATAAACTATTCTGATTTTTTTCTGTTTGTTTCAAGTATCTTAACACCTAAATGCTGCTTGCATATATGATGATAGCTAGAGAGAGTCTCGCTTTTCCTGTCTTCGATTGTTTAAACATATTCTATTGAATGTAAAGATGGTTCCCAAATATTCCTAGGTATTCGAAAGGTCAATGGTAGCTTCTTTATAACGAAATTATGGTTATCGACTCAAATTAGCATTCCTACGGAAAACCACTATTTTAATTTGACTTAAATTGTTCACAGTAGGACTCCAAAATCTTAAGCTTACATATTAATATTTTCATTGTTAGACAAAGTTACTCCATTATTTTGAAAG
This sequence comes from Diorhabda sublineata, assembly GCF_026230105.1. Classification (NCBI taxonomy): domain Eukaryota; kingdom Metazoa; phylum Arthropoda; class Insecta; order Coleoptera; family Chrysomelidae; genus Diorhabda; species Diorhabda sublineata. The sequence continues at coordinate 10,752,368 of NC_079484.1, forward strand.
TTGACTCAAGTCTGAGATGAAGAGAGAGAATAACAAGGGGCTCAGGGTATCTCTTTGCATAACACCTTTAGTTATTTTAATTTTTTTGGAGATTTGATCATCTAACTCAATGGGTATTAGATAAATTTGAATCACCTACTAATTTTTGTACTCACTCCAATATCGAATAGTTTTTCCCATAATAAAGCATGTTCTACAGAGTCAAATGCTTTCCTAAAATAGAAAAATAGTGCAAATAATTTCCTAGCGGGCAGACATGAATATTTGCACTACAAATCAATATTAATACTAAACCAATGTTCAGAATTGAATATTAGTGTTTGAATAAGAATAATAATATCCTAGACAATACATTAGAGGTCATTACTTTAGTAATAAATTGAAATATTAGCTTTTATTCTAAATCAAAAGCTGACAAAAAATAGAAGATGGAATAGGTGGGTTTAGTTAGTCAACCTGGTTATAAAAATGCTCATCAGAAAGTATCCACTACACCAACAGTAAATGTTGTTGTAGTGTATTTTGATATTGGGATTTATTATAAATAATAAATTGTACCTATTCTAATGTATGTTGATGAGCTTTAGCCATTCATATCACATATTAGTAGTAGTGATTTGAGTTATATTTGAAAATTTTGAAAGCTGAACAAAACCCATATTATAGTGAGAACAATATTTATTACAGCTATCGACTTCTTTCGATAATTCCAATAAATATGGATTTACGTACCGTACTCACCCGGTATGTGTATGATGAGCAATTTCATCACAAATAAAAAATAAAATGTTTCATTGATATCACCGATAATACGTTGACATTAATTCCTTATAATTACTTATCAAAAATCATTTCACAATCCATATAAAATAAGGCTTTTATCAATAATAAAGGCTAACAAAAACATAATTTATATACGATCACAATTAAAATTAAGTATTTAAAAACTCATATAAATACGTGAAAAGCGTGCGAAACAAAACAATGCGTTTTAATTGGAAGTTTCATTAAAAAAAACCACAAAGAGAGTGAAAAAGTACAATGCTTTTTAAATGGGATTATCACTATAACACTCTTTTTTATTTGTATATTTATCACGTTAACTTAGATAATTTTGTGTTGTTCGTACTTTCGAAGGTTCTGTAATTGTAAGAATTTTGTACTGTCATTAAGAAGTGTGAAAAGTTATTGCAAATTGTTTTTCTACTTTTGATTTATAAAACACCGATTGTTAAGCTAAATAAACATTGAAGAAGAATCTGATTGCACTCCTCCTGAGATTGCAGACATTTCGTGCGATGTAACTCAAAACCTGCTTCTAGAAAAATCTAAAAAGATGAAAAATTACACGGAAAATGTTCTTATTGAATATTTCTCGAAAAAATCAAGACAATCTCAAAGGAAATCATCAACGTTATAATCTCATTATTCAATGTTGAAAACTACTATAAATTCATAAATTTATAATTGTTTTCAGCAACAGTATTTTTTAATGTAACTATAGATAAAATATTATATAATACTCGTGCGTCAAGTACTTTTAGACACTCGTTACGAAATAAAGCTCGCTACGCGCATGCTTTTCATTTTGCAGCTCGTGCGCAAATTTATCACTTCACGCACTTGTATCATAAATAACTATTTCGATATGGGGCTTGAAGAACTGATGAAATAATGATCTCTTGTAGGTTCAATTCATTTAATAAACCTTGCGGAGAATAGAAGAGTAGACATCTTGTATATTGTTGATGACGATGTTAATAAACTAGATAAAATTAAAAACTATTATAAAAGAAGTTTAGATAAAACGGTTTTTCTCCAAAGCAAAGATCAACAGCAAGTGTTTGAGGATACTGGGTGAGTCATATATTCTTATAAGTAAGAAACCAAAACAGTCGAAATTTTAAATAAATTTATGAATAAAATGATCTAGTTACTAGTTACTGAATACGAAAAAAGACCTGAAATATATTACATATATTTTGTTGTATTATTTTATATACGAACTAACCAAATGCTAGTTTGTAGTAGAATAATGTAATTTGCAATGTCAACGTCTACCCCTTAGGATTAAGACATATGAAACAACTAAGCGTTTTACACACACCGACTTCTAACGTGATAGTGTACGGCAACGGTGTCGAGTATATTTTGTTTTATATCCAAATATCAGACTACTAAATCGTGTGTTAGTAGACAGCTATCAAGCGTTTTTCAGTTTTGTACTCGAATATTACGTGCTCTAGAATAGATGATAAAACAATCGTGTATTGTTAATGAAAAAGTAAAAAGAACGTTTGGATTCATCCACCATACTACAGACACTTAATGGGTGAATTTCTAATATTTGTTATCCAATTCCGCTATCACATGTGACACTTTGTCACTCCTTGACATTAGGAAATGCAACATTTTTCATATTAAAATTTTACGTAAATGATTATGTTTCAACAGGGCCGGATTAAGATTTATAAGGCTCGGGGAAAAAATAATGAGGAGCTTCCCTTAAGGAATTCGGAAACCCGGAAAAATTCACTACGTATATCAATACGTTAGATTTGTGGTACCAACACATCAAAAAATACAGAATGATTTCCAAATGATGGTGCCCTCTTGGACCTGGAGCCCTGGGCTATAGCCCCCCAAGCCCCTAGCTCTGTGTTTCAAAGAATAGTTTATCAATTACTGTAAAAACTGACAATTATTTCATTATTTAAACTGATAATTGACTGAATAGTTTAATTCTATAGTATTTTAAGATATATAAACATTGAAATCAATATTATTAAAGACAGAGTTATTTAAAGTCAGTGCATTATTTTGTTAGTTTCATTTGAAGCTGTGACATCTACATGTATGCTAAGGGCTTGGCTTTGATTGTTTTCCGAAATTCTTCCCTTATTTTATAATGAACTCTCAACATACACTGTTGGATTTCCATCTTCCGTGCTGCTATATTTTCAGAATGTCCGCCCCTAAGTCTGCCAAAAAAAGACGCTGACGAGCGTCTGAAAGAATGTTCTGTGTACCCTTTAACGTTACGTACACCGAGGTACTGAGCAATCATTGCTGGTAATTGTCCAATGGTATCTATGCCCACGGGTTTTATGCCACATTTTCCATTATAATATCGCACAAAAAAAATGTCGTACTTTACAGCAGAAAGTCTTTAAAAAAATTACTTTCATCAAATATATCTCCTTCTCGTAGGTACGTCAATTCAGCCTTTTTGCAGGCTCTCGCAATCTAAGAAGCAAATTTATTTAATAACAAATTATAAACAAATCGTAAATTGAGTTATACTTTTACAAATAGAAATATTTCTTCTTTTATAAATCTTTCTACATACTACTTCGACAAAATTTTTTTTGCATGGTATCCTGCTGACCGTCTCTTTAGCCAAACAAAAGCATAGTGTATGTACTTCTTAATATCGACTTTTTTGCTCAAGGTGAGTTCAGATCTCCACATTGAATGTGTATTCCGCAGTCACCGCCTTTAATGTTTCTAAATTTTCAAAATATGCAAGTAGTATCTTTTCGTTGATATTCTTTATATTTCTCAAATTGTGCCATTTTTCAAATTTTTGATAGGCCATGGTGTATCTACTTCTTGATTTTTTTAAGTTTTAAACAACCCACTGCAGCATTTGTAGACTTTCTTACTTCAAATGGAATATCTGAGATTTGCTATCTGAAGACATTCTAAGTAATTAGCTCTGACTTATTTTGAAAATTCGTTGATTGCATACATAGTAACAATACATCTACACGGTCGTAGACACGTTATGGAAAGAGCGATATTGTTCTTGCGTAATTTGAATTACGCTTGTTGAACAATATCCCTTTTTTCACAACTAGTTAAGTAAATAACTATCCAACCAATTATTCACTTCTCAATGTCACTAAATGTGGAAAAAGGAAACAGCTATAGATCAAACGCATAAAGTACAGTTGAGATAGTTTGAACACAAACCAGAGAAGCAGATAAAAACTATAGAGGAAGGCTAAAAAACATGGATTGAAAATGTGAAATGGTATAAAACTGAAAGATCAAACAAAATATAGAGAGGCGTGGATAAAAAATTAATTTGTCATAACCTCCAATCAAATAGCCGTATACTGCATTTCACTTACCATTAAAATGGCAACTATTTTGATATAATTGTTAGTTCTCAAATTTTATTACCTCCATTTAATACAGAGAGCAGAATAATTCTGGATAAATCAACTGCACGCAGCGTGTGCATTCTCTAGCACGTACGATTCCAACGTGAAACTGTATGAGAGCTTGATACAAGGTACTGCTACTACACTTGGCACCATTACTGTACACGGACTTCAGTTCAATAATAATTGCCACTTCCTTTACATACATGTTCCAGTATGCCAAACGATTATTCAGAAGGCTTGAGAAAATTGATGAATACTATTATTTAGATTAGAATATGTAAACTTTTTATTTTTTAGTGTTGATTTTATTGTGTGTGCTTCCCCCACATTTACACACGAAAATATAGTTAAAAATGCTCTACAAAACAAAAAAGCAATTTTTTGTGAGAAACCAATATCTGAGTCAATAGTTCAATCTAAAGCGTTATTCGAACTCTCTGAGAAAGTGCAGCGAATTCTATTTAGTGCGTTCAACAGGTATGTTTCATTATTAAATTTGTTACATTTCCGATAAAAAGTTTATTACACTCGTATATATAAGTAAATTGATATTTATCTTTGTACTAATTATACACATCCGTTAATACGGTATGTCAGTAACCAATAAAAAGAGGCTAGTGAAAATTAGCCTTTTAAAAGTAAAATTAGTAAAATTTCTATTTATTTCTAAATTTATTTTATTAGCTCACAAAGTATCATCATCAAATATTACAAACTGGAAAGTAGGTCTGGTATTTCCACTGCGGGAAATTTTCATGTATTTCTCCTTTCCAATAATACAGGGTGGCGCAATAGAACGTGCATTTATTAAGTACTAGCTTTTACCCGAGACTTCGCTCGCATCTAATCCATTAAATAAGTATCAGAAATCATTATAATAGAAATATATCGATATGATAATTTTATTTTATTGCTTGGTTAATATTATCGATTTTTAAAAATTACTACATACAATGTTACAAAGTTTCACAAGAAGCTTTATTAAAATACAATAACAAATGTTAAAATATATTATCCTGTGACAAAAATAAATAGTTTTGATTTCTAAAAACTAACAAGATAGAATGCTGAGTATTAATCTAGAAAAATATTTTTGTAGACTATATTAATAAGTTTTTCTTTGGGTGCAAATGTATGTAAATTCCGGGCATTAGATACACGTGAACACGATACATAGAGTTGGCCATGAGAGAAGCCTGGCTTTTCTAAATGCACTCCTGCTACCTGTAATGTCTGCTCTTGTGCTTTGTTTATAGTAACAGCAAAGCTAAGCTTGACCGGACACTGAACTCTTTTAAATTGAAAAGGAAGGTCAGTTGGAATAATTGGAATCCGAGGTATGATAACACTTTCTTCCTTGCCGACACCTGTGAAAATAGTAGCACCAAGTATATTCTGCCCCAATTTTGTTATACGAAACCTTGTTCCATTACATAGCCGAGGAGCATCTAGCATTTCTGGTACATTTAGTTTTAATTAAAGTTTATGTTACGGCACACCTGACAGTTCAAGTTCAAAATCAAAAACTCGACAGTATATGAAGTACTTAGTTCCGTATCCAAAATTGTATCCATCGACAAATATTCCTTTATTTCTCCTTGCACATCTTTTAAAATGTCGGTGTTATATCAATATTTTGCTAGTTCGGCGCCATCTAACATACAGTAATATGTTCAAACCCAAAAAAATAGATCAGCGACGTACGATATTACCGACGGTAAAGTCAATATATTTTTTTTATTTTTGTAAAAAAAATTTTTGGTATTAAAAAGTATACTATGCTACTTATAGTACCTCCCAGAATACGTGTACAAAGTTTCATGATGATTCGTCAAGTAGTTTTTGCGTGAAAGCGTAACAAACATCCACGCTTTCACATTTATAATTAGTAAGGATATGCTAAAAGAATAAATACATAAGGAATTATTGAAGTAAAAGATGATTAGGTAATTAAATGAAGTTTATGTTTTAAAAATAAAATCTTCCAAGTGACGGTCCTCTCGAAGACGGCACTCACACTCATCTAAACGTAGATTTGTGAAAACTTTTGTCAATAAATCTGGGGTGAGTGCTGCGGTCCAATAACGACAATTTTGTAAGTTTACGAACCCATTTAAATGGAAATGAGCCTCATATGAAAAAAAGATGTTGTAAATAGTGGAAAATGTACTAAACATTTCTTAAGCAAATGCCAACCTTGCTTCAAAGTCGGTATCATTTAATTCCTGTATTAACTGGAACTTATAAGGATGCAGTTTAAAATCCAACTTAAAATTTGCTGCAATCTTCGTCGCGACAAGTTTAAAGCTGCCGATCGCTTCCGCGTATTTTGTCATACTGACTCCTTCACCCAATCAATATTCTCTGTGGTCCTAGACGTACTTTGACGATTTTTTGCTGGTGGTTTAAAAGTGAAACCGGTCTCTTCAAAACGCTCAACCGATATTTTAATTAAATTTGCACTCGGAGCTTCATTAATGTGTCTTAATCCTTGTTTTGAAGGATACATTCGCCTTGTCAAGACGTATGAACAATCGTTCTCGTAAAACGTGCGAACACAAAAAGCGTGACGCTTTCTGTCGAAGTGACTCATGGCTACTGAAACTCCACCAGTGCAGCTATCCAATCACTCTAGGTTAGACTAAACTAGGCATCTGCAGCATATTTAGAATACTAGCTTGTTTTTTCATTAGACCATTGATTAAACTATCAAAACGTATCAAATGAAACAAACTGCAAAAACGTCATTTTGACGGTACAAATACATGGAGGGTACAAATATTCCTTGCTTCTTTCCTTTTGGAGCTATAATATTTGGTATTTTACTCTGGACTATGGAGAGACCACTCTCACCAAAGTTAAATATGCATGTAGCAGGGAAAGACTTATCAGCTTGGATTCTTTCAAAATTGTCGTAAAATTAGCTCCAGTAGGCAGTATTATGGAAAAAATTATCTGGCGTTTTTTAAAAATCCGTTCAGCCAGTATCTGCCAGAAAACCCATTCTTCAAAAGGATTTTTTAAATTTTTATAGCTAGTTGATGCGCCAATCGGCGCAAATTCATTTTGGTCAGTCCATAAAACTTACTCTCCATAATTAATAGATACTCCACTAGCAGATTTTCAATATCTTGATCAAAAACTTTATTTGTTATTGATTCAATCAGAGAGTCTTTATCATTTAAAATCGAAAAAGTGTTGACTTGGGAGCGTTGAACTGTTTAGCTGTCTTTAAGTATCCCATCTCTTTTCTCTACCGCGGCTATAGCCTTTCTCTTCTTTTATTTGTGAGTTGTAGCCATTTAAAAAAAATGAATAATATCTACTTATAAAAATGCATGAAATTTGGAATATTCCAAATTACGTTCACTACGGTATTCCAAATAAAGAAAATATCTTCCTAACCTAAAATTTCTAAACACATTTTTAATTCTAGAATATACACAAAATTGTAGTAACATCATAAACTAACAAAGTCACTTAACAGTGGAAATAATTACAATAGAGATTTAACATATAACAGTAAATATATCACTAATTTAATTCTGACCGAAAAAATTTTTAAATCGTGCTTCTCGATTCCTTAAGCCTGCCAGACGAAATATCAAAATATCATGCTGTTTTGAATACCGTGTGTCTTATGACATTATGTTTAGGATATAAAAACCCAGATAGCGTTTATATTAATTTGCATATGGAAGTATTCCAAATTACCTGCAGTATCCCAAATAAGATGCAATTTCTCTAATATAATCTGAAGCATATAACTATTCAATCTGCACAAGCATGAAAATTAGACATTACAATCGATTATTCAATCCAGTGCTAGCTGGATCGTCCAAATTCAAATCTATTATGTGCAAGCTTCAGTCGTTCTCAGACTTCTTTTGGCTATTTTCTTAACGAACACTATATATGTGTTCTTCGCATGCTCTCTATGTTGTCTCGATCATTTCTCTACTCAGCGTTATGAAATATCATGGATAATTGATAGACCAATCTTTTTTTACCAAAAACTCTGTTTCTCTGTTATCATCTTAAACATCAAAAATAAGCATATACGTTCGAAAACTCTAGAGGACGCAGGTCAATGATAGATTACATAGTGACAAATCGACAGATACACCCAACTCAGATATTGGACGTTCAGACTCTAAATTCTGCTGACGTAGGTGGTGAACAAAGGTTGGTACTAGGGAAAATAACACCAAGGCCTGAATTAGAAAAAATAACTAGACAATGAAGCAATATAGAATCACTGTGGGAAGATTTCACAAAAAAACTAAACCAACACAGACTTACACAAAAGCTAGTTCAGAACCTAATGAATGAAACAGAAGACGTAAATGAAAGTAGGAATAAAATAATGAATAATATACAATCCGCTGCACAAGAAGCCTTAGGAACACGCGTCAATACTCAACAAGGAGGGAACTAAGAGAATACCATGACTTACAAAAGAAGAGAAAGATAAATGCAAAGAAAAACGGAATGCTCATTTGTTCATGTTCAAGCTCAAAATGCAACGAAACCCAGAGTCCCAATAACAATACTACTAATCCGAAATGAGACTAATCTACTAGTAAGACTGATAAAAGATGAATATTGGAAACGATTCTCCAAAAGATTAGAAAGTGATTTTCATGGTGCTCGGAAACAAATGTGGCGTTTCCTGCAGACACAGCGAGAAGAAATAACAGAATTTGTAGAAACTAACAATATACCACAAGAAGAATGTGAAAGATATCTGACAGAATTATATAAAGGAAATGACAACCATAAACATACTAATATACCACAAATAAGAAAAGAATTATATATTAATCAGCAAGAAGTACAAAAAGCCCTTGAATCTCTGAAAAATAGGAAGTCACCCGGACAAGACGGTATACCAAACGAGCTACTAAGATACGAAGGAGACAGTTTAATAACAGCACTTACCAATCTGACTAAAAAAATTATACTGCACTGCAAGGTACCTGACAGATGGAGAACTAGTATAATGATTCCAATGTTTAAAAAAGGAGATAAAAATGTGCCCAAATAACTATAGGGGCATAAACTTATTGGACGCAACTTTAAAATTAGTCACAAAAGTAACACAATTAACGCAATTACATTTTTGTCGGAAGAAGAATAAGGCTATAGATCCGAAAGGTCATGCGTGGACGCTGTATTCATATTGCGACAAGTAGTTGAGATATCCATAGAATATAACAAACCAACATATCTGTGTTTCATAGACTTTCAGGAAGCGTTTGACGGTATTCAACTTGAAGATGTTATACACCTGCTATATAATAGAGACATCCCGATAAATATAGTTCAGATTATCGAGAACATCTATTCCCATAACCAAGTCCAAGCCAGAATTAATAACATGTTGATAAATGCTGCATCTGTAAATAGCGGCATCAGAGTAGATGACTCATTAAGCCCCCTTTTAATCAATATAATAATGTCATAATGATACCGTACTGTTAGCTGAATCCGAGGACGATCTCCAGAGACTAGTACACATCTTCAACACAATAGGTAAACAGTACAATATGATAATTTCAGCTGAGCAAACAAAATGCATGACAATGTCTAAGGAACCTATACGCTGCAAAATAGAAATTGATGGTCATGTAATACAACAGGTACTAAAATTTAGATATTTAGGAATAGACATAATGAGCTATGGAGATGTAGAGCAGGTCGTCAAAACAAATAAAGCAGCAGTCAATCAACACCAATCAACAAAAGCTTTTTTGAGCGATTTTCTAATTATGCGATATCCAATGAGATGTTTTCTGGAACAACAGCCAATTTTGGACGAGTTATCACCAAAAATCGAAGCTAGTTGATCGGTACACGGCTGTTGGTTTAATCCAACATGAAAGTCATCGCACAAATGTACGCGATCCAATCCTTAAGCAGAATTCTAACCCATTTCTGTTGATATCATTCCGAAAATATAATCTCACATTTCCACAATATAAAAAAATATGAAAGAGGTCAATCTTGGTGTTGATATTAATTTGCCCAAACGCACAATCTTATCCCATATATTATATTTACTAAGAAAGAGAAGTCAAATACATTGATACATTGATAATGGAAGGGGATATTTGATTCTGTAACAAATACAGTTACAGTATTTTTTAAAAATTACCGCAACACTCCTCTCTTAAAATTCTCAAATAATTTGATGCGATTGTTAATATTTAAAAAGTGTATTTACTCTCAGTCAGACGATATAGATGCACAGACATAACCCCTTACTAATCTGGCATTCCATAGTCCGGCACTTTTAATAGTCTGGCAACAATTTTGACTCTAGCGTCCGCTAGTTCGTCCTAGTCTAACGTCTGCCTCAATCATTGTCACTTTATTCAGAAATTTAGTTTAGGTATAGTGTAGTGGTGCATTCTTTCACAATGTGTTTTATTTTACGTTGGAATGGCTTTGACGTGGAAAAATTCAAATCTGTTACTTTGGAGAAATTTTGATGAAAACTATAACCAGCTGCCTACCAAACACCAATACTAATTCAGTTTGCAATGAAGCAATACTGAACTTGGTGACCCACAAATAACAACATGAAATAAGGAAATTGGTACAAGAAGAAGTCTTGGAATGTATAGATATGAATCGTGATCAGCCTTTTGTAGAGGAATCTACTTGCTAGCAAATGTGTTAGGACCTCAGTCAGGGCTTCAGCCTGTGGATGCCGAATCAGCGGATCTTTAGCATGGTCTAAATTACGGTATACACATTTCCTGTTCAAACTAAATGTTTGTTGCAATTCATTCATCTCCTTAGATTTCATCACCATTTACACACCGAAATTTATGAATAAGTTATTAGACAAGCAACGACTGTTTTTTAGCGACCTAAGACGGGGTTTGCCGGCAATTTCATACAACGCTCGTTAATACAAAATTTTAAATCAACAGACACCCTTCAATCCCCAAAGGTGCCAGATTAGTGGAGGTTCAGTTATTCCATCTTTACAGCTTATGTGATTTTACACTTCTTCACATTAGTTGAAAACATTTTTAATTTTTCTGCTTTTGTATGTTGTATTTGGAAAAATGGGATTACATTTAATATTTTGTCTATTTTGTGGTACAATTTTGAAACTAATTTGTGAATTCCAAAGAATACACTTTATAATAGAAAGAACGCAAATGGAATTTTTACTACCAAAAAACAACCCTTGATTCAAAGACTGATACTAACGAGAATAGCCTCATGCATTTAAATGAATCGAGAAAATTCAGTTGTATCAGGTTCATGACATGTTTAGCTACTCACATAACTAATCATAGGTGCTATAAGTAAGTTAAAAAACAAAGGATTTTATGAAGAATATACAGTTGTATCCCGACCGGAATTGACGACACTAAAAATAAAAACTAAAAATAAAAAAAAGGAAAGAAAATGGCCTGTTAACCTATGCATTTTGACAGGATGTCAAGTAAACAGCTTCGATGTGTAGACTTTTGTCGTTGAATAGTGAATAATTTGAGAAATTGCTCAATCTATAAACTGCAGAAACACCCGCCTCACAAGATCATCAAAATTGAAAGTGAAATGTGTAGAGTGCATGAATTTACCCCAAACAAAATAGTGAATGCTAAGAGGTTTTTCCCCGAAATACATCTTTTATTAATAGGTGCAATATTGTGTGTGAAGAATATTTTTGTTTTGTGTTCTAATGATTTTGTTGTGTGTTTTAGGAGATTTGATGATTCGTATAATACCATAAAGAAAAAAGTAATGCGTGGAGATATAGGCAGGGTATTAACAGTGAAAGTATGTAGTAGAGATGGATGCCCCCCTCCACTTGATTATCTGAAAACTTCAGGTATGATCTCATCTTATCTTACAATAACATCAATTTTTGGTTTGCTTCTTTAAATTCATTGACGAGGAGATACGCAAATTTTAATTGGATAGATGATGGTCAAACTTCATTCGAAACACGTAACTCGTTAATTGATCCACCAATTTTGTAGTATCCGGATTTTACTAAACATTTTGTTTTGACAAAAACGATGCTTAACAAACTAATTATTCTAAAGGAATTTACAGCTATACATTGAGGTATCAAATGAAACCGCCACAATTATTTTCAATAAAATATTCGGCTTCAGAATGAACTAGGATTGGATTAGATTCAGGGAATATAACATTGAGATTGAATATATGAAGAGTACAGTCAATGAAGTCAACTTTCAAGGATATACATATAACTAAACTTAAACAAAAACAAAGAAATAGAAAGTAGTAAGAATAAAATATTAATTTATAAAGCTAGTAATGATTGTACGAGCGGCATAAAAAGAAAACTCATATTAATACACGTGTTGATATTGCAAATAACAGCTGACAGTTATTGATAACGTGATAAAAGTGAAATTATTTATTAATGATGAAAAATTTTCACGGTGCCCGTGAAGTAAATTGAAAAGTGTAAGCAATGTTGAGCAAGTATTGAAACATCTGCATATAGTAATTTGTGAAGGATGAAATAAATGACTTACTAACATAATGATCCACTCTTTGGAGGGCATTGTGAACTGTGGCTGCTTTGTGAGATCATGCCACAAATGTCGAATTAACAAATAACTCATATGGGACTATTGATTATACCCCACAACGACATAGTGTGTATAAATACAATTAGTCTTGTCTTGAAGTCCAATTTTAATGTCTACTTGGTGACTATTTAATGTGAAGTTACGAAGTTTGTAGTTATAGTTAAACAATTTATTCCAATATACAGAACTATGAAAGAAATCAGAGCTCACATGGGGCTGGCATATTAGAAGGAATTACCAACAAACATTTGTAATTACGAAGGGAAAACAAATTTATAAATTGACATGATCTTATTGTTTTTCAAAATATTTTCCGTTATGATCTATACACTTTTGCATGTGTGTGAACCAATTATCAAATCGTTTTTTCCATTCCGATTGAGGTACCTTCAAAACAGTGATTAGAACGCAAAAACCTTCTTGTATAAAAAAACTTTGACCTCACAATTGACTTTTGATCTGCGGTGATAAGAAGAAACTATTGGGTGCCCAACAAGGATTATACGGAGAATAATCCAGAAATTCCTTGTTTTGACTGTTCAAAAACGTGTTTGTTGAAACTGATGAGTGAGTACTCGCATTGTCTTTTGCGATTGGTAACCCTTATTTCGAACACTTTTGGCAAACAATTTCTAATTTACCATTCAAAATTTACCGTTCAACGTTGCTCTAATGGAACGGTGGCAACATTATTAGTTATTCTGAATAAACAGTCGATTATTTGCTTCGAAGTGCTTCGTGCGTTAACAACTTCTGTTAAATTTGGCTCGTCTTGAAAGACGCATACAGTCGATCGCTGTTTAGTTTCGCACTCACATGCATAGATCCGTGATTTGACGTGTTAAAATGGTCAAACTTATTCACATCAGTGTTGCCATATCTCAAACTTTCAGTAGCTACCCTCGTATCAAATATTAAATATAGTATCATAACAGCATATCAAGAGGAAACTATTAGTGGATATGAAAAAAATCATAGGCTTTACAATGAATATGTGAAAAGCTATATAAACGAGACACACAGATTAGGACGAATGGTATTACAATACAACAAGTTCGTGCACGTTACCATATTTTATCAAATGGTTAGATGTATTTAGATTTTCTGGTCACTCAATTCGTCCACGTACGTCTGCTTACGCTAATAAATTCATTAATGGTGAGCTGAATGAACTATATCCTGGAATATGGATCGGAAGAAATGGTCCAGTGGAGTGGCCTAGAAGGTTACCAAATTTCAATAAAATGGACTCATTTTTTTTTCAATTATGGCTTTAAAGTATGAATAGATGTCTCTGAAGGTCATAGGGTGATTCATTTGAAAAAACCAAGAAAATAATGTATTACTATTTTCATTCATCCTGTATTAGATCCAATGAATATTAACAAAATGATTAACTTTCCAGAAGTTCGACTACTATTTGAATATTTTGGGTGTAATAGATTGCTTCATTGCTGAATTTCGTTTACATTATACGAGGTATTGAGCTTGTCACGATGGACAATTGGTTATAACTTTTTGAATATCCCGTACATCATAACCTCATATTATTGTAATATTAATATCTTTAAAATAAAATAAAGGATATTTCATGAAAAAGTAACTTCGATAAAGCACAGCAATATGGACCTTCTTGTAACATTTTAAATAATTGTAATAAATGTGAAGACTAATGATGGTTACAATCCCTCACATTTTCAAAGTGAAGGACGAACAGTTCACTGAACTTTATTACTCTAATCCTGTAAAAACTTTAATGAAACTAGCAAACATGACAAAATGATAATTTTCATAATTGATTTATAGGTGGAATTTTTCACGATTGTGCTGTTCATGACATCGATCAAGTCATTTCAGTTCTTGGTGAGTATCCAACCAAAGTATCCGTATTCGCTGAGGCTAACATACCAGAAATAGCAGCAATTGACGATGCTGATACCGTCAATATAATTATGTCATTCGAAAGTGGTACATTGGCAATGATTGATCTCAGTAGACAATGTATTTTTGGATACGATCAAAGGTTGGAAGTAAGTATTGAAAATCAGTAAAAATAGAGCTGCATCAATATTTTAAACAGAAATTTCTCAATTCAACTATCATACTTTGAAAGATTCTATATTATTTTGATGAAAGGCGAATAAAATCTTGAGAATTAGTTTGATATACATTTTAAAATAATATTAAACCCACAGAAGTTAAAGAGTCAACGAAAACACCCTCCATGAATATATTTTGGTCGATCCTTCTCTATCTCTCCACTTCTACGTTTGACCAAATTAAATTTCAATATATTTCACTCATACGACACACTTACTACGTTTATAAGGATGTAAAAATTTTATTTTATTACTTACATACTAAGATGACTGTTTCTGTTGTTGAATCGCTATCCCAATTAATATCCCTCTCTATTCATCCAGGCTTAGAACTAGGGAGAAACGCAGTCTGGGTGGGCTCCGGAGATAAGGATGTGCCGCAGCTTTTTATGGATAGCTTCACAGTTGCAAAGGAGATGTTAAGCAATTTCAGTGGCTTGTTTGTAGAAGTACCACAACCTTCTATATGTTTTCCATACATTAGTTCACGGGGTGATTTGTAGGTATGCCCAGTAGGGTTCTCTTATTTTGCCGCCACTAGTGACATGCGATACCTTAGTTGACAATTATTGTTAAGAGAAATTATTTTAAAACAAGAAAATTTCAGTCATGTACTGCTTTCAAAATAACACCTCATATAATATGAACACTCACAGTTTATAGTTAAATTATACAGCTCACACCAGATCATTAATTATCTAGTTTTATGTAAGGTCCATTTCTTTGCACAAAAGAGCTCAAGCGTTTAGTTTTTCTTGACTTATGTGTATCATGAATAGTCTATTCTTTTTAAACAATCACCTGAAACATTTGTCGTTGGAGTAGAAATAACAGTATTATCTCAAAGTTTGGACAAATGTTTTCCAAGTTCTGTTCTCGTAGGAACAAAGATTTTTTAACTTACTCGATTTTGGAGGCATGTGAGGAGTAATGATTTTTCTCTAAATCAGTTATAGGCCTCTTGCCGTTTTGGTTAGTCGAATATGACGAAGAGAAAGGTGTTAACTCTGAAGTAATTACTCGCAATAATTCTAATATCTTCATCAGGTATTTCATATGTTACGTTTGATGCCATCCTCTTTTGGCTATGAAAAGCTTATGACATTTATAAATTTCTGCAATGGTGGTCAACTCTATGTTATAAGTTTCAACTTGAGAACTTACTTCAGTTATTTTTTCTTTACGTATAAAAAATATCTAAACTCAAATTGATACTTTGCTTATTGTATTGTGTGAGTGGATTTGATAATATATACGGGACATGGAGGGAAAATTTTAATAGTGATTGATGGAAAATTATAACTTGAAGATTGTAATAATGATTAAATTTCAAACTTAATATCAGATGTCTGTTGCAATGATTTAAAAATTTATGATCGTGGTAGTATATTTTACAAAGCGTTAAGCAAATGGTCATGTGGAGATGTTTAGGTATTTAGTATATTGCATTTGTATTTCAATTTTCATCAAATTAGTGTGAAAATTCCAAAACTCGTCTTCTACGTGTGATTTTGTTAATGCAAATAAAAATCTTTGTAAAAAAATTTGCCGTCCCTTGAAATCTGCCACCCTAGGCCTCAACCTGATAGAAAATCCACTACGAATATGAGAGTAATGATTTATTATATTTTTATCCTTCGGTTATTCAGTAGAATACCTGAAGGTTGCGGATATATCTGCGTATTTTGAAAATATCCTGGACGGAGTCATCACCAACCTGGATGTTATGCAGAGAATATGGAAAGGAAACAGAATCTGTAGTATTTTGGTATCATGCTAAGACAGTTGATTGTCCAAGGCAAAGTGCATAGTAAGAGAATACGGCATTCATCGTTGCACAACCTACGCTAGTGGTTTGGAGTATCATATGTTGATCTGTTTAGAAACTCAGTAAGCAAATAACAATAGCTAACGTTCGTATTGGATAAGACAATAAAAGAATAAATATTTTCTATCAAAAGACACCATAAAAAATAGATTTTTCAAGAGAAAGGTCTAAGATCTGAAAAGTTGTAATTTGAGAAATATTTCAATGACTTAATACGAACACATTTTCATAAGAGTTTTTATTCAACTTTTCATTGTGTCTATTGCCTAGGTGTTTGGAGAAAAGGGAATGATTAAAGCTGAAAATAAATCTCCCATGTCAAATCTTGAGGAATATCAACCTGGAGTAACCAAAAAATCACCCATTTATTATAGTTTTGCATCCCGATATCAAGAAGCCTATCGAAAAGAAATGGATCATTTCATGAATGTTCTTGAAGGTAATTTGATTTGGTTAAAAAATTTTCATGAAATTACTACTAACTTATTAAAAATTCATGAGATTAAAAAAACATTTGAGTAGAAAACTACATATACTTTTGAAACATAAGTTTTTAAGAATGGTTTATTATTAAAAATTATAAAAAAAAGAGGATAATACAGTTAAAATAAGATATGAGTAGGTATAATTTTCAATTGATTTCTAGTTAGATTGACTGTTGTACTTTCTTCATATCTGAATTTCCGACTCCATCATTGCTTCTTTTGTTATAGTATATTATTTTGTTTCAATAATCTATTACTCAACTATTGAAGAAATGTCCACTTTTCGAAAACATTAAATGACAAATTTTATTTATTTAATAATTCGTGGCTTTATATAATTACAATTAGAAAGTGTAGTAACAGCAATGCTATTCTCATAATATTCTTTGTATTCCAATAATTTATACATACTACTGTCAATTAAATTAATTTTTGTAATCTCATGACTGAATTCTATCGGCACGCAAACATCAACATTTAAACTGATCTATTGAACGACAAATCTGTTCATTCTTCACTAATATTATAGGGCTGCGAATGAAAATGAAATACACGGAATGGTGAAGAAAAGTGTACCCACAATTTTCTTGTATTTATATTATAACTTCAACCCTAAAAGAATGATTAAACAAATAATACAGTAAATGTACGCATGAAAAATGCGAATCATTTACTATTTGACAGTACTCTACGAGTTTGCATATGCTGATCTATTTTTGTCAATGTTGTTTTTAGGATATCCTTAAAAGCAAAAACTCTAGTACAGGGTCGGCCGTTTTATAATTCCATCTCTATGAAAACTCTGTATATCGTATATCCAATGTATAATGAGATGAAGCACCATCTTGTTAATACCACATATTAGTTAACATGAAATGGAGATATGTTGTTGCGTGTGTTTCTCCTTAATCCAAGGAGAATTGCGTTTAGAGGAAATTCGGCAATTTTGTCTATTTCCTTCACCGTTAAGGCCAAACTTTGTTTTCGCAGTTCTCAATTTTTTCAAGAAACAACGCTGTCCGCTACAGCCTGGGTAATCTTTCTTAAGTTCTTATTTAAAGTGAATTTTGTATGTATGTGTCACCGGCAAATCATGTAATGCAGGCATTCTATGAAATGCCTAGTCTTTTTAGGCATTACATGAAGAACTTAGGCCATGTAATATTCATATTAACTACGTGAGTTTGCATTCAAAATTACTTCATTTATCTTCTGACGATTGATGTGACGAGAGAAGTTTACAACTGATAAGTAATTGTACGTACTGTTAATATAACAATGAATGCAGAAAACAACTATCATAACACAGTGTACACTGAGTTATAAAGAATTTTCAATCAAATTATTTATATAAATTATTAACAGTCGTTTTAATGTAAAAAAAGTATATTACTAAAATCAATTTTCGCTGCATATCCACCAATTTGTTTTTGCATGACGAATTGCATTTTGAATTGCATTGAACTTTATGTTTAACACAGTTAGTTTAGGTTAGTTATATTAAGTATTAACTATCCATATATCAGTTGTAAACTTCACTGCTCAAGTCAATCGTCAGAAGATAAATAAAGTAACTATTAATGCAAACTCACGAAGTTAATATGAATATTATATACATGACCTAAGTTCATTCCGGAATTTCATGTAACGCCTAGACATTTCATAGAATGCTTGAATTATATGATTTGCCCGTAACATATATGTACAAAAATTATTAGGATTCTAAAAATTATCTACGACTTGGCCTCACTGTTCATTGAGCAAAATAATCAAGTCTCCGGAGAAATTAGAATAACTGACAAAGAGATATCCTGATCCCCTTGTTATTTCTCCCTCCTGATCTCAGACTTGGAAGCCTACTTTTGAAATCATTGTGCTGAAGGAGTAACTTTGGACAACAATGAAAACGAGTCTCGAATAGAGCTTCAAAAAACCTTAAAATTTTAGAGTCCTAATGTGAAAAATTTAAGCTGGAAGTAAATCCCATTAAAACTAAAATTGTGGTTTTCCATAGGAATGCTAATATGGGTCCTAATTTTGTTATAAAAAAGCCTCTATTGACGAATACCTATAATATTTGAGAACCATTTTCACGCAACATTTTACACTTATTTACACTTATTTACTAACAAACCATGACTAGTCTCTAGACTCTAAGTACCTAATAAGAAATTATGATTCAACATTCTTGTTGAATACTGTCAAATAGTAAACGGTTTACTTTTTACACGTTATTCTTTTCAAAATTTGTCTCATTCCTTTTCTTTATATCTTCAAATTATTATTATTATTATTATTTCAAAGATTCAAGTTATAATACAAGTAAGTTTCAATGTTTTGTTGTTGAACTTTTATTTGCCTTTCTATGTATTATACATTCCGTAGTGTCCAAATTTTGCCGTTCACTAGAAGTTGGGTAAGCAATAATCAAAATGACAAATTTAGGCCTACAGTACTTCATAACAAAGTTACTTTGGAGGGATTCAGAAACTGATATAGTACAAACGGTATTCCATATAAAAATTCAATCATTGTTGTCCCTTTTCATGTTATGATATGTTTTGAGCACAGTCTTACGTACAGGGCTGGACACCAATGGAAATTTATATATAGCGGCTTGGTTCTCTTGTCCAAATGATTGAAATAGCCATGCCGCGGCGCTGCTATCTAGAGATGATAAAGATGGAAATGGTTTCATGTAAGGGGAAGGGCAGAGATGAAAATTTTGACAGCATATTCACAATTATCATTATTTGTTGTTATTTAACTACTTCTATATAATTACATTACATATTAACTACTTTTAGACTACTATAATAATAACTACTATTCTTAGGATAACACAATTTGGCACCATCTCTTGATTACAACGCCGACCTGGTGGCCACAGAGTAAGGTAATTTAGCGTCCGTGAAATGAACCCAACTCGTTATCCTCGTTTACAGACCTGTATGTAAGACCGTTGTTTTCAATTAATACAACCATATAATCCTATAATAAACAAACTATCTGTTGATAACTTGTTTCTATTCGTTTATTTCATTTATATAAGGTACTCAGGTACTTCAAACTAAATCCGTATAATTCAATAAATGAAACATCTAATAAGAAAATTTATTTTCCCAGATCACTAAGATTCAACCCTAATTCATTGTTGTTTTTTGTCTTCCACTTAATTTGTAGCTTAGATTAATAATAATTTTTCCCTATATCAAGTTCATATTATATTTTTTGCAGGAAAAGAAGAACTTATAATTACCAAAAAAGATCTACTAGCTGTTTCCAAGATTGCAGCAGCTTGTGAAAAATCTTGGAGAACTGGCCAAGTCGTATTTTTAACGTGGACTGAAGAGGAACTACACTGAACACAAACAAAGAGTTCTAAATATGACAGAATTGAATCAGAAATATCTCTGTAAATTAATATATGTTTGTTATATGTTAAAATCATAAATTGTTTTAGCTAGTATAAAGTCAATTTTAATCCATAGATCTTGCGTGTGTTGGATACCCAAGGAAATGATTAGGATTTTATAGTCATTAATTCTACTATCACTAGCTAAATAAAACAAGAAATCAAAATAGATAATTTTTTCACTTTTTTTGATAAACTCTCTATCAATTCATCAATAGTTTAAGATGATTACAGTTTCACAAGATCTTGTACTCCTATAGACTATAATGAAAAATCTACTATCCATTTTAATTCGGAGAAACTGTTTTCATTCAAAATTAAAAGTTTCTTGATGGATTGGTTTTATATTATATTAATTATAACAGATAGTAACCAATAGTTTCTGGGTACCTTTTTTATTATTCCCATTGAAAATGATAGTTTTTTTGGTTTTATAACTTTAAAACTTATTATTCGGGAGTTATGAATATCTTGTTTTGTTACAATTGGAATAGTACAAACATGGCTTTGAAGTACGATTCCAGGTCTAAGATCATGTCATTTTCTGAAAACTAGTGAAAATATCTTTCTTCTTTTATTCCAAAAAATATTTGTCTCCTTTATTTTTTGTTGTATATATGAAATGAATCATGATTTATTTCACTAAATCTATTTAAAAACGGATAATACTACTCTCTGTAAGACAGTATTTCAATTTTGTAGAAGTTTAAATATAGGATTCATTATTAAGAATGATAAAGGGAAAACGCGATAAGCAACATAACTAGATTTTATTAAAACGTTGAAACGCATTATAATTCGTTTTAATGAGGAAATCATACAATAACTTACATCTGCAGTTACATTTGGGAGAGTGACGTGAGACTTGGAAAAAATATAATATTAATTTTCTATAATCTGCTCTTAAAGAAAATATGTAACCCACTAGTTTTCCAATTTCCAAAATTAAGCAATATTAATCAATAAAACTTACGGATCACATTTTTGCTTTCACACAATCACACAACATTCATAAAACTGTAGACTTCTCATCTTTTGCCGCCTCCACTGATATTCGATAACTTAGTTGAAAATTATTCAAATTACTTTCAATTTCAGTCACATACTGCGTTCAAAATAACACTAATACATCCATATTTATGGAATAAATTCAATTTTAGCGTTATCATGTATTATGTCAACAAAACCTCAAGCAGATCGATTTTTATTCTTAAATTGACAATTTAAAATATAAAAATATCAACCCTCTCCAGCATCCAATTATAAACACACCATCGAAATTTTCAAATAAGAAAATGGGAGGTGTGGCACCTTGTTGGGAAGAAATGTTAGTCCTCTGCTCAACAATATGAAGTTTTTTAAAGTTGGTGCAATCATAACTGAGAACATTAATTTTTAGGATGTAAAATTTTGTCTATCATAAAACTTTACGTAGAATAAAGATAATAATATTAAGAATGTACGTTCCAATGTACTTTACAATTAAATTAAATGCTCAGAATAACCATCATTCACTCACAAAAATCGAAGCGTTTTTGTAATTCTCCTACATTTGACTCGGGGGTTATTTTGTTAATTTCTTCCGTTATCTCAGCTTTCAAATCACCAATATTGTCTGTTTCATTGAAATATACTCTAGATTTAAAAAAAAAACCATAGAATCTAATCGAAAGGAGTCAAATCGGGGGACCTAGCCGGTCATTTGATCGTTCTCCGTCTTCCAAATCCACCTATCGCTTAAATAATTTTTAACTGTACGTACAAAATGCGGTAGAGCTCCGTCTTGTTGGTAGTAAATAGAAAAAAATAAGTACCAATAATTTTATTGTTAATGATACATACCAGCCGAAATGTTCACTTTTTTAGGGTATTCAGTGTGAGCCTCACACATCCTGAGAGGATTTTCTCTGCTCCAGTATCTAAAATTCTGTTTATTAACCGTTCCGTTTGAACGGAACGTCGCTTCACCGGAAAAACCTTCTTTTTATGTACTGTAAATCTACGTTCATTTTGTTCATCATCAATTCACAAAATTCTTTCCTTCTATCAGGACCATCTTCATTCAACTTCTGAACCAACTAAACGTTGTAAAGGTGGTATGTTTCTTTGTGCGAAACTCTCAAAATAGATGATTTGCATTCATCATTGTCGGTGGCAAGTTCTCGAGTTGCCTTATGCGGATTTTCCTCAATCTCTAGAAGCACACCTAACTTTTTTCATCAGTAAATTGAACATTTCTACCTGGTTTTTCAATATTTTTTACATGTCTAGTTTCAAGAAACTTTTTCTCAATTTTACTGTAGACCGCGAAACATGTTGACCATGATATTTATTGTTATGTGTATGTGTATTTATTTAATTTCCGAACCTCTTTTTAAGTTCTAGAAATTATTTCAACGAGATTTTTTCCAATAGTTGGACTAGAAGACGTGGAACGACCGAATGGTTGGCTAGACTCGCCGATTTGACTCCTCTCGATTACTTCTTATGGAATTTTTGTACATTGACAAATACATTCTAAATATTATGTGACATCTTCATTCTACGTATTTGTTATACATTATCATAATTTCACATCTTAAAAATTTGAAAAACTTTTCATATTGCTGAATAGAGGACTAAAATACCTTCCCAACAAGGTGCCACTTTACCTCCTTTCTTATTTAACATTTTCATACTGTAAGTTGTCAATTTAAGAATAAAAATCGACGTGTTTCAGGTTTTTTTCACATAAGTACGTAATAACACTTGAATTGATTTTTTCCATACATGTGCACCGCAATGTATAATATAAATATAGCATACACAACGAGTGTCGTTAATACATAAGTTTTCCAATAGGGACTTGACAATTTTGAATTTAGTTTATGAACGCACCTTTTCACTTAACTGTCACTGTCGGTTTATTCAGTAGACATAACCTTTTATTCATGGTGAAGCACACGAACTGCAAATCTTAAAAATTTACTACAGAAATTCGGAGTTGGTGGTCGCTACTTTAAGAGCGTTACTCCGATTTTCGGTTGTAATTCTCCTCCTAGTAGACAGGCAGTAACAAGTTTAGTGAAAAAGTTTGAGTCTATATATTCGTTGTGTGATGTTGCCGTGCTAGTGAGACTATGGGTTGGTCGAAGTTTCGAAAATATAGCGTCCGTAGCAAATGATCTAAATCAGCCAATTCTACGGTATTCTCAAGAGTTGGGCATCGCCAAGACCACTTTATGGCGAATTCTGCGTAAGAATCTTACTTTACACCCATACAAGATCAGGTCATCGGAAAATGAAGTGACGAAGCTTATATCTGGCTCAATGGGTTTGTCAATAAACAAAATATGCGGTATTGGGCGGGTGAAAATTCACATGTACTTGATGAAAAACCACGATCGATTGGCCGCCTCGTTTGTGCGCATTAATACCTCTAGATTTTTTTCTTTGGGGCTACGTCAAGTCATTGGTCTATGATAATAAGCCGACGACGTTGGAAGAGTTAAAATCCAACATTGAACGCAAAATAGCAGCCGTTTCGGCCAAAATGTGTGGTGGAGTCATGGAAAATTGGGTCCAACGAATCAACCGCTGCAAACGTGCCCACGGTGGCCATATGAGCGAAGTCGAGTTCCATTGTTTGATTGTTTGATTGTACTTCAACCCTATAATAAAATTTTTCAAATATCCCAAATGGTTTTCATTTTATTTTGAAAAAAAATGGTCAATTTCTTATTGGAAAACCCCTTATTATACTCCCAGTTTATAAACGATACAATAAATATTTTTTCTTATCTATCTGTTGGTTTTACAGTTGAATTATAGAAATACCTCACAGCAAAGCTTTGCGATCCCCTTTGAATTCGTAAAATCATTAATTATCCAGTCTTATGTCCATCAGGTCTAATTCTATGTAAGAAAGAGCTAAAGCGTTTAGCGTTTTATGACATAATGTGGATTGTGAATAGATATCCACTCTTTTTAAAAAGAAAGCGCCAATCATCCGAAAAATTTGTCGTTAGTGTAGAATAATATGAAGTGCTATCTCAAAGTTCGGACAAATGACTTCCGATTTCTGCTTTCGCAGACACAAAGATTTTTAATGATTCGGATATCGGCTTCTAAATTTTTAGGATAACATTAGTGCTTATACACTTCCACGCAATATTGATATAGCTGATACAAAGAGAGAACCTATGTCTCCTTCTCAATTGAACTCGTAGGACTCCAATCTTATCGGAAATTACTTTTACCTGATATCCTAATGTTTGAAGGAACATTATAGAGCCTAAATTGAAGTGAATATAATTATACTTGTGTGTATTGAAATTGGCCCAATGTAAATTTTAGATTTTAACCATATATTTTTTTCCAATTATTCATCAGATCAAAAAACTATGCTGTTTGAAAGACAATTTAATATGCTTTATTGTAAGTATAAATATATGTAAACTTATTTCGACTTCCATGTTTAACATAGTGAAATTAACGCATTAAGCGAACTGAGCTTCTTTATTATCAACATAAATAGGGTTATTGACAATTTAAAACTTAACACTTAATATCTTAATAATGGGTATGACCTCCTCTTGCCCCAATAACATCTTTCATATGATTAGGCATATATCTAATGAAGTTAGCTATTATTTCCTGTGGGATATTAAGTCACTCTTCTTCTACTGCTAAAATAAGCACTGGGATCGAATTTGGAGTAGGAAGTCTAGCTCGAATTCTTCTTTTCAGCTCATCCCATAAATATTCTATCGGATTTAGGTCAGAACTGTATGCTGTTCAAAGCTGCAATCTGCAAATCACTCACTTGGTGTTTGGTATATTTTCCTTCCTCGGTGGCTACCACGGAGGCATATTCTGGTCTCATCTGAGAACAGAACAGAATCCCATTGTCCAACGTCCAATTTAAATGATCCTATGCAAAACGTAGGTGTACTTGCTGATGAATTGGAGTAAGTTTTGGACCAATCGCAGGTTTTTTGAAGGTCTTCGTCTTACTGCCACTCCTCGTACCTCACAGACCTGTCGTGAAATCGTTACCTTAGTGCCGTTCATCACGAGTGGTTGTTAATTGCCTTCTGCCTGTCCCAGGTCACCTATGAAAAGATCCAGCTTCCTTATAACGCTGGCACACTCTTCGATCAACTGCACAATACATACACAATAATTATTGCAACAACTCGCTGACCAAGTTCATTTTCGATTAAAGCAATAATTTGGGTAGTTTTTTTGGTGAAGTATGCTTCAAAATAACACACTTGAACACTATTAGGATTATAGATACGAATAATATGCAAATTTCTGTTGCAAACGCAATCATTTTAACATTTTACAGATATTCGTTACAATCACCACATAAAGACGTGTCACTTGTTTACCGGCATATTTCTTTTTTGGATCTGATGAATAATTTAGAAAAAAAAATAGTTATACTTAAAAGATTATAGTGGTCCGATGTTTATAATGACCAAAAGAATAATTAATATTTTATAATATTTTCTTTATTCCAGATCATGGCTAAAATGCTAACGATGCACCTGGTGCATGTTTCTGTGTGAAATAAAATTATTAATTTGAACCATGAAATCCCCATTAGAAGATTCGTTGATGAGTTTACCCCCTGTTCGTTGTATTGAATTGTTTGTATAAAGGGTGTTTTCTCTTTCAGAACAACGGCAGTGTGCCATGTCGCGTGCACATCTGTACGAGACAGATGCAAGGCCGACTGCGAATAGGGCGGAATTACCCTAAAAACTGGTCTAATGTACACGTGCCCGATTCTATTGTCGGTGTGTGCTTGATATAACTGCTATAATAAACAGGTCTGTAACTGGAAATGTTTCAATCTGTTGATGATTTTAGAAGTTCATCATAATTTAAACACAAATATTTATTTATTACTGTAAAATTTCCAAGTAGGACACTTTCACAGTGTTACATAAAAAATAACACATTTATAAGAATTGACTTTGATTGAATGATTAGTAGAAATAATGAAACTAAACTTGTACTAAAATCTATTTTGTAAATGATTTAAAATAATAGAAAAATGCCCACATACTCAGAAACGAAAAAGTACTCAATAATCATGTTTTTAAAAATACCGCGAAAAAATTAAGATGGCATAACTGTTAGACACTGATGTCATTTAAGAGATAAACAACAATTAATTCTTTTTTAAAAGATTGAAAGAGCTTAAAATGTCATCTAGAAAGTGTAAGTCTGATGTTGATGCATTTTATTATAGATTTGATATATTCGTTAAAGTATGAGATATGAAATTTTATTTAAATACGTCTTAAAATCTTATTCCAAATGCCCTGTTCGTAATTTGTATAAACCTTGGGCCCCACATGTTGCTTGCAGTAATTACAAAAGATATTTATAAGGTAGGAATACAAGTTTTTAATGAAAAAAACATCACTTTTATATAAATAGACTTTTATTGTTATTTCTATTTAATTTAGTCTGGCATTAAGGTAACAAACGGAAAATGAAATTCACAGTACCAATAATTTCGGGAGTGCCATAAAAAACCACGTCAGTGACTGTTAGTTTTGCAAAATTAATCCTGCAAGAAGACATGAATGCGAAAATTGTTGGAAGGGTTAAAGGGGTTGTTGGAAGGGTTAAAGAGGTTGTTGGAAGGGTTAAGAAGTTTGAGCATCACTGGGCTGTATATAATCTAAAATCGTGGTTATTTTAAAAAATGATTATTGGAAAAATGTCTTGCTTCTTTGTTAGGTCGATAACTTTTCAGACAACTCTCGTATATTCAGGAACCTCATAGCTGAATTGTACAAGTCTTCTGAGAAATAACTTGTGGTCATCAATTAAGATAATGCAGTAAAGCATTCTATATGTTACCAACATTACACATAACTATCCTATTGCTTCCAATAAACACAATTGGTGAAGTGCTACCATAAGAAACTATTACTCCCAACAGTCATGTACCATAGTTTTATCAAAACCTATCAAATATCCTGATCTTGCTTCGTCTCGGCTCCATTCTCTCATAGCCCACAACTTCCAGTGCCCTAACGAAATAAAACTATTAGATTTTTACTGTCGCAGAAGCTACCAAAACATCATTTTTATGCCTCAGAAGACTTAATGAGTTTGAATTTTCCTTAGAGTGCAGCAGAGCTTTTTGGACTCCCGTTTGAAGCAATGAAAGTTGCTTATTGATGTCAAAAAAACAGACCAACGAAGTCGGCATAAGATGTTTTCTACGTTATGTCCTTTGTTCTCCTGAGTGGCGTTTATTTATTGACAACTAGACGAAGAGCTTATAAATTTTTATATTTTAACGATATTATCGTTGTAAAAAAGGCAACAAACTTAAGACGAACTGGCTAGAGAGAGCACACAAGGAATGACGATCAGTTGACCTCATTTTAAATTCCGACAATTCGTCTTAGTAGATTTATTGGATTTTGTCACATCTACCGCCTGTCATATACCACTCCTTACTTCATAGACATTAAGTTGAAGTATCACTCAATTACCCTAGCTTGGCACCTTAAAAATTCATTTATGATGTGACACACTTATAGACACTGAAATCTCATTTTATGTTAGTATTTTTCAATGTTAAACCATAAAAATTTTAAGTTGGAAAGTTTAAATAAGTTTGAGCTATGAGGTGGCTATTTTAAAAAATGATTATTAGAAAAATGTCTTGCTTCTTTGTTAGGTCGATAGTTTTTCAGATAATCCTCGTATATTCAAGAACCTCATAGCTAAATTGTTCACGTCTTCTTAGAAATAACTTGTGGACATCAATTAAGATGAGGCAGTAAAGCGTTCTGTATATTATCAACATTACACATAACTATCCTATTGCCTTCAATAAACACAATTGGTAAAGTGCTACCATAAGAAATAGTCTCCCAAACTATTACTCAGTCATGTGCCATGATTTTATATATACCTATACAGATTCGCGATTTGTCGCTGGATACTCCTTTTTGCTTTTCAATGCTGTCGTTTCCTGCACCAGCTCAAATATTGACAATAGTGGTCTACAGTCAAATAAAAATAGTAATGAGTCTACCCTCCACTCTAAACTTTGGTCAGCAATTTGCCTACTTGGTCGATGTATAACCGTCATTGTAAAATAGTTAACAGGACAGTAGGAGTTGCGGTAACATAAATCAACATTAATATAAGTTATAATTCTAGCCCCGTCAAATTTTTTGAAACGAAAATTTTGATATCTTCCAACATGAGATATTTTGTTACACCTAACCTACTAGACGAACTCAGAATAACTAATAATATCTGTACTATTCGGCTTTCATGCTCTCGTGAACAGGTTTCTCCAGAGAAAGACATCAACAAAACAGCTATTTACATACAAAGAAATAAACATGATGCGTTACCCTCAGCGGATAGTTCAATACCCAACGCAAAGCGAAAGGTATAAATTTCTGTGATAGGATTTTCATGAAGTATTCAAACACTTTTTCCCACTAAACCTTAAAACGAAATTCATAGACCTTTTGCAGCCACCAAATAGATTCTTAAGTAGATCATACTATTGATAATACCTGCAAGTTACATAAGGTTATGTTTGGTACAGAGGGTGTCTCATTATTGATGTTGGTTTTCAAATGTGAAAATTCCTATGAAGAGAACAGTTGCACCACATTCCTCAAATCATTCTCTTTTTATTTATTGACAACGCAGTAAGTAATATGAAGTGAGATAAACATGAAATTCCTGTGTTTTTAAGACATCATTGAAAACAAAAATTTGAAGTAGCTGTGACAGCAAGAAAAATATGTGGAATTAATGGAAAATACACAGTTAATGATCACACAGCACAGTGGAAAGTCTTGTTGTGTGTGTGGTGAAATTATGAAGGTTTAGTGCTCTTCGAAATCATTCCAGATGGTCGAGAAATCAATGCCAGTTATATAGTGGACCGCTAATACGAATGTATGAGGTTTTATCGGATAAATACTCAGGTTTAATTAATGGAAAGCGAGTTGTTTCATGAGAATATAATCGAAGGAATTAGTGGTATTGGAATTTAGCATTTAGTCCGCACCTTTATTCAGATCCATAGGAAAGGAGATGTTGAAAATGTAGTGAGACAACTTTTTGCATTTAATCAGAAAAATGGTTTTACCAAAGAGCTTGCTGAAGGTTGAGCTAAAACCATAGGATGCGATGAGCTAGTATGGATTATGAGGAATCTCTCTTTGTACGAATATTAAATAAACGGTGAGCATTGAAAAACAAAAATATTTATGAGATACCCTCTATATTATCAAAAACGGATCACTCACAAATACCTGGTTGATATGAATTCTGACAATACATCACTAAAAAGCTATTACCTAGTGATGGACAAGAAAATTTAGAATTGTGTTCAAGCGAGATTGAAGATGATATATTGAAAGATCTATCTGAAGAATTTGTGGCATTGAATCTTCTAATTTAATCAAATATTACGTTTTTAAGATATTATTGGGAGAGGGCATCCCAAAAATTTCCTTTCTGAAAAAAACAGTCATTTTTTACCCTGAATTAAAAATGAAATTTATATTTTCAATTATGGAAAATCTTTTTCTAAACATGGTCAAATAAAACATTATTATTATAATTATTAGTATTATTATGACTTCATATATTCATAATATAGTGCAAAAAGTCAAGATTTATAATAATATCAAAGAAATATTTGAACTCCAGCCCTGAACTTCTATTACCCCTACTCTCAATGAAATTGCTGGATTATTACTAATCATACTTCATGAAATTCATTATCATAATGATGAATGGGACTCGTTGCAAATGTTTACCCTCCGAGGGGAACATGCGACCGAAAATTCACATCTGCTCGCATGTGAGAACGAGAAAAATGGGAATCAATTTCGATCAGAGGAACTGCGTACGCCGATAATCGGTTTTCTGACTTCTTTTTTGTGTCACTGTGGGAACTGTCATGGAAATCGCATGAAAGGTTGCCTACTTGTTTATTAACATTTAAATCTGCTCGGGATAAACTGGAAGGGTGCTTTAATTCCATCTCGAAACAATTGAATATTATACAGAATAATAGATGAAAATGTCTCTTTGAATCAGAGATTCAATTAGAAGGTTTGACTTTGCATCAACATAATCTCCACATCTGAGTTGTAATTAAAATCAGCATCAAATGCAGAACAAAAGGACTTCTATAAGATGAAGAGAAATTATATAATAGCGAAGAAGAAAACGATAATGAACACAGTGGAATAAAAAATAAAAATGAATGGAGGGATAAAAATACATAATATGGTGAGCAAAAGAAGAATAAACAATTTTTATTTCAGATTTCCATGAATCGACGTCACGACCTAATTTCGGTCTTCGATAGGATATAAAGATAAAGGCCAAAACATAGAAAATGTTTTCTATGAAAAATATATAATTTTTCATTGAATCGCCCCTTTTTTATTAATATCAAGGTCTCAGTCTGCCTACACATTGGAATTTCACCTAGGAAATGAAAAGCTAAAATAAAAAAAAAAAAATATGAAATGATCAAAATAGAAATAAAAGTAATCACTGCTGGTCTTGAGTCTTTGCCAACTAGATTATAAGAGTTTTCGTGTGAGATTATGGCCAAACTGAACACCAATGTGTACTAACTTCAATATATTTCGAATACTTGTGTATTCATAATCTAGGAATCAATTAGTTACTTATTTCAGCGTGTTAAATTTTGTAATATATTTCAAAAAATATTAGGTTCATCAATTTCAAAAATTCAATATTTAAATTGAAGTTTGATAGAAATATTGATCTTATTGATTCTGAATTTATTCTATCGACTTACTGCCATAGATTTCCGAGTTGGAGGTAGGAATGGATTTCCAAGGAAATTAGATAACCTGGTTTCTACTGTCAAATAGGTCCCAGGCAAACCCATTCAAGAATCTTCCAGGGCCAAAGAAATCTTCATATTACGAGTAGACAGCATTAAGCAATTTCAACAACAAGCGCGTGTGTTACTGAATCCGACAAAAGACAATTGTTTTCTGGAATTGACGCTTAGGTTGAACGAATAAATTCTGAGAAAACCATCAAGGATTTCCAACGGACTAACGTCTTTAAAATAATGTTCTCGTTATGTCTAAAAACTACGAATATAACTATGTCAAAACAATATTGTCCTCAATTTTTTATATATAATCTTTTTCACTTAAGAAGAAGCCTACCATTAACCGTAAGCCTATAGTGTCGGTAGTACCATATCATTATATATTTCTCAAATTTTTGAAATCAAATTTGTTTAAGAATTTTTATGATGCTCATTAACTTTCCAATTACTGTCGTTTTTACCCTAATCCTATTGCATCTATTAGTGCATCTAATTTGGAGATCAATATTACTATCAGTGCTTTTGTATATCAGGTTCAAGAGACCAGTATCACTTTCACAATTCCTTTGCTACCTACATTCTACCAATTGCAAAAATGAATGTCAAACTGAAAAAATTCCATATGCTTTAACATCTGAAAAATACCAGTAGATATTTGAAACAAAACTTCCTTTGCTATTTGAAAAATAAAAAGAGGAACAAAAAAAACGTGAAAGTAAAAAATAAAAAAAATAAAAAATAAAAAAAGTTACGTCATCAAGCAGTTAAACCAAGAAAACGAAAGTTTTTATGTGGAATATGTTCAAAAATCATGAACAAAAACGCTATCAAAAATGATTTTGCATATACCAGACAATGGACTTGACTATTTGGACTATTTGTGTCATAAATACTACAGAGAAAACTCAGATATCGTAGAAGAAAGTAATAGTGGAGAAGACATTGAAAATCTTTACTGTTTCTTGTGATATAGATGCGGTGTTTATATGGTTAAAAACTAGTCCAATAACTGTATAGTTTAACCTAGCACACTTCTAGAAATTATAAGTGACAAAAAAATCATAGATAGTTCTGAAAACATTCAATAATAACTTTATATAAATGGTAATTGATATCATTATCCTGGTACTAACCAACACAACGGAAATTAACACGTTGCTGGACACGGCTGTTATAGCCGTCCTGCTCACAGGAACACGCCTGCTGTAGCCGTCATATTTTTATAGGCTTTATAAGTATATGAGACACATGATAGGTGTCCCACCGGGCAAGTCGTATTATGTGCTGCAGCCCTTCATAGCCTCTAAATAAAATATTCTTCTGGAAGGAACATAAACTATATTTACTCGCATTGGACCTTAACATTACGTGTTGTGATGCATTATAATTTTTTTTTATTGTTGACCTTTCTAAACTTGATACTCTTGTGTTAAATCTAATGCAACCAGAGGGCACCATTTATTTATGGACAATTATTACAATTGCGTGAATCTTGCAAATAGACTTCTTCAAAACCAAATTCATGTGACTGGAACATTCCGATCTAATAAAAGAAGCAATCCAACATTAGTCGTGAAAAAACTGGCTCGGAGAGAACACATTTGGAAGCGCTAAAAAAGTATATGTGTCAAAGTGGAGGGATAAGCGCGATGTAATTGTTCTCACAACGGGTCATCACCCAGCATTAGTAGATAATCAAAATCGGTATGGTCAAGCAAAAACAAAGCCCATGGAAGTTGTTGAATATAACAAATTTATGTCAGGAATAGATAGATCCGACCAAATGATTTCATATTATTCGTCTCCTCGAAAAACGATATTCTGGTACAAGGTAATTTTTCACTTTTTGGACATATCAGTTTGGAGCAGCTATTTAATTTTCAAAAGATTAACTAATAATAACAAGCTGCAGTTTATAACTTTCAGAGAATCATTAATAAAGTCCTATTTCCTTTGCTGCAGAAATTGCGCAAAAACAAACAAAAGGAGAGAGACGAATCTAAGATGTAAGATATGCCAAAGTGAGCCCGCCCTCTGTGCAGTTCCATGTTTTCAAAATTGGCATCTTGGTATAAATAACGAATTCCAAAATTGTTGGAAGTATTGTAATAAATAAAGGAGTTCAAGAGTTCAAATCGTTTAGTCTGTTCGTTTTTATCTATAACTGCAATAACCGCTGCGTCCCACCCCAAACAAAAGATTTGTCCCGGGGGGCAAGACGGCAAAAACAGTCCACGACAAAGTATGGAAAAATAAAATTGAAAAAAAATAGAAATAAAAGAACATATCGAATTTCGTGCGGGACGCTCATGTATTGATTTGTTTTAAAGTAAATACTGGAGAAAAGTGGACTTTAGCTACTCACCTCGTATTTTCGGATCTCGTAAAAGCTTACGACACGGTACCATTGAAAACGCTATTGACGAAATCGGACCTCAGTAATATTCATGTTCGAGCTATTCAGAACAAATACTGAAAGTAAAAAGGTGTAGTCTAGCTAGGAAGTACCATTCTCGCATTCGTGATGTTTGACATAAGGGTACAGTTTATCACCAAACTTATTTAAAATAAACATTCAGCAAGTTCTAAGAAGTTGGAGAATTAAAATTGCGAGAATGGGAATTAAGATAGACGATAAGTGCCTAACAAGTCTATTTGTCGCATACAACCAAGTTGTTACAGGTTGCGACGAGGACGATACAGAAAATTGGACGACGAATATTCAATATGGGGTTTGAATATTAATATGTTAAAAAAAGGAAAATCTCCCGGTAGAGAGAAGATCGTGCAGGATATCCAGAACACAGCATATACGAAATGAAGATATACGACGAAGATAAGGTCGAGTATACACGACTTCAGAGAGAATAAAGACTAAACAATTGCCCTGGTACGGACATGTGATAATGATGGAGCAAAACAGGTGGCCGAAGAAAGCATTGATGTATTAAAACGCACAATAGAAGGAGACGAGGAAGACCTCAAAGACCTGGAAGAATATATGTTCTCAATAAACGAGAAAGTTTCTTATGCAGCAAACTTCTACAAAAAAATCAGATGTGCGTTGTATACCATAAACTTACCTCAAAGTATATGAGTGATAAAATTTGCTTTATCTTTTATTTAAATGCAATGGAAAATGAGATTAACGCCTCGGCAAATTTCGGGCTTCTTCGTATACTTTTATATCTTTTTTCATCTAACCGTGCGCTTGATTGTTTTCTTGTATGTTCCATTTCAACCTCTTTGTTCTTTGATATACCCTGTTATTTTGTTTCTGTTTAACTGTAATTGGTACAGTCACAAAAAGCATAAGAATCACATTAAGTACAGTTACAAAAACTATTACAATATATAAATCATATTCCTGGTATAGCTTAATAACTTTGAAGAACTCGAAGACTTTCTTGATGTATGTGAGGCAGTTGAGTGCTTTTTTAAGGTTGGTTTCAGATTAAACTGATGGTATGTGATAGAGTACTGTCTATAATCGGAGATAATGTGCTGAGCGGACAAAAGAACGTGACAATTTTTTGAAAATAGGACGACTCTAGGGATATCAAATAACAGTGAAATGTTTGGTATGGTTAGAGCGAAGTCTTCTGATTGTTACGGCTTCTCTCCAACTCATGTTGTCGTATCATTGCTTTATATATCGCCTAAAAAAAAGTCATTGTCAAGTGTTACTACGATATCTGTTGGTTGTTGACGTGAAGATTGCAGATTCATTCCCAGTAATTACCGTGTGCGATGACAGCCAGAAGAGTGAAACTGTTATTTTTTGAGCAATAAAAATGTGTTAGATGTAATGATGTTTTGGTTTATTGGGTCATGGGTGCAAATGATTTTAATTGACTGTATGCACTAAGGAGAGTTTGTATAAGAAGAGTTGTATTTGAAAGCCTGAAGGATAGTGTATAGTTCCCAGTGTAAGTACGTCAAACGCGGAAGGAACTTATAAGTTCGTGATTTGTAGTAACAGCGCAACTGCCACAGAAGTATACAGGATTGAGACGAAGGATTTCCTATGAAGAATTTAAAAAAATACTTTCTCCACAAGGACGCTAGGAACTTCATATTTTTTTATGAATGGTAAGGTGTCGATTGTAGGAATAGTTGTCGCCCAAGGGAAAGGAGTGGACAGAAAAGTGGGCAGGTCGAAGAAAGTATGGAAAATATTTCTGGAACAAATATATTCAAACAAATGAAGCATACTAAAATATTTCTTCCATAAATAATATAATGAAAATAGAAAAAATAGAATTCAAGGATTTGAAATTTCTGGAACCGTTAAGATATACATTATTAACTCACTTTTCACTACTTCTACATCAACATTGACCCTTCGTCACAAGCGTTTCAACAAGAATTCAACTGCCACTGAAGAAGACTTGGATTTCAAAACACGCATCGGTTAGTATAAATATAAGACTCAGTGTATTGGTAAAGACAGGCCAGTTTTAAGATTTAAGATTTTAAAATCTCTGAAAAAGGATAATCGAATTTTCTATTATGCTCAATAAAGTTCTGGAACTGTCCAAATATTTCAAGAAACTCAAACTATTATCTACAAAGTTATTCATGGAACTCTCTAATATTTTAAAATGTTAGCATTCTCCAAAAACTGGAAATCACTGGAATGTTTGCGGAAAGTGCCAATAGGCCATGCAGCTTCCGAAAGATTCTTCAAACTTTCCAGACAAACCAAAATTTTAAGCAATTGATCATAGGAAAATGTAAACGTTATAAAACTTGAAAAATTGTTCAAGAATTTCTAGGATGTTATTTTCAAGAAATTTTTCAGAAAGTGATAGAATATTTACATTCACAAACATATAATATAGGGAAAAGCACGCACATGGATAAACCGACCCAAATTCTTCAATAACCTACACGTTTTGTTATTGAAAATAAATCCGTACAAATAACAAATCCAATATTATTCAATACCTTCGACACGTTTACACAAATTGTACAGTTGCAATAGATCCATATGCATTCATGTGATTAAAATCGTCCGCTCATTATAAAACCCCAAATGCTTAATGGCGATAATAACGAACAGCACCCTTTTTCTGTGCCGATCGTTATCCTTTATTGCTATTGTAACAACCCTAAAGGTTTTTTCTGCCAAACCGACCACAGACAATAGTATAACGTTTCATGTATTCTGAAAGTACAGGGTTTGCTTAGTGTATATTTTATATAAAGCGTTATTCGATGAAAAAAAGTTTCTAGATACGCTCAATTTTGTGTATAAGTTTTCATGCTTTCCTAGTGGCATATCTAAAACTAGGACTAAGTAGATGCTTTCATCCATTTCTCTTCCATCGCATGTTTCACGGTATTAACAGTGTTTCTTTTTTAATTGTTTTAATTAAATGTTAGAAGCGCTTAAGGGTGCAAAAAATTAAAAATCGAAAAAAATATGAAACACTGAAAAATCGCATATTGCCAATAAGTGTATTGGTACCTTTTAGTTCTATTTCTACTTCTTTTAGCTTTGCACATCGATGAAATAAAATCTTGATAGACGAGATATATTGTAAAATTAGAGGTAGATTCCGTTTAACACGTCACCACTAGGTGAGCGCTAACCACGTTTATGATGATTTTCTTGTATTCATGCATCTTAATGTTGAACCATCATAATTTTAAAATTTCGACTACAATAAAGTGCCACAAGTTCCGAGATATTGAAGTAAGGCAATTTATATGAATCGTCGACAATAACATAAGTACCAGCATGTCTGTACGAGATATGGCTATCAAATAATAAGACTTACGGTGCTACAGAAGAGCTCTGCATGCTCCCACACGCCAACAACTGACAGCTGTTAACGTTATTGTGAATTTCACGTGAAATCTGCATAAACCTCCACCGAAGCATAATTTATTGAAAAAAGTGGCGCATTGGATTTTTAGCTCAAGTACCTTTTTTTGAGTGTTGTCAGCGTTTTCAATATGGCCAAGAAGACTTTATAGATGACAATAAAAAAACAATCGGTAATTTGATTCCATACCATTGCTGAACTGTGGAAAATTAGGAAATAATTCATAGGTTTTCAATTCAATTCAATTATTTATAGATTGGTTTCTAGCTAAATTCAGCATTCAACTGTTAGATTTGTTCGGATTTTGTTTGATTTCTGTTTCCTACGATGAGTCGTCTATATTTTGAGTCTCTTTTGATAAAGGATCAATTTACAAAACGGTTCTGTTTCAAATAATAGAATCTACAATAAACAAAAATCAAATTTATATCCGATGAAGCTTGGAACACGCGTCCAAAAAGAGGGATGTTGTAGGGATATGGTAGGGGTAAATACTGAATATTTTTGCAAGGAAACATATATTAACTCAAATTTGAATATTGTACAACGTCAGTCTTGTTATTCAATAGCCACAGTTCATATTCATAGTATCCATGTAGAAACATCTTTTTTCAGTTTTATCAATGTACTTTTTGTCATCAAGTATTGAATTGATATTTTTTTGAAAATTGTTTTATTTCACCTAGAGAAACCGTGCACCGTACTTCATTAAAACTTCAAATATGATGTCGGACATCTCTATTAATCACTGAAGGTACAACATTGCACTCGCCAACTTAATTTTGACTTTTGAATAATTATCTATCTAAGCCACGACTAGTGATTTTTGGAAACTTATATAATATAGTGATATTTTGAAACTTATACAGTTTAACTGGTAATAGTACTTCAGTCTCTTGACTGTTCTTGAATGAATGTTCTGGTGCATATGTAAAAACCCATTACTCTTAGATTGGGGTCTTGCCTATTCAGCTTCGGTATTAATTAAACTCGTGGCTTACAAATAACGTGATGCTGATATATAAATATCGAATGTTATCATTGAATGGTATTAAATTATGCGCTACCGAACCAAAGGCAGTTCGTTTTACTTTATACTGGTTTCCGTTTTTGAACTGGGGTAAGGATAATGAGATAAACTTCAAGTTAATATTGCGCTTCTATGTATATTATTTCTGGAACTGATTTATATCTTATTATGTCTTGGAGATATTTTAATTTTTATGTTATTGTTCTCTGGTCTCAGTACGATATCGGTTACTATTCTAATAGTTTCAGGTGTATCTATGGGTTCTAAAATGAAGTTTCTCAATATGCCACATAGAACTGCTTTTATTTCGAGCATCGCAAACCTTTGACCTAAAAATAATTAAACTATATTATGATAATTCGATGTTTCTATCATGCAATAGTATACCAGGTATAACAATTGAATAACTACACTGTTACAGGAGAAGTAATTCAAAATCAACTATTGCGAATGTACTGTAAACAAATTATTATAGTCATAGTTTTCATTAACACCAAAATTGTTTTTTTTTTCTGCTTGCAAAATTTAATTGTAAGGCAATGAATTGTAAATTTCTATATGAAATGCAATTGTATCTTAAAATTTATTGGAGTAAATGTATGGTAATTAATGTTTACCACTTGCACGTGATTTGAGCGATTCAGACATTCTCAGGGTGGCAGACAAGACGTATTCAAGATGATTGTCACTTTTCCATATAAAAACCCAGTGGCAGTATCTAAAACACGGTATTCCCGTGAATGTTAAAATTGATAATACATTGTTTTGAGCATATAAAAAGCATGTACCTCATTGGGCCCATTCTTAAGTTTGATTAACAAAAGGTCGCAAATATGTATGTACGAATACTACAAAAACTATTGAAAATAGCCCAATTTCAATTAAAGGAATGAGAGCATAAGTTGAATTATGGTTTATAATGATGGGAACAAGATATGAGTTCATTGAAGAAGAGAGACAGGAAGGTAAACACATCCTGAAGAAGCTAAGAGAACAAGAGGACTTCTAGCTTTTTTAATATAATGGAAAGTTAGCATAAAGAATTATAGTAAGAGAGGGTATGTGGAAGTTATGAACATTCAAAATAAAATATTTTACAGTATGAGTTCAGTTATTCAATAGCTACAATGGTACATGATGTCTGGATCTAAAAACACTTTCATTTTTCTAATTGTTGCAGTTACGAAGGTTTCTACTTAAGTTTTGAGACAGAAGAATAAAAACAAATATCTATAGTTTAATATGGCTTCATTGTTTTCCAAAATATTCTCCATTAATATCAATTCACTTATGCAGGCCTTTGAACTGAATTGTCCATTCCGATTGAGGTACCTCTAAACGTGTCTTCAGGTGTAGAAAATTCGATGTTTTTAATATTCAATAAAGTTTTTGTTTGAACTGATGTGTGAAAGCTCGCATTGTCGTGGTTTTCGTTTCCTACAATTGATTTCCCTGATTTTTTCTTACATTTTTGAGAAAAAAATCTTGCTGTACCCTTCCGAATTGACCGTTCTATGTTGTTCTAATGGAACGGTTGCCTGTCTTATAGAAATATTTTGAAACACCGCAATTAAATTTTTTGTAGCATTTCTTTTCACCAATCGACACGAGCGTTCCTACAACGATTGTCAAATTATGCGGTAATCTACTCGAACATATATTTTTGACAGCCAAATATTCATGCAATATTGAATGTGTGCAAGTGAAACTAATGACCCAGAATGCCTCGATCCCACGGTACCTATGTCACATGACGATCTTGCAATATCAGTTAATGCACAATATCGATGTTTGCTGACACAAATAAATGTTTCAAGTATCTTTATCAATCTTTATAAAGGCAATATCAGGTTTGACATATTAACATCACTGTTGCCATATCTCAAAACTTAAGTAGCATCCCTTGTATAAGATAACTGCCGACACAAATAATTTAAAACTTATTTAAAAAGTAAATGGAAACTTACCTATACAATTTCGAGGACCAGCACTAAATGGAACATAAGCATAAGGATGTCTATTAACACAATTTTCTGGTAAAAACCTATCGGGGTCAAATTTTTCGGGCTCCGGCCAATCTTTTTCATTTCGATGGATATCGAAAATGTGAATATTCACAATAGCTTTGTTTGGTAAAAGATATCCGTTAACGATTGTGTCTTCTTCCAAACTTCTAGATATAAACGGTACACTAGGATACAGCCTCAAGCTTTCTTTGATGAATCTCTCCATTAATCTCAAATCATTTAATCTATTTATGTCCGGATCTTCATTATCACCAATAACGGTGACAACTTCTTCATAAATCTCATCCTGAAAATGAATATAACTTCATAAAAGACTCTGTATGCTGTTAACCCTTATATGCAATCATCGGGTATGAATAATTTACAGTTGTATGCGTTTTTTTGAAATTTACTATTTATGCATCAATACAACTTGATGCATATTTCACAGTCGCATATAAGATTACATTTAACAAAATAGTTCTGTTAGTAGTATTTCTGTTAAAAACTGTAAACCTTTAAAAAGTGAAATTTTCTAAGGAATGCGTTATGTGATGCTTTTTCACCTTAGATTTTTGTGGTGGAAATTTGGTAATGAAAGATCAGACGCAATAAAACGGATCAATAAATTGGCAGCATTAATAACATGGAAAGTGATGGAAAATGAAGAAATATGGAAAAAGTAATCGGATTATAACAATCATTGGGTTCCACCACAACAACGCCAGGCCACAAATATATTGACTCGCACAAAAATTTGAAAAGTTAGTTAGTTGAAAGTTTTAAAGTTCTCTCCGCGTAGCCTGAATATTGCACTGACTATCATTGGATTCGATATTTACAAAACTTTCATGGTTACAAAATATTGAACAATAGAAGAGAAATCTAAAATCATGTGTCTCAGAATGACCGAACAACAGTAAAAGGACAAGGATAATTAAGGCTATTTTTAATAACAATTTTCATATATTTTATGAATTAATTTATTGAGATTTTAAAGATACTTTTCGATTAAGAATTAATGACATGAAATAGTTTAAGAGCTCAGCGAGCTAGATGGTTAGGACATATAGATAGAATGACAAAAGATAGTTGACTAATATCAGCACCTGAAGGGTAAAAAAGGTGGGAAGTAAGAAAAGAAAGTTCAAGGAAAAAATCAATGAGGTTAGAAGAGATTTGAGAACAGTGAAACTGAGGAACAAAATAAGGCAACAAAACAGAAAACATTGAAAGAAAGAGTTTTTTTGGAGAGGTGCGGAAATAATTTTCACGTACAATGTGAGGGACTCACGACTCACTCAAGGAGATGCCTTACCTACTAAAACCACACCTTTCTCTACTTCCACCTTTCTAAACCTTTGGGACCGCGTAAGCATTACCTTAAAAGTTCAGGTTGCCTATACATTATTTTATCCCAAGAATACCATTCACCATCGTGGAAAAAGTAGTCCAATTTGTCAAAAACCAGCAGGGTGGGTACAACGTTTTCAGTAGTAAGAATGGTGTTCATTTAAGTCTGGCATCTTTCCTTTTGTGTGTTCCACCAATCGAAGTAAGAGATGGTATGAAAGGCGTCGTCGTTGTTGTTACAGTACAGACATATTGGACTGTTAATGAAGTGAAAGGTTAGATATAAGCTCTGCAACAAGAGCCTGTGTAAGGTAGAAATTCATTTTACTGCATTTTTTGTTTATCCGCTTAGGTAAGTTTTGAATGAGTGCTCTTCTCCAGTTGCTTGTGTTTTCCCAACGCTGTTGCCATCTTAACATGAAGGTATTCAAAGCTATCGATTCTTAAGTGCGTTTCATGTCTTTCTGTAACTAGAGAATCTATAGGTAGGCAGTTGGCTAAGTACTCCTACTAGGAAGAAAGAATTAAATATCTCGCAGCCTTAGGTCCTAAATGCCTATAGAACTGATATATGAGGTTAATTTGATTACATATTCAGATAGTTTTGAAAAAAACATATTTTTTTATGGAATTTCTGAACTGTTTTCCGATACTTCACCCATTATAAATCGCAATCATTTGGTTCTTCTTCTTATAGTGCCATCTTCGGACGAATGTTAGCGACCATCGTGATTATTTGTTTTTTATTCACAACTGCTCTAAGCATTGGTTTTATTTACAGTTAAATCACCCCTTTTCCCTCTATCTTTCTCTGCATAATCAATTGGAATTTGTGCCGTTGTCCCCTCATTACATGACCGAAGTACTTGCGGGATTTTATGGTAGTCAATAATTTTCTATGTGTTGCCATTTTGCGTAAAACTTCATTTGCGATTCTATCTGTCCACGATATTCGTAATATTCTTGTCAATATCCACATTTCAATGGTTTCAAGTTTTTTCATTATTGCTTTCCGTACAGGAGGATCGAGAATATCTAACATTTTACCATCCTCTTTTTCAATCTCTTTCATCTCTTCAGTGCTGTCATTTCTCGAATTAATTCAAATCCCTAGTTATTTGTATTTCTGTACTTTTGCAATGTGGTTATTTCCAATTTGTGGCTTTATTTAAATTTATGCGTAGCCCATACTGCTCGCTGACTCTCCTTACCTTTTCTGTAATTCTTTGAAGGTCTTCTATATTGTCCGCTATTAAGATCATCATTTGGTAACGGCTCATTATACAGAAGTTTTTGACGGTTGTTTTCTTTGTGTAATATGAATAAAATCATCCAAGAAAATTATGCAGTGTGGTATTTTGATTGGGGGCTATCTCTTCGTATTGAGTATTTTGGATTTTGTAATGCTGTTAACATTTAATTTTAGTCACTACACCAGAAACGGAGTTTTCAGGAAATCTTGAATAGAAATTATTATAAATTCCAAACGTTCATTAACAAATATGTAAATATCATGACCATTTGATTAAAAATTCATTCATTCTAAATGGTATATAACGTGCTGTATATTATATACTAGTTCACAATTTGGATAAACATTTGAAATAACGTTTTTTGGTACATATTAGAAAGAATTAAGTACTTTACTTTTGGAGAAAAATCATATTTTTTCAACTTTCATTAAACTGGAAATTTATGTACAATTTATGTTTACCCAGAGCAGAAGTTTTTGTTTAATAATTTTGTTTCATAATATTATTAATACAAAAGTTTGCGAAATCAAGTGACGATATTCTATATGTAGGTACATCATAATAAAATTTTCCATCAAAATTAAATTAAGATAAAATTCTCTCAATATTATGAAATCTATATAACGATTACCTCATCGTAATTGATAAGTAGAAGATAATAACCAAATTTTTAATGTGTGAATTGAAAAATTTCTCATATTCTTGAAAAACAGTGAATGATATCAGAAACATAAATATTTCCTCATAACTTTTGTTCATTCGATTCTAATCGAAATGCAAAGCATATTTTTCTTAATGGGATCATTAAATTATGTTAATATTTTACTTTAAAGCACTTTTACCATCTTCAAGATGGAATATGATGGAATGGAATATGATCAACTTTATCAAATAATTCAAGCTGGAAGTATGATTAATTATTGATAAGTGAAAATTCATTTTACAGAAACCGAAACATTGTGAAACCAATCAAGACCCCCTTTTTCAACTACATTTATATTAACTACGAATCTACACAATACTATGAAGATGTACAAGAAAAATAGATCGGCGTTAGCGTTAGCAAAAAAAAAGAATTAGAAAGAATTGAACATATAATGGAAATATACAACAAAAAATAGGAAAAAAGACCCTTCAGTTTAAAAGATGAAATAGACCCATATAGTGTTACAATTTCCAAGATACTAAGCAAGTTGTCGATATCAAGAACGCCCGAAGCCGAGTGAGATCCTCGTAGACAGCCACAATGGACCCACCATTACATTATTACCTTTACCGCCTGAATTACACTGTATAGCACTTAGGTATCTACAATATCCAGCTTAACTCCAGTAATGAGCTTTTGTCTCATATCTACTTTTGCTATGTTCCAGAGCATCGCTGATAAACTTTAAAGACTATCTAAAAATAGCCAACTACTTCCATAAACATCTAAGCATGGGGTCTATAGTTATCGAATAGATGGCGTCACCCACCATCTTTTATATATTCCACTACATTAACTTATGACCCGTGTCATAATGGAAGAAGAAAGAAATTAAAAGAAAAAAGTGGTTTAGGTTGATGCTGCAGATTTTTCTACTAACTAATCGAAATGAAAGTTTCCACTATGCGAATAGGCCATGTTAGGAATTAATATAACCACAATTGTACACAGTATACTAATGGATAAAATAATCTCAATGAAACAATAGTAGAATTGTCTTCATGCAAAGTTTTCAGAAGCTCTTATCAAAAATGAGTACATGTGAAATACAATGAAAAAATAAAGATCTATTTTGTC
This sequence comes from Diorhabda sublineata, assembly GCF_026230105.1. Taxonomy (NCBI): domain Eukaryota; kingdom Metazoa; phylum Arthropoda; class Insecta; order Coleoptera; family Chrysomelidae; genus Diorhabda; species Diorhabda sublineata. The sequence goes on from NC_079484.1 coordinate 10,797,093, forward strand.
AAAAACTGGACTTATTATGAAAGTACTTCATCGTACTTTCATAATGGACCCTCACTATAAAAAAAATATTTATACCTGTTCTAAGCTACGTAAAATATGTGTGATTATATCATATATTCCTTCGAGTTTTGATAACATCAACCATTTTGTTTTCACATAATTATAACAACAATATCAGCTTAAAATCTAAATTATTTAAATATAAACTTACCTGATATTTACGATAATTAGCTAATAGCATCAAGGTAAAGCAAATTGACATAGATGTTGTGTCGTGACCCTAAAAAATTTCGGAATGTATGCTATTAAACTCGTAATAGATTTCACATTTTGAAACAGTTTTTTCATAAATCCAAACCCTTCTTATAAAAGGTTCGATGAGCTTTATTAATTAATTCCAACTGGAACCTTTAAGGAGCGAATAAAACGAATGATGGCATACAAAAAGATTTGAAGGCTCTATTAACAATACAATTTAAGTTACCGGCTCTTTAATAAAGTCAATAGTATGACATCGTGCAGTTATAGAATTGTATTTGCCCAGTGTAGAATTATGATAAAAATACAATAAGTAGTTTGCTTGACATTTTCCAAGAATTCATTTATTAATGACCCAGATTTTGTAAATTAGAACAATCGGTTTACCAATGATTGGATATGTTGATATCCGATTCGACTTTTTGAGATGGATTTATGAATTACAAAGAGTGACAGTTACTTACGATTATAAAAGCATTTCGCATTTCATAGAAAAATATGTTTTTGTCGAGCAAAGAAAATATCCAGACCTAAGTCAAAGTAAACCTTACCTAATCGAAGCTAAGTTAAATGTAACCTTTCATAACCTAATTGAAGCTAACATACCTCTACCTAACATAATTTGTTTTGTTCGTAAATGTAAAAAATCCATCATGATCACCCTGAACCCATGTGTAGTATCGAGCTCCTACCGACTAAAAACCTAACCTATATAATTCTAAAAACGATGGAACCACCTGTGGTATTCATAGTTTTTTTTTTGGTCTCCATTTCACTGTGTTATTTCTCCTATAATACATTGTTTCCCATAAATTTTTATTTCGCAGAATGTCCTCCACAACGTTGATATAATCCAAAACGTGACCAGTCGCTGTACTTGTAGCATCATGTCGGCTTTATTAATTCCGAGATCTCTCCCTATATATCGCAACCACAAGGTATAGTGTAGAGAATCACTAATTCCAAGACTTCTTATGGTTGCATTCTGCCCTTTTGATGTTTCGAGATTAGTTTGTTCCCTTCGTAATACATATTCCACATTTATCTAATCAATAACAATCCTACATTGGTAACGAGAACAGTCGCGTGAAGTATTGACGATTAGTGACAACATACATTTAAGGCAACAATTCGATTGATATTAGGAATCTTTTTCTTGCAGTTAATGGTGGTGAAAATGAGTCAAGAACTTTGAAAGATATGTTGCTGCAACAGGAGTTACTAGCGAATCTTTGAATTCAAAAAAGTCTGCTAGCTTCCAAATCAGTCATTTTATGAATTTTCTTTACGATTGCGATCATTTTCATCCTACTTGCGAGTTTAATTCTGGTCGGTGCGCACGTGGAATCCCTTTAAAAAATTTTCTCTGGAAAATTAAACCTCCTTGGCTTCTCGACCACGCAGAAGACAGGCTTTGTCAAAATTCTGTACCCTATCTCGACGAGCACTACTGACTGAAAGTTTCCTTCATAAGAACCGGCAAACTCAAAGGTTTACATATAAAAATTCATATAGACCCTAACCTTGCTCTTGTAACCCAACTCCATAGTAAAATACCGTTTCACCATTACTCAAAGTAGGATGAAGGAATCAAACGGTTAGAAGTTGAGGACATCATAGAATCTGCTCACGGACCCATATCGTAGGTTTCGCCGGTGGTACTCGTTCCACAGCCTCATGAGGGCACCTTGCAAGGCGGTCCATTGTGGCTGCTATCAATGATTCAGTCGTTTTTTCGAAAATAGTTATAAACACATTGCGTAGCCATAATGGTTTGTGGCACTATAAACGTAAGACAGCTCCTTCCATCTGTTATCTATGTTGGGAATATCAGCGATGACATACTGAATATTGGGAGGGCTCAGCGCGATCATGATATAGCATCGAAAGAGGTTCATACCATTCTTCTAGGGGCAGGATTAATGCAAAAACAACTACCAGTTTTAAGTCGGCAAGCTTTCAAGCGTTGGCTTTGAGCTTTTAGCCAGAGGACTTCAAGCAGATCAAGCAAAATCGTGGTTGTGGGAACGCTAACACCTGAGTTTTTTAGATTTCGTAGCATACTGCCAAATCTTCCTTCTATATGAGTATCCTTCCGGGCATTGATAAAAAATGAGGCACATTGGTTGTGGGGTGGCTTTTAACAAAATGAAGACAATTCTAAAACAGAAATTGACCAACGAATATTTCAACTCTAATTCAAGTCTGTTCAGAGCTTCGAAAATTTCGTTACCAATGAGATATTGTCTGCAGCAATAACACAGACAGTGCTTGCAGAGAATACTATCAAAGAACCGCTGTTGAGTTCGCGGGGACTTTGTTACTTGGGGTATATTTGGCCATCGTTTATTTTCATTAGCTATTTTTAAAGTGTCATCTAAATGATAAGTTTGGCGTAATCCAAATATATGAAGATTTTTCTATAAAAATATACGCTAAATAAAGTAAATTTAATTTAGTATTCTCTCCAATCCTGGTCCTTACAATATACCAGAGTGTAAAATTATCCCCACGGGGATTATAAACATAAGAAAATTGTGGTAGGGCAATGTTACCCCTATCATGGCGATGACTTTGTCCACCCAGTTTTTAATTTTTGTAAAAAGCTAAAAAAAAGTAAAAGAACAAATATTAATTCAGTAGTTTCAGCTCATAGTCCCATAAATGGGGATTTTTTTGTGGAAAATCCATCTAAAAATATTCGAAATTTGATTGTACACTTTAAAAATGGGCAAAATCACCACAATTGACGGTATGTCAGACGCAATTTATAAAAGTAACAGACAAAATAGCATTGCATCTACAAGTATATTGGATTTCACATCAATTCTTACTCAAAATAAAATACATTGCAACCTACACATTATCATTGACAAACCCTGACGCGGTTGGCCATTTCACTTGAGCACGATGCTAATGGTAATGAGGTATATATTGAACCCTTAAGAGTAATACGTTCTATTCTCCTAATAAAGGGCAATAAACTGAGACCGTTTGCTTAAGTTAACAACATTATTTGACCAAAATTATCAGTTGAAATTATTTTTGGGTGTGCCCAAAGGTAATTAGCCATTTATGAATAACCTTAATATAACTATCGCTGAAAATTTTTATCGTACATACCTCGAACATAAAAGTATTAACCTCATCTTTTATCCCTTGATCATCTATATTTCCATCTTCTTTTCCATTAAGAAGCAAATCTAGAAACGCCAACTTCTTCCTCATAGAATAGCTATCATTTTCACTGGGAACTTGAAATTTTTTAAATTGTTTAGATCTTTCTGTTATAATCTTCTGGGTAAAATTATGTATATCATTCGTTATCTTCCTTTCTTTTATACCGTCTAGAGAAATATAATCGTAAAGTTTATTATAACCCCAAGGTCTCAATAGCCTTTCAGCCAATAGCCCTCCAAGTTCTAGAATAGCTTTAATATAGGACTTATCTGCAGATGTACTTATATTCAAAGTTGATCCCATCGAAGTCTCTGAAAATTTTTTTAATTAATAATAAAATCATTTTACTTATGAAATTAATTTAGAGATAAATCAGATAAAGATCAGCAAATGAGAAATAGAGTCACCCAAACAGATTATTCAGAGTGCCAACTATAAAAATGCAGTAAAAGTAATAGACAATAAATATGAGGAGTGGTAGAGAAATTCGACAACATAGTTGTCGGTTAATGTTTGCTTGACTATCGGTGGATTTGGAATGAATATTATTTATTTATTTATTAAAGTGCAAATGCTACATGAATAATTTTTATACCAATGAAAAGGGAAAGTTCCAAAGTTTTTTCAATGTATTACAAGTGTAGACAGGACGTGATGGTTCGGCCGCTACAGTTCTCGCGGTAATAGGCTGCCATTCTTTGTCACTGCCAGTTGTGAGTGAGATGGCGACTGTGGAGCACAAGGTGTTCTGTGTTATTGAGTTTACAAGAAGTGAGTCGCAAATTGTAGTGCAGTGGGCATTTCGTGCTGAATTTGGTATTAAACCACCAACTAGAAAAAGCATCACTCATCGCTTTAATCAATTCAAAGAGACTGGATGTGTGTGTCCGAAGAAGATATCAGACGTCTACCAATAGAGCTAGTAGAGAATTTGGAATACCTCAACCAACTGTATAGAAAGTTCTGAGACGGCATTTGCTGTACAAGCTCTACCGTTTAGAACTCGTACAGGCTATCAACCCTGATGACAAAGAGAAGCGCCTCGAATTTTGCGGTAATGTGCTAGAAATGATGGAGGATGACACACACACACACACACACACACACACACACACACACACACACACACACACAGATGACGCATAGATGTTTGCCGTGCAGCAGCTGGAAGCCTCATTGAACACATGTAATACATTAAAAAAAAACTTTGAAACTTCATCTTTTCATTAGTATAAAAATTATTGATGTAGCATTTGTACTTTAATAAATATGAATTTTTAAGCATGGGTCCATCATTTAGAATAACCCTGTATATGAAATTAGTTGAAAGAAAGATGAGATGCGAGAAATGAGGTTATTTATTTCTCAACAACATTGACTCTTTTATGTTCATGTAAGACTTCCTTCCAAAAAAACTAACGAGCTCCTTCGCGGTAGGTATATGTCTACTGCAGTGTGTGTCAAAAATCCGTATATTTTAATGGACAAAGTGGTTCAATAGAAAGCATTACTCAGTAGAAGACGTTCAATCTGGAAAAGCTTCCGTTACCACACGTACCGACGCGAATCTTGATTGTTTGCTGCTTAACAATTTGTATGTTATCAAAAGTTTGAAAAAAGAAAGATGACGTTCTCAAGATCTCATACGGGGATTAAAACATAGAAAGATTCACGCAAAGAGTTATTGTACGGAAATCAGAGTGAAAATAGAAGCTGGATGAATGTGGTAATCAATGAAGGTGAAACGCCGGTGACCAAGATGCGTGTAAGACTAAATATTGCACCACTCCAACGCACTAGGTCTTTCCTCATTGATAATCTGAGAGTTTTTGACTTAAAAGGTATGTTGATGGTGCCACATCATCCCAATAATCCGGATATTTCGGATTAATTCACGTCTCGAAGAAATAGATCATCGTGATCATCATCGCCATTTTCAACGTATCCTAGGTGAAATAAATGCAACTGTAGTAATTTTTCTCAATAGCTTCAAGTCTTAGGTAATATTATGAAATAACAAGAACTTCATCTACCATAGGATAGTGCTAAATGAATATATTGAGCAGTGACTTATGATGAGTATTAATCTGTAAGAAATAGGGTCAACGAAAATATTCGGAAAAAAGATCAATATGAAAAAATTTCGAGTTATATAGAGAAATATATCTACGGGGGATAAAAGAAAATATGGGACTTACTCAGGAATAGAAAAAAGTCAATAAATGAGTACGTAGAAAGCACAAAACTCACTATGGAAAAATAAGAGAGGTATTTTAGAGAACTCTACGACTCAACAACAAGTACCTACATCAACACAGAACTTACATCAAGATGAGGAACAAATTGAGAGATGTACCATATTTTTGGAGAAAATACAACAAATGGTGACTAAACTGCAAAACAGAAAAACTGAAGTTATTGATGAAATATCAAACGAGATGATCAGGTATCAAGTTGGAGTAATGTCATCTGGTATCTCTGATTAACAGCAGGGATTCAGAAAGAACAGGTCCGCTATTTTTGTGATCTGCCAAATTATGGAAAAGGCTATAAAGCTCAATAAGAAGGTGCTTCAACGATCTCACCCAAGCATTTGATAGGGTACGATTGAAGGATGTAACAACTCTACTGAAGAGAAGGAAGATTCACCCCAACATAATAAAAGTAGATAAGCTTAGCAGTAGGATACCTCTGCCAACCGGTATCAGACAATGATAGAGCCTCTTCCCGATCTCATCAGCATCATAATGGATGAGATTATAAACGAGATAAAGCAAGCCGAAAGAGGATACCGGATGGGAATCAAAGAAATAAAAATAGTATGTTATGCTGATGGCGGAGTGATCATCTCAGAACACGAAGATAATTTACAAAGGCTTCTGTATTGGCTTGAACAAATAGCGAAAGCTTTTATCATGCAAATATCTTTGGAGAAAACTAAACCTTCTACACTATCCGGAGAAACGAGAAGATGTAAGCTCGCAATATACGATCAGAGTGTAGAACAAGTGATGTCATTCAAATATCTAGGAGCAAACATAACAAGTAATAGAAATCTGAAGAATGAAGTGAAAGCTCAAACAACAAATGATATACGCGATAGAGACCAGAGTAGAGAACACCATAACTAAGTGGCTTTTGAAAACTACTGAAATGCAAACGCTGAGATCAATAGCGGGGCACATATTATTTGACCACAGGAGAAATTATGAAATAAGGAAGATATGTGATATCCAGGATGTAGTGAGATGAGCGAGAAATCTGCAGAGGAAATAGAGAAACCACGAAAATATCCCGACAACCAGGACGACTACCTACAAGATGATATGAGAGCTGGTCTTTATCATCCCAGCTGAAGCTAGGCAACCATTGATGCAAACACAATACCAAGTCCTAACGTACGATGAAGAAGAAGAAGATTGATGGTCGTAGACGATCCTTTAGATACTCGGCTTAAAAGTTTTAAAGGAATGCATGAAATTTATAGAGAAATAAGAATCCTGCGCATAAAAAACCAATTCAATTAACATTTGAGTTACATATCGGATCAGTCCGAATTTAATATTTTATTGCATTAAAGTCAATGATTTGTATTCCATACCAAATTCCATACCATTGGCGAATGTTAACAAAAAATTGCAGTTTTTTTCAAAATATTTTATGAAATAATATATTTTAATTCTCTTCGTTTCGAATATTCGCAATATTTGTTTGAAAATAGAGCAATAAAATAGTAGTCGATGCGAGATTGCATCATTAATTTAATATTTTTAACGTTAAGCTAATGGACCATTCATACGTTTAAAGGCATTAGAAAAGGTTAGTTACAATATGAAATATTATAATAATATCCGGTTCTTCATTGGCTTGCTATTTGTTTTATAACTTGGCGAAATATTTAGTGGAAACTTCAAACGCAGCTCGTTTGCTCGTTTTCTTCAAGCAGATAGTGATCCTTGTACTTTTTACATACAACATACTAACATCTTCTCAGGTAATTGCATCAGTAATTTTCTTTCTTGTGTTTTTAAGTTCTAATTTTATTGTTAAGCTGATTTCAATGTTTAAGTTGACACAGAAAGTAAATAAAGGTGTTGGATAATGATTTAAGCTGTTTATTTACTTATTTACATGGAGTTATTCTTAGTAGTGAGAAAAATCAACACGTTAACAATAATTTCGAATCAACACCCACATACACAACACTTCAAGTTATTGGCCCTTCAAATTTTTTGCAGCCAGAGGAAATTCAGGAATTAATGTACCTCAAAAATAAAAAAATGTCAATGGCACAAGTGAGGATGGGTTTATTTTAAATGAGGAACAGAAATCAATGTTGGATGTTTCTAAATCTAATGCGAACTCCTCAAATATGAACGAAGAAGATGAAAACACATTGACTTATACAACACTGGAGGTTTTAATTCCATCAAATTTTGAAGAGGTAATTGAAGTTCAAAATGATCCAGTACTGCACAAAATAGAACAATTTAACGATGCTGAAATCTCAAACACTACTGTAATCCCAGAAGAAGATCAACAAGAAAAGGGGAACAAAAAGAGTAAGGAAGAAAATAAGTACAACTCAAAAAGAAAAAGTTCAAAACAGAATAAAAAAATTAACAGAAAACCATCCCCCACGTGATCCTTGTGGAGACAAATGTCGTTACAAATGCAGCGAATTTTGGGACAAAAATTTCACAGGTACTTTATCATGTTGTGTGCCACTAAGCTTCCGGTGAAGAAACGTCGGGGTGAATCGGAATCTAGAAATAATTCGTTTCGATATGTTTTCAATGACAAAGAAGGCGAAAGAGCCAGAGTATGTAAATGGTTTTTTCTAACTACTCTTGGGTTTTCTAAAGAAAATAACCCAGTTATTTATGACACATTAACATCTGTTCATAAAGATATAAAGACTGGTATGACGTCATATTCGACTGACAAAAGAGGAAAGCATCCTAATCCTAAGAAAATTGACAGGAACATTATTATAAATCATATAGAGAGCTATAACCCAAGTATTGCTCACTACAGAAGAGAACATACACCAAATCGAAGTTAGCTCCCAAATGATGTGACTATTCAAAGGATGTATGATGTTTTTTTACAAGCTAAAAACTCTTGTAACTGTTTTTACGATCTGTATAGGAATGTTGTTAATGAGCTGAATATATCGTTTACAAAACTCGGTCATGATGAATGTGGCATGTGCTTTCAATTTAAGGAACATGACAAAGGACAATTTATTACCAGGATGTGATACTTGCGTTTATTGGAAGTGCCACATTGAAAAGGCTGAAAAGTCAAGAGTCCTCTATAAAGAGCACGCTAAGCTGGAGTCTTCCACTGATACTTTATACTTTTGTGCTAATCTACAAAAGATGATTATGTTGCCACGGATGGATTCCTTCAAAGAAGTAGTATTTACAAAAAGAATGGTAGTATTTAATGAAAGTTTTGTACCTATTGGTACTAAAAAGAAGGATAAACCTCTCCCAGTCTTGTGGCACGAGGCAATAAGTGGAAGAAAAAAAGAAGACATCTTAAATGCATTTTATTCATTTTTTTATCATTTCAGAGATGTAAAGCATATTTGTATTTGGCTGGACAATTGCTCAGCACAAAAAAACTGGACTTTTTCTACCTTTTTGGTGTATTTTTTAAATTATTGCCCACAGATTTCTATAGACACCATTGACATTTTTTACTTCGAACCAGATCATACGTTTATGGCAGCTCACTCTTTCCACCACCAAGTTAAGTTAGCTATGAAGCACAGTGGAAAGGTTTACGATTTCCAGGATTTTGTTAAGTGCGTTCAACAATCAAACTCAGGAAAAGTAAACACCAAAGAACTTGGTATTGGGGATCTTTTTGCATGGAAGGACTTCACATCAAAACAAAAACTCAAGTGTCGAGGTGACGTTGTCAACTCCATACCTTATCTCACAGATTTTGTTAAAGTAACTGCTAAAAGAGGAGATACAAGTCATTTGTATTCTACCAAATATGAAGAATCTAGTTCAAAGGTGTTGAACTTTTTGCAAACTAAATGCATTAAGAACTTTCCCATGTCTGAAAATATTGGCAAAGTAAGAGGATTCAATAAAGCAAAGAAAAAAGAACTAATTGAAAAACTGTGCCCCCTATTTTATGATTTTATGTTAATAAAATTATTGCAAATCTTTTAATGTGTGTTCTTTTTATTTCATCGTATTATATGGTTTATTATTTATTTTAGGGTTTGTAAACATTATAATTATGATCATAAGGAGAGTTAGGGCTTTTTGAGACTGCTAGCAGCAAACTTTTATATAAAAGCCCTAAATCCAGTTTTTCTTAATGAATATGAAATATCAATTAATTTAATATTAAAACAAAGTTGTGTACATCAAAACAATAACTTTTACACATCAAAACCCTTTTAAAGTATCCAAACTTAGATGCACGTGAAGAAATTGGTTTTCTTTTTTTCCTGTAAAATTTTGTTCTTCGGCGATAAGGCTTTCTATATTATCTCTCTATATTATCTCGCAGTTCTCAGATAGCCGATAATCACTTGGGCCAAATCTGAAGAATGTGGTGGATATTCGAAGTCCATATGATCTGTTACGGCTGTTGCAATGGTGGATATGTGACTGAGTGCGTTATCATCACGCAAGATATCACATTTTCGCATTTTTCACCAGCAACGGTTAAAAGTTTTTACCACCCTATAGTTTGCGTGGTACACAACAAATAAGAAAAATATGATCTATTTAGATAGACATGTTTCAAATGTGTTATATAGATGAGAATATAGTAATAATAAAACAGTCTGTAATTGTTATATATTTGAATTTTTGATTGATCGATGTAACCCCTTTTTGCTTTTATTACTACGGTGCACAATTTTGTCATTCCCTGTAAAAATTTCGGCAAATAATTGCGGCTTTAAATTCGTTTTTTAGGATATTTCAAAGATGCAAAGTGGAAATAGGACACTGCTTTCTAGCTTCCCTCTCAAAATGGCTCCACGACAAATCATTCGGGTTGAGGTCGAGCGACTGCGATGACCAAATTACTAGTACAATATTCCTCTCCAATTATTCAAAAGATACATTTTCTACCGATCAGGCGCTGGGTGGAATGTACCACATTCTCCTTTAATATTTTTTATAGCGTTCTTTCTTCAAAATCCCTTTAATTTTTGACAGGCCTCTAGTCGCCTCTTCCCAAACATCCCCAAACCATTATGGAGTCTTTGCCATGTTTCACAGTCGGAATTACACAACATCCGTTCTTAATTTGAAGTACCCACTAACACTCTTCTCTTAGAACCAAATAACTCAAACTTTGAGTCATCGCTTCATAAAATTCTCTCCCAATCTTCATACGTCAATTTTTTATGTCAACCACCATCGTTACACGAAAGCAAGTTTCCTTCAATTTACTTTCCTTTGTAGAAGTACCCAGAGGAAGATTCTTTGATCTTAGCTGCTATCCCTGGACTCGACGTTCACGTTTACTGATTAATACAATACATTTATCTGGAACTAAACTACAATCATAGACGCTGAAGAATAATTGACTGTTAAATGATAATAAACAAATCAACTAGTACTTGCAAGTTTCTAACTTGTCGACAACACTAATATTTTTGGTTTATAAGACACCGTTTCGACCTTTGCTTGACAATATTAAGGATAAATTTGTTAAAGTGTTCTATTATGAAATTTTTTGAATGTATCATGGGGTAGGCAGAAAATTTTCACCGGTAGTATATCCTACTTCCATTTCTCACTATACCTTTGGGTCTGTACATCATAGTGATGAGTCCATGACTCATCCATAGCTACTAACTTTGCAAGAAACTTTTCTCGTTTGCATCTGTCCACATTCAAGAGACCACTATCCTCAAATATTGGTCTAATAGTCACAAGTCGATCTTGTAACGAAATATCTTGGACTTTATTATTAGTTTCGTTAACGATAACATTCCTATATGTATAACCTGCATGTACACTACACTAGCTTCTCACAATGTCCTATGATATTGCATAATACTCTAATGTAACCACCAAATTTATGTGAATTTCTGATAGGCTCCATTAAACACAATTATGCAATCACCGCACTTTGCTCAATACGATATATTTTTAGACTGAGATGCGACTCTCTCAAATTTAAACTTCTAGTCTTCAGAGGCTTCAGGCTATGCAATTTTTGGAATCATTATATTGTACTACAATATAATGTAATTATGAATAATTGTTTTGATTAATAAAGGATTCAGGGGTGGAGCAAAGATATGAGCCGTCGTATGTACATGAAAATTTATTTTGTTCACTATTCATAAATACAGGGTGCGGCAGCATAACTTCCTTTTTTCAAAAGTTAATAAAACTTATTGTATGAATCAGAAAATTTTTATTCGTTTTTTATAATACAGGCACATACATAAAGTTTTGTTTTACTGAGTTTTGAAGATCAAATCAGTTAGGTGACATCCCCCATTCTCCATACACTGAGTAAACCGATTTCTGGCGTTTGTCATGACTCTTGCCAGCATAGCAGGCGTTATGTTGGCAATTTCTTCCTGGATGTTCGTCTTCAAATCTTGTAGGGTCCTTGGACGGTTCACATACACACGGGATTTCAAAAAACCCCATAGGAAATAATCACAAGGGGTCAAATCGGGAGAGTGGGCTGGCCACTCCAAATCGCCCCTAATTGAGATAAGGCGCTCTGGGAAGTGTTCCCTCAAAACAGCCATCGATGTTCTTGAAGTGTGTGCCGTTGCTCCGTCTTTTTGGAACCAAGTGTCCCCTAAGTCCAACTCATCTAGCCGTGGGAAAAAAAATTCCTGTAACATGTTTACATACCGGTGCGAATTCACTGTCACTGTGACTTCATTTTCCTCAAAGAACCAGGGACCAATAATTCCACGTGAGTAAATTGCACACCACACACCACACTGTGACTTTAGGTGAATGCAAAGGCCGTTGATGCAATTGTCGAGGATTGGTATCAGCCCAGTAGCGCATGTTTTGTTTGTTTACGGATCCACACAAATGAAAATGGGCTTCATCACTAAAAAAAACAATAGCGTCCTCAGGAACGACTTCCAGAAAAACCTCACACGCGTTCCTCCGAGAATTGAAGTCACGTTCAGAAAGTTCCTGCACAATTGCCATCTTGTATGGATGAAAATGAAGATCATCATGAAGTATTCTCCTCACAGAACGATCGGAAAGTCCAAGGGCAGACGCATGTTTGCGCGCAGAACGCCGTGGTGATCGCAACACTGAAGTTCTAACTAACTCAATGTTCTCCGGTGATCTAATGGGCCGAGGGACTCCAGTTCTTCGTCTTGTCACACTTGCAGTTTGTCTGAACGTAGTGACCCACGTAACAATTGATTTCCGGTCCGGGACAGGGGCCAAGGGGGCTAAATTTAAGCGATTCCGAAAGGCGCGCTGGGTTGCGATCACAGAACATCCGCTCGAAAAGTAAACCTCAACAGCAAACGCACGCTCCTCACTGTTCCAACGCATGATGGCGACTGAACTGTGCCGGGACAAAACTTTATAGTCCCCCCTCTCGAACGAGACCACTAGCACTCCGTTACGACATCTACCGACTAAATGGCGAACTTTTTATATGACCTTCTAGTTGCTCTATGACCTCATCAATTTTCATACTGTATAAATTGTAGTTAATTACTTTGCCATAAAACATGTTGAATTTAAATATACTCACCTGTAATTGAATATAATGTGAATAACGAAATATGAGGTAAAATATTTATCCAAGGTTTATCGGTTTCTTTTTGTAAATCATTCACCAACTTTTTAGTTTCAGAATTGAAAATAGAAACGAAATTTTGCAATATACTGAAATGGAAAGCTGGAGTGAGAATTTTTCTGCGAGTGTGCCATAAAGATCCTAAAATAATAACGTCTAACAGTAAAAAAGTATTGTACCTATATAAAAATAAAATACTTTCCTGTACTTGTCAAAAGTCCTTGTCCCAACCATCGGTCAAATAGCTTATAAATTGAGCTCTTCTCGATATGTTTTGTTGTTGAGGCTATTTTCTATAAAAAACGCAATTGTTCAATTTTCTATGAAAAGTTGATTCCATTTTGACATTAATCAATCTTGATTGGATATAAATAAATACACAATCATCAAATATGCCTATTTTATCAATCAATAAAAGAATTTCAACAACTGTGGATTTTGATATCGGTTTGTAAAAGTTGTAAGTATTGAATAATTCTTTTGTTTTGCTCATTGATCTTTGTCAATTATACTTGGCTTTTCGCTGATAAGAGTCGAGTTCAATAAAATCTCAACGTCCTTTATCTACAACGCCGAAGCGATTTGTTGCGAAACTATTCCTTATATCCCTTGTTCTGCAGCTGCCAGGTTGGAGTGAAAAAATTGAGAACTATCTGCATCAGCGTCCGATTCTAGAACCACGATTAAGGGGAGTTACCATCTGGGCTTTGTTGAAGTAAATTCGAGTCCTTACCTCGAATGTACATAAGTTTTAGTGTTTTTAATTTATAACTACTTTGTATTCGTTGAGCTTTTTTGGATTTTTATAATTATATGCATAATTCTTTAATCATGAATTTATTCTGAGGTTTTTGTTCTCTCATGATTTATCTAAACTATTTCTAATGGTGCGGTGAATTTATACACACTGTTTCTTACTTACTAAATTCATTTAAACACTATACTACTCATTATTTATAATAATTAGCCACTAATAGTCAATTATTCACTATTTATATCATTTATTTAAATTCCTCGATTACTTTTAATATTTCGATCCGTTTAATATGACATTCAACAATTAACTGACTTTTTAGCTAATAAAAAAGCTAGTATACCAAAAATAATTTCTCGAATGATTCGATACAAGAAAACAAACAAATAAATATGAAGGTCTTTTAATAACTCGGTTTTAAAAAACTATATCAATCAATCTCCGCTGTATGTGCAAAAATATATTGAAACACAATATAAGAGGCTTCCAAAAACCGCCGCATTTGCCAAACTTTAGACTCTTCCATCATTGCCGGACAGGACCGGCTTCACAGCTGATGTCGTGGACGAGACGTTAAATTTACTGTAAGTTTTTTCATTGTTTATAACGATTAATATGAATTCGGAGATTTGTTTTGGTTAAATTTTGTGTCAATTAATTTAATTATTTCGAAGGTGCTTTCAGCTTTTACATTATAATGCGAAAAGTAGATGAAAAGAAATAGTAGTAACAATAGTCTATAATACTTGAAGAACTAAAATTATATTGAGGGGAGCGATTGCTATGAACGAAAAAAAAGAGACAGTAAATAATGATTTTAATAAAGAAAAGTATTCACGTGAACATTTGCAGTTATAAAATCAAAACAACTCATACTTATATCAGAGATAAAAACTAGAATTTATCTAAGGAAAGTTGGGATGGTTGTAGCCCTCATATGTGATGCAAGTAGCGGAGATAATGTATTTGATTGTTTTGTAGTGCATTGGTGGAGTTTTAGATTTCAGCTATAGACGAACCTGGCGAACAGCTAATATAAGAAATAGTTTTACCACAAATTGACTAATATTCCCTAAAAATGGTACACATTGTAGATAGACAAAAGTTCGTATGTATGTATTTATGAATGTATGTATTGGGGTATCATATACTCTTGTACCCAAAGGATCTATTGTATCCTCATTTCTTGCTGGGGATCCCAGTGTTTACAGTTTATTTGCTAATCGCACTGCTTTTAAAAAGTTCAAAATATGGGATGGCTGTAGCTGCCAGAGATCTTCGTTCTCTATTTTATAAGCTCCCAGGTGTAGTACTCTGGAGTGTCGTACTGTTTCACACTTCGAAAGAATGTGGATAGAGGCTTCGTCCTCTATGTAACAAAATCTGCATACCGTAATATCTGCTAAGTCTAGCGTTTTCAGGTCTTTATTGAAGAGACAGTGCCCCGATAGGACTCCTGTTAGTATCCGTAGAATTTTTTAACTTAGATTGATCCATTCAGCAGATCTTCTCTGGTTAAAGCTTCTCAGGAGAGTCTTTGTCTGTCTCAGTCCCTGTGAATTATCTCAATAATTGGTTTTGCTCCTACCTATCTTCTTTTCCAATGATTTTTCCATTGTTCTGTAGTTCTTCAGTCCCATGAAGGACTTGTCTGCCGCCGCTTCAGCGAGTTTTCAGCTTTTTCATTCAACCGAATCAAACCGAAGCTACTTACATTATCGAACGAGCGATACTGCACAGAATTGTGCAATATCAGTCGTTTGTTAAGACACGCATGATCCTCACCTCTAGTTTAATTTTTGTGTTTTTCTTGGTGTTGTCCTTTTTACGAAATATGAGTAATATTTATCCAGATAATTATAATTATTATCCAGCAAATAACGATAATCATATTATAAGAACAAAATTTAAGTCTGAGGAGGAAATAAATGTAAGCAATTTATCATAAATAAACTCCGTTGATCTACCAGCTATTTTGAAATCATTAGAAGAATGTCGAGTGGATCACAGATATTCAAGTATTATATCAAATATATATAAAATACGCGACAAGAACGATCGGTAAATTGCAATGAAATGTGCCAATCGGCCTTAAGAGAAAAGTCTTTAACCAATGCTTCCTCCCAGTCCTGACTTATGGGCACGGAGACCCTGATATTAACTAGAAGATCAATACTTAAATTGCAAAGTACACAGCGTAAAATGGAAAGGTCTATGCTCGGCATCACTATGAGGGATGGGATAAGGAATGACAAATTGCGCAGACGATCTTGAGTTAAAGATATCATAGACCAAATACTGAGACTACAATGGCGGTGAGCAGGACATGTTGCAAGGATACAAGATAACCGATGGACAAAAAGAATTCTAGATTGGAGACCGAGAACAGACAGACGAAATCCAGTAAGACCCCCTATGAGATGGACTGACGATATTAAAAGACTACGGACAAATTGAGTAGCAACCGCTCAGAGCAGAGAAAACTGGAAGTATTTGGAGGAGGCCTATGTCCAGCAGTGGACGAGATAAAGCTGAATGATGATTATGAAACTCCATAATCTTAGTTTTCACACCATTTTAAATAATTTACACATAACACTTTAATAAAATTATCAATTTCTGTTAATTTTAATGCAAAAAAATTACAATATAATATATAAAATCAAAACTATATCCATGGACTCAACTTTTTTTCAAATGGAATGAAGGTGGCTCACCAGAATATTATTATTTAGTGGATTACAAGCAGATTGGTAATACGTCGTGGATATTTCAGCAAAAAGATTTCTGTAGAACTGTAAATTAATTACTTCTCGTTATATTGAAATTTAAAACGTGAAATACTTTTGATATACCTACTTAGGATGTCTATAAACCTCTTGAGCGTACTAAGACTTACAATCTACCACAATTTACTGATTTTGTGATTAGTGACTTTGAAAGCTATTACAAGCAAAAAATATTAGACTTGAATTTCAATAGGATAAACAGTGCCAGTATTAAAAAATTTTACCCTTCACATGCCGATGTAAATGTAAAACAGGTACAGCAATTAAATGATTTGCAGTTTATCGTAAAAAGCAGTAGTAATTGTGAAGAGTACTTTGTTGATATGAGTGATGGGATGTGTAGCTATTATGTTGGAGAGAATGGTAAAATATGTGAGCATCAATTATTATTAGTCATTATGGATTTGAAACTGTATGTAACTACCTTACCCACGAAAATAAACTATTATTGTATGATATTGCTACTGGATCTAAACCTCAAAAGGAACTTTTTTTGCCATTAAAACTTTCAAACGTTTCAAAAGAAAATATCGCAACACGTCAAAGCGAAAATATGACACACACCAACAAAAAAGGCAATAACCCTCCTAAAATACCCAGCGAGAATCCAGAGGAAAATGAATTGAATACGGAGGAAATAATATCAACTACACAAGAAAATTGCTCAATATTTATCAAAAAATTTGATCACGATGGAAGGGTTAAAGGACGACCCTCTTGGTTTCTCAGCAGCAATAAATTCATGAACTACATCATATAATAAAAAAATTCATCATCTTCAAATTTAATGAGTGGACTTTTTCAAATGTTCAAATATCAACAATATGGCACACAGAAACAGTTACAAAAACACAAATAAAAAGCAAAAAGATAAGCGTGCAGCCAACGTCTATCGCAAGAAGGAAAACTTTAGCGAGTGAAAAAAGACGCTTCCACGCCGAAAGAAAAGTGCGAAACCTTGCAATAAAATGAAGCAAAGCCTCGCATTAAACGACAATAAATTTTCTAAGTAGTTTTCTTCTTAATTATGTTAAAGCTGATATAATTCTACTACGTAATATATGTTTTTCATTCATTCAAAATTATTCAAAATATTACCATAATAATATGTTATACTTTCATCTCTTTATAGGTATTTGTTTACTCATACGAATTTCAACAGCGCATTAGACCATATCAAACAACTGATATTGCACAGTATTGTGCAATAAGGCGCGTCCGATATAAACATAGGACGTGCATTTCCACTGTGTAATAAGCTACGTCCGATACGAATATGCGTCCCGGAATTCATTGCAAGGCAACATTATTTTTTTTCCTAGCTCCTTTAATTTTTCTAGGCAATCCTAAAAGGGATTTGGATTTCATAATATTGAAGCTCACGTGCCCTCTTGGCTATTGGACACGATAATAATCTCTTGGCTATAGTTTCTCTGTAGATTGAACATTTTTCATTTGCATAAATTTCTGCTTAAATAATGCTTGGTTTTTTGCCCAGGCTTTCAGAGTGTTTGGTTCTGGGTCCGATCACTCCTATTCCAGTTCTGTCTGCCCTTTTAGATCCATCTGTATACTGTATATTGATAAACTTAGTATTGAGTTAAATTTCTTTTCAAAGCTAAGCTTTGTCATTTTTTTTTCTGCCACGCTTTACTGTAGTATGTGGAGAGGTGGGAGAATTAGAATCACGACAAACTGAGGCTTTAACCTTAACAAAACGTAAATCTTCTAGCCAATCTAGAAAAATATGAAAATCGATATGTTTTCACAATGTGAACTTACTTCAAATTCTTCAGACCCAGAAATATTAGCAGAAGGAAACAAATTTGTTGCAGAGATATTGTACACCGGTCCGTATGTTTTGCCCCAGTGTCGAAGTGTTTTGAATACAGTTGCTGAAAAAAAGAAAAAATAAGTCCTAGATATATTGGTAATCGTATAAAATATTCACACCAATAACCTATTCTAACAATGATTTAAAAGTAAAAGTAAAAACATAAATGTGAATATAGCGATAAACTATTGAAATTAATATTAACAATAAAAGTTACTGTATCTGGAAACTATTCCATACATTTTTTAACTTGGCTTTTATTAACCATGTTTTTCAGCGCAATACAATGGAACAATGACATCCAGGATGCAGTGAGATGGGCAAGAAATCGGCGAAAGGGATGGAGAGACCACGTGGACAGAGTATCAGATGAGAGGTTGGCAAAGATTGCAGAGCAAGAAAAACCAAATACAAGATGTATGAAAGCTAGTCATCATCATCCCAGCTTCAGCTAGGCAACCATTACGCAAAGACAAGACTAAGTCTTAACGTACGATGAAGAAAAAGAAGAAGACAATGGAACTCCTGAATGAAAAAACTTTCATATCTGCCTGTTTCAGAGTCAATAAAGGCGTTTCGAGATTACTGAATCCACTAATCTAAGTCTCAGATGTCGAAAATTGGTACTTTTTACCAATAATTTAGATGTTTATAAAAACATATCATTTTTCATAGAAAATATATATTTTTCTCGAATTATTGGAGAATCAAAATAACTCATCCTAAACTAAACTAATCGTAGCTAACCTAACCTAACCTGTAAATGGGTACGTTCTTCGATTTGCTTAACAAAAGCAGGATACAGTAAAAGAAAGTTGAATAAATAAGAACCAGAAGAACAATTATTTTTGTTTTTTTTCCTGCTGTTCCTCTTTGCTCTCTTCTGCCAAGCTCTTACCTCCTAAAAATAGAAGATTTTATTCCATAGATACAATACAAAAAGTCAATTATGGATTGGTCTACTAATAACCAAGAATATTTTCTCCTCTTCGAATCCGTCGAATTTCTATCTGTAGTGAATGGAGTCCATATCACACGAAAAAGTGACAGGTGGCCTACGTCCGATCACGATCATGACAAAGAAAAAAACATTTGTAAATACATTCAAATGGATTCAGTTCAGCTGAAAGATTTGTGAAGTGAGATATCTTTTCATAAACTACCGTCCTACTGGCATCTTACATAACACACAGAAAACAATATGTACGAGTAATTTATGGAAACAGAATCTCAGATTTATGCAGTATATACAATGGCATCCCTCAAGGATCTATTTTGGGCCCACTCCTATTTATCATATTTGTTAGTGATAACTTTTTTTATATTATTTGCAGATGTTACCACAACCTGATCAGATGGTACAAAAGTGAGTGATAGCACTTTATTAAATCAGTGGTTCACGGCTTATAAATTGAAACTAAAAGAGAATAAAACAAAACATCTCCTCTTTAGTGTGGTCAAATGGACTATGGAATCGATGCCACTATTAGGCATTTATTTGGATACCAATTCAAGTTAAGCACCTCATATTGATCACCTTTGCTCAAAATTAACGAGTCAAATCTTTGTAATTCAGCAGGTGAAATCTTGCATACCTATTTAGTTATTGAAAACTAAACTGTCAATATTGTCATATTGGGAACGTGGCAATAAAACACCAAATTGGACTAACTTCAATATATTTTCCGAGCTTTCGAATACTAATGTATTCATCGTCTGGGACTGAAATTATGGTTACATACAATATAGGAAATATGTAAAAAAAATAATGTAAGTCCTTACTTACAATAATTAATTAAGATTTTTGGTTTTGAATCGTATTAATTCTAGTAAAAATTTTGAATTCATAGGTTTCAAAATTGTTCAATGTTCAAATTGACGTTGATAGAAATATTGATTCTGGTTACTATAGGAATATATATATTAGGACAATCATAATATATAGGTACATGTACGATGTGGCTGGCAGTATTTACTAAACTAACTTTTAATGTACTCATGTATATTAATGGTATCAAAAAACTATCTATTTATGAAACTAATCCAAACTATTTAAATGCAATATATTTTTTTCGAAAATTGAACAGTGATTCTTCACAATAGCAGTTTTTCAACAACACAAAACCTTATGGTTACTCCTTTTATCCAAAAATTGAAATTTACGCAAACAGTTTTCTCCTGTTAAATTTGATTCCGAAATGTAAATTTACTGACTTCAACTGTTTCTTTTTTCTTAAAAACGCCATAATACACGAAATGTGAAAAGTCCCCTACGATTGCAATAAATTTAATCTTAGATATATTGTTATTGATATAAAATATTTTATTATAATGAAATTTAACATTCTTACCAATTGCCTATTATAATTATTTATCATTATCTCTGTTTCATTTTTAGATCATCACACACAAACAATATTTTAAGAGTAAAAGTAAAAAAACACAAATGTCAATATACCGAATTAATGAAACATTCTTAACAATAAAAGCCATCGATCCCACATTTACAAAAAAACGCCCTCGTAACTTTGTATTATACTTGTTTATCACGAAAAAGTTTATTTCCTACAAGGTATCGCAAAAGAAAGATCACATTTGAAAAACCAATTATGAGAAAAGTAAAAAGTTGACTGAAACATTGTATGTTATATATTAGAATCCATTGGTTAGGAATTTATTTCTCAAAAATAACATCGTCAAAACGTAAGCGGCTGCGCTCACTTATCGCTCATTTAATCGAACACTGAAATTTCCTATGGCTGTTATTTCGTGACAGATATTTTCTTAATTATGCCAGGGAGATCGACTTAAACTTTAGTGTGAAATCGGGACTGCATTGAGGCCAACACATGTCACTTCTCTTGAAGATCAATTTGGCAAGAAAAATTTGGCGAAATCGTGTGAGATCTATTGGACGTGTATGAAGTTCCTTCGTCCAGCTGAAACCATGTGCTTTGGCTATAACCATCAATACTATGCAATTCAGGTACGCAGAAGTCATCTAACATTCGCAGATAACGCTTAGAATTCACTGTGACTGTGCGTAACTGTGCCCTTCCATCTTCAAAAGATTGAGGGCTTATAATTCCCAACGCTTACATCGCAGCCCATACATTCACCTTAGGCTAATGTGATGATTTCTGAGGTTTGTGTTTTGGATAGTAGCGGCAATTTTGCTTGTTGACGTTACAGATCAGATGAAACTGAGCTTAATCGAAAAACAAGATGTTAGTAAACGTTAGAAAGCGATAAATCATCCTGTTCATTGAGTCCCTCACAAGCATCCTGAAGCTTAATTACTTGCACCAGCTGAATTTTGTGATGGCAGCCCCATCTTTGTGTAAAATGCGAAAAAAAAATGATTCATTCACGTTTAAATCACACTTCCGAATAGACAAGCCATGCTCGTCACGAACGGACCGTGAAATACTATCTATGTTTTCGCCCCTTCGATCTATCTTCCAATCACGAGCGCTTGGTGCATTATTTAAGTGGCATATCTACGGGCTAAAGTCGTCAAATTACCTTTTTTTGTAAAAAACTCACACACGCACAACGCACGTCCACTACACTGAACTTTCTTTTAAGATATCTTGTACAAAATTACCACCAGAACGAATAATATTAATCAAAAATATATATTATATAGAAAAGACGTGGAGTACATAGGTGAATATTCTGAATGATACTATTATGTTCTACTGCTAGTGATAATATTCTCAACAGATTATTTAAATGGTGTGGAGATTGCATCCTATCGGACGATAAAACTATCTTCGACAACAAGTTCTAACCAGTTGGCTCATTTTTCACATTCAACTGTTATATCCAATATCAATTTTAGCAATTAAATCCCGTGTTTCTCATCTTAACTGTCTCATCTTCACATTCCTGCTAACTTCAAAGATATTAAATAGATAGATTTAAACATTTCATGACCTTTTACGACCTTTTTTCTCAACTTAAAGAGAAACATATTGTTAATACGTTGTACGAGATCACACACTGCAAAGACAATCTTATTAAAGTGGCTATAGAATATGTAGATGTAGAAGTTAAAATAGATGTGTCGTAAGTAATTTTTGTTATAAAAACTGAGAACTAATTCACCATATTCTCTAAAATGAAACGAGAAGGAAATAGCAAAATTAATGCTCCCTACTAGTATATTTAAATATGGATTTTTAAATGTAGCTACCACTTCTATACGCAGTTGAATACAAGGCAATTTGTCTTACCTCTACCCGTCTGCAAATGAACTAAATGTTTCAAAAAAAATTTGCTAGGTGGACCAGGTAATGCATGTAATAATGTTAAGATACGTAACCTTTCTTTCACAAGTAACAGTACATGTATTATTCCATATAATGACACAACTATTCCTACACACCACAACAAAACCATTGTACTGTAAATTAAATGTGAAAACTATGTAGATAAAAAAATAATAATGACTACGCTGAAATTTATCAAAAATTCTTTGAGTACATTAGATAAAACTTGATTAATCGGATCAGTTGATTGAAATTTTTAGGAAATATATATATATATATATATATATATATATATATATATATATATATATATATATATATTTAATAGTACCTACTGAGGTATGATCTGAATTGGTCTTATCATACTTAGGCGCATTTTAACACGTGTTTAGTTTAAGTTTTAGCCTCAAATGCCAGTTTAAACTACATAATCGCCTTTTTCACGTTTTATAGATGGCGTTTATCGACAAACTCCGGCTTAAACGGTACCGTCGTTCTTGGGATAGTTTAAACTTTAGTTTAATATGAAACTGAGAATTCCCAGCCCCCAATATATTTTTTTCGAATTATTCACGTTCTTACGATATCAACTTTTGTGGAGGATTTCAATTTTTCTAAAATGACTGAAAATTCCACTTCATATTTAATGGAGTCGATAATGATGTGATACACTCACTGCTAATGTATTAAGAGGTGAATAGAATTCAAGCTTAATGGAAGCAACTCAGCTGGAATTTTTGAAAACACTAATTGCAATACCACTACACCAACACTCACAATTACACTGCCTGACGAGCGTTTCGATCACCAAGTTCTTATCTTCAGAGACTGAAGGGAAACTGCTTCTCTGAAGACGATAAATTGGTTATCGAAGCACGCATCAGGAAGTGTAATTGTGAGTGTTGGTGTGATGGTATTGTGAATAGTGTGTTCGGTTTCATTAAAATAGTGAATTGTAACGAAGTCTTTTCCAGCTATATTATGAGACCTTTCATTGGGAAAGTGGCAACAAAACACCAAAGTGGACTAACTTTAATATATTTTCCAAGCTTTCGAATACTTATGTATTCATCGTCTGGGACCGAAAACTACAATATAAGAAATAAGTATAAATGTATAACAATAATAAAATTTCACTTACAATAAATATATGAGATTTAACTTTAAGTTGTATAAATTCTTGTAAAAATTTTAAATTCATACGAGTCCAAAAAGTGACGTTGATAAAAGTATTGATTAATTGAAATATTGCTTCTGGTTACAATAGCAATTTTTATCAATTTTTAATTGGTTAGATTATAAATAACCTTGAATTGACCTGGTCAATTTAAATTTTGAATTTTGAAACCTATGAATTCAGAAATTTTTACAAAAATCAATACAATTCAAAACCACCGAAAATATAAATTAATAATTTCCCAGACGATTAATAGATAAGTATTCGAATGCTCGGAAAATATAATAAAATTAGTCCACTTTGGTGTTTCAATGCCACGTTCCCAATAAGAAAACGCTTATATATATATATATATATATATATATATATATATGTATATATATATATATATATATATATATATATGTATATATATATATATATATATATATATATATATATATATATATATATATATATATATATATATATCAAAATATATCAAAATCTAGGTCGCAGGCGACCTGCACACGATCTGCTAAAACAAACAATAATAGTGAACAATATAGACATTTCAATAGTGAGCGAACCGAATAAAATCCTCATAAAAGACTCAAAATGGTACGTTGATGAAAATTTTGATGCAGCTATAGGCATTACCAATAACGATATTCGTGTCCTAAATAGCGTACGAGGCAAGGGCTTCGTGTGGATTGAATACACAGAATTAGTCGTTTTTAGTTGTTACATATCACCTAACCTTACATTAGAAGTATTCGGAATAATTCTGAACCAACTCAAAGACGCCATTGGAACGCGCAATAAGAAATGCTTAATAGCTGGAGATTTTAACGCGAAGGCGGCAATATGGGGGTCGATTGAAAATGACAAAAGGGGTGATATGTTGTCTGAATGGGCCGCAGGCCTAGATTTGGTTTCACTAAATCATGGAAATACTCCTACTTTTTCCCGAGGAAACAGTTCATCACATATAGATGTCACCTTTGTCTCAAATGATATAAACAAAATGTTTGGGAGTTGGCAAGTACTGGACCAAGAAACATTGTCTGATCACAATTACATCTTCTTTGAGATACCGTCTTTAGAAACACAAAAAGTAGCTCCTGAAAAAATTATTAAAGGATGGAAAATAGAAGAAAAGAAAATCCAATACTTCATATCTGAGATAAAACAAAAAATACGAGAAGAAACAGACACCCTAAACCCTCAAGGTCTCATGGCGGCTATTAAAAAGGCTTGTCAACGCACATTTCAGCCCACATACAACTATTGTGGAAAGAGAAAACCAGTATACTGGTGGTCATCACAGATCAGTGAGGCCAGAAAAGAATGCCTTTGTAAAAAGAGATACATGACACGTGCAAACAGATTATCCGGAAGCACAGTCGAAGAAAGAGAGAAAGCAAGAGCCGAATATAAAGAAAAAAGAAATTACTTGAAAAAAATGATAAAAGATGCGAAGAAACACTCCTGGAAAACTGTTATAGAGGAAGTTCAAAACGATGTTTGGGGAAAAGGCTACCAAATAGTGACAAAAAGATTTCTACTAAGATCGAAAACAGAAATCTCACAGGATATCATACTTAAGGAAGCAAGTGGACTATTTCCAAAATATGAAATAACCACCTGGCCACATATTGACATGGTGAGGACAGATATAATACCATGGACACAGGAAGAACTTGTAACGGCAGCAAATAAAATAAAACCACAGAAGGCGGCTGGACCAGATAAGCTATCACCAGAGATAACTAAGTGTGTAGTGAAATACCTGCCAGAAAAGTGCCTCGATGTGATGAACAGACAACTGTATGCAATATATAGAAGCAAGAGGAGGTTTTAGCAACTCTCAGTTTGGGTTTCAGAAAGGTATTTCCCCTGTGGATTCACTAGCTAGAGTTCTAGAAATCGCAAAAGAAGCAAAACATGTGGCATGGGCAAACCGTAAGATATGCTTACTTGTAACGTTAGATGTAAGAAATGCATTCAACTCCGCACCATGGAGAGGAATAGCTGACAGCTTGAAAAAGCGAAACATATCGCCATACCTAATGCGCATGATCACAAGTTATCTAACGGACCGGACACTACTTGTAGGTAATACCATTATGGAAGTAACTTGCGGTGTCCCACAGGGCTCGGTACTTGGCCCTCTCCTTTGGAACTTTGGAAGTCTAGGGGTATTGAATCCGGTGACCTAGGTGGCCACTCCATCATCTGCCCCCTTCTACCTATCCAACGAGCGGGGAATGTTTCGTTTAAAAATTGTCGGACAGGCATAGCATAGTGTGGGGGAGCTCCGTCTTGTTGAAATACCAGTAAATCTTCGGAAAGGTTATCATCATTTTCTATTATTGTTGTAATACGTGGATCAACCCCTTCCCTGAGTAACTCAAGATATGATTCACCATTTAAATTTCCGTTGATGAAGAAAGGTCCGACAATGTGGTCACCTAGGATACCACACCAAAAGTTTAACTTTTGGGGATGTTGTTTATGGAATTCACACATAATATGTGGATCACTTTCAGCCCAATATCTACAATTATGCCTACTTACTAAGCCATTTAATGACCATGAGCATTCATCAGAAAAGCAAATATTGTTTAACAATTGTGGATTGTTATTGATAATTTGCGTCATTGATTCGCAAAACTCTAGACGATGATCAAAATCATCTTCATTCAACTCGTGCACCAACTTAACTTTGTATGGGTGGTACTTGAATTTATGTAGAACTCGGAAAACTGTAGAAGATGAAACACCGATCGCTCTACTTATTGTTGACAACGATTGGGGTTGTTGAGCCTCTAAGCTGACTTGCCCTAAAATTGCCACTTGGATTGCTTCGTTATTTACGAGTCCCTCTCGCTTATGCACTTTATTGCAAACAGACCCTGTTGTGGTAAATTTCTCCATCAGTTAAATTACATACTTATGAGTTGCATGTCTTCCGTCATGTAATTCGTTAAATATTCTAGCAGCAGCTCTTGCACAATTATTATTTTGGTAGTATAAACCTACAATTTCAATTCTTTCTTGCAAAGAGTAAACCATTTCAGAGAAACAAAATAAATAATGTATCAAATTACACTATCAATAGTGACTACAAATTCTAGTTGACAATGTCAAATTTTAATAAAAAGTAGAGTTTTTTGTTGTTTGGATTTTTTAAGTAGAATAAATAGCACAGTTAAAAAGATTAAAGGGTTTGAACTGTTGTACAACCCATTTTAGTACAGGCAAATAAGGTGAAAGTAAATAATAAGTAAAATTTGTGCTCTTAAAAGAAAAATTGTTTATCTCATAAACTAACCACTTTAACCTACAAGTATTATACATTTTTGAAATCAGCTCAAAGAGGAGTATCCAAATTTTACATAAAAAATATGACAAGTAATTTAAAAAAATAAAGGGGATGCTGCTAGGGATGAGGGGGTGGCTTTTCCAGTAAGTTTAAATAAACCATAATGCTTGCCCCTTCCAACATAAATTGACGTGTTTTTGGATTTTTTCTAAATACCAGTATTACAAAAGTTATTAAAGGTGGATACTTTTAACTGAAAAGCACTGTATATATATATATATATATATATATATATATATATATATATATATATATATATATATATATATATTCTTTGAAATCCCATGTGGTTTTGGTATAGTATTTGTTTTGACATAAATTTTTTTAAAATATTTGTGGAGGTTTGTGGAGTTATATGGTAAACCATATATTATAGGTGGTAAGGCATTGTTAATTTTAAATTTTTTTGCATCTGATGGCGAAATAAAAAGTTGTTCTTCCCAAAATCGAATTAGATTATTATTTTATTTTCGATAAGCTTTCGAAGAGTCTTGTTTAGTTTTTCTCATTGTTCAATAAATTCATAATTTTATTATTATAATCTTCTTATATCATAATAACAGTTTTATTAGATTTATCTGATTCAAAAATTTCTAGATAACTGTTTTGATTGATAAATTCTTTGGTTTTAGTTATATTATGGGGTTCGATATTGCTCGGCTGTTGTTTGTTTTTCAATTTACTTTTAAAATTAGTTATAATATTACAAGTATCATCAAATATCTCATTTTATTTTGAATTTCGTTGTTTAAATGATTGGTGCTGCATTCAATGTTACATAAGAAATATTTTGTACAAAATTAAGAACTAAAGACAAAACTTCTTTCACTTCATCTAGTATGATATTATCAGTTAAATTTTTGATCCATTTTGATTTTTTTTCATTTATATTTTTAGTAATAAGTTGTTGTTTTAATATTAGTGATTCAGCTCTTTTTGCACATTTTTCTTCAGATTTTTGTGAAATATTATTAGGAACTACTTCACTTGCTTTAAGATTTTTAAGTCATTTTTTTATTGATTTCAAAACTTATTGAAAAAAAACTAACTGAAGAGACCTAAAGTCAAGAACATTCAAGAACATTCAGAAGCAAAAACATATCAAAAGGTCTAACAAATAAAAAATAAGAGAAATTTACATGCCTTACCTCTACCTTTCACCAAATCAGTCGAATGTGCGAGGAAAGATTTGGCCCGTGATCCAGGCAATAAATTTATATATTTGAATAGTCGTATCCATTGTTTCAAAACCAATATAAAATAAATGGTAACAACAATTAACACTATATATCCAACGCACGAAAAAAACATCATTGTTAAACTAATTGATGCCAAATGATATGTAGTATATCAAAATATTGCGTATAACCAATATTCTCATGGATCAGTCTAAGTTCAGAGTTCATAAAATATTTTCATTTATCAATATACACTTAGTATATCTAATGGGGCAATCCGATCGGTTAGATTAATTAAATGTTAACCTTGGTGTGTTTCTAATTACAATTATTATCATAATAAATTCATTTGACCAGCAGAATAGACACCAATTAGAAAAATGAAAACAATCAACAAAAAAATACTTCATATATTTCAAGTAAAAAGTAATCCAAATGAATATCAAACATATTGATTTACGGGTATGTTGAAATGTTTCTATGCTCAAACTTTTTAAAGATTTCATTATCATGAATTCAGGGAATTATTGATTGAAATATGTTTTAACAAAATGCTAACAGAGTGAGTCAAGAAAATTAACCACATGACATTGCCATTAAATATATTATGTTCATATATAAAAGCTATTGAGAATGTAAAGAACGTTGAAAACCCTGTCACTGTTATTTGGAAAAAACATAAAAACTATTGAAATGTATCTGCAAATGTGTGGAAACAACGTATTGAAAAAAGTATTGTCCGAAAGTAGTGCATTATGTTTGAAACTGTCCAAAAAAAGTTTAAAATGAAGAAAAGTTTAGAAGTCTTGTTCGTATAAACGGCCGTTTCAAAATAGCTTAAGCCCAGTTTTCCCCAAATTTAGGAACTTAAATATTAGAAATTGTCGAAAAAAGCAATGTTATCATAAATTTTGTAAAATATGAGAACCAAAATTGATGGATGCCTAAAATAGATATGATAATTCAGTACGGGATCAAACTCGTGACGAGAATTGGGCGATAAAGTTTGATTGAGGGATAAATTACAGTCTAGGAAGGGTATTATACAAAAAAATTGTTTCTAACTTTGTCACTGTGGAAAATATAATGACTGCCAGAAAGACTATGACATGTGTTTTCCTGAATGTGGTGTTAAAATAAACTATAACAAACATTGCGCAAATTTAGAGGAGCAGTTGAAAACAATAACCGAAGAATTTTGACGTTTTTTCATTATAGTGTTCAACCTCGACCGCCCTATCTTGCACCCAATCATTTTCACTTGTATCCAACACGAAAAACTGCTTGTCAACTCAAAACTTTGACGACGACAACGAGAAGTCCCATAAATCTGGTTTTTACGTACGAGTTTTGAAACATCATGAATTTCATTCTCACAAAATGAATTGATACAGTAAATGAATCAAGATGACCTAGGCAAAAAAATATAATTTCGTTAGATTATCATTTTCATACAATATTTGTTTCTCCGCACATGGGATTGAATAAGTTGCTTATCCGCAATTCAACAAATATTTTATTAAATTGATAAACTTACTGAATCACATATTTTTTATTTATAGTTGAATTTATTTTTTGTATCGATCGATCAAAAATAACTATTGTAGATAGATTGTAGAAGAAAAAATAAAAGTCCTTGGAAAACTTCAAAGTTAGTCCAAAGTACTAGAAGATAAGAAAGTAGCAGCAGAAACTCCTTTGGAAAGCCGAGTGAAGTCAATTCAGAAGCTTAAAGACAAAGAGAAGATAGAAAATAATAATAACCGGAATGCACATCAGCATCATCGTTAGCGTATAAACAATCATAACTTTCCATATATTGTTCTTTTACCTATATGACCGATATATTCCTCAAACTCTTCAAGCAATACTAAGATCACTGATCCTGAATTTTGACGTACGCAGACTCGTAATTACACCTTCGGAAACTTAGATAATGCTCTATTTCAACGCCAAACATCTAGATATCCTCTCCTCTCACAATGGAAATCCCAACGAGCTCTACAATTTCATAAATATATCCTCCCTTTTCCTAAACCATTTCTGGGACAGTAACAACATCCAAACTCCCAAAATTATCTCTTATTTCAAGGAATCTTGAGTATAAAGTCTGGTATACATAGAAGACATAATTGTTTTCTCCACATCCCTACACGAACCTCTTTTCAATCTAGAAAAAATCTTCATGAGACTAAAGAAACAGGATTCAAAATCCAACTGGATAGATGCGAATTTGTGTAACAGAAAGTCAGCTCCTAGGTCACATTATCACTCCAGCAGGAACCAAATCCAGACAAAATCAAAGCTATTATCGACTACCTGATTCTGAAAAAACGAAAGTATTCAGAGGATTTCTGGGATTATTGGGCTATTATAGAAAATTCATCACTTTGCCAGTATAATGGAACCTTCAACGGCATGCCTAAAGAATGACGCGAAAATAGAATAGACACCAGAACTTTTAAAATGCGTTAAGACATGTAAGAACCTTTTAACCAACGAACCATTGCCACAATATCCAGACTTTATAAAGCCGTTCAACCTCGCTACAGATGCAAGTAACTTTGCCATTTGGAGCGTGCTCTCTGAAAGTCCCATAGGAAACGACAAGCCAATTACATTCGTATCTAGAACTCAGATTGACACAGAAATTAAATTCTCTACTATCGAAAAGGAAATGCTAGTAATAAATTTGAACTACCAAAATTGTCATCTGTATCTTTTTGGGTGAAAATGGTAGTATTCAATAAAGGACCCAAACTCCAAATTAGTAAGATAGCGACTAAATTTGGAAGAATTTTATCATGAACTTGCTTATAAAAAAGGCAAAGCTAATAATAATGCCGACGCTCTTTTTAAAGAAATGAACGGATACCAACTCGTAGAAGAGACATACATCGAAGACTTAGCATCATTATATAATCACCCAAACTCCTTCATCGACCCAAACAATACTGAAATAGAATTTATGCAAACGACGGACCATCTTAATCCAGAAGAACTGAAAATTTTCGAAGTATTGTTGGGAGAAGGGGAAAATCAATACTTTCCACTGAACAACTTATCAAGCTACTCCACGAAAAAAAAACGCAATAAAACACACAGTCCAAGAAAATTGCCTACTTAGGAATTCCTCAGTCAGTCACCGAAATTACTTTTACCAATAATAAAAGGATTTATGCTCAAGTTGGAAGAAACAACCTAAAGAGAGACTTCTTCAAATTCTTCATCGACTCTCTCGATCCAAAAATTACCCTCTATACTTTGAAGATGATGATCTTAACCCTTTTCAGAGCACGGCGTATGATTTGGTGAAATGTTTAAATCTAAGTTTTAGAGGATTTCCAAAAACAAAAATAAAACATTACCATCAATAAATAATCAACCACCGTGGCATAAACGAAACAGAAACTCAAATTTGTACTATTTGCCCAGTCTAACGAAAGAAGTTGAAGGAATTATAAATCCATGTCACACTTGTCTGACTAGTAAATACGACAGAAATTCTCCAAAACAGGATTTACTCACGATATGAACTAAAAAGCGGTTTAATCAACGGTTTGTGAGGCTTTATCAAGACAATATCAGAAAAATTGAAAATAATGAAGAAGAAGACGCCGAAAGATATTATAGGGCTGTCTTGAGAAAAACCACAAGATATATTAAGTGTTATTTCAAAAATTAAGATACTCCAAGTAACGTACCTCATCAAACTTCGAAGTTTCAGAAAAACAAAGAACCATTTGAGAACACAAGATCTGTGATACGAAAATAAGTTCTAATCCTACCTAGGATCAAAACCATATCATTAACAAGGTTATCTATGATCAAACCTCTAACAATTGAGAAGATTCCTTTGGATTAACTCAACCTCCTCACCATCGAAGAAGAACGACTGCATTCAATACCCATCAGTTTACAAAAGGCAGATCCTACACACTTCTGGATGACTCCAATTTATTCAACTGTAACTATTTTTACAATAATAGGATTGTACAAACTCCAAAGACATCCAACAAGATATACCACCATCACAACCAATTTTGATAGTCCTTCACAAAAGTCTGAAGAACTTCTCGCGATGACCAGAAACTTTCTTTTGACAAGTCACTATCCCTTCAAACATCACCTTTAGACGATAGGCATGTCAGAGGACGACAACTGCAGATTCTACGAGCAAGTCATGGAAACAGCAGATCATTTACTCTGCGAATATCCTGCTCATTTCACTAGAAGGATTAAGTATCTCGAAGGAGTAGTACTAATACTTCGGGAAGTGGGACACGAAAACCTCGAACGAATGAATTTTAAATTGTAACTGCCGCTTCAGTTGTTACTCAAATAGTAATTAATGGTGACATAAATTGACAAAAAATAATCTAGGGTGAATTAGGTTTGTGCTACCAATTGAATAGAACGATAAATAAGAATTAAATTTTTTAAGTCGCAGTATATTTTACTTCGCACAAACATAAATAGTATGTTGATAATATGTCGAGAGGGTGTCAAAGTCCTTGTTAGTTTCACCTTTCAAGCAATACCAGTTATCAAAGGTCAATTTTTGTATTTAGAACAAATGATGTAGATTATTAAACCAGCAAGTAACAGTTGTTTTCGATTATGTTTTATTATGAAGCCAACTTTGCAGGGATCTCTGATAAGCAGCCAATAAGAGGAAAAATTATTGAAAACAATTGAATACAGGAATCTAGTTCACGTAATTTTAAACCAAATACCCCAACGGGAAGTTAACACCTATAGATTGTACTAGACCAATGTGAAACAACAATTTTCAAATGGTTACGTTTTTGTCTGATCCAAATTATCTTTCAATGAACTTGAAAGGTTGAGTATGTTGCATTAAATCATGGGTAATTATAATGGGTAAATATGAGGTATAAGATTCTTTCATACGATAGTTAAGTAGTTTTTGTCGAAATAATATGTAAAAACAATAGGGATATTATATATCTCTGTCTCTTTATCTAGTAAAGATCGCCACTAATGTATAACGTCCATTACCTCTTTGAAAGAATAAGCTCTTCCTACTATTTTTCATTTCTATGAATCTCTTTCATAAGATTTCCCAGGATTTCTGTATCAGCCTGATAAAATATGCTTTTCTCTTCTTATATCGTGAGGTGTATGTCAATTCAAGCGACAATACTCTGTTGAAAGCATTCTTTGGATTTCTGTTGGTCATAGGATACCAGTAATGTCTTCTCTTAACCTAGTCCTACTATGTTGCCACATTATTCCTATTTTTCTTTTAATATTATATCAGTGCTAATTCCACAAAAGTGTTTTTATATCCAGAGGGAAATTTGTCCACATTTTTTGCTAGTTTACCACCTGTTTTATTTTCTCCGACACCAGAAGTAAGTCAGTTATTCGGACTTACATAGGAGCTTAAGTGAAAAAACGAAATTTGAAGATTGTTCAAGGCCCCTATCAGAGATTTTGGCATGATATGTTAGAGATTACCGTAGATCTATAATAAGAGAAATTGGTTCAAAACAACTATAGAAAGATGGCCAAAATTTGGGATTTGTAATTATTTTATTACTATTCATAATTAGTTAACAAAGTTTTATGAGTAGTGCAGTATTACTTTCGATTGGGATTTAAAACCATGAAAACTAGTGTGATTTACAAACCCTATAAAAATAACAATCAAAATGACAATATTTTCGTTTCGAAACCCAGCTTGCTAAAGTTAGCCTGTATTTATACAAGACCTGTAGATCATCGATGATCAGCTTACCATCTTATTCTTCCCTGCCTACTCTTTCTGTCGTATTTCAATCGTAAACTCTTAAAACTTATTCTAGTATTATATTTTTTGTAGGGTGTCCTTCTAAAGTTGTTTAGATTCTCAGATATCGAATAAGATATTCGTCCGTTATTTTTTTATCCATTCATACAATTATAGAGATTCCTTATTACTAAATACTATTAAGTTATTAAAAAGCTTCAAATTGGTTTGAACTAATAAACAATAAAACAACAAGCATCCAGTTTATAATACATCGAATAGCCGATACTAGTCAATGAATATTCTTGTGTGGTTCAAATATACAACATTTGAGTAAACGCGCGAAAAATTTAGTGTCGTAGAGGTGGCTGCACTGGATGTTAGACTAGTCTATTATGAGGCGCATAGAACAGTCGGGATGGCCTAATGTCGCTTTTTATATTGTATTTATTGCGATGAGCGAGAAGAATATACCAGTGTCTGTTGCGCAATGCATCATTATTCGTTTTTTTGGTGAAAGATAATGTAGAATCCCAGGAAATTTATCAAAATTTTGTAATGAGTACCTCTCCAAGTGACCGAAAGTGCTGGAAAATTCGCCCGAAAAACCCGATATAGTACACAAGTGAAACCTTGTGGAACGTGAGGCCGGACTCTCAACTAGTAGCAGTATAATAGCGACAGAAGTTTCACAGGCCGGAAAACCTCCGAAAAAAAGGAAAATTGACGTACTTGGGAAAATGAAAACTTTTCGCTTTCGGCTCACATGAAAATTATTTTTGTGGGCTTCATTGAAACTATCTGTTTGCTTTGCGCTACCCAAAATTAAAAAAAATCATTAGAAAACGATGAAAACCCGCTGAAATACAATATTTTATCACGCGCGCGTGATTTCATGAAGCTTACTAACTTTCGGACGTTTCGCGCCGCTAACTTCGCCGTCGCGAAAATGGGCTTCTAACTTTTTTTTGTAAATTCATTTACATCGCTAATTTTTTCATTAACTTTTTTTTAAAATGTCTGGGAACAGTTGTATCTTTGCGAAAAGTCCTTCAGTAATGTTTATCGGTTCATGGCGCCCCAAGAAACTTTCAAGAACATTTCCTAGATAGCAAATTCAAATTGTTGTGATTAGAACAAAAAATCCATTATTGATTCGCAAAGAAACTAGGCTATGAGCGAAAACTTTTAGTCGTCGTAGCCTTTCACAGTCACTGTACGACCCACACTAAAATTTTTTACCCGAGCGGGTCAAAATTTTTGACATGGGCCTTACCATCTGACCTCGAAGAGAGAGAGAGAGAGAGAGCGCAGATGCTGTACCACTCCGCTGCTGCCAGTCAGTTTGACGCGTGTACCACGTGAGGTTTTTGGGATGAATTTTCCGGCAGCTTAGGTCACTTCTGGCGAGGGTTTCCCGACCTGCAAAGCTTCTAGCGCCATTACACTGCTACTAGTTGAGAGTCCGACCTCACGTTCCACAAGGTTTCATTCGTGTATCATATCGGGTTTTTCGGATGAATTTTCCGGCAGTTTCGGTCGCTTCTGGCGAGGCTCCTCCAACCTCCAAAACTTCTGGCGTTGTTACGGCGTTCTTATTTGAAGTTCGGACCCCACGATCCAAGAGTTTTCCAGCCCATTTTTTCACCCCATTTTCATATCCGACCTGTACAGAATGCCAGAAATGCCGTTAGGTGATGTTCTAATTACGGGCCCCCCGTTTCCAAACTCAAACGTCCTGAACCTATTTATTGTAGCCAGCTCTGGGACTATAAAATTATTGGAAAAATTTGGCTGAGCAATGATAGAAGAGAGTCTCCTATCAAAGGATATCTGGAAGGAATTTTTCAAAATCATTTGAATAAAAAAGTTGTCAGCATAGTTGTCGCTTTTTGAATCTGCGAATAAATCAGTTAAATCTAAAAGAAATTATTGTTTTATTTGGAGGCAAACACAGATGAATCAATCTCGATAGAACTCTTCTTCAAATGGATAGAAATTGTAAGAAGTGGAAAAATATTTGAATGAAACAAGAATGAAATGTCCAATTGTTGGTTTTAAGAGTTACATTTGATAAGTGAGTTGAAGCCATTAACAATTAAATTGATTTGTGTAATTAGTTTAAATTTCGATTTATTATCTAAAATATAATATGTTGGAATCGATTCTATACTCTTATTTTGGAAGAAAATACAAGAAATTATTTATCACGGATTAAATCGGTTAGTGTCTTCGAATCAATTTATAAGGAGCTCTAGTTTAAAATGGTCGTGGTAAATACTTTACCACGACTAGTATATTGTACGGTCTTCACACAACAGACGCAAGACAGCGCTACAGATCGGTTATTTACTGGAAGAAGAAGGCTCCAATGCTACAATGATGTCATGGCCAAATTGAACTTTATATGATATGTCTTTATCAAGATTCGATACGATCTGCCTGTGGTTATAAGAGTACGTGCCATACAAACAACATATTGTAATTGCGTATACATTGAAGGATCGAGAAATTATTGTTTTAATTCGCGAAGTTCCTAAAAAAAATTTCATTGAGAGTTAAAAGTGTTTATAAATATTGTCTTCCGACAAAGATTCCCTTGACAATTAGTCCCGATTAAAATTTTATTTTTCACTTTTATTGATCATTCCAATATAAATTGGAAAACGAAGTATCTAAGGAACAGCAATTGAATAATTATGTTTCAGGAAATCAAACTACAATTTGAAAAAATTATTAAATCGGCCAAAAGTTTTAAGAGAAAATAATCTTCAAAATCAAGATTTTATTAAATCCTCTATTTATCCGGAATGTTTCTATACATAACTTCAAATATTTGAGAATATGACCAGTTTAATCAAACTAAGGGTAGTTTAAAATGATATGAATAGAGACATAGAATAATTATTAAGACCAATGGATCATAACGATGCTTGTTTAAAGGCTCATGTAGACTAATCTCTATATACATTGCACGTGAGCATAAAAAACTACATTTTCGGACACGTGTGATTTTCACAATGACGAGATTAAATTACCACTCATCCATATTAAGGATTACACATCATGACGTCATTTTTAAACAGATGGCTTGCGCTTGAACAGTACACCCCCTGACGATGAGATGTAGTCGATGGGGTGAGATGCAATCTGCTGGCCTTTGTTGTCTGTCGGAGCATTAATTTTCATCATTTTGAGGGAGAGTAATAGAAAGTTCTAGAGGAAATTGATTCGATAATATTTACAATTTATTTCCACGGGACTGAGAATGGGTTTTAAATCTATGAAATTAGAGTTTAATTCATGTGCTCTCTAAAAAGAATATGTTCAATAATTTCCCTAGGTTTTTGTAAAATTGAATGAAATAAAATCTAAAATATGGTAGTAAACTATAATCATTAAACATTAAAATACAGTTTGTTCTAAATTATGAGTCCATTTAGCAAGCCTCTAACTCAATTAAATAAATAATATTTGAGAATGGAAAATAGTAACAAATAATATGCATAAAGGACGTAAAACCTTCACTTGCGCTTCTTCGAAATTTCGATATTGACACCTTCTGTATCTGTATTAGAACAACTTTCCATTCAAAAGTACAGCTGGCTAATTTGAGGTTTCCTTTTATATTGTATACCTATAATACAGGCATCTAAAAATCACATCGAAATTAGTAACCATCACTTTTATCTTATCCGCAATACCCTCATCTTCTATATATTTATTTCCCTAA
This sequence comes from Diorhabda sublineata, assembly GCF_026230105.1. Lineage (NCBI taxonomy): Eukaryota > Metazoa > Arthropoda > Insecta > Coleoptera > Chrysomelidae > Diorhabda > Diorhabda sublineata. The sequence continues at coordinate 10,835,181 of NC_079484.1, forward strand.
AATTGACGGATATTGTACATGAATCATATCAAAAACAATGTGAGTTTAAGGTCGAAATCATGGAAACAACGTGAGGTCATTTTCATATCACGTATATTTTAGTAATGTCTTTAATCATCTTTTCTTGTTTAAAGTAGTTCGTTATAACTTTCAACATGCTTAAAACAATATAGGTACTTCAAATTAATCACGAAAATGATGAACATATGGATCAACTGTCATTTTAGCCTTCTCTATGGCTAATTTTTAGGTCATTCTCCCTAATTATGAAAAATGAAACAGTTAAAATGAATAGTAAAACTTATTCATGACACTAGTAACTAATACAAATAATTGAAATTCATTTTAATCAAATACAAAAAACTTGAAAATTTATCTAACTAACTAACTATACTCTAACTAACTAACGCTCTATACTAGACACATTCGTGATTTACCTAAACTACTCGTTAGAGTTAGTTTATTAATAGTGTACATACTTTTCAATTCTATTTTCATATAACGTAATACATTTACCATTACTATTTTTTATTACCCAATTTTCATTTTCAATGCCAATAACTATCTCAATATCTTACCACAAATCGAATTTCGTACGATTTTCGTTAGTTTATTTCAGTACCACAACAAGCTCTACGATGTATATTAGCTTCTTGCTTGACATGGTGCAATGCAATGCAAGATGCAATATTACTTCATCAAAAGCATGCACAGAGGAAGTTTAGCTTTTTGCAAGTTCTCGCACTTACAATATTATCGGTTTGATGGCATTTTTATTGCATGCACGTTCAAATTCTAGGGAGAAATGACTTTCTGATCTGCTGATAGTACATCCCTCTCTAATAATTTCTCAGGTATCTTACGTTTTATTTTCATTAAGAGTTTTTTAACTGTTTCTTCATCCAATTTCAACTAATTTTTGTATGTTTTTCCATATCTAAACTCATGTTTTTCCTTGTTCTATCCTGCCAAGGCATGACCCACCATAGTCTGGATGCTCTTCTACGTCCATCAAACTCCAGAAGCAAGGTAGAGACGATATAATAATTGCTAGTGATGTACTGACACCTCTCTTCTTGTTTATTTCACCTAGCAGTGTTATTTTCATTTCCAAATCGCTCACAAATATTACATAAAATGTGAGACTAGGAAATTGTTTACTTTTACTTATGGAATTTTGACTATTGGCAACCATGATGTAATGGCAAGAGATTTGCGGTCTTTAATGTGTTCTATTTTTGATATAGATTACTTAGGAATCAGAAAAATTTTACAGATTAACTTGTTTAGTAAAAATAGGTACGCACTGAGTGTATTTATGATATGTACCTGAGCTAATACAAGATTTCGGTAACAACAGTAGATAACAAGAAAAAACGTTCGGATGCGCCAAAAGCCCTGTACATTGTAGCTAGATTTTCCAATAAAGGTTAGAAATATTGTTGTATTTAAATTCCAAGAATCTGTTACAAACGAATTTTAAAGAAATACGATTGTAGGTTTTCCATTTAGTGAGGAGGTCCAAGTTATGTTGTTATCAATTTAGTTTAGTTGCAGCTTGTAAAGTGCAATGTGCAGTCTATGTGGACTATTCAAAATTCAAAATAACCGCCGAATAATGAATTCTTCAGCAGTTAATTCAATATCGAATTGTCAAATTGTTTTAAATGATTCACAGGCTAGCATATGGAAAAGTTTTGAGGAAACAGTAAAATTAGTCATTAGAATACTTGGTGTTAGGAAATCTACGAATTACATAGTTATTTAAAAAAAGTGCCGATTTTCAAACTAAAGCTACAGGAAAACCAAATTTTCAAATGGAAAATCTTTGAAAGTGAAACTTCGAAGAAAAGTGCATGCGTTTTCTAGAGAAAAATCCTGAAATGAGTTGAAGCACGCTATGAAAACTTTTAAAAGTAATAGGTTTCTGCTGGAAAAAGCATTCCAGAAAGTCTAAACCACAGAAGAACTATATTTTGTTTAGATGAAACATTAATCAGCGAGGGACCTAAATCAAATAAATTTTGGTAAGATGAAAGCTGGAGGCACGCGTTTCTAGATAATTTATCGTGGAATGACTGCTGTTAAATCATCACCAGATCAATGTTCTATAAATATTAATTGTTTTTAGGAACTTAATATAAGGTATACGTACTTACTTGCCAAAAGTATGATTTTCTTTACAACTGCACTGACTAGTCGGGTCATATGGAAATATCAAAAACTCACATAATAAGAATACATTTTCTAAAATTTCATTTTTGTGGCTGATACTATTAACAAGAAATAAGTGAATTCAATTTTTACTTGCTATTTACTCTTGCTGGACTTCCAATACTTGTATTGCAATTGTAATTACATAATTTCCAATCCATCTTATCAGTAACCATGTGGTTACGTTAAATGTTTAATTGTTTTAATAACTTATTGTCAATAATTACCAAATATATGATAATTCGCAAAATTATAGAGGAAGTAATAAAAATATAAATAATATATCACAAAAATTATTGGTTTTTTCATACCATATTGTTTGTATTGGCTACTTTTCTATAATATGTTCGTCCAGCGTAGTAGTCTTCTAATATGACTATTATTATATCCTACTTTTTATTGCACTTCTTGCTACATACTGACAAAGTTAAAGCTAGGAGATAGTTTTCATAGAATACACATAACACAAATGACCGCTTATTAAATCCAAATATCCTTAATCGAAATCAACACATCAACTATTCACTGGTTGAGTCTGTGAGGATGAACTTGCAAGAAGGATACCCTCCGAAAGTTGTATGCTGGAACTAAAACAAGTATCATGAAACTTGATTAGAAAAACCAATCAAGCAAAGTTATTTAGGAGTTTGTTTCCATTTATTGCACAAAAGCTAAGCCTTGTTTAATAGTGTCAATACTGTAGTATGGTGAGTATTAAAATTGAATATACATAGATGCATGCAGGAGTGATAGAAAGTACGAATTTTGTAGCATCTGCATTTATTTCGACTAGTATGTATCATAATCTTATATGCTGAAACAAGCAGTTATAGATTTGAATCCGTCCTACCTTATTAGTTTGTTACTATTGCTATTTTAGTGAGATTGAGTGGATCATCAACAACGCATTAACAATTTTGTGAAAAAGGTTCCAAAGAAGTCTATAAGAGTTAAAAACTGTTTATAAGTGTCTAGAGCGATTTAAAAGTGCGATCAATAGATAACAGTATACTGTATAAGAGTGTTCAAAATGGAAGATTTCAGGCGAATTCGCAGAATTGAGCTACGAGCCGTAGCCGTGAGCGAGCTGCTTTGGAAAACGATGGTGAAATCGAATTTTCAACACGTGTTATACACGATATTTTTCTGACCACCAGAGAAAAACGCGGTGATTATTTATTTTTATAAATTAAAGTTTATGATAAAGCTACTATAGTTTTGAAAATAAATTGGTGCTTGCAAACGGTTGTTGAGCATTTTAAGTTCTTGATACAACATTTTGAATTTCATGTGTATCAGAATGAAACTTCTTTTCTGGATCTGCAAATGTAGTTTCACAAAATAAATAATTATAACATTGTGTGAAAATGTAGACATCTTCTATCATCGACCTGTGTGCAAAATAAAAACATACGTTCGTTAATCAGATTTATGAAATTTTCCATTTCACACGGGTATGCCATTCGTTCGTTTCCGTGTTGAAATTGCTAAAAATTTAAAATTTCTGATAAGGTGAAACTGTATGAAACATGTCATATGTTGGAGAACTTATTCGTTCCAATAGGCAATTGAATATTGAAGAACTTGAGTGCCAAATTTGTTGCAAGGCATTTTATCACAACTCGTAGCTGTGTTGTAATGTTATCAAATTGAAGGTGCACATAAATAAACCTAATCAATGGTATAGAAATGTTTATAAAGGTATTCAAATAGTAATATGATAAGTATGTTTACATTTAGGTTTTATATTAAAAGTCAAAAACAACAATTTATTATTGAAATAGATTGATTATGAAACAATGGTCAGCTTTAGGGTATCGAAATATTGATAATAATTGAAAAATAATTTCATAATTATAATTATCATATAAATATTTATATTTATTTTTTGGAATCATACACTCACGTTAACTAACATTCCATTTATTAAAATATTTCTAGCACATGCTTTGGGGAAATGGATTTTACAGTATATTCGAATTCATAATTTCTTTCACCTGAAAACAGGTACCTACTTTTATAATTTTTTCTTCTTTCAGTTAATTTTATATTATTTTGATTAGTAAAAATATTATCTTCTTCATCGGTAATTGAGTATTCTTCATATTGGTTTCAATGCAGTTAACAATTGCTATTTGGGATTTGTTATTTCCTTAATTTTTGGAATTAATTGGGTTTGTACTGAATACACTGTTTTCACCATCACTACACAAACGCCCACTAATCCACTCTCTGATGCGCGTTTCGATAACCAAGTTATCGTCTTCAGAGTCTGAAAATAAGCTTTTTTAGTGTTGGTGTAGTGGTGGTGGAAACAGTGTATTCAGTATGAATATCGCCAACGGTTCCAGAAACTCCAACTTAATTGGGTTTGACTTCATATCTTCTATCATTAATTCTTCTTGTATATGCGTTTACTTTACTTAATTTAGGCTTAAGATTTCAATATCAAATTGAAATTGATAATTAATGAATTTAAACCTTGAAAGAACATCATCAAAAGTTTTGGAAAAGGGAAAGGTCTAAAAGCTTCATTCAAAAACAAGGATCATAACAAAGAGATCCCTCATTTACGATTTTATTCGGTACCAGAAGATATTATTAGAACAGCTAAACTTGATACCAAAGGAATGGAATACCATTATAAACATCATAGTCTAAGAGCCCGTGAGAGCCCCAAAAACTGAAAGTTCTTCTGTGTCTTCCCAGTCCAGCTAAGAATGATCCCCACCCATGAAACTTACTATGCAAAAAAATTATTGTATACACTAAGAGTGGTTGTTACAGACCATCTTACAAGGCATTTACAAATCTCATCAATAAATATTTTTACTCTGAACGTTCAAGTGCTGAAAGCCAAAGAAAATAAAACAAAAAAGTTATGTAGATACAAGCAACTCAATTCCAACTTTGTCGTCTACAGAATTTTAGCAATAACATCTCAACAAATTCTTCCAGTCAATAGTAAAACAATCTCGAACATCTCAGCTAGCTCCGTTTTCTGAATCAATAGGTCTGTCGATCTTCAAGATATTTCGGATGATTTTAAACTAGATGTTAATGATAAGATAATTATAACTTCCGAAGTGAATATTTTGAATAATAGTACTGCTGATAAAACTATCATGAGGTTATTTGTATATTTTTTAGTAGAAAAAAGTGCAATCAAAAATTCTCCCGCTTTATGCAGATGATATTCTTCAATTTAAATCTAATGTCTAGCATGGAGAAAGTTACAATTTTTTGAAAAAATAATATAATTTCCATAGCAAAAAATGTATTTTCATACTGAATGCAAAAGGGAATGACATTATCACCAAAAGAATCGTAAAAAAGTTTTAATGAAATTAGTACAATCATTAAAGAAGACGAAAGTTAAAAAGAGAGCTGCTTTTTATTAATATATTTACATGAATCAAATATCAAGTTATTAGAAGGAGTTTTTCAAGAAAGTTCTATTCATATGACAGCCACTTTCAAAGCACACTACGTTTAGGAAAAATGTCGAAAACTATTCTCTAAGGATAAACAATTCTCAACTGTTTGTAATAATATGGATTGAATCGTTAGATTTTTGACATTATTCCTACTGTAAAAATTTTATTCAATAAAAGTTCTTGATAAGAATTTTTCACTAGACAATTCGGAATTAACAATAGTCGATACGTAGTAAAATGTCTAAACAACAATTGCACACGTCGAAATGTCTGGCTACTAAAGAAGCATGGTTCAATGATTTAAACTATATATGAAGTTTAAGTTTTATATAACGGAAGTATACTTACAAATTATAATAATTTGGGGGTGTACGACTACGACAGGGGGCTGTAATAACACTAATTGTCTGACAATGAGTAACTGGAGCTTTGATAATATTACGAATCAATTATAAAAAAAATGAGTTTTATTCTATGATAAATTTCAAATGGAATTCTATACACGTTTTTTACATGTCACTATTAACTTTCATGCGTGAGGATCATACTCACCTTTTCTGGGACACACATAGAAGAACTTCCAGCTTTTATAAAAAAAGGAAGGTCTGGCCCTTTTGGGCTCTCCATTTATCGAATAATTGAATAAATTTGATAAAAAACCGAGAACATATGGCCTCATAAGTAATGTAAAGACAACAGAATATATGGAAATGAAATAAGATACCATCAATGGAAATAACAATAGACAACTAGACATATAGATTTCTAAAATATAGTGACAGTGAACAGTTTCATTTACTCAATGGTGAAAATTAACAATAAAAATAACGAAATAAATAAAACGTCCAAAGGAAGTAAAACATACTTTGGATACTCATACAACGGCCTGAAAATGAAGTTGAAATATGTGAGAGGAAATATTTGAAAGCAAAAAGCTAGAAGTTCGTCATGCAGAAGACTTATTAATAACTTGAGCTAAGCTATTTTAGCTCGACTTATGTTCTCTACCTTTAAGCAAAGATCAGATGTATATTCACATTTCATGTCACCCATGATGGTACACGTCTGCTATTGTTAACCTATTCAGTAGTTTCCTGATTTGGTCAATTTCACAAGACTTTGATCCATCCTTATACCTACTATTTCATTGATTTAAGTTTTTGACTAACGAGAGCAAACTAATTCCGGTCTCGATGTCGCTACTGCGTCAGTCATTAACAGAATATAACGTTCATAGTTCATAGTACTCAGTAACATTTTGAGCGTGGAGTACATAGGCCTTCGTTCTCCTCTATGTACCAGCAGCACTCCGGATCGTCTGTAATGCCCATAGTGTGGATATAGCTGGAGCATTTGTTTGGTGTGTGACGCAAATGTCCATCTATGTGCACCTTCGCTTGTATCAAGCCAGGTGTCTCTATCTATCTCTACCGAGCCTGCCTTGCAAACAGACCGTTGAGAGATGCGATAGCAACGCTTTTAGCTACACCGAGAATGGGTTCTGAGCCCATCAGTGAATTCACTGATCCCAGTATGGCAAGTGAGCACAACTTTTCAGCCGTTATGGCTTATATGACAGGATATACCATGAAACTTCTTTTATATCACGTAGATGTAAGGTCAACATTTTTGTTGTATACATCATTTACCTCTTATTTCTTTTCTGTTCCACCTTATCATAAAGTGACAAGTTCAATTTTATGCTTCCAACACTTGTTAATGTATTTATTTCAATTGTAATATAATTTTAAAGGAAAATATAAACATAAATTGTCATATTATTGGAGATATTTGTTTGTAATTACTGATTTCTGTCGTATAAGTTAATTGTTGACTAATGGAGAGGCCACGATGTACTTCGTAATAGCGGTAGCTGATATGTTGAAAGTTATATGCCCTGAGCAACCAATTACATGAATATTAATGACATTTGGAGCTCAAAGTTAGAGAAACTTGTTGAGCTAAGAAAAACGCTGTCGTTCAGTAAATTAATTATTCCCACGTGGAAGTAACTTGGATGGATTCAATTAATAAATTAAATATATATATATATATATATATATATATATATATATATATATATATATATATATATATATATATAATGTTTATACAGTGCTTTTCAGATAAAAGTATCCACCTTTAATAACTTTTGTAATACTGGTATTTAGAAAAAATCCAAAAACACGTGAATTTCTGTTGGAAGGGGCAAGCATTATGGCTTATTTAAACTTACTGGAAAATCCACCCCCTCACCCCTAGCAGCATCCCCTTTATTTTTTTAATTTACTTTTCATATTTTTTATGTAAAATTTGGATACTCCTGTTTGAGCTGATTTCAAAAATGTATAATACTTGTAGGTTAAAGTGGTTAGTTTATGAGATAAACAATTTTTCTTTTAAGAGCACAAATTTTACTTATTATTTACTTTCACCTTATTTGCCTGTACTAAAATGGGTTGTACAACAGTTCAAACTCTTTAATCTTTTCAACTGTGCTATTTATTCTACTTAAAAAATCCAAACAACAAAAAACTCTACTTTTTATTAAAGTTTGACATTGTCAACTAGAATTTGTAGTCACTATTGATAGTGTAATTTGATACATTATTTATTTTGTTTCTCTGAAATGGTTTACTCTTTGCAAGAAAGAATTGAAATTGTAGGTTTATACTACCAAAATAATAATTGTGCAAGAGCTGCTGCTAGAATATTTAACGAATTACATGACGGAAGACATGCAACTCATAAGTATGTAATTCAACTGATGGAGAAATTTACCACAACAGGGTCTGTTTGCAATAAAGTGCATAAGCGAGAGGGACTCGTAAATAACGAAGCAATCCAAGTGGCAATTTTAGGGCAAGTCAGCTTAGAGGCTCAACAACCCCAATCGTTGTCAACAATAAGTAGAGCGATCGGTGTTTCATCTTCTACAGTTTTCCGAGTTCTACATAAATTCAAGTACCACCCATACAAAGTTAAGTTGGTGCACGAGTTGAATGAAGATGATTTTGATCGTCGTCTAGAGTTTTGCGAATCAATGACGCAAATTATCAATAACAATCCACAATTGTTAAACAATATTTGCTTTTCTGATGAATGCTCATGGTCATTAAATGGCTTAGTAAGTAGGCATAATTGTAGATATTGGGCTGAAAGTGATCCACATATTATGCGTGAATTCCATACACAACATCCCCAAAAGTTAAACGTTTGGTGTGGTATCCTAGGTGACCACATTGTCGGACCTTTCTTCATCAACGGAAATTTAAATGTTGAATCATATCTTGAGTTACTCAGGGAAGGGGTTGACCCACGTATTACAACAATAATAGAAAATGATGATAACCTTTCCGAAGATTTACTGGTATTTCAACAAGATGGAGCCCCCCCACACTATGCTATGCCTGTCCGACAATTTTTAAACGAAACATTCCCCGCTCGTTGGATAGGTAGAAGGGGGCAGATGATGGAGTGGCCACCTAGGTCACCGGATTTAACACCCCTAGACTTCTTTTTATAGGGGTATTTAAAAACAAAAGTTTATACTACCCAACCAGAATCTCTGGATGATTTACGAGAGAGGATAGAAAATGAATGTCGACAATTAAATCCAGCCGTATTAAGCAATGTCAGAGAGGCATTTCAAAATAGATTATACCATTGTATGGAAGTGAATGGTACTCATTTTGAACACTTATTGTAACTTCATAATAAATAGCACAGTTAAAAAGATTAAAGAGTTTGAACTGTTGTACAACCCATTTTAGTACAGGCAAATAAGGTGAAAGTAAATAATAAGTAAAATTTGTGCTCTTAAAAGAAAAATTGTTTATCTCATAAACTAACCACTTTAACCTACAAGTATTAAACATTTTTGAAATCAGCTCAAAGAGGAGTATCCAAATTTTACATAAAAAATATGACAAGTAATTTAAAAAAATAAAGGGGATGCTGCTAGGGGTGAGGGGGTGGCTTTTCCAGTAAGTTTAAATAAGCCATAATGCTTGCCCCTTCCAACATAAATTGACGTGTTTTTGGATTTTTTCTAAATACCAGTATTACAAAAGTTATTGAAGGTGGATACTTTTATCTGAAAAGCACTGTATAATGTTTATATTGTTGAAAATTATATTATTTTGGATTGTAATAGTGGCATTTCTTTCTGAAACGAACATTTCATCAAAGATATTCATGTTATGTATTTTAGAAATGCATAGCATGACTTTAAACTCACCATTATCTGTATTTTAATATTTGTATCTTCGTAGTATCTTCGTTAATAATTAATCTCTACAGAAGTGTTACTTCATTTCGTTCTGTGAAATTTCCATTTTCCGTTTTATTTTTGTTCCCTATATATTTTTATTAATTTTGATTTTTCACATAATTCGTCTTCTTTCAGTGCTGAACTACGTAAATCAAATTGATCTTCTAAGAAAGAAACAGTTTTGATTAATTAGGATTAAAAAAAATATCAGTAAAAATGACGAAGTAGATAAAAGGTTTTGTTAAGGAAGTAGAACGAACTCTGAATACTCACAGAATGAGAACAAATTTTCAGAAAGGAAGAGTGAATATTTGAAAACATAAAAAAGTTTAAGCTGGTGATGAAGAAGGAAGACTTTGTTTTGAACCCTTAAAGATACAAGTAACTATATAAATGAACAATACTAAATGGAAATATAATCTGCAGAATACTAGCTTAAGTTTGTCCAGAGAACATAGAGTAAAAAATATGATAAATCATCTCAGGGTTTGATGCTTTTGTGTTTTATTAATAAACCCGCCAATTAATACGAGTATAACCCAAACGTTGTAGAAGGTATTAGTTTTGTGTGTGGGCGTTGTATTGTCGTAAGTTTTCGAAAACAGTTTATGGATTAATTAACTGCCATAATTGCTTCTGTAATTGGAATGGACACGAGTTGAGAGAATTAGGCCATGTCGCACAAACCATCCCTAATTAATGGATACGATTATAGTGATATAAATATTTCAATTACCTAGCTCAATATACGTGAGGTGCATAAACTTTAAATAAAACTAAAAACGATTTATCTCAAAAACCAAAATGAAATTATTGAGAAAAATACACTCCCAAAAAATAGGGCTTTATTGGTAGAAGATCAAATCTGTAACAAAATACTGAAACAATATAAAATATACTCGAATCATCAATATTTATACTGACAATTCCTCAATTTATTCAACTATGAAACAAGACAAGAAAGTGTGTAAAGAAACATAAGAAAAAAATAATAGTATTAAACAAATCAATACACTATATTAGACAATACTATAACGGCTATAAAATGAACTGGTGTGTGATAGCTGCAAGGTCCAGCTCGTTCGGATGTCCGTTCACACGGGTAACAAGGTCAATACAAGGCTGATTCTCTCGGTAGAATTACCTTTTTTGATATAACCAAAAACACCTTGCAATATGTTTCCAATAAACTGATCTACCTAAACAGTCGAGAAATTGTACTGGCAACTGGACTTTTAAAAATGCACGGTTATTTAGGATATCTACATTATAGGCAACGATCCGGGTTTCCGCTGGCGCATGAAGGACAAGGAAACTGCAAACCGTACCATCGGTGAGTGCGCAGCATTTTTAGGTGTGTTTAAACAGTTAAAAAATTTGGGCAAGCCTATCAAGTGTCGTTAAAAGGCACAAGCTCAGATACCTAATTAGCTTTTCGAAGGATATCAGCCTTTCACAGTTTTAAGTGAGGTATGACTGGCCTATCAGAAAGCCTATTTGCGTAACGGACCTGACCGTCCACTAACCCAATTACTAACTATGAAATTAAAGGGAAAGAAAAAATTTTACTGAACAAAATGAAGTGAAAACTCGGCCAAAACAGGTAACCAGAAAAGTATTTCCTATAAAAGTGAACTTTTAATTTAAAAAGCCCGAAGTTCTGATTAGAAATAAAAATATTGAAAATAAATAGAATCAGTGAAAGACATCCACAAACAATTTGCCCACCCTATAATGTTCTGAAAATAAAATATTCACCAAATTATTAGGGTCAGGTCAGGAAGATGAACTACAGGATAAACAAAATTATTTTTATTCAAATCAACCGAAAATAAGGGTTGAATTTAGTAGAATATATAGTAGAATAAAAAGATGTATAGGTATGTCTGGAAGAATTAGAAATATCAAATAATGAAGAGTATGTAGAAGAATATAAAATTCAATAGTACTGATTAATATATGCTTGTGTGCATAGAAATCGGCCCACTGTAAACTTTTGACTTTAACTTTATTGTTTCTTAAATTCTTCATCAGATCCAAAAAAAGCTATTAAGACAATTCAATATGCTATCTGCAAAAATAAGCTCTGGGATCGAGTTTGGATTGAAAAGCCTAGTTCAAATTTTTTTTGCTCATTCCATAAATGTTCTATTGAATAGGTCAGGACTGTATGCTGGTCAGTCCTTAACCGGAAAAGCGATTTCTACGATGTAATCTTGCACTATTCTGGCGGTATATGTCCTTGTATTGTCATGTATAAAGATAAATTCGTCTCCAATGTAGTCGTAAAGTACTACATGAATTGCTATAATCTCCTCGATATATCTATCAGCCGTTAAACCTCTTCTTCTGTGAGCACGGTCGCCTCTATGAATGAACACAGAAATTGCAGGATCATGCAGGAACCACCTTCATGAGCACTTCGCTCTTCAAATCTGCAATCCGCAAATCGCACTCTTGGTCTTGGGTACACTTTCCTTCTTCAGTCGCTACTATAGAGGCATATTCTAGTCTCATCTGAGAACAAAACAGATCCCCATTGTTCCAACATTCAATTCAGATGATCCTGTGCAAAACGTAGGCGTGCTTGCCGATGAGCTGGAGTAAGTTTTGGACCAATCGCAGGTGTTTTAGGGATCAGGTTATTTTCATGCAGTCTTCATCTTACTGTCCACTGACTAATTGTCACTCCTCGCATCTGACGGAGCTATCATTGCACTTGAACGGTATTGAGGTGACGATTTCTTAATGTTGTTGACACAATAAAGCGGTCATCACGGGCAGTTGTAAATCGGCTTCTATCTATTCCAGATCGCCTATTGGAAAATCCAGGCTTCTTAAAACGCTGACACACTTTTCAAATCGTTACGCGGGTCATATCCAATTGTCTAGGAACAGCTTGCTAACAAGTCCATTTTCGATTAAAGCAATAATTTCGGCGTATGCATTAAACTAACACATTTCAACACTATTGAGATTATAAAAAACAAATAATATGCAAATTTCTCTATCAAGCAATAATTCTAATATGTTATTATTTCCGTTATAATCACCGAATGAACACGTTTCATTTGTTCACCGGATGCTACGCATATAAACGATGAACGTTGCTGATAAATTTAATACATTAAAGCATATAAAATTGTCTTTCAAACAGCATATTTTTCTTTTTTTTCTTATAAATAATTCAAAAAACAATATATTTGAACTCAAAAGATTACAGTGGGCTTACTTCTATGCCTGCAAGTTCAGTTTTCCAATACATTTTTAAACTAATTTATTCAAACAAAAATAAATTCAATCAACTATATCCTCGTCATTCTTTTCAACTACTTATTCCAATGTAGTTGACTCTCTATATTGTAGAGAACTTGTGTGATTGATTAAAAAAATTTGCTAACAGCATTTTCGTCATTATTGAAATACTTTCTAAGAGAAATCAATCAATAGATGCCCCAAAGTAGGAGATAACCTAATATGTGAGAACTATAGATTAATATGCTCATCCCCAAGTTTTGAGATAGACAAATAAAAACAAATATTTATGATTGGTCTTCTTTGTTTTTCCAAATATTCTTAAAAATATTTTTTCCTTTCCGGTTGAGGTATAGCTAAAACATTTGATTTGAACGCATCAACCGCTTCTTTTCTATTTGCCAAAATAAAAAAGAATCATTGAATACCGATTAAGGACGTGGATAACCCATGAATTCGATGTTATGACTGTTCAGAATCCTTTTTATTTGAACCGATGTGTAAGAGTTTGCATTTATGTGGTGGAGAAGGATTTGTCTTTTGCGATTGGTTTCTCTGCTTTTTTCGAACATTTCTGGAAAATAAATGCTGGTGTACCATTCAGAATTGACCATTCTACGTTGCTCTAGTGGAACGGTGGCGACTTGTCCAGTTATTGCAAAAAAAGTCGATTGTTGTTTAGTTTTGAGTTCATAGTTCATAGTTCAATAGATTCATGAGTCGTCTCCTGGCACGATCTAATTTTTTTTATGTTAAAAGCAAGCACTCTATTACACCTAGGTAATACAAGTAGTGCTTGCGGTATGGAGATGCCTGTGGATTTGATTACAAACTTCTGTAGGCGGTAGGGTTTTGGAAAAACGTGCCTTAGTAACTAATTCCACAGGCTTGCACTTCCCCAATGAAATGAGTCCCGATAAATTGAAGTTCTGGGCATATGCAGGAGTTCATGAGCCAAGTGTGCTTGTCGAGTACGTTCTGCAAAAGGTCATAGAGAGAGAGAGAGAGTTAATAGTAATAGATAATAACTAGTATATAAGTCGTATATTAGTCCATAGCAAAAATTTAACCAGAATGTAGCATGACTGGAATTTAATATTATTATTAGAATAAAAGTCTGCCCTCAAATTATTGCGAAATGCGGGAAAATATGATATCGATTTGATTTTAATTGGTAAGTGATAGTGCATTCTTTGCATAGTAAAATATTGAACCCTTAACTAATTCTGAACGTGGGGTATGTAAATAAGTGTATAGCCGAGCAACGTCCTTTCTGAAATTGGAGAAGCGTGCTTACGAATTAGGCAAACGGATTTAAAGATAAAAAATCAGAATTTTCAATCTTTTAAAGAAGTCCCTGCAGTGACTTCTTTAAAATCATATTTTACACTGGTGTCTAGATAGGCGATGTCTTTTATAAATAGAAGAAACAAAATAGGACCTAGTACTGAGCCTTGAGAAACTCCAGATTCTATTGGATTGCAGATGACATCCTTGTATCAACCTTTACAAGCTTCTGTTGGTAAGGTATGACTTTTACCATACGAGAGGTGCTCCCTAAAACCGTAGTTCTACAATTTGTTAATCAAAATATTATGATTAACACAATCGGAAGCCATAAAAAAATCACAAGTTGTTGCAGTGGAGTGATGGCTGTTAAGCTAGAGTAGAATTATTTTCGAGGGAAAATATAGCATCATTGGTGCATTTGTTACTTAAAAACCCAAATTGATGGGTAGTATATATTTTATATTTAAACAGAAATGATCTGTTTTTGACCAATATTTCTACGATCCTAGATAACGCGGGAAAGAGTGCAATTGGCCGATAATTCGATGCTTGATTTTCATTTTCTCCTTTATGCAGAGGTCATTTGGAAAAAATGCCATTTTGAAATAAAACGTTAATCAAAGTGGTAAGGTGATTTAATGTTAAATTGGGCAGACTCAAAAACATTTTTAATGAAGTCCATCAGTTCCAGATGAGTATTTATTTTTGATGTCATTATTTGTAGAGCAAAGCTCTGCTAAAACTACGAGCATAAAGAAGAAATTATGTAAGTTAGTATCAGGGAGATATGAAAGCGGATCATGACAAGGATTTATAGAATTTGATAAGTTTTTCACTACATTCACAAAGTAATTATTAAGGTTATCAGGTGAAATAGAGGTTATGCTGGGTGAAGAAGCCTAATTTCTTAGAACATTCACATGGACCAAGTTTTGAATAAGACACTATCCGAGAATTTTTTTAGGTGAGATAAAGATTGCATATTCTTTGCAGATATACGTAAACCTTTAGTAGACCAAGGTTTATTTTGCTTATTTTTAATACACCTGAGGGGAAAAGAATTGGAAGCCAGACTAGTTAGTGTTTTATCAAATCTGGAAAATTCGAAGTCGACATCACCAGATAGCATCTTCCAGTCAGCTGTTTGGCAACGGTGCGTGAAGGTTTGATAACTTTTTCCCAAAAAGATATGGCATAATTTGCGAGAAGCATTTTTAGTATTGGATTTCAACGAACATTTTGTTAACACTGCTTCGTGATCGGAGAAACCTGAATAAAACACAGTATGGTCGGTGAATTCTGAATCATATGATGACATGACATAGTCTACAGTACTGGAATTGGTATTAGTTATTCTGGTTGGTGCTTTATATGCATGACCATACCAAAAGAATCCAAAATTAACTGAACATATTCTTGACCAGCATACACACTGGAATAATCAATATTAAGATCGCCAATAGAATTAGTTTGCTTTTTAGAGATAAGGACTCCAATAAAGTCAGTAGTTTGTGACAGAAAGTATGCACGTCAACGTCAGGTGTTCTGTAAATTCAAACAATATAGAGGAGATAAGTCTTGTGGTAGAAGATAGAAAATTCGAATACTTTCTCAGATATTGAACTGTGTTATTTCGGAAAAGTCATTCTTTGTGGACATAGTCATTTATTTGCACCAATCGACATAAGCTTTTGTGGAGCGATTGTCAAATTATTCGGTATCCAACGCGGACAAATCTTTTTGACACCCAATGTTCATGCAATATTGAATGTATGCGAGTGGATCTAATGCCCAAGTATGCCTCAATTTGACAGTATATCTCAATACGATCTTGCAATCTCGGGTTACGCACATTATCGATGTTTTCTAACAATAGCCGATTTTGGAGGACCTTCACGAAATTCTCGAAATTCAGAGAATGTGAAAAGGATGTGCATTGAAATATTAATCAGCTTTTTCGAATGATTGCTTAAGCCCACCCTTTTTTCAGTTGATCATACTGTCTAGTTTTTATGTATGCATAAATTTAGTATTTCAACATTTTAGATTCTTAATTTATTCTAAGTTCTCCTACATTTCAAGTACTAAAGAAATACAAAAGTGCAATACTCCCAAATGTATATAAAAAGTAATACATCAACGTCATGAGTTTTAAAATATTTACAGAAAAAGTTTGTGAAAGCTATTCTATTGTAAAATTTTCCACTAGTCGTATATAAAATGTCAAAAACATTTCTATGAGAACTGCATTTAAATAAATACCTCGTCTGTGGGAGAAATAAAATTTTCTTCAAGCAACTACGTTTAACGGCGAGATTTTCAGAAAGAAATTTCGCATGTAAACTGCCTTCCTTTCAGACTGCAAGTTAGTCGACCTGTTTTATTCGCAATAAATTACAACTGGGAGCTAAAAAAGCCCTACTGCGTTTTACATTTGAATATCATTACTGGATTCTAGCGTAAGACACACTTTTAAAATTGGAATATGTCTGGAAATTTTGTTCCTTTGTGAATATATCAGTAACGAGTTTACCGCGAGTTTCCGAAGAATGTATTTAAATGTCCATTACAGACAAAGTAGGATTTTTTCTTTGAGCAATTCAATCTCTTAAGCGTATTTCCTTTTTAAGCGTGGAATTGTAAAATAGATATGATTTGAAGGCGAAAATGGGACAATTTAGACGCAATTTTTATCTTCAGTGCTTTGTTTGAAAAGGAATCTGTTTTAGAAAATTCTTCCCAACTTGACAGGAATTGTTCCTAAATATGTATCTTCCTTTATTCAATTCTATTTCAATTAGTTATTGACCTTAATTCTATAAACTTTACAAATTTAAATACCAAGAGAAGCAGCTGTCCCTCATTTTCAAAAGAAAGTGGAGTATAGAGGGAACGTATTAATCATTTATACAAAATTTAGAGTAATAATCGTTCATTTATTTATTGCCATTACTACTACATTAGTATGAATATTACTATTAAGGTAGTTGGGTGCAAAAGAACGAATATAATTTAGATTTGCCGCTAATATCAATTTTTAATTGGAAACGTTTCGTAACAGTGTACCATATGTGTTGTTCAAAGATTAAAGCTGATCCACGGCGTTGTTTACAAACTATAAGGTAAATATTATTTTTTACTATAACAGCAGTGTGTAGTTATTGATTTAAATGATTTCTATTCGTGGGATTGATCAATAAACACCATCTCTTACGTTCACAATTCATTTAAATACTATACACTACACTTAACAAACTGATATCATTCACTTATCACTATCACTTAACTAACTAAAATAATTTATTTAAATTCGTCGATTATTTTGCTAATTCGTACTATTCACTAGGACTATTTATTATGAACTAAACATACTCCTTATATATCCCAAAGTAGTTCTCAAAAGATATATGAAAATAAAGAAACAAATAAATAAATAGACTTTCCTAGAGATTATTCAAAAGAAGAAATGTAAATAAACCGCTCGCCAAAAAAACTTATATATATATATATATATATATATATATATATATATATATATATATATATATATATATATATATATAATATATATATATATATATATATATATAATATATATATATAATATATATATATATATATAATATGTATATATATATATATATATATATATATATATATATATATATATATATATATAATAACAAAGATCATACGAATTCCGGGCATTAAATAAAATTAACATATTAACAGATGGTTTCGACAGTATTGCCGAATGAGGCAAAATTATTAAATATTCAATTGATCTTAATTTTGGTTTCTGTTTTGCAGAAACTACAAAACCTCAAAGCACAAGCCTTTGAGAGTAGTTATTTGCTGAGAAGCTCGTAACTTATTAATAATTCCATTTTCATGCGACACTACAACAACGGTTAAGAAAAGGAAAAGATGTCAAGTCTTTAGGTAGATTTAAAGCAGTTCTAACGAATATTTATTAATTTATTAAATATTTATTAATGAGTTAAAGTTCTAAGCTATCATAATTTCTGAAGATGACAGGAGATAACAAAATTGCGTGTTTTTGCCTCCAACTATCACGCAAAGAAATGCTTTGTGAATATTTGCAATCCGATAAATATTACCATTTTTGACAATTTCTTTTGATTGTTCAAGCTCGTTCAAGTTCAAGTTCAAATTTACGTATGCGATAACATCTTCGACTGATTAAAATCAGAAGAAGAAATTGAAAACAGACTGAAGTCGCTGGGGTTCAGATGTGTTGTCCTGATTTTCTTCAATTGCTGACGCTTTTCGAATCGTGAGTGATTGTCTAGTTATTCCAACAGTTATCTGTTGTTCAAATCTGGTCTTAATCAGTAACATATCCACTGCCATATTCAATCCATTCCATGCACCACATTGCTTCCCGAGGCTTTCATTTCTTCTTCTTGCTTCCTTCACTGAGATATTAGAATTATATGAACGGCAATTTAAATAATTTCATTTTTAACATACCTGGTAGTGACGCACTCGTACATAACGCCATTAATGAAGTGCTTTTAATAAAGTTATTCCCGTCTTTTAATAAAGGAAGGCATTAGCTTTATCAAAATCGGCTTCCTGGTTCTTCTTTTTTTTAATCGGTAGCTAGTTGCCTGTAAGACATATAGGCATATCCAAATTACCGGCGTTTGCTGTATAGTTTTTATTTTCATTTTTGATTTATATAGAATGTTCAAAACCAAAAGATTTAATTTTCGCAATCAGGACGATATTGTGTTGTTTGGAGAAACGAAATTTTAACTTTGTATCCTCACCAGAAAATTGGTTTTAATTAAATGGATACTATCCAATATTACTCGTTCAATTGTTATGTTACATTAATTAACTGTTGACTTTTGTAAAAAATAGACTTGCCTATTAGGAAACATGAATTTTGGTAAAAAAATTGCTAATGAATTTGTAAAATAAGTATAAGGTATAAATATTTGGGGAGCATTTTGTATAAATAATAGCATTTTATTCGAGAATATCTCAAAATTCAATTTTTTAGAAATACCAGCGATAATGTTCTGATAACTCTATTTTTGAAGTTGATTTCATTGAAAGTAAAATCGCCATTATTCCAATAATTTCCTATTAATTTTCAATTCTTACTGTCATATTTAAAATGCTTTTAGTGCAAACTACCTTCGTTCTGGTCCCCTAAACAAGTTATATCTGCTCTTAAACAAGTTAATTGGTCAAGTTCTTCATCAATTTGTCATTTTGATTCATGAACTATGATAAGATTTTCACTTCTTATATATTCAACTCCACTACTTTCTCGATCATCTTCTGAATATACAACAAGTTTTGAAATGTGTTTCTCGCAGATATAGTCAGTTTGTCTTATCGTATTATTTCCACAGAATTATTTGGAAAATATTATTTCATTCAAAGACTGAAAATGTATACTTATAACAGAAGATTACGTTTATCGAGCCATAGAAGTAAATTCTTGCGTAAATTGTTTTGAAGTGCGAAAACTCGCAGCTCTTAAAAGAAACTTCAAGCCGTCGAGTTCTAATGAAACCTTCTGCAACTGAAAAGCTGGGATGGAAATATTAGGATATGCTTGTACCATTTAAACAGCTAAAGCATCTACTTAATATCTTTTCATCTGACGTGAATTGTTTTCAAGCTCTTGCCTTGTTAGTCACCGAGAAGACAGTTTCGGAAGCGGATGTATTCGAACAATACCCTAAGTGGTTAATAAAAAAAATGTCAACGCATCCTATTATACCATTAATAATTCCTGTATTATGAAGGATGTCTCATTAGTAGCTGAAAATACATTAACTATTGAATTGGAATATTTAGTTTAACTCAAATCCCTCATTGAGTTATAGGGTGTTTTATTAAAAAATTAAAAAACAAATGGACCCATTAGTTTAAAACCATTTGGCGTATCCTTTTCATATTTGGCAGGATGTTTAGGTACTGTAAATCTTATTGAATTATGTTTAATAACCATTTCTGACTAAAATCAGAGGCATGTGACAAGGATAAGTTGCTACAGTGTAAAAAAGGATCTTGAAATTATTTTGGGAAAGAGATGAAACTAATACCTCGGAACCTTATAGATACGTAACTTTGTAAATCCTATTCCTAGTTTTATTAATGCTTAAACGAAATAATGAAAAATTTGAAGCCTTTACCTTTAGACAAGTGACTTGACATAATTTTTTCATCAAAATTTATGAAAAATGGATGAAATTTGAGTTTATTTATAATTATAAACAATTAAGTGGATAATTCTTTTATTGTAATGATAAATCTGGTAACTTTCTATCAATCAAGATAAATCTTTTTCAATAATTTCGTGCTGCAGTTTAGAATTTTCAGATTCCAAACGATTTCTTCCTAGTGTTAAAATAAATTATCACCCAAGATTCAATCTACTTCAAATCTAAGTGCAGGTCTACTAATAGTAACATATCAAGAGCAAATTTGGACTTGATCAATTCGTATTAAATCGCGAAATATGCGCCATATACAGAGCAAAAAAAACGTACTTGAAAGACTTCCACGGACTTACCCACGCCTATTGACATGCTACGCCTCCGTTGCAGCGTTATTCATAATTATGATGGTGTGATCAAAAGTAACCTAACCTAACCTAACCTAAGTACCTAACCCTTTTTTTCTGTATGAGGAGAAATCCTCATTGACACCCGGCGTCATAGTTGGGTAGTGTCGGACTCTTACCAACTATAAACTCTCTTGGGTTCCCTCACTTTGCAATGGTATCCGCTCTTGCATTGCTTCATTGCAAAGGCTGTTTTTTGTTATATATAGTTTCTACTCTCTTTCTCTTTGGTTTTTATTATAGTCCCTATCATTTCATAAGCGTACTTCCAAAACTCCTCTGATTCTAGAAAGCATTCCATTATGTTGGTATATTGAAACTTCTTCCTCGTTTCTGGGTATACAAGTTTCTTACTTCTTCATACTTAGAGCAGTGGAAAAACCTATGCTCAGCATCGTCTTCTTCAGTGCAATAAGTGCATTTAGGAGTGTTTGATCTCCGCCAGGTATAAAGGTACCTGCGAAAGCATCCATGGTCTGTGAGTGCTTGTGTTAAGAAGTAGTCAGTTGTCCCTTGCTTCCTGTTTACCCAAACTTTGATGATAAGAATGAGTGGGTGAGTCCATCGGCCATATGTTCCGTTGTCTTATTTCACTTGCCAGCTCTGAATGAGATTTGTTCTTGCGTCAACCTTCGACACTCCGTCGTACCTGTCTTTTCTCTCCTCTACTTGTAGCTCCATAGTAACCAGCCTTGCAATTACACCTATTCCCTCGACAGATACAGTCTGACAAACAATGGATATACGAACAGCGATTTTTATCTGTAGTCGTGTAAGCTTGGCAATAAATGTTTTACTTTCGTAGACAGTATACGATACTGAGCTATCCATAATCTGGTTATGGACCATGCTAGAAAGGATTTTTCTCTCAGATGCACTAGAGCTTCCTATGGCACTATATTCGCCAGATATGAAAATGTTTTTTCTGCTTTTCCTTTTGATTTCTTTTTTTACGTTGAGTTTCGTGTCTATCCAAACTCCCAGGTACTTTAATGCCCAACCATATTTGCCCAAATTTCCTTTTATGTGGAACAGCTCCTATATTTTCTGACGTTAGCTCTAGACGTTTGCTTTTAATCCAGTTTCCTACAAGCTGCAGTGCTGTGTTGGGCGGGTTCATTAGGAGTTGTTTTGTTACAGCTTTTACCACTAGGCGACGTCCTCTGCAAAGCCAACTAGTATAACTTCATGTGGCACTTCTATTCTCAAGAGCGCATCATACAAGATGCTCCAGGGAGTTGGACCAGTAATTCCTGTGGTACTCCACTGTTCACGTCGAAGATCCTGAAGTTACTTTTTGCTTCAGCTATTATATTTCTATCAGGTACGATGCAATGATGATTATGAAGCTCTCATTTATTCCTCTCAATCTAACTTCATCGAGAATGTATTGCTACGATGCAGGTAACTAGGTACCTACCTTGGAGCACACGATCTTATCTGATGACGTCTCAATTGAAGTTTTTTAAATCGGAAGATGTCGTGTTCTAAAGTAACAAAGCAGTAGTTCCATCTTTTCAAAGTACAACAATAATATTGAAATATTAGTCAATTTTATACAAGTTTGTTTATGTAACACAAGTTATATCGTGTTGTTGCGAACTCATCTCCGCCCTGGAGCTGGTCCTGTTTGGATATAGCGGAGTTCTGAAATCCGGCGGAGGCACCATTTTTGATAAAATACCCGAAATTAGTTTGATCTTTGTTTTTATATAAGTTTTAATGGCAAACGATTTGTATACATTGTTTCTTTTCAATAACTTCTAGGAAGGTCTATTTATTTATTTGTTTTGTCATTGTCTACATTTTTCTAGATCTTTTGAGAGTAATTTTGAGATATATAAAGGGTTTATGTAGCCAAGTTCAGTTCAGCTTATAATAAATAGGGAACTTAGTTAGTTAGTTAGTTAAATGATAGTAATGAGTGAATTATATTAAAGTTAGTGTAGTGTAAAGTATTTGAATGAATTACGAACGTAATTGACATTGTTTATTAATCAACCCCACGAAAAGAAATCATATAAATAAGAAAAACATTACATTATCTTGAATGGTTAGAAAATTATCAATTAACAGAGATCGATAAAATATAGGTTATAGGACCTTTCATATAATGCTTTAACAAAATGACGCACAGGGTCATTATATTTTCAACAATATTTTCAACAATATTTTCAACAATAAGTTGCATGGATAACTATGTATTTCAAATTTATTTTTTATAAAAATTAAAAGATCTGGAACAAACAATATACCTCTAATTATTGAGTTCACGATGTAAAATAAATATTGATTTAGTATTCAGAAATCTGTACTATCTTGTAGATGTACCTAGATGGAAGTAGAAACGCCGCTAGCGCAACTTAAAACTTGTTAGAGCTTCGAAGTTTGTTTTATCGGGATCTGAAATTGACGTCAATTAAATTTAGCACATGCTTGTCGATAACCATGATGAAACGTTCAAGCAATAAAATATAATGATTCGTTTCCACTGAAAATGTAAAACTCAGTGAAAAATAAGAAATTGGGGATTTTTCTCAACCAGATCTCTAATTGGTGTAATTATTAAATATTAAGAAGTATTCCTGATTATGTGCATATGAATGATAATGAAATCACATCCAATGAAACTGACATCCAATAGTCTCACAGACTAAACCCTGGATATAATATCTTTAAGTGTAAATCTTCGCAACAGAAAAAGCTGCCAGACCGCTAAAAGAGTGGTGAATTGAAAAAAAAACACTACAATCTACTAAGATATCGAGGAAATATTGAAAACAATAGCATCAGAAAGGACAAAATCGAAAGTGGTAATTAGCTGTCGCGAGACAATCTCCTGAATTCGTCACACTGGAGTTAACCTCTTCTGGATACCTGGATAATTTGAAGTTGAAGGGAACTCCAGCTCAGATAGACTTGCTAAAAGTGGGGAACAGAGGAGAGAAAACCTAATAAGTTGATTGTGCTGCTAGTCAAGCATCAGGATATTTGGTCAAACAGAAGAAATAGCAGGATATCCAGAGTGATTTGGTTAAGGATCAATGACCATCAAACCAGAAAGATAATCAGATCAACAGAACACTCAATCCAGAAAAGCATTGGAGTGATCACTGGACATTATGCTATTGGCCCCAGATTTCAGAAAGGGAAAGTGAGAAGAGACAACTATTACAAAGTGTAACAGAGGAGAAGAGATGATCGAGCATATGGTCTGTCGTTGCCCTGTCATGATAAAAAACATTTCAAATGTTGGGTGACAACACAATAGATCACATCAAAAATTTCGCAAAATAAGCAATGGAAAAATAAAAAAAAAACTGAAATTCAACTATAAGAAGGAAAGCTAGTCAGATAAGTTTTTGAAATCTGGATAATAGAGGGTAACACAATTTGCTTCAGCCCTCCGAGTAAACCAAAACCAATATAGATCAAAGTTGCCCGTGATAAGCTAACCTTGTAAATGTACCTAGGTGGAAGTAGACCCACTTCTAGTGGATCTGACATTTTCGAAAACTTTCAACAACAAGAAATGTCTCTTGACCAGAGCCCTATTTGGTGTTATAATCAAGTGTTAAAAATATTCCTTATGTGACTTCATTTTGTTTAAAATTATAAACTGCGCAATTATTATTGTAACATGCCAATCGACCTGTTATGTTTTTAGTCGTTAAAACGCAGTAGTCACTTCTGTATTACCCACTTATAAGTTTTTGAAAAAATGAATCAGAATTCTAGTAAATTTGTGGTGAAATTATTATTTATATTCGTTGGTGAGTTTTTCTAAAACCTTTATAACTTGGTTTTTTATATGAAATGCTTACAAAATTCCTTTGTTATGTCATTAGAAATCTTTTATAATCTCCTTTTTAGTAGTTCCCAACTATACTCCTTTGTTTTGTCTATTAATCGATTCTTTTTCGAACCTCTGTAGCTGCTGGTTTGAGTATATAAGGGGCAAAAAACTAAGCAATCGATTAATAAAGCACTACATTATCAAAGACTTCATCTGAAATTGGACCAGTTGTTCTTATCTCTAACATATATATATTATTTATAATTCATAACTGCTTTCATCTTTCTCTTTATCTCCAAATCGTTTCCTTAAAAAGCTCGTGGCGTCCAATTTAATATTAATTGTTCACACCATCTGAGTACTATTTATATGTGAGAGTTGTCTGACAATTTTTTTAAGTCTATACCCTTAAATAACGTGCCATTGTTGATACTTTTCGACTAAGCAATTGTAATCTACAAGAAATAGTGTATACTTTGATGTTGAGTTTTCAAATATTAGCGAGGAAAATTTTATTTATCGACTTTTTCTGAAAAAATATTTCTTTTTTAGCCCTCTCAAATGCTAAATTTGTGCATTTTCACTCTGTAAAGTAACAAGAAAAATGGGAAATCCTGTACACCAAAAATATTATATTTTTCTTAGT
This sequence comes from Diorhabda sublineata, assembly GCF_026230105.1. Classification (NCBI taxonomy): domain Eukaryota; kingdom Metazoa; phylum Arthropoda; class Insecta; order Coleoptera; family Chrysomelidae; genus Diorhabda; species Diorhabda sublineata. The sequence goes on from NC_079484.1 coordinate 10,860,702, forward strand.
CACTCTAACACTACATAACCTCAAAATATACAATATTGTCAATATTTTCCAAGAATAAAGAATAGAACTGCTCCCCAATTAATGGAATATGCAGTAAAATGCTCCCTCACTCTAAAAGCAGCTGATGTTTCCTGTACATGGAGTAACTGAACGATTGGCTTCTGAGCATTAAATCCAAGTGACTCGATGTCTGATCGTCTTATGTACTTCAGCAAACTGGTTTCGATTCATTTGGCTATAACTAGCAAAATCAGTATCACTCATTTTAGTTGTAATTGTAAATTGTCTACTTTTTTTTCTTTTCTATAGAATAAATTTATTAGGTGATTTATTGGGATATTGGGTGGGTTCGACTGTCAAAAATGTCAGACATCTTCTGATTCCAGCTAGTCGCGATCTTCCAATCAAATCCAAACCCCACCGTTTCCAATTTGAAAACGCGTGTCTCAATATGCGGATCACCTCGCAGCACGTGTAGCACGTAAGTGATAAATTGAGTCTGAGCCTTACTTCTTGAAACCAAGCCCAAATTCTATATATCAGTGTGATCCTCTTGATGTCCAGGTTTTAAGTGTTTAAAATAGCCATGGCGCGGCGCTGCTATATAAGCATATACCAAGGGCTCTTCCACAAAGAATAAAATAGTCTAAGCTATTATCTTCGTAATATTGACAAGAACAACGGTCATATCAAGTCCAATCTTTTGAGTTGATATATCGCTTCGCTTTAATTTTTTGGGGTCCGTTTCTCATTTTGTGTTTTCAAACTTACTTAACAAGCTACTCATATTTTATTCACCAACTACATTATTTATTATTATATTTAAATTTTACAGTAAAGTGAAGTAATGTCGTGTAAATTGTGACGTCAGAAGACATTGTGACATATTGAGTTATATAGACCTTCCTAAGCTTTGTGGGAGAGTCTTTGGGCATGTACGTAGGTAGTGTAAAGTACATAGTTACATATGTATTCCATTTTATTTGTGTCGTGTTTTCCATATTTATTATAATTCATTTGGTATATAAATAGTAGTGAGCTAATTAGTTGAAAATATACCTTTTAAGATGCATCCGAGGAATAACTAGCATAATAACTAGACAACCTTATAGACATAGAAAAGTTGCATAGTGACCTCAAATGCTAAAATTTATGAATGATTTTCAGAACGAGGAGATTGGAAAAAAATATGCTGATAATTCTAGAGCACTCCTCTCTTCTGAACATGCAACAGTTAGGAAAAGACGTAAATAGTACTCAAATACTTCTTCTTCTTCCTGCTGTGTATAGGCATCATTGCCTGTTTTTCTTCACGTCATTGCCTCTGCTCAGTCACCTGGGAGGTTGTCACTCCATCTTTTCCTAGGTCTTCCAATGCTTCTTTGTCCTGCTGGTGATTTGTCCCTTGATATTTTCACAATTCGTTCTTCCGTCATGCGGTCGATGTGCTCATTCCATTTTATCTTTCTATCCAGTACCCAGTCATTGATATTATCTATTCCGCATGTTCGTCTTATGTTTTCAATCCTTTCTCTATCCAGTAGTGTTCTTCCCGCTATTCTTCGAACTATTTTCATTTCTGTAGTCTCCAATATCCGTTTCGTTTTAGAGGTCTCAGGACGGGTCTCTGCTGCATAGGATAATATAGGTCTGATTGCGGTCTTGTAAATGCGGGCTTTTGCTTCAGTTCGAATGTATTTATTTCGCCAGATTGTGTCATTTAGGTATACTGCTGCTCTTGAGGCTCTTGTAGCTTGGTTTCTTACTTCCGTCTCCACGTCCCCGTGTCCAGATATTTCGATTCCCAGATATTTAAATTTCATTTCCTGGTGGATTATTTTGTTATCCACTACAAGTTTACATCTGATCGGTGCCTTGGAAGTAACCATTGATTTTGTCTTTGCCGCTGATATTATCATATTGAATTTGTTTGCTGTTTTGTTAAATTAGTACAGTAGCCTTTGCAGATCGTCCTCGTTCTCCGCCAACAACATTTCATCCATCACTATGTTAAATAGGAGCGGACTGAGAGAGTCCCCTTGTCTAATGCCCCTATTTGCAGGTATCTGTTCAGTTAGGTCATCATTTATTTTTGCTTGGATTGTATTTTTTGAGTATATATTTTCGATTATTTTAATGACATTATGTGGTATCTGTTCATCTGCTAGTGAGATACATTCATTTATTTTATTTGTTATTATCTTTGTACTCAAATACATTCATATAATTTTCTGAAAACAGACTCATTCGTTTCAGAAAATAATATACCTATATTATGAGTATTTGCTACATTCTAATCGCTTGGACCATTAATTATATTAACAAAATTAGATTTTATAACAAGCAAATTCCAGAACATGAATGTGACTAAATTTATCAGGAAGATCCTATTGAATAAAATGAATATTTCAACTACTGTATCAAATCGAAACAAGATTTTGTGAGGGTTCGAGAGCAATGTATCATCAAAAAATGACAGAAACTGGAATATCAGCAAGAAAACATGATCTAGAGTTGAAACACAACCATGACAAAAATGAACAAGAATTGAAACTTACAGAAAACGAACAATTTCAATCTTAAATTATATAAAATTTCTCAAATTTTGCATCAAAATATTCTTATAGTAAATAAATGATTTATATTTTAATAATCTTGGTGAAGTGAAGAGAAAATGCTATAATTATATAACAAAAGAGTAAATTTTTGCCCTCTATCCTCTTATGTGACAGTAGTTTTAACACACGATTTTAACTAAGTTACACCAACACTTACAATTACAATATCTGACGCGAGTTTCGATAACCAAGTTATCGCCTTCAGAGACTGAAAGAAAACTAAACCGTCTCTGAAGACGATAACTTGGTTATCGAAACGCGCGTCAGACAGTGTAATCGTGAGTGTGGTGTAGTGGTAGAATGAACAATGTGTTTAGTGAGAATGTTCCAGAAATTCCAACTTATCTACAAGAAGCTGTTCTCTATAATCAAATGAAGCAATAATTAGCGATTAATTTTCATTGCTTTCGTCATGAAATTTCTCCCCTGGATCCGAATTAGCTGAATCGGGAATTTTTCTATAGAGAAATCGTCAAACTCCAAAGCACGCGCTTCTACAGCGACATGAAGCATATAAACGGAGCTCTTCATGCTCAACTGGCATCGATAAGCTGAGCTCAAAATTAAGAATCTGTAGTAGAAGTGAATAAAATCGCCAATGAGTTTCTCATTTCATTCCATTTCTCTTAATCGCAATTATGTTGAGTAAAACATACTTTTTCATTCTCTATAAACGCGTCTACATATACAATATCGCATAAATAATAAAGATCTATTTTGAAATTATTTTCAAAACAATATAAAATAACTATTTTTCTACACAGGAAGATATAATTTCCGCTTTCACCTCTAATTTTGTTATTTTAATGATTCAAAAACATGGTCTGAATGTTTCTCAAAATAGAATACAACTACATACCTGGCTGATACCACAACGAATATTGAAATATATCTCTGTCAAAGAATGTATCTCTGATTAATCTTTTATTGATATCTAATGGCTCCCAATTGCAAGAGTTTTTGTTAACCGGTTTCGATCTTTTTGGATCTCTTCAGAACAGTTTAATACCTACTAGTATGGAGACTCTAAGCTCCGCAACGCCAGCCTTGAAATATTAATATATCGCGTGGAATAATATTCTATACATCTTTTTTCAATGAACTGATATGATAGATGTTACAAAATATCAAAAAAGTATATTCGTCAATTTATATGCCAGATTTAAATTTTGAATTTCCATTCATTATCTTAAGAAATAAAGCCTTCCACCCTGTATGACTGTATGTACTAATTTATTACCAGAACTAAAGTACTGTTATTTGTCATCCATTTTCCTTTTATTTTTCATTTACGTGACACGACTTATATATTTTATACATTTAAATGTAACATTAGTATCTAATTTTTTGAAACTAACTTTAAAAATACTGTGATGACAGAATTACACGGAATCTACATCGAGACATGATAATGCTACACAGATTACACATTACGGAATCAGTATTAAACCAAGTAGAAACAAAAGACCATCAAAATCCATTACTAAGTTACCTGAGGGGATTACCGCAACAACACACCATACAGCAACAATAAGCGAGTTACAGAAAGGTCGCCATTAGCATATAGGACAAACTTCAGATTACATGCATCCTTTATACCATCCAACCACGAAGTATTATAGATATAAGGAGTCTGAACAGTATCGGGTATTTCATAGTATTCATGTACACAAAAATAAACTCAAATCATAGTTTTCTTTTCTGCCACTGGCTGCGCAAGTATTCATGACGTTATTATTATTTTATTATACATGTAAACATGCGCTAGCCCGCGAATATTAAAATTATTTAATTTAAATATGAAATATCAATTAATTTATTTAAAATTAATTTTAAGAAAACAATGTGGAGGTGTTGTTCTGTTCATGGTTGTCTTAGTGGCCGAAAGGCACGTGAGAATGTAGGAACAGTGGCATTATTCAACGTACCAAAAGTGAGTGTATAACCTCAAAGTAATATTCAAAATTTATGTTATTAACAATTAACAACAATTAATTAAGGTGCGTTAATTTATCCTAGTGAACAATTATTTAATTTAATAGAAGTTCGGAAGAAGTATTATTGATGGTGATTGGTACAGAAACAGTACATATTGACACAATGTTTGACATATTAGATGCTGTTTCAAAAAGAAATATCTCGTTTTTTGTTGGCTGTGATAAGCATAAGAAAGAATTGACGATAAAATTCGTTAATAAGTTCTTAATGATGCGAGGACATTTTCTTGTCCAATGTTTCAATAAAAAAATGGCACACTCTACTGGCAAAAAAATATGTCCCCTATATTGAGACAAATCGTTTAATATTACGTTCAGACTCCTTATAACTATACTTAGTGCATCCAAAGATTACTAGTGAACAGTTCAATGTTTCATTTTTCTAATGTAAGTATATTGGTAATTTTCTGTTTCATATAAGTTGAAATATATTAGACGAAATGTATCCTCAGAAACTTTGGAAATTGACCAAATATTTTCATTTATCCAAATAATTCAAGAAAGTTTCTAAACTATGAGACAGTGATCGTTTGAAACAAAGCTACCGGGGATTGATTATTTAACGTGCCTGTTTAATGAGTTATCGAAACTCTTCTTGTTCTTTAATTACCAAAACTTTGCAGAGTCACGGAGTTTCTAATTAAATTTTTGGATCCTGATCCATTTCTTCGACTCATTTGTGCGTTGAAATTCTTACAATTGTTTGCAATATCGAATAATTGTATTCAGATGTCGCTGGACTAGAGAAATATATGAATAAAGAGAGCGACAGACTAGATTTGTAGAAAAGAAATTTGGTCACCCCAATAACAAATTTAATCGAAAAACCAAAGTATTTCTCTGATGTAGTTTTTGGTGATGATCAATATATATACAAAGATATATTGGAAAATTATTAGCTTAGTATAGAACCAAACAAAATTTCAATGTCAAAATATTGTATTACTCAACATATTCTCCTCTTAGTTCGATACATTTATTACAGCGAACCTGCAACGTCTCTAGACCTTTCAAAAAAAAATGTTTCTTCCTGCTCTGCAAATCAGACTTCCATAGCTTTTATTACCTCCTCATTGGAAGAAAATTTACGACCTTTTAAACTTTTGTTCAGTTGAGGAAAGAGATGATAGTCGGACGGAGCCAAATCTGGTGAATAAGGGGGGTGTTCTAGTAATTCAAACCCTAAATCACGAATTTTTTGCATGGCAACATGGGATTTGTGTGCAGGGGCGTTGTCTTGGATAACTTTCCGCGTCTTTTATCTTCAATTTTTTCCCGTAGAGTGGTCAGTAATGTCGAATAGTAATCTCCAGCTATTGTTCTACCTTTATCCAAAAATCAATCATGATTACTCCATGGCAATCCCAAAAAACTGAAGCAAGAACATTTCCAGCAGATTTTTGGACACGAAACTTCTTAGGTCCAGAGTTTCGTCATTCCATCGATTGTTGCTTTCTTTCTGTTCCAGTTCTTATTTGGTCGAATTTTCATTAGAGTGAATTTTACGATCCAGCTTTTGACTGCTTCGCAATAAAAAACCTGACTTAGCAATTGTGACCTTCACAAGTGTGACGGTCAGTATCTTCGACATGCGTAGCACGATTAAATGATAGAATTTGTTTTAATATTTACAGTGAAACTAAAATCTATAAATCTGTAAGTTTTATAGATTCCACTTCAATCCCATTAAAGTATCGTCTTCAATTATTTATTATTAATGTGACAATAATGAACCATAAATATATTAATCCAATTTTATAATTCTTATGGTATAAGATAAGAACTAATATATAAAGAAGCCTGCAAAACTAATACTTCGTTCCTTCAATTTGACATTCGTCTAGTACGCTAGTCAGATTAGTGTAACCACTTGTAACTTTAAATTATTAAATCCCAGTTTGCTGAATAAATTGGTTTTAAAAAGCAAGTTGGTGAATTGAGTTATTGAATTGGCGTAGTATCAGTAGGATCCCAGAAGACAAGTACCAGTGTTTGGAGGAGAAAATTGTTCCTGAAAACTATGCAAGTCGTCAATTTCAACTGTTTACCTGAGGGTTTATCTGCTTTTACGAGCTTATCAGCTATTTCATCTTTCATTTAGGTGAATCCTCTTTTATGTAGAAACCGGTTTTGAGAAAAAAGGCGGCAACTAATTTTTGGAAGGGTTAAAAAGGTATATGGACTTAAACAAGACTAAGTTGAAAAATGAAATTGATCATCGTACAAAATGTCTTTAGTGGACATCTTACTCAATTATAGATAGGACTTGCGATTCATGGATAGGTTGGATTGGGCGAGAAAGGACGAAACATAAGCCTCCTCGATCTCCACAGTTGAATCTGTATGATTTGTGGTTCTGAGGTTACATTATATCAGTAATTTTGGTACAATATTCTGAAATCAGTGAATTGAAGAATCGTATCCAAAGAACTAATACTATTAGAAATATGCCGCAAAGCTTAGAACGTGTTCGAGGACGACGAAACGTAAACCCCGATATTGTTTTTTGACTGGGGGCGGTCATTACAACCATTTATAACAAACCATATTTTATTCTTGCATTTCCATCTTCACTATCAATATGTAGTTTGAGGAAATAAAAAGCCATAAGTATTTCAATTTGATTGCAACAAAAACTTCCGATATGCCAGGTTGAAAAATATCAGTTTTACTCATCATCTTGGAAGGGTTATATCTCTAAAAAATGTGAACGTAGAAACTTTTGTTGTAGATAAAAACCCTCATAATTTCATACGGACAACCATCTCCTGGATTTTGCCCCATGAATTTAGAAACACCCTGCGTATTGAGCGGCCCTAAGGATTGAAACTATTGAGTTAGAGAATTATCTAAATTATGATAATTTGAAATTTCACCCTATTCAAACTTATGGAAATGACTTCTGAGGAAAAGCTAATATGATTTCATAAAGCTGGCCGGATTAAAATTGCAATTGCTCTGTGCTATTCCCTATCATCAAGTATATCGCAATTTTCATATGTGTGCGGGAATATGAGAAATAGTTATATGATTACATATTGGATCTGCGAACATGAGGTCGCTCTGCACCGGAATTATATCCATAAATGCAAAAGAGAAAATGCAGAGAATGAAAAATATTTCAAACTACATATTTCCACGGTAAAACGACGACACAATATTATAAAAAATATATTTTTTCTCAGTAAGACGATCTCATATATTTCATATTCTTTTTTCTTTGTTTCTTCCTACGTTTTGTCTACTCTGATCCTACATTTTTTCTTAGTTTTTTATTTCGACTCTTTTCTTTTAAGAACTCCCATTCGTTCTGAACGTTGGCTATACAATGCAGTCCATATGTATGGGATAAATTCAATTTTAGCGTTATTATGTACGAGTACTATGTGGAAATAACCTGAAACAGGTCGATTTTTATTTTTAAATTGACAATTTACAGTATGAAAATATTAAGCCCCTCTAGCACCCCCTCTGAAATATAAGTACACCCTCTAAAATTATAAGAAAGCGGGTCGTGTGGCACCTTGTTGGAAAGGGATTTCACTCCTATGTTTCACAATATAAAGTTTTTTTAAATTTTGTGCAATCATAACTAACAAAATTAAATTTTAGATGTAAAATTTTGATAATATCAAAACACTTTAAGTAGAATAAAGATAATAATGTCACATCATTTTTAGAATGTCTTTTTCAAGGTACTTTACAATTGAATTTGTTAAAAATGACCACAATTCACTCCTTGAATCTAGCCGGCTATTCGATCGTTCGACGTCTTCCAATCCACATATTGGAAGAAACCTCGTTTAAATAATTTCTAACTGTACGTGCAAAATGCGGTAAAGCTCCGCCTTGTTGGTAGAAAATATATCGATCTATACCATTTGGATGATTAGCATCAGGAAAAAATCTTTGTAATGTAGGCACTAAGAAGTTAATCAAAAATCTATATAATGTTAAAGATACCAACCCAAACGTTCACTTCTTAGGATATTGATATTGATTTTCTCTTTCACAAAATTATCTATCCTTTTTGTCTCGAGCAAATGAATTAAATTTAATACGCCCACAAAGACAATATTGGTGATGTAAAAATAAGGATAACGTATTTACAAAACACCTGACGGTGACGTGCATACTTTCTGTCACAAACTACTGACCTCACTGGAGTCCTTACCTCTAAAAAGCAAACTAATTCTATGTGGCGATCCCAATATTGATTATTCCATTGTGTATGCTGGTCAAGAATGTGTTCAGTCAATTTTGGATTCTTTTGGTGTGGTCATGCATATAAAGCACCAACCAGAATAACTAATACCAGTTCCAGTACTATAGACTATGTCCTGACTAGGAGATTGGTCAAAAAGGGGCTTTTATAATTTCTCTTTAAATATTAATATAATTACTACCCATCAATTGGGGTTTTTGAGTAACAAATGCACAAATGATGCTATATTCTCCTTCTCCTTCTAATCTTCCCTGTCTCCACTTTTTATTATATAAAAATACATTGCTGCCTTTTTCATTAAGTAACACCACCAATGACTTCGTTGAATCTGTAAAATTCTTAGTGCTTGTTGTGGACAACTCTTTGAAATGGGGTTACATATTGCCTCCCTATCTAAAAAATTTGGTTCCTCCTGTTTTGTGCTGAGATCAGGATCCAAAGAACTGAATTATCCACCTCCTTAACAGTTTATTATGCTCTATTAAGTCGCATCTCCGATATACCCTTCCCTTCTAGAGTACGTGTGGTGCGACTCAATTTGAGTGAATCTTCAAACTACAAAAGAGAACTGTTAGATATTTATTCGGACTAAATAGCAGGGCTCACTGCAGGGATTTCATAAATGATTAAAAATTCTGACTCTTCCTTCTTTACTTTTCTTTTAATCTGTTTGCCTAATTTGTAAGCATGTTTCTCCAATTTCAGAAAGATCGTTGCACGGTTATCCACTTAGGAACGCGGAGCACAACCTTTACCTCCTTACTTCACATTCAGAATTAGTTGAGGGCTCAAAATTTTACAATGCAAAAAAATGCATAATCACTTACCAATTGAAAGTGCCTTCTACTTTGTAAACGACTTCTATTCTAATTATAATATTCAATTTTTTCTGTATAATGATATTTTATTTTGTATGTATCTTTATTTAGTTACTTTTGTTTGTTTCTTAGTTCTTAGTTTCTTAGTTCTACAAGCTTTTGTCTACAAATTTCAACATTGTTTTGACAATTAAACATTTCTTTATCTCTCTAACCCCTAAGATCATACAAAATAGTCTCGGTTATTGTCAAAAAGTGAATGGTGGTCATTTTGAACATTTAACATAATTGTAAAATACATTGAAAAATGCATTCTAAATATTATGCGATATTATTATCTTCATACTACGTAATGTTTTGTGATAGAAAAATTATCAAAATATTACATTAAAATCTAATTTTGTCAGTTATGATTGCACCAAATTTAAAAAACTTTTTTTCACGAAGTATATGATAACACTAAAATTGAATTTATTCCATACATATGGAACATAAACTTTTACATCATCAGTGAGAAATAGCTGAGTAACCGATCAATTGGACCACGTTAGTAGATTTTTAAACATTGTTCGTCTTTTCGTTCTTCTCCTCTCATTTACCTTAAACTCAAGAATCTTCTATAACATTACATGCCCAACATATTACAGCCCTAGGTTTTGAACTGTATTGAAGATTTTCTTTTCCTCTCTCATTCATTTTATCACTTCTTTATCGTTACTCATAAAATTTGTAAGGAATTGGATACCTATTTAGGAGGACGCCAATCCAGGGAATCGTGGAGATTTATAGATAATGTTAGATCTGGCAGAAAAGAAAATATCCCAATAGGCACCATATCACCAAATAAATGGCAAGACTATTACCGCTCATTACTCAGAGAACAGAGATCTGAATATAGTAACATGCCGGCTGAAGACATACGGATTACAGGTGAACCAATAAAAATCAACGTAGAAAAAACAAAGAAAGCGATAACACTACTTAAAAATGGGCGCGCTCCTGGTCCAGAGGGAATACCTGCAGAATTAATAAAAGCAGGAACAAATAGGCTGTTTAATATCCTAACAGAAATTATCAATAGACGTCTAAATGGAGAACCAATACCGCAAACGTGGAAAGAAGGATGGATCACGTCCATATACAAGAAAGGAAATAAGGAAGACTGCAATAATTATAGGGGCATTACAGTGACTAGTACGCTCAGTAGGTTATACGGAAAAATAATAAAGGAGATCATTTGTGAAGAATATCACCCATACGAATCCGAGGAACAAAACGGCTTCAGAGCAGGTCGATCGACGATAGATAGTATTTTCTGTCTATCACAAATAATCGAAAAGAGAACCGTAAGATCACAAGAAGTGCACCTACTATTGGTAGACTTGAAGAAAGCGTATGACACAGTACCTGTCTCAAAATTATGGGAGGTTCTGGAAAGAACGAGCATAAATACCACTCTAATAAAGGCTATAAAAGAACTATACAGAGACACAACAGCAAAAATAAAAATAGGTAACAAGGTGACAGACGGCTTCAAAACAACCAAAGGCTTGCGACAAGGGTGTTATTTATCCCCAACTCTGTTCAACATATACATAGATGAAGCCCTAAGAGTTTGGAAAAAAAAATGTAAAGGAATGGGACTAACTATTGGGGAGAGCACCTTGTATACACTGCACTATGCCGATGACCAGGTAGTGGTAGCACAGGAAAAAGAAGATCTGGAGTACATGTCTAGAAAACTTATAGAAGAATACCAAAAGTGGGGTCTACAGGTTAGCACGGAGAAGACACAATACATATGTATAGGATCAGAAGATTCACCTGGGAATTTAGATCTAGAGGGAAAAATAATTAAAAACTGTAAGGAATGCATATACCTAGGTGTAAAACTAACAACAACAGGACGAAACGAGGAAACAATTAGGGACAGAATAACCAAAGGAAGAAAAGTAATAAGAGCCCTGAACTCAGTGCTGTGGCAAAAGAATATTAGACCAGAAACAAAAAAGAGAATATACAACGCCATTTTACAACCAATAATTACATATAGCTCCGAGGTTTGGCAACTTACAGAAAAGCAAAAAAATAACTTAAATGCAGTGGAAATGGATTTCTGGAGGAGAGCAGCAAGAATATCTAGAACGGAACATATAAGAAACGAGGAAATAAGAAGACAATTGAAAGTAGAAAGAACTTTAGTAGAAGATATAGAAAAGAAACAGTTGATTTGGTACGGACACGTTAAGAGAATGGGAAGAGAACGACTACCAAGAATAATATTAGAATGGACCCCCAAAGAAAAAAGAAAGAGGGGAAGACCACCTAGAACATGGCTACAAGGAATCACTAGAGCAATGTCCGAAAGGAACCTAGCAGTCGACGACTGGCAAGATAGACAGGCCTGGAGATTAGGAACCCAAAGGCGTATAACGCTATAAAAGGGGATATATATATATATATATATAAAATTTGTAATTAATTTCCTCCAATCTACTAACCTAACTAGCTGCTTTAGTTTTACTGCAAGAAGCATTTCTAGAAAGCTACTTTCGGAGTAACTTCTTCTGCTCTTTCATGATCTTTTCAATGACAGATACGATGTGGCTAATGTGGACAAGCAGTACAAATTTTAACGCAAAAAATCGTGAATTAAAAGCGATTTGTAGCAAAGCGTATAATCTTGAAGATGAAGAAAGTTGTTTATCTATTCCAAATTTTATTTTTCATAAAACTGTACATCTTAGAAGAATTCACAGTTATTTCCCGATCGCATTATGCCATCAAAAAAAAAAAACATTTACTACAACCTGTTATATTTTGTTATAATTCTTACAGTAAAGTAAGTTCCCGGTTTTCAGTGAAAATATATGTGTTTCGGTTTGAGATTCAAAGCCATACAGCCAAATTTCATCTTCAGTAACAATTTAGGCAATGAAATCCGGAATATTTCAGTTCCATGCAAAATCAATCCGATATTATTTTTGTCCATCAATCAAAAGTCTGTAACGCTTTTTCGTCGCTACGTGACGGATTGCCTCGAGCGCCAGCTTTTTTTATTTTACTTCCCCTTCTGGATTGATAACCCGGGTATTTGCTGCTAGTGTTCCTTACAAAGTTTTGAGGTACAAAATCGTAGAAGAATGCGAAACAACTGTTAAACATAATTAAATTTAAAGCAAAAATAAAAATAAACTATATAAGGTAATACATCAATATATACAAGAAAAAACCAAGCTGGAAAAAGCAACTATACGAAAAACGCAAACTATACCTAATAACTTCCAAGTAAGGCACAAATGGCCGTTATGCGGTACGACAAGGCTGGTGTATGCAACAAGTGGGGTTAAACAACCTGCAAAAGCTTTCGGTCGGCCAAAGCTTTAGGGAATGCAGTTCTCAAACCTCGCGTTAGCAATAACTGCATACGTATTGTATGTGTTTTTCTACTCAATTGGCTGAAGGCACAAACACAACCACCACTGACATGTAAATACGCAGCAACCTCAATGGTACTTTCGCGATTCCAACTGGATTGTTGATACTTAACTTCACCAGTAGCAGTTTTCTTTATTACTGGTATAATCGGATAGCTGGAGGACCTAACACGACCATCACTCAGCTCCCTTAATGACTTTATCCTTAACCCACAAAATCTAAAGCTCAGCGGCCCGATGCGGTCTACGCCGGTTGTTGCAGGCACTATTACTGCCTTACCGCTCACAATTAAGTGAGTTATATCAGCTTACCTGGGTTTCTTCCACTTAAGTTCAGACGGATTAGCGCAAAGCCCTTTAACAGACTTTGAACACTTATTTTGCTCCGGATTTTGTCTTCTCTGTAGACTACATGGTGGACGGCCTGCTAGTTCCTCGAGAACTGTCTTCCAAATATTTAAATGGTTACCGGTATTTCCTTACTACCAATCCGCTGGACCTGCGCAGATTCCGGTTGGAAGTTTCCATATTTCTACTTATAACGATTTGCCTTGGTTGGATTCTTGCTTCGTTGAGGCCGGCGGAACCACTTCCTTTTTCGACTTGGTACCATCTATTTTATTTCCAGAAGCGCTTCCCTTTCACTAGCGGTGCGCAAGGTAGGGTCGCCTTGCCTACAATCCTTGTAGTTAGTAGGTTCAGGAAAGAACTATATTTAAATCGGGTTATTTTCCTAGTTATACTCGTAGAAGAATTACATTTTTACGTTGAAATATAATGTAGATATAAATTAACTTTTAAAATCGGTGATAACGTTGCTTTCAAGTTTTAGAAAAATAGTATCCTCATTACAAGTTTCGAAAGAAATTTGGCACTGACTCATCCCTTTTGAAAAAAATGTTTCTGCATTATTACCACTTTTGAATCGTTTTATTACTTGCAAACTGTCTAAAACGTTCCACAAAACTTGATATTGATGTGTTTTTCAAGATCCACAGATACTAGAAACGCCTAAAAGACTCAACGGCATCAAATTTGTCGCTATTTGTGTCTACATGAGAGTATAAGACATACCTACACACTTCTTGGAATAGATACAGCGTATATATTCAAAAATTCTTAGCCTACTATAGAACCAAACAAAATTTCAATGTCAGAATATTTTATTACTCAACATATTCTCCTCTTAATTGGATACATTTATTACAGCGAACCTGCAACGTCTCTAAACCTTTCAAAAAAAAATGTTGAGCAGAGCTAAATCTGGTGAATAAGGAGGGTGTTCTAGTAATTCAAACCCTAAATCACGAGCTTTTTGCATGGCAACATGATATTTGTGTGCAGGGGCGTTGTCCTGCAAAAACGAAACACCTTTGGATAGCTTTCCGTGTCTTTTCGCTTTAATTTTTTCCCGTAAACGGGTTAGTAATGTCAAATAGCAATCTCCAGTTATTGTTCTACACTTATCCAAAAAATCAATCATGATTACTCCATCGCAATCCCAAAAAGCTGAAGCAAAAACTTTTCCAGCAGATTTTTGGACACGAAACTTCTTAGGTCTTGGAGAACCAGAGTGTCGCCATTCCATCGTTGCTTTGTTTCTGGATCGTAGAAATGTACCCAAGTCTCATCCATAGTAACAATTCGGTTTAAGAAGTCTACATTGTTTTCAAATCGAGCACAGATCGAACCCTTCCACGCTTTTGGTCAACATTCAAACATTTGGGGATCCATTTTGCAGCAATTTTTCTCACGTGAACTATAAGATGAACTTGTTCGTATGAAATATTCAGTGCTTCAGATATCCGACGGTCTGACAAAATCATGTCAAATCAAATCTGATAAATCTGAGTTTGTTCCTTCGCAATATTATATATTTTAATAATATATAATCTTCAATAACCGCCAAGCTAAAAGATGAATAGTAATAGTCATGACCTTCTAAGGCCGGGTTTCTTCACTTCCTAATAAAGTCCCTACTAATTATTATTTACCGAATAACCAAAAATTCGGTTTTTCCACCTGCTAATAAATTAAACCTCCGAATAAATCGAGTTATTTGCCAAATAAGTTATTAGATAGTTCAACTGTCAATTCAAGAGTTTAGTAGAAAGTTAACCTTTAATATACAACAAAAGTGGTTTGTTTGTTTATTATACCTATATTTGATTAGTTTATTTTTGCAAATATTTGTCATACAAATAATTAAATATTTAATATGGATGCTTTCCAAGATTTAGAAGATTTTTTTGATGAGGAATTGATTGAGGAAACACAGCAAATTCCATAAGAAAGAGTTTATTCCGATCGTCATAAAATTGATCATTACAATTTTTAGTCCGATGATGAAATTTTTTACCGTTTTCTTTTTCCTATCAATTATTTTCAATATAAACTATAATTTTCAGATCAACACATCTGTCTTCAACTAGCGACTACAACATAACCTTAACAAAACACGTGCAAAGTTAATTAAGCACAGATCGTTGTCACAAACACAGATCATAGGAAACCGTCAATAAAAGAACGTTTTTTGCTTATTGCTTTCCTTATTCAATACATGGATGATTGCAATATCTTTCATAATGTTACCAACAGTAAACTATTAGTTGAGTACATAATAAATCGACAAATACTCATTAAATAGTTCGGATTTAAACAAAATAGGGTGAAGATACGGTAAACATTTATTCGACAATTAAAAGCTACTATTAAAGTTATGCGAATAATAACTATTTGGCACTTTACTAGAACGTGAAGATACCGGACCTAAGTAGAATTGTATACTTTGAGGTGATTCTACAGAGTGTGAGGATATAATACTCTTCTTTTTTAACAATTTGTTTGTATGTATGACTTAATGACGGTCGATTGTCTCAAGAAACGTCGCGAAGGGCAAGCAATCATATTAAAAAACAGTAGTTCTTTATGCACCTCATTTAAACCGAATTCAGGACCAGAAACAAATACTTTGGATTTTTTTTCTTAAAAAAAATTAAAACTTCAGTCTTAATATATATTGTAGCTCCGCTGCAGCTAAAATTCCTGTAATAAAAAGTCAGAGCAGGTCATCCCATTTCAAAAAATGAATATTAAATGAATAAACAGTCATAAATATTTATTTGCCAAAAATATATGAACTATTCATTTTTTTCTTCTTCTTCACATTGCGAGATTTATATTCGTAAATATGAGTTACTTATTCATACCTTCAAATGTCCCCGAAAAACAGTTTCATCTACTTTTTTAAATTAATACTATACATCATGGAATGTTTACGATGATCTTCTAAATTAGAGATATATTAACGAATAATCCTTCCGATCAATTCCCAACTAAGCTGTCGAAGCAGCGTTACCCATATACAAACATGTTAATTTAAGGATAGAGGATTACTGTTAATCCCAATTTTAACTAAACATTCATCTTTCGGGGGATTTACCCATTTCAATTAATGTATCTGTCCGCAAAACATTAATCACAGTTTATTATTACAAATGGTGTTCGGAGTAGATAGGTATTAAAACAATAGAAATTTTAATTCCACTACTCATAATCTGAATATCGTGTTTATTCACGTAACCAGTTTTTGTTACTGATATATTCTCTGATGACAATAGGTCTAGTTAATAGTATATTACGTAACAAGAGTTGTAAGTAACCGATTACGCACGAAGTGAAAAATTTCACGAGTGCGTAATGGGCTTACAACTCGTGTAACGTACTGTACTTTTTCTACACCCATTCATGTATGCTACTTAAGAAAACGTATCCTATTTTTACAGAAATTGTATAATATGCTGCCTAGGGCTTCACTTTTTCAATCCTAACTATAGATAGATAGATAAAGAAGTTTAAGTTTTCTTCTCAAAACGCAGTGTATGTTATGAGATCTCATTTCGTGCATGTTATTGTTAAATGTCATTTACAAGGAATGTTGACAGTGCGATTTTTCACGTTTACAGACTTGGTCGTAGAAAATAGTGGTACGTAACAAGTCCCGAAAGTGGTCTTTTACTGGACGAGTGGGCAAATTCCCTGCGAGTCCAGTAAAAGACCACTTTCGGCACGTATTACATACAATATTTTTTTTAAAGTGTGCATTGTTGTACCCTAAACTTCATATTATTCAGTTTACATTTTCATAACAAAAAGTTATTTGTTAATTTGGTTCACAAATATAAGCATTATTTTTGAATAGTTATATTAAACGTACAATTATTAGCATTACTTATCTGTAAGCACGGTATTTCAAAATTATTCGCTGACGTGAGATTTTTTGAATTGCTCACATTATAATGAGTTTCTGAGACAATTTCTGTGTTTGAGTTTGAGAATAAAACCACAATGAGTATAACTTTGATTTCTGTATGTAGAAAATACTAATCTATGAATTCAGGCCCTGTTTGGACCTTGATAAATACAGGACGTGTCATTTGACCTCACGACCAATGATGATGCGTTTCAAAAATTTGAATTTCTCTCGCTTATTTTGCACTCTACAATGATCATTTTATACAATTGAGAACAAATTCAATGGGCCTATAATGTCTTTGAGAAAAAATAATCGAGTAAATTTAATCCACATGCATATTTCTTATTGAATCTAAACATATGCTTCATGCAATAAAAGAGCGAGTAGCAGATTGTGACGGTTGGGTTAATTCACTTTACAAACTTTTGGTCCCATAATATTCGATTCATCATAGGTGCCCCGTATATTTTTTTCTTTGATTGCTGTGTCAAGTGTTCCGTTTTATGTTATGAGTTAATTGAATGTATAACGGTGGTAATAGTAGATATATTACACGCTATGATCTCGAGACAGGAATGAAACTAAAATATTACAACAAAAAATTACCAGGCCTATTTCTCAGAATAATCAAGCAGGTACCTATATTGTTACTGTTGCTATGTGGTAAACAACTGTCACCAATATAAATAAAGTCTCGGATGAAGAATTTATGGATTATACTCCACCAGAAATACGCCGGGTTGCTGATGCAGCAGAACACGGGTTGGTGCCATGAAAATGTAAGCATCGCTACTCTAAAAAATACTGAATTATATAGGAAATCATGCGAAGAAAAAAAGGTGAAGAATACTCTTAGCATATTTTGAAGATAAACCAGACAAAAGAAGCCGTCTACTTTGTGGGCAACAGTATGATTCGAACGATGCTACAAATTGAAAAAAAAACTGATACTTCGAAACATATGAAACTGTTGGCCTTTCTAAAGCGACAAAATGTCGGCTTCATTTCAATAATTAGTATGTTGTATTTTATTTCATTGTTGGTTTTTATTGTTTGCCATTAAACAGATATTATAATATTTGTCAATGTGTTATATTTTTAAATATAAAAAATAATCATCTAAAGTAGATGAGAAAAATTTCAACAATACCAATATTTTAGAGGGCGGGAAGTGAGGGCTGGAAATGAGAGTAAATGTGTGTAATATGACACTTTCTAGTCTTCAATAACGTTAGTAATGACAGCATTGCATATATGGTTGCAATTTTACAGACGAGTCCAACAAAGTAGTATTTCAGCCGCGACGTACACAACATTTTTTAGACGACGCATAAGATTCAAAACTTTTTCAATTACACTGAGGTTGAAGTTTTTGATTTTTTTGTATATACCCTTTGTTTTGTTCCTTCAGGAAATTGATAAGTTTTGTATATTTGTTAATGTGAACATCTTATTGTTTTATTGCGAGAGTACTTTTAATCATCGATAATGTAGACCATAAAGTAGAACTTTTCCAGCTTTTAGATTTTCCTGAAAAATAAGCGAGCACTACGTTTTCCGTTGGGTTTTTCGCCTTTTTTTGGTGACATCACTTCATAAAGATCTCATACTGTTTTTCGTACCTTGCACGAGATTTATACGGCAAGGAATTAAGAACGGCCGCATTGCTTTCTTCGATGAGATCAGGTGGTGTGGATTCGAGTAACTCTATATCGCTAATGTTTTCTTTTTCATCATCATTCATTGTTATTCATTAATTTAGACAAAACTTCGGATAAAACAAATAATTTCAGAAAATTAAAAATTTAAGGTTATGCAAAAGCATCGAAGTGAAACTGTCAACTGTCAACATTGAAGTGGCTAGAGTCAAATTTAAGGAAGTTAAAGTTGTCTACTTCAGAACGTCCCGAAAGTGTTTTGCAGTACGGAACTGTCACTTTCTCTACATGGAACACTCAAAACGCAACTTTCAGTATGTAAATGAATAAAACATTTATTTCGTTACTTTGCATATATGTTTCTGTTTTTTATTATAAAAACAGCTTCTGCAATTTTAAATAGACGAGCTTTATTAACAGCTATTTGTTAAAAATACATTTATTGATTTAGTAGAATTTCATCTCAATATTTTTCATTTTCATCCATATATTTTCTAGTACTAATTAAATAGAGCGTGCCTGGAAGTTGTCTAATCCGATATTCATCTGTCGCACTCTAAGAATCCATTATTATTGATACTTAGTTGAATTTCCTAGAATTACTAATTCTGTTAGCCTAAGAGTATCATCTTCATCCTAACCACCGTCCCATTAGCTAGGAAGCCTTCAAGTTCGATCGATATACCCATTAATCCACTATGTAAGGAACGATCTAATCAGAGACGTATCAGCAGAAGTGTTGATTTTGTGGTGTTATAGCTGTTTGGCATAACGATGTTGGAATCACGGTTGGATTATTTCCAAATTAAACCTAATATTTGATTTAATTAGGTGTTTAAACATAGAGATGTCCGATCTCAGATATATCCAGAAATTGATGATAAAAAATGGATTAGAAATACAACAGATTTTGGAACAACTTTTTTTGCAAGCAGATCGCATCTACTACTGGGGTAATTAGCGAAAAAATTATAAATGGACTATAGATTTATACGTATGTTAATGTCAAATGAAGATTTTAAAGAAATTCGGCCTCTATAATTTTTGCCAAGTATTTCTCCTATATTGTTATTAAGATTGTTGCCTTTGTTGTTGAACAGAAGGTATTTTATAGTGATTTATGTCTTGCATCATTCATATTTTACAAGTCCACTTTTACTTATTAAATGAATATGAGTTAGCTTTATATGGTCAATTCGTAACTTAGTAAATATAACTTTGAGAAATCTGTCACCTATTGATTGCGACTAGGGTTTTGTTTTAGGTTTCACAATGCATAGCTTCGATTTGGAGGTTTGCCACTCGTTTCCCACAGTTTTGCACTTTTAATTAAGGTAGTGGTACACGTTGTGTACTACCTTTTGCACTTCACACCGATTTCTTCGTTTCCCTGGAGACCAATACGAGAAAGAACCCAAAGTATTTTTGTGGTATGATTCATTTGTTGTAACTGTGATAGTTGGACTAGTGGGTCGCTATTGGGTGTGTGGGATAAAGTTGGTTAAATTATATGGATTCAGTCTATTATTATGAAGGATCTTGGGACATTTCATATTTTTTTATGAATTACTGTTTGCAGAATTGCAGATACTACTTGCATTATTTTGAAGGTTCACTGCTGCGTCTCTACTCCGTCATTGGTTTTGAATGTCTCGGTATACGCTAAGTTTAATTGTGGAAACTTATAATTGCAGGCTTTTTATTGAACTAGAGCGAAATACGCCTGTTGATACTCTAACTGCAGCGTTCTGGATGATTTCTAGATGCTTAGAGTAGTTTGTCAGTCGCATATACTATATAGCCTATCTTTGAGCAAATCAGTGTTTCATATATCAAATTATCAAATCTAGAGACAAGAGAGAAATATTGAGCAATTATTAAGGAGAAGCTTTAATTTTGTTGGGAAAGAGGTTCAGACGTTCGATTTGGTGTTCTGCGAAAATTTGATGGGCTCTTAGAAAAATGGTCGGTTTGTTTTGGTGTTCGTCGAATCTGAAGTTTTGTAGCGATTGTGATGTTTGTTGGAGTTGATGAATTCTGTTTGTTTGCGTTGATCAATAATGGGGCTAGAGTGAAATGTGCCTGTTGATACCCTAAGTGCTGCATTGTGAATGAATTCTAGATGGTTTAGAGTAGTTTGTCAGTCGCATATACTATATAGCCGTAATCTATCTTTGAGCAAATAACTATTTTATATAAGTGCATTAGATAGTCAGAGTCCCGGTATTTGCTTGTGATTGCTGTTATAAGGTTTGAACCTTTTTGGTATGATTTTTTGTCGTGCAGTATATACTGCTTCCAGTTAAGTTTCTTGTGAAACATCATTCTAAGATATCTAATATCGTAGACATAGTTGAAGTAATTGTTGTGAAGTTTTAGCTCTATAGAAGTAGGATTGTGTTTTCTAGAAAATAATATTAATTCCATCTTCTCAGTTGAAAATTGCAGTCCCGTGAGTTTAAATCATTTTTGAAGTTGGTTTAAAGTTCCTTGGATGTGTTGCAGAATTGAGTGTACGTGGAACAATAGTTGAATAAAATAATTTCAGCTCGGAATGAAAGAAATCTAAGGGAGAAGAAAAATGTATTATTATAAAACAATTGTTCACAATTCGTAGACCAGAGCTTGTAAATAACTAAAAAACAAACAAAAATGACTACATGAGTACATAAATAAAATGTAAACATAAAGAATTTACCAAAATTTTAATATGTACCCAATATACATGGAAGCCGTTCGTTTTTGAATACGTTCTCAAAGAGATAGAAGATATACAATTGTTAAAATATGATTAACAAACTAATCAAAGAATAAAACAACCAAAACTAGGAATTTCGAACAATTATAGTTATAAAAAAAATGAGAACTAACAATGAGACAATATGGATAAAATGAAATTGCCCAGTACTTTTGATAGTAAATTCAAAACTTTGTTAATATTACGAGGGTTGCTATTTAAGTTTTGAGATAAACGAATAAAAACAAATATTTATAATTGGATATGGCTTTATTAGTTTTCAAAATGTTCTCACACATTATACTTTTTCTTGCGTTTGAACCAAATGTCGAAGCACTTTTGGTGACTGGAGATGGTGCTTCATTACCAAAAATCGAATCGAGTTGATCGGTACACTACTGTTGGTCTACATCGAAAGATACAGAAAATCATCGAAAATGTTCGCGATTTAATTCCATTTTGCGACCAAGTTGAATGTGTCAGGTATGTGTAAACAGCTCAAACAGCACTCGTATGACAACACGTTCTGAGTACGTTCACCATAAAAAATTTCAAACTTCATGTGGCAATGTCATATTCACATTCAGGGTTGTAGAATATAAATTATTCACATCTAGAGAAGTGTACACACGTTTAAAATAATTTAAAAAAAACTGTAATGAGCTGTTAATTTATAATCATCATACAATTTTAAGTCTGTATAATTCGCTCTACACAAGTTTTATCATTAAAATCTTGGAAGATCAACTATTTATTATTCGAAACTTTGATGGACAGATTTGCAGAATAAGTTGTTTTGAAATGTTCAGGCGAACCCGAATAATTATTCACGCTACAGAAACAGTATTTTGACAAGAAATTCTAACATTCAATAACATATGGTATGTAGTTGAAATAATGATCTTTACACTAAAATTTATTTCTGTTCAACCTAATCACCCTTTATAAAAAAATAGCTATATTAATATAACAATGTCAGTGGCAGCTCATGGTAAAAAAATTTCAATGTTTAGCGATGTTTGCTACCTTGTAAAAGGTTTGTTTTCTGTATGTAAGTATGAATTACCAAGTATGTAAGTATGAATTACCAAGTACTACTCTAAGTACTACTCTAAGTTTTTACCAAGGTCTTTATTAATATTTACTTCTATACCTTTAAATGAAATTTCAGTTTTCAAAAATGTGAAAAACTGCAATTCAATAATTCCAGTGAATTGACTATATTGAGAGACTGTTCACTAAACTAAAATATGCTAGGAGACTCAGAGTTGTATCTTATTCAGCCAAGAAAAACGTCCCGATTATGGGAAATGTAGCATTATGCGAAAAATTCAAACGTACCACAAAATTTGATACAGTTAATAGTTTTTGACAATATATACATATGCTTCGACACATTTTCATTATACGTATAGTTCTTCCAATATCAATTGCAGATTATAAAAACCCTTGTCAATTTTGTTTGATCTACCATAGGCGTAGATACCTCATTTTATAAATTAATTAATTAATAATTTTATTTAATTATAAAACGTAAATAGACGAGCTAAATGCACCTGCCTGTAAGGGCGTTTGGTTTAAATAGGGTACCAGACGTGAACTGAGCCCTTTTTGTACCCCATTCGTTTTTTTTTTCTAGAAAACTAAATTTCAGCAAAAACAATAAAAGAAAATTGATTCTTTGCGAATGAAATAAAATAAAAAAATATTTCAATTTAAAAGTACCTTTATGAATAATAATGGTAGTCAGAATCGTCTGAGCTAGAGTCATTATTTGATTGAATTATAAAGGGTTGTAAAGAGGGTGATACTCATCTTCATCTTTGATAGCATGTCAACACAGTTTTTTCAAAGCTCTTGGCGGTCTGCTGCAGGAACTTTCTTTACGAGTTCTACAAGCTTTTTACTCAGTTCTGGGAGCTGATTACATTTTCGTAATTCTGATTTTACGTTTGCCCATATTAACTTTATAGGGTTAAATATACAATAGTAAGGAGGTAGTCAGAGAAGAGTATGACCCTGTTCTTTACAATTTTTACGATTCTCAATCAAAATTTACTACATCGTTACTGTCAAACTATGTTCCATCTAGATAAATTATTTGTCTATTAGAACTTCGGTAGTCTTTTATATGACGCAAATAACCTTGTCGCTATCAAATGATCTTTGACAATTCGGTTATTGCCATCCGTTTATTCAGTTTTTTGTGTTTAAAACCACATGCTGACAAAACTTGACGCAATGTTTCTAAACTGGTATAATTGTATTCTGTATAATTGTCCTAGATATAAACTCGTTACATGTTTTTCGGTTCTGTGAATGATCCACAGCAACCCCTTTCGTGACTCTTCTATAAATGGAAAATGTATTTACTCTAGTTAATACAGCAATTCTTATCATGATTGCAGTATCAGATTGCTGAATATTTTCCTGTAAATCTTTATTATTAAATTCTTACCTGTCCTTATTCTTATTACACGCCTATGCTTATCGTAAGCTGTCTGGCAGGAATATTTCGAAGAAATTGTGTATATACAGCTTCGGCCAATAGAAATACATTTATGTTTTCATTGGTAAACAGTGGAGATGATGAGTCCACGTGAAATAGCGGTTTGTTAGATGTTTCCCGAATTTAATACGGGGAGTAAACAATATTTTTCATTTCTTTCATTTCATAATTACCAGAGAAACCATCCATTATTAACAAATCTTTGTAAATATAACCAACTAAAAATTAGAAAATAATTTTCTAACTCTTCAGATAAATGTGATAAAAATGTCACTGTTATTTAAAAAAATGAGGATGGCTTGATATTAATTAATGTAATTATTTAATGTTTGTAGATAGCTATAAGTATAGTAATTATAAAATTATTTCAGAAAGCGCCCTACGCTGTTTTACATTGAAATGGTACCTTTTATCTACAATTCTACCCTTATTTAAAGTGCTGAAAAATATTTTCTAATTTTAAGTATGTTTTACTATCATTAATTTTTATTCCAATGTCGGTAACTTATCTGAGAAGTAGTTGAATGCACTTCTGCCTAATTCCTTTCATAAGATAAGTGGTTCTTACGCCCACTTTCTGAAAATACCAAGTTTTTATTCTATTATGCAAATAAGCATACGCATGTTTGAAGACGTTCTTTGGTGCTTGACACAAACTAGATATGTTTCTGGTGAAACTTTTGAAATTCCTGGCACGAATTTATTAAATTATTGTATTATCATCGGTCCTTGATAAGTGTGCGAAATTTCTAAAAATTACGACGTGCTCAAAAATCCAACCTCAAGTATTCTTCGCATACATATATAGAGTGAATTTTATGTATGGAACGCCTCAATTATCTCGGTAATGGTACGATTTATATAAATTTATGTGCGCAAGGGTCTTGTGATACGGCCGGCATTATGGTGGTATTTACATTGTTTTCAGATCTTTCCTTTTTCCGGAAAAATAATGAATTTTGTTTCAAAAGATCACCCTGTATTTTTTTGCACTTTTCGAAATCCTTAAGAAATACTTACTATTTTTCATCCTGTTCCTTAAATCTAAATGCCATAATTTCGGAGTTATAGCTACATTTACAGTATCTCCACCAAAGTTACAATAAATATTGTACATTTAGTAGATACCTAGTTGCGATTGAATAAACTCATTTAATTTGAATATTCTTCAATAATTTATGTGCTATTACAAATCTCGTAACAAGGTCTATTAAAGACAAATCTTTAAATGTTTGTGTCATGTTAGAAGTAGATCCAATTAGTGAAGTAGAAAAATTACATATTTTAGGAAACATACAGTGGCGATTACAGCAGATGCATCCCTGACTGCTCAATTCTTCTTATATCTGTGATAATCCTATCATTTAATTTCTGAATATTGGCAGGCTTTGTCTTATAAACGATGTTTCTTAAGTGACCCCACAGTAAATAGTCTAAAGGATTCATGTCGGGTGATCGCAAGGGCCACGCTCTCCGATCCATCTTGTGAGAAACACATTATTTGGGTATTGCCTCACCACACACGCATAGTGGGTACCATCTTGTTGTAACCAAATATTGTCGTTTGTGATATTGTCTTAAAATTTCTAGTAATGAGTTTTTTTAAATGTAATTTAAAATACTTACCTGGATTTGGAAATATCTGAGCCAACTCAGATATAATACTATTTTCCAATAAATCTAAATACGCCGGACCATTTAAGTTACCGGCAATGAAAATAAGACAATTATTTTGTCGCCTATTATTCCAGCCCATACATTTAGTTTTTCGGAATATTAAGTGTGGAATTCACGCATCCATCGAGGATTGTTACGTGACCAGTATCTACAATTATGTCGATTTACGATACAAAAAGTGGCCTCATCGCAACACATAACATTACTTGAAAGATTTGGATCGTTTTGATTGTAACATTTTTTCATCATTTTTCATACTCTTAACGTCTATCAAAATCGTCATTTGACACTTCTTGAACCAATGTCACTTTGTATGGATGGAATTTATTATCACGCAGAATTTTCATTAAGGATTTTTGGGAAATATCAAGCTGCCTAACTATTTAACCAGTACTCAAGTGTGGATCTTCTTCCAATAGGACACAAACATCTAAAGATTTGTTTTCAGTTGATGCAGTTTTTCTGCGTCCTGATTTGGATAAATATTCCACTGAACCAGTTTCGTTAAAGTTTTTTACTAATCTACTGGTAGTAGATCTTGTTTTGGGATTTCGGTTAGGGTATAAATTATTAAAGATACCACCCGTTTTTTGCTGATTTCTACGCCTATCACCATATCCTAATATGATTAAAATATCAAATCGTTCTTTGTACATAAGCGATCCATCATGACTTTCAATAAACTTCAACAATAATAATTTATTGAAACGTCCAATTTGTTATTGTAGCAGTATTATTTCAACTTCAGCGGAGATAACGGAAAATTCGAAATTATGGCATCTATGTATAGGGAACATGGAACAATGAAAAATAATAAGTATTTCTTAAGGATTTCTAAAAGCAGTGATTAATTTGAAATAACAAAGTTAATTATTTTTCTGAAAAATGGAAAAATGTGACAACAATATAAATACAAACATTTATAAAAATAGTACAAGCCGTTTCCGAGATAATTGAGACGTTCCATACATAAAAATCACTCTGTATACCAATCTAATATAAGCGTGTCAAAAAGCGAGAAGTATTCATTTAATGTACGACTCTAGCTTAGTAAATTTAGTAAAGGGGTATATAAATAGGGTTTTTTGAACATTAAAAGTTAATAATTTTCCGTATATAGTTATCTATAGTTGTTTTTTATGAGCAGTGTAATGAACAGGTGGCTGAAGCTTATGTGTTATCAACTTCTAGCCTTCTTGTCATAAGAATAACTTGTTGGTTTTAAATTTGGCTATCAAATCCGCATGTGTTAGTGAATCGTTGCAGATTAATAATTATTGTGAGGTTTTTGTTTTTTATTTATTTATAATATTTCTATTCGTGGGCTGAATTAATAGACACTGTCTTAAATTATTTAAACACTATACACTAAATAAGAATAATCCACTTATCACTATTACTTAACTATCTATTTCGGTCTGTTTACTACGACTATTTATTATAAACTAACTAAATTCGCTACACAACTCCTTATATATCCCAAAAAATTCTAAAGATTTCTACGAAGTAAAGAAAGAAAACAAATACATAAATATACCTTCCTAGAAATTATTCAAAAGAAACAATATAATTAACCCGCCAGCTATAATAAAAAATTCCGGGTACTTCAATCGTACATCAAACGTTCCCCCCTTCGCCGAATATTAGAATTCCATAACAGCAGGACAGAGGCGGCTTAAGGACGCGACGTAGCATTATTAACCTTCCAGGAACTACGTGAATAGATTCGTCTTGCAGACAGTGGAATTTCCAGGACCCATTTTCATTATATTTTTTATAGTTATTATATTTTAAACACCATTAATGTATGTATTATTTTTATTGGACTATTGAAGAACCAAAATAAAACAAATATGTCAAATATCATGAAAATTTTTAATGCTTTTAGGATTTGTAACAAAAACTGTACTTGTTTCAAATAAAAGTTTGGTTTAGCCTAAGAAAAAAGTACCTAATAACTTCTTATTGCCTTACTATCGAGAATCTAATGAGGTGAGAAATAAAAATAAAACAGAAATAACTCAACATAGCTAGTTTTATTGCGATCCTAGTTGGTTCAAATTACTACAATTTTAGCTGTTCTATAAGAGTTTTACTAAATAATAAGCCACGTATGCCTTTGAGAATATTCTTTGGAATCAGTGGATTGTCTATGCAGCCTATTAACAAAAAAAAATCGTGCTCTAAGCATATTGATACCCTACATCGTTTGCTTTTTTTGTATTTGGTATTCCGATCTTTTCTCCTGTCGCATCCAAAACCACTTATATAGATCTTGTGATCTTCTTTGGCTGTTCTATAAGAGTTTTAATAAATAATAAGCCATGTATGCATTTGAAAATATTCCTTGGAAACGGTGGGTTGTCTTTGCAGCGTCTCAATTGTTTTTCAATAATAGACATTCCAAAATCACAAATAAAATTTCGTTTTATTAGTTTTCCGTGACTGAATGCCGTTGTTGAACATATTTATAATCATAGCGTTGATTCCTGCATGGTTAAGTATAGAGAACATTTAAAATTATTTGAAAATAAGAAATTTGTTAATTCAAATATCAATCAAAGCTCTACCTCTATCTTACACAACTTATAGTAAATATTAGGAAATTTGTAGTGAAATTATTCTTCAGATTTGATGGCAAGTTTTGTAAAGTCTTTTTAACTTTGTTATATCTAGTACTTACATAATTCCTTTCTTATTTTATTTTTACTCAAAATATGTGTGATAACGTCTCTCCAGCAAGTAAAACTTTCAGGTCAGTAGACAGGAAAAAGTCGCTAGAAGCTAGATGGTAAATACTGTAAGTGGTCAACCAATTCAAATTGCAATTCGTGAAAACACTTTCTTTTTATCAAATGCGGTCGCTTTCTTATAATTTCTCCCCTTCTTTATCAAACAATGATACGTAATACTCTCTTGTTATTATGTTACCGATGAATACAATCCAATGACTAAACCAAAAAACGATAGACTGTTTTTTATTTAAAGAGTATAGTGGTGAATTCAGGTTTTATCTACAGTTCAGATTCGACATATTATTAAGGTTTGGAAAATGTTCATTCGAATGTGCTTTCGGTCCAGTGTGAGCAAAATTGCCATCCAACGCGCGGACCACTTACGCATAAATAATTCTTCAGTAATTATGTGGTAAATGCGTTCTTTTGATATGTCGATAGAATCTTCCATCTCTCTAACCTTAATTCGATATATCCCTGGTTGTAGTAATGTTTAGATCCCCCCTTGTCGTCAGTCAAGCTGATACAATTACGTTTGAATTCAACTTCCGAAAATTTTACGATTGTAAATGATGGCGCACAGTCTCCATCTAACTTCTTGATGACATGAAATCTTAATGAAACTCTATCTACATATGCAAAAATTTTCCAACGGAAACTGATAAGTTTTAACATCTTCAGGTTGAGGTCAGGAACTTTTTAGGCAACCCTCATAATTTCAAACTACGGGGTCTAACAATTAAATTCCTGAAATTTCGACATAACTCGAGAATTGACAACTCTGCGTCACGGCAGTCCGTCCAATTCTGCTTAGCAAAAGAAAAAACTCTTTCATCTAAGTTGGAATTTTTGGAGTATTCCAAGTGAAGCCAGGCACAGGACGATTCCAATAATCACCGGGTATGAGACTTGGAAATTGGAGTATGACTCCAAGACCCATTAACAAAGGTAACAGTAGCTAGAAATCAATTGGAAGCCTCCAACAAAAGCGAAGATATCCAAGTCGCAGCTGAAGGCATTGTTGATAGTTTTTTCAGAAATTCACGATAATCTTCATCGAGAACATGTTTCTGTCGATTAAATAATTTCTGTTTCTATGTTTGTATTCTGGAGTGGTCGAAGGTACACGTTTTCTGAATGGGTTAACTTCAGACGATTATTGTGGAATCTAGGCTGGAATCATTGTTTTGAGTTAAATAGGGACTAATGGAAAGTTTGATAATAAATTATTTTAATGATAAATTTTAACAACTACATTGCCACATCTGGTATAATAGTGATAAAGGAAAAAAGAAAATGTTATTTTTTGAATAAATAGTATTCAATTATCTTCTCAGACTTAAAAGAGAAAAGAATAAATTCAGTTATCTCAAGTCTCAAAACTCAAATGCAGACGCCTGACCTAAAGTATGAGGGTAGAGAATTGGAAACAATAGTGTATACGTCGAAGAGCGGAGATAAAGATAGATCTAATAGGTCAAAACTCCAACAATGGACACTGACCTGTGCATTAACGTTTAATGTCTGTTCCAAACGAATGCTAAGGAAACTTTGGAAATACTATTAGAATCAACCTAAAAATAATTAATTATGGAAGAACCAAGCGCAAACATTGTTTCCTTTGTTTCTCTAAACAAGATCCTATCTGTATAGTGGTATAGTTCTAGAGTGAAAAATTCATTATCCGTCCAATAATCGTTGGATTCCGTAAAACTTAGTTTCATAAATAATCCATTTCATTGAATTTGCAAAGATATCTGAGAAATATATAGGATTATGAAAGTAGGGTACAAATTTTGTGACACTTTTTCAGTTGTGGCGGGATGTAATGGAGGTATGGTGGGGGGTGTGAAAAGGGTGGAAATTACTAAAAAAAATGTCACAAATCTCTCATTTGTACCCTACATATGAAAAAGTAATGCACAAATTCTTAAAACACGCAATATCTATGTTTTAAGATAGTGCAAAAACATTTTAACCTGCATCTTTTAACAAGTCAAAAAAAAAAATGAATAAGTTATGACATTTTCTGTATTATTGAAAAATAATTTGAGTAGGAAAAAAACGAGAAACTTAGAGAAACTTAAAAATCGAAATGAACTTAATTTTAGGTAATAAGATTTGAATTGATTAAACAGTTTATTAAATCAAAACTATTTTTTACAGAATTTGTTCAAATTGTGGCTCGTTTACTATCTGATATAGTCCAAGACGATGATCAGAAGTGTGAAAGAAACACTTAGGAATTGTAAGAACCTTGTTACCGGTGCACTTGGCAATAAGTTATCAGTAAATAGTCCAACATTATCAAAGCTCTATTGCATTCCCAAAATTCACACACCTGGGAACATCTAGTAACATTTCCAGATGGTTAACGAATGAGTTTGGAAACCTACCCCTCAAACCAGAGAGTTTTTCTGTGAAGAATTCATTAGAATTTATCAACAAAGTTAAAAGTACAGAAATTGAAGATAAGGAAAAACCTGCTCCCACAGATCTTGGAGTACCTTGAAGATTTACTGAAATCTAATAATTTGGAAGCTCACATAATTAAAGAATATTTACAATTAACGAAAATATTTATGGAGCAAAACTATTACCAGTAAAAAAAAAACGATTTTTACAAACAACCACCTTTTATTATAGTTCAACTATTCATGATTCACATTGAAAAGCTCACTGAAAATTCCTTCTATGTCGTATTTTAAGAGCTTAACTCTAATTTTTTGGAGACGTGGTGAATTAATTTCGGATACTACTTTTTTCATTAGAGATTCTAGTGGACGATGATCAGAGTCAACTTTAACATAACGACTAATGACATAGTTGTGAAATTTGTTACAGGCCCATAAAATAACTAAATATTATTTTTCAATCTGACTAATCGGAGTTTCACTGTGTATGAAATTATCTTGAGGCACAAGCTTTGGAAGTAAATAACGGCCTAATTCAAATTGACTAGCATCGGTTTCTACCTATTTCTATTTCTTTATTTTCATCAACATTTGTTGAGTCTAGTTGAGATGTTATCAATTGTTTAATTTGAGGTAAAGCATCACTATGTCGTTTTGTCCATGAAAAGATTACATTAGTTTTTAAGTTTTAAGGGGTAATTTTTGTTGTGTGATTAACAACAATAAATGTGGTTTCAGCGTACACGTTTCGGGTGATATCGCAAAAACCAAAACTCAATCGGTCACACCACTCTAGCTATTCTCAGTTGGCTTTGTGCTTGTGACATAACGTCTTCGTAAGGTAGGAGGCAATTGGGGTCAATAAAGACTTCCCCATATCACTTTCGAATTTTTTCACATATTTATTTTTTTATTGTACAATGAAAAACGTTTCGTGTGCTTCAATGGCCAGTACAGATGATACAATACGTGTTGACGGTCGTCTTATAACTGCCGACGAAGTAATGGATTTGAGGAATGGATAAAGAAGGAGAGACCGATGAAGAAAGGGGAGAAGAAAATGAAACGAAACATTCATCAAGATGACGAAGGATTAAGTGATGCCAGTAGTGAACACAGTAACCATGATTCTGATTCATTTATTTCTGAGTAAAAAGATGAAGAATATTATCAGGGTTCATATATCTGGGATTTGTGGCTTAGCATTTCTAAACAGACCACAAACTGCTTATGAGGCACGATCTCTTTTGATTCCAGAAGATATGTTGTAAATTATTTTGGAATATATCAACATAACAGAAATCAGCGTTGCGCATGGAATTACGGCCAGTTTCGTTTATCATCTTTGTTATACAGAATTAAAAGCTTCTTTTGAATTAATTTACTTATGGGGAGTATTTAAGTCCAATCATGAAGATGTATCCTCACTAAGGATAACAGATGGAACTTTGAGACATTGCAACTAGGAGAGACAGGAATATTTTAGAGGGCAAATTGGCCGCTATGTTAGAGAAATATTTAAAGTTTATTGCCAATTTACGTAGTAATTATACTCCAACAGAATTTGTGATCGTTGGCGATACGCTAGTAGGATTTCGTGGACGTAGTTTCTTTAGAGTCTACTTGAAAACAAAGCCAGATAAGGAAGTTCGCGAAATGGATCCGTAAGCCGGCCCTGCCAGTTACAATGGAATTTTAAAATTTGGTGGAGGAGCACAAGGCGGGGCTCGTTTGATGTTTGGGTGTAATCAATTTTTTTATAGCAAGCGGTTTATTCATATGGTTTCTTTAGATTAATAATCCAGGAAGAGCTATTTATTTATTTTATTTCTTTTTGTTCTAAATCTAGAGAATTCTTTTGGAATAGGTATATAAGTACATAATTTAGCGCAGTTAGTTAGTTTTAAATAAATAGTTCTAGTGAAAAGGACGGATTAGTAAAACTGATCGCAGTTAAAGTTAAGTGTATTATATATTATTAAATAAATTAACAGCGTAAAAGACAGTGTATGTTAATTAACCCCATGAATAAAAAGAGTGTAAATAAATACGAAAAACGTTACTATACATTACAGTAATAGATAGACTTCGCTGAAGTTTACATCTTAATTTGTTACAATGTCGGTAATGGATAAATGTGTTATTTGCATTAATTGAAAAAATTTATTTAGAACATCCTCTGATTGGTTGTTTAATATATTTTTGAGACGCGCCTCAGATCACGCCGTTTAAAACCCGCATAACTTACAACTAAGAGTCGAAATCATAATTGGAAATAGTCAAAATGTTCGTATTGATTAGCACTTTAAGTTACTACTTTTTAAATTTATATACCCTTAAAACACTTACGGTGCTTTTTTTCATGAAAATTTGTACATTAAGGCATCTCTCACTTTTTAACAGATAATATTTAAAAGTTCTACCACATCTCATTAAGAGGCTTGAGCTTTTACGTTGAGAATGAGCTGCTTTAAATCTTTCTACGTCATGAAGGAACAGAGTAATGACTGATAAAGTGAAAAAAAAACGTCAATTTTATAATAATTTTGTATTATAATGACGATAACTTTTTAAATATTAATTTTTGGAAAAAAACTGTACGCACCTTTTTTGTAAATCTTTTTTATTCGTAACGTTTTTTCATTCTTCACTTTGTTTAAGAGTTATAGCTTCATAAACAATTTAATTGTTTATAACAAATTACTCAACCAGATTTGGGCTCGATACCCTCGAAAAATCGATTCTACACATCAAAAATCATAGGAAAACGCTCTGTAACTGAGGAGAGTATGAAACGGCCCTACTGAGGGTTAAACGTAAAATTATAATTCTCATGTATCCATATTAAAATCATAAATAACCAACAATCCAAATTCCTTCCTCTTCTTTTTCTACATTGTGTCTCAACATAGGTGTCCACAACCGTTTAATACATTAGGCAACTAGCCTTATAATTATACAGCTCTGTCTTTTAAGGTTGGATAACCCTGATCTGTTTCATTCTGCGAAATATGAGTAAATTTCATTAATTGTTGACAGTAATCAGAATTGATCGCTTGGTTCCTTGGAAGCAGCTGAAAAAACTCAACACTTTTATTATCCCACCAAACTAATAGCATGAGCTTTTTTGTTGTTTTTCAGCTTTCATTGTGGTTTATGCTTAAGAACAATTAAACAAATTACACGACCGAATTTGGACTCGGCACCCTCTAAAAATCAATTCTACGCCTCAAAAAACATAAGAAAGTGCTCTATAACTATGAAACGGCTACGGGGCCCCCTGTAGCTGTCGTATTATGAAGGTTAAACGTACAATTATAATTCTCGTGTATCCATATTACAATTATACATAATACTCCCATATGGACAGTTGGTATGGGAAAAAATGTTCCCACGTTATGGTGCCAACGGTATTAATTTTACCTCTCGTTGGAGACACTTTATCTATACTGCGCATGCTTGAGAATGCGCAGAAACGAGCTGAAACCTCGTAGGATAAAGAAATCGTTGTCATTCTGTCTTCCTTAGTCGGATCAGCTTCCACTTATTGGAACTGTCTATATAGAAGTATTAGATATATGATTACAATCATGAATCACCAACAAAAACAACCCAACATTCTTCCTTTTCTTTTTCTAAACATAGATGTCATCAACCCCAAATATGTAATACTTCTATATGGACAGTTCCAATAAGTGGAAGGTGTTTCGACTAAGTGGAGCAAATAGTGTATCGTACTCTCTCTCCTCCGGGAGATTCAGTTAGTTCTACGCAGCTTTTGCGCGAATGAAGCATGCGCAGTACAGATAAAGTATCTCGAACGAGAGAGAAAATGAATATTGTCAGCATCGTAACGTAGCGATGTTTTTTCCCATATCATCTGTCCATATAGAAGTATACATATATGCTCAACCCTTTAAGGTTGGATAACCTTGATCTGATTTAATCTGTGAAATATGAGTGACAAGTGGCAATTGACATTTGCACCTACTTTTGTTAATACTGATAAAACATTGTTTTGTACAGCATTTTTGAAATTGATAGACCTTCGAATATTTACATTCAAGGCGCTAATATATGATATTATGTCATACTTTTATGTTTCCTCCAATATTTACAACAATTCAGGCCTACTTGCATCGTAATCTAAAATCTACTGTTTAAAATAACAGGCTGTTAAAATTCAAACGGCGATTTAAATCATAATCGCTTGCATCGTATTTTATTCGGCTCAAGTTAAAGTTATTGATTTGGGGAAATTTTCTTAAAAATTAGATGTATTGGTACAAACATCTATCTTCATATAAAGCATTTTAAAGTTTTACAAGTGGTTTTTCGTGTTTATTTTTATATTTTAAGAGATTCTTGTAAAATTCACGTAATACAATGAATGCAAAACGTGTAATATCATCGCAAAATTAAAAAATGTTATCGAAAACAAAGAAACGGACAAACATACAAATCAAGAAAAAAACTCGTCATGGGAGACTTCACTTTTTAAACATTTTATATGTACATTCAATGGCACAAGTAGATCTCCCAAGGTAAATCGAAAAACTAAAAACCGACATGTAGGCAGCAGCAAATAATCAGAAATTGAATAAATGATTATGATTAGCTAATTTTTTTTTATTTTATTCCATATAACAATTCCTTATTATTTTTTATCATCATTGTATATGGTTACATCAGTAAATAAGTGCAAAATAAAATAAAATTTTAGGATAATTGTAAAGAACGAGGCAACAGTTCCTCGACAAAAAGTGAAAAACCATATAAATTCAAATTTATCAAAAAAAAGTTGTAGTGGAGTTGTGTTAAATTCAATAAAATTGTCTAGTTACTTCCTTGGAATGAGTCACCACCAATAAGTTTTTCTGAGAATACAGCTCTTGTAAGTCTCTGAAAACTATATAATCATTCAAAAACTGATTCTAAATGTACATACATATCATAGTATGGATATGAAACCAGTCAATTTCCTATTATATCATCGTAAAAAATATGGGAACTTTGGATCAAAGAAGATATTCTATTCCTATTCCTTGACTATTTTGTATGGGGATACCTTAAAAGTAAGGTTTATCAAAATAATCCAACGAACCTAACCCAATTGAAGGAAAACATCAGGTCAGAAATGGCAGCAATATCAAGAGCTTTGTGTCGACGTGTTATCGCCAATCTTCGTTCCCGTTTAGAAGAGTGCCAGCAACGTAACGGTCATTATTTGGATAACATCATATTTTCCAAATAATTTTCCAATTCCTATGGTATCAAAAAACAATAAAAACTTTTATTGCTAATAAATATTATTTGATTACTTGAACTTACAAATACCCGATACCCTTTCTGGATACCTTGAAGTTTAAAAACGTTAAAACTTCGTTTAACACACGGTGCAAATAAAAAAAAAATTAAGCCAGTATTAAAATTTAAACCATTGTTAACCTTACGGTGCAAGTGACCATAAAGGCTCTAATATATGATGCATTTCATACTTTGATGGTTCTTCAAAACCTTTATAAACTTCAAGGCCCTAATAACAGATAAACAAAAGAATAGAACAACAAACTTAAATCCTCATATCATGACATGAAGTGTAAACCTAAGGAAACCTTTAAATCTGTGATAGACAAAATAATGGGATACTATGTACACGTTGGATGGATAATAACGTTGTAAATATAGAGCGTCGATTCAGTACGAAACGATATTCTTATGATGAAATAAAGTTATATATGTTACCGTTAAAGTATATAATGCAGTTATTTCGTAGAATACCTAGTTATTCCATGAAATAACTGATCGTGTCCGTTAAAGTATGTAATATGTTATTAATTTGACACTTTAACTACTTATTTCTTGAAATAACTAAATATTATATAAATTAACTAATGAGAGACAGTTGAATTGTAAAATGAACGATTTATCTAAAATGATATAACTAGTTATTCTAAAAATAAACTAATGATAGACATTAAAATAAAAAAGAAGCAATTCATCTAATTTATTCAGCTTATAAATGGTATTTATGGAAACGTACCATAAAATCATTTGTTACAAGCACTACTAAAATGACACTTGGATTATAAATAACATTATTTCTAAAACAAAAACATTTTTTGTTGACACACTGGGTTTTACACGAAAATTTTTTAAATCCCTGACCATTACCTAAACTTTGAGCTGGAGCAACAGACCAGTCCGATATTTCATCATGCGGTACTTCTTCTATTCTAATTAACTTTTGTTCACAGACACTGAACTGGGATCGGGAATATAATTGTTTTATGCGGCCGTTCCTTGTGCCCAATTGTAAAAATCCTTCTTAGGTTATTTTTATGATGATAGCTAAAATAGATTTTTTTTATCGCTTGAATTTCCAAGCATTTTTTAGACTTTTCTGCTCAACTTCATCTTCTGAAACATAATCTTCCGAACAGGATATGCTTCATACATTCGAAGCAAACTATATCTTCACTGCATTATTTTAAACAGACAACACATACTTTCGTAATGGGATTATTTAATACTGTTTGTTCAACTACTTTTTCGTTATCAGGTTGAGAAGAAACATTCATTGTAGTCGAAGTATTTTGCAATTGATCTTCATCATTTGAGGTATGTATACATACAATTAAGTGCTTCCTTCGAAATGGCAGTTGTTGACAGTCCAACTGTAGCTTCGCAACCAAACATAGCCTCGTAAGGTGACCTTCTAATACCAGAATGGAACGCTCTGTTCTTCATAAACTGGATAACTTTTAACCTGTTACTCCACAAAGTTTACTGGTTGTCTTGATTCGCTCTCTCAACACAATCTTAGCATAGGCTATGTCTTGGTTTCTCATGTACGATCTTAAGCTCTGGCCAAGTTAATTTTAAGTCGTCCATAAGTTTGTTACAAAATTCTCTTCCATTGTCCGACTGCAATATACATGGAGCTCTACACAACAGGAATATATCAAGCAACTGTCCTGGAACTTCTTCAGTTCTCTTTATTTAAAAAGGTCTTAAAACTACAAACTTTGTAAGGTGATCATGATAAACTAAAATAAATTTATTGATTGATTATTATAAATTGAAAATCTATGAGGTTAACCTGACATCTTGAATTCATTTGTGAAACATATGTGAAAAAATCATGGGTTTAACAGCAATA
Organism: Diorhabda sublineata; assembly: GCF_026230105.1. NCBI lineage: Eukaryota > Metazoa > Arthropoda > Insecta > Coleoptera > Chrysomelidae > Diorhabda > Diorhabda sublineata. The sequence goes on from NC_079484.1 coordinate 10,898,944, forward strand.
CCTTTTCTGACCGCTTTGCGTTTTTGTTGACAAGATTTACAAAAATTCAGGAAAATCTTAATAGTTTTGCATAATATTTTTGTAACAAAGATTAAGTTCTTTTATCATTCGGTCTCACCACCGTGCCCAATATATAAATGAGTTTCATACAAAATGTCAAACAAAGAATCACTTGAGTAATAAAACATTCCATCTGGTGTTGCGTTTGTTACTGGGACTATTCATTTTTCTACTCCTTGAACTTCAAGGACATCGTAATGTTGAAGTAACCAATAATCACGTGCCACTTTCTTATCTGATGTTTTAGATTTCTTTATATCAGCTACCAAACTTAATAATTTTTAGTTATCACTTGAAGAATTCATTGTTCAAGGCAATTTAAGGTCTTAAAAATAATTGCACTTAATGTAAACAATCGTAATTAACGTAATAACAAATGACTAAATTATAAAACTTGAAAAAATAAAAGTATCTCAAACCTGATACGTGGAAACAGTATTTCACGAACAGCAGCTGGCACTGTACGTGCAAGCAATCAATTAATCAGAATGAACTAGCACCAAGACACCAAACAAGTTCTATCTTTATGGCCTGTAATAGTTCATAGGTACAATAAGGGTGGAAGGTAAATATATTTGTCGTTATCATTAACAGATCGTTTTTCTATAAAATAACTAATCAAAATGTCAAATTAATAACATATTACACACTTTAACGGACACGATCAGTTATTTCATGGAATAACTAGGTAATCTATAAAATAAACGGTAACATATACATATCCATACCAAAACTAATTGGTCAATACAATGCATTTGAGGGAACTGATTTATTCTATGAAACCATTTGACAATACCAAATTGGAATAGTATGTAAAAAGTAGTTTTTTGGGTTTACATGGTTGCTAGGTGTATGCAATCAAAAACCTTGGCAACTTCAAAGAAAAGTATGTATAAAAAGTGTAATGAAGGTAACAAATATTTTGCATTATTTCATACAAAATACAATTTTTTAAAAATAGGAAGCCAAATTTTCTGAAAAAATTTACACCCATATTATCCTAGTATTACTATATGGTACCGTCAGTTTTGGTCGTTAACTAGGGATTTGATAATTTAATTCTCTCCATTTTATGCACTTTTTGAAGATTATTTCAAAGTTTTTATTTTCCAGGCTTCAAAGATCAATAGAGAAAATAAATGAAGGTAGGTGACATAGGATTCTAGAAAATCAATATTGAAATGAAAAAAGTGATTAGAATTACTTTATTATATGATAAATTATTTGTCTTAGGATTAGTTCATTGAGTTGCCTAACTATACATGCACTCAATTTATTATTATTTTTAATTAGGAACAATGTACAAAAATAATGCACGTATATATATTTTTCAAAATAGAAGAATAGAAAAAGAAACTGTAGAAAAAATTTCACTTACTCTAAATTTAAGCATACAATGAGACACAAACTGGTAAGTATCTGCGAGAACAAAAAAAGAATGTGAAGTGTTAGTATACAAATATTGGATACAACACTCCAATAATATCAAATGTAAATTTGTTCAATCATATCTAAGATTTCACATTTAAAATTCGTCGTGCCTAGCTAACGCTTCTCCAAAATCTGTAGCTTGGGATCCTACGAAAATATCATATTTGGATAAAACTTCATCTTTAGTGAGTTGTTCGTCGGCATCAGAATCGGCTTCGTATATCAAATGCCTAGCTTCTGCTTCAGCATGATCGAAGTCTTCTGGTAAAATCCAGTTTTTCACTTCATCACTGTCCATGAAACCATCGCCGTCTTTATCCCGGTAGGTGTTGAATTGTTCTCGTTCACTTTTCACCCAATCTGGTTCTTCTTCACCATCTTCTCCTCTATAAAAAATATGCAATAAAATATTATATATAATTATGTAATTAAATTTGTTGTCATCACATTTATCAGCAGTCCCAACAAAAAGTTTTATTGCCACTCCTACTAGCTTGGTAAGTCCTGTAATATTACAACTTTTTAACACGCTTATATTTGCTTCACCTGTAGGTTTAGTTGTTTGTGTGTTTGTAAATCTCCTTTGAGCTAAGACCAAGTGGATTATTTCATAAAAATTTTATTCGACAGAGGTTTCGAACCTCTAGTCTCCTTGTTGGAAATCAATCACTTTGACAACCTTACCAACTACACCGTTATGACTCGATACAAGAAAAATAAATATAATTTAAGAAAACGATCAGCTGCTAGAACACCACCTACGTCATTATGTTTACATTTTTGTTTTGTTCATATTTTTATGTCAAACAGAACCTCACTAACATTATGTTCGAGTTATGAAGATGTGTGTTATCTCTTGCTGATCTAGATGCTAGCGTTGTTGCCATTCTCACAGCTGTGAAGAACCGGTGACGTCACTTGTCTACTGCGCATCTTGTTATTGTTCTATTGTTCTAGTAACCTAGCTTCCACCTTATACTGTTTTCGATAAGTATATCACATTTACATTAAAATATTTTATACTAGGACAAGATATACTCATATGTGTCGACAAATCAGATATAAAATTCAAAAGTAAACTTAGTTTTAAAACCTACAAGCCAAATAAGTCGACAAAATGGGGCCTACGAATATACGTTTTTGACTGACTCAGAAATTGGGTATGTGTACAATATTCTTCCATTTTATGGTAGTATTATTATCAACGATAATGTTATAAAATCTTATTTGCCTGTCAGTACTAGAATGCCATTGCATCTATATCACAAATTATTGTCGAACATACCAGATGCACAAGGTTACCATATGTACACTAGCAGCGTACTGGCAGAGGAAATACTACAAATGAAAGACCATCTAACAATTACAATGATTATCAATCGCATGAGCATACCTGATTCCATGAAGAACCCAAATTTGGTGAAAATAAATCCAATAGCTTAGAAAAGGGAGGAAAAATGATATTGTTCTAGAAAGATAAAAAGGTGGAAACACTGTTAAGAACTAATGATAGTGTTGGATTCATTACAAAAACAAGATTTGTAAGAGAAGGTAAATAACAAAATGTGGAAAAGCCAAAATTGTTGTTAACTACACAGCTTCAATAGGTGGTGTTGATCGCCAGGATCAATATGCAACATCATAGTTTCTTAAAAAAATCTCTTAAGTGGTGGAGGAAAATGTCCTTTTGAGAAATGGAGAAGTCTGTCATAAATTCATAAATACTGACATATTGAGGAATGACAAGAGAAAAGATTGTCTTGTGGGTTCTAATAGACATAAAAGAATAAAGGACAAAGACAAGAAACTTTGGAATATTGTAATACTTGCCCTGGTAAACCACGAATGCATATGGGTAATTGTTTCGAAATATTCGTTTTATTGTAATGACTCCATTTTTCTTCTACATCATGGGTTTATAGTTGTAATTAATATAGTGCTGGAGTTATTAGTATCCTCTATGAGTTATTAGGCAGGGTTAATTCATTTTAGCTTCTAGAGTAAATGTTCTTTCCTGAGTTTTAAGTCCAAATACATTCTTAGGTATTAAATTACAAATGGATTGTAAAAAATAGATGTATTAAAGAAAAGGAAGAGGGAGAGAAAGATAATTAAATCTAAATATATCTTGTAACATTACCTGTACATATCTCCAATGTATTCTTCCAAGGAAACTTTGCCATCATTGTTTTTATCAATATCTTCTAAAGTTTCCACTACAATCAAATCACTCATATATTGGTCTTCTTCGGGATGTAGAAAAGATGCAAATTCCTCTTTGGTTAAACTGTCATCACCGTCTTTATCTGCAGTTTGCCAACGCCTCCTATCTCTGTTCATCATTTTCTTGTATGAAAATCCTATTAATTCAAATATTAAATAATGAAATTATTATATCAAGTGGCATAATATATTATAACACTTTTTTGGGAGGGGAGGGGGTTTAAAATTAATTCTCAAAAATTATTTGTTGAATATTAGTAGTAATCGTTCTAATAATGCATTATAATTACCTGTTCCATCTTTTTCGATTTCAGATGGATCCATGTTTTCCAGAAAGCCGTAAACCATTTTTTGGTATCGTTCCCACTCTAAAGTTGGAAGATTATCAGGATTTTGTTGTTTCCATTGTCTGTCTATATCTTCAGTGATATATCTTTTTTGTGTGAATCTAATCCAATCTTTCAATTCTTCTCTATTAATCAATCCATCTTTATTGACATCAATTTTATCTACAATTAAACTGAAAAAAAAATTATTCATTATTTAAGTTCATTTATAGTCAAAAATATCATTACTATATTCTTTAGATAACCAGCCATACTTATACAAAATATGTATGCACCATGGTTTAGAAAATCCACTTTTTACATTCCCATCTACACTTTTTTCTCCTAGTTGGGGAGCTATCTGTGATCAAGAGATATATTCCGAAAATACTCAAGAGAATAGCTGCAAATGGTAGAGGCTTCCAGTAACCTTAAGATTAAATGCGAAGCAGGGTGAGTAAATGTACATTGACGAAAACCTAGAGTAGGAAAAGAGGGATAACTGAGTCCTTAAGTGGCTAAATAAGAGCAGTTGTAGGTATATCAGAAAAAGTGGATAAAATAGAATGTAGATTGGAGTAACATTAGAAATATAGAGAATTGGAATGATTAAAAAAACTAGAGTTAATTAAAAAGGTCAAAATGAAAAGTGCAGAACAGTTAGAAGAACAGTAGTAACCAAATTATTAAGCTAAGTAACAAGATTGGCAGAAGTTTTATTCAACAACAGGTATCAAGAAAGGAAGGCACACAAGTAAAGGGAGTACAGAATAAACACAATCTATAGAATATGTCCATATATATCTACATGGGTCATATAAAATTATGCAGCCCCAAAGGACAACTGAATATGTAAGAAAATACCTCAGGCGCCATGTTACTGTTCTGTGTTAAAGTTTTTGTATGCAGAGTGAAGAAAACACTTGTCCCCTTTTTGATGTTTTTTATTAGATATATTGGTTGCCAAAAGGAGTCCTTTTTGTGGTTTTGACCAACAGTGATATGTTGCAGAAAGGGATCAAGTTATAGCTTGGCTCCTTTTTATATTCTGCTCATAATAATGTTGTATACACACAAAACAAAAATATCAATTGAAGATTTGAGATGCCTGTTTGCAGACAATTTTTTTAGGAACTCTTGACATCGAAAAGGAAAAATAGCATTATACCTTTCAAAATACTACTGTGTTGAACTCTTCAAAACCTGATAACAGGGGAAGAGCACCTAATACAAATAAAACACCAACTGAAGTGGTGAAGGAAGCTGAATACTTTATATCCCAATTACCTGCAGTGTCATCCCATTACTGTTGTCAAAACACAACAAGGCAATATTTACCTTCACACTTAAACCTTAAGCGCCCTTGTCTATAAATGTATTCAAAAAAATATAACTGGGCCTTATATGAAAGAATTGTTAACAAAAACGCAACAGATTGTCAACAGTTTTGTCTACTCCACTTTCCACACTATTGTATTATTCTAGAAAATATGTCTTCTTTAACAGTTTATGAAAATCAAAATAGTCCTGTGTATTGTTATCCATGAGTTATTAGTTATCATTGAGTTCCAGTTGTCATCAACTGGTCATACTTACATGGGTGCAGATACTATAGGGACATTTAAAAAAATCTGTCCATAATGGCACCATCATTATAGCTAATACTAGTTATTTCTCTCTCAAGAATGAAACTGAATACACTGATTGTGGTTAAATTGGAATACAATGATTTTGAAGATTGGAAATGTATTCAGAGCACATTGTTTCAAAACGGAATTAAAGATTCATCAGGCAATAAAATTTCATAATCAAATACAAGGGCAATTATTTAATGTTTTTTGTTCTATGAACACCACTTATATACATGAAAAATTATAATGATAAAAAGAAAACCACATAATTTGGAGTAAAAGTAAATTCATTATCATACTAGATAATTTTCTTTCATTCTTAGATATCGGTGTCTTTAAATTTCCGGCATTACAAAAAATAACTAAGATGTTCCATAATATTGAAAATTTGATATATTCAGAAATATGTGAGTAACTAATTTCTAACTGCATTTTGATCTCACTAATTTCCAATTTGTGAGCTCAATTGATTTGTTATCAATGAAAAATTATAGCCAAATTGAAGTTGTTCATCACTATTCCAAGTGTTAAGATTGTATTATAGTATTTTAAATCAACATCTTATCAGGTTCAAGATAAATGATAAAATACCGGCAAATCATGTAAGATAAGAATGGCCAATAAAGTACATACCCCAGTCTCCTTTTACTCTCTTCAGGAGGTAGTTGATCGAAGGTTTTTGCCTCTTCCGCCCCCAAAAATGCTTCGTGGTCATATTCTGAGTTATGATGCTGTTGTTCGAAATGTTCTTTATCACTTAATTCTCGGGTAACAACTCTTTGCGGATGTTCTTCTTCTGGTTTACCAATTACCGACGAAATTAGAAGAATTACTAAGATTTCATATACTTTTAAGCCCATTTTGTTCAAAGTTTTAATTCTACTGTGGACCTATTTTTGGTTATTAAATTAAAACTGTCCCAGATTCTCATGAGCTGCGTGGCTTAAACTTATTGGTTCATGTGATTGAGTTACATCTACTTCCACATCATCAAAAACATAAACACCCACTATGTTAATCTAGAAAATGAGAACATATGTGTGTAATGTCATATGTCAGAAGATGCGTTCTGAAAATCAACCTTATGTCATAACATGAGTTCCTATCCCCTCTTATTTAACAATGAATGCATATTTCATTTCTTGACGTAGGTATCCAATTGAAAGAAGAAATGGAACGTAACATACATGAGGTAATGCATAATAATCCAAATGCCGGATCCGTATATATGATTTAATAAAATACATGAAATAATACTTCAAGCAGTATAATAAACAATTTCATCGAAAAAACTCAACTGATATGGCTAAATAACATAATATTGTGAACATTGTTAGCTAATAAATTTCAAACTTTAGTCACGCCTGAATTATCAAAGAAATACAATTGATGTTAAATTAGTTGTGTTTTTTCGTATATTTCTAATAATTGGTCGTTTTTCTATTCCATATATGGTATTTACCACAGGGGACTATTATACCTTTATTACTTTTTCAATAAATACTTAATATCATTGAGTTAAAAAACTAAATTACTTATGGAATTATGAAATATATAATGTATTATGTAAACACTAAGTTTTAGCCACACAATTAGTTTCTCTTATCATAAGGACCGCGCAGCTTGGTTGTATCAGAGATATGGGTTGTATATATAGTAGGTGAGAAATGTATGTTATTGTACTACCAAAAAAACGGCGAATTCCATAGAATTGTAAATGTAAAATTATTGTTGCTTTTTACACACAATGTATTCAAATAGTAATAAACATCTCAATAACTCCTTTAAACAGTTAAGCGGTACACAGAATAAACGCGAGCGTGATGTGCTGCAGACGTTCATAAATGTCAAAGATAGTTCAACTTGTTAAGAAACTGTCTTAACGCACACATTGATCGCGCTTTTTAATATTTACGCGCTGATCGTCGATGAGCGTCAAAAATATAACCTCACTTCTCTAGTGTAGTTTTTGGTTGCAGATACCCTAAAAAGTGATATCTCTGATTGAAAAACTGATGGAATTTGTACATGTTCATGAGTGTTTATATAACAAACAGTTGGTTGAATACAAAAAAACTAAAATTTGGCAGAATATAAGGAATAATTTTCCCATTTGAAAGTTCCATGACAAGAACTAGTGATTAACTTCCTGATCCAATAGACAGTGAGGTTTTCTTATTGATAGTTTTGTTAAATCTCTCCTCAATGACTCATTCTTCTATGTTTCAAAAATTCATCTGGATCTATTTCGTTCATCCGAAAATATGTTGTAGCAAAGTAATTGTAGATCTTTTTATTCGAATTGACGGGTTTCACTAACCAACACCGTATCAAATGTCGTAAATTTCTTTATAAACATGCACCATTAAGGTTATGTTTATTAACGTTCGCGTTCATTTTTTGCAGCTTCAAATTCGGGGTGTATTTTAAACATTCATGAACGTCTAGGCGTGCGTCATGTTCGCGTTTATTCTGTGCACCGCTTTAACAAGTAAAAAAGAGGTCGCACTCTCGATCTAGGCGCGACAGACTATAGCGCATTTTTACCGTTACCAGTAAATATTAACGAAAATCTTAATTGACACAACGAAGTTTCCATGAAAAATAAAACAAGAAAGATTACAATAATTTTAATTATTTAATACTTTTGACCTTATTTCTTGACAACTCTCATAATAATTGGTTTATGACATGAAAAATTATCTCAAATGACTCGAATTAACGTACATTGAGGCCAATTGACGTTTACTGTCATTTGACGTCAATCGATGTCTTATGATGTCTATTAACGTCGATTGACGTCAGTACATGTCATTTGGGATCACATTTTGGTTAATTAAATTTTTTCCTAATAATGCCCAAAATTTATTTCGTTTCTGCATATCTACAGCTAAACAGAAATTGAATACAAAAAATCCAAGCTCGCATGCATGTATCCTGTGAGGAGATTTCGCTGCTACAGACAAACGGACAGAACGCTAGTAAAAGCGCATTTTTTACAAAAAAAATACTTCAGAGGAAAAACTGAGATAATCAACATTTTTTGCGAGTTTGACTATACTTAACTGTAGCATTTTGGTTGCAGTTCACTACATCATTTTTTGTTTTTCAAATCAATTAAATTTAAAATGTGTCTAGCAAAAATAATGATTTGAATCAATTTATATGTTTGAAAAATAGAAGGTACTGTTATTTTAAAAAAAAAACTTATCTTATGCAAATTTTATCATCGTTTATTATGAATGTTTTCATTGGAAAATTGTGAATTTTGAATGATGATTTTTTCATTTTATTTAGCTAACAACGAATTTAATACATTACTACGAGGATATATTGAAAAATTCTTAGTCTGCTATAGAACCAAACAAAATTTCAATGTCAAAATATTTTATTACTTAACATATTCTCCTCTTAATTGGATACATTTATGACAGCGAACCTTAAACGTCTCTAGACCTTTCGAAAAAATGTTTCTTCTTGCTCTGCAAACCAGACCTCCACAGCTTTTATTACCTCCTCGTTGGAAGAAAATTTACGACATTTTAAACTTTTTTTCAGTTGAGGAAAGAGATTATAGTCGGATGGAGCCAAATCTGGTGAACAAGGGGGGTGTTCTAGTAATTTGTGTGCAGGGGCGTTTTCCTGCAAAAACAAAACACCTTTGGATAGCTTTCCGCGTTTTTTCTCTTTAATTTTTCCCGTAGTGTGGTCAATAATGTGGAATAGTAATCTCCAGTTATTGCTCTATCCTTATACACAAAATCAATCATGATTACTCCATGGCAATTCCAAAAAACCGAAACAAGAACTTTTCCAGCAGATTTTTGGACACGAAACTTCTTAGATCTTGGAGAACCAGAGTTCATCGATTGTTGCTTTGTTTCTGGATCGTAGAAATGTATCCAAGTCTCATCCATAGTACCAATTCGGTTTAAGAAGTCCACATCGTTTTCAAATTAACCTCTTTTGAAGCTTGCAGTCCAATTTTTCACTGTTACCTACGAAGGACATTGATCGCCAAGGGTATTAAGCATATCTTCGTAAATCTGCTTACCTCTTAACCCTTTCAAATAAAGGTACTTGATGATGGACATCTTTTTTCTTTGAATTTATTGCGTAACTCTGGCTTACTTTTTTGTCGTCAAACTTTACACTGACACTTCTAATAAGTTATTGTTCGTTGCTATGGTAATACAATATTTTGTTTATGCATGGAAATGGTCTAGGCTAACTAGACATCAAAGAAGAAAAAGGAATAGTATGCATTACAGAATTAAAAACAGATAATTTTCCATAGTTGGTAAGTAAACCTGCCAGTTTCCTAAACATGACCAAGGTCTCTTTCATAGCGAGGTGAGAAAACTAGAAGATACATTGTAAAATATATAACATGTGTAACATATATAACAAGTGTCAATTGTTTAGAATAGTAAAAGGGCCTTACCCTATTTCTCATCACTAACTAACACGTTCTGTTTTTTTAAGAATATTGAGTTTTAAAAACTTGGCAAAAAAAATACAAGACGTTTAAAAGCCAGTTTTTCACACATAATTTAGGGCTTCTTAGTGTTGCCTTGATTCTTGTTGAGATTAGATTAGATGGGCTAGTGCGTAAGGTCGTGAATTTACCTCGCTAATACTTCGACCTATTGTGTACCCCGCACTCTTCACCAGTCAGGCAGCAACGACTTTGTGAAATAAGCTACCTGTCTGGGAGCTATGCGGCTTACCTCTCTGGCTTTAAAATAGCTTGAATGTGAGGACCGTAGTCTTTGTTTATGGATTGCTTCGTCTTCCAAAGGGGGTATCTGGCGGTTTCCTTTGGTTCTTTACAGAGAAGCGACGAGAATTGTCTCGAGTTTCTCCAATGCTCTTCAGGTGGTAGTTCACTAGTGTCCAGTAAGTATACCAGTAACTCTTCTTAGTTCGTCTTTGTTCAATGTTAGGGCCTTTTCAGACCAGTTTGTGGCATAGGAAAGAAATATTTTCGATTGTTTCAGACCTGGGGTCTTATTCCATATGTATTATATCTTCTCGTTTTCCTACTTCTTTATCATTATAACATGATGGATTTTTGGAAAACCTATGGAAGGTTGGGGTCCTATGAAAGGAATTGCCCCGCCATTTTCGCCAGATGATCGACTTGTTCATTGCAGTGTACCCTGATGTGGCCAGGTACCCATATAAGAGTAACTTCATTGTTTGCTCCCATTAAGTTTGAAAATTCGATACAGTTCCATACTAACATTGACTCAATTTCATAAGAGTCAAGTGCTTTTAGGGCTGATCTGCTATTTGATGGGATTAATATCTTTGCATTGCGGCAGTTATGTTGTGCGCAGCGAGCACGTAAGTATAGCGTATAATATGAAAGTTCATGACCCCATTAGATTAGCGAGCTTGGTTCCTGTGAATTATATTCCATCCCCTACATGTCCACTTTCCGTTTTCGAGCCTTCAGTGTAGAATACTAATGTCTAGTGGAAACGCAATATCTGTACTTGTTATTTGCTGTCGATTTTATTATTATAATTTTATAATTTTTGGTGATCATGTCTATAGGCACTTCACATTCCTTTAAAATGCTAAGATGCCCAGCCAGGTCGACGGGCTTCATGTACTGTTCCTTAAATGCTTTTATTACCCACTTTATCGCTTCACTTTCTATAAAGGTCCTCAAAGGAGGTGAATCTAAAATTACTTGTAGTTCAGACGTCGTACCTGTTATCGCAAGGCAGGCCGCCCTTTGCAACTTATCTAGGGCTATTTCCACCATTTTGGTTTTTGTTCTTGGCCATCATATGAAAGCTACATAACTCAAAATAGGTCGCACATTGGATTTGTACATCCAGTTCATCATTTTGGGTTTTTCCTCCTCCTCTGCAGCAGTTGTATAAAGCACTAGTTACCTTATGGCTTACTGCTTGAAGATGTTGCCTCCATGTTATCTTCCAATTGAAGGTCACCCCGAAATATTTATTATCTGACTTGAGGGTTAGTTCTACCCCGTTAATTCTGACTCTTTACTAGAACTTTGTTTACTCTAGGAGTACTTAGAGTATCTTCCACGATGGCCACCCTTTGAGCAGTCTTGTCCTCCATTTTCCTGGAGTTAGATCATCTGTTATAAATGAATCCAGCATTTTCCATCAAACGTGCCAGGTAGTGATTCCACTAGGGCAATTCTCGGTTGGTTTTGAGAACTTTCACGGTACTGCTGCTTTCGTAAGTCGAAGCTGATTAGTTTCGGTGGCTACTAAGTTCAATTTGTCAGTAGTGAACACCCAACTTTCTTGGGTGTTCCTCATCGACTCTGAGATGGTCGAGATGTTGGTCCCAATTCCTGCACATTTCTTTTTGTTGTTTGTTGCTCGGCATTTGGTTTGAGATCAACGCGAATGAAGATATAGTCGGAAAGTGAAGTTTCCCTTGATACATGCCAATTGCCGATTTTATGTTGTATTGCAGGACTTACAAGAGTGAGATGTACGACTTCCTCTCTAATTGCGTAACAGAAGATTGGTTGGCTACCTACATTTGCAACTGTTAATTCTTCACCTCTTTTGTTGATGTTGGTGCTCGCCCAGCTTTTATGGCATGTGTTACTGTCACAACCTATGATATCTTGATTGTAGATTGTGATTTTTGCAGTAGCTTATGAAGCTAGAGACAGCTTCTGGTGGTTATGCATCCTCTACATGGTGGTAGGTTGAAGCAATTGCTACCTCGAGCTTCACCACTTGCAGATTCGCATCAATTTTTACTGCCGCGATGTCGCGTAGTTTGGTATTCTCTCTCGAACTCTCCTGTCATCTACTGGTCTTTCGTTTTGTATGTCTGTCAGGTCCTCTTACTGCAGTAAAGATTGCGTTTGTCTGGGGTGCAGGAGATATTGTTATCTCGTGCGAACTCAGCTATAGAGCTAGGTACTCCATTTGCCGATGACGTCTTTGGAGCTGCCACTTTATCTTTTTTGAGTAGAAGTTCTACAGTTCCTAGTCGATAGTTGATCGTGAAGTCTTTTTCAGCTTTGTGTCAGTGGACCGGAGAATTCTCCAGTGATTTTTTCGAAACTATTTCCTTTGTTCTGTGGGCAGGATGTTCGGAAAATCGTCCGTGACTATAAAAAGGCATGTCTTTTTCATCTACGACGATGGTCGGTGTATTGGAGAATTTAGTTGCTTTGCTTGCAATTTGACACGATCGGCAGTCTAATTGCTGCAATTGATAACCAATTTGCCCCGCTCTGAAGCTGACCCCTCGAAACTCAGTGCCAATTTTTGCCTTACAGGACAAAATGTGGATGATTTTTTGTCCGGTGTAGGCTCATTTACTTTAGCTCTCTTAGCTTTTTTCTGGGGGGATTAGGTGTGAAATCTTCCGATCTTACTAGCTTTTCGAGTTTCCATGTAATGTTAGCCTTCGTATCGCCTTCTTTGGGCTTTTTTTAGCATTTGATTGAAAGCTTATAGTTGTGCAGTTCTAGACTCTGAAGAGGCTAGCAGAACATCTTCTTCGTTTACTGTATAGTCGGAGATAGAAGCTTGACCTTGTGGTTGAGTCTTAGCCTCGGTATCAGCGTTTTTTGTTGTAGACTGAACTATTAGAGTCTGTTTGTCTATATCTAGTGCAGTAGACTCACCGGATACAGCCTTTTTTACTTGATCATGCCCAGTCTACGTTCATCGGTGTCTGTAAAAAGAAAAGTTTTATTAAATTCAGCCATAAAACTTGTTTGAAATGAGGAAATGAATAGTTCACCGCATTAGAGCCTCTAAACTCAGTAAGCGATTTAGATCAAACCTGAAGTCCACCGTTCGAATATAGCTTACGGACCCTCAACTGCGAACATGAAAGGTAGGCGATAGATAGATTCAGGGTGTTTAGGTGATAGGGAAGGTTGAAGCGGTATGAGTAGGAGCTATGGACAGGAAAGCTTGGAAGGGTTAGTTCTTGGAGAAACTGGCAGAAAAGCCACTTGGTGTTAATGTTTTCACAATAATTTATGAACTCAAATATGTCGTGTACTTCATAGATATTATTTCATGAAGCGAGATCTCGGAGTTAAACTGAAGTAAGTCGCTTGTATTTATTTGCGTCATTAACCGAATTACTAAATAACTTCAATTTCGAGCATGATGAGGAAACTAATAGTAAGTTATGTTGAGCTGCTAAAGAGCATGAAGTATTTAAGGTTACGTCGAGAAAAGGGGGTACTGAAAGTTTTTATAAAATGACGACGATGAAATCGTTTTATGGTGAAGAACGTTGAAAATAGATATTTCGAGAAGGGTCGAGCATGCGTAGGTAGGATTACAATCCAAACTTAGTTGTATTCATGTTTTTCATCATTATGGGGGCTTAATTCGTCAAAGAGTGCAATGAATAAGTTTAAAACTAAACTTTTTCCTAGCTATTATTACCATGAATTGAGAGACTTTGTTAGTCATAATTGTCTGGATAATCCTTTGCAGTTTTCATAGTCGCCCTTGCCCAATCCCATGAAGGCTCTCCAGAATTATAGAATCCTACGTACCGACTTGCACTGTACCTACTCTTTACTCAACTGTAGAATTTACAACCCCCTGTCTGTGGAGTTGATCTCACCTATGAAGGCTTTGGCTTGCTCTTGATCAATTATATGATGTCTTACAATATATGTTTAAGGTTTTTAATTGGGTTCTCCTCATTCTCGTCCTTTTATAGTTATACATCCAAATTTTTTGTATAACAAATCAACTAGATGCCAAAGTGAAGCAAGTGTACTACTCTGACCCACCCTGGCTACGTCCATGGATATTCCTTGAGACCCCAATGATAACAAGCAAATATGAATCATGTGCAAGTCATTTTCAAAAGGCGCTTATCTGTTCAATTTATTATAATTTTTGTTTCCACATAAATTTACAAAATAATCAGCTATTTTAAAAGTCAATGCATGACAAATCAAAATGTAGATTAGTGATCTGAAAAATTTATAATTATTTATATTATAATTAACGTCAACTAGTATTGGTGGATTTGCCATTAGGCTTAGTAGGTTTTAATCTAGGACGCCATATTTCAAAAGGCGGCAAATTTTAGAATTAGAACTAACGAATAAGACGACATACAACGAGATAATTAATCCCCTCAAAAATGTATTTTAACGTATTTATACTTTAACTTAAACTATAATACCAATAGATAATTAAGAAAAAATATTTATTTTATTGATGTTAAATTATAAGTCTAATAAAAAATATGTATAGATTTCTGATTAATACAGTAATAGATTATGTTTATTGAATAATAACATACACATATGTAATTTAAATTACCAATACCATAATTATTTTTCGAAATAGCTGATTACCGTGAGATATCGTGTGGTTGTCTGATTGGGGGTTATATATAGTATTTTCTCTCTATATATTTGGTTCCATTTGGCATACCTTTCGATTTCATCCCCTTTGTCTAAGGTTCTTTCATATTTTCAATCTATCTTTTTGAATAATTTTCTTACGTTCCATAGTTTAACTTTTATTTTCTGCTCCAGTCTGCCATTACTTTCTATTATTGATATTTATAGCTTTTTACTCGTTCAATAAGTTCTCCTCCTATTTGAATACCATTTACTTTCTACTATCATGCACTTTTCTATTTGTATTTAGCTTCTTAATCCGAAATAATTATTTCATTGAGCATAAATGGAGAAATTCAAAGAGATGATGAAAAAAGATGATTAGGCTAAATGAAGAATATAATATGATGTGATTTTGGCAGGATTTGAATGTAAAAAACAACAACAATCTTTTATTGATAGTTGATTGACAGATTTAAAATCTCATATACTGAAAACAGAGTAGAATAAGTGGATAGATCCAGGGAGATGAGATGTGGATATTCTTATATTATTGCAACTAGATATTTATGACATTTTACTTGTTCCATTTGTTTTATATTCCCATTTCGCTAATAATCATCTGCGAGTATCATTTCATATATGTCGTAGGTCAATAGACAAGTTGGGATTTTAGCTAATATCCCAGGATAATAGGCGGTTGCCTATTCTCCCGGAATATTAGCTCAATGCCGGATAATAGATTATTCGTCGAAAAATGACCAAGCGTTTGTCTATTCTCCTGGGACTTTAGCTAAAATTCGGATAATAGAATATCTATTGAAAAATATCAAGCGTTTACTGCTGTCCTATACTTCTAGCGAAAGGGCCAATACCGAAGCCAATTTCATGCTGGTTTTTATTTTTGAGTTCACACTGAGGTTTGCACTGGCACTTTCCATAAAACTTCAACCTAACCTAACCTAACTTAACCTAACCTAAGCTAACATACATCTTTTTCTTTAACAACGTTACGTTAACTATATTTCACACCTCGGACGGCTTCTATTTTCATAAAACTTCAACCTAACCTAACCTAACCTAACCTAACCTAAACAATGATCTTCTCCATTCTAAATAGTTTTTGCTAATGACTTTTCAAGTTCACATATCGACTAAACTGACTAATAATATACAAAACTGGACAAGACTCTGTTTCGGTATTGGCCCTTTTGCTAGAAGTATAGGACAGCAGATAAACGCTTGACCTTTTTCAATAGATATTCTATTACCCGAATTTTAGCTAAAATTCCAACACTTACCTTCAAGTAAATTCTTTATTCGTCACTAATTTTGTACATTGCTATTGGTTTGCCCGTAAATATATAGAGCATTAATTAATTTCCTTTTCTTTATTTATTAATTTCTCTCTCAATTGCTTCATTGTAAACGAACATTAAATCGTTTGGGCTTTTTCCAATTCTAAAGCCACAATGTAATTTCGACTTTATTTTTTATATTTTAATTTCCATTATTCTAGTCATTATTTTGCCGGTGAGCTTGTTATTTTTATTTCATGCTAGTTTTTACACTATCTTTTATTTCCACTTTTATATATAGTTAGTATAACTCCTGTTTCAATTTTGCAGAATTTTTTTCTTGCGTAATACCTCATTTATACAGTATGTTCATTAATTTATTTCATTTTCAATCATATATTTCATCATCTCAGCAGTTATGTTATCTCCTCCCAATGCTTTTCCTGGGTCTACTGTTTCAATTGCTTCTACTGCTTTTTCTTTCCTTATATTCTCGGTATCTTTAATAATGCTATCAACGGCAATTAGTTGGTGGAAAAAAATGTAAATTGTTTTTCGCTAAAAATTTGATATACTTATTTGTAGTAAAACCTATCAGAATTTCAAGAACTACAAGTTCCATCATTGCATCGGAGTTTTGGGTATTGATGGGAAAAGACGTAGATGAGTATTTTTTTTGTTTAAAAAAATTATTTAATAGAAAAGTTGAGCTCAAATTTATTTATATACCTAAACACTATGAACCTAGGTACCTACAACTAATCTAATAATACTAATCGCGTAAACACTTTACAACTATGCTTGGTTCTTATTACTTAAAGGGCCCATATCTATATTTTCAAAGAATTATGAAATGTAATCCTCCAAGAACAGTGTTTGTGTCCAATACAGTTTGCCTTGTCTTGTTTCTGATTCAAGATTTTGGGCATTGGTCACAATTTTTTACAGGCTGTTTCAAGCTTTTCGTCAGGAGAGACCGCTAGATTTGTGACCCTTGAATCACTATTAAGATTCGGTTCGGTAAATATTATTAAGACTGAAGCAGACGTAGCAATTATAGGTCATATTCATATAAAACCGTACAAGAAAATTGGCTAAAGAATCAGATTTTTCGCGTATTACCCTTCGAAATTATACATTTTATCTTTACAAGATTCAAAGGATTTAAATTAAGATAACCTAGATAGACGATTATAACTGACGAAATAAATACTAATTCAAACATATCAATGAATTTTTTTTTCGTAATCGATACCGTAAATCGACATAACTTCTTCTTCTTCTTAGCGTGCCGTATCAAGTCCCCTTAACGTTGGCGATCAGCATGGTAAAACTCTCTCTACCTTGAGCTAGTCTAAATAACTGTTCTGCTTCTCTCATTCCATATTCTTCAACCAAGAGGCTTGTTTCCTTCCAATTCCTCTACGACCTTCAACTTCACCCATCATAATCAACCGGAGGATACTAAACCGGCTACCACGCATTATGTGTCCCAAATAAGCTATTTTCTCGCATTTAATGTTATCCACCAACTCACAAATCGCATTTGCTCTGTTAAAGACTACATCGTTTGTTTGCATAGCTGTCCACGGTATCTTGAGCATGAGTATTACTGGTAGATATTTTTAAAGTCCATTCTTCTACACCATATAAGAGAACTGACCATATGTAACATTTGATCATCCGTTTCCGAAGTTGAAATTTTAAATTATCATTAAAGAAGAGAAATCTCATTTTAAAAAATGGGATTCAGTTGTTCAGTAATGTAGCAACCAAGATATTTGAACCTGGACACTCTTTGAATCGTTTGTCCGTTTACCTGTAGCTGTGTGTCATGGTACGGCAAGCGACTAAATACCATATATTTTGTTTTTGAACAATTAATGTTCATCTTCCCACACTGTCAACGGCGTTTAAAAGACATTGCAGTCCATTCAAGTCGTCACACTGTAGAACTGTATCATCTGCGTATCTAATTGTATTTATAAGTTTACCGTTAATATTTACTCCATATGATAAGTTGTGTCTAGCTTGCTGAAAGATCTGATCTGAATACAAATTAAATAAAAGTGGTGAGAGTATGCAACTTTATCTGACTCCTCTTAAGATTTTGCATTCTTCTGTCGATTTTTCGATGATTCTTACGTCGGAACTATCAACTCCTTTTTCCTTTAATATATTTATTAACTTGTCTCGATCGAATGCTTTTTCGTAATCGATGAAGACTGCAAAAACCTCTTTTTGTTGGTCCCGGCATTTTTGTAGTAATATATTCAGTACAAAAAGTGCTTCTCGTGTTCCCAACCTATTTCTGAGGCCAAATTGAGTTTCGTCTTGATTTTCTTCGCACTTATTTCTCATTCTAGCGTAGATGATTCTTAAGAATTTTTTATAGTGTGACTCATAAGACTTATAAGTCTATAGTCGCTACAGTGTCTTGGTCGTTGTTTTTTGCCAAAGTTATGAATTCGGATTTTAACCAGTCTTCTGTAATTTCAGCGATTGAATAAACATGATTGAGAGTTTGACCAATATTCCTATATTATCTTCATTTATAAGCTTTAGCATCTCTCTTGGAATGTTGTCAGGTACAACAGCTTTCTTCTTTTTGCCAGGTTCATAGTATGTATCACTTTTGATTTTAGTATTTTTAGACAGTGTATATATAACAATTGCTGTTGCAATTTGCCTCACAAAGACCCTAGAATATTTTACATATTACTTACAGATGATATCTCGAATTACTGAAAGACACTATATATATATATAAGCGGTTTCTTATTGGGAAGGTGGCAATGAAACACCAAAGTGGACTAACTTTAATATATTTTCCGAGCTTTGGAATACTTATGTATTCATCGTCTAGGAAATAATTGGTTTTGAATCGTAATAACTTTCATAGAAATATTTCTATCGACGTCAATTTGAATATTGAATTTCACCACAATCAAATTCGACTATTGTACAAAATAGTTTAAGGAACGTGTCATTTATTCAATGCGGATTTAAACATTGTACTTGTAATTGTAATGTACAATAAAATATTCTAAAATCAATATCTTCCTTTGCTTACGCCACCCCCCCCCTAAAATGGAAAAAACGTATTTTTGGGGAGTATTCTCTAAAAAACGTGTAATTTATTAGTTTTGGGCTATAAATATGAATGAAAATGAACGTGAAAAATAGAACGAAATTCCTTGCAACGATCTTAACCCTTTTTCCAACAATTATAAAACCCTTTTAGGAGGGTGCTACCCCCCTCCCCGCCTAAAAGGGCAAAACCGTATTTTTAGAGGGTATTTTCTAGAAAATTTCCAATTTATCAGTTTTGGGCTATAAATATGAAAGAAAACGAACGTGGAAAATAGAAAAAAATTCCTTACGACGATGTCAACTCCTTGGTGTGGCACATCCTCCCTCCCCAAATTGATAAAATGTCTTTCTTGGGAGTGTTTTCTAGAGATATCTGAGATTATCGCTCTTCTGTAATGAATATAATCAAAATTGTTGTTATCCCAGAAACGTGTTTGAGGGGATATGTGAAAAAATATGTGGAATCACTTCTTTCAGATATAAATACGAACGAAAACTCGAGAAATGTCGTTATTGAGTTTTAAAAGTCCGGTTATGTGAACCGTTTTCATTCATAAATTCAGATAAACTTGTATAAATCAAACGTAGAGACCGGACCTAACGGATAAGTGTTTTTTTCATGAATACTGAGGAAGAGTACAAAAAAATTAATTCTCGAAAAATCACCAGCAAGAAATGGGTAGAACAATATATTTGATCATCGAACACAGTCTGGGACTATCACCGGCAAATTTTTGCAGACTTCCGTCGTAAATTTTAGACCACTCTTTTTGCATGTGCAAACTTCGATTTGAACCAGCAATAACTGATGAGTGAGCGTCGTGTTTACATCGTGCTACTGCTAGCACTGTAGCAGACCGCCCCCTGTGAAACCGACCGGCGCACACACAGACACGACATATATAGCGGCCCGCCAGCTGCCGCTCGGACTAGGTTCCCGGCCGACAATGTATAGGTATAAGAATTTGAATGCGTTCCTCCCAGGTACATTGCAGAATAGATCTTTTGGGTGTATTGAATTCCCCGTTCTTAAATGCCATTATTACACCAAGGATAAGATGCAATGCGAGTAAACGTCGACAGAGTTTTTTTTCAGCTACTACAAGATTGACTGAGCTTTGTTTAAAATCCCTGCATGTAAGCGCATTTTTATAAACCCTTTCAAAAAGATTAGATTTTCCCCTCCAGATTCCACTTTGATTCATGTTAATACGTGCGCTTATTCCTGAGATATCAACATTTGAAGTTATCAACTCTATCAAGATTTTATAACCTAAAAAATAATCGTATTTGAACCAGCATTACTGGTACCGACTAAATGCTATGGAATTCAACAATTAAGTACTCCTCAACTTTTAATTTTACTCGCTACAAAGAGTCAAGATTTCAGTGATCTCGAGCATTATTTCACGCAGTTAGAAATAGTAGTGTAATGAGAGCTTAAGCTGTAATTTTGCTGCTGTTCACTTTGCGTAAAAAAGATGATAATATGTCAATAGAAAGCAGTAATATTTATCTTTAAAATGACGTAAGATTCGTTAAAATCGGACATCTCTATCGGGAGTTATGAAATTTTTATTCCCCGCCTCGGTTGAAAAAATGCAGCTTGCCGCGCGCCATGCAGATCGCGAAAACGCTTACCTTCAACAATTTTTTTCAGGAATACGGTGCAATTTGGCGAAATTGTTCTAAGGACCTTTTTTTTGCAAAATTTTGTGCTCTTTCTGAATCTACAGTTTTTTTTGATAAGACAATGATTTTCTGAGATATTCTGAAATTACCTCAAAAAAACAAGTTTGACGCGTATTTTGGGGGAGTCGCACCCTCCTTAGGGGGTGATAAGATTCATCATAAGTGATGTGCACGTTAGGACCTACAATTAAAAAAAATATCGCAAGAGCCATTTAAATTTAAAGTTCCTAGCCCTTTTTACTGGCCTATAATGATAGCTTTCTACTCCTAGTAACATAATGTACTCTTTATAAAAAGTGACATTCTGTTACCTGTCAACAGACATAAAGAATCAAACTATTTTCTGTCACAGAAAAATATTCATTTTTATATAGTGTTATTTGATATTTCTGTCAAAAGTATCGGATTGATATTTTTTAATTGTATTATATTCAAACCACTCAATATTTAATTATAATATTAGGCGATTCCAATATAGCAGTTTTAATGATAAGTAGTTAACAAAAAGAGTCAAAAATTATCAATTTTGTAGTTACTAAGTAGACATTTCATTATAATTGTTGATATCTGTAAATTGTGTGGAAATAAGTCATTGAACTACAATCATCAAAAGAAATTTGACTGATTTCAAACATTTTCAATTTGCAAATTCAAAAAATGCCACTAGGTATTTTTGATCAGCTTTTGTCTTTGATGTATTGTTACTAGATGTTAGTTCTGATACTAATAAAAAATAAAGAAGAAATTTTTTACTCAAAATTAGCACCTAATTAGCTAAATTAATATCTAAAATTACGAGTGTTGTTTAAAAAAATTCCGACTTCAACATGAAGATATCAGCACTTATCATAAGCTGTTATTGAATATTTGTTTTTGAAAGGCAATACTTTTACGCAAATCAAAGAGGAGTGTCTGCGCCATCATTTACGACCGTAAAATTTAAGGCAGCCAAATTCAAACGTGGCGCTATCAGCTGATTAATGTCGAGTATTTGGGACGGTCAAAATCTACAACAACCAGCAATGTTATCGAAAAAGATCACCAAATTGTACTGGACGATCGTCGAATTAAGGTTAGAGAGCTGGAAGAGGCTATCGGTATATCAGAAGAATACATTCGCTATATACTGACTAAAAAATTATGCATGCGTAAATTATCTAGCTATCTACGCGTTGGGTGCCGAGTTTCCACACTTTACATCAAATGCGCGTTCGAATGAACATTTCCCAGGCCTTATTAAAGCAGTTTGAAAAAAATGACTTTTTGCGTCTATTTATAGATAGTCATGTTCATCTGTTGTCTTCAAAAAGGTGAAACTATTACATTAAAGTATTTCTTGATAAGGTAAAGGGAGAAATTGCAAAAAAGTGACCGCATTTAAAGAACAATTAAGTGCTTCTATCAGGAAAACGCATCCTCTCACACTACGGTGATCGCCAAGGCTAAAATTCATGAATTACACTTCGAATTAGGTAAACAACTACCATATTCACCAGATCTGTCCCCCGTGACTTCTTCCGTTTCCGAACCTTGAAGTTTCCCTTGCGAGGGAGATATTTTCATCAGAGGGAGTTGTCGCATACGTAAACGCCTATTTTTAGGAGAAAGGCGGGAGATATTATTTAGAAAGGTTAAAATGTTTACACCATCACTGAACTAAGTGTATAGTCTTAAATAATAAAATAAAAATGATTATGACAAAAAAAGTCTTACTTCTTTATTGGGTCGGAAACTTTTCAGACAATTTTCGTATACTTTGATTATCTCTCTCATTCTAAGTTAACCCTGCTCCTTTTTTCCTAGTTTCTAAGTATATTTGGGGAATTATCTAAAATCCTACCATCCTATACTAGCCTCAACTCTAGTCAGGAACATCGTTCCTTGGTTTTACATACTCGATTTAGTACTTTGTTTTTCAAAATGAGAAGCAGGATTTTTCACATCAAACTTACAGTTTTAAATAATACGAGGTCTGGCTATTAAATAACGAGACTGTGCGCCTAGAGGGCGCCCTAGACAGGTGGGATAGGAACCGAATAATGCCTTGGGTATCTAGATATCTTGTCTATGCACGTCCCAAAACACATTGCCGTCACTACTATGGTATTTGTGCATTAGCAGTTTTAAACTAACGTGTTTTTTTCTCGTGCCGAAAACCATCTGTGAAGATAAAAGTGTCAATCTCAAATTTATCGTTAAATTGAAAAAAACTCCGACTGAGTGCTTTAAATTGCTGCAAGAGGCCTACGGGGACAATTCTCTACCTCGTGCGCATGTTTTTGATTGGTTTAAGTACTTTAGTGAGAGCCGAGAGAGCACTGAAGATAACCAGCGCCCAGGTCGCCCTATGACTGTTTTAACTTTAACGAAACAGTGACCAAAATCAACCAAATTGTGCGTGCAGATCGTCGAATGAGCGTCCGGATGATTGCCGAAATTATAAACGCCGATAGAGAAACGATTAGAAAAATTTTTCACGAAGAATTACACATGACAAAAGTCTGTGCGAAGTTAGTGCTAAAAAATCTGACTCCTGACCAAAAGCTGTAGCGTCAACAGATCTGCTCAAATTTCCTTGAAAGGTTAGAAAAAGATCTGCTTTGGAGCTCGATTTGAGTCGATGGAGTAAAGTAAAGTAAAAAACGGCAAAGCTTCTAAAGGAACTCACCAAATAAGACTTCCAGCATTGCTTCGTTCAATGGAAAAAACTTATGGAAAGGTGTGTGGCGAGGGGAGTATATTGAAGAGGAGCATTAGAATGTAGAATAATTCTGATAACAAAACCCTTTTTTCGTAACCAGTCTCGTTATTTAATAGCCAGACCTCGTACATCAAACAAAAAGAAAATATCACAAGGTGGTACAAGTAGAACGAGACTCTCCTAAATAGAATATTGTGTTTGTCATTTCCCATAGAAAAGTGTGAGTCTTTTCATGGAAAAGAACATTCTTATTTGAATACTCTACAACTATGAATCTTCTTTTCAGTAAGATATACGCCATGGGATTGATTGTAAGTGGTCACGGTTACCCGATTTGCTGCGGTGTGATTTTTATTTTTGGAGATTAATAAAAGATTATGTTATCTACCTTTGCCACCAGTTGACATCTAATTAAAAAATAGTAACGAAATAGTTTTTGCAACATTTACTAGACAGTTGATGTCTGTCGTGTGATGATACTTTCATTGAACACTAGAAGGCTTTTATGTAAAATTGAGTTGTTTGAAATATCAATCAGAACTTCGAATATAATCAAATAAATATTATAAAGCGTTAAAGCTACCCTATCTATTTTGAAACATCCGGTATACTGACGAGCTTTCTCAAAGAAAGCTTTAGAATTTTTCTTTATTTTATAGTATAGTATCAAAACACTGAACTAAAACAAAGACATTCTCAAGCACACGTAGTTGTGTATCTTATCCCAACATTTTTTTTGTTATATATGTGGCGAATGCACTTTAAAAGAAAGCAGAAAACCTATATCTGACTTCGTGAAAAGAGCTTGTCTTGCCTAGTTTGGATGACGGCAGCAATTTAAAGCAGATTTAATAACTCCAATGAAAAAGAAATAAACTCCGTATGATGCACGAAGATTTTATATCGCATCAAAAAGCGCAAAGTAATTGAATTTGAAATTCTAGTATAGTTATTGTAGATCATTGATCTCCAAACTTTTTTGTTTCATAGACCACTTTCATCATCTATGGAAACTTGTGATGTGGCTAAGTTTTAACGACGAGTTAACAGTTTAAAAAAATAATGACAGAATTGATTGCTTGATAGGGTGAATTATTTGATAATAAAAGCGACTAAACAAATTTTCAATTAAATTTTAATTGATTGTGCTGTGAGTGGATATCAAATATGTGAAGTTGGCTAATTGAAAGAGTAGTAGAAGTTGCTAAATTATTTTATACAGAGTGAGTTTTATATATATAGGACGCCTCAATTATCTCAGAAACGGCTTGTACGATTCTTATATGTTTAAATGTTTGTGCACTAGGGTCTTGTGATACGGCCGGTATTATGATGGTATCCACTTTGTTTCAAAGGATCACCCTATATATTTTTCGCTTTTTGAAATCCTTAAGAAATACTTATTATTTTTCATCTAATTTTTTCCGTACCTAAATACCATAATTTCGAAGTTATAGCTACATTTGCGTTATCTCCTCCGAAGTTAAAATAATAAATTTAAGTGGCTATGACTGCTACAATAACAAATTTAACGTTCTAATAAATTATTATTGTTGTAATATATTGAAAGACACAATTGTTCGTTTATCTGAAAAAGAACTAATTGGTATTTCAATGATATTAGGATATGGTAACAGGCGTAGAAGTCAACAAGAAACGTGTAATATCTTTAATAATTTATATCCTAACCGAAATCCCATAACAAGAATTACTGTCAGAAAATTAGTAAAAAAGTTTAACGAAACTGGTTCAGTATTTATATATATTAAACTAGTATGTAACATACCTGGAATTAAATATTAGTCTTAGAATAGAAGTCGTTTTCCGGGTAAAAGTGATTATGCATTTTTTTGCATTGTAAAATATTGAGCCCTTAAGTGCAACGTTCTTTCTGAATTAGGCAAACGGATTCAAAGATAAATAAAGAAATCAGAAGTCAGAATTTTTAATCTTTTAAAGAAGTCCCTACAGTGAGCCAGTGAGTTTAGTCCGAGTAAATATCTAACAGCTCTCTTTTGTAGTTTGAGGATTCGCTCAAATTGAATCGCACCACACGTATCCCATAAGGGAAGGACATATCGGAGATGCGACTCAATAAGGGCAATAAATTGTGCAGAAGGTTGGATAAGTTCAGTTCTTTGGAAACTGATCTCAGCGCAAAACAGGAGGAACTAAATTTTGTAGATAATGCGGCAATATGGAACTCCCATTTCAAGGAATTGTCAGATGGTGGTGTTATTTAATAAAAAATGCTGCAATGTACTCGTATTCTTATATGATGAAACTTTGGTTTTAGAAACGTTGAGACAGAAGATTAGAATCGCACTATGATTTAAATAGATATAGTCTTAAGTATTGCTCCAAGAGAAACTAGTGTCTTCTGCAAATAGATATATTTTACCACTAATGTCTAGATAGGCGATGTCGTTTATAAACAGAAGAAACAAAATAGGGCCTTGGGGCACTCCACATTCTATAGGCATCGTTGCATCAATTTAACAATCTGACTTCAGTTGGTAAGGTACGACTTGAGAGAAGACGTGAAGACTTTGCAGACCTAATGGTGGAAAAATGTTACAAACAAAGCAATCCAAATTTTGCTATGTTTTGCGAAGAGGCCACTTTTTGTATTAATGGAAACGTAAATCGACATAATTGTAGATACTGGTCACGTAACAATCCTCATTGG
This sequence comes from Diorhabda sublineata, assembly GCF_026230105.1. Lineage (NCBI taxonomy): Eukaryota > Metazoa > Arthropoda > Insecta > Coleoptera > Chrysomelidae > Diorhabda > Diorhabda sublineata. Next base: position 10,925,431 of record NC_079484.1, read on the forward strand.
ATGCGTGAATCCCACACCCAATATTCCGAAAAACTGAATGTATGGGCTGGAATAATAGGCGCCAAAATAATTGGTCCGGCGTATTCAGATTTATTGATAAATAGTATTATACCTGAGTTGGCTCGAATATACATTTGAAAAGAAAACTTTACACAAACATTATTAGAAATTTTCAGACAATAATAATATCTCAAACGACAATATTTACCTACAAGATGGTGCTCACTAAGCGTGTGTAGTGAGGCGATACCTAATAATGTGTTTTCCAGAAGATGGATTGGAAGGCGTGGTTTATCGAATGGCCCTCACGGTCACCAGTCATGAATCCTCTAGGCTATTTCCTGAGGGGTCACTTAAAAAACTTCGTTTACAAAACAAAACCTGCCAAAATTCAGAAACTAAAAGATATTAAAGTGAATGGACAACATTTTGAGCATCTGTTGTAATTGCCATTACTGTATGTTTCCTAAAATTTGTAATTTCATTCCTTCATAAATGTCGATCTACTTCTACACACATAGATTTAAAGATTTGTCTTCAGTTGTGGTAGGTTTTCTGCGCCATGATTTGGATAAATATTTTACTGTACCAATTTCGTTAAACTTTTTAATAACTTACTGACACTAGACCTTGTTACCAGATTTGTATTAGCACATAAATTATTGAAGAATAATCAAATTAAACGCATTTATTCAATCGCAGCCATCTTAAAGTACAATATTTATTGTAACTTTGGTGGAGATACTGTAAATGTAGCTATAACTTCGAAATTGTGGTATTTAGATTTAAGGAACATTAGATGAAAAATAGTAAGTATTTCTTAAGGATTTCGAAAAGCGAAAAATAATACCGGCCGTATCACAAGACTCTTGGGCACAAAAATTTTAAAAAATCCTATAAATGGTTTGATTGAGGCGTTCGATACATAAAAACTCACTCTGTATAATAAAAACATAATTTTTTAAGAAACAATAAATACCAAAAAACATATAAATAGGAGTTGTGAAAAAAAATAGCGAGGGATAGTAAAATGGAAAACAACGTGAAATATGAAAAGAAGCATATAGAGGAAAATTAAAATAAAACAGTTAGAGACAAAGAACATGAAGTACAATTGAGATGGTTTGGACACATAATGCTGTTTCCCGAAAACGGATTATCAAATGGGTAGTTAAAAACTAAAATAGCAGATACAAATTATAAAGGAAGACCAAGAAAAACAGATTTAAGAATGTGAAAGAAGCAGATAAGGCAAAGGGAATAAAATTGGAAGGAGTAGAAAATCAAACAAAAGATATCACGGCATGTAAAAATGAGTATATGTCAGAACCCATAATCAAACAGCCATACATCATTTATAATAGATGACTTTTTGTTTCATTGGGGTGCTATTGGAAATTTGAGAAAAAAATCGTTAGTCTCTTCGAATCATAATTTAATAAATAGCAAAGTTGCTAAAGGCCAATGAGATCAATAAGTACTTTCCGAGTATATTCAATAAATCCCATGTTTGTCAGGGAAGGTTGCTTTCTACAATAGCCATAAAATAGACCCTTATAAAAAGTTTAGCTTTATAATGGAGTCTCCTGAATCAATCCGTAACTATGTATTGACGATCAAATATGACGCAGTTAAAAGTGATGGGTTTACATTAGGGATGCTTGAACCCTGTTTGTCCAAGGTATTAAATCACTTGACACATATTATAAATTCTTGTTTAGAGACTACTTACTTTCCTAGATTGGAAAGAGGCGTTAGTCTATCCAGCACCTAAAGTAAATAATCTGACTGAGTTGAAAGATTTACGTCCTATAAGTTTGTTGGCAGTAGTTTCAAAAGACCAGTGCTCACCCAGATGAACTCTTCTTTGCATGTAAAAATCTTCCCGTGCATAGGCATAATAGAGAAGAAAGAAGATAAGAAGAAGAGAAGAGAAGGATGTCATATGTGTCTCCTCAGATTACTCCAAGGTATCAGATATGTAGGATCTTCTTTGTGCAAAGCTGAAATATCTGGGATTTGACGAAATATCTCGTAATTTATTTGGATCTTACTTGAAAGGAGAGTTTGCACGGATCAGAGCTCATCTGAGACTGGAGAAATAGTAACTAGTGTGCCACAGGGCTGGTCCACTTTTGTTCCTCGTATATGTTTTTGATATACAGGATATTTCTGAATTCATGCGACAAAATTTAAGAGGCGATTGCTTGTATGAAATTAATATGGGTGTTTCCTGTAACACAATTTCCTCAGCCCATCCTTTCAAAGGTGGTGACTAAAAGTGGATGTTATGTACACCTGTATGTGACAGTCTTGCATTATCACATTAAATCATATGCGAATGACACCCGGGTCCTGCACTACTTTGATTATGCAGATCCGGAAGCATGATCTAAAGCTTAATGCAAATAAGTTTTGCTGTTTTGAGAAAATTTGTACCAAAATTAAAAATTTAAGTTGGGACGTGAGACGTTGTTAATAAAACAATATGCTAAGAACTTAACAGTAATTCTAGATGCGGACTTGAGGTGTAAAGAACATTTAAAGATGAGCTATGCTATGCTAAGATGAAACTCTTGTATACAAACATATCCATTTTTAATTTTAAAATGAGGAGAAAATTTGAATCTCTGGTATTGTCTACCTACTATAATGTTATCCTTACGGATGCGATCGAAAAATCGCATCAATATGTACAAAACGTGTGTTGTACATTTATTTTGAAACGAAGAAAGTATGATCGGCCAAAATTAGTGGATTGAAATGATTAAAAATGTCGAATGTTGCGAACTATCATTTTATATGTCCTTATAAGGCAGTTTTAAAACATTCGACACCTGTTTGATTGGAAAAAGAAATTTGTCGTGAAAAAATACATAAGGTTTGTTCCAACCCATTAAAAAACCGTCCTTGGTACAGTGACGATTCTACGCAATAGAGATTACGTGTTCCAACCGGGCGGTTACCGTTATACGAACGATTTTGTTTTCCGTTCCAACCGTTTGTGAACCATTTCAGGGACGGTGTTTTCGATACTTGGTTGATAGCAAGTACTGTTGCAAGAACCGTGCATAGCCGTAGATTGCGTACGGTCCCGACTAGCAGGTTGGAACAAACCTATAATATACATGTAAGGATGCACCTACATTGGTTTCGTATTTCTCCCAATCCGATAATTCAAAGAGTACTAGCGAATGGAGATTGAAACTTTCGATTATATTCTTGGAGGTATAAATGAAGAATTAAGTATCCCGTTGATCTCAAAGACCAGAATCATTCCTCACCAGCTCTATCAGTAATTCCTTGTCGATTTTCGAAGTCATTGTGATGAAGCATCGAGAGACCGATATCGGTTTAAAAACAAACACGTTTGGTCGGTCGCCGTATCGGTCGTCGTCAGTTGCCATCGGATCGTATCGGATCGGTGCTACAGATCCACTCTAGGCACATACGTTAAGATGTTTATGTTTGTTTTTTACAAACGTCGGGCGATATCGGATCGGATCGGATCGGGAGAAATACGGATCCAATGTAGGTGCAACCTAAGACATAAAAATCTGACAACTATGCCTCAGCATAAAAATGCACCTTTTCAAAGAAGTTTTAGCTGTTAATGGTTATAATGCTCTCCACAAGGACCTTAAATTGTGTGGTATAAATTCTTTTAAAACCAAGTACACATCAATTTTGTTTAATAAGCAAATATAAAACTGTCTTTGTTTTTTGGATTTTTGCAATTATTCAATAAATTTATATTTGAAACTATATAAAGTTTTTTTTTGCATTGTAAGCAGCTGGAAATGGTTATGTGGAAGAATAACATATATGTTAAATCTCGCCACTCCTGTTGCATGATGTGTGTATATTGTATACTTTGTCAATTGTATTTTGAACACATATTACACCAATGAAGACGATTCTTATGCACGACGCCGGTTGCTGACATAACAACTGATTGTATTTGGCCAGTTCTCCTGGTGTTTGTTGAGAACGTTAAAAGTGTTTGGTATAGCTACATCGATGAGAAGGACTGAATTAACTCTTGTATCAACCACCACGATGTCAGGACTATTATCCGTTACCTGTATATCGGTGATAATGGACCGGATAACGAAGTAGAGTCTAAAATTGTCATTTTCGAGCACCTTGCACCTGGTACTTGTAATACGGTGTATAAGTATTGAGAAGACCGAACATTGTTGGCCAGTTTCTGGTGGATGATGTTACATACTTGGTTATGCCGGTGTAGATAGTCAGTATTAGCTAACACACTACAAGCAGATGTTATATGTTTTTGCATTTGTCGGATTGAGTACATTTTTCTTGTAGTTATTCGTGTTAATAATTTGATTCTGGATAGCCATCATGAAGCCTTCGGACTCTGGAAACAGATCTCCGTTACTAGGCCATCTGTTCAAAGCTTTTCTGTCAACATGCGGCTGGTTGAGATCGTGATGATGTCTAACGTGTAGTGCCTTTCGTGACAATAATTGTTCGAGCTTCTCGGTGTCTAATATTATCTTCAAGTCAGATTCTGGCGATGCGAGGTTGAGAGATGAGTAATTCTTATCCGCCTTGAATATAATTTCCTTGAACAGAATTCACGTAGGTTCATTACCTGTCAAATTTGTAGGTTAAAAAGGTCGATCAAGCCTCTATCAGCCTCTTTTCGGGATAAAGGTATTTTAATAGTAGATGACTTCGGGTGGTGGTAGTTGTTCTTAGTCGTCATTGTTCGTGTTAATGTCTGAATACCCCTAGCTCTGTTTTCGTCCACCTCAGGATTTCAAAACAGTACGATAAAACAGGCGTGGAATACCTACTCCACGATTGCTTGAGCTAAGATGTCTGCATTTAATAATAATAAAACTTCATAAGTGACTTCACTTTTTTTGTGCAATTATCTCGGATTCTAACTTTTACCTATAACTAAAATTCTATTTGTAGGTTTCTCCGTTTTCCATCATGTGTACGATATCTCCGTTGAGCAGTTGTACATTTCCGTTAATGACAATGCCGAGTCTTGCACTTAGACAGTCCAATATTAGTGGAGAATCGATGTGTTATATCAAGAAGATGAATGATTTGACGCTTATTTGCTGCGTATAGCTTTATATCATCCATGTAGAGAAAATGGGAGATGGTAAAGTTGGTGTTCCTTTTAGCTTATGTTGAATCCGTACTTTGAATCATTGAGCATGGTGGATAGAGAATTCATTGCAAGACAGAACCACAACAGTCTCAATGAATCTTGGTATTTCGATAGTACTGTGGGAGTTTGGGCAGATTTGCAGATATAGGTTTGCAATTCTTTACCTCTGTTGAAAGGAAACTTATAATCGTTGGGTGGACTTTGTAAATCTGCAAGACCTCCACAAGCCAGGAATGAGATACATTATCGAATGCTTTCTAGTCATCTACGAAAGCAGTGTGTATATTACGGGGATCTTTCCACAAAAAGTTGTTCTTTGCACCGTAACTGATCTCTTCTGCAACCTTTCTCTTCCTCTGATAAGATTTTATTTTCCTTGACGTGTCTATAAAATCCGTTAAATTTTTTTAATTTATTATTTCTTAAACCTCTTATATATGATTATGTTTCTAAATTGTCTTCATTTTAGCACTCTTCTGTTATAAAATCAGTTTTCTTAAATTTTTGAAGACATAAAAATTTGACGTTTCTACTATTTTCAGTCTTTATCAAAATATTTTCATAAATAGATAAGACCTAAAATCTATACGTTTTACGAGTAGTATTAGTGATACAAGCTGTAAGTATCTTTTACGAAGTGAGAAGACACGTGATAGTTCTGTACTGTGTGGGGTCATCCGTCTGGTAGCTCTTTGGAAGCAAATAAGTGGAGCCCAGTGATAGAAACGTTAGGATATCTTCTAGGTGCTGTGGGAGGTGAGACAATTGCATCGCTAATTTCCTGTATACGCTCGAGAATTTCTTACACCAGAAGCTTTGGATATTATCAACTCTCGGTGCTTTCCATTTGTTAGTATTTTGCATTACGTCAGTGACTTCTTTTAGTGTGAAATCATTAAACCGCATTGAAATAATATTTAATCGCATCTCTTCGGCTGCTATCATTCGGCGTTTCTCTTGTGGTTTTTGGGAGTCGACCACAATGAGAACCAATACTTTTTTAACGGCATAGATTGATTAATGATTTTATTATTATAAACTCTTATCTGGCAACCCGCTAAATACATAGTGGTAAAAAATGTGAATCCCTCGTCATTAATTAAGAACTTTTGATCATTGGGTAAATTCATGAAAATAATATTAAGTTATATCCAAATCATTTTAAAACTTGGAATTTCTACATATAATTGGTTTTATATTTCGCATTTACTTAATATCATTAAAACTTGTTTGCGTTGGAATTGACATGCGTGAAAAACGTTTTGAATTATAACATTAAAACTATGCACTCCCCGTAATATTCATACACCTGTTTAATATTAGATTGGACGCGCAGCTTTTCTGCAAATCGCTGGTTCCACGTATAAATAATCTATTAACGTTAGCAACATTAAATAGAATTATTACGGAAAATCCTATCTATGCGTGTGTACGTATTTACGTCAGTCAAAGACGACGACCACGATACTCTACTCCCGGCGCACGCTAGATCTGAGCAGACTCCTGTTATCGGAACTTCGAATACCGAAACAGCTGACAGTCGCATACAACGCTCCGTATCGGTAGTACAGTTCCGTGCCGGATCTCTACCTCTTTTAATAATGACAATACTAACACCGAATTTAGCAATAACGTTAACGTTTAGTTCGTAAGACAGACTATTTTCGATTTTCGAGTGGACTTTTAGTCATAAAAACGCGATACAATGGGCGAGAGGGAGAGGATAGGCAAGAATCCTATCAGGGTTGGTTTCTACGATATTGAAAGAACGATTGGAAAGGGTAATTTCGCTGTTGTTAAACTCGCCAAGCATAGGATAACTAAAACTGAGGTACCTTCAACTTTTTCTCGATTAACATTATATTTAATTCAATTTAATTTGTGGAATGTGAACTTATCGCTATCGATCAAAATACGATGCACTATTCTCTATATAACCTCGACCTTAAAATCTACAAGCCAGACAAACGTGAACATATTTAGATCTTCGATAAAATACGTACATTCTGACATTGGCATTGAAGAATATATATGTGGTAATGCAGATCTAAATCCAATCGTAATTAACAAATTTATCACAAAATTTACGCACGTATCGTAATTTAGTTGTCAATTTTATTTGAGAAGCTATAATGTTCTGGATTCAATAATTTATTGATTTAAGTGGGTATACCATGATTGAAATTACCATAGGTTAGGTATTTATTCATAAATAAATTATAATAAAAGTGTTACCAAGTGTCTCCAATAAATAATAATTATATGGTATAGATATAATTGCAACAGTTAATTGTGGAATATGACATAATGTACCTAGTTCTTCAAAGTTCAAAACTATATACGATAATAGATAATTGAAAGCATAGTAGCTCGGATATTATTTGATGTTATTCACCTAGGGATACAGGTTTCGAATATATAATCATTTCTATTCAAAAATTCTATTTTTGTCTTAAGTCTAAGTGTCCTTAAAAGGGACAGCGAAAGTTATTGATCTCGCAATTCTATACAATACGTCATATGAACTATGATCAAAATAATTATGGTTTATAAAATGAAACGGAAAATTACGCTTACATAGTTAAAAAGAGAAAAATGATTTTTATTAGAGGAATAAGATGATTAATACGGAAGTCTTTGTTCTAGAAGTGAATCATTTTAAACTTACCCATATTAAGAATTATTTTTCACTTTTTAGTTTCATTAACTGTAAAGGCATATCACTGTTTTTAACTACAGTTCATTTTGTCTTATGATATGAGTGAAGTAATCATCTCATCTAGTGCTTTACAACTATTTTGACTAATGAGCATAATTATGAGCAATTAAGTTCTTCTATTCGTATACCGTTTAAGGATCGTTCGTTCCTAAGTGTTATTACATAAGCTTGTCTAGTATTGAATAGTCGAGATCCTAGATTAACGGCAGCCTAATCATTAATGAAGCCTTGCATATTGTGGATAGTCGATGTCCAATCCATAGTGTTCTTACAGCAGTAAGTATATACCGGTATAGTAGAGATACGCAATTAATTAAAAGAAAAAATATGTCCACCGAAATTGTGAAAATCGGAAAATTGGAGTATCGAGCCATCATCAAGTACTTGTATTCAGAAGCGTTAAGAGGTGAGCAGGTTTACGAGGTAAATTTTCCATTGAAGATGATGACCGATCGGAAGGCCAGTTTCTGTTGTCAGTCCCCGAAGATATCGATGCAGTTCATGACATGATTTCATCAGACCGTCGAATTGGGCTAAAACGGATATCTGAAGCACTGAATATTTCATACGAACGCGTTCATCATATAGTTCACGTCAATTTGGACATGAGAAAAATTGCTGCAAAACGGATCCCCAAATGTTTGAATGTTGACCAAAAACGTGCAAGGGTAGAAGCATCGTGTTCGATCTGTGCTCGATTTGAAAACGATGTAGACTTCTTTAAAACGAATTGTTAGTATGGATGAGACTTGGGTACATTTCTACGATCCAGAAACAAAGCAACAATCGATGGAATGGCGACACTCTGGTTCTCCAAGACCTAAGAAGTTTCGTGTCCAAAAATCTGCTGGAAAAGTTCTTGCTTCAGTTTTTTGAGATTTCCATAGAGTAATCATGATTAATTTTTTGGATAAGGGTAGAACAATAACTGGAGATTACTATTCGACATTATTGACCAACTACGGGAAAAATTAAAGAGAAAAGACGCGGAAAGCTATCCAAAGCTGTTAATTTTGACGTCTTTATAGGTTTGGATTTGAGGGTTACTTAAACATAGTAGAACTTAATAAATAATTCGTGAATATCGTCTCCCATTATGATGACGAGCTGGTGCTGTCCGAAATATCAGCAAAATAAGCAAAGTACCAAGAGTTGAGATGGCGCAAGCTAATAAACAATTTTTCTTTTGTGTATATTGATTTAAATTCGTTTAATATTTAGCGAATTCAGACTAGAGGCACCAGTCTGAATGAAATGCGACCTTAACAAGTTTCCAAAATTTCAAATTTATCTGATATTTTTAAGTTTGTACAAAGAAGTTCGTTTAAAGATTCCTTTGCAAACTATGCTGGTGAATTTAACAAGGGTAATGATACGAATTTATAACATTATAGTATTGTCGGTACTCAGACAGTTTTCAAAATTTCAGATTATTTTTAAAAATGAGTTCAAAGCTTCATACAAGTGAGACTAATAAAAGCATCTTAAGAAGGCAAACAATTCACAACATTACAGAGGATGGTATAAAAGAAACATTTATTCTGAAAATGGTTTTAATTCTTTATAAAAAGAGAACAAAAAGATGATATAATGGTTGTCGAAGTTTTTTTCGGGTCAATGGATATTTTATGTTACACTGTCTTGTCCTTGCAAAATATTAGATTAGATCATTGCCCAGACCTGGTTTAGAATTATGTCAAAAATTAAGCTAAACAGTGAAATGAACGAATTATGGAAATATGGATTCCGATGTGATACCCCTACAACAGCAAATTCTTTTCCTAATTAAAAGAATAAGCGAGAATGAACTTCGGTATTTACCGTTAATTTTTCTTCGCAATTTCTAACTTTTTCAATAGAAACTCTTACATTATTATAGGCATCTAATATGATGTGCTGTCCTCTAACATTCAGTTCGAGAATCTTTTTTTTCTCAATGAATATGTTCCAGCAAATCTTCCACGACTTCTATCCACTATCGACTATCTTGACTATGTTCGAATCCACTGTACACTTATAGATCAAGTGGATATACCTGATGAAACATTTTTGGTATTCCGCATTTGAAAACTACTAAAATTGAGACAGATTCTTTGTTAATATACGCAATGACACAAGAAGTATTACAAAGAAGGAATAATTTATTGACCTTGATTTTTTCTGCTTGTCATTGAATCTAGTTATCGACAAAAAGAAGCGATCGATGTCTGCTTGTCGGACATCGTTCTAAGCAACTTTAACTTTATAGATTAACTGCGCTAGAGACTGTGTGTGGTACAAAATGCATGTTTGATGGGCTTTAAATCTAGTGTTTTCTGCACAAGGTTAAAAGCTCATCACAGACTACCTTCCACGCCAAATTGATCTTTTCGTGTTTGTCTACCTATTCTACACACTCATCGTTACAGTACAGTTAACAGGTAATTTCGAAATGGGGTAAACTTTCGTCTCGATTCGAGGTCGCAATTCTACCCTTGTCAGAATTGCTAACCTGGCGATATCTTCGAACTAACAAAATTTGTAATATTTCGCTTTCGTAATAGGTTGCACTAGGAAAAAAATTTAATGAAAGAATTGTTTGATTGATAAGATAAAACGTTAATATTATTATTAACACAGCCTGCTCTAAACATGGTAAAAAATCAAGGTCCTGGCTGTAATACATCAATTTCACTAAGAATTTTTTTAATTTCTTATTTCTTAGACCTTTTGACATGTTTATTCCTCCAAATCGTCTTAACCTTATGTCTCCTCAGTTTTTTTTATTTTATTTTCATTTTGATATTCACGGTGTAGGTGAAACGTCAAATTTTTATCTGTCTTTCAAAAATTACAATTAAAACTAATTTTGAAACAGAAAAGATCTAAGATCAAGACCATTTAGAGACATAAGTATATTTTTATTCACTGTGAAATATCAAAATAAAAACTAATAAAATAGGGTACAATGTAGATACTAACTTTAAGTTATGTTGAAAAATTCCTGTTACTTCACTGACTAGTTGTTAAACAAAAATGAAATAGCAAATAAAGATTCAAAAATAGATCTCGGATGTATGACGCCATTATCCCGAATTCGCAAGATATTTTTAGTTTTACGTTGAATATATTTAATGAAAAGTTGATGATTTGACAACCCTGTCAATATTTAATTCAGTTAATTCAGAATGAGGTTAAGGTTAACGTTTCGAAGCTATGCAGGTTTTGGAAGAAGTAGTTCATTGCCACGATAACTTGAGTAGGTAACATTTCATTTTTAAATTTGTTAGGTGACCATTTAAACATCAAATGTATCGACAAGAAGAAATCAAGGAATCGAAAATATAAGTTTTTAGTTTTAAATTATTATTTCAATATAATCTCTTCATATGAATTTAATAATATTCGATAGTCAATAAAATTGAATGAAAGACAAATAATTAATAGACTAACAGTTGTTTTACAAATTCATTTAAAATTCCTCTTGATTAATGTGTGACTACTTAAAAAAAGCAAAACAAAACTCACACCTTTTAACACCCGCAGATCAAATTGTTATTTTTGTAATAACTAGCTATATATTCATTCCCCACAAAGGTCCATAAACTTGGTTAATTCTTGCCACCTCAGAGCTGGCTCAAATGATGTAATTTATTTTCACTGCTCACATCAGAATACGAAGTATTCATGTGAGATTATGGGAATAACCTAATGATATTTTCATAGGTTGAAAATGTCTAAAAATATCTTAGATTAGAAAAAAAAAACCTTTCGGTGATAATAGTGCCATGTCACGACTGTACTTATTGGCAAACGGCTACCAAGACTATTAATGCTTCTTAAATTATTACGTATTAAAAGGAGCGAAAACTGCTTCTAGTAGAAGGAAAAACTATAAACAAATTCAGATCTCCTTCGCGTAACACAGTTAGTCAATAAAAGTATAGAGTCTGAGAATGAACTAAATTCCATTTGTTCAGAATTAGTATTGTCATACTACTTTTGAAATTGCGGCTTTCTTTTTGATTATATGTTATGTGGACATTGTTTGCGCTATATGGGGCTTCCATCATAATGTATAAGCTTATTTTTACCAAACAATTCACACACTTATTACCTCACCACTTAATACTCTTAGTTTTTAAACATTCTAGAAAAGGGTTAATTAAATATTTTATTGAACTAATCAAACGGCGGTCGTTGTACTTTGACGTGTTGGGTGATTTCAAAATAATTATCAACGTGTCTGTGTTTTTTGTTTAAAATAGCTTTGAACGATTTCAATAATTCTAAAAGTATTTTTTGTTCCTTATTCTATGGCTTATAAATTTGCTTGTTCTTATGAAGATATTTTGATTGATTTGAATGTGATTACAAATTAATAAAAAACGGAGATTCTAATTTAATTTTTAAATGAACATAAGGCGTAATACATGTTATTAATGAGAAAAATATTCTTCATAATATAATTTTGAGTGACTATTGTATATAAAAATGATTGATTACTGATGGTGTCTAGTCACTGTTCCGACAAACATTGATTGTGATCATTCTTGTTTACGATATAAAATTAATAATCGCGGTTTTTTGGACAAGCAAATAAACACTTAACTTTTATAAATGAAAAATTACGAAACTACGGTTGTAAGCAATAATCAATTTTAAATTACGATCAATGAGAAGTAATAAATCGAATTGTGATAAAAATAATCAAATTTTGCCATAAACATGGTGATTGGACGAATCAAAATGAATATGAAGAGAAGAAATTGATGAAGTGACAGTTTACCAGTAGTATGAGATACGAGGAGGGTCACAGAAGTACCTAGTTGAACAAAGGAAACACAACAATTTTCGAAAAAAATATACCTATCTATTTTTCAACGAAATCTCCTTTTAGCTCCTTACACTTTTCATAGCGATGTTTAATCACCTCGTCATTGTTGGAAAATCTTTGCCCATCGAGCCATTTTTATAAGTCTGGGAACAGAAAATAAACCGAGGGGGCTAAATCTAACAAATAGGGTGCACGAGGTCGAAATTCAAACTTTAATTCATTAATTTTGGCCATTGCAATAATGGATGTTTGAGCTGGTGCATTGTATGATGAAATAACACTTTCTTAGGTTATTTTTGATTTATTTCTTCGCTTAAACGTTGCAATAAGTTCACATAATACTTGCCTTTGATAATTTTTCCTTTTTCTCTCTAAAAAAACCGACACCATTACCTTGCCTGCAGTTGAAATCGTCTGCCTACTTTGAAGCCGGTTTTCCCTTTTCAGTCCATTGTTTCGTTTCTTCTTTTGTTTCCTGTGTGAAGTGATTTACCAACGTTTCATACATGCTTATGGAGCGGCGCAAAAATTCGACTCTAGTTTTTGTGAATCATCGCCAAACATGGAAAACTGTTTTTATTCCATTATGAGCAAATTTTCAGTTAATATGCGATGTAATGTATTTTTTGGAATGCCTTCTATGTCTGCTAGCTTGTGCACTTTCAGACGACGAACGTTTTGTGGATTTTTTCCAACATTTCTGGAGTCGTCACTTCATTTGGTCGACCACTGCGATGCTGATCTTCGAAGGTCTTACAGTCTCCTTTAAACGATAACGAAATCTTACCAAAATTAGGAGTTCACCTTTTATATTGGTTGGGCTAAGGCTTCTCAAATAAAAGTATTGTATCACATAACGATGATCAACTTTTTCTTTGTTTACAAATTCACTGAAAACGTTCACTATTGATGACTGCCAAGCTAAACACATGGCGTCTTCAAACTTCATACGTATGCTGTATAGATTGCATAATTTCTAATACAGTGGTATTTTATATTTTTATATTTTTATATTTTTATATTTTTATATTTTTATATTTTTATATTTTTATATTTTTATATTTTTATATTTTTATATTTTTATATTTTTATATTTTTATATTTTTATATTTTTATATTTTTATATTTTTATATTTTTATATTTTTATATTTTTATATTTTTATATTTTTATATTTTTATATTTTTATATTTTTATATTTTTATATTTTTATATTTTTATATTTTTATATTTTTATATTTTTATATTTTTATATTTTTATATTTTTATATTTTTATATACTTCTTGGACCATTCTCGTACTAGAAACCAGATCCACAGAAATGCAAACCAAAAGAATAGTATTGACGACAATTCAGCTCAGATAGATCACGAAAAGGCAATAAGCGTGCTAGTGACCAAAACTGTAATTTGGATTTAGAGAATACACTAAAAGACTTAGAATGAATAACTAAATGAAAAAAAAAACATTTTCAATGAAATAACAACGGAACAAAGACAAAATTGGTCGTTAACGGTTAATTGTATGTAGTTAAGCAGGCCCGCTGTGAATTCAATATTACATTTAAGGACTTATCCATCTAATATACTATCTACAATAATATATGTTTTAGATGGTACATGGTTCTTGGAAACCAAAACATATGAAACTATGATAGACAAAAAAGTAGCGAATGCAAATATTCTGAAAAGAAAACGCCAAAAGTTAATAGTGGGCATAATTATTTCAACGAAAAAACTGAACACTTCATCAATATGTCAATATTAACAAATATTACTAATAATTATGTTATAGGTGATGATAAGCAAGAAAGGCATGATTGAATATCACAAAAATTGTCCCTACAACAATATTTCCTAGCATCTTTGCCATTTGAAAGAATAAAGATTAGCATTCCTCTTACTCCGTTAAGCCAAAATAAATAGAATTTGCTTTTTCGCTGCCTTCTTAATGAAAACAATTTTAACATTTCTTATTTTTTTATCATACCTCGTGTACATTCGTCCTCACTAATCGAGTACAACGCGATTATCAACCAGCGAATAATAAATCACTTAAAAGCTGCAGATGAAAATTTTGTGGTGTAACTGTATGTTTATCTTTAAGCTCAATTGCAATATTTAAAAGTTCGAATGTTTTTTTCACGATTCTTACTCACTTTGACTTTCGAAAAGAGTTAAATTTATGCGGTACTCAATGCGTAACAATTTTTCTTTCATCAAGATAATGATGTAAAATTGAATTTCTTGTTACCGATCCAACACCAAGAGTTGCCTCAAGACTCTCAAGAGTTCTTCTCAATTTCTAGACGCATCTTGGATTTTCGTAGATAATATGTCTCACTTTCTAAATGTTCTTGACGGTAACTGAAGAGCAGGGTCTACCATAACGTGGCTCATCACCAAGCGATATCAGTCTTTTTCTAAATTCGTTATACCAGCGAAACACAGTTCCTGATAGACATTATTCATCAAATGCTAGCTCAAGCCCTTCACGACTTTCTTGTTCACTTAAATCGACCTTGAAATCGTGTTAGATGTTTTCGTGATAAATTTATGGTGTGATGGTGAATCTTATGTACCACTATTTACCCTGTGATTTCAGTGACTTAACTGCAGTGAGAGCTAACTTAAAACAAAGCTGGAATAGAAAGAATAAGCTTCATCAATGTATTCCACTTATAAAAGAATATTATACAGAGTGTGCAAAGAGAACAATCTAGATATTTGGTAGTATTAGTTCCGGTGAGGTAAAAAAACAGCTATCATCAATATCATAAAGAATTATTTCTAAGCAATAGATTAGAAGGAGAGGCTTGATAGAATGGCCTGTAGATTTTACTGCCGATTTTACTGCCTCTCGACTTATTTTTGTGAGACACGAACTAGAAGAACTAAGACCACAAATAGTACATGAAGGCATTCTGATCACCTTTCAAAACCTTTCAAATACACAAATTCGGAATGAAAATTGTATGGACCCCATTTTCAACATATAGTTCATTCATTCTATCGTGAATGAAAATATTTTAGGTATCATAATTTTTAATTTAGGTTAGTTTTAATAAAATATATTATTTTGGCACACTTCTATTCAATTTACTTTCAATGGTGCTACGATACATATTTAACAGGTGCTCTTTAAATTAATAAAAATAAGTAATTTCTGAAAAAACGAGTTAAGTGCAAATTTCGACAGTTTTAACTTAAAATTACTTGCTAGCAAAATGATCTAAGTGATTTTCTAACGTTTGGCCCCATCTTGTGGAGTTTGAAAAAATAGGTTAACGTATCCACGCATTTGGATGTATTTTAATATTCTAAGTATTTAGTACAGTGTTCTACGTATTATGGTGCTAGTATGTTGTGTTATTTGAAGTACTTTGATTATTAGTTTTTAGTATTTGAACTGTTTACAAATTACAAGTACAAGAAAGAGAAAATGTTTTTTACTCAGACACAGGTGTATGTTTCAAAAAAAAAAGATTGAGGATCATTGTTCTTAAACGCTCCATTTAAATAACTTTCCAATAATGTGTTACACTTTGTATATTTTCCTCTTATTTATAAAGAGTTGCGAAGTGGAAAAGAGATAAATGACAGATGTCTGTATATTAAAAATGGGTTCCGTTTGAAACCAAATCGACTTGTTCCAACGTTCACTTGAATTCCAATGAATACTACCAAATATAGGGCTGGACTGTTTTCTGTGGCCCATTCTGTATATAAAATTTTTCGTTTAGTGTAATGTAAGATTATAGCGATTAATATGGAAAACAAATTTTATTTGCAAATGTCTTTTGATAATTATATTAACGGTTATTTTATTTATTTAGGTGAAAAATATTATTGTACGTAGGAAAAATACTCAATGCCATTGTTAAGTTTTGCTTAATATATGTTTATCGAACCTTCTACATACATTCATACTTGAAAATATTTTTACTGAAAAATATAGGACGCAAACATGAGAGAAATATTTTTCTCACACGTCTTCAAAACATATGAGGGTTGTCTCAAAAGTTTCCGATCTAACAGATAAACACGATATTTCTTATTCCATAATAATACACTGTTACCAACAATGCTAAAACCTCTTCAACCGTTCCCAATAATAGTTGCTGTCTTTCTCATCTGATGAAAAGACATCTTCTGAAAGTGAAATGTCAAATTTGAAAACAGTAAAAACATTGCGTTTATTTTAGACATGGCGATCCCTGAAGAATGAGTGACTGATAATGTTTTTTTTTGCGGTTCGAATTTTTCCCCTTATAATGCGTAACACTTTCCTATTATTTTTTATCTTTTAAATAATAATCGTTGAACATTATTCCATAAAACGGTAGCCACCACTTTACCGACAAATGAAAACGTTTTTACCTTGGAAGATCGACCTTTACAATCCACTGTCTGTTTGTCTATTCTTCCATTTCAGACATGTATGGTGGATCCAGGTAGGCTCACAGGGTGTTCCAAAATTATATTTACAACTGTTGTCAATTAGTGTGGGGGTGCACGATCCTGTTGGAAATAAACAATCGACTGTAATTCTTCCAACTGAGGAAGAGCGAATATTAAAGCATATCCAGGTACATGCAGCCAGTAACTGCGGTTTCTATGAAGAAGAAAGGACCAATGATTTTGTTGTGCATAAGCCAACTCCACACATGAAACTTTGGGCTGTCTCGTTAAAGTTCGACTATTCCATGTGGGGTTTCAGAACCCCAAATTCATAAGTTGTGGCGGTTTATTGTTTCAGACACATGGAACGTGGCCTCATCACTGAAACACATCTTTTTCAAGAAATCTTCATCAAGCTTAATACGTTGTAACATGTATACGGTAAATTCTACACGTTTTGGTCGATCTGTTGGTAACAGTGTCCGCAGCAACTGTACCTTATAGGCATACAGACACAACTGTTTATGAAGAACCCTGTGGATTGTGGTAGTAGGCATTTGGAGTTGCCTTGAACCCTGACGAATTGAAGTTTTTGGATTATGCTGGAATGTTTGCCGTATTCGCTCCACATTTTCTGGACTTGTACTAGGTCGTCCGGCTCCACTTTTATGCAATACTGATTCGGTGCTCATGCAGCTTGTGTGCCATGCACAAATGGAGAGTCTGGATGGTGGGTCTCTTTGGAATTTTGTCCTGAAGTTCCGTTGAACCTGTGTATCTGATTTTGTCTCTATGAACCATGACACGTATTGAGCTTTCTGTTGTGGTGTCCACATATCCACTGATAACTGTTCAGCCTATTGAACTTTGTTAGTTGCAGTAATACCTTTCACCGTGTGACTTAGACCTTGGAAATTATTTAAAGTGAGTAAACGCGCGTATAACTTACACATTACGCATTATTTTTAAGTCAGAATATAGAAATTGTCTCTTTTGATATACTGATAGCATCTTCTACCTCTCTAAACTTAATTCGATGGTTGTTTAGTACCATATGTTGAACTTTTTCGATGATATCGTGTTAGGATGCAGCTGCCGTAAAATTATGACGTTGAGTCTCTCCGACACAGTGTCTAAAATCTATTAATTTGATGAGAGTTATTGCTTTTCAAAAACAAATATTTATTGACAGCTCAATGCTCAATTTTTCTCATTTTCATAAATAAAATTCACAACGTTCGAATGGCTAAAATTTTCTTAAGATTCTGTTAATGTATTGTATGTATATGTATTTTTCAACTTTTATTTATGAGTTCTGACATTTCAAATCGACGTTGGAAACCTTTCAGATAACCCTCGTACAATGTAATTTTTTAAGATTAAATGCAAAAATAGTAATTACCAATTTTGAATAGATTAAAAACTACTAATGACTCATTTTAAGGAATGGTTATAGTTATTATTTTTTTAATTAGCCAATTTAAAATAAACTAAATTGTTTCCAATTAAAATATCAGTTCAAATATCTAGGTACTATATACGTGGTGTGATAAAATTTGTATTAATAAAAAAACTTACCTTGGCTATCAATATACTTATCCTTAATGTTGATTACATGACAGTAATTGTATCAGAACATATCCCTTTTAGCACATTTCTCCTTCTTGGAAAGAGTCATAAGTTGCTTCTGGCTGAGTCTGGTGAGTAAAGCAGATCAGAATTAATAGGGTTTTGTGGCAAATCAAAAGCAACTTGTGGCACAGAGGGTATTCATGGTAAAGATAATCCCTTGGAACATCGTTTCTCCAACGTTCCAGTACCCTCTTGTAAAATTGAGAGTTTCAGGTTTTTTCTCTAGAAATGGAATTTATAGTATAGTACTACTATGATCTTGATGTTCAACAACAACAATGAGATCGGGATCTGTATGAAAACGATTTGATTTCATGCAAGTTTTCTTTATGTTAGTTGGAATATCGTAAGAATTTAGCACTCAATTGTAAATGATCTGTAAAAATGTTGAGTTTTCAGGTAGATTGCTTGTTTCAATGAATGACTCCATTCCACTTTTTGATCGTTCATACCACTTGAAAATTTGTTTCCAAGGTTACGAGACATATTTTAATATTTCGTGATTTTCTTTGGCATTCTGTTTCTCAACTCGAAACAAAACAAAAGATTATTGAGTTTTTCAAATTACCTGTTTTATGACAGACAATACTATCGAGCGACCATATTAGCAGACAGGCAAGTCGGAATGGGTACAAGCTTATCAGTGATTGTCTCAAAACATAGTAGTTGAAATAGATTAAGCATAAGTAATTGCTGCCGTAAAAATCTCTCCACATTAAACCAAATCTGTAATATTTGATTTCAGTGTAAATTTTTCATTTAGTTCGGCTAGTAATTGTGGTCACTATGTCGATAGATTTGGGGCCGTAAAAACCACAACGATTTTGGTGACCTACTTATGATGGTATCTTGCAGATGTATTGACTTATGGGATACCACACGCCATTGATCTAGCAGAAGAAACACTGCCCCTTCTTTTAAAAATACCAACACCATCACAGCATATCAAGAGAGTATCTGCAAACTTATAGTCGACCCGCGTATCACAGCTCTTATAGACATTTTGGGTCTGAAGATTTCCGGTTTTGCGTAACAAGAAAACGAAAATAAATAGATGATCATGTATTTTATCTTATTTCACACTTGAATATTTCATTATATCCATAAATACATCATAGATCTTACCATAGTTGACTGGCTTGTTCTTTCCGATTTGTATAGACGTTTTTTTCAAGTATGATACATTCTACACCTTTATATCTATAATAGAAATCCAAAATACACTATTAGTTGACATTATATGTAATTGCTCACTATTCATATAACCTAAATAAATATAACTTCTAAATTCTTCAAATGTTCGTCAAATATCTTTCCCAATACTACGATTCCTCTAAATCTTTTTCAAGATGACCTTTTCAAGACGTTTTCCATAAGTCTTTCAAATGTCGCAGGCGCATTTCGGATTCGGTGGTAAAAGCAGTTTTCTTCTCATCTACAGCCAATATCCAGACTTTAGGTCCAAGGTAGAACACAGCTTGTTGCCGGCTAAGATGTATAATGTACCGCCTTTCTTTGTAAAGCTGTTTAACTGACGAAAGTTCACGTCAAATCCCGTGCTTCTATCCTTTTTCTTTACGAGCAATCCTGGAGACACTTATAGATTATTAAATGGTTCTATCACTTTCTCTCCATTCAACTCGCAAGTTATTCTTCCAGTTTCCTTTTCCATCGCCCGTGGTAGTCTGCAAGTTTATTGTCTGATCGGCATGGTATTACCCGTATCGATTTTGTGCTTGACGGCTGATATTCTATGTTCTATGTTCTCCTTTTGGTACGAATAGGTTTCGATACTGCAAGAAAGAATTATCTCATTCTCCCTTTTCGTTGATTGGTAGACTATAGACGTTACTTATAATGGTTTTGCTTCGTACAGAATCTTCCTGTACGGCTGCCAACACCATACTGCTTTCATATGGATGAAGGAACACCTACTTTAATGGCTTTGTTTCTCAAGTCGAACTGGAAACCATGTAGAGTTATTACGTGCATCCCCAGAATTCCTTCTATGTTAGCTACGACGATCTTATGCTTGAACTTTCCTGCACCAATTTCCAATTGGTTATATGTTTCTCCGTGAACATTGGTAGTCTCACCTGTGATGGTCCGTAGTCGTAGTCTGGATGGTAGAAGCTCCTTCTTGGAGTTTATTATCTCTGGTTCTAGCTACTCCAGTCTCCACTACCATAGTGTATTTCTTCCTATCCAATCCTCCATCCTTATTTAGATTCTCATTGCAGCAACTTGTAGTACAATGATCGTTAATTGAATAACTAGTAGATTTGTCATGTCCAATTGAATGCAGTGATTCGTAGTTCAAGATTATATAATTATGTTTAAAAACTACAAAAGTTAGTAACTTAGTGTATAATCAATAACATTAGGAAAGGGTCACAATTTATTGCTCTTTTTCGCTCCCATTCCTAAATTTTCTAGAAGTATTTCTTTTCAACAATTGAATTATCTTAATTTCGGAGCTTTGGCCACATACTGGACGTTTCTGTGTGTTTTATTTATTTTACATGCCTCTTGCAATTAGATCTAAAGTTTCTCTCTATCTAGTTAGTAATGTTTGTATTATTATCAAAATATATTTATATGTTTGTGTGTTTAAACAATATTCAGACGTCAGCTCCACTACGAGAATAATAATATCAATATTATCACCTTTGTTTCACGTGAAATCAAGTGCTATCAAATATTTGTTTAGCGTTGTTGTTATTGCTATAATCAAGGTGATTGACATACTTATTTTAAGAACAACTGATTAGAAAATATACTCGTAGTGTGCAGGATTCATAGGATAGTGGATGTTCGTATGTAGTGTTAATATTTTAGTAAATGTTATGTAGTCTACTTTTTTACTAATCTAAACAACATAATCAGTCTTTGCTAAAATGTGTTTCAATTTTGGTTACAACATAAAGCCAGGAAATATCTTGCAGTCATTTAACAATTCCGCAGTTTTTAAGTACCCCAGAAAAAAATCGTAAATTCACTGTACTTGGACGACGCTCCTTACTTCTTGTTTTTGGTTACCTCTGTTTATTTCGTCGTATAGTTTTTGCTACAGAATGTCGTCGATTGAAGAAATCTATCACCAAAAATAGAAACAATTTCTTATAATAATTTGTTTCAATTCCCCGATTAATTTTATGAAAGGACATGCTTCATTTTTGAGATACCTTATATTTTATTGCATATTTTGAATTAGCTTCACTTCCTTATTATAATAATATATTCATAAAGTTATAAGCAGTTTTCCATAAAAAGTTCAATACCCTGTACAATGTAAGAGAAATTCAAGAATGAAGATCTGTTAATACCAAAGCATTTGAATAGTAGTAACAATTCTGGAAATCAAAATCAAAATTACTAAATCAAAATACTAACACATTATTTTCGGTTTTTTCAAATGAATCACTATGTATTTGATATGAGTATCTGGAAGGTTATGCACCTACTCGTATATCTAATCATTTAACAATTAATTGTGAGTTGGCTATGATTTATTAGTCAAAAACTGACATTTTATCATTGCTGTTTGCTACTATTGAATTGCAAGTACAAAGAAAAAACGAGTATAATACAAATAAAATAATAAAACGAAAAAATAAAAAACTATCCTATTCCCTACAGTATACGTACACGTCTTGATTATCACAATAGTTGTTCGAAATGACCTCTAAACATATCTCTGCATGCTTGAAATCGATAATTGAAAGAGTTAGTTCTCACATTACGAAGTGTTTCTATAGAAACATCTCGAAATTCATTCCGTATTCTGTCCATCATGTCATCCCTTGTTGTTAGTCTTCTGTACATTCCATCCTTTATGTGACCCCAGAAAAATCCAATCCAATGAAAGAGATAATTGATTTACTAGATAATATAAATACATCTCAGCATTTTAATGTTCCCCAAAAAAATATGGTCCTACTACATATTTAACAACAATTCCTCTCCACACATTCAACGATCATCTAGTTTGACTGTGTGTCACTATGTGATATAGCTTGGTTGATGAATTATAATGAAAGTTTTTCCTGTTAACACAACCATTTTTGTTAAACGTGGCTTCTTCACTAAATAGAACATAGTCGAAAAAGTCTCTCTTGAATAACTTTTCCTAAAGTTAATGTTAGTCTTTTTTCAAAATCAACTTTAGTTAATTCCTGTTCTAAGTAAATGTGATAAGGGTGCATTTTGTCTTTGTCGAGGATTCTTTGAAGACCGTAATAACTCAGTTCTTGTTCACTGGAATTACCCCTTACACCGGTGTGGGTTTTCAATAGCTGCTAGCAAAATGCTAATTTCATTTTCTTCTGTCACAGAACTTCTTAATTGTTTTTAATAAATAACTTCGTGCGATTCAACCACTCCATCAATATCTCCAAGGGTGCTTTTGAAGGTTACTGCCTTTTTTGAAAGCATTCAACACATCTTAATTCGTGAATTTCTCTGCTGATGCCAAATATATAAAATTTAAAATTTAAAAAAATGTAACTTTGACTTGGACAGCTTTGATTGTTAAAAGAGTAATAGAAAAGTATCATCAGATCTTCCATTACTGAAGATTAGTTAAATCAGCATATCTACTTACAAATTCTGTGAATATTTATTAACGAGCTTTCTTCATTCGACACACATTTATTCCAACATGCTCATTTTTTACAAGGGATTAGTGATTGGCTAAATGTTCAGTTTAGTATAAGATGATATGAGTGTTACGTGCTGGCCTGTTAAATCTCCAGACCTTACAATAACGGATTTTTGGTGAGGGAAAAGATGAAATAAATAATTTATTATAGCCACATTCCGAATGATAGTGAAGTATTGAAAAACAGAATAACTCGCGCACTTCGGTCAATTACTAGAGAATTACACGTAGCATTTGGAAAATTCTGAAAACGTATTGAACATTGTACAGATGTAGGAGAGGGATTAGTTGAATACAATATTTAATCTGAGGTTTTTACCTTTACCTTGACTTACTCCGAAGAAAAATATGAAAAATGTACCTAAGGAAAATGAGAATCATTCTAAAATGGTAAATTATTTATCTTAGAATCACCCTGGGCTTCTGTGGTATTAAGAATATCTCAAAGAAAATTACTATGGCCATCATGATGTGCAAAATACTAACAGGCAAAAGATAGAAATGTAGCCCCACATGTAGCCCGAAGGATGTACACCATGATTGTAAGAGAAAACTCAAGCAGCAATCAACGAGACAACAAATGAGCAAGGTAATGAGACTAGAGTCTATGTGCATTACAAGATCCTTGAAACCCTGTCAACACATTATAATAGGAATTAAAAATTATACTTTTCCAAAATGAGCTTGGTCAATAACTTTTTTTGTATTTGCTACATAAAAGACACTTCACAGAAAAGGGATTAGTTATAAAATTTCCGCGATATGTTTGAGTTTTGAAAACTATAAAAATGATTTTATATTGAATCAAACTTGAATATAATTTCGATTTTGTAAAATATTTCAGATATTAGGACTTCTCGGAAACTATGATGGAGTTAAATAATTATGACAGAAAAACTAACGCCCAAAAAAGTAACATTTTTCTAGATCGTGTTTTAAATTTGCTATTTCCACAGAAAATTAAACGCAACGAAATAAAATATCAAAATTAATGAAGAAAAAATCCTAATATATTTACCATACAAACAACTAATGATGTTAAATTTGCCGGTTATCATTAGCACCAATTCTTAAAATACATATATAAACATTGAACCCAACTTCAAATCTTTCAGAAGTTATTGGAAAATAATCCTGATAAAAAATGCAGTTTTGTTAACAAATTATGAATTCATTGGAAACAAACAATACTCTAGTAGAAAATATTCTGTTTTCTTATGGATGTTTTCAATTTATAATTGTGAGTGGGAGAATTGTGAGAGTTCACGGTGGATAAAGAGATGCAATACTTCAGCAATGCTCAGAAAAAGTAAATATTTGGGTTAGGACCGTATGAAATCGTGTTATTGGACCAGCATTCTTTGAAAAAACTCTCAATAAAATATGATATTAGAAAGTTTTGCAAGAAGAATTGGATGAATGATTTCTTAACCGTGTAGTTAGTAATATTTCAACAGAACCTCATAACCCTTTCTACCCCAGCTAACATTTTTATTTAAAGTAAATAATCCCAGCGATCTTGTTGTGGACGCAGATGACAACGAGTAGGTGGAAATGGTGAAAGAGTATGAAGTACAGGTTCATCACAAACTTCAATTTGTTGCCTTCGACGCCGTCTAGGAAGTGGCTCATTTGCATCCATTATTTCGAATTCTTCTGAACGCCCTTCCACGAAATATTCAATTACAAAATTTGAGTAGGTCAATAATGTCATATTTTTGTTCGATCAATTTGTTGTAAACATAATGTGAATTCAATATTGCACGTTGAACAAAATGTATTCCTAATTTCTTGAATCAGGTCTATGATTTACGGCAACAATTATAGGCATGCAATAATTGATCGATTTTATCGACGTCTAGCATACACTGAGTGTATTGTTGAATTACTGCGGGTTTCATAAAAAATTCTCGCTGTCTACCTACAACATATCTCTCTCTTTCAGCAAGTTCCGCACTAAAGTTTGTCGAAAGAACGTACACGTCTTTTTCGTCAAATATTTTAAAATAATAACATTCTATTTTCTTGTAAATGCTGACTGGTTTCTATTGAGTAGAGAATTTATTAATAGATTTAAAACC
Source organism: Diorhabda sublineata (assembly GCF_026230105.1). Taxonomy (NCBI): domain Eukaryota; kingdom Metazoa; phylum Arthropoda; class Insecta; order Coleoptera; family Chrysomelidae; genus Diorhabda; species Diorhabda sublineata. Next base: position 10,950,890 of record NC_079484.1, read on the forward strand.
CCTCTATCCAATCGAATCGTACCAGTAAGTAGCGTTTATCTTTGTAATAAATATTCAACAAGCCGAGTGCTACTGTACCAATTATCTGTATAGAAAGAATAACTCAAGTTCAGTAAGTTTCTACCAAGATGAACTACTATTCTTTCTGAAAGCGATAATCTAGCATTATCAACGCCGTCAGGAAAAAGAAACTTCTGCTGACCTTGTCCATTATAAAATTCAAAGCTGTATATATATAGAGCATTTGGATCAGCAAATCTTAAGTATTCTAATATTGATAAAAATCTGTTTCCACTCAGTCCTTTTTCCCGAAACCATGGAGTATTTAGATTATAGCGCATACTCCAATATATTGAAATTTATGGATCATATTTAGTAGGTATCCAAAGAATAGTTTAATTTCTTTTGTGGTAACGTCGCGCTATTGTAGACCATGAATTATGAAATCTAGATGTGATTGATTTGCAAAATATAATTGAGCTGTCGTAATCGTACATTGTACAATAAAATTGAATAATTCATTTAGTACAAAGGCATCTACATATCTTGTAAAAGATACGTATTCATAAGGAAACACATCAGGATTTGGACTTGCAACTCGAAGGAATTCTGGCACATTATCAGGTCGGATCGCCTATCATGCAGGTGGATCGTCATCAACAGATGAAGTTACTAAGGTCTAATAAAATTTCATTGTCACTACTAGCAGAATTTTCACTTTCACTGACGGATGTAATATTGCCGAACAAAAAATCAGAGTCTGAATTACTGTCACTCATGATTAGAGGAGACTTTATTACAGATATTTGCATAAATAATTTAATGAAGACTGTACTTCAAATCAAAATTTGAAACTGGAATACTTGCAAATTCGAACTTTAATTATAAATAAAATAGAAACCATTTCCTTTGCCAGTTAGGCTGAAATCGGTGAGGAGAACTATTATACTGGAATATAATTTTTCTTGATCCTTTCTCAATTTTGTTATAGTTTTTTATTTCCTTATTTAATTTAATTGAAGTATAATTTTTTCCTTTCATTCGTTTTAATTTATTTTTATTACGTTCCCAGTTGAAGCTATTCACGTTTTTTTCCTTTAGATCTTTTACGTTTTGGAGCAACAGTTTGATTTGTCTTATTTTGATCATTTTCTGAGAAAATTTCAGATTCCAGCTTAGAAACCACTCTAAATCTGAAAATAACCACTGTCACTAGGTTCACTATTAGAATTATGAATTTCCAAGTAAGACAATACGGGGATGTATTGATATCTAGTTAGCCCAGACCAGTTCCATGCATAAATAAAATATTGCGTTACCATAGCAACGAACAATAACTTATTAGAAGTGTCAGTGTAAAGTTTGACGTCTAAAAAGTAAACCAGAGCTACGCCCCCCGATATTGTAAAAATCGAAAAATTTCGAGCCATCATCAAGTACCTGTATTTAAAAGGGTTAAGAGGTAAGCAGATTTACGAAGTTATGCTTAATACCCTTGGTGATCAATATCCTTTGTATGCGACCGTGAATTGGGCTAAAACGGATATCTGAAGCATTTAATATTTCATATGAATGAGTTTATCATATAGTTCACGTCAATTTGGACATGAAAAATATTGCCGCAAAATGGATCCCCAAATGTTTGAATGTTGACCAAAAGCGTGCAACCATCGCGATCAATCTGTGCTCCATTTGAAAACGATGTAGACTTCTGAAACCGAATTGTTACTAAGGATGAGACATGGTTACATTTCTACCATCCAGAAACAAAACAACAATCGATGGAATGGCGACACTCTGGTTCTCCAAGACCTAAGAAGTTTCGTGTCCAAAAATCTGCTGGAAAAGATCTTGCTTCAGTTTTTTGGGATTGCCATGGAGTAATCATCATTTATTTTTTGAATAATGGTAGAACAATAACTGGAGATTACTATTCGACATTATTGACCACACTACGGGAAAAATTAAAGAGAAAAGACGCGGAAAGCTATCCAAAGGTGTTTTGTTTTCGCAGGACAACGCCCCTTCACACAAATCCCATGTTGCCATGCAAAAAATTCGTGATTTAGGGTTTGAATTACTAGAGCACCCCCCCTTATTCACCAGATTTGGCTCCGTCCGACTATCATCTCTTTCCTCAACTGAACAAAAGTTTAAAAGGTAGTAAATTTTCTTCCAACAAGGAGGTAATAAAAGCTGTGGAGGTCTGGTTTGCAGAGCAAGAAGAAACATTTTTTTTTTGAAAGGTTTAGAGACGTTGCAGGTTCGCTGTAATAAATGTATCCAATTAAAAGGAGTATATGTTGAGTAATAAAATATTTTGATATTGAATTTTTGTTTGGTTCTATAGTAGGTTAAGAATTTTTCGATATATCCTCGTATATGTCGTATTGTCCTGTATTATTTAAGTCAAGGATTAATAAGGGTTCCTCCAAAGGTTATGTTGGCTGGCACCGTGGAAATACCAGTTATATCATGATCTTGATTTCTTTCAGAACAAGGAATATTACCGGTTGATACTTGTTTCTCAGTGATATTGTTAAAAATATCAAATCATCACCTATGATCAAGCTACTACTGGCTCTTAAATCTGTCACCAGAATATCATTTTGATCCTGACCTTTGCAGAAATCATCTTGTGTTTTACCCTTTTCTATTCTATGAGATCTCAACATTAACCCCCAACATAATATTTAGAAATCACGGTAATATTAGGTTAATAAACGACTTACCCAGTGATATTTTTGTTAAATGTTAAACTCACAATATATTTACCACGACTACCATGGATATCTGACATAACTATTTGATTTTATGAACGTTTAGGACACAAAAACAAACCTTAAGTTGTTTAGTTAAGTTTTCTTTTTTTATATATTTTTCATATCAATCTTGCTAGCTTTTGAAAGATGTCACTACAAGTATTAAAAACTGTTCATGAACTTACGAGGTTTTGCAATTTAACCAACGATATACAAAGTATACCAAACATTGATAGTTGTTGATAAATAGTTTTCAAGTGTGAGCAAAAAATAGCAAGTAGACGTCGTACGTCCACTGGTGTTGAAAGGGTGTAATGGCCACTGAGAGCCCATATGTCAATCTTTTTGCACTGTATATTCATTAGAAATGTTCAAAACGTCATTCGCTCATGCCTAGGATATTGTAAAATAATCAATGGGCAAAATTATGAGCACTTGCATGATTTTAATAATTAAATTCAATTATTTGATTACTCATTTTTAATATTTGTTCGTTACCTTGAAGTGAGTATGGAATAAAAAATTGATATTAGCAGTTATGTACAACATCACAAGCCAAAATAGAAATAAAAATACATTGTTGTTATTTAACATTTAGTTTAATGTTATATCACTAAATTGAAACACTTCGTGTATATTAGAATTGTATAAAAAAATATTATTTCAAATACTAATAGTATTAGATCTACAGCATTCATTCCAAATTACAGATTCTATCTGTATTTATGTATAATATGGGTGAAGCTATAAAAATTAGTTTATAATGGTATTTATGGTTATGTTTATCTATTAAATATACTTATCAAGGTCGTGCATGACGATATTAATTCAATCTTATCATTTACAGGGATGAGTTTGAAAAAGCAACATAACTAGAATTTTGTTGTGTCGCAACAGTTTAGGCGAATTTTTTTTATTGTACAGAACATTCTCAAAATTAAGTAACTATTTTTCAGTGAATATTAAATTATTTTGTTTACAATATTGTAAAGATTGAAATGAAATAATTCACGTCAAAGTAAAAATTTGTGTTATAAAAAGAATTCCTATGAATCATCAAAGTTTACTTTGTCAATATCAAAATAAATAATAAAAACAGATATATGTTATTTTACGTTTAGTTAAGATTGAGTCATCTTGTGGAACTTATGGTTATTGACTTCAGTAGCATGCCAAACGAAGGTACATGTTTTGTCATCACTCAAATCAGTATCGCCGTTTATGCAACATGCAACAATCACTAACCGATGCTCATACAACTGTTTTTTGGACGATAAATTTTATTATACAAGCTCATTTGACCTTATATTTGCCAAACCAAAGAACCATTAGATTTGTTTATGTGGGGAGTCGTTTTGGTTTTACAGCCGATTTGCACCTATATCTATGTATCTGACCCCGCATCTCATTGTTTTGTCACCAAAATATGCGGACACCTCCCCATAGGAGGCTATTTTTCTGAAGGTTGTTTGTGCCATTTGCCAAGATGTTTGCTCTACAAATTAGAGGGGCTCAATCTCTATGGTCTGATCGCAGTTGGTATTTGAATCAGTACCTATCTGTGTTAAGTCCTATAGTGTTCCAGTATGACTTCATCTGATCCTTCGGTTCGCTATTTATGTGACATCTCATGAGTCTACAAGAACTGTGTTGCGGTTGTTACCATATATAATGTGAAGTGTAATAAAGAGTTGAGTGTTGAACACAGTAATACACAATTACACCGTCTGAGGCGACGTTCTATTACCAAGTTATCGACTTGTGAAGGTAAATAATTTACCTTTCATTTTCTGAAGAAGATAACTTGGTTATCAGTACGGGCGTTAGACAGTGTAATGGTGAATGTTAATGTAGTGGTAGTATAAACAGTGTGATAAGTAACGGTTCCAAAAATTCCAATTTAGACTCGAATTTATCTATCGTTATGATTGAAAAAACAGGATTCATTAAAATGTGGCATCAAATGAGACACAACTGATTGTAGCTACAATATGGATATGTGTTGTATTATGTTGGCTTCAAAGACCATTGGTATTTATGCCTCATTTGCCTTCGACTTGTTAAGGTAAGATAAATTCTAACGGGGTCAAATTGCATGATTTTGGTGGTCAGTTCATATTACCTTCACGTGAAATGACCATCATACATGCAGGATGTCCAACATGGCATGAGATTTGTAGCACGTTGCACTTTCTCACAATCATTTTCTAAAACATTCATTTCATTTTCTACTATTTGACTTTTTTTATTCTTGTTGAATCATCTTTCTTTCAGGTTTATTTTAAATCGAATTGGTTTTTCACTAGATGTAAATGTTGATTTTTCCATCTAATTTTTGCCTTTATCAAAATATTTGCTTATATTAGTTGTGGATGTTTCTATTAAATAATCAATTTTTTAAATATGTTTTATGTTCGACAGGTTTTGAACGAAATTCCTCAGTTTCGCTCACAACCACGTTTTTCACTAAAAATCGGATGTAAAGGTCACAGTTCTAAATAATAAATTATTAGTGGTAGCCCTCGTAATTAGTGATTCACAGCACTCAAATACATCCTTGACTATGTCTTTTTGACGACAAAAATGGATTTATAACTAAATTGTACGAAAAAACAATTTTTTTATTATTTCCGGTATACATATTTGGGAGAGTTTTTCTACAATTTGAACCTGAAAAGCATACGTTAACAATAGTCGTAGAACAAAAGAAAGTTACAGCAATTGAACAGGTTAAATCTTAATTTATGAACAGCGAACATCGAATAAATGAACTGAAGCCGACTTGCGTCACATTTGACGTCAAATACCTATAAAAGGTCATTAAGTCTGTATAATTGGCTAGTTGCGATGTTTTCAGCTAATGTATATTGCTTTTTGCCAGGATTAATATAGTTCATTAGTGGCCAATAATTAAAAATTATATATAATTAAAATTGTCTTATAGATGAAGTTTTTTTTTTTCAAATCACTCATACTTAAAAAACGTTTACGGCTACGACAACTCAGAAGCAGTTGAATTTGTTTCTAATAACGATACGACTTACATATTCATAGAAGTAAGATTAGAATTTCTCGCTGGCTATAATTGCTCTTTGATTTATTCAAATAAAAATTAAGTGAGCATTCTTTACATACATAGGTTGGTGTCAGTCTAATTATAATCTATTCGAATTTTTGCGTTGATTCCAGCGCTCAGACAGTTGAATTCGAAACTTGACCAAAATAGTGTAGAATGTAAACAAACAATACAGAACTTTCGCAGACGATTACTATTGAAGCTTACGTAATTTTCTACAATATATAAGCGTCTCAATAAACACATCGAGGACTATTCTTGGAGATAAATAATGTTATAGATAAAAGTTCTGTTTACTTGCAATTCTTTTCCGAAAATTTCTTTGGTGTTGTGAAGCAGTTACAAGTAGCATAGATAGATGAACTAACATCTAAGCAGTACCTAAGTTGTACATGCACTGCGAATCAAAAACGTCTATTATATCACACTTGATGAAAACATCTCAGGACATTGATGAATGCTTGAAACAACCATCCAGGTCACTATAGTACAAATTAAATAAGAAAAACACACAGCGTCACCACTCAGTTACTGTCGATCTCACTTTAATGTATATCCATCTCTTTTACTCTGAACCAGAGGCATATCAAATTCAAATAAAAATTCAAACAGTTGATTGTTAACAATATACTTAAGTCAATTTTAACTTTATTTATTAATTTATTTATTTATAATACCCAATTGATAGATCGCTTGAAATGTTTTCAAGATTATGACAAAAGCGGATAATCAAATTAACACATTACAACTCGTAATCTCACCAATGTTTAAACACTATTACTTTATATTACAGTTTTAAAACATATTCTTCAGTTTAACGTTGAATTTTGAAATATGGTCTATATTTTTTCTCCCTTTTTAACATATTGCTCTAATTATGGTCTCATAAACCCTTCAAATTTTAAACTTATATCTCTAAAAATAAAAATGAAGAGACACCTAGCTATAATAGAATAAAAAAATAATAACTTTTTCATTATATTGAATTAAATATTTATTACAAAAAAATTAATCATCATCAGAACTAGAGGAAATAGGAAAACAATCTAGATCATCATCTGACAAATTATCTGCCTTCACTTTCTTCCGAGGACCCCGTACTTACAGTAAATTTAAAGTTATCTAGGGCGTCATCAAAAAGATTCTCTTTTGTATAAGTTCATCCTCATATTTTTTTTGTATGTCTACAAATACTAAACCATTTCTGTGCCGTCAAAACCGCAAATTTTTGCCCAGCAAGCGCCTCTGCATCTACCAACCTAAATATGTTGTGTTGTGCGCGGCTACCCAGTTTTTTACTAACGCCCAAATTTTTTCTATGGTGTTAAGTTTAGGGTAGTAAGATGGTAAGCGAAGTAAACAATGGCTATCTATGTGTTTCTAAAAGTTCGTCCAACCGGTACTTCGTGGGAAACCGAAATTTATCATCTTTATATATTTTAAGCAATTCAGGTTTCGTTAGCTTGGCATTTGCTGGCAAATCATGTTCTAATAACCAATTTATAATGTCTTGTTTCCTTTAAGCTGTTGTAATATTTTTTGTTATACGTACATTGTGATATGCTGCATTGTCGACTATAAAAACGGACCTTGTAATGAGATACCTACCTACCTAATTTAAAATTTATGAGACCTTATAAATTTCAGGGGAATATCGTGAAATTCACACAAAACTTTTCTTCTATCTGGCATTGACTGCCACCTATAAAAGAAAGAACATATATTATGAAATAACTGAAGGGTATATATGACACAGTCAACTTGGTACGTAAATAATTAAGTATGCTTATTACCTGAATACAATTTGTTTAAGAAATCGATTCAAGCTGGATGCGCTTATTGGCTCTGATAATATTTTAATGTCATTAATTTTTTTCAAAACACCTAAAATTGCATATTTGAGTTTACATTTTATTATTTATTACAATAATTATTCCTAAAATAGGAAGTTTTTTCTCTAGCAAAAATCTAGATGCAATTTTTAAAGGAATGGTAATTTCTTCCTCTGCTTCTTTTTTCATAAAGTTACTAACGTTATGTACATTTTCTCATGCATGGCTATGTACAATAACACCTTGTTTTCCGACTATTTTCAGCAACATTTTTTAATTAAAAGTTATCATTAAAGTATCCTAAAAAATTTTTTAAATAAATGGTTACTTATATTAGCACAACACAAAACACAAACAACTACAAATAGCACTAATAATTGAAACCGAATAACAGGACGAGTAAACTACCTGCAATATATATATTTACCCCTTTCCGATTTCATGAGTGAATTCGGGCAACATCGGAAAAAGACTGCCAATAATAAAGTATCCATGTAAACGAAACCGTTGATGTTCAATTTCTAATTTAAACCATGCAAAAACCGCGCACGTTGCCACTTCATTTAGCAAAACATGTTCTACACAATAAGAATACGGAAAACTTGTAAACACGCCAATGTAGTAAAAATACAGTGAACAAAAGGGATGAGGATATTCTCATGCTCTTTCTCAGGTATGCCGTGCCGGTTTTTTTCTTATTTGCTTTAGAATTTGCTCAGAATTTATTTCTGTCTGGACATAAAATATCACCGTAAATTCGCCTCTTGGGTGTTGTGGTTGAGAGCAATATGTCTTGGCCGAGTATAGTAGTCAAATTAGCTGAGGCAGTTTCACAGAAATTTAGAGCTCGCTTTGGAACCAAAAATTTGTTTACACCGCAATAGCTTCTAATCCTTTCAAGACCTACTAAACAGGCTCATGAACATCGAGTTCACCTGCAGAGGTTCAGAACGTCAATTTTTCGGGATTTCTTTCGATGGAAAAGTGTAAACCTATTAATTACCAATGCAACCTTTTGTGCTTGCTTTTTACATAAAAAAACTTCAAGGAGCTTTCGATCTCGACTGACCGAATACCAGGGTGTAGCTGCCTCGATTTATATGAAAATTATATATTGTTTCACATTCTTCGTTACAAACTTATGATCATTATGGTCCTAATTTAAAAGGTACAGTCCCGAATGTCTCAAATCGGATACTGTAGTTTTCATAAAATCATCGTCTAGTTGTATAATATTTTCATTTTTATAAAGCCGAATTGATCATATCAGTTTAACTGAATATTCACTACTCATAGTCTTTTTTGTTAGTACTCTTGATTTTAACATTGTAGTTTATGCTCTCGTATGAATAATCCTTTTTAATTTACGTTCATACGATTAATTATCTTTAGACAAGTGCAGTGTTAATAATCTTTCATATATTTCATGATCTTTTCCAAAACCTTCTTTTTTAAAATCTAATCCTTTCTTCTAACAACGAATTATCTTCCAAATTTTGTTTCCAAATAAATTTTTTTTTGAAAAGGAGATTGGAATACGCAATTCTTAAATTCGTGTGTTCACATATGTACATATATTTTAGCATGAACAAACAATGAACTACTTATTCTATTATAAAGTAATTTTTTTCGCATAATTACTCGTTTTTATTATTCCCACAATAGTGAATTATAATCATTGTAGTGCAGTGAACCCTTATATTCTAATGTACTTCATTATGAACCTGGATGAAGTACATACTCTGAGAGAGAGATGATGTAGTGCAAGGGACTTTTATATCATGGATCAAACTTTATCCTATTTCGTTACTAAATAACACCATGTAATACTGAACAAGCTGTTTACACTAACACTACACCAAGACTTACAATTAAAATGTCTGACGCGTGTTCCGATAGCCAAGTTGTCGTCTTCAGGGAATGAAGGTAAACGAGGCTAGGCGAGTTTAGCAGTACACAAGTGATTCGTTTATATATTACAAATTCAGCAATATGATTTCTATACCAGGAGGAGAAGGCTTCTAGGGAAAGCCAATTTTTTTGCCAGTAATTCATAAAGGTCATTTGGAAGTTCGAATTATCTTACTAAATCATCCAATTTGAATTGTGAAAATATTTTTGGCTGATTTTGATCTGAGGTTGATGCTTCATAATCACTATCCATATAGCGAGCCATAAATTGAGAAGATTTCCGAAGGTTCTTTTAGTACTTTGGCGGTTATAGGTATAGGTAAATCAACAATGTGGGAAACTGGTCTGACAGCTGATTCATCATTGGTTGTGAAGCCCAATATTTATCTTCATATCCTAATTTCATTTTAAAATTTATATAATTTACACTGCCAACTGAAAGTTTCCGGAAAAGATGAAAATTTATTGAAACAATTATTAAAAGTACAATAAATCAATTTCAAACAAATTATATTTTGAAAATATTATAAGATAACCTTCTACGATACAACTATGAATATATTTTGTACTGCTACAATTTCTTTTCATCAAAGAAACTACCTCTGACCACTAATTTTATACATATATATATATATATATATATATATATATATATATATATATATATATATATATACATTTCTTCAATTTCTTATTTCTTAAACCTTTGACGTTTCGACTTTTCTTTAAGACATCAAAATATAGACTACCTTTAATATATTTTCCAAGTTTTCGATTACTTATGTATTCATCGTCTGGGAAATAATTAATTAAGATTTTCGGTGATTTTTGATAGTATTAATGCTTTTATGAATTTTCAAACTCATAGAAAATATATAAAAATATAGAAAAAAGTATAAATATATACAATTTAAATATACGCACTTTACTTTTTTGCATTCAACATTTCTATGAATTTCTATTAGGTAATAATTAATTTCCAAATTATTCACTTACGATTAATTGATATAAACTTTTTTGACAACATTAATTGAAAAAGAAAATATTATTTTTACTTCTAGATTTTATATTAATTTAACAAAATCAATATTTTTTAAAAATAAATTTTTACCATCATACAATTTTTATTAATAATAGTTTTGATTTTTCATACAATTATTTTATTACTGTATTATTCGTTTTCACACGAATTATCATTCTATTATTTTATTTTATCAGACTACTCCAAATTCTCTGAATAAGAAATTTTTCTGATGAAACGATTTATGTGTCAAAAATTGCATGATTGTCAAATGTATTTAACTCGGTTTGAATTAGGCGCCTATGCTGGTACTGATTATGGCGACCTATCTACCACACTGTCTCTCGACCCACTGTATTATGTCGAATAATTATTTGTAGATGAGTTTTGAATAGTTGAATTAATGTCATTTTGCGTGAAACTTGTATGTATTTCATTATCTTGGACCTTCATTCAAATGCACTGTTAAAAACTGGAAATTTTTTTTCGCTTGTAATTTCCCACACCACAATATTTCTAATCGTTGGTAATTGATTATGAACATTTTAAATTAATATGTATCATGATTGCTTCCAGTTTCCTAGAAAATATGTTTTCCTAGTATCAATTATTACCAAATAAAAACTTGAATTTTCTCTTTAGTAGATTTAGGTAATTTTATACTAGAGAAAATACAGTGGGAAGTGGAATAACATTTTTTTTCTGTTTCAGGTTGCAATTAAGATAATTGATAAAAGCCAATTGGATGCCAGCAATCTTCAGAAAGTATATAGGGAAGTTGATATAATGAAGAGATTAGATCATCCTCATATAATCAAGCTGTACCAGGTAAGCAAAATTAAAATAATTATTGCCGTTTCGGTTATTTTAGTAAACATTTATTACCTTTACATTGAGAATTAAAATTAGAAAATAGAATTAGATTCTTGTTCCTAACTGTATATTTCATTAATTCGTTTTCACTGATAAAGTTTGGTTTTCGAATTATATACAGGTTGCCCCACGACGAGTTCAAACTATGTATATATGTATATGGCAAAATACTTATAGTAAAATCATGAAAATTTCTATGTTTGTATTTTCAGATACGATTTTAACTGAAATATTTTCAGTTCCGGTTCTACCGGAAGTCGACTGTAACTTTGTTATTTTAAATGGAACACCCTGTACATTAATACATTTTTGAAGTCTACGTAAAATTTTAACATACTTTTTTCTAAAAACTTTTTTCAAAACATTCATACTTTCGGAGTTATTTATTTTTTGTAAACAATTTGACCCTTGTAGACCCTTATTAAATTATTTTTTTATTTTATTTCAACCCGCAAGCTCTAAGAAATAAAAAAAATTATGTAAATTTGCTTTTAATACATGGTAAATATGGCAAAGTTGTTACAAGAACATGTGCTTTCTTTGCAGTAAGAAATCCAGATAGAATCACATTCGAAATCGGTTCATTTTAAGCAAAAGTTAATCGAATTAAACCATTTGTGACAATAATGAGATATGCTACAAAATTTTATGGAAAATTAAAAGCTAAAGGAAAATAGTCTGATGTTTTAAAGTAAATGTTCAAAATTGATCCCTTGAACTTCAATGCATTTTTCAACCCTTCTCAGTACGCCTTCCTTCGTCGCACACATCATTTCAGAAAGGGAATTGAAGGAATTTCGAATTTTTAGCTCACAATCGTCTCTAGTTATTAAGGCTTGTGAGTAAACCTCTTGTTTTATGTGATCCCATATAAAAAAATCTAAAGGCGTCATATCGGGAGAACGAGAGGGCCACCGAAAAGGCCCATTATTTTCTAACCACCTGTCTTCAAATTGCTTTTCTAAAAATGTATTTATGACGATTGAAATGTGAGATATTAATAATAAAAAGTTTGTTTAATTCGTCTGGTGGCAAGCGGTCTAAATGATTTTGTTTGAAATTTCTTAAAATATCAAGATATCTTTTACCTAAAAATAAAACAAAAAACATTAAAGAATATAAAAACATGTTTTTACATTATTAATTGAGAATAAATTAATTGTTTGTGTTTCCTAACCATTCAAATTCCCATCGTAAAAATGAAGTGTTATTATTTGGTTATTTCTAATAGCACAAAAGACATTGAACTGCCACCGATCTTGAAAAGCATGTTCTTTGGTTAAATGAAGATTATCTTGACTCCAATAATAGGAATTGTGTTTATTAAATAATCCATTTTTCGTGAATTTCGATTCGTCACACCAAATTATGTTTTTTAAAAAATCTCCGTCTTCCTGGCATTTTATTATTAAAAATTCAGCAAACTCTACTCGTTTAATAGAATCGGTTGGTTTTAAATTTTAACACAAATTGAGATGCATTTTATGTTTTCGTAAAATACGGTGAATCGACAATTTGCTTATTCCAAGATCTCTTACTGCAACACGTATTGATGCTTCTGGATAAGCAGTAAAATAAGCAACAACATTAATTTCGGCATTATTATTTTCAATAACTGGCTTAATTCGATTAACTTTTGCTTCAAATAAACCGTATAGCTTCAAATTGTTGAGGATTCTTTTAACAATATGCGAGTTTGGTCGTGGTCTATCTGGATATCTTACAGTAAATAAAGTACATGTATTTTCGATTAAGGAAAAACTAATGAAGAAATGATGCAACTACAATTAAAATAGCTAACACAGAATAAAGGTATTGCTGTTGCAGTATTATACTCCAAATAATTAAATAAGATTTATAACAAAAAAGTCGAAGGCTTTTATGAAACTCTGAGAGAACATGAATGCTTGTAAATAACTCATAATAACAAAAGTACCAATATGAAGCGATAATAATCCTTCTGGTATACGCAAATTCGAAATGAAGAAACACGCACTAGGCAGATCTATCGATGATAACGTTGATGCAGCCATAAACTCAATATTCTCTTTCCTTGAAACGAGCGACGAGGAATGTCAATGTACCATTGAAGAATTACTTTAGGCAGTATCAGGTGACTTTCGCTCACTGCCAACAACACTAAGAAGTCTCCTTGCTAAGTATGATAATTATATACTAATCACAAATCAAAATCTTAATCGTGTATTTGAAGATCACTGGCCATCGAGCAATGACCGAAAAGAGAATTAAGGAGACGTATTGTTTAAGGAGCAGCTACCATAATTGATGGAGGTATACAATCACAAGTAAACGGTATACCCCATATAGGCATGTTTCTTGGATGGCCACGAGAATCTCCTTACGAATATTCTTTTCACTGACACAGTGGTCTTGAGCAATAAGAGATGGGATCTAGAAAAATGGTAGAGGAATTCCTTCGCGATTATTCATGCTATAATGCTCGCGATACATCCAAACTCATTCAACTTTGTAACATTCACCATGTATTAAAAGCAAATTCACATAATCTTCGTTATAAAATGAGAACGAGCCATTTAAATGATTTTCGAAAGTATCAACAATTGACTAATGACAGTTAAATAGGTGTCATTTATTACAAAGCCTACAAAAAGTATACTTAAGAAATTAAAACTTGTTAAAAAATACAATAATAATTTGAAATATCAAATATCTCGGAATCGACTAAAATTGGAATTGGATTAATAAATACAATTTGATTTTTTTTTCAGTCCTTGAAAAGCTAAAAAAAATACTTTTTTATTTCTTAGTGCTTGTAACAACGGGTCAAAATAAAATTTAGACCACACCTGCATCTCTAAAAATTTACAGAAAACATTAAATATCTGTATAACGGTAAGGTTTAGACATAGGAAAGTGAGTGTATACATGAATTTGCCTTATTTTTTACCCCCGAATGCAATAAAATAGAAAAAAATCTGGTGGTTCTATTAAAAAAATAAAGAAATTTGATATTTTTGATATTAAACTTTCTATACACACCCTGTATAAAATGAAAAATTTTTCAACATAGATTCAAATACATCTGACTTTGCTAAATGCAAATGAATAGAAACCAATTTCATATCTTTAAGGGTATCCTCGTAAAAAAAATTATATGCAACGGTCAAATCTTTTACAAAAAAATTAATAACCCAAAAAGTATGCATTTTTCGAAAAAAGTAGACTAAAGTTTTACGTAGATTTCAAAATGTATTAATTTACAGAGTGTTCCATTTAAAATAACAAAGTAGAACCGGAAGGCGGCCATCTTTGAAAATATTTTAGTTGAAAAGATCGTATCCGTAAGTATTTTACTATACACAGATAGTTTTAACTCGTCGTGAGAAACCCTGTATATAATAATTCACATTAAAACAATCAAGCTCGATTCGTTTATCATGAGTGTAATAGATAATGATAATAATAACATAGACAGACATTGTGGCACCCGCGATTTTTCAACTGTTTCTTTTTAATTTTTGTACAGATTCTGAACTTGTCAAGTGTCAGATTTTGCTTAACAGATTATTTTATACTATTATAGATATAGTACATACTACATTTAGTTAAAACTATTACTATTACTATAAAAAAAACATATATTAAGTATTTATTACAAAATTCACATCAATAATTTATCCTAAATTTGTTCATTGTTTCAAAATCAGCCAAAATGAATAGTTAATGGTAGACAGCTGAGATATTATTGATCAGTTGTATTTCTGGTTTTCTTGTACTAAGCTATCCAGATGGAATGTTTCTAAATTTTTGATATGCTAGAAACATTTGATGTACATGTTAACTTGATATTGTTATTATATGATCCAGTAATTATTTTTATTTCCGAAGAGAATATACAACTAACCAACTAACCAACGGGCCCAATTAATTATCAAACTAGGGGAGACTTATTAGCAGATCCACAAAAAAAACTTAAAATACTTCGAAGGAGTCCTTAATGGACAAGAAGAAGAACCAGAATAGGAAAAAGATTAGAAAATGTGGATCTCGTGGAGGTACCAACAGATGAAGACATACAGAACAGAACTTAGAATGTAGAAGAAAATTTGATTCCAGGAGTAATCATTAAATGCCGCGGATACGAAAAAAATATGGAGAATAGTGTGCGAAATTTGAAATGAGAGATGCCAGAGATGTTCAGATGAACGAGTACCAAGAAAAACTAATGGGTGGATACCAAGAAAGTTCCAAGAAACTAAGGAGATCAACGGATCAGATATTTATACTTAAAACGATAATGGATAAATAATATTACCTATATCTATACTTGCATATTATATCCATAGATTTTTAGCCAGCAAATAAAATACAAATAAAATTTAAAATACTCATATTACTACAAATTCTGCAAAACATTGTGAAGCTAGTTAAGATGACATTAGACAAATCACACTGTAGAGTAATGAGCGACGGAACTGTATCAGATAAATTTAGGGGTCAAAAGGATTAAAACAATAAGATCCCATATCGACAGTGACACCCTATTTAGTGTTTTCAAAAAATGTAAATACTACATACTTAGATATTGATAACAGGGGTTTACCACCAAAAGCAGAAATAATGGCATATAAAGATGATTTAGTTTTAATAACCAAAACAAAGACGAAAATGGAAAGAGCTTTCATGGAAACTAGAAGAGGCTGCAAAAAATTTTGGATTGAGAGTAAACCAATAGAAAACAAAGTATATGCTGCTATACCACAATCGAATTTTAATAAAGACTTAAAGAAAAGTCGAAAACGTCAAAATTTATCTTTCTTTTCAAAACTATCAAAAAGGACTAATTTTGAAACAGAAGAGACCTAAAATCAAGAACATTTAGATGCATTAGTATCAAAAGGGCTAAGAAATAAGAAATAAGAAATTTATATATATATATATATATATATATATATATATATAATTCACTCGTAGACAACGTACAACCTCACTGTATAACTGAACGACGGTGGTAACTGACGGGGCAGTTGCCAAGCAACGCTGACGTCATGACGCCCACTGTCGTCCCCGACCGGCGTCGTAGTCACGGCGGTGGCGTCAGGGGCAGTCAAGTTGAAGGTAGTGTTAACGAACTCGGGATGCGAGGGTACGATGTATTTAATTTAATATCCGTTCAGAGTTCAAAGTTGATAGAATTCTTTTAAGAAACGTTTCCTTTTTGAGGTATGTGGATCAAGAGTACAAAAGTTTTGTTTTGTATTTTCCTATGGGGAATTTGAAAAAAAATATATATAAAATTCGCGGAATATATCGTATTATTTCTCCACCAAATTGAAGCTGAAAAATGCATGATTTGTATTTATTATGATATGAGAGCAAAAATATACGAGGATATATTGAAAAATTCTCAGCCTAATATACAACCAAACACAATTTCAATGTCAAAATATTTTATTACTCGACATATTCTCCTCTCAATTGGATATATTTATTACAGCGAACCTGCAACGTCTCTATACCTTTAAACAAATGTTTCGCCTTGCTCTGCAAACCAGATCTCCACAGCTTTTATTACCCCCTCGTTGGGAAAAAATTTACGACCTTTTAACTTTTTTTCAATTGAGGAAAGAGATGATAGTCGGACGGAGCCAAATTTGGTGAATAAGGGGGGTGTTCTAGTAATTCAAACCATAAATCACGAATTTTTTGCATGGCAATATGAGATTTCTTTGCAAGAGCGTTGTTCTGCAAAAAGAAAACACCTTTGAATAGCTTTCCGCGTCTTTTCTCTTCAACTTTTTCCCTTAGAGTGGTCAGTAATGTTGAATAGTAATCCCCAAAAGTAATATCCAAAAAATTATGATTACTCCTTGGCAATCCCAAAAAACTGAAGTATGAACTTGTCCAGGAGATTTTTTGACACGAAACTTCTTAGGTCTTGAAGAACCAGATTGTCACCATTCCATCGATTGCTGCTTTGTTTCTGGAGCAATTTTTTTCATGTCCAAATTGACGTGAACTATATGATGAACACGTTCGTATTAAATATTCAGTGCTTCAGATATCCGTTTTAGCCCAATTTGACGGTCTGATAAAATCATGTCATGAACTGCATCGATATTTTCGGGGACTGACACAGACACACTGACACACTGGCCTTCCCGATCGGTCATCATTTTCAAAAATTCAAAAATTCAAAAAATTTCTAAAATTTACCTCTTTTGAAGCTTGCAGTCCAATTTTTCAGGGTCGCATACGAAGGACATTGATCACCAAGGGTATTAAGCATATCTTCGTAAATCTGCTTACCTTTTAACCCTTTTAAATACAAATACTTGATGATGGATCGATACTCCTATTTTTCCATTTTCACAATTTTGGTGGACATCTTTTATCTTTTAATTTATAGCGTCACTCTGGTTTACTTTTTTGACGTCAAACTTTACACTGACACTTCTAATAAGTTATTGTTCGTTGCTATGGTAACGCAATATTTTGTTTATGCTTGGAACTGGTCTATGCTAACTAGATATCAATACATCCTCGTATTATTAGTCTCCTAAAATTCCAGTTGAAACATTTATTTTTTGTGGATATTGAGCCTTCAGGTCTTCATTGCCTACGACCATTATATTATAGAGGAAAGATTGTGTTCACGAAATAATGAAAAACTTAAATTCATATCCTTTGAATAATTTTCGTTGATATTTTCATATTCCAGTAAGATATTTTCGGAATTGTAATTTAAATTACCGTTAAGTATTTCGTTTCAAAATATTCCGATAACAACTCCCCGCTTTTTTTCTGATACTGATCGATTCTTATAAGTAGGTTACTCAAAGGGTATAGCAGAAATCAATGAAACTTGAAGTTATTATAATTTTTCGAGACATTCTAGTCAAATTTATACTACTAGTAGTTGAAATCTATTTATCTATATACCTATTTCGTAAAATTGTTCCCAATATTTTATACGTGTTTCTATATTGGAAGCTATATTACAATGCATTAACTTGTATATATATATATATATATATATATATATATATATATATATAACGATTTCCTCTACAAATAGATAGACTCATAATCCTCTGACTGATTGATGACTCCATGAGGATAAAAAGAATTATGTATGTCATTTTACGTTTGATATCGAGCAAAATATCTAAATTGTATCTTTGTTAGGTATGTATATAATCCTACGGTTTTTTCCACGATGTATTCTTTCTGAATCTCCTTATAACGTTGTAAAAATGTGCTAACATTCAGATGTTAGGTCCAGTTGCACAACTCCTTTCTCACCTACAAAATGAGATTAAAGCCAGAGCTCGAAATATAATTTTTCGCAAAAACCAGAAATAAATGAGACTGACATGTGAGCTGAAGTTTGCAATGTTGATCAAGTATAAGGGTAGTTGTATTTGTTACGAGGGCTGCTACTAAGTTTTGAGATATGGTAACCCTAATGTGAAAATTATGAAAAATAATGTTCGAAATAATCAGTAAAACCACTTTCAGGAGAAAAATCATTCTCTACCTCGACAATGAGCACATCAGCTCAAACAAAAACGTTTTTGAACAATCATAATGAAAAAAATGCTTCGAAAATTGGTTTAAACATGCAAAAGTGTATTGATCTTAATGGAGAATGTTTTGTAAAACAATAAAACCATTTCTTATTATAAATACTAAATATCTATCTCAAAACTTAAGTTGCAACCCTCGTATTCATGAATATATGAAATAGGCAACTCAAAAGGAATAGTAATATATAAAAAAACGGAGAAACAAGAAATATTAAGTTCCCTTAATGGAACAACAGTACAAATGGAGGGCAATAAACCAAAGTCAAGTACTGCAACGAAAAATTGGAAAATATACAAATAAATACAACGCATGGACTAATTCAAATATTAGTATGATGGATAACAAAAAGTGTATGTATTTTGGAACAGAAATGCGAAAAAAAACAAACATCATTTTTCTACAAATGGATAAATGATTAAATGTACCTTTCTGAATATTTAATTTCATTATATTAAAGATACCTACATTACAAATTTACTTCAAAATAGCTAACTAGTAGAAATTCAACTTAATTTTTTGAAAAATGGTTAATACCTTTTATAAATAAAAAATCAGAAACTAATTTTACCGTAGGTTTCAGCTAGATTCGACCATGAATAAAAAAGGTTTTAATTTCATTTCAAAAACAATTTTCAAACTGCTTTTATGAGATGGTTTTTTATACTTATACTCTTTAGGATCAATTATAAAATGCAAGACCTGCAACACTGTTACGGCGAAACCAAGACCAGAATATGCAAGACAAAGACCAAGATCACATATAAGGCTGCAAGACTAAGACCATTACTAAGTCTGTCTTCGCCTTGCATTTGCTCATAAATACTTCCACAGGAAAATGCGAACCCTTGAGTCGTAAACTATGTTACTACATGTTTTTTTGTATCAACATCTTGATACCATTAGAAACATAATTTCTGAAAGCATTTAACAAAAAAACTTGTAAAGACTCAAAACAATATCTCTCAAATTAAAAGTCTATCATTTTCTATCATTTATTGAAATACAGCTCAAGTCTTCATTCAATTTTTTTCGTCGTCAAGTTTTTTGTGTCTATTGTTGAAATTTGGTGCTATGGGGTTACGAGGTTTACGACTTAAGCCGAAAATATGTGTTTTGAACCATCTATTCATTTTCTATTCAAAAAAGTTATTATTTCAACTCTATTGCAGAATTTCGCTATACTATACTAAGATTATTAGTGGGTATGCATCAAAAATATATGAAAGTTTTCGTGGCAACATTTATTTAAAAGGCCTTAGTAAATAGCTTTGTTATTAATATTATAATCTTATTTTGTCAACGTCAATTCTGATAAAATAATTAGATTAACGAAGATGCGTGAAATAACAGTTTTACAAATGATTGTGTACGGAGATAAAACTCGAATACAACAGGAAGTAACTCACTTATATAATGAGAAATTTCCTGATTTACTGTCTATTTTCCATAGAATAATTTGTAAAGTAGAGAAACAATATCTGGTTATTAAAGGTTATTAAAGGCAGATAAAAAAGCAGCTGCTAATGCACCGGGCGATGAAGTCAAAGTAGATGTTATGTTTGAAAAACCCACATACATCGAGTAGGTAGGCATCAACAAAATAAAATACCTAAACAGGAGCTCTTGGTAGAAAATTTTGAAATTAGAATTAATTTTTGTGAACGAATACTGGATATGCTCAATAACAATAACATTCAATTAGGAAACGTTGATTTCAGATGAGGGCATTTGACTGTAATGTTGATCAGCAAAATTGCCGCTACTGGACAACGGAAAATCCTCACGGGATACGAGAACAACCAAGAGCGTCGTCAGCTTATGACTAAGGGGGGGCAATGGGGCAATATTATGGAGGATAAAAACCAGTCGAGAGCATGAAGCTTTACACTTTAGAAGTCTTTGCTTCGATGATTGTAATAAGAACGGTTCTAATATCAATGTATAAAACTTTCAAACACAGTAATAATTATTTATTTTAACAAAAATAATATTTAATTTAAATATAACCTGCGGAGATTTTTTTCAAAACCACTTTATCATTAATATCATTCAGGTTTTTATTTATTATAGCTCTGTGTACACTCATCATGGCCAGACCATTAAGGCGATCTTCTGCCATGATGCTTCTTAACTTTGTCTTCTGAGGCTGCTAAAAGATCGCTCTACTGTACAGGTCGTGCATGGTAAAACGATCAAAATTTTCAATGTTTTTTCCGTTACGGAAAAGAAGGAATTCGTTTCTGTTAGGACATCAACAACTATTATATTTATTGGATTAAGCCTATCGTGCCACAATTGCAGCCAAAGCTCGATTTCATTCATTCATAATTGAATCCAAGTATGGTATTAGTAAAGACCTGGTAGATGATTACTTCTATGACGTTGTTTCCCCTTAATACGCGGTATCGATGTAATATTCTCCTCCAGTCTGACTTTCTCTGTAACAACAGCAGCTTCATTTATAATTTCGTCTGTGACTTTTTCCGGATTTTCACTGTGGTTTTTAATTAAAAGTAAACGTGCTCCGAGGCTTTGATCACGTCCAAACCTACAGATTCTGAATATTTCAATACTTTCTACAATATACAGTAAATCTTAATTTGTCATGCGATGCGGAATTTATTAATAAGTAGGGAAGTCAATTGTTCGCACGGCCTTAGGACTTTGGTCGCTTTGCGGCTAGCTACATTTGATCTCTAGGGGGAAGGGCAATTGCCACCCTGCCCCCCCTTGGCGACGCCCTTAAGAAGAACACATGCAATACCTTTGCTAGCTTTCTTCTCCAATGGGTAAATTTGGAACTATTTCAAAAAAATATCCACCACTTTTAGCAAATTTTAGTGCTGATCCAGAAAACTCTTCAGTTCCAGTGAATACGATAAGGTTTCAGCAATATGGAGCACTTCACTATCGCAATTTTCAGCAGTACTTCATTAAAATTTTTTTCAATCGGTGGATAGACAGACAAAGGATCGATAAATTGGTTAGTCTTACATTATTATTTTTTCTATGAGGATATGTTAAGGGCATTCTACACAAAACTTTTGGATTTAAGTGACTTAGAAGAATCAATAACGTTTGCGATTAGGTCGATCTAATCTAATCGACCTAATCGCAAACGTTATTGATTCTTCTAAGTCACTTAAATCCAAAAGTTTTGTGTAGAATGCCCTTAACATATCCTCATAGAAAAAATAATAATGTAAGACTAACCAATTTATCGATCCTTTGTCTGTCTATCCACCGATTGAAAAAAATTTTAATGAAGTATATATATATATATATATATATTGTTATGGTATGAATATATTCAAAATAAATTATTAAATAATAATAAGATATAAATAAAGCAATAAGTTCAGCTCTGTTATTCGGTTATTTAGAGCAGTTTATCACAATAAAATAAATAACATTCTTTATATTAAGTTTTGGCCAACACTATATTCTAAATTATTATTTAATTTTGACAAATCCTGTATAATCAAAGAATTTAATCCATAAATTGACAGATAAAAACAGGAGCACCAACATCAAAAATTTGTGTGACATACCAACATAAATTTTAAGGTTATAAATGATAAATATAAAAATTTTGACAACTGCAATGATAAAATTAATAACATAGGAATGAAATAAATACAACAAAGAAATTATAGAATAATATTATTTGAATAAAGTCACAATAATTTTAAAATTTAGAAATGACAATTTAGTAACTAACTTTTAAAATAAATATCATTGGTTAAAAAAAAAAAAAGTTTGTTTAAAAAAAAAAGGAATGAAGAAAAAAAATCAACAATGAGAAAAAATTTTTTTTGGCAAGAGAAAAAAGAGTAAAATAATTTTAATTGAAATTTAAAAAAATTAAAATCTTGATAAAAAAGGCATAAAATATTCAAAGGATTGATAATTAATAATTGTATAAGTGTAGTCATAAGAAATTAGTGAAAACAATTAAATAAAGTGAAATAAGTGAGAATACTCACAAAGGGACAATTTCCAAGATAAAGAAGTTGTGAAAAGGAAAAGAACAGGAGTGGAACTACAGCGGAGTATCTGTTTATTCTGCAAGGCCGTAACAATTTCCAATTAAAAAAAAAAAATTAAAAAATACAACATAACAAACACTTAAGGTACTGTTCTATTAAGTTTAAGTATTTGTTTTAGTATATAATATTTGAGTTCACATTTCCATATAATTTAGTTTTATGAATGTAATTACGAGTATGAATGAATGAATGAATGTTTGTAAAATAAAATAATTGTAATAGCTAGTTAAGAAATTGTATATTTTGAATATTTTATTCATTATAAAGAACAGACCCGGTCTTAAAACTATTATCATCTGACCTTATAACCATAACAATTTATCGCAATAAAATTTTTTAATTTGACCTCACAATATAATACCCTGAGAATAAAAAAAATAATAATAACATAATAAAATAAAGAAATTCAAATAATTATTAATGGCGCCCAAATTAAAATCTGATTTTATTTAAAATAAAATTTATAAAAATAAACATTACACACTATTAATACCATAACAATATATATGTATCAATTTTCGTGACATCATAAATAATATAGTTGAGTAATACAAAACAACCCTCATCACAGCGGCGTATCATTATCAATTACTTATTATTACTACGAACTCTAACCTCAATTACTACAAATTGTCTGTATTTCATATTTCTGTCAGTTTTATAGATTGTCAACTTTTACCTCATTAAGGTATCATCATCAATTATTTATTATTTAATTATTATTAATGTGACTATAATGAATCATAAATATATTTATTTAATATTATAATTATTATTGTATAAGTTGAGAACTAATATATAAAGAAGCCTGTAAAACTAATATTTGGTTCATTTGATTTAATATTCGTCTAGTATGCCAGTCGGATTAGTGTAACCAATTCTAACTTTAAATTATTAAATCCTCAGTTTGCTGAATAAATTGTTTTTTCAAAGTTGGTGAAATGAGTTATTTAATTATATCACTGAAAACCCATAAAATTGAGTTAGAAAGACACGTTCCAATCGATCTATTAGAAAGTAGTTACATAATTTTGCCCAATGTATGAAAAATATTTTCCGTATGCAATGGAATGTACCGCATTGGGAGCCGCAATCACTTTGAACCAAAAGCGCTTCCGAACAAACTTTTGTAGGACTTATTAACAACAGATCTGGGAAAAATGTCTTGTTTCTTTGTTAGGCCGACAACTTTTCAGAAAACCCTCGTATATTAGCATATTTATATAAGAATCGTTGACTCAAAAAATACATATGAAATAGCTATCAGTTGTATCTGTTAAGCTAATGGATAAAACGTGTATCAATATGAAACTATCAAGGAATCATTTCACGAGTAAATTTCAGTCCATCGATTTCAGGAAAATTTTATCAGTTAAAGCTATTAGAGTAGATATAGTGGACCATTCCAAAAGTTTTCTATCTATCGATTTTATTATTGTGCAACTATAATGCAACTGTGACTTTTTTAGAAAACATATTGGTTTGTACTACACCGTCTGAAGTCCGTAACGAATTCATTATATTAATATGGTTTCGATAAAACATTTATGTATCACTGATATTGTGTGTATTCTAATTAAATTTCTAATAAATTGTATTTTCAAAAGAGCGTAACTTTAATTAAATAAATATTTATTATTAACGAATTATAAATATCTCAACCATCATATTCTCAATTTTATTCAGAAGGAGCTACTCACTTGCAGAAACAAGATAGAAAGAGAAATGCTTTATTGTCAAAAAATTGTTACAATTTTTTGACAAATACTTGTAAAAACTAAAAAACAAACATAAAAATAACTAAAGATACAAATGAAATAAAATTTCAATATACAGAAGAAAACCGCAATGAGAAGCAAAATTATATGTAATACTAGTAGGTAATAATTAGTATATAAGACCATAGCAAAATTAAACCAATATGCAGCATTCCCGGAATTAAATATTATTATTAGAATAGAAGTCTTTTACATTGTAGAAGGCACTTTCCAGTAAATATGCCCTCAAATTATTACGGAATGCGGGAAAAGTTGATATCGATTTGATTTCAATTGGCAAGTGATTGTGCATTTTTTTGCATTGTAAAATATTGAGCCCTCAACTAATTCTGAAAGTGGAGCAGGTAGGTAAACGTTGTGCTCCGCGTTTCTAAATGGATAGCCGAGCAACGACAACATAAATGTTAATTTCATTTGATTCGAATCTCACACCGGAATAGAGGAAAATGAAAGTAAAATGGATTAGGAAAGAATACATACAATAAAGAGCGATCAATAAAGAGTAACTATATAGTACATTTTTTTTTATTAATCGGGTTAAAACGTTCTTCGCCGTCTTCCGATTCCCAGTTTCCATTTTTCTCGATCTTCCCAAAGATCTTCTTCCAATCCTCTCTCTCGAATATCCTCGATACCATCTCTCCAACTTAATCTTGGTCTTCCTCTCTTTCTTCTTCCTTGTGGTGCCCAATTTAAAATTTGTTTGGGTATGCGGTTTTCAGGCATTCTTTGGACATGTCCGTACCATCTTAACTGATTCACCCTAATGTCTTCCATAATCGTGTGTTGCACCTTCATGATCTCCCTGATTCTGTCGTTTCTTATTTTTTCCAGTCTTGATATTCCTGCCGCGCGTCTCCAATAATCCATTTCTGTGGCTTCAAGCATTTTGACTGTTTTTTCTTTTAGAGGCCAGACTTCGCTACTATATGTTGTTATACTTTTTATTATGCTACTGTATATTCGATGTTTGTTTTCCTTGGATATTTGTTTGTCCCACAATACACTATTTAGTTGTCTTATTGCTTGTCTTCCTTGGTTATTTCTTTGTGCTATTGCTTCATCTAATCTTCCATCATTAGTGATGATCATGCCTAGGTATTTGTATTTTGTACAATGACTTATTTTTTGTTGTGTTTCTTCAAGTATTAAATTTTGTTGTTCTCCTCCAATACACATATATTCCGTTTTACTAAAATTTACTTCTAGACCCCATTTCCTGTATTCCTCTACTAGCTTTCTTGTCATATATTCTAAGTCTTCGTAGTCCTGTGCCAAGATTATTTGGTCATCTGCAAAACACAGGGTATATAGTGTGGAATCGATTAGTGGAATGCCCATGTTCTTACATTTCCTTTTCCAGTGTGCTAGTGCGTGTTCCAGGTATATCTTGAAGAGTGTGGGCGACAGACAGCATCCTTGTTTTAACCCCTCATTGATGGAGAATCCTTTTGAGACCTTGTTTCCTATTTTTACTTGTGATTTACTGTTTTCATAAAGCTTTTGTACTGCTTTTATTAAGGCCGCATTTATATTTGTTCTTTCCAAGGCATCCCATAGTTTTGTTTGCGGTACGCTGTCATATGCTTTTTTAAGGTCAACATACAAAAGGAGGAGTTCTTGATTTTTGGCGGTTTTCTTATCAATTATTTGCGAAATCGTAAATAAATGATCAATAGTCGACCTCCCCGCTCTGAAGCCTGCCTGTTCTTCTGCCTCCATGTTGCAATATTCCTGTTGGATTTTATTTTTTATGATTTTTCCATAAATTCTGGATATTGTACACAGCACTGTAAGTCCCCGGTAGTTGTCGCAATTTTCTCTGTCCCCTTTTTATATACGGTAGTCATATAAGATGTTTTCCACTCTTGGGGTAGCGCTTCACCATTTATACACTTCTGGAAAAGCATTTGCAGATGAGAAAAAAGTTTTTCAGTGCCATTTTTAATTAACTCTGGTGCTATTTGACCCGGGCTTGGAGATTTTCGATTATTTAGTGACTGACAAACGTCTTTTACTTCTTTAATTGTAATTCTAAGCGAAGATGTGATGATATTTATATTGTTCTGTTTTTGATTTTTGAACTCTGGTCTTGTTTCTGTAAACAATTTAGAGAAGTACTCATCCCATTTTTCTAATGTTATTGGCGATATAAGATTATTTGATCTATCTTCTCGAAGAAATTTTAAGGTTTTCCAACTTTCTGTGTTTCTGCTGCCTCCTAGGTAGGTGTTTATTTGAGTGCAGGTCTTTTCCCATGTTTCGTTTTTCTTTTTTGTTATAGCTTTTCTTACTTTTGTCTGTGCTTCTTTGAAATTTCTTTTATCATTATCATTTTTCGTGCATAGAAACTTAGAGAACTTTACTTTCTTATCGTTTATGAGATCCTCAATTTCCTTGTCCCACCTTACGTTCTTGGTCTTCTAGTGTTATCGGATCTTCCCAGTGCTTCTTCCGCTGCAGCAATCATGCTTCTTTTAATAAAGCTGTAGTGTTGTTCCGGATTGTCAAAATTTTCCTGTACCAGTTTTCCATCTAGACGTTTTTGATATAAGTTCTTTACACTTTCCTCTTGTAAGCTATTTAGATTGAATCTATTAATTTTTATTTCAAATGCTTTTTCTTGTTGCTGTTTTTCTATTTTATTTATCTGCATGAAAGGTAAAATTTTTGTTCTAAGTAAGAAGTGGTCGCTGCCACAGTTTGCCCCTCTTTGTACTTTAACATCCTGTATTCTAATTTTTGTGTTTTGTCTCATTATTATATAGCCTATAATAGATCTTAAGTCCCGTGTATGCTGTACCCATGTGTATTTATGTATCATTTTGTGTTGGAAGAAGCCATTCAGTATTTTTAATGTATTTTGTTGGCATAATGTAATAAGTCTGTTTCCATTATCATTTGTTACTTCTTCCCCGAATCTTCCTACTATCTGATCGTCTATTTTCTTGCCTGTTCTTGCATTTAGGTCTCCTAGGATAATTACCTCTCTTGAAAATGAACCAACTACCACTTTCACAGAAGAAGCTACATCAAGAAGACCCAAAGAAACTTATGAACTACCTGAAATACTGCGAACTAATTAATAAAATTTAGATTGTAACCCCGTATTAAACCTCAATTACTCGCCAATAACCCTGCGTGGTTAATGCCATGTGGGAAATAGACTTTTTAATATACAAACTAGCCAAGTTACGTAACTTTTTCCATAGATTCGTTTTTTATCGATTTATTCCGAAAATCACTTTTCAGCACAAGCTGAACTTATTGGGTTGTGTGAATGAAAAAGTTTTTACTTGAGTTTTTTTATCAGGATAAATTTTTATTAACAGCTGTAAGTACCAGTGTTTACCGGAAACTAAGTGAATAACCTTGCTTGAAAATCAGTATAAAGCAGAACCAGCAAAAATATGTGCAATTATTGTTGGCTTTGCGATTACATTCGATAGAATAGATACAATGCGGTCTATATGTATGGAATAAATTCAATTTTAGCGTTATTATTTACTATGTGAATAAAACCTGAAGCAGGTCGATTTTTATTCTTAAATTGACAATTTAAATTTTAAATAATAAAGGGGATCGTATGGCAAATTGTTGAAAAGAGATTTTAGTCCTTAGTTCAGTTTTTTCAAATTTGGTGCAATCATAACTGTGAAAATTAATTTTTAAGATGTGAAATTTTGATAATTTTTCCATCACAAAACTTAACGTAGAATGAAAATAATAATGTCGCATATATTTAGAATTACTTTTCAATGTACTTTACATTTAAATGAAATGTTCAAAATAACCACCATTAACTTCTCGACACAAACCGATGCAATTTAAGAATTCTTGTACAACATTTTGTATGACCTCAGGGGTGCTCAACACGTTTAGCAGCCTACAGTTAGCAAAATTGTAAAAAAGTTTCGTGAAATTGAATTGAATTGAAAAACCAGGAAAAAATATGCAATTTACTGATTAAAAAAAGTTAGATGTACTTCTAGAGATTGAGGAAATCCGTATAAGACAACTCTCTATTTTGAGAGTTTCGCATGAAGAAATATACCTTCCTCACAAAGTTGAGTGGGTTCAGGAGTTAAAGGAAAATGACCTTCATAAAAAGCAAGAATTATGTGAATTGATGATGGACAGAATGAACGCCGCTGATGATGTTTATCTAGATTTCTTGATTAACTTCTTTGTGCCTAAATTACAAAGACTTTTTCGTCCAAATCATCCAAATGAGATAGATCGATCTATTTACTACCTACAAGACGGAGCTCTACCGCATTTTGAACATACAGTTAGAAATTATTTCAACGAGGTTTTTCCCATTAAGTGGATTGGAAGATGTAGAACGATCGAATGGCCGTTTATTTAAAATCAAATATAAAGTATCTTTCAATATAGACCAGAAAATATTGCTGATTTGAAAGTAAGGATAACGGAAGAAAGTAACAAAATAACCCCTGAGGTCATACAAAATGTTGTACGAGAATTCCAATATCGCCTTGGCTCTTGTCAAGAATTGAATGGTGGTCATTTTGAACTCGGAACATTAAATTAAATTTTAGAGTACATCGAAAAATACATTCTAAATATTATTCGACATTCTTATCTTCTTCATTCTACGTAATGTTTTGTGATAGAGACATTATCAAAATTTTACGTTAAAAAATTATCTTTCTCTGTTATGATTGCACCAAGTTTAAAAAAATTTATATCGCTCAACAGAAATTTTCGAGGAGGTGCTTATAATTCAAAGCGGGCGCTGAAGGGATTTTCATATTGTAAATTGTCAATTTAAGAATAAAAATCGACCTGATTCAGGGGCGTTTTCCTGATGGATACTTGTCTGCAATTGCTCCTTTTATATTATCAAGCAATGATTCGTACTACTTTTCTATTATTTTATACGTTTTTATAGAAAGTCGATGAACACAATCCCATGACTACTCCAAAAATAGTCGCTATTACTTCTTCCGCCGAGGCAGCTCATCACAATCCACTGTTTTAAATGTTTTTCCATTTCAGGAGTGTGGGATATCATCTACAGTTATGAATCTATCCAAAAATTCCGGCTCATTCTACTTAAAGAGTCAATAATGTTCATTTGAATGGTCTATTGGTATAAAGGGGGCAAACGCTTCAGTATGTGGCAAATGCGTTTTTTTGTTATGATGATAGCCCCTTCAGTGTCTCAAACCTTAAGTAAAAGGTCTTTCACTACCATTTAGTGACATTTTTCGATGATATCGCTGATTGTCGTAGTTTTTCACCATCCCAAACACTCGTCGTGAATCAAGTTGATACACGGTTACGTTTTAATTTAGATGCTTAAAATTTTCCGGTCGTGAATGATCGTGTAGAGTCTCCGCTCCCAATAAATGTTTAATAACATCTCGATAATCAGTTTTTCCATTACGATTGTCAAATAGAAACTAATATTCCAAAATGGCTGAAATTTTAATGGGAATCTTGCAACGCGTGCGCGAATATATCTCAACTTATATTGAAGTCGTCTGAAAGGAGAAAACCAATAAGTACAACATTATACGGAAAATGACACAATTTGGTTATAATACTGACGAAAATATTAATGAAATTAGAGAATCAAACATACCTTACATTATATTCAAATAAATTATTAATAGCATGCCTATTGGAAATACATCCTAATCAGTTATAGGAATTAACTCGTCTGGACCTTCACTTGTATTTCTAATTGTTCTTTTGTTAATTGCAGCTTTAAATAAATTATTTTCGCTCTGTACTTATCAAAAATCTTTCTATCCGAATAACTCTCGACCATTGATAAATTTTATAACAATTTTCTCAAGCTTGTTGCTTATAGGCAACAGTTCCCAAGCAACAAGTTTTCGAAATCTGTTATAAAATTTTTTCGAACAATTATCAATGTCCTTGATTTATCACTTCTGAGAAGTTATGATATCTTCAAGTTGAAATCAGAAACGTTTCAAACATCCCTCTCATATGGGAGAAAACGATGGTATCTGTACAGGAATGGAATTCATATGATTTTTTCATTTACAGGTAATGGAAACAAAAAACATGATCTACTTGGTTTCGGAATATGCCAGTCAAGGAGAAATTTTTGGTGAGTGGAATTTGTATTGATTATATTATTAAAGTTTTAGAAATAATTTACTTCGTTTGAAAGTAAAATAACAAATTATCTATCATAACAAAAAACTGAAATTAGATGTATAACTTCATAAGCATCGAAATCATAACTGTTTATTTAGTCTACTTATTAAAATTATTTGCGTTTTTTCATATGTTGTTGTACATATTGGCAACTTGGTGCCAACTATATACAAAGGAGGATATTGTGATAAACGATAAGAATGTTCCACTATTATTAAAATAGTGATTTTTCCAATTAAATAAACATCGAAATTTCCAAAAATTAAACAATGAATTTATTCACTTAAAGATCAATGTGCGACATCGTGATTGTACTCTAATTTTATGATCTCGTATTTGTGATTAAGTCCATTTGATGTTTAATTATTCCCATCGCCGCTTATTCGAGATAAACTGATAAAATGGTTCATTGTAAACAAACTTAATGACGCTATAACTCCCTACAAATGTAGTGGAGCCCTGTGCCAATATTTAAATTGTACTGACCGATTTAAAGTACTTCCCGAATCATAGAATTTTATTGACCAGTGTGTGTATATATTTCAGTTAATTAAATGTATTTCATATTTTTTATATACAGAACAACTAGTGTACTTCTTAAAAAGATTGGGGTTAACAAAAACACTAGTAACAATTTTGTTTCATTTCAAGTGAGTAACCGATAATTTTCTTCACGATCGTAAAGTATAAAAATATTCATTTGAACTTGCACAAAACAATTCGTTGGTTATATTTTTATTGCTCTATATTAATTAGTATTCATACTCATTGAAATCTCACATCAAAGTGAGAAAAAAGGAAAATTTGGAATATTTTTCAAAACGGGTTCTTTTTTAGAGGTGTACCAAGAAGGATCGGAGGTTGAGGTTTGGATCATTGACGAATTTGATCAAGCAATTGAAGAAACTATTTGATTTCCTGAATGTATTCTTTTTGTAAACAGTTTTTAGTTACTTGTTGTAAAAAATCAAGGCAACGGGGCTGATCCTAGGGCGTCGGCCGCCCATGTGCAAAGATTAAGTGTACGCCCTTTTGAGAATGTTTTATATTCTCACTGCTACATAATGACATAAAATTTGGAAACCAAAAGTTTATTTTTTAGCAAGTTTTTATCAAGAGACAAAAAAATATAATAAATATAACCTACGAAATGAATATTTTATAATTAGCAATACAAAACAACAGTATTCAATCAGAAAATACGATCAAATAACAAATTAAACAAAAATCTTGTGAATCGAAAAGTATGTAACTCAGTCCTTCTACAAAGTCTACTTATACCTAATGATTAACTTTTCTTCTGGTTTTCTGGAAAACAAATTTGTCAAGAAGATCGGTGAAATTAATTTTTACAGAGAATTACAAATACCCTATACAAGTTAGTGATTTGCATTTTTTATTTACGCTTTGAATCAATCACTTTCATATTCTGCGTGACTCAAGCCTCTGCCACGCTCGAAATTCTGCATCTGATATATTTTTTTATAGGCAACTTTTAGTTTTAGTTTTTATGATTTGAATACAGCAAATATCATGATAGTTTCTCTTCAGACAAAGAGAACTCGTTAAATTTCTTATATGTACTGCATTGTTAAACGTTGTTCCGACAGTAAACAATTCACTTGCCGCTTGGAATAGAATAATGTATATCAGTGTTGCAAAATACCGTTAAGTTATCCCAGTGGTGGGCAACGTTGCGCCCTGCGGGCCAGCTTTGGCTCACGTGAAACTCTAATACAGAAATATCTAATTATATATACGTTTGTATGTGTTATGGTTGTGGGATGTATATATTCATATTCCTTAACAAATTGTTGCCATTTGTTTCTTATCCCAGTTTTCTTCGTAGCCTCTATCAATTTTATTGTTTTTTCTCTTAAAATTTTTGGCAATTATGTTTTCCCAATATTCTTTGGTCGTATTGCTTTCCTCTTTTCCTTTTCTATTCTTGTCCAAATCCATTTCGAAGGTCTGTGGCGACCATGTCATGTGGCTTCGGATTCAAAAATACAAATTACAATCTTACACCACTTTTCTCGTCCTTTGACTGGATTCTCCAAATAATTTCTTCAATAAAACAACAATCCGTCGACCCCATAATAACCGATGCCTGACTCAAGCAAGTCCAAGTCACATTCTTTTTAATCTTCTTAGTGCAATTAACTTAATCTTCTCCGATATACTTGCACGTTTCAGGGAAAACAAACATATCTACATCCCTTAACCTTCCACACGGTGTCATGACAAGAGATTTTTTTTCTTTTTTATCCGTTATATTATATTGCAAGCAGCGAATTTTAGCTCGGCGATAGCGAACCAGTATACTGGCGCTCATACCTTCGAGACAAATGGAGACAAAGAGAATATAGAACCTATAATTACAAAAATAGAGAATCAACAGATTATATCGGTTGGATATGTTGGTAGAATGGAGAACAAAAGGTGTCCAAACTATGTAAGCTGTTGGTTTTCCATATTTTTATTTATACGGAAGTACCGAGTTTACACTACGATGTAGGAGGACTGATCGACATAATTATTTATACACGTTAATTTTATTCCCAGTAAATTAATGGCCGCATTCACTTCTCTATTTCCATCACTCTGTATTTCGACGGCAAACTAAATAGTGGGCATAAACACATTCAAAGACTCCAACAATTTCCATATTTCTGCATCCTAGTTGTACTTGTTCTACTTTTGTTTCTACTTCTTTCAATCTGGTCAATTTAGACATTCGAAGTTACATAAATTCCCATCAAGCTGAAAATTAGTAAAATTGTTTAAAATACAATTGAACTTAGAATTTGAATGTTCCCCATCATTTACGTTTATGGAAAAAATTTTATTCAAGGTCACAGGTAAGTTCTAGCTGTTTTCAACGAAACGGTGAGTTTTATCATAAAAATAACTTAGACGAAAACTGTAAATCATATAATTATCTACAAAAAAGGTATCAATACGTATTTAATGGTTCCACCAATATATTTTTTAGACGACGCCATCTGAAAGTTGTTAATTCTGTATTCATTTACATACCGAAAGTTGCGTTTTTAGTGTTTCATGTAGTGAAAGTCACTGTTCTGTACTGCAAAACACTTTCGGGACGCTCTGGAGTAGACCTTCTGATGTTAAAAAGGAATGGTGGGTGGGCTTCTACCACCGTAGCGGAAGCTAATCTATATAAGCATATAGATGACTCAATAACAAACAAAATTGAAATTCTAACAGAATACTTTCTTCCACCACAAATACGAATCAATCAACATATAGAAATCACAAACACATCTACAGAGATTCCGTCAACATCTAGTAGAGATATACATATTCCATCTGCATCCAATCCAATAAATATTAATAATTGTTCTGGAAGTACAATCAACATTACTTTTTGCAAATAATTAATAAATTAATATTGACATTGCAAATATCATTAAGTACATTATATTGATCAATAAATAAAATGTTTATAATTCTCTATTATTTATTTTCTTTCCTCAGTGTAATTGGAAAAGTTTTGGAACTTATGCAAAATCTAAAAAATGTTGTGTATGCCGCGGCTGGAATACTACTTTTTTGGTCTCGTCCAACAAAGTAGCACTTTCAGTCCTGGCATACAAATAACTATTCAGTAGTAAACTTTTATTACAACAAAAATGAACCGATATTTGTTGTGAGAATTTGTAAGAAATTTCTGTCGACTGGTAGAAACTGTCATAAGCTCATCAAATAAATTATCAATTGACGAAAATGTTGCTAAAGTTCGACGATGTTGCTCTGCAGCTTTGGTATTTCTCGTGCAATCATTATAGCCATTAAATACGACAGTTTTTTTATGAAAAAACTCACCGTTTTGCTGAAAACTACGAGATCTCATTTTTTACCTTTGACCTTGATCAAAATTTTTACCATACTCGGAAATGATGGGGAACTTTCAAATTTTATTTTCAATTGTATTTTATACAATTTTACTGATTTTCAGCTTGTTGGGAATTTATGTAACTTCACTCTTATTTTTTGGTCTAATTTGACCGGACTATTTCAATACAACAATATAATTAACTCTAAACTCCTCTCCCTTTTTAGTCGTGTAATCCTTGGATTTAACGTAACCAATATAATTTGTTTTGAGTTAAACTAATATGTCAAAATCTTCATTTATAATTTATAAAAAACAAAGGCTGTTCTAATGCTCTGATCATGCAAAAAAATTGTTAATACATGTAATAGAACTGAGCCCCTTATTTTATTCGTTTAGCTCGAAACACCAGATTACGGATACGAGGACTAGATCTATTAAACTTCGTCATTTTACCTTCCAAATAAAGGGATTATTAATTACGCTGAACCTACAGGATTTTATAGAAATCTTTCGGACAAAAAATTTCCCAAATTTGATTAATAATGCAAAGTTCATCTAGTCCTTATTTGGCACAACTTAGCTGTTAACAGATGTACTCGAAAACAAAATTTCGTAAACCGAAATATAGAACTTCAGTAACCAAAAACAACTTTCTACTAAATTCTGATATAACAACAAAGGTCACATTGATAAATAATGCTTAATCATTTTTTTTATTTCACCTTAATTGATAATATATGATGCTAGAAAGAAATGTAATTCTTAATTAAGGTTGTTTTTTTTATTCTTATAAAAAAATTGTCAGTTTTCACTTCGGCCCGCCTACGAAAAATTAACCGTAATCTGACCCTCGCTACACTAAAAGTTGCCCACCCGTGGCTTATAATATTACGACGCCTACGCACGACCTTAACGATTTGACGTCACAGTCTGGTTAGAATAGTTGGAGTACGTAGATGATAATCGACAGACAAAGGGAAATGTCGTAGCCCTGGGCCCCAGTGACTCGAAACAAGGACGATACGCCGGTACTAAATATTATGGAAGTAGATAATATTAATCACTTTATGAAAAACCATATTCACTCAAGGATGTAAAATCAATTTGATAATGTAGTCTAGATAAAATTTACTATTTTTCCGCACAAATTTAAACGTGATCTACTTTAGAGATAGCATACACCTTACTTGGTTAAATTTTCTAATTCTAATTCGTTCGGAGCAGTACTACAAAAATATTAAACAAGATAGGAGTAGTCATTGAAACATTTTTTGTTTCAGAGAAAATTTCTGGTTGAAAAGATGGCCAAAAATACGGTCCAACAATGAATGAAACAATATAGATATACACTACAGGTTAAACGGGTTAATTCACAACTTTAAAAAACTATTTATTAACATAAAATATAAATAAAAAAGTGGCTTCAATAATCTGACTACTGTTCTCGTTGGATGTCAAAACTTTATAGAACAATCTGTCCTAGTTTATGCTCTCTTATCCCTCTGTAAGCATTGTAGGTAAAGGATGTTCAAAAATCTGGAAGACCAGGACCAAGCGATGATCCAAAGTTAGATATTTTGCTGTCATTAGAATACGAGTAAAATATTGGGTAACAGAATTTAAACGTACGACCTTCGAAGACCAGCATCGGAATGGTCGACCAAAAGAGGTGACGATACCAGAAATCCACAAAGGGTACTGGCCATAGTTCAACTTTTTGGAAAGAAATATCATTTTTAGACGTATCAACGTTTTGTTTAAGTAGTACAGTAAATCGACATAATTCTCCAGCGCCCTCAATAATTATGTGCTCAAGGAAAAAATTATTGGTCTTTATTTCTTTTGCGAGAATTTAACAGATGCGCGATATTTGGAACATATTCGTATACCAATGCTTCTAATTGCCCGATTCACATACAAAGGAAAACCTTATCTAGTTATCTACAAATGATTGAACCATATAATACAGCTACCAATTTTTTGGTATTGATATTATCAAATCGAAAGCATATTACAGGAAATTTGAAACCGTTTCACTCCATACCCGTCCTAACCTCTCAATTTTTCCAAGGATTGCCGATCACTCCGTAGTATCTAAGCTGGGTAAAGTAACGTCTCTAACTCTAAGAAATCAGTTGAGAAGATAGCTGGAGGCTATCTCTCTGTTGTGAAACACAGAAACTTAGTAGTCCAAAACATATTCTACTCATCTCATAGATTAAATGCGCCTGACGGAAGGTTAAATACTAATGCTATTGTAATCTATAATTAATTATATTTATAGTCGTTACGTCACATCAATACAAAAATAAGGATAAGTAATTTGATAAGTTAATGGAGTTTGAAGCGTTTAAGGGATATATGGAATCGCTTTGGTAAGACGTTGAGGACGGTCAGCCTACAATAAATCTTAACGACTACAATAGTAAGTAGAAGTTAAATAGGTAGATTTATGATTCTTCACAGTCACATTAATATAAGACAGAAATTAGGTAAACCGAGACGATACGTTAATGGAGCATAAAATAAGAAACATATTGTATAACTGAATATATGGTTAACAGATCTTGAATGGTTCCCATCAGTATTGGCGAGATAATCAACGTTTTCAAATTAATACACTATGACAATTCCCGTTATTTGTTTACTTTATAAGAGTGCATGTTTATATTTTGTCGGTGAGTGCGAGAAGTTGAAAGTTCCAAGTACCGGCTGATTGGTTTGTTCTTTTTGAACTGTGAATTATTCCTCCGGTATTTGAAGATTAATGTTTAGTCCCAGTGTAATGACAGATTGTCTTTACTGTTTGTACCAAGACATCTTTTTGTGAAGAAAATTTAGACTACAATCTGATAAAATATGGACTAACCTAACCAGCATCTGGCAATAGAAAGCATTCAGGGCGGCCTCGAAAAACCAAAATCCCTGAAGATAAACGTATTGTAA
Source organism: Diorhabda sublineata (assembly GCF_026230105.1). Classification (NCBI taxonomy): domain Eukaryota; kingdom Metazoa; phylum Arthropoda; class Insecta; order Coleoptera; family Chrysomelidae; genus Diorhabda; species Diorhabda sublineata. Next base: position 10,988,728 of record NC_079484.1, read on the forward strand.
CGTTTCTATTTACCCTCTTTCTATTCGTGAGGTGAATTATTAAACACTGTCTCTCACGTTCTTAATTCATTTATACACTATAAAATACACTTAACTTAATAATTTACTTATAAATATCACCTAAATAATTTCTTCGATTACTTTTACTAATTCGTTATTTTTACTTCGACTATTTATTTAAAACTAAACTTACTGCGCTACATAAACTTATTTATACTCCATAAAGAGAATTCTTCAAAGTTTTAGAACAAAAAGGAACACAAGAAATAAATAAATAGACTTTCTTAGAAATTATTTCAAAGAAATATATTAATGGTACCGTGCGAATTCGCCGAATTTTAAAATTCCATTATAGCTGGACAGGGTCGACCTAAGGACCAATTTCGCGAGCTTGTTCGTAACAATATTGATTGATTATTAGTACACGTGACCGACGACCTACAAGCCCAGAGATAAGAGCTCAGATCAATAAATCTAGGGATCTGCCTAAGAAAACCTAAGATTAAGAAAATTGAGAGGCTGCAATGGGCTGAAGAACACAAAAATTGGACGCATGAAGGGTAAGAGAAAGTTTTATATGTAATGAAGAGGCAAAGTTTGAGTGTTATGGGTCTAAGAGAAGAGTGTAGAATTATTTAAAACACGACAGAAACGCGGTGATGATTTGGGGGTGTTTTGGACAAGGGTCGACGGAAATGTAGTATATTATTGCTAGTGCTTGATCGATAAAAAATATATCTTTCAGCATGACAACGATACCAAGAATTCGTCTGAGCTGTGCAGAAGGTATTTGAGAGAATTGAAAAGGAAGAATGTACTGAAATTAATTATTTGGCCAACACAGTCGCCCGAACTTAACCCGATAGTTGTTGTGAGACAAATTAGACAGAGAAGTCAGAAGGCAGAGTCCTACTTCGATTTCACATCTTTGGAATATCCTGATAAACGAATGGAACCAAATATTTGTCGAAATTGTTACAGAGAGTGCCAAAATTGTGCATCGAAATAATGAAAGTGAAAGGGGGTTACATCGATGATTGAAAAATTTAAATATTCAATAATAACGTACTGTAGTGTATCCCGCAAACTGCTCCCTCTCTTCGACAATCTGATGTAACCTCCCCTACCAATTTCTTGTTCGACCTGTCTTTTCTTCTAATTCCCTCTTCCTCCATTTGTACTCGCTTGGCAATTCTGTTTTTATTCATTCTGCGCACATCTCCCAATCGCTTGAATCTTTGGGCTCTGGCTATTTGCTTAATATTAGGCTCGTTATATATTCCTTTCAGCTCGGCATTTGTTCTTGTTTTCCACGATTCATCTTCAAATTATAGGGTGGGCGAAAATTTTTTACCGATAGTGTACATTAAAGTGATTAAGTAAATAAAGTAAATTGATAAATAGTAGTTCAACTGTTAAAGTAAAATATTTTTTCAAATCTTACTGTAGAAAACATACGACAGGAAAAAATCTATGAAATTCCTATCTCTCACAATTTTGAAACGACAAAAAATCCATTATTATCCAATTTAGCAATTGACACCATATATTGTTGCTTAGAATATTGTCCTAATTCAAAGGCAGTTGAAAATACTTGATTTTGTAAGTAACTAAAGAGAATGAGAAAAATAAAAATTATTTGGTACTTAGTATTCCAGCCCATACTTTAATCTTCTGTTGAAATCAAATGTAAGATTCTCTTGTTATGTGACTAGTATAAGGTTTACGTTTCCATTAATATAAAAAATAAGTTAATCAGAAAAAATTCCTTTTTTTTTAAATTTGAACGACTTTGATCATAACATTTCAGTATTGTGTAAGCAAATTTTTGGACAAAATTTCCTTTATACGAATGGAATGGAATTCCTTAACTCTTTAACCAATTCAGTCACAGTAGTAGGAATAAAAATTACACTTCGTTATTTTAGTCATCATAATAGAGGTAATAAAGATAAGCGTTGTGGAATTCTGGCAAAACAATAACAAAGTATTCTCTTAAATATATATTCCGATTATTGAAATTATGGCCATTAATATAAAATAAAAGATTATATATATAATATGAAAAAATTAAAAATTACTTACATTAATCAACTGATAATTATGGTACGCAATTTTTAAATAAAATAGTAAATTTATATGGATCAAAAAACAACTTTCTTTCAACAAAAGGATAAGGTTTATTCTATGTTGTTGACTTCTTTTGTTTTTGTAATTGTAATCTTTTTAAAGGTTACGAGAGACGCTGATTTCATAGAATTAGTTTTCTCAAAATCTAGAAGATTTATATTTATTAATACACTGATCATCTCGAGCAATCTATGTTATTTCAGGCTTATTTCTAGTTATTTTGTTGTTAATACTTTGGCAGATTCATTATCTATATATGTAATAACATTGATAAACTGCTTGTGAACATTTGTAAGTAAGTATAATTTGCTGTCAATATGTGAGTTGTAATGCCATAGTGATTATAAACCATGTGTCAATTTATTAGTTGATGTTCTGTCTTTGATTTTAATGAGAATAGAATGGATTTTGAGGTATTGTTTGCTAGAAACTTTATATTATGACGACAACACCATATCCTAATATTATTGAAGTTGTTAGTTGTTTTTCTGGTAATCTATTTTTAACTTTCAATGAATAACATTACTCAAAGTGAAGTGGTCATTGCTGCAATCGTAGCCATATTAATATTTCATTTTCACTTTGGTGAAGATATGAATTTTGGTAATTAAGTAATATTGGTAATATTCACCATACAGAATTTTTGAAACCAAATATATATATTATATAATTATTATAATAACAGAAAAAAAAGATCTAATATTGACCAAATTACAAAAATATTACGAATTAAAATTTATAAAATCTTATCAGGCGTGCGATATTTAAAACTCGCCCTGTTTGTTGTCAAAATAAAGCTACGCATGGACATAAAAATGAGAAAGAAATATTTTTACTTTTCTTTTAACTGACGAGAAATGGCACCAGTCAAAAAAATCGCATTTACTGCTACATCGGTGTTTTTTAAAAGTAATTTTCTTAGTTTATGCACTGTTAAAATTATTTCATCAGAAAATGGTATGAATTAATAACGTCAAATTAATTCTCAAGCAGACCCAGCTGTTCCCTATCTCACCGCAACTGATAAAATCGATACATGGACAAATCCAACAGATATTGAGTTAAGTTAACCATCTCGACGATTATCCCAGAAACTGATGAACTGCAGTTTCCGCGTAGACAGTCTGTAAAGACTCCTAAACTACAAAAACCATTTTATCGCCATAAAAAAAGTATACAGAAATTTAAATGCAACATAAAAAAGACTCTAGATCAGCATATTTTATAGACTATAAATTCTTATGAGACATTTTACACTTTCTCTTTTTAACCCATACATAACACCTCTTGTAAGTAGACACTTTTAAAAATTGTACAACTAAAGGTACGAAGGTTGCTCCTTAAGTTTTAAGATGGACAAATAAAAACAAATATTTTTTCCATTCCGATTGAGGTACCTCCAAAACATATAATTCAAACGCATTAACCGCTTCTTCAGGTGTTGAAAAACGTTTACCTCAGAATTTAGTTGTTATCTGCGGGAATAAGAAGAAATCATTGAGTGCCAAACAAGGACTTTACGGCGGATGACCCATCAATTCAATGACTGTTTTTATTTGAACTGATGAGTGAGAGCACGCATTGTCGGAGTGGATAATAATTCGTGTTCTGCGATTGGTTTCCCTGTTTTCGAACATTTCTGGCAAACAAATGCTAGTGTACCATTCAGACAAGACCGTTCTACGTTGCTCTGATGGATTGTTATTTAATTTCGGGTTCTTATGCACAAGTCCATGATTCGTCGCCTATCACGATATTGTACACATCTTTGGAAGCATCGCTTTTGAATTTTTTCATCATATTGAAAGTATACGAGTGGAGCGGATGCTCAATTATACCTTTATCTCACGGTATGACGATCTAGCAATATCAGTTTACGTACAGAATCTATGTTGTCTGGCACAACAGCCGATTTTGGATGACCTTCGCGAAATTAACCCTGCAGCGAAGTGGAACCACGATTGAATTCGGAAAACCAGCAAACCACGGTGATTGGAGATGGTTTTTCATCACCAAAAGTCTAATCCACGTCAAAAGATAGAAAACCATCGCACAAAAATGTTCGCGATTCAATTTTTTGACCAAGATGAATGTTTCAAGTATTTGTAAACAACTCAAATAGCACTAGTATGACAACACGTTCTGAATACTGAATATTAAAAATGTCAAATAATAGAAATGTCAGATTTGAAATATTCACATCAGTATTGCCATATGTTAAAACTTATGTAGCAATCCTCGTGGTTATGAGCCAATTTTTTATCAGAAGTATTAAAAAGACATTCGGAAAAGCTTTATTCTAATCTAGAATATAATTGTGATAATTTTAATAAGCTCAAGTTAAACAAGATTGTGTAAACTTGAAGTGTGAAAAAAGAGAAACAAGATCCCGGTAAGATATTTACTTACCCTAAAGTAAAAGTGAATAGTTTCTACTACTACAGAATCGAGGAGCCATAACATTACTAGTACCTTTGTGAGTATATTCCTTATTCGGGTAAAATAATACAGTCCACTAATTCAATACACAGCAGCCGTACAGGCATCAAAATGTTTTCGATAACCTAACCTAACTTACACTTATATGAGACGAATTCATGTAATATTTGTTCCAAAAACTTTACGTATTCGAGATATATTTCTACCGCATATTAAATACTGTGCGACCAAATCCCTAGAACCAGGAAAATAAAAATCTTGAATGCCACTTGTGTGTGCCGGTTTCATCTTTTATAGATAGTTAAGTTGTAGACTGCATAAAACTTGCAACAGACAGTATATAAATTGCTGATTAATTATGAATAATAGGAAAGGTATATTATTATTGATTATTGACCTTTTCTGAGTCTTTGAATATAGTGTTATGTCGTCCTTCAAGAGTATAAAAATGAATCTGCCCTTTATATGTTTATTTCGATGCTGCAGACAAAAACCATACTGGAGGTGCTTAGTATTGAAATAATAGATTTTAGTGTAATTTAAATAGGACCTCTTCATGGTAGTGTTTTTTATTTTATTCAAGTTAGTTTGAGTTTCCAAAACTTCTCCTTTCATCGACACTAGTATCTAAAAGAGCAAAAATAAATTGAGAAGAGAAGCGAATCGATAAACAGAAATTAGAAAAAGAAAACAAGGATAAGTCATTTGTGCTGCAATAATAAGAAAAGAAAGCCCAGCTAATAAGCTATTAGAAAAAGCAAAGAAAAGATTAAAAAAAACTAATGATATGGAAGATATCAGATTGGCTCAAAGTACGGTAGAACGAATGAGCGGCAGAGAACAGAATGCTAACAAAAAGGAAGCAGTCCGTCATGCAAACATAAATGTCAAATATGTTGAAATGCTTCTGATATTTCATGAGTTTTTTTCATCTGCTGAAAACTAATGTTCTCAATATGCATCAAGTTCTGTTTAATATTCCTTATTATATTGTAGTTTATGGCAAAAACTTTTTTCTACTTTCAAATTATAGAAGAAAAGTAGTAGAAGTGGAAGAAAAAAATCTAGTAGTTATAAAAGATGTATGTTAACTCCCTAAATTTTTATTTCAGGCTAAGTTTTTGTTACTGTTAGGCTACTATTTAGACAACTATTATCAAGGTGTTAGGCTACTATCAAGACAACTATTCTAATACTGTAGGCTACTAAAAGAAACTATTTATGTTCTCATTTTCTTGTGGCAATCCTAGTAATGTCAATTCCTTTAAATTGTCAAATACATTGTATGGATATACATAATCAATCACTGGAATTTTGATGTTCTAGTTTAGAAGTTAGAAACATTTTTTTTAAATTTCGACTTCTTTAATTACCTAAGGAAAGCTTGTGTAACACAAATTACATATATGCAATAGGTTAAAGCGGCATTTAAGCACACCAGCACAACCTGATATGTTGTCACATACAGGACATAGAGTAGCTTATACGTAATCGAAAATACTCTGCTTGTGTGAGTAACATACTAACCTTTATTTAACTGATTTTGCCCAATAAACATTAACTTTTGTAACCTATAGATAGTGCTATAGCTACTTGAAGTGAAGTAAATTGTGAGAATAAAAGAATTCCGTACTTTATAAAATGTTTTTATTGATGTGTCTATGATTTACTAATGCTAAGAATCTACAAATGTGTCAGTCATTGTGTTGGCGATTTGGCAGGTAGAGAAATCCTTACAATCTGTTTCTTCTTCAATGATGTTCTGGCTTATTTGCAATTCTGTAATAATCCTAAACCTCAAAAATGAACGAAAAAAAAATAATTTCGCCAGTGAAATAGACAGCTTACTATAGCAACGCTCTACAAGGGTAGACTCAATTCCTGGTTCTGAAGACAAATGGGTCATATCCAAATGATTTTTTCTCATTTAACAGTAAGAAGGTATCAAAATATGCGTATTTTGAAATAAGGGTATACATTACTGCTAGGTATCGATAATATTTTCATTTTTATACAGCTAGAGCATTTAGCAAAGTTATAGCATATTGTTTTATTATTACATTCTAATAATCAGCGTTTCATATGTCCTAATAGTTTCATGACGTAATTAAATTTGTTCGCTTTGTTTCGTTGTTTTTGTCGTAAATGAATCTGCAATGTAGCGACAAATTTTTTTTTAATTGTGACGCATACTTAACCACCTTAAATATTTTTTAAACTTCAATCACTTAAAATGAATGTATTTATTGTACTCAATATTCTATTTTGATTAAAAGGATCGTTTTAGACAATTCATTAATATAATTTCCATGTGAAACAGAATATTTTTTGGATATTTAAGTACTTTCAAATTTGACATTTTGATTTGAGCGAAATTTAATCCCCACAACTTTCAATAATGATAATTCACAAAAAAAAATGAAGATAATGTTACCATAAGAAGATCGGCTACATTGTATAGGTTCACGAAGCAATTTCATTATCGAATAATCCAAATTATATTGTACATACATGTTACACTATGTTTTTGAACAACAAAATATGAACAAATTGTTGTTATCGAATAATCAATGATTAAATAATTCGTATTCGGCATCTTCGTCACTTTCAAGGTGTCCCCAGCTTTTTGTTCGCATTAAGCCTTTCATTACTACTATTATTTAAAGAAAATAAAGTGATATGTTGAACTGAAAGGTAACGTTACTGATACAGTTCATAACCCAGCAATTTCTTCAACCATTTTTGCCAATTTATTTATTTTCTTTCAGATTACATCGCTAGGTATGGTCGGATGACTGAGGACCATTCAAGGAATAAATTTTGGCAAATTTTGTCAGCTGTAGAATACTGCCACAACCGTAATATAGTTCATAGAGATTTAAAGGTAAGTCATATGAGGGTTGTTTGAAAAGTTTCCAACGTAACACAGAAACAAAGCATTTTGCCCTAATCACTATTATTTGCTACCATAGTCTCCATATAACTACATACGATTTGTCGTCTTTCTCCTTAAAATAAGCATTTACTTACGCTATCAAGTTCTAGTCTGATGAAAATTCCTTTCTTGCAAGTCAAAGTTTAGAATTATGAAACAGAAAAAAGTCGCTTTGAACCGCATTTGGTGAATACTATGAGTCTTCGACCAATTCGAATTACAACTCGTGAACTTCGACCATGTCAATCACCGATCCTTTCTCTTCAAATACCGCAATGATGCGTAATACAGTCCTGATATTATTTTATGATTTTGCAGATGGTCAATAAACACAATCCCATGAATATCCCACAAAAACGGTCTCCATCATTTATCGGCTGATGAAACTGTGTTTACCTTTTTCGCCCTTTGCAATCCAGTGCCCTGAAAATTTTTCGAATTCTTCAGTCAGTCTATCGTAAATACATTCTTTTGATATACCGATAATTCGACGGTCGTCACGTACCATTTGGCGATCTTTTTCGATGATATCGCTGGTTCCTGCAGTTTTTAGCCATACCGAACGCTCGTCGTTAAAACAAATATTTAACGACATCTCGATACTCAATTTATTCCATTTTTTGTTTTACTAAAATCTACTAGTAATGACTTTCTAAAATCAATTTATGCAGCTTAATCTGCTTTAAGAACAATAGGAAATTATTAACTCCTTTCTGCTGAAGTTGTACCCAAAGGCACATTCAACATAATTCTGATAGATGCCATCCAATATATTTGTAATTATGTATTGAATCATCTGATTGGTGTCTCTAATGGAGTTTAATAGATAATAAAAGCTGCAATTCTTCGTAAGGCTCATGAGATTCCGTGTTTTCACTTTCTCAGTCTTCAAGTACTATACCCAAGTCGTTACAACGCTTCAAAAGATTATTATTTGGCAAATATTTTGAATTTTAGATTATTGTTCATTCGAAAAGTAGTAAAAATTAAAATACAAATGGTCAAAATCTATTATGTGCCAAAATTATTAGTCAATTTCCTTTTAATAGGTGTTTCTGGTCTAACTGTAGAAATAAAGAAAGTGCTTGGTGGCATTTTCAGAGACACAAAAAAGGTTATTTAACCCTGTGGAGGACTAATTAGCTATTTCACTAATGCACAATATAATAGATCCTTATCGTTCAACAGAATTAGTATTTCAAACAGAAATTGAGACCACCAAACTGTTAACCACAGCCAAACTTCATAGATCCGGATAATGGCGCAGACACAAATAGAATTGAGTGACTATGAGGATTAGCTCAGTCCAGTTTTCAATATCGGTTCGGTAACCATTCCAATTATAAGATTGTTACTTGTGTGAATTTATGTGGATTTCTTTCACAGCAAACATGTTTGGAGTAATACCTTAAGACATTATGACATTCTGGCTAGTTACCCACGGAACACACTGTTTACACCACCACTACACCAACACACAATTACACTGTCTGACGCGCGCTTTGATAACCAAGTTGTCTTCAGAGAAGCAGTTTATTTTCAGTCTCTGAAGACTTGATAACTTGGTTATTGAAGCGCGCATTAGACAGTTCAACTATGAGTATTAGTGTAGTGGTGCTGTAAACAGTGTTTTCAGTATGAATGTCACCAACAGTTCCAGAAATCCCACCTTAATTCTGAGTAGTTATCTCAATTTACGTATGTTTTATCTTTCTAATCATCTAGGAACTATTTGTGGTACATATTTGGTACTTATTTTGACCAATGATTGTATTGCTTTATAATATAGATTCTGTAGGACATACAATGAAAGTACGAAATGAACACGGACTTAAGTGATACTCAAATAAAAATGAGGAATCTCCTGTCTACAGGCAAACTTCCTTATAAACGGCTCATTCACTAGAATCACACAAACCAAGTTTGAATATGCTAAAGGTTACGGGGTCTTTATAAAAAAAAGTGGAAAAGGGATTTATGTGTTGTATTATATACTTCAGATTAGGAAGAAACTGAATATTAATTTTTTTTGATATACGAATATTTTAAGGTTATAAACTAGAATTCTTGACCTGATGGTATAGCATTTAAGGAGACCTAGCGAGGCTCCTTTTATAGCGAGGTAGTGGACTCACTTCGCCCATGTCTATCTACGCTACTGCAAACATCTAAAGGTATATTGATCCGTGATAACCCAGACTTATAGATTGAGTCGAAAAGAATCAACAATCATCTGCGTGATATTCAAGGTTTGCCGAACTCTCCTTATGCACTGACTTTATTTTGTATTTCAGATTTATTATTTAGGTGTCTTGTAGGTATTGCTGAAAAATCCCGTTCTGTAGTCGAGCAAAAGTCATTTTTCACCCTGTCATCATTTATATGGTCCACATGAATTTCGTTATTTAACGTCAAAACAACAAATTAATATGGTTGACGATATTTGATGTAATTACTTTTATTTTATTTATAATTTTTCTATTTTTAATTTGCACGACCGAGATATGATCATATTTATTAAGAAACCAACATAAGTAAACATAAAACATTATCGTTTATTTCTTTTTTCAAATTCTTTCCTAACACTCCATCTAAAGATAAAATTGAAATACGAACTTCCTCTAGTCTTTGATTTTTTTATCTATTTTCTAAAGGATACAAGAGCACTTTAACACTACTTCTCGAGGGCATCAGCCACTTTTATTACAGCATTATGTTGGAGAGACCAAAGTGAAAAGGATGGGGAAAGTATAGCTGTAACGCTCAATCATAGAGGAAATGCATTTTCTTTGTGCGTATGTTAGTATGTTGCTGGAGATAAAATGAGATTTTATTGAATAAAACTGATAAATTTATGAAAGTAATATTACATTTTGAAATCATGGAAATGTACAGAATAAATTGTGGAATAACATAACAAAAATAATAAATATTTCTGTCCTATCGTGCAAGGAGTGTAGATTTTGGTAAGGAATATTTGGAAATACATTTTTTTCAATCGCTTCAGGTTATTGTTAAGAAACAATCGATTCGAACGTTAAATTTTGATGCACTTCATTGATGTGAACGGTCTTAGATTAAAACAAATAAAAGAGTAACCAAACATCTAGAATTTGATGATGAAATACAATATTGTTCTTATAATACGAGGATGGTCCCATAAGTACTTGGTCTGACCTAGAGATGGCAGTACCTACACAATCTATACAGTATATGCTTCAAGTTTAAAGATGCCACGTTGTTTATTATTCATTTGGCAGCCTTCAATAGTAACGTTTTCAGTGAATTAGTGAAAATGAAAAAAAAAATGGTCATCGGAATGTGATTTGAAACTTTTATTTGAAAGGCGTTAGCACAATCAATATAAAAGCTAAACTAAATTTTACTTTGGGTGAGACTACTTCTTCGTATCAACAGTAAAATATTGTTTAGCAGAGTTTAAACGAAGCCGTACTACCTACGAAGTTCAGCATCGCAGTGGTCGACCGAATAAGGTGACGACTCCAGAAATTTTGTAGATTTTGCTCATTTTCATAACCATGGACGAAACGTAGACCTATCACTTCATATCCGAAATAAAAGAAAAGTAAAAACAATGGACTTAGAATGGAGAAACGGTTCCAAGAAAGCAAAGACATTTTTTTGGGATTAAAAGAAGAAACTATCAACGGCTATTATTAAATGAACTTATTACAAAATTACAGAAATCCTGGAACAAAATTTACAATATTGTTGTACGTATTTGGATCACAACCTGAAACGTTACAAAAAAATGTTAAGCCTGCCAAAAATGCTCAATAGAATTAATACAGCAGCACACGGTGACATTATTAAGATAATAAATACTTGTCAAACTTATTCCACTATAGATAATCCATTCTCATCTTATTTCAAAATAATTTAGCTATTATTATTAAACTAATACTTTTGTACTAACTTCTTTTCTACCTTTCCTTTGAAAGAGTTGTTTTGACACCTAAAACATTTCTGAAATCTAGCTAATTGATGTTATTTTTAAAGTTTCTTCCATTTCCAATTTTTTCATTAGTTCAAGATTATTTTTTTTAATTCTTTCTACATATTTGAGGTTTCTCAAATATATAGAATCATAGATTCAATTATTTAATTCTAATGATTTTAGTTTGATGTTTAAATCATTATCATGGTAAATATTTCTGATCCCACTTCTTACTTCACAATATATGTTTTCCTACGACCACTTATGAAAATGATAGATTCCACACTCATTTTTACCTAAGGAAGTAGCTTATTTCACACGTACTAAAAAATAACAAAACATACATGTATTGAAATGCTTCATTTTCTTATGTTATATATGGTCTCGAACGATAGAGGGAATACGCGAATACAATATGAATCTGGCGTCTCAGAAAAAAAGTAAAACAAAATCATTAATAAATAATTAGATCTTGTTGGGTATTTGATATAGTTACAAAAAATTTCTTGTTCTATTAGTTCTTTTTCTGTTCTTTAGTTATAAAATATTTTATAATAAAAAGTGTATTTCGCACTCTTCACGTTTCAGCACCTGCCGCTACACGGCTCGTGTAAATCAGTAACTATTGCGAAATGTTTCCAAACTCCTTATATATATATATATATATATATATATATATATATATATATATATATATATATATATATATATATATATAGCATTTCAGTACATGTATGTTTTATTAGTACATGTGTGAAATAAGCTACTTCCTTAGGTAAAAATGAGTGTAGAATCTATCATTTTCATAAGTGGTCGTAGGAAAACATATATTGTGAAGTAAGAAGTGGAATCAGAAATATTTACCATGATAATGATTTAAACATCAAACTAAAATCATTAGAATTAAATAATTGAATCTATGATTCTATATATATATATATATATATATATATATATATATATATATATATATATATATATATATATATATATATATTATATATATATATATATATATATATATATATATATATATATATATATTATATATATATATATATATATATTATATATATATATATATATATATATATATATATATATATATATATATAATAATATACTATTCCCTGTTTCATATAATCCCATCTCTATTTGGAAACTTTTCGAAATTCATTTCCATGTCAATGAATCTGAGATACCGTCTCCCTAGTGGTGGAAAGCTCTAATTCTCTGAAGCTATGCTTTAAGTAAACTGGATTTAAAATCTTCTTTTGTTACGGAAATATTTATTCAAATTTTGAAGGTTTCAACTTAACTATAATAATCTCCAATGTATTGCAAAAATATTTTATCGAAAAAAAATCATGTTTTTGCTATAAAAATGTTATTATGTGGCTTTGAACTTTTCACTTACCTAACCTAAATTAGCAACTTTGAAACTTTTAATCTTAAGAAACTAAATTGAACGCAAAATTGTCTCAGTATTTTCGACATCTGAAGAACTTCTGGGACTTCTTACGTAAAACTCAAATTTTCATAAAATGAATGGTGAGCTGCAGGAATACACAAGACAGCAGGTTTTGGGTTTTTTTCTTTTTAAAGAAATTCATCATTATCCCGTAACCCACTAGCAGTCATTTTGGAGATTTTTTTTAATGTGAGTAGATTGAAATTCTGGATCGGAAAGTTTTTCTTTATAAAATATTCGGGTAGGATCCTTTCCATATTATGTCCATTTTATTTTGAACCAGCAGTTTCTCGTTTTCGTTTTTGTTTCGATTTTTTATGATCATAGAGGAAAATCGTTAAAATTTGAAAAGTTATCAAAGTTAAGTTCAACTGCTTTATAAACATGTTTTTCTTGTTTTTGTCTGAAACAGGTCGATTTTTATTCTTAAATTGACAATTTACAGTATGAAAATATTATCCCTCTCCAGCATCCCTTCTGAATTATAAGCACCCCCTCGAAAATTTTAAATAATGAAGGGCGTTGTGTGTGTATGAGTGTGTTTTCAAGGGATTTTGGTAAAGTTTTTCTTAAATTTGGTGCAATCATAACTGAGAAAATTAATTTTTAAGATGTAAAATTTTGATGATACAAAAATTTACGTAGAATGAAGATAATAATATCGCATAATATTTAGAATGTATTTTTCAATGTACTCTACAATTAAATTGCATGTTCAAGTGCAAAATAACCACCATTCACATCTTGATGATAAGCGAGGCGATTTTGAAATTCTCGTACAATATTTTGGTATAACCTTAGGAGTTATTTGGTTAATTTCTTCTGTATTCCTCATTTTTAAATCAGGAATATTATCTGGTCTATTAAAATTTTAAATAACTCGATAAGAAGTAATCAATGGGAGTCAAATCGGGGGATCTAGCCGGCCATTCGATCATTCCATGTCTTCCAATCTACCTTTTGAAAAAACGTCGTTTGAATAATTTCTATCTGCACGTGCAAAATGCGGTGGAACTCCGTCTTGTTGATGGTAAATAGAATCGATCTATCAGATTTGGATGATTAGCACCAGGAAAAAGTCTTTGTAATGTAGACACTAAGAAGTTGATAAAATAATCTGGATAAACCATTAACTATGCCTTCACAAAATAAGGGCCAATAATTTTATTATTAATGATATCTCCATTTTCTACAGTTCTGTTTATTAACCGTTCCGTTTAAATAAAACGTAACTCCATTAGAAAAAATTGTTTTGTTTATGAACTGCAAATCTGAGTTCATTTTGTTCATCATCAATTCACAGAATTCTTGTCTTCTGTCAGGATCATCTTCATTTAACTCCTGAACCAACTGAACTTTGTAAGGGTGGTATTTTTCTTTATGCAAAACTCTACAAATAGGTGATTTGCATACATCATTGTCGACGGCAAGTTCTCGAGCTGTCTTACGCGGGCATTTCTCAATGTCTAAATTTTTATCTTCAGTAAATTAAACATTTTTACATGGTTTTTCGATATTTTTTACATGTTTCACGAAACTTCTTTTCAATTTTGCTAACGTGATGACCAGTGTATTTATTGTATTATATTGTATGAAATAAAACTAAGTAATTTGATATGTTAGTGGAACTTCATGTGTAAGTAAGGGACACTTGGAATCGCTTAATTATAACGTTGGTTCCTATAAGAACCGGACAGTGTACAATAAATCTCAACTAATACAATAATAATTAGAAATAAGGTAGGTAAATTACTGGTTCTCAGTTAGTCATATTAATATAAAACAAAAATTAAGTAATACGAAACAATACAGTAATTAAGAGTAAAATAAGGGACACTTTGTAACACTTGACTATATATTAACAGATCCTAATCAGGAGTGGTGAGATAATTAGTAGTTGTTTGAATAGATAATATTTTCAAGTTTTCAAACTTATCTCGGACATTATGAAAATATTCTAATATTTTGAGTATTACTTCATGATTTTACTGATTATTTTTTTTGCGATGCTACTTTCTTTTGTTTTCTTCTACATACTCTTATAACATTTACAGAATAAAATTATGAAACTCTGTAAATTCAGTAACTTGTAAAACGTACTATTTCTATTTTTTGTTTTTTTCTATTTGAAATTTTGTTAAAATTTCCATTCCAATATTACATTATTTCATTGTTTATTTAATACTTTCCTTTGTATCAACTGAAACTAGTAATTAAATTGGAATCACACTCATTGTTTTTGTTACAGGCTGAAAATCTTCTTTTAGATTCAAATAATAATATAAAAATAGCTGATTTCGGATTTTCCAATTATTATACCGTCGGTGGTCAATTATCAACATGGTGTGGATCGCCCCCTTATGCCGCACCTGAGGTTTTCGAAGGAAAAAAATACGTCGGTCCGGAAATTGATATATGGGTAAGTATTTAATTTAAGTAAATATACACTGCCGACCAAAAGTTTAAGATCACATCAAAACAACATATTCATCTATCAATTGTAAAGAAAAAAGTCATTCTTTCAATTACTTCCAAATTCTTTGTTTAATTGTTTTCCAACACCGTTAAAGCCAGGAGGTAGAGTCGTAATATTATTATCGTGATGTGCTACAAACTAATTGCTCTGATTTTGTTTCCTATCGGTCAATAAGTATTAAATAATATCTAAAAACACGTGCTCTCGACTTATTATTACCTGAGGTTGCATCGGTTTGTTGTTACAAACAATCTCAATTAGTCTAACCTTGTGGTTTCTGCAGTGGAGGCGAAATTAACAGTGAGTGAAGTGCTTTCTGTCATCATTGTTTTACATAATAAAGGTAAATCCGAACGTGAGATTTCCACTCTCAGGAAAGCTGAGAACTACTACATCAAGTGAAGATAATTTCATTGTTACCAACAAGCTTAACAGCACCAAAAATCCGCGTTGAAGTGAATAATACCCGAGTTAAACCTTTATCATTGACTACAGTAAAACGGTGATTTGGTTGTGTCGCCGTTCGAAAACCTTTGCTAATCCACAAAATAAGAAAAAACGGATGCAGTGGGCCCTTGCTTATTGAGATTGGCTTTAGGAGGATTTTAAAAAAGATCAATGGACCGATGAATCCAAGTTGAAGTTATTTGGTTCAAAAGAATTTACTTTTGACGCAGTACCCAAGAACGGGATGGTGGGATTTTATCAAAATTAAACGGAATTTTGAAAAAGGAATAGTACAAAAAAATTTAAGAACATAATGCCGTTACTTGGGATTTATAATTAATTGAAGATGGATCCATTTTCCAACAGACTAATTATCTCGAGAATAGTTCCAAACTATGCAGACAATATTTAGAAGAAAACGAGAAACAAGGTTTGGCCTCCTCACAGCTCGGATCTCAATCCCATTGAATTTTTATGGGAAAAGGATGATAAAAACCTCCGTAATTGTGGTCTGTCGTCGCGAGAAGAAATGTGGAATGCTTCATGCGATAGTTAGAACAATATACTAGACACTATCAACAAATTGATTGTCTGTGTGCCAAAATTTTAGTTTAGCTAATTATAGCCTTTTTAGCATGGACTGTTCATATTTCTTTACACTTTTCAAAAAGTGTTTTATTAGATGATTTAACAGTTTAATTAAACACTTAATATATTATTAGATATGTATTTAATTTTCCTACTTCAATTGAGGTGGTCTTAAAATTTGGCCTGCAGTGAACTTATAATATTCTATAACTAATTCATACGTTTGAGAGTCCCCGCGTTTACAAAGTACACAATAGAAATAAAAAAGTCGTAGAGAAATAGCCATGAAATGTTGAAATTAATGGAACACCTTTAAATGTTTTATATTTCTAGCTGTCAATAAACAAGATCCACAAATCGTTGGGTAGGTAACGATCCCTCCTATTTAACAATTTATTCAAAATTAAGATGATATCGTAGATTTATGTATTAATTTTTAGCGTATGTCGGGTCAGTATCGTCAAAAGTTACTGGAATCATATATTAATCCCTTATATCTGATACTAGTGCCAAAATTTATACAATACCTTCTATCTGCTTTATTTAGCTACATATTAGTCTCTAGCACATTTGTAAACGATTCAATTAACTCAATTAGATGTCTTAAAAATTTTAGCAACTACAAGCAAAAAGTAATTTTTCATTTTCCTAGTTAACTAATGAATCAATAACAGATCTGGAGCGATCTTTGCTTATTTTTTTTTCATTTTTACTAAGTTAAGATATTTCGTTAAAAATTGTTTTCTCTACACTGATTCAAAATAATTCATGCATATCTTTAAGCTACAAAATGCATTCTTATATTGTTTTTAATTCTTGATAATATCAAATTATTACAATGTTCTATCTGTCCCGCGGGATTGCTGAAATTTTGCATCGGAAGCATTATATTTCTGCACCAGACATGAAAGAAAATTGGACCGACAATATACAGACTGAACAACAGTCGTTATTTGTTTTGCTGAGAGAATGTATTTCCACAATCTAATACTTGATATTTTGTTTATTCAAAAAAAAATTAATTAAGGTATGTCCTACAGTTTTGGCCCAAAATTATGTTTAATTAAATTTATGGCTCGTGATCCTCAACTAGGCATAATTTTCTGCGAACATATCTCATTAGGTCTTGGACGACTTGCACATATATTTTTCTGAAAATTCTGCATCTTGATTGTTCCTGTTTTTGGGCTTGCCACCCTTCATCACACACTTTGCGAGATAAAATTGTTGCATAGAGACAAAATTGAAAGACAGAAAAACTTCCCGAGACTATTAAACTAGAATATTACTTTGTTTTATATCGCTGACTTACACATTTCGACTTTTTCATATACTCCAATACAAATTTTTATAAAAGTGTGTCAACCTTCCTTCCTTAAACCTAAAAGTGATAGCAAACATATTTTATCTCGTAACATTTTTCTTCTTCAACCCATTTTTTAAACTACCTTACATGGTGACTACTATTGTGAACCAAGTTCAAGTGTTTTTCAAAAATTCAAGAATCGTTTTACTAAAATGATTGGTCGGAGATGAAGCATTTCTTTTATTTGGTTCACCAATGTTGTGAAAACCTATACCAATAGGATATGCAGTAACTTGTAAAGAGAGCTATGAATCAATAAGTACAATAAAGTACAATAGAGCAGAAATACGAAATGGAAAGTTGGTAATGACCTCAAAGTCATAGGATTGTTATTGAGTTTACAGGGTGAATGTACCGTATACTCTTACTTTCTTTCACTGTGGTATAGCAGTGTCTGAGAGCATGATTATATAAGAAAACAATGATCCATTCGAAACGTGTACACTCCAAACAAAATGCCTGCAATGAGTCGTTGGTGTATCCAAAAAACATTATTCTAGCTCCTTCACACATTAAACTGTGACCCATGAAAACCATTAAGAAGGCGCTAAAAAAGAATTGTGATGCCTATCGATATGTATAAATAATATTTCAAATATTATAGAAATAAAACTAAAATTTGTTGACCGATTGATCCGTAAAGTTAGAAAAGTTCCTCAAATTGAGTTTTAAACGAACATGAACAGTGGGCTAAAAGCGACAAAGAAAAGCAGATTTATTTGAGAATCATCTCACTACAGTCTTCCAGCCACTAAGTCACGGGACAGAGACAGAGAAGTAGAGCAAAACTTAGCAACTGCAATAAATACAAGAAGCCCTATAAAAGCATTGAAAAGCATACAAAAGAAGTACGCACTGAAATAAAATTACTAACCCCAAAAAAGCCCCGGGCTCTAACCTAATAACCACCAAAATGCTGAAATAATTGCCATAAAAAGAGGTAGTCATGCTAAAATACATCAACAATGCAATTCTGAGACTTAGATACTGGCCAAAATCATATAAAGTTGCACAAATCATATTAATTGGTAAACCTGGCAAAGACCCAACCAAAGTGTCATCATACCGTCCAATAAGTCTTCTACCTACAATGTCTTCTTGCTCCTAAGAAATTACTCCTACATAGAATAATTGAAGACTTACCTCAACAGAATTGGATCCCCTGCCATCAATTTGGATTCCGATAAAAACATTCGACAGTGCAACAAGTCCACCGACTCACGCAGAAAATAAATAAAACCCTGGAAAACAAAAAATCCTGCTCTGCTGTTTTTCTTGATATTGGATAGGATTTTGACAGAGTGTGGCATCAAGGGCTGCTATACAGAATTGAAACTACCCTTCCCCCAAACTACTATCCACTTCTGAAATCTTACTTAACCAACAGAAGCTTCCATACAAAAGTTAATGAGGAAAAGTCCGAAAATTTTACTATAGCAGCAGGGTTGCCACAGGGTAGCGTACAGGCCCACTATTTTACTTACTGTAAACATCAGATATACCAGAGACACAGTATACAACAACAGAAACTTTTGCTGACGACACAGTTATCCTTTCTACAGATCAAAAACTACAATCACCAGCAAAAAAGGCCAAGATCATCTTGACCAATTACAGGAGTGGCTACGAAAATGGAGGATTAAAATTAATGAAACCAAATCAATGAATGTAACATTCACACTACGTAAGGGTACATATCCACCAGTCAAGTTAAACAATACGGAAATACCTCAAGCAGATAGTGCCAAATACTTAGGAATCCAAAAAACTTAACTGGAAACAACACATCCCAAAAAAAAAGAAAACTACTTGATATAAAAGAAAGAGTACTACATTGGTTGATAGGGAGAAAATCCAAAGTCTCACTTGAAAACAAAGTCTTTATCTACAAATCTGTCATCAAGCCTATATAGACATATGAAAATATTCAGAGATCTCAATCTAAAATAATCCGTCAGCTAGTAGACGCTCCATGTATGTAACAAATCACACCATTCACGTGGACCTGGGAGTGCCCTCTGTACAAGAAGTTATCCAAGAAAGGATTATCGAAGATCACAAAACTATAGAAACGCACCCAAATCCACTACTAGAGGAGTTGTTAACGCTACGAAACACGAAAAGACTGAAATAAAGTAGGCCAATAAACCTAATATGAGGTACAAGAGGTTACATCACTGGATGTAAGCCTTACCAAGACATTAGAGATGTTAGATTATCTAACACCCGCCATAAATTAACCCATAGAATGTAAAAAATATTCTGATTGTTGATAAAAAATTGAGTTTTTTATCTGTGAAAGTTATTCGAAAAGATTGTCGGAGAGTTTTTGAGGAAAAATAAAACGAAACATGATAAAGATGTTATTGTTTATAATAGTTAATGTAGTTTTATAAGTAATTAAGTATTTTCTAAACCAATGTGACAAAATATTTTCATTATTCCTTCTGGCTAACTGTTCAGCTAACTAACTTCAGCTGGGGTATAAAAACCGTATGAACTTCTTTAATTTCTTAATTCTTAGACCTTTTGACCTAGAATCAAAAACATTTAGAAGTATAAACCGTGTAAACTACAACCAATGAATCATCCTTATAGGTTCATGAACTTGAAAAGAGAATATCTGACCCAATTCACCCAACTGAAATCGAATCATATAGGTACAGCTCCATTGGGAGTTTGCGAGTGAAAAATTATAGTAGGTTGAAAATTATTTGAGATCGAAACCTCTGACACCAATCAACATTGACCCCAAACTACACCAAGCACCTCTCAGATAAAGGAAAAATTTAATCATTGACGAAAGGAAAAAATCTGTTCTTTACTTGTAAAATAAATAACCTACGTATGATTTTTCTCTCCAATTTGATATTGTTGTGAGACTTTTTCTTTTGATAAAAATGAATATTATAGAATAGAAGAACTAGATAGGTATTTACTTATTCTATACAAAACTCATACTTTGAAATTTTATCCTGCGAAAATTTGGAAGGTATTAGTACTAATAAATCAATTATACAATTTATGAAATTCTAATTATTGTAATAATGAATATTGAAGTATGATATGCAAATACTGGTGAGAACTATATATTGTCATATCTCCAATAAAATATTACTTCAAAGAATTAAACAATCAATTTAATTGAATGATTTCTTACTAAATAAATATTTCTAAAAGCAAATAAATTATAGAAATAATGAATCAGAGTTGATTTAAACTCTTAGGAGCCATTTCGAGTTCGAAATACGATTGCGATGATGAAACGACATTAGAGATAATTACTTTAATCAAAATTAATAATCAACTTCTGCACTATATGAATGAAAAAGAGTTTTAGACATGAACAATGAAAAAACTCTTGCATTCTGTCGATCCCCTGGTAATGTTGTGAGAAGAACTGAAATATAATATGCCAATTTTCACCGTAGTGGCAAAAAATTTCGATAAAATTTAGTAAAACATGTAATTCCCGACGAGACGAATCTCTTTCTTTTCCCCTTTTTTCTGATCAGTGACTCTCTCATAGAGTACGATGATAATTCCTTGGACGGAGAAAAATGGAGAAATTCTACACAATTTTTTGTGCTCCTGTTTGTTATATTTGGTATTTTGTATAAGGAAAAACTTGAAAAGATTTACGGGAAAAAGTTTTTAACCATAATATGTTTTGTATATTCAATAATTTATTAGGATCCTGCGTCATTTGTCAGTATTTTGAACAGGAACATTTAAGGGCTCACTTAACATCTGAACGTCTAACAAACCCACATATTCTTCAATTTCTGTATTTAATTTTTCATGAAAAAAAATAACTTAAACTCATTATAAAAGGTAATAACGCCGGTCTTACTGAAGGAACTAGTTTCCTGAATTGTTTCGAATAATGGAAGAGGCGCATGGAAGCTATATATCGAGGATGATCATCAATAAACATCAAATCAAACTTAAAATCAAATGGAAAACCACTATGCGATCTGGCATATCCCCATCTTATTGTAGCACCTAAACTATCACTACCTGAGACTAAGTTGAAATTTCTGGAACCGTTGGTGGAATTGAGCCTTGGTGTAGTGGTAGTGTAAGCAGTGTTCAGTACTGCCTGAAACCCTCGAATATTTTCATTCGTTTGTTTTATACATTTTTTAAATGGTTAGAAAATCTTTTATTGTTCTTATCATCTAAACTTGCAGACTTAGTGTGTAGTAGAACAGAAATCAAAGGCAAAAAATAGCTAGAAGTGTAAAAAGTGTTATAACACGCTGAAAATTGGCACACTTTTCTTATAAGATGCATTTTTTTGTCTAAAAAAGGATGACGAGAGATAAAAAATGTTTGACATTAAAATTAAACAATTCGTTTTCTGATTATACCTAGGATACAGAAAGACGTAAGAAACTGTCATTATTGAATGAAAGTTTATTAAATTTCCTTCAAAAATTATTTCTTCTACGACCGTGCGTTTCAACCCACTTTCCCGCACGCATTTTAGTTTTGAAAGTGTTGCAATTATGCAAATTTTAACCTTATTAGATAATTTTTTACTTCGGAGGTTATAACTATTGTTATTACAGGTAAATAAATATTTACGAAATAGTCCATCAAATAAAATTTAAACCTTTTTTATCTTTTTGTAGCATTTTTAATTTTTTGAAAATATAAAATAATAAAGATAACTCCACTGGACCGGCAATTCTTACTAGTCTACAGAATGCAACAAATTGTGTTTTCAATATTAAGATTTATAATAATTAGTAGTTCCGCGTTTTGGCGTTAATGAGCCGTTTTCTCACAATAAGCGATTGAACGCCAAAATTTAAGATTGCCTTCATATTTTTCCGCCACTGCGGTATGGCCGCAGTGCAGGAAACAAATTTGAATAACTTCAATTTATTTTCCATTCTACTGTAGAACTATTTTTTTTATTAGTTTTAAATAAGAGAAGGGGACAGAAAAATAGGTCTAAAAATATCGCATCATGTGACCCGTTAATTTTTGAAAATAAAATCTACATGGAAAAGGAAGATATTTGGACAATGTCTCAAAACACCTCAGAACAACAAAATTTTCAATTACACAACAGAAACGCATTTTTGCAGATGCATAATTTCTTGATTTCTAATCAGAAAACCGTAAACCCAAAACTTGATACTGATTCCTCTACACTTCTACTTTTCATCTAAAACGCACATTTAAGATTATCTCCAACTTTTACTGTAAAATTCCGGCAAATTTGCTCCAGTCAAGAAAATAAAGATTATAATAATAATTATAAGAAAAATAATAGTAATATTATTAATAATAATAATAATAATAATAATAATAATAATAATAATAATAATAATAATAATAATATTTTTGTTTCCTACAATTAAAAACCGCATACTTCTTAAGAATGTTCCGAAGAATGATCAAAAATTTCATCGATTTTAAGAAGTCACTTGGAAAATAAGGGAAAGGTTAGTTGAAACTAATTAAAAACCAGCTTTACGGCTACAACTAAGACTTTGATTGGAAAATAAACGTACATGACTGCAATATTACAATTTTCGTTTAGTGGGAAGACAATATTGTTTGGGACAGTTATTAAGTAGCTTGCTTTTTTATACAATTGACAATAAATGTTCCACATTCAGGTTCTCATTATAAGTTTTTTATTTTAAACTTGATACAATACGAGGATATATTGGAAAATTCTTAGCCTACTATAGAACCTATAATAATTTCAAATTTCAAAATATTTTCTTACTCAACATATTCTCCTCTCAATTGGAAACATTTATTACAGCGAACCTACAATGTCTCTAGACCTTTAAAAAAATGTTTCTTCTTGCTCTGCAAACCAGATCTCCACAGATTTTATTACCTCCTCGTTGGAAAAAAATGTACGACCTTTTAAACTTATTTTCAGTTGAGGAAAGAGATGATAGTCGGACGGAGCCAAATCTGGTGAATAAGGGGGGTGTTCTAGTAATTCAAACCCCAAATCAAGAATTTTTGGCATGGAAACATGAGATTTGTGTGCAGGGGCGTTGTCCTGGAAAAACAAAACACCTTTGGATAGCTTTCCGCGTTTTTTCTTTAGTTTTTTCCCGTAGTGTGGTCAATAATGTCGAATAGTAATCTCCAGTTATTGTTCTACCATTATCCAAAAATCAATCATGATTACTCCATGGCAATCCCAAAAAACTGAAGCAAGAACTTTTCCAGCAGATTTTTGGACACTAAACTTCTTAGGTCTTGGAGAACCAGAGTGTCGTCATTCCATCGATTGTTGCTTTGGATCGTAGAAATGTACAGAAGTCTCATCCATAGTAACAATTCGGCTTAAGAAGTTTACATCGTTTTCAAATCGAGCACAATAGAACGCGACGTACCCTAGAATATCTAGGACATTGATCACCAAGGGTATTAAGCATATCTTCGTAAATCTGCTTACCTCTTAACCCTTTTAAATACAGGTACTTGATGATGGATCGATACTCCAATTTTTCGATTTTCACAATTTCGGTGGACATTTTTTTTCTTTTAATTTATTGCGTAACTCTGGTTTACTTTTTTGACGTCAAACTTTACACTGACACTTCTAATAAATTATTGTTCGTTGCTATGGTAACGCAATATTTTATTTATGCATGGAACTGGTCTAGGCGAACTAGAAATCAATACATCCTCGTATTTCTTATTCAAATACTCATTATCCTGAAAGTTTTTGCCAATTTTGGGCGTGCTATAACAATTTTTCTCCGCAAAATCTCTACCAAAGAAAAGAAAAGTAACTGATTCCTCGAGAAGTATTACGAGGATTTCTAATTAAGTTTTGACATATGGCAACACTGATATGAATACGTCAAATCTAACATTACCATCATAAAGTTTGACATTTTTAGTGGTGAACGTGCTCAGAACGTGTTGTCATATGAGTGCAATTTGATTTGTTTACAGATACTTGTAACATTTTTCTTGGTCAAAAAATGAAAATAAATTGCGAAAATTTTAGTGCGACGATTTTATATGACTTTCGACGTGGATTAAACCAACAACATTGTGCCGATTAAACCGCTTTGGCGTGATGAAGCACGACCTCGAGTCACCGTGTTTTGCTGATTTTCCGAATTCAACCGTGGCACTTTTCTACAGGATAAACTTTGTGAAGGTCGTCCAATATAGGCGGTTGATCAGACCCGAAAACATCTATCGTGTGCATAGAAAGCTGTAACGGATATTGTAAGATTATCATGTAAAATACCGTGAAATTGAGACGAGCTAAATCCAACAAAAGTTATTCGAACACGAAGTAATTGGAAGCAAATGACCGCCTGTTTTTTGGAATAACTGTGAATGTCCCAACGTTCCATTAGAGTACATGTAGAACAGTCAATTATGAATTGTATACCAACATTTTTTGCCAGAATTGTTAAAAAAAATCAGGGAAAAAAGTCACAGAAGGCGAATCATTCTCCATCACAACAATGCGAGCTCTCACACATCAGTTCAAACAAAAACGTTTCTGAACACTCAAAACATCGAACAAGATGTGTCATTTGCCTTGTTTGGCACCCAATGTTTTTTTCTTATTCCCGCAGATCAAATATAGATTGCGAAGTCAACATTTTTCTATACCTGAAGAAGCAGTTGATGGAATGGGAAAAATGTTTTGGTAATTGGTTCAAAGATATGCGAAGTGTATTGAACTTAATGGAGAATATTTTGAAAAACAATAAAGCTACATCCAATTGTCTATCTCCAAACTTAAGTAACAGCCCTCATATTTCATAGAATACAAAAATAAGAGAACAAAAGTAAGGGAACCAAATTACTAGATTAATATATCCAATATTGATATATTATTACCGACATGGGCATAACATCCATGATAACTGAAATGAATAGGAAAATATGCACAGAACACGTGACAAAATAGTAATATATAGTTCGAATACATTGTTTAAATAATTCAATTTGATTGGTACTAACAGTAATTCTTTTTACAGAGCTTGGGTGTAGTTCTATACGTTTTAGTATGTGGAGCTCTACCATTTGATGGCTGTTCATTACAAGCTCTTCGAGATAGAGTTCTATCCGGTAGATTTAGAATCCCATATTTTATGAGTTCAGGTATGTTTATGACATTTTATTATAGTTTCTATGCAATATAATCAATTTGTTATTTTTATACATTAGACATTATCTTGTTGATAATGACAATATCACTAGCAAATTAAAAAATCAATTCCACTTTTTGTTACTTCATATTTGAGATGTTTTTATCTGTATGTTATCAATCATTTGGTCTATAATATTCCACAGACACTAAAAATGATACATTGTTCAAGATTGTATCAACAAGTGCATTTAAAGAGGTTTTCGAACAAATTGGTCAATCTCT
This sequence comes from Diorhabda sublineata, assembly GCF_026230105.1. Taxonomy (NCBI): domain Eukaryota; kingdom Metazoa; phylum Arthropoda; class Insecta; order Coleoptera; family Chrysomelidae; genus Diorhabda; species Diorhabda sublineata. Next base: position 11,014,927 of record NC_079484.1, read on the forward strand.
TTAAATATTTGTTTACGTTTATCGTAAAAATAAAGATCTTGCTTGAGATAAGCTTCTTAGACACAAAAATATATACAAGGGTCTTTTAAATTTTTGTACCAGCTGCAATACCGTCATTTAAATTAATCTTCTATGTGAAATATTTGATATATGTTGTGTTTATATCAGGAATAAAATCTTGATCAGTTCAGTACGAGCGTAGATACGTAACTGCAAGTTGAAGGAATTTTTGAAATTTTTGCTAAAATAGAAGTCAATCAAAATAACCCTAACCAGTAGGGTTTCATCAATCTGAGCTGAACAATTTTAGGTAATCTGACTCTTAGCAATAGTTTTTAATTAGCATGCAGAAGAAGAACCTCGTCGTAGTCGATTAGCTACTGTAGTTACCTTAAAAAACATTCAAGAAAACTGTAGACTGATGATGTCGAAGAACAAAATCGAGAAGACTGTATATATGAGATCGGCAGCCGTACAAACAATTGTTGAAGATCACTCACATCTAACAAAGTGATGTCGAAGATGGGTGCCTGATACACAAGCAGTTTATAATGTCATTAAACTGATGAATTGTAGTTGTATTTATACTATCCTAAATCCAAAAAGCAGTCGACAGTTTGGTGCTTCAAATGGGAATTGCCATTTAGAAAAATTTGACGCTCATGTAGTGTTGGGAAAAGAAGGAAATAGTATTTGCCTTCTCTCGAAAAACGGTTATATGAAGACCATTGCGATGGGAATCCATGAAAAGTTTTAATCGATATATCGCGAAATGATCGACGATTTCACAGTTACAACGGCATATGTAAAGGAAACTCAACAAATTTCAAATGAGTACTGGTCAGAAATGTATAGAGTTAGATAGAAATATATTGATAAATTCACTCAATATTCGATTTATTCACAATAATCTTTTAGTGTTTGAATATCTAAACATTTTTAACATGACCCTGGTCATATAGGAGTATAGCTTCAAATTGGTTATCATACTTTTTCACCCTATTATTCACCTTCATGACTGGTGGGAGTATTTGCCATATCATATGTTTTATGATCCCATCTTATGTGTCATCTGTCATATACTGTTGCGAAATGATGCTGACGAATGACAGATACGCTAGTGATATATGACAGATGCGTTAGTGACATAGGACAGATGGCGTTGGTTGTATATGAGAGATACCAGATGATGCAGTAAACAAATGATAGAAAGTAGATAGGATAAATAATATATGGAATAAATTCAATTTTAGCGTTATTATGTACTATGTGAAAAAAACTTTTATTCTTAAATTGACAATTTACAGTATGAAAATATTATTTCCCTCTAGCACCCCTTGAAAATTTTAAATAAGTAAGAGGGTCGTGTGGCATCTTGTTGGAAAGGAAATTCAGTGCTTTGTTCAACAATATAAAGTTTTTTCATTGCATATGATGCAATAAATTAATTTTTAGACTTAAAATTTTAATAATGTCTCTATCACAAAATTTTACGTAGAATGAAGATAATAATGTCGTATAATATTTAGAAAGTATTTTTCAATCTACTTTACAATTAAATTAAATGACTACTATTCACTTCTTGATAATAAGGGAGGTGATTTTGGAATTCTCGTACATTTTGTCCTCATGGGTTATTTAGTCACTAGAAGATGTAAGTCTAATATTTGTGCTCGTATTAAATTCAATTGAGGCTCATTTGTCCGAGACTCAAAGATGAGACATTTTATTTCAGATTGGTTGTGGTAATAAAACAAGAATTCCAAAGGAGATTTGTGAAATTTTTAATAATTAATAAGCTGATCAATACATTTCGCAGTCTACAGCTAGTAAAATTAAACAAAAGTTTCTTGAAACTGGAGATGTAAAAAATATTTGAAAAAAAAAGTTAGGTGTATTTCTAGAGATAGAGGAAAGATAAGCATAAGACAATTCGAGAACTTGCCGCCGACAATGATGTGAGTAAATCATCTATTTTGAGAGTTTTGCATAAAGAAAAATACCACCCTTACAAAGTTCAGTTGGTTCAGGAGTTAAATGAAGATGATTTTGACAGAAGACAAGAATTCTATGAATTGATAATGAACAAAATGAACGCAGATTTGCAGTTCATAAAAAAAATAATTTTTTCTAATGGAGTTACGTTTTATTTAAACGGAACGGTTAACAAACAGAACTGTAGAAAATGGAACAGAGAAAATCCTCACTGAATACTCTAAAAAAGTGATCGTTTGGGCTAGTATCATTAACAATAAAATTATTAGCACTTATTTTTTTGAAGGCACAGTTAAGGGTGAGGTTTATCCAGTTTTTTTAATAACTACTTAGTGCCTACATTATACATAGACTTTTTTCTGTTGCTAATCATCCAAATGAGATAAATCGATTTACTTCTTATCGGATTATTCAAAATTTACAGTATAGTTCAATAGATCCGACAACATTGTTGATTTAAAAGTTAGGATAAGGGAAGAAATTAACAAAATAACCGCTGAGGTCATACAAAATGTTGTACGAGAAATGAATGGTGGTCATTTTGAACATTTAACTTAATTGTAAAGTACATTGGAAAATACATTATCTTCATTCTATGTAAACTTTTGTGATACACAATATCAAAAGTTTATATCTTAAAAACTAATTTTCTCAGTTATGATTGCAATAAATTTAATAAACTTTATATTGCTGAACAGAGGACTGAAATCTCTCTCCAACAAGGTGTCACGTGCCCCCCATTCTTATTTGAAATTTTTGAGAGGAAGCTTATAATTCAGAGGGGGTGCTGGAGGGGGATAATATTTTTATACTAAAAATAGACCTGTAGGCTAGTCGTTTCCATCTTATTTTTTATTGATAGATACTGTGGACCAATTTGTTTGTCTCTGACACCAAAAATTTGATTATCATTGATTTTAATTTCAAGAATTTTGCTAAGAGATACTTTGGAGGCGACTATAAATTTTTGTATTCATAGTTTGTTGGTTGATATTTTGTTTTATAAATTTGTTTATTATTTTTATTTTGTTATATAAATTTCAATGCCATCGTTCATATTTCTGTTTTCATAATATATATCACGCAGACTAATTATTTGAGAGTTGATTAATGAAATAAGATGCAATAAACATCAACGTTGATTACATTTTGTTTTGTCACGTTTTATATTGTGGATTACAATCAATATTGTGAAGCTGAAATACAAACAGAATATTTAGATTCTACTTCACTAATCAAATATTTACATTATCTATGACGTATATACAAAAAAAAATCGGTGGATAATTATCGCCGACTGACGTAAACGCTGTTTGGGTTAATGTAAGATCAGTGTTATTCAAATATCAATGGGTCATTCCTTTAAGAGATAATGGATTCAGGATTTTCGCAAGAGTAACTCCAGTCATTATTTTTTCATGAAATTTAATAGAAAAATTTGAATAAAGTGGATAGAGCAAATCTAAAAGTACTGCCCTTTATCTCAAGACATTTTAATATTTTTTATAAATAGTTTACACATCATACTTTGAAAAGTGCTAGAAGGTAACCTGAGAGGTGCTGTAGTTCAGCCTTTGGAATCTATGCATCTGTCCTAATTAATTTTTATGAAAATATCTTCTTCTTGTTTCAATATTAGAAAGTTTGTAGTTTTCAAGTTCAAGTAATGTTTAAAATATATAATCTGATTTTATTGCGAACATCCGTTTCATAGGAGTTCTAACAATGTCAATAATGAGGATTAACTGTTCTGTAACTATCAGATGGCGCCATAAGAGGTGATTAACAGAAACGCGATTACAAAACTGATATTTTTGTTTACTCATCGAACTTCAGAACAATTCTATAAAAATAATAAGCATGTGTCGTTTTTTGACCCAGAAATGAAAATGTTCTGAAGCAGGGGTTAGTACTGAACCGTAGGAACAGTTTTACCCTTTCAAAGTTGTGGGCAATTGAATCACCAAACACAGAAAAGCGGAATGTTTTTTATTCCTATATGAATTGTTCTCTGTTGTGCACTCATTCTTACATTGTGTTGGTAAAACTCTGAAGAGTAAACTGTATAAAAAATAAAATTTTTTCCAAAAACTAGTTTCATTGTATATTTTTTCGAATAAAATAATTATTTTTTCTGTAGTTTTAAAGATTGTAACTACAAAAATGTAGCATTTGGCAGCGATTATGCAAAGTGTCTATGAGATTTTGTTGATGGATAGCTCGCATTGACCGAGAGGTGCTGAACTGTTACCTTTGGTTCCTTAGAGAAACGACAAGAGCTACTGGGAGTTTCTGTTAGGTTCTTCAGTTGGTATTTCACCGGAAAGGGTCCAGTGAACTTATCAGTACCTCTTCAGCACCCCCTTTGTTCAATAATCCTTGGTGTCTATTTCCTATGTCCGCACATACAACACGCTACATATTTCACAATAAAGCACGGTGAAGTGCATATGCCAATGATATAGTGCTATTTAAAAGATAGAAAAGAGAAATGAAGAAGGTTCTCACTAAATTTGTTGCCGAAGCAAAAAAGTGTGGCTTACAAAAAAATGGAGAGAAACTTGAAGACATGGAGATCGCTCTAAAATCACAGATTCCAACAAACATACGAAATGTATCACATTATTATATTATATATGAATAATTTTATTATCAAGAATATTGTAGGCAAGTTTGGAGCTGAATTTTGATTAGTTTTTCGCGAAAACTCATATTTCCGCTCTATCCATCTATGAGAGATTATTGAAATCTTGTGGTGCCATCTTGTATAAATATACCTCGTTTGCAAAAAAATCGACTCAAGTCACACGCTCGCATTCAAAAGTAGAGACCAACTCAGTTTTTGCTTCCATTGAGATGCCCGCTTAAACCATCAAAGGAAGTTCCCCCAAAAGCCACGTTTTCTTTTATGCAACACTACGCGAATCTTCCTCTAGTTCTTCTGTAGACTCGTCGCCTCTTATTGCAACCATATAGGCACACTCTACTTTCGTTTAAGAGGAGAACGGAGCTCTACTGCTCATCAATCCAATTAATGTTTTCTCTGGCAAATCGTACACGGACTGCTCGATGGACTGGGGTTTATTGGGATCAGTTGCTGTTCTTTGAGCTCGTGTTGGATTTGAACACCAGTGAGCGTTCGATATCTCAGCGATGTGCTGCCAATGAATCGATCATCTTTCTCGGATGTACCCTTTTTTCTTTCGGAACCGCCTGGTAGATGAAAGTTACAGTCTCTTGGTAACAACGGTAAACTTTGGAAATAGCGGACTCTCTCATATTCAGCGCACTGACCACTCGTGTTCAGTTCTTGTCTATTGTTAACGATTGAAGTTTGATGGCTAACTAATAGTTGTGGGTTAGGTAGATACCCTTTAATAAGGATAAGTTAACTCTAATTAGCACAACAAACACAAAAAAAGTGGTTACCTGTCATAATATATTGTTGAACTGTATGAGCAAAAAACATTACAAGGTTTTATATCATATAATGGATGGTTTCTCAATAGGAGCTGTCAATAATATTTGTAGATTATTTAAACCAGAGGAGTCAAACTCAATTTTGCACGGGGCGATATATTAAATTTTGAATTCGTATGTGGGCCAGATTGAAAATAAAAAAACTTGAACTGAATTATTATAACATTTTATTTATTAAATTATATAAGTATGTAATATACGGTTGTCAAAAATCATATCAAAGTTATAAAAGGTGGTAGGTAATTATGTTGAGCTCGAGGATCCAGATACCTGACTTGTCTTGTTTTTGACAAGCTCATTGATGTCAGGTATCCTACTCGTTGTAGTTATTTCAAGAATTGATTGGAGATTTTCATTCGTAAGTCTTGTTTGATGTTTGTTCTTATTTATTTTCATGACGGAAAACATCTGCTCATATAAATAGGTGCTACCAAACTCCATTTGCAAATGAACTGGTGTCTGTGAAGCTTCAAAATTGAATGGATTATTGAAAACTGGGAATTTCATTTCAATAATTTTGTGAAAGTCTCAAAACGTAATCAGAAGTGGAGTAGAATTTTTTTTGGTTCACTGTGCCAAATGATTTTGAATTATAGAAATGGTCGAAAGTTTGATTTTTTACCTGATTTTCCCACAGCCTCAACTTTGTTTCAAAGGCTTGAATATATAAATACATGTTTGCCATCCGTAGTTGTGCTTCTAAGTATTTTCCAGTCGGGTTCATATTCTGCTATCAAATGCTCAGTTGCAGAATAAATATCATTTGCTGTTGTAGTACCTGTCAATGGAAGTCAATGGAACGCACTTTAATAGTTCTTCAGTTATTTCAAAGTTACTGTTAATGCCTCGTATAAAAACAGCAAGTTGAACTGCATCATCAGTATCAGTGCTCTCGTCAATAGCCAGTGAAAAATTTGTAAATTTCTTAATTTTCTCCTAACCAAATTTTGAGATAAATCATTAATTCTTGAAGCAACAATGTTTCTTCAGAATGAAATACTTTGAATTATTGACTTTTGAGATATGAAACATCGGCAACTTTCAACATACAGTCTTTAATAAAATCACCATCAGTGAAATGTTTTGATCTTTTCGCGATTTATAATGCAATAATAAAACTTTATTTCAGGGCATCTTCGGTCTCTGTATTAGCTTATGTAAACATCGATGTTGACCTTAAGGTTAGATTTTAAAGATGACAATGTGTCGAATCTTATGTTTTCATTGTAACAAGCGAATTTTGATTTATGATTTGTATCATAGTGTTTCTTCAAATTAAACTCCTTCCAAACAGCAACTAATCGATTACAAATACAGTGGTTTACATTTCAATTCTATGAAAAAATATGCAATTTCCGATTTAGACTGAAAAACTCTGGAGTCACTATCAACTTTACGTTTTTGTGACATTATGCCAAAATAGTAACAATTATGGAACTCGACACAACAATTATTGATATCGCACGTGCAAGACACAAACAAATGCACAATACCTTCACAATCACTACTTCGCAGTACATTTAAAATCCTTGTCCAAATGTATCGCTTCGATTACTCGACACAATTGACTCACGTCGCGCCGACGCACTCATTTTATATGGTTAAGGAAGGTTCTAGTCTAGACTCGAAGCGTGTGGAAGATTCTATAATTCTAACAATGTTGAGATGTTTCTGGAACAAGAAAATAATAGGCAGTGACTCACAGTATGGGTGAGTTTGCATATTTGAGATACGTGGCAAGTGATCGAGGGGCAATTCGAGTGGTATATAGTGAAGTGATAGTAACTAAACTGTTAATATTTTTGAAATGAGTGTAATTATTGTAATTGAATGAATTGTTGAATGTTAATTAATTAACTTGCATAATTTCATAGACGAACCTTACTCGCGAAACGTTACACTATATTATTACCAATATTTTATTGGATGAATTTGCGTCTAATATTATTCTGATGCCATTTCAGTTTGAATAAATACTCACTGATCACCCTGTATACTAATCGCTTGTTCAATGAAGTTTCTACATGCGAACTAATAATTTCTGCTGCTTTCTCCGTCTATGATGAAAAGTTTTGAAAATCAAAGTGTGAAAAATTATTTGTACACAAAAAGTCTCTGTTTGACGTCACCTTGCGCTATCTATTTATTGATTGCCCGTTAAAAAAAGCATAATCGTTACTATTAATAATTTTTCTTTTAATAACCCACCTAGAGTTAAAAAAAGATGACTGGCGTCATTCGGAAAGTTACAATCATTCCTGGCAATTTTTGTTTGATATAAAACAGAATAAATATCATCTTATTATCTAAAAGTAACACCTTCTTGACGCAAGTGATACACAAAGCGTGACAAATGTAATCTCTGATTAAGTGAATGTCAATACTGTTAACCATTCTTTTTAAATAATAATTTCGTTTACAACATTAGTATTGAGGGATTATTGATATTTTTTTAAAAAAGTAGGAGCATAAAATACTGAAATAACTATTTAGGAGCACACAATAAGAAGCTAACAAAATTATAAATGATTAGAGATTCTCGGAACCAAGACTTTAAAGATAGTAAAGCTTAGTAAGGTAATCATAAAATACTTAATAAAAAATTACAAACACCACAATTCTTTTTTAATATAACATTCAAACATTCATATACTGTACGGACTTTGAGTTTATCAACTAGAATATATGAAATCATCTTTGAAACATAAAATAAAAGCCCTTTTATGCGCAGTTTATATATATATATATATATATATATACAAGGATATACATTCCATTGAGAATTGTAGCCGCTCAAATTGAACCCTTTTGACCCCGTATTTTTTGTGGTTTGCAGCTTCGACTATTGTTCTCTATTTTTCTCTGTCCTGCATCTGTTTGTTCCACTCACGTACTCCTAGATTTTCCATATATTGCACAATCTGATCTTCCCATCTATGGTCTTGTGGGCAATCTTTTCTCGTACATTGTATTCTTTTTGATGTAATTGTATTTAGTAGTTCATATGTCCTCTATACTCATTATTTCTAACTTGTCCATTAATTTTTCTAATTATTGTTCTTTGTCTGTATTTGTTTCAGCGGCGTATGTAACTTCTGGTTTTATCGCAGTCTTATAGACTTAATTTGGTTGCTCCGCTTATTCTTTTGCTCTGCATTATAATTTAGTACTTATTATATACCCTATATCCCGCATGAATTCTTTGTTTTATCTCGTTTTCTGTGTTTATCATTGTTCCTAAGTACTCAAAGGTGTCGACTACTTCGAAGATGAGGTCACTTATATTCACTATTTCTTCTTTCTATCAATTTCCCTATGTTTTGTCTTTTTTTGATTTATTTTCAATCCTCGTTTTCCTATCTCTCTCATAATTTTCTCTAATGTGTTCTCTAGACTCTTTCAGTCTTTCGGCTAAAAGAGTTAAATCATCAGCAAATGCTAATACTTCCATTGATTTATTAATGATACTTCCATCGATATTGAACCAAATCCGCCGTGTTGGGAGGTAAAAATCTTACTTTTATATTTGGTTGCACAGTTTGCATAGCTCAGATTTTTATCCTCAATCAGCTACTAGGTTTGCAAATTTGTCTGGGTATATTTCTGTGGCAGGAGTATCTGCAGATGTAGTTTCTCTGACGATTTTAATGTTAAGCAGCAATTGACTCACTTTAAATTCAGCAATCTTCCGATGTCTGGACCACTCTAGGGCACCTTTTTTAGTTCCTGTCATCGATCCATAATAACAACACCACTTCCATTCTTTCTATTGCTGCATTTCGAACAATTTTCCCTGAAAAATTTAATAAAGTTGATTCGTTGATATTTAATGAGCTTGATATGGACGCAAACGATATTCCAAGTCATTTTTATTTCCACTTTAAGTGGTAACACATGTTTTTTCTCGAGTTGAAACTCGTTTTCCATTTTTTCAATCGATATTATAAATTAGGAAGACAGTAGAGAAGAATTGTTACTCTCCAAAATTTTTGTAACGAATGGAAAGATGAAACAATAAAAATTGTTCTTATCAAAGAACGGAACGTCCATTATGTGGCAGCAATTAGAAATATACTTTATGCGTTGAGTAATAAGGTTGTTTAAATCTGTTTTTTCGAGACACTAAAGTCTCTTTTTGTCTGGTCTAAACAATACAGTGGTGAAATCATTCAACAACATACTTCAGTTGGGATAAGATTTATTTTAGTGCAGTCGTTGAAGCGAAAAATAGGGTATTACATCCAATTTTTTTTACTGTGAAGCGATTTGCATGAAATTTTGGAATAGGCTCATCTTACCCTTAACTTCAAAAGTAAAAATGTTCTGAGCTCCGCCTATTATTTTTAAGGGGTGTAAACAACCTCTTAATGGAAAAATTGACATTAAGCCATTTCATCCCTAGAAAACGTGTTTAATATCAAGGGGTGAAGTTGTGAAGTGCTTTATAACGCAATTACATCATAATAAAATCATTTTCAATCCCTTGATTCAATCCTTACAACCCATGCAAACAACCCCTAAATTGCAAAAATCACAAAAAATTACTTTGGTATGACATGAAAAAATTAGTGACGAGTAAATAATATTTTATGTTCTCTATCTTAATTATCGAATTTTTAACCCTCTTTCGACCTTAAAAACAACCCCTTGAAAATTGTTTAAAAAAAATTCTTTTGATGAAATGAGAAGGATTTAAATGTTATTCCACATTCTCGAAAATGATTATCATATTCTCAAGCTTTTCGACCCTTAAAACTACCCCTATATTAAAACAGTAAATATCTATGATTACACAATTAAAAATAATTTAATTATAGAGTAAGAAATCACCATTTATTGAATAAAATATAAACTTATTAATTTTCAGTTTACTAAGTAGAAAAAAATAAGATTAGTTTTTAGACCATCACTCTTTCAATTTTGATGCTATCACAACCATTCTAAAGATGATTATAAGAGTTACAGCTCTTTTATTTCAATATATAGTGAAAAACCTTTTATTTTAAAACGGTGAAGGGTCAAAGGGCTCGAGAGAGACTGTGATTGCACTGCCGCGCACTCTTTAAACAATCATATCACCGTTAATTTGTGTGTGACAGAAAAAAAAACCAATTTTTTTGTCAGAAAAAGACTTACATTTTTCATCATTATACTTTTATACGTATCTTTCATCATATTTGAGATATTATGAAAAGAAGGTGGTTTTTTTAATAATTCGAAATTTTTTTTTCTTAAAATCATATTTTTTTTGAAATATATGTGTTTTAAAGCAGCCAAACTGCTAGAATCCATCTCTCTATATTAAAGTTAATTCTAGACGGAATACGATTAAGTTTACGTGTAAAAGACTTTTAACAGTGCTCATTTTAAAGCTTATTTCAAGCACTACAAAACCCTATTTTATTAGAATGCATAAAATGTATCTGCTCGATGCTAGATGGCATTGTAAACATCGATAAAATTTCAGACAAAATAAAAAACAGCTTTGGTCTTTAATATCTCGCTTAATATTGCACTTAGAACACTTTTAAAAAAACCTATTTGTTCAGTTTTTTACCTGCTACAATTTTTTCAGTATAAAATTTTCGTTAAAACGCATATTTGCAAAAAACCGATGAAAAACGTGAAAAAATTCCGAATTTTCAATTACTTCTAACGTATTGGCTTTTTTGAAAAACTTTATAGAGCAATTTTTGCTCGAAATTAAGCTTTCTTTCGATATCCGAGGTTATTTTGAAAAAAAATTACACCACCGAGAAGAGGCGGCTACCACCCTCAGGGTGGATACGGAGTTTAGATCATTTTAACTTTCGAAATTAAGGGTAAGATGAGCCTAATTCCAAAATTTCATGCAAATCGAATCATAGTAAAAAAATTCGGAGAAATATGTCTATACATAAATCCACTTGACGACACGTGTATAAAAGTTACTAAGTCGGATACCTGTTGGAATCATTTTTATTAATAAGTCTGTACCCATTAGATCCACACAAAAAATATTCAAACTGTAATACAGGAATTGGATGGCATTGTTTTAATCCGCAAATAGTGAAATTGTGAATGAAGGAACTCGAATAAGGAAGCTTCCTTGTACAAAATAAAATTGTAGAACAATTTTACCAACGATTACCTGCCTGGCTCAGGCATTTTATTACGTGCTACCGAATATGTAATATTCTTTGGCTGGGATTCCTAATTTTCTAATTGACTCTTAGGTCAAATGTTTTTGATAAAAATTATTCCTTAAAGAGAGATGCGTATTCTACTTAAGAGATTTTTGCACGCACTACTAGATAAGGGGGTAATTTGTAACTGAGTTTGTTCTGATTGGTTCAACAATATTCCAATCTTAAAACTTGAGAACAATCGTCATATTTGTAAATGTATGTTTTGAGTTGCCCTGTGATTTATTCAACTATTTTGTGCGAAAATTTTAGCTTGAAAAATACCATTAAGTGAAAATGAGACTGATAGTGAGCTAAAAATTTGAAGAACGTGTATGCCTCAAAGTATAAAAGAAATGTTATGAGAAATTCTGCAGTATAAAGAACAGGAGAGAAAACCAAATAATTTCGGGATCTAAGGGTGAAATTAACTTCTTTGAAAAATAAGCAGGATATATTTCTTCAATTACTTATAGAAAAGCTACAAACAAAACACAGGCGTCTTCGAAAACAAAATGCTACTTTGAAGCAAAATGCTTTTCGATTCCAAGTTTTAAAACAAACTGATAAAGTTAAAGTTTGCAAAAAAATTATTGCCAATACGGAGTTACTGAAGCCAGATTCGCAGACTTATGTTTTCTTATTGTAGGATAGAGGCTATAAATTGAAGAGGATGTCACCCGAGAGCAAATACGGTGACTCCTGAAACAATATGCCCAAGAATATACAACCAAAAAAAATGCAATGTCAAATAAGTTTTCAGATTTCGATGTAAAGTAGATTTTTTACTTCAATGAAAACTGTTCCCTCACATTTGGGCAATCACAAGTCACAAAAATAAAACAACTTATCAGAAAAAGCCAAATGTTTGGTAGAAGCTCATTTAGTGATCCATAAAAGACATGCTAACAACAAAATTTTCTTACAACAAAATTTCATTAGTTCAAGATCTTTATGAGGAACGAGTTGCAGCTGTTACATTCATTGCTTCACATACTTATATAAAACATTTTTTATTCACGGCAATTATGGATTTTCTGTTTTGGTATTAAAGAATTTAAAAACAGGTAAATTGATATTTCATATATATCATGTAGGTATTACTAACATTGAGGTTCATGGTATGTTGTTGCATTATATAAAAAATGATACTCATATTAGTTATTTGACTTTGACTGATTCTAGAAGAGTTTTTCCATAATTGGACATTCAATGTTACCAAATGACCGTGATTTAGGAACCAAGAAAAAAATTCGACAGCATGTTCGTACCTACTCGTACATCTCAACAAAATATATTGATTTGATTCCGAATTTCAGCGTAACTTTAGAGTCATCAAGAAAAAAATTGCAGATATTCTGAAATTTAACAAATGTTGGTCAAATTTGTGAAAAACAACCGATTCTATGAAAAAGGGGCCAGAAAAAATCATTGGTACCTTCGGTATACATGGATTTTCAATAACTACTGTCCGATTGCTTTAGTCTTAGCCATTGCCAAGGTCATGAAGAAAGTCGTTAACCAGCAAATAATGAGATATCTTGAGTCTGCTACTATTATCAGCGATTATCAATACGGCTTTCATAAACATAAATCAACCGGAGATCTTCTAGTCTATGTCAGCAGTGTATGAACTGAAGCTATAGAGAAATATGGGGAATCCAGAGCAATCGCATTGAACAAAGCGAAGGCTTTCGACATAATTGGCATACAAACCTTCTAAATAAATTAAAATCGTAGGATTTATTATACTCTCACCAACTGGCTTAGTACCTTTCTAAAAGACCGATTCATCCAGATCATTATCGATGGACACACCTCAGAAAGGTTTGAGGTCAATGATTGTGTTCCCCAGCGATACATATTGTAATCTACTCTATCCCTCCTGTACATCAATGATCTACTCGACAAAACTGCAAACCCGATAAATGGCTTCGCCGACGATAGGCATCAACAAATCACTACCATTAATACCGATCTTGAAAACATTCTGGAGTGGGGTGGAAACAATCTGATTGAGTTTAATGTAGCAAAGAGCCAGACTGCTATTTTTATAAAAAATGCTGGTACTGCCGCTGAGGATTTTATTCTGGACATAAAGTATCGTCACAAATTCGCTTGATGGGAGTTGAGGTTGGAAGAAATATGTCCTAGCATACTCACGTAGCTAAACTAGCTTCACAGAAACTTGGAGCCCAAGAAACTATATACTCCGCAACAGTTTAAAATCCTACAAGGCCCAGATTCGTTCTTCTTTGCATCTCTCGAACATTTGGAGCTCGGCTCCCAAACATACTCTTAAGATGATCGATTCAGTACAGAAGAGAACAATTCGACTTATAGGCGGACCAGAGTTGACCAGAAACCAGCTAAGAGTATAGAAGAAAGGTCGCTGACCTGACTCTGTTTTTCTGATACTATCGCGGCAGATGCAGAACATCAATTTATCAGGACTCAATCAATTTCCATAGGCATCTCCACATAGTGGGCATCACTCGCACTACTAGAGTGTAAGGGTTTTCCGTATTGTGTTTGTTTTTTACATAGTAAAAATTCAAATCGAATAGAACTATCATAGCCAAAGCATATACCACTTCTATTTTAATTCCATCAGCCATAGCCTACGATTTAAAAATTTCCATCAGTAAAAAATAGTCGATTCAAAATAAGTTCGGGATAAAATTCCGGATAGGCATATGCCACCTTATAACAAGATTTGATGATGAATGATAATGATATTATGTACCTAACTTAAAGATATTGAGATGTGACACATTAATACATATAAAAATTCAATAAGATTATTTTTAATAATAAAATGATTATTACGATTTTTGTGATTAAATTATATAGCACTAACATAAGTTAAGAACAGTTTCTTATGTTTTTTTTTATTATTTCTATTAATCTATTGATAAAGTGTGATGGTTGTTAGCTATAATTTTTACTGCTAAAATATTTCATTAAGTAAAGTAAGTTAGTAAAACTCTCTCAAAACTAGTTTGTTTGTGTATAAAACAGTTTTTATTCATTTCTGAAAAAGTCTAATTGAAGTAAAGTTCTTGAATGACTGATACAATTATTTTTCTTTACCTTATAATGAATAAAACCTTAGGCAAAATCGAGTTATTTGCCAAATAAGTATTTGACTAATCACAAATATCACTTGAATAGTTTAATAGAAAAAGATCTTATAGAAATTGAGCAAAAAATGATTTTAAAAAAACCAGGTGGTCTTTAAAAGCTGTAAAAAATGAGGAGTAGAAGTTTTGAAGTGAATCATGTTATAATCGATCTTTAAGAAATATGGTTATTAGGAACTAGTTAAAATCAGTAAAAAGCATATTTCATTGGCAGTTTGGATTTTTCCGTGAACGCGTAACAATTTCTGTGAGGCGAAGACGTAGGACGTAGGACGTAAGATGTAAGCACGAAAAAATCAATATCTGAACGAGTAATAAATGATACTTTTATTATTCTTATCTGAAAACAATGTAAAAAGGATAAGAATTAAA
Organism: Diorhabda sublineata; assembly: GCF_026230105.1. Classification (NCBI taxonomy): domain Eukaryota; kingdom Metazoa; phylum Arthropoda; class Insecta; order Coleoptera; family Chrysomelidae; genus Diorhabda; species Diorhabda sublineata. The sequence goes on from NC_079484.1 coordinate 11,030,081, forward strand.
TTTAAAACATTACATTTTCAAAGAAATTATAATAATATTAGCTGGAGCATTAGTATTATTCTTTTCTTGGAAGACGATAGAATAAATTTAAACGAATGATATATAACTCATCACTCAACAAGTCTTGTAACCAACTAAGAAAAACACAATTTTTGCCATAGATTTTATTCATCAATGTAATCTCCTTCAAGAGCAATACAATCATTCCAAGGCTTCTCAAACATCTCAATGCCGTGCTTGTAGAAGGATCTGTCTTTTACCTCAAAATAGGCAATTCGAAGTGTAATTCGTTGAATTCAACCATCGTTGCTATCGACTTGTGAATCAGTACATTGTCTTGGTGAAACAATGGTTTTTTATTCGACGTATAAGGCCGTTTTCCCTTGATTTTTGCATTCAAACGATCCAACAACTTTTATGTAGTATTCGTTATTGATTATCTCTCCATTTTGGAGATAGTCGATGAACACTATTCCATGCGCATCGCAAAATACTGAAGCCAGAACCTTCCCAGCTGACTGTTGTGCCTTTGGACGTTTCAGACGTGCGTGGTTCACCGGCTGTAGTCCATTCAGATGATGATCGTTTTGATTCCAAAGTAGAGTGGTGAATCCATGTGTCATTCATTGTCACATATCGACGCCAAAAATCTTATTTATTACGTTTAAACACTGCTCTGATTCATTAACAAGTTGTCGCTTTTGAACGACTGTGATTAATTGCGGCTCCCACTTTGAAAAAGGCTTTCTCATGGTCAAATGTTCATGCATAATTGTAAACACGATGCCTTCTGAATGCCTTCTGATGCCATCTCAATTTACGATTAGATATAATCAACTTGTTGACTTTTTTATGTTTTCTGGACCTCACCTGGACGACCAGAATGTTCACCATCATCGGTGTCCGCATGACCACGTTTAAATTCAACAAACTAACAAGTGGAGCTTGTATAGTATTTTTTTCATCAAAAAGCAATTATAAATTAATACAGTAATTTGTTTGGAATCAATTGTTTTTAAAATAACAAAAGTAGCTTCACTTAAATGGCTGTTACTTTTTTCTGATCAATTGAAATGTCATGAAATTTGACATGTATTTTGAAAGAACCGTCGTATGGATTTGACAATGGCAGTCACACGACTTACTGAGTGATGTATTATTCAACTGACTATACCGATGCATAATCCTACCATTTCTATATATTCGATCATATATATATATATATATATATATATATATATATATATATATATATATATATATATATATATATATATATTTCATTGATTATCCTGTAGGTCAGTTATTGGACTTTATAAGTAAAAAATTTTCCGTCCTCATAATTAAATCTGAGAAAAACTTAGATGTTGACCCACTGGAAAATATGCATATTATTCGCATGTCACCATATTATATCTTATATTAGCTCTCTGTGACGCAAAAGAGATATTTTCAGAACCGAATATATTTACATAAACCCGTAAATAACCTTTTATTTGGAAAATGTTGATAACGCGTCAAGAATTTATTTTTTTAAATCGTTTATGTTTTCGTTTTCAAAAATTATGTGTGGATATGTATTCACACGGCTCAATAAAAATAATCCCTAGAATACTTAGAAATAGAATCATTTTATTTCTACCAGTGTCGCCAAAATATTGAATATATTCAGTGATATTGAAACCCGTCAAAATTATTTGATTTCGGTAATATTTGATATAAATATCAAAAAATTCCAATTGAGTGAAGATGATCCAAGTTCATGCTCACCAACTCCATTATTTCTAACATATTCCCTAATAGTCTAAGAATACTGATAATCAATATCCTTATGGAGTATCTCATACTATACCTCCTTTATGTTATGTCGAAGAACCTTTAGAAAGACACAGTAAATTTCTTCGCCTTCTTCTGATTATGTCCCATACAATTCAATTTAATTAGGGTCAAATTCAAGGGACCAAGGTGGAAGTGGAATACAAGCCTTGTGGAAGTCGTCCAACGTTTGCCTGGTTTTATCTGGTTAATTCTTTTTTCGGACAAATCGGATTTTGAAGTTTTGTGCATTTATATTGCCCCTGATAATAACGAATGTTCATCTTCATCTTTAATCAACTCCAATATCGTGATATACATACTTGCCAATGAAAAATTGAGATTTACGACTATCGCCTATTCTCCTCCTCATCCTCTCTCGACCTCGAACAATTATTTCGTAAACGTTAGTAAGAATATTAGCTCTAAAATATCTCCAAGTCGTGTTACTCTTTCTTTTCTTGTTCCTTCCAAAAGAATCACTGACAGTCTCTTCCTTAGACCTGTAAATAGATTTGAGCTATAGCAAATACTCAAAATTCAAAACAAGACTTCCTGCAGCATCGATGGTTTATCAGCTAAGTTATTTTAAAGTATTCCGTAAAGTGATTATTAACGTCTAAATAACGAATTCCTTTTACAACTTCTAAAACTCAACAATGACTTAATATGATCCGCAACATATAGTCTGAACATGAGGAGACCTTGCCGAAAAAATTATGCTCTGCTAGTTTTGCCATAAAATCAATTTGATTCTTATACTGCTTTAACAACTTACTACTCGTTGTTGGAATCGCAACTTCGCTATGGTTTGCCTTTCTGGGAGTCTTTTAGTTAGCATCTCGTCGAATCCATCTCAAATTACAAAAAAGAGCGCATTATTTGTAGAGCGCATTGCGATTTCTATTTTTAAAAATACAAACTTTTAACTCTCTCCACTCTTTCGATAGATTTTATTTCACACACCTGTAGGACACTTGACGCTGCCATAGTAAGAATTTCTTGGATATCTTGTGAATTGGTATTGACCGATATTCGACAATTTTGTAATTTCAGTCGCCAAATTGTGGGCTGCAATTAATCAAACTCTTGTTAGTTATTCACTGAATTAATATACTCAAATTTATTCATCTTACTATCAATAGTCCTCTAATTAAGCCGGTCCCATACACTTCGCGAATATGAGAATTTGTAATTTGTGTGGGAAGACTGTGGACTGTTGATAAACTTTTACTGATTTAAGGGAAATTCAACTCGTCATTGGATTTAAGATAAATTTTCACATAAATTTTATTGATTTGGAGGTACCAGGTAAATTAGAAAATGACCAGCAACTTGGTTAACAATTTTTAAATTGTTAATAAAATCATCTTACGAGGAGTAAGTTATTTTTATAAATATTGTTCGTCTCCTTCTCTTGGGACTTTTAGCTTTTTTAATTAGTAGATAACCAGCAGATATCTAAACGTACAGGTAACAAATGAGTTTTCAATTATAATTTTGATTTGATTTTATTCTCGTTTATAGTAATTGAATCGTTTTTTTTTTTAAACGGACGTAAGTCCATTTTTTTATTCTCAAGCTTTGGTGGTTTTGTAGTCTAAACATCAGAATACATCGATATTTGTTAAAAGGGCGATTTTATCACGAGTGGAAATGGGTAACATCAGCATTTTAATGTTGATTTGATCCATAATTTTGATGTTCATGAAATAACTGACATAATTTTGCAAAACTCGTCACGGTTTAATAAGTTACACTGTTCATGAGGTTACATCATCTGACGTAGTTTTAAATGTCAAGAAATGGCAACATATGTTTTACAAAAAATTCACAAGAAATAGAAGGAAAAAATACAGATAAGAAGGATAAAATGTACATTCAAATTAGTACTCTCTTTATATTCGTTTATTAATCTAAGTAAAAAGGATGTGTTAAAGCCTACCGTAGAATAAATGCTATTATTCATCACAACTTGATACTAGGTAAGACAAAAGCAGATACTCTTTCTCCACCTTCGATTAAGGCTTACCAAGGTCGAGTACCAATAAAAAGTGTAAAGATGGAAGATATTAAAAAACTGAGAGCCTACTTTCCAGACGAGCATCAGGAATTTTTCGAAGAAATTTGTGACTGGCCAACGGATGACAGATCTCAAGAGATTATCTGCGATTTCGTCATCTATGACCTATAAATCAGAAATATGGCCTCAAATCTACATCTTTGATTTTTTGTAAATTGTAAACATTAAAAATAACAGTTATTACTTCAAATTTAAGGTTTTTTATCTCCTTACAACTTGATTTTGACATTTTAACTGGTGATACTTTCACATTTTTAGAGCTATATAACTAAATTATGGATAAATACGAGTGTAAAATTTTGAATTTTGTTGTAAATTGAATTTCATTACATGTTGACTTGTTTTCTAAATATTTTGATTTCAAAAGTTTTATTTAGATTTTCAAAAGCTTATATTCTTGGACCAACGCTCAGTTAAAAAAAACGATTCAGTTAACAACTGCTTAACCTCCTTGATAAAAGGCGTATGCGTGCAGCTTGTATGAAACGAGTATGTCCGAATGACATGTGCCAGGCATATGAGGATTATTCCAATAGTGGAGTTGCTGGTACTCCTCAGGACTCGTGATAGGATATGACGATTACGGTGGCTGTGAAATGGACGAGATGCGCATAGCGTTGCCCCAAGATAACACAAAATATGTCCGTTATCAACTGTCAAATTTAGTATCGGAAGATACTTGACTAATAGCTACAATTTATTATCCCTATGGATATGCTAGGTATTACCTAGAACTAGAGTTCATATTAGCAATGCAAAGTATACTCGTAGACTCTTAATGGATTAATGGAATATCAAAGGAAAATGAAGATTTGTAGATTCTATAAAAGCAAATTATTCCCATATTTTTTGCTAAAGAGATTTGGTTCCGTGAAAACATGTATTCTACTGACAATAAACTTGAGAGTGAAAATTATTAGGAACATACAATAAACTGCATACATTGCCAAAATTTCCCTATATTTGTCAAAATATCGAGACCAATATTCTAAGTCAAAAAATATATTACATTATTATATTCACTTTGTTTATGTATTCAATGCAAATTGGGTGAAATGTATTTTACCTGAACAAGAAAAAAATACTAATTAAAAATATTGTATAATAATATGATTAACAGTATTTAAAATCTAGAAAAAAATTCACTTTAGATATAGTAATAAGTCAACTCGCCTGTATATGGAAACCATGTGACAATTAATAATATCCATTGGGATGTTGTTCCATTATTCTTGGACCGCGAGTATGAGTTTGTCTTGCCAATTTTCTGGCAAAAATTTTGTGTTCAATGATGTTTCGTACATATCTATACCCTGTATTAGTATCTGGATAGGAATAAGCCGCGTACGATGAATATGGGTTTTGGTTCCCCAAATAATCATTGCACCCTCTTGGTATGGAACGACTTCTCTGGTAACAGATGTTTTTCTGGCCGCCTAAACTATGTGTCGGCTACTATCACTAACTAAATCAAATCTGGTTTCGTCCGAAAAAAGTCACTGAGGTCACTGAGCTAAAAGCCAGCTAAGACCCTCAAATATAAGCTTTGTCGATAAAGTTGTAAAAATTTTCTAGTGACGATAAAACTTATCTCTCTCAGTTCCCTAATCTATCCGCCAATCGACGACTGGCTAACTCTCATCATGCAAACCCACTTAATCTATTGAACACTGAAATTCTATTGCCAGGCAAAAATGCCAAGGAAAACTGAACAATCACTTGAACACATTAAATTGATGTGAACTATGTTTCGAACATTGTAGGACTTTTTTTTGTAAGCATTGTTAGTTAAATGGCAACGGTGAAATAATTATAGAATAAATCTGCAAAAAATGAGCAACGATAAATATTTCGTTTTATAATTTGAGAGGGAAATTTGGCGAGATATTATCGCTTTTTTATTGTTTTCTTTAAGATTATTTGAAAGAAAACGCTTATTAAAATGGCTTTGAAACAGTTTTAAATTTCAATAGAACACTCTAACAAATTGTCAAAATACCCGCTATGGGGTGGAAAAATGTTTTTGAGTGGTTTGTGAACTTATTTCTTCGATTTTTGACCTTCCAGTTCTCTCGCGAAATTACTCTTAAAGATTTACTACTAAATAAAGTGCAATATTCCTTTCGGGAATCGTGCCTCATGCTCTTTTCATCTAATGAAAAGGATTAATTTCATCTAAAACTTCAAGTTTGACCCAGTAACTTTCAACTGCTACTGGCTTATTAAAAAAATTAAAAAGTATTCACTCATGTTTGATAATCATGAACGCAACAGTTAAAACTAATGTTCAAAAACCTCCCGTAATTTAAGCATAAAAAAGACACAAATGTTCTAAATTTTATAAATTTCTTGAAAGTTAACTTACAAACTGAGTAAAAAACAAAAATACTCAGCTTCAGCTTTATTAGTTTCACTGAAACATATCGAAAAAGTATCGATGGAGTCTTTTTAACACAGATCAGCTGTTTTCTTAATTTGCCTAACGAATTAAGAGAAAAAATAATTCCACTTTGAGAATTACAACTGAACAGCTGATATTTTGATATTGAAAAAATTGATATTTTTTCCGCTGCTCTATGTTCAACTAAGTATATTGTTGGTATTTGATTTTTTAGAATATAGTTCATTTCCCCGTTATGTCAGAAAGAACTAAAAATTGCTTCAATTCAAATTATTTGTGACGTATTGTTCCAAATAATCTTATAGTATCTCAAGAGCTTAAAAAATGATTGATTATTTTATCAGTAACGAGAAGTAATTTGCGAAAAATCACGAGAACGTAGCTCGTGGTATTTCAATGTTTACGTGAATTACAAGTGACAAATAATAATCGATTATTTTCGATTACTCGTTATACAATGATTATAATTCCATAAATTACTTCCAAACTTCTCCGTTATCAGGAACGTATGGGGACGTTGAAGATACAACTGCTTAACTTTGTTGTAAATTTAAAGCTATTCCGAAGTGATTAATAAATATTTTAAGACGTTTTTTAACTTTTTGGGAAACATGAAAAAATGGTAACTATCGCAACACAAATTGTTCTAACCACCACAAAACTGAAAAGGCGAAATTAATTATGAATAAAGCTCTGAATTAAATAATATTATATCCAAAAAATTGATTGTTGATTAGAAATAAAACAGTTTTTCTGAAATATTTAAAGGGCTTTATTCCAATTCCAATTTGCTTGAGGTTACTTATTACTATTAACGTCTCCAAGAACCAAGATATTTGAAATTGAAGTTCACTTAAGTGACCTAAAATTTTTTATCTACAATTAATAGGTTTTACTATATTTGTTAATCATTCGTTGACTGAAGCAGTCTCATAGCAATAAAATATGTTATTACTACGTAGTTAAATTGTCATTTCACCATAGTCGCTTCGAAGTAATATTTTTATTAAATACCATAATTAATTACGGAATGATTATTATGAGGTTAACAATTTTTATAATGTTTAAATCCATTTTATGATATTTGTTCATCATTATTTTTACAGAAAATAGTAAAGCCTATTTTTTGCATAGTTAATTATACACTTGACAATTAATAACACAGTTTACATAATTATTATACTTGAGTTGGAAGTTGCTAATAACTAGTAATTTACCCTGACGAAATCATGTCATGTTTCGTTTTAGACATACTACTCGTAATGTAAAAATAGATATTTTTTATTTAACTGACATGAAAATTATGACGTATTTCTCATAGTTTACTTAATTTTAAAACCATAAATTGTTCACACTTTCAGAAAACTTTATTACTATGTTATATAGTCCAGTCATTTCAGGCATTTTTAACCTCAATCGGTGGGAAAATTCCTTGTGAGCTGCATTTTGTATACATACACCAAAAGGTCACGATCAGTTTTTTCGCAAATATCTCGAAATCTATTGCTTAGAGATCAATAACGGTTATTATAAAAATAGTTCCTAGTAAAATTATGTACAAAAAAGTTCTGTTGCATTTTTCTGTAAAATCAACCGTTATTGGATTAGAGCCCTGAGAAAGCGATTAGAATGCACTCACATACAGTACAGTACACAAAGGCGGAAACTGTATCGCTTCTTAATATACTTATTTTAATAAAGTTATCTTATAGAGACAAGAACTTGTAAAATCTACTATAACATATCCAAATGATCTTCATTGGAAGGTGTTCAGTACTTCATTGTTGCGAGACCCGTTTCTTTATACCTGCTACTGCTTATCGGACTGTGTTTAGTTCAGTTGAAAATTATTTCTTGTGTGTTAAACACGTTATTTTAGTTGTATTCTCAACAAGTATCCCCATTGCATGAAATATATTCTGTTTGTACGTGACATGACTGGCTGTAAAGCAACTTCTGTACTTTTTGGTAAAAGAAAGTTGAAAGTCACAAAGATATTTGAGAAAAGACCCGATTTAAACAATTTTGTAGAAATATTCCAACAAGAAAATTGCTCTCGGGATGTCATTGTCAATGCTAGAATTACGTTTTCTACTAGTAATACGGTACTCTAAATTCAAAACAATCGATAAATAACTGCAAATACTGTACAGCTATGAAATTTCTTTTATTACCACCTACTTCTTCAGCAGCTGAATAGAATATTTACCGAGATATTATCCAACCAACCAAAGCCAATAACGACTTTATTACCATCAGCACCCGATGATCTACTGAACACCATTTTTTGTAAGTATACGATATGTTGTGGCGGCAAATGTGGATGCAAAAAAATTGTATTGAGGTGTTCAAAAGCTTGTGGACGTGGCCAGTCATGCTTAAACGCAACAAATAATAGAAATAATGTAAATATGTACATGTAAATCTGTAAATAAGACCACTCGACGTTTTGTCAGCAACTATTACTCATAGAGAAACATAAGATATCGGTAATGAATGAAGAAATTATATACCAAAATTTATTTTTTCTTGAATGAGAAAACCTTCTATTGAATATGTTGGATTATACCTACGGGGGAAACCATGTAAAAAACGTCTACTTCGTAGGTGGTGAAGAAAAGAGTGCATCGTCATGATATAGTCGCTTTCTCATCGGACAGAACTCTTGGACACACATTAATCTGAGATCGAGAATATAATTGTCTTAAGATTTCGTTCTTGGTACCAATTTGGGCTCATCATCGGTTTAGCCAAAACTACACCTATTATATTTCGGGCATCAACACGTCCTCTGTCAATTCGTACAGAAGTGCCAATAGGTTTAGGAACAAACTTCCTTTCACTCGATTTCAGCATTTTTTCAGTCTGTTGTGGTAGGTTTTCTTAGCACTTTGAAGGTTATCTTGTTCTTTATATTTTTTTTAACATAATGGACATAAAACTTTAGATCCAAATCTTCCATCGGATTTGGCACTTTCCGATTGCTATACCTATAACATATATTTCCGGTAACATATACATTACTATTAGATATTGAATTGAGAAATGATATCCACGGCTTGTCAGTCAATCACTTAGATTAGCCCATAATCCCCCCCGATATTGTAAACAGATTTACGAAGATATGCTTAATATCCTTGGTAATCAATGTCCTTCGTATGCGACCGTGAAAAATTGGGCAACAAGCTTTAAAAGAGGTGAATTTTCCATTGAAAATGATGACCGATCGGGAAGTGCAGTTTCTGTGTCAGTCCCCGAAAATATCGATGCAGTTCATGACATGATTTTATCGGACCGTCGAATTGGGCTAAAACGGATATCTGAAGCACTGAATATGTTATACGAACACGTTCATAATATAGTTCACGTCAATTTGGACACGAGAAAAATTGCTGCAAAATGGATCCCCAATTGTTTGAATGTTTAAGAGGAGAATATCTTGAGTAATAAAATATTTTGACATTGAAACTATCGATCATTAATCGCAAGTCATCATAGTTTATGCAAAAGTAACCGTACCATTATAGCCGAAGTAAAAATACCTGGACGTACTGTGGACTAGAACCTGAAAAAATATGCCACCATCAGGAGCTTTGACGATAGAAAATGTCCTGGGTGGATAAATGTATTATATTGATGCAAACGTGATCGACGACTCAGGGGCCCAAAGATAGAAGCTCTCATAAATGAATCTAGGGATCTACCTTTGAGCTCTTCTACAGTGAAAAGGAGATTGAGAAAAGCTGGTCCCCTTGGAATGGTAGCAGTGACAAAAACCTCTTCTAAGACGTCAAAATAAAATTAAAAGATTGCAATGAGTCAAAGTTCGAGGTTTTTTGATCTAAGAGAGTATTTGTGCAGATGTTAAATCCATATATAATCCCAACTATAAAGAAGATGATTTGAAGGGACAGCTACTGGAGACCTGGATAAAATTGAAGGAACTTTGAAGAAATAAGGCTATAAAAAATATTAGGAAAGGAAAATGTAGTACATTTTGGCCAGTGCCTAATCGACATAAAATTCATCTTCCACCAAAAAAACAACATTCCTCGAAATTATGCAAACAGTATATGAAAGAATTAAAAAAGAAAATGTGCTGAACGTAGTGATTTGGCCATCACAGTCGCCCGACCTCAACCCATTTGAGTTGTTGAAGGACAAATTGGACAAGGAAGTCAGAAAGTCCTTCTTCCACTTCACATTTTTGGAATATCCTGAAGAAGGAATGGAACCAAATAAACGTCGATTATTTGTCGAAATTGTTACATGAAATATCAAAATTGTGCACCAAAATAATAAAAGCAAAAAAAAGTTACATCGATTAATCAAAAATTTGAATTTGTAACTATAACAGACTTAAGTTCTACTATCACTATATTTTATATCTATATATGTTCTTAAAAATATAACAAACACAATGGGTGGTATCGTATTTTATTTGTCGTATATCCCACTATAGGGTTGGCTAAAACTTTTGACGGGTAGTTTACTCGTATTATCGGAATCCACGGGCCTTGCACGATTGTCCGAATCAGATTACCAAGCAAACAAGAAGTCGCATAGCAACCGCTAAACGAGTCCCATTTTCGAACGTTAAATATTAATTGCTGACATGAGCTGTGGAGCTTTTTTTTAAATTGAATTCATATAGCAGTAAACGTGATAATAATGATGAAATCTCTACGCTGCGTCGTCGGAAATTGTGGAAATTCCAAAAGCAACATCTATTATTTTATTACCAAAAAAATCTAGGACTGTCATAGAATGGAGAAATATCAATAAATCACTTTTTTTCTGAAAACGTTCTCTGTCTCTCTATCTATTTTACAAAAAGATATATTCAATGTTAAGGACCACACTAAAATTAAATAAAGAAATATATATAGAAGAGTATTCGAAACTGTATGCTTTTTTCAAACGACCAGTAGAGAGCTATCAATCAAAAAAATCCAAAACATTTAGTCCATAACGAATAAATAAATACATAACAGAAGATCCAGATATATACTGTACAACAAATCTAACAAATATATATTACGTGAAAATTATCGAAGTTTGGGCTTTATCAAACAATTTTTTTAAGGTTGCATCATTGATCATGGCTTAATGGGTAACGTAATGAGTAACAAAAATGTACTCCATGAACCAACCATTGATATCATCGAAACTCCACTAAATTGTACTGCCCATCTAGGAGCTCCCAGACTTAAACGATGAGGCTTAGCTTGTGCCAACGCTGGGAAACCCTGCTTGGTATACCGAGAATGGCCCAAGCCTGTTTGAAGTCTGGGTAACTTAACCTAGGCCATGCTATATTCACCCAAACCTGGCTAAACTCTGACCTTGGCCATCTTATGGTTAGGTAGACTTGGCAGAACTCTGAATAACTATATAAAGTTTTGTTCTAATATCTTATCAATAATAGATATATTGACATTAAAAGTAATAATGTTTTATGAATAAAACTCTCTGCATAAAAAATATAATAATAAAAACTAGTATCACGTCTTTATATATTTAATTATTTAACTTATATTTTTATGTACATTAATTAGTAAAGCGCATTAATAAAAATTTGTCATAAAACTAAAATTTTATCAACAATATATTAAAAATCTATTTTTACAAGTAGGCAGTCTGGCAGGGATGCAGACTAGTCTTGAGTTTATCTAGGCAACCGGGCCTGGTCTAGGCTTGCAAATCAAGCGAGGGACATTGTTATCAAGATTCCCACCAAGTCTGGGCCAATAACGGCTTCCAAGCTAAGGCCAGAGTGGTACATACTTCGCCAAAGTCTGGACTTATACTGGGCCCATCGTAAAATCTTATATACGACCATCGCATAGATATTAGAGATATAGAAGAAGCTATCGGCATTTTAAAAGAATACCATCGCCATATGCTGACTGAAGAATTGGGTATATGTATACAATCCGCAATAAGGTGTCGTGTTTGCTCACTTTTGACCAAAAGCGCATTCGAGAGAATATTTCCCAGGCTTTTTGACGTAGTTTCGGTTTTTTTTTTTTCGTCGATTCATAATTGTATTTAAAACCTGGATGCACCACTATACTTATGAGGCGAAAAACCAGTCAAGAAACTAAATTATATAGGGCAAACCTGCTCCTAAAAGGCAAAGACAGATTCACATGTGGTGATACCTTTTTTATTATAGTCATGGGATTGTGTTCATAAACTATCTGTAACAAGGTAAAAACGATAATAGGAGAGTATCGAGCATCATTAAACATAAGAGAGCGACTGCATTTGAAAAAATGTATCAGGTTGACGCACCTTCTCAAACTTAGCCATGGCTAATTTTCACAAATTGCACTCAGTTGATCACCTACCGTATTTAGCAGAACTGACTCCAGCGATTTTTGTTTCCGATTCTTGCAGATTCACTCGCAAGCGAGAGATTTTCATCAAACAATGATGTTATCGCATACTTAAACGTCTATTTTGAGGAGAAAGACGGCACCCTGTTTTTTCGTCAGGACGCAAACTTTTCAGTCAATTCTCATATATTAGAAAACAGTTAAGTTATGAACAATGCTTACTGTTTCCATTTACATGTAAATGGAATTATATTTACGCTTTTAGAACAAATGTTTTACTCGGAATAGATAGATTCATCATGTGATTAGCTCTGATTACAATGCGTGGTTAGTAACCGTTTCGGCTTAACACGTAATAAGCGCCTTCTACTTCTCTTATACTGTTATTAGATAAGATAATAACCAAACCTCAGTTTTGAAAGTGCCTAATAAGCTCCCCTCGCTACGTCCACTACCCTTTTTTTGTTATCCTGATAATTCTGGCCAGAAAAATTTATAATTAATGTTGATACAATATTTTCAAATAAGTGAAAATCGTGAACAAAGCTTCCGGCCTCATATGAAACAAGTAAAAATACAAGATTTCTTTTTATTCACTTCATAAACTTCACTTTTGTGAATTGAAATGTAACCCATCAGTGATTACAAATTGCTTCTTTTTGATTGAGCGTCCCAATGAAAATTAAATATATACCTAGACGTGGCTGGAACTACCTTACTTTTTATGGACGGACTATTATTCTGTAATACTCTTATTATGATTATGAATTATCAAGTACCCTGGATATATACCTAGTCCGCAAGTGATAGGTAGTCTTCTAGAAAGACACAAACGTCAGAAGATTTTTTGCACTTATTGCAGCTTTTCTAATAATATGATTTGTATAAAGTTTTGCCAACACTAATTTAGTAATCCTTTTTCATCAACTTCGGTTATGATATAAATTATTAAAAATACTACACACTTCTTGTTGACTTTTATAGTTTTTTGAAAAAGGATATTATCTAATTCAATTCGGAAAGAATTCAATTCGACCTCGTGAGAGAAGATTCACAGTGGGATTTTTTAAATTTAGCTTTTCGTTCCATTCTTCCGTTCGTTATACGTTATTCTATAAAGAAATTTATTTTCAACATATGAATAGATCAATTTAGATTAGATTGGTATTGAAGTTTTTCACAATTTCTTGTGGGTTAGACTACCAAATATCGATTTTGTTGCGTAATTATCTCGTAAAACTTGGCATCAAACAACGATCTGAGATAATCTGGCAAACCGGTAATTTGCTAGAGAAAATAAATTTACATTGAATAAATACTAATCTGAGTAATATGATTGGAAATAATAAACATAATAATGTTTAAAATATAATATCACATATGATCTTTAATATTTAATTATTTCATAATATTGAGAAATCTTCAGTGTATTATTTTCCCATCATTTCCCATCATTTGTTCCTTAATTTCATTTCACAACTCTTTTATTGTATTGATATCGTATTTCTCCAAATTATTTTTCATTATCTTAATATTTATCATTTTTGTTATATTGATTATGTAAAAAAATGGAAGAATTATTAAAATAAAACACGCAACTATATTAGAAAATAAGCTGATATGTATCGAATGACGTATTTCGCGAATGATAAAAAATCAACTATTTTAAGATACATCAAAAATAGAAAAAAGCAGAATATTTTCACTTTAATATCGCCGACAAAATTTTTTATAGAGAAATCATTCAACGCAATAATCTGATTAGTAATTTCGCGGTAATTAGAATAAAACCCAATAATGAAAGATAAAAAATTTTTCTTAATTCGAGAAACTTAATGTGACACTGACCTTATATTATTATATATGTGCACTAAATATTATTGAAGCCAAAATTTTAGTCCTAGTTAAGTTAATGGGTAATGGCGTGAAAAGTTGTAGACAGAATAAACAAAATTATTATGCGAAAGACTTCTGCACTACATAGCTAAGAGCCGGTATCATTTACGAATCCTGGATACAAAGTATCAAAAGGATAAGGCTCCGATGTGGCAAGTATTCAATATTACAGCTCTCTGAATATCGGGGAAGGTGTTTTTTGGTAATCCCAGTTTGGCGATGCTATCGTGCAGAGTCTTAGGTACGACACCAGTTGCTGACATAATAACTGGGACTATTTCCATATTTTCGCTGTGCCCCACCTATTTAATCTCAATTGCGAGATCCGCATATTTGGCCAGTTTCTCCTGGTGTTTGTTGAGAATGTTATGAGTGTTCGTTATAGCTACATCGACAAGAAGGACTGAATTGACTCTTCTATCAACCACCACGATGTCAGATCTGTTATTCGTCGCCTGTCTATCGGTGATAATAGACCTGTCATAGTAGAGCCTAAAATTGTCATTTTCGAGCACCTTCTGCGGAAGGTACTTGTAATACGGTGTATACGTATTGAGAAGACCGAACTTGTTGGCCAGTTTTTGGTGGATGATGTTGCACAATTGGTTATGCCGCTGTAGATAGTCGGTATTAGCTAACACACTACAAGCAGATGTTATTTTTTCCATTGTCTCTGATGTTTGTTGGCACTTTCTGCATTTGTCAGATCGAGTGTTCGTATCCATCAGTCTCTAGAAAGAGATTACCGCCAGTAAGTCATCTGTTTCTTTGTCAACATGCGGTTGATCGAGGTCGTAATGATATCTACCGTGTAGTGCCTTTCGTGACCAGCTTCTCGGAGTCCAATACTATATTTAAGTCAGATTCTGGCGATGCGAGGTTGAGGAGTGAATAATTCTTATCCGCCTTCGATATAATCTGGTGTAGAGGTGACATTTCCGATTTAGTTTGAAAGAATTCACGTAGTTTCATTACCTGTCGAGAATGCAGGTTAAGAAGGTCGATGAAGCGTCTCCCACCCTCTTTTCGGGGTAATGTTGTTCTAATAGTGGATGGCTTCGGGTGGTGGTTGCTGTTCTCCGTCATCATTGTTCGTGTCAACCTTTCGTCCACTTCAGGATTCCAAAAGAGTACGCCTAAACAGGTGTGGCATAGGTGTTGATTGCCTGGAGTAAGTTGCCTTCATTTAATTCGGATTTCATAAACGACTTCACTCTTTTGGTGTTTTGATCCTGGATTCTAGCTTTTGTCTGCTTGTGGTACATCCTCTTAGTCTGTTGAAATCCTAGATATTTCTAGTTTTCTCCGTTTTACATCACCTGTACGATATCTCTGTTAGGAATTTGCCATTTCCGTTCATGACAATGCCTTTCTCGATATGTAGAGTCTTGTACTTGGACAGTTCAATATCGGTGGAGAATCGATGTGTTATATCGAGAAGGTTATTGATTTGACGCGTATTTGCTGGATATAGCTTTATATCGTCCATATAAAGAAGATGGGAGATGGTACAGTTGGTGTCTCTGTTCGTTTTAATATTAACTCCGAATAATGTATCATTGAGCATGATAGATAGGGGATTCATTGCAAGGCAGATTCATAATGGACGCAAGGAGTCGACCTGGTATATTTTCCTACGAATGGATATTTCGTCAGTACTGAGGGAGCTTGGACCGATTTGAAGATGTAGGTTCGTTCGCCATAACTTCATCTTTGTTGGAAGGAAGCTTACAATAGTTTGGTGAACTTGTAAATTTGCAAGACCGACCTCCACAAGCCAGTAATGAGGAACACTATGAAACTCTGTGTATATTCCGGTGATCTCTCTGTGCTCTCACTGTATCACAGAGTCCATGATAAGTTTTTCTTCGCACACTTAGTGATCTCATCTGCAACCTTTCTGTTTTTTTGCTAAGATTCAGTTGGAATTTCTGGAATTGTTGGCGATATTCATACTGAATACACTGTTTACATCAAGACTCACAATTACATTGTCTGACGCGCGTTTCGATTACTGAAGGTAAACAGTTTTTTAATAGCATCTCTTCGGTTGCTATCCAGTCGGCATTTCTATTGTGGATTTTGGGAGTTGACCACAATGAGGACCAATATTTTTCCAAGGTCTGCTTCGATGCCATAGGTTGTTGATTGGTGTTGTTATGGGGCATAGTTTCTTGTAAAATACTTTTTGGTTGCTATGAAAAGTGTTATTCTGTAGCTTCTCCTTTCTGTACTTAATGTATCTCGATAAACGTTTGGATTTCGATTTCAGCTTTTGCTAAAGCAGATCAATATACTCACGCAAATGTTGTTGATGTTCTGGATGCTGTATGTGAGTACCTATTTTCTTGAATATTTTTCTGATGTGGTTTCTCAAGCGTTTAGAAGATTTTGTACAATTATTGTAGGCCTCTTAGCTCGCTCCTAATGGTATCGATGGAACGTTCTAGACGGCGTTGCCACCACGGGTTTTTGTTGGTGTTGTTGCTATGGATATTTGTCACGTATATTTGCTGATCACGTAGACGGAGTACTGCAATAGCTCCGCAATAAATAAGTGAATGAAGTCGCTCGAGCGTATTGTAGTCAGTGCACAGGATTCCTTTTAATGAGTCGACTCCTGCAATGATGTTATTAGAGTTTTTGTTGGTTCTTAGCTTAGGTAATTTTGGTTTGTGCCTTCAAATTCCGTTAATGCCTTGTTCATTTCGAGTGACACTTTTTCGACGATATTTGGTTCGGTATTATCTAAATCGAATATAGTTGGTGAAGTTACCTTCACGTTTGCCAGTGTGGGTTTTACCGTGTGTACCGTTTGCATCTTACTCCTTCTCTGGTCAGCTATACGTTGTTCCGTTAAATGCTGCAATTCTGGGTACCTCTCAACAAAATCACGATGAATGGCGTATCGGTAGGTGGTCATATCGGTCTCCATAATAGGAGCGCATAATGAATGAATTCAACTCACTGGCCTACTTAATACACTTCCTAAACAATCCGGTTTCCGTGGTAGTAGGCACATTGACTTGAGTCGCCGTAAAAACAGCTGAACAGGACAAAAGGTTATGGTGGTACATTGCTCATTCACCCGTTTACTCTGTAAATTATTCATCATTTTTTTGCATTTTAACCCTTCTAACAGAGGATAGGGAAGATGTGAAAATTGAATAGGTGGCCAAGGGAGGCCAAATAGAGAAAATGAAGATGTGATCCCACAAAAAGGCGGGTTTAAGAGACTAGTGAAACAAAGTGAGTATCGAAGAGTAAAATCTCAATTTAGTCGCCTTTTACGACACGCACTAGACACGCACGAGACACGTTGGGGGTCTTCTGCAAAGAGATCCCGCTCACCCACCAGTGAAACCATACACCATGACTTTTTGCTTAGAATTTTACTTTCTTAAAATAATACATACATAGAGATGGGAAGGCACATAATATGGCAATATGACTCCCTTCACTGGAACAAAAATGTCGATATTGCCCTGAGAGAAACATAAATTCAGAGCTGAAGAAAATTGAAAGCCGCAGTCCAAAGCTCTATATCCCGTCTTAGACACTCTAGCTATAGCTCAGTAAATAAAACAGTAAGAGATCGAAAAAATACATTGCCGTAAATATCACATTCCCATTCTCACAAGATTTTTGAGGGATCACATTTAGAGAATGAAAATAAAAAATACAGCCGACTACAAATTTGTGAAGGAGAGAGTCAAACACCGAAAAATGTTCGCATACATCGAAAAATACTGCATGCACCCGTGCTCAGGTATTCGGTTTAATAGAGATCGAAAATGGAGAACTAATCTCCTCAAAACCTTCTCTCATAGGAACTTCAACAAGTTCTAGCATTCGCCTTTCGGACCCGACTTGGTTTCCAAGATTTTCTCGCTAGTTATAGATGAACTACATCGACCGAAAAAGCGAATGCAGTCTTCAAAAGCATATTTTAAAGCATCATCTCCTCACTGAGATAAGACTGATCGGCAAGTATCTAAATCTAATTGGTCAATATTTAAAATAGCAATAAAAATGTTTTCCATTGTACTCGTTGCTTGTTTCTTTTTATTCTCAATACACCAAGAACAAACCTCGTCATTTTTATAAACTAACAATTTCTACAAAACTATCTAGTTCTAAAAATATATATTAAAACATTGAAATGGTTGACTGATTTTTTTCATAAGCGAACAAATTGGCAATTTGCTTTTTAATAACCTGTTGTCGGTGATCACAACAAACCCACGTCTCCTATACATCGCCACTTTAATATTACTCAGCGAATCCAACCTTGTTGAATAATGTTTGAATATTATCGAACGTCGACATCGAGCGTTAAACTTTCGCCCCAGCAAAAACGCCACGACAACCAACGTGATGACGCACGTGTGACGTCAAATGGGCTAATGTAAACTCTACTTCTACACTCGGATGATGCTTAACAAGGGTTGGATACAATAACGTTAACGACTCGATGAACGTTGGAAAGTTTCGAGAAGATTGGAACATTCGGGGTACAGGACAGGAATAGGAAAAGAATGGATAATATGGAAATTTTGAGGGGCTCTTTACTCTCTGAAAGGTCATTGACAATAAAGTCGGTGATCTTAGGCCTAGACACTTTTGAAAATCTAAGCCAGATATTAACCCAGAGAGTTTATTTATTATAAGAAAAGTAGAGTTGAAACTGTGGCGTCATTTACAAGCAGATCTTTTCAAAGATTAAAATCAAATTCACTGTTTGGAATATTTTAATGAATTAAAATTTTGTGACAATTTTAAAAAATGGTGAAATGAAAACGGGAAAGCGAATGAAATCCTAGAGAACAGATGTTCAATAAGAATTATAAAAGTTGAATGGAGGGGCGATGTGAACTGTTCGGATAATGATAAGACACCATCGTAAATCTATTCAGATATACTTCACATTCTACCAAACTTGATAGATTATGAGATTTATGATATTTTGACTACATAATTCTTATAAATCTCAAACTGTAGCTTAAGCAAGTGAGTTGTTATTTTCTGAAAATACAGAATACTATAATTTAAATATCAAACAAATATAATATCAAATTGTTATTCATCAAACTGTTTGATCGTAGTTTCATTGTTAAAATGTTTTATTTGTGTCGTTTATTGTATTTTTAACTTGTAATTATAATATCTATTGACCCAACATTTAACATCAGTAACAATTTTAGCAATGAAACTCGGATCTGCACAAAGACGATTTTTCAATTATATGCAAATTGAAACGATTTTCTCTTTGTTCATCATTCAAAACTCTTGACACTTAATTTATCTATTAACATGGGCCCGTGCGAGAATATAGTTATTTACTTAGCTTTCAAATAATCAATCCCCTGTTTGAAAGAACACGCTTTTCCACTTAATGCAAATTTTCATCGGCTTTAAGGTACAAGAGCGTTCCGACTGTTCCTTTTCATAAACTCGTTTATTTTTACTTTTAAATAGTTCATACCATTCTTAATCAATCTTTAAAATTACTATATCATCCTCATAGACAGATACCAACATTGGAATAACAACAATTACCCTGTCTGACACGCGTTTCAATAACCAAGCTATGGTCTTCAGAGGCTTACCTATTTGATACTAAATTATCCCACCAATGAATATTTTTCCATGAAAAATAATTCCAGCGGGAAAAAACCTTCTTGGCGGGAATCTTCACATTTATTCTTTAACTATAGACTAAATAGGAATAGGTCTTCCTATTTGAACTGTTTTGACATTTAACAATTTCAATGCTATCAAATGCATACAACAATTTATCATTAGATACATTTTTCAACAATTTTACATTATTTATATCAATTTCATGATTATGATTGGCAGCGTGACCGGCAATACTCGATTTTTAGGCAATTAATCACTACAGCTAATTTCATATATACCACAAAGAGTGGTTTATATAAAATAAATAATGTGAAATTAAAAGCATAAAAATTGTTAAATGTAAGAATAGTTTAAATAGGGACAAAGGGCATATTCCTTACAGCCTGCTCTATAGTTTAGTACTTTTCTCTCTAGAACTATTTTTCGCGGGAGAAGATTCATTGATGGCCAAACTTGGTGTAAAATATGTAAGTCAAGTTAATAATGGCCTCACCTCGCATCCTCGCGTCTCTTGACTCGTGTCTAAAACCGACAAGAAGCGAAACGACGGCGAGGCAAGGGGATACGAACGCACCGTCTACATTCTCGCATTCCTTTCGGGAGACTTGTACAGAGAGTCTGGGGGTTCTGGGTTCAACATCTTTTAGTTAGTACTTCTTTTCATATCCCTATATTAATTTGATCCACGCACTCAAGGTTTTTTTGAAGATTTTAGACAAACGAATGTTTAAAAAGTGCGAAGAGGTTAGTGGTGGAACGCAGTACGGATTTAAAAACGGGCTAGATACCAGGGAAGCACTATTTTGTATGCAGTGACTAATTCAAAAATGCTATGATTAAAGATAAGATGCCTTCCTTTGCTTTATAGACTACCATACCAAAAAGCGTTTGACTCCATTCAGCATGACTTACTGTTTGACATCCTAAAGGATGTTGATATTAATAATAAAGACATCAGGATCATAAAAAAGCTGTATACAGATCAAACAACAGAACTGCGAAGTAGCGGGTCTCTAACTACGGAACACCTTCAGATACTTAGGAGGATCAGGATCACATATACGTAGAACGAATTTTTCAACTGGCGTTAAAAGACCATCGAAAAGGCATTAAAGTAAATGGAACACTTATCAATAATATTAGGAAAGCCGACGATACTGCGATATTAGCAGACAAGGTAGAAGACCTACAAGAGGTAGTCAATTCTATCAACGAAATTGGAACCAAACACGGACTCACAATTAACGCGCATAAAACCAAACTAATGATCGTAATCATATAATAACTCGACAAAGCTCAATTACTTGACAATGGAAATAACATAGATAGAGTCAATAAATTCAAATATCTTGGACGTATGTTAAATAAAAAATGGGATTTTGACTAGGAAGCTAAAACTCGGATGGCAATTGTAAAAATAAGTTCCTAATCCGCTGAGAAGACCCCCTAAGCCTTAGATTGAGGGTAATAAAATGCTATATTTGGCCAATCCTTTTGTATGGTGTGTAGACGTGAGCTCCTTAAACAGAATAGAAGCAATTGAAATGTAGCTGTTGCGCAGACTTCTACGGATCCCATGGACCGAGCACTTGACGAATGAAGAAGTAGTGAGGAGATCGGGTGTGGAGAGAGAACTGATCGCGGTAATTGAACAACGAAAAGTATTTTATTTGGGACACATTCTGCGAGAATCGAGATATTCAACTCTCAAGCTCATACTGACGGGAAAGATCGACGGAAGGAGAGGACCAGGGCGTAAAAAACATTCCTGGCTACGGAATATAAGAGACTGGTGTGGCATTCAGGGTGCGGCGACAATTATTCGTCGTGCAGAAGAGGGGTGCCTTCAGATAATAGATTAGAAGCTTTGGACAAGAGAACCCCTCACGCTGCAAAGTGTATGGTACTTGAAGAAGAAGTATATTAACATTGAAATCTCAATATAGGATAATTCTAGGCCTCAATAAAATTAACTCATTATTTATTTGTATAACTACAAAGATGAAGCAATTTCTTCTTGATTAGATAATTTAAAAAATATACGGCTTTAAGAACTTGCATTTGTAGGCAAAACTGTAAACGAACAAAATTTTATGTATTTCGAAAGTGCTTGATACAAAAAAAAATATTGAAAACATTGCTCACTAAAAGGTACCTACTCAAGCTTGTTTTAAAAAAAAACAATAACGACAAAGTTATAAATGAAAAAAAAATGTTGATATAAGTTTGATTGCTTTATTTAAACTCCGATACTTGCCTTTTCACAATTCCATTGGTGTAGATTTTCTGTGGTATTATTGGAAAAAATGACTCTTTTATTCTCCATTTTCTTCTGGAAACTAATAATAATGAAACGGTACACCTTCATTAAGACAATGGAATAAACTGAAATGATGTAATATATGATATTTTACTTTGGTTTTGAATAGTAGATATTTTATTCATTATATTACTCTGTATATAATAATTGATACGTCTGAATGTAAAAATATTAAGAAGTCTTTTTCGGGCAATTTTGTTTATAAACTTGATATATGTTCTTACATTCATGATGCGTTTTATTTTCGCTTTGTTAACCAAATTTCTGTTTTTTTCAGATTGCGAGTCTCTTATAAGAAAAATGTTAGTATTAGAACCGAATAAGAGATATAGCATTCAACAAATTAAAAAACATCGTTGGATGCAAATGGGCGTACTTCCCATACTACCTCATACAATTAAAACTTCGAACGCTCAACCCAATGAACAAATTTTGAGACTCATGCAGAGTTTGGGCATTGACAGCACAAAAACAAGAGAGGTAACATCCTAATCTTTACCATTTTTCTACATCTCCCTTTTTTATGTATTCGCTCGATACAAAATTCAATAATATATACAGAGTGAGTCTAATTTATCGCGGAAATGCTAATAAGGAGAGGCGAGTAAATCATCACTATTAATATTAATAGGATATTCTCGATGGTCGAATCTATCTGCGTATTGTTCCGAGCTAACTCCTGCAACTAAATCCTGAATGGTTTCTGGAACGTTTATTTCAGTGGATATATATTTCAATATATAAAATAGAACTAAGTCTTTGCCAATCAATTTAAGAGCGTTTCCTTAGTGGGAAGCGGCAAAATTAAACACCAAATGTACTATCTCTAATATATTTCCGAGCTTTCGAATACTTATGTATTCATGGAGACTGAAATTATGGTCAAGTACAATATAAAAATACGTATAGGATTTATCAAAAGATATATATATATATATATATATATATATATATATATATATATATATATATATATATATATATATATATATGAATACAGAGTGAGTCATGAGAAACTTCTACCATATAGAGTTCTTCAGGGAGGATATCGTGTGGCAAATGATTTTCAAACTACTTAAATGATAAATGAAAACGACGATGTACATAGATGAACAATCGATCAACGCTTTATAGGACAATATTTACAGATGAAGTCCAGTTTACAAGTGCCTGGATAAATAATTCTCATAATTCACATATGTGGGCAGAAGAAAATCAGAAATGCTATTCGAGAACTTCGTTTCCAGTTAAGTTTTCGGTTAACTTGTGGATTGGTGTTATAAATGACAAATTAGTAAGTCCTTACTTTTTTGATAGTCCTTTAAGAGGATAGGTCTATTTGGACCTTCTACAAAATATTGTACCGAACTTTCTTGCCGACGCGAACGTTGTTATCCGAGGGATTTATTTTCAGAGTGATGAAGCATCTCCCCACTTTTTACTGTCATTGAAACAACATCTAAATAATGTTTGTGATAACAGGTGAATAGGAAGTGAAGGTCCTATTTCATTGCCTTCACCATCCCCTGATTTCAATCCCGTTGATTATCTTAGGTACTTGGGGATGATTGCAGTAAATAGTTTACATAGAGAATATTAATAACCGCCAACAATTGATTGGTAGAATTGTACATTTTTGTAATACTATTAGAAACGATCCCCAGAATATCCGTATACAGCAATTAACAATTCGGCAACAAAAATGTGGTCTGGGTTCCGAGAATCTACTTTTAATCATTTTCAGTTTGTTGCTGTTATAGTATTTTTTCCATTTCTTATCTATGCGGCTTAATTACATAATTTTAGTTATTGCTTTAAAATTGTTGCACTTTATTGTTATTAGTTGCTGTTTTTTGTTGTTTGGTATTTATAGTTATTGTAATTTGTTTCATTTTATCATTTCAAATAAAATACTTGAAATTTATAACATTTGCTTGAATTTATACCTTATTATGTAATACGTCATTATGGTTGTTCTATGTTTGATAAGATTTGATCGTTCAGTAAAAATTCAATAAAACTGCGACAACATTGTCCTTTTCATTGGTTATTGATGTAGTTTGGAAATTACTTATTGCTTCAAAAAAATATTATACATGATGCAATAATCAATACAAATCCCAAAGCCGGTCCTGGAATTTCTAAAGTTAGATAGTAGCAGTCGAATACTTCATGTACTGTTTCATGAAAAAATTTAAAAAATAAAATGAGCTGTGTAAACACTATAGCCAATTGAAATTTATGTTCAATATCACAAATCACCCTGTGATATAATAGAGAAGAGGAGTTGACACTTTTTAGTATCGACATATGGTAGAAGTATGTAAAGTTCCTCATGACTCGCTCTGTATAAATCTATTCATGATATTCATATTAAATCATACTAAACCAATCTTTTATAATATAGTAGAAAATAGTATGTTAAGAATAATTTCAATAAATGTAATATTTATTTTAAATTAAAAAATTTCAAGGACACCCTTCAAATGTTATACCAATAATCACTTTTGAAAATGAAATTTAGCGACCCAAATAATATACCACAATGGAAGCAAATTTGTTTATCGTATGCATCAATCAGAATAATATATGTAGATAGATTTCAGTTGTAAAATATGCAAGTAAGAAAACTACCCAAATGGACAGAATATATATATATATATATATATATTTTTTTTTTCACCCATAATCGACTTGACAAAGATTAAGTATTTTTATTTCTAAATTCGTAGATATTCGTCCATCCTTTTGCAGATGAATAGTCTTGGTTTTGGGTGGCTTCCAATTGCTTTTTTAATTGATAGTATTTTTGATATCCTGATCTAATTTCATTTAGTCTATATATTTTATATATTTGAATTATTTTTATTTTTTATCCCTTGAATATCAATAATAAAATTATCAAAACGAAAAAATTGAAATTCAAATGGTGGAACACATACTAAAGAGAATGTCAGTTTTTGATTCCATATAAAACAATCTTGGCCCTACCATTTATTCATCGAATATTACATTGAAACAAATATGAATATATCGTATTCACCACCAAAATCTATTGTTTCCCTTCCATCTAAGTGTTATCTTCCGTATGCATTTTTAGCCACCCGATTAAGGTATGTTACAGACCATATATAAAATCAGACCGTATGTGGTTTAGGTCGTATACATACGGTCTAAATTGGGCTGATCGCATGTAAAAAATATGTTATTTCATAGACCGTTTATATACGGACTATTGTGATTTAAGCCGTATGCTCGATTGCAGTGTTTCCAAGCACGTGGACAATTTACCGCTTTTTTGCTGTTGTTAAGTATTTTAGTAGCAGTACTTGTTTCAATCCCGTGAATGAAGAAGGTTTCGATGCTGGAAACCCATGTTCGGAAAATAGTGGCAATTTTTGCAGTAGAAACAGAAACATAGCAATGGCAAGAAAAACTGCTCATGATGGATTACAACTACAGGCAAAAACGAATGAAAGTAATATCAAATAGCAACCATCCGAAACCGAAAATCGGATCAACAACTGTAAGAATTCCTGTTCCTGACGTCGATCGAGGCAGAGGAGATGCTAGGTCAGTTTTAGCTGTAGTACTGGAAGCCACAGGAAGATGGGCTTTACCGCTTGGGAACAAAACATGGAGTGATTTCAAAATACTATGGCCGTCCAGTATTTAGAACGTGCCCTGCGAACATTTTGAAAACTGCAGAAGTTTCCAAAGACAAGGAAATCCCTCTTAGATCGGTGGCTACTGCTCAATCGACAGGACATGGACAAGGTTTTAAAAAATGTTATTGTAAGGGTAAATGTCAATCAAAGAAATGTGCTTGTCCAAAAGGTAATGTATTATGTAATTCTAAATGCCATAATAGCTTAAGTTGTACAAACAAATAAAAAAAATGAAATGTTCTGATTTTTATTCTTTACGTACGTGTTTTTATGTATAACAGTTCATTAAAAGACAAGCTTTTTCCACATATAGACTAATATCCTCAGTCCTTTTCTATACGGACTAGTCCTTTTATAAATGGTCTATTTTTCATAAATGGTCTGTAACAGATACATCAATACCCGAATCCAAATAGAAATAAATCATTCAAATTTCGAAAACTATTATTAAAAAAAATATATAACATTGATTATTTGCTTTGTTTACAGTCATTACGCCTAGCTAGCTACGACCACCATGCTGCCATCTATTATCTCCTCCTAGACAAACTGAGAAGTCAGTTAGTAGGTGGTGATAACCAAACAGGAGTTCGTGAAGCTCAAAGACGAAGACCGTCGAATGTAGCTGAACAAGCGATGAGGAAGATCTGCCGAGCAAGTACCACAGAAGACTGTCGTAGATTACTTCACAACACTTCTGCTGCTGCGCCCACTGCAAGCAACAGCAGAATATGCACTAAAGGATCAAGAACCTGCGATTCGCCTCCCTCGCACGGAATAGACGCTGCTAAGTTATTAGCAGCGACGAATAGTGAGGACGCTTTGAAGATTTTGAATCAAGCTAGTACTAAAACTGTGTTTAGCATGTGTAGCGAGGCAACTAAATTAATGTCTACTTTGCAGATGTCTGCTATACCGTCACCTTCTGTTGATAATACAGGTTTTAAAGAGTATAACCATCAAGGCCATGGGATACCATATTTAAATGCTGGGAGCTGTCTACCATCACTCGACATTCTTGAATCCAAAGGGTCCATCGGGAGGTTTTCAACAAAGTAAGCTCTAGAGTAGTAATTGAGACTTTTTATGTGGATTAAGATATTTTGACAACATTAAATATTTTTTACAAGTCTACACACGATATTTGATTTTATCTTGTTTTACTGTATTTTACTTTGATCTTACATTGAGTTATGTGGATACAGATTTGTCTGCTCATATTTAGAAACTGAAATTCACTTTTTCAGCCGTATATTCCTTCTCACTACGATAGCAACATAATAGTTGAAAAATATCTCTTTAAACTTAATTAAATTTTTGAAAGACGGTATATATGCGAAGAATAAGAAAACAAAAGTATATAACAACATAAGGGCAAAATATATGAAAAACTGGAAGTAATAGAACTACACTTTGTAAACAAACATATCAGGAGCTTCTATTAAACGCGAGACTAATCAGCACTATTTAATCATGTAGGGTGAAGATAAAGAAATTCAATGAGTAATACGAGGGTTACTACGTAAGTTCTTAGATATGGCAGCACTGATGTAAATATGTTAAAAACTACATTGCTATCATAACGTTTAACGTTTTTAATGGTGAAAGTACTCAGAACGTGTTATCATACAAGTGCTATTTTAACTACTTATAGATAGTTCAAACATTCATCTTGGTCTAAAAATGGAATTAAATCGGAAACATTTGTGGTCTCACTTCCCTACAGGACGAATTTCGTGAAGCTCGTGGAAAATCTGTTGTTGTACCAAGAAACAACGATGCTGGGCTTAAACTGATATTGCAAAATCGTCATGACATACCGTGCAGTTGAGGCGTACTTAGGCATATATTCAATATTGCATGAACATTTGGCTGTGATAACGATGGTTCGCGAGCCAAATCCAACAAAAGTTGTTCGTGCTCGAGGTACTTCCAAGCAAATGGTTTCCTGTATTTCCGGAAAAACTGAACATGTCACCAACGTTCCATTAGAGCAACGTAAAACGGTCTATTCTGAATGGTACGCTAGTATTCGAAGAAATCGGGGAAACCAATCCCAAAAGACGAATCATTTTGCACTACGACAATACGAGCTCTCACACATCTGTTCAAACAAAAACGTTTTTGAAGAGTTAAAACATCGAATTGATCGGCCATCTGCCGTTGTTTGGGACCCAAATCTTCTTTCTCCCGCAGATCAAAAATAAATTGCGATGGATGGATGAACTGTTTTCTACACCTGAAGAAACGGTTAATGCGTTTAAATCACATATTTTGCAGGTACCTCAATCGGAATGGATCAATCGTATGCAAAAGTGTATTGATCTTAATGGAGACTATTTTGTAAAACAATAAAGACATATCCGATTATAAACATTTGTTTTTATTTGTCTATCTCAAAACTTAGATAGCTGGACACAGCAATGCAAAGAAATATCGAATTAAGAAGAGAAACAAATGGAGAGCGAAAGAGGGTCACTTCTCTAGCTAGATTACGAAAAGCATTGGATGATATCAAGAATATTTTTTGTACTAGATTATGACTATTTTTAAAATTACTATCCAAGCTCCAAGAACAAAACCAGTATCAAATATATTATGCCATTTGAGTTACTGAAATTCTTTTTCGAATCGTAGTTCTATCTAAATTTTTCTTAGGTGAGATGCCAACTTAACTGAGTTATATAATGTTTGAAATGTTATTTTGGAGAAAATCAATTAATTAATTAACATTTTAGTACTCTCTTAAGAATCATTATGAATAAGAAAAATCTGGCATTCGGGAAAGTTACTCAATATATCTCTTTCACTTTGATTTCTAACTGATATTTTTATCGTGTGATTCAATTTTTTCAATTCTAAAAGCGTGATATGGAGTGTAGAATTAATAACAAATCTTAAATGACTGTGTTTATGTAGTAATTATCGAGAACAATTTCAATCGAACAAATTATAATTTATGTTTTATTTTCAGTTATAAAAGTGCAGAAATTCAAACCCAATACTCCAGTTCGACGGACGAAGGTGTTGAAACTGATCTCGAAGATCACCCACCTCGGTTAAGCTACACTTCATCGAATTCATCAAGCGGCGTTATGACCAATTTCAATACATCGAAAAGTCTCAGTCAAAATTTAAGCTGTGATAGTAATTTTGAAAGTTTGGAGTATCCATTATCCGAATCCAGCGAATTAGCTAGTAGCTTACCTAGCTGCACCTCAACAGAAAAAAAACCCGAACCCGTGTTAACATCAGCCAATGCTCTGTCCACACACTATTCGTTAACAACGAAACCGATTTTTCATAAGCATAATCCGCTATCGCACATATCCAGCTTCAAAACGACTAGAGGAATTACTAGATCTCCTGTCGACTTCAGAGAGGGTAGAAGAGCTAGTGACGGACTAGTTGCTCAACAAGCAACAGATACTGGTAAAGTGGTGGCGTTCAATTCACAAAAGTTTACTGAGAAACGTAAAGCCAAAGGTAACATCATTTATTTATTTGCATCTTTCTAATTTAATGATTACTATGTAATATCTCTAATCCCTATATAGTCTCCATCCATATCCGTAAATATTAAATATCTACAGGATCTTACAAAACAAACTCATCTAACGAAGACATGTTAAACATCATGATTCGATTCTATGCGGGTTCATTTGAAATGATTTGGGGAAAAACGTGGCACACCTGCTGTAACTTGTATATTTATAGAAACTAACCTGGAAAGAGACAGTAGAATACACTATAGGTCAAGCGATTGTCTAAGCAAGAATCGGTGTAGGTTACCCTCAGAGAGGAAAGGTGTCGCCGTTATTCTTGTAAATGTTGCAGGAAAGATATCAGGCGTTCCTTAATATTCTCAACAAATAATAAAGAGAAACTTACAGTTAATGCGCAGAAAGCGCATGCGATTATCTTCACTTTAGAATTAACACTATTAGGTCTATAAACTATAAACCAGTGCAAGGTTTTAACGGAAATTGCATGCGCCAAAGATATAGAATAATACCCTGAGGTATATTTCAACCGACCTATTAACAACCTTATAAAAAACGCAAAAGTCCAAAAAAAGTGTCCATATCCGAGGCGTTCTAGTTATTTGTTTTATAGAAATTAGGCTGCTAATCTGGTTCCCAACGAACTTGGGACCGGCAACAGTACCACAGTACCACAGATGATCTTATTAAATACCTGCAAATAATACAACAGAGAATTAAATTCAAGTTCCCTAGACGGTGAAGACGAAGTAAGCCAGTACATAGACAAGAATGAATGATACGAATGTACTACAACAATCAGACCTATAATGACCTATACATCAGACAACAAGGTCAGAAATATCAAAAACGAAACAAATTGTAGAGACCACGGAAATGAAAATTCTCACAAATCTCAGGAGAAACACTACGAGATCGTGAAAGAATCGAAACCCTCAGATGATCATGTGACGTAGATAACATTAATGAATGGATATCACAGCATAAGAAACAATGGAACCAACATATAAGTCGAATGACAGACAATGGACTGATAAAAATAACAAGAGAAACACCTCCAATTGGATTACGAAGTAGAGGTCGACCACGAAAGAGGTGCAATGATATCCTAAAGCCAGGATGAGAAAAGACATCGAAGAAGGAATAGGCGATAGACCTATTATGGAAGAAAGAAGAAAAGTATCTACGCATTTTCGCACTAGGCGAAGCTAGATCTATAATGCACATATTAATATATAATCAGCAACACATAAGTCAAACGCATAATGCAAATTAAAGATAACTATTGCAGAGCTGAAAATAGCATAACCTATAAATGCAACAGTTACGAAATAAATCTTAAACAACAAATTTAAAATAACTATAGCAGGTACTGGAAGAGAGTTGCACCCATACAGGTGGAAGCTACTCAGTATACGAACGGTTTAACGACATAGTGGCCTCTAAATATACTGGGTAACCGTAGCCACGATGACCTGGGCACGAGAGTCGAAAGTGTAATTAAAAGCTAGACTAAATGACCAAACAACATGCCAATGACATTCGTTGGATTAGAGCCCTTATACGGCAATGGAAAATCAGAAATTTGTGAAGAACAACTCTAAATTATGATTGAGGAATCACCAGGTTAAAGAAAAAGTTGATATTACATCCATCATTAAAATTTACAGTAGGTCTGAAAACTGGATATAAGAAAAAAATCAAAATTTCCAGGTACTTTGGATACATTCTATATCACTGCGACAGTTTATCAAACGTGCAGTTCTCAGTATTAAGCTTAGGAAATCTATGACAAGGAAGTACATGAAGTGCTTAAGCTTCCTAAAGCCTGTACTATACGATGCATCCAACGTTTGCGCCAACATTCGCGTTCCGACGTTGGCTGAACATTGATTGAAGGCTGGAACTTTACCTAAACTTAGCTGTAGAAATGAAAATGTTGCAAAAAATTATGCTAAGCTAGATGAAACTGGCACTTTTATTTTCCATACAAAACATGTAGCTTTCACAGGCAAGAGGACAAGAAGTGTGTATAGTTGTACAACAAGTGTTGGTTCAAACTTCGTCCAATGTTGGGTACTCCTTTGACCTGGGTCAAGAAAACCGACTTTCCATATTTGTTGAAATCACATTAACATTTTTAGTAAATTCAAACTTATATTTTTCCGCGATAGCGCGTATTCGGACCGAATGTGGCCGAAAATCTACCGATCAGCTTAAACGCTCCAGATTTTTATTCAACAAGAATACTAGTTTGTATGATATAGTTCTTGTATGGTAGGCAAGTGAAACTTGTTGCACTGATTGCCGACAATTCTTAATATTTTGCATATATTAGTTATCTTTTGTAGTTATAGTGTATAATTAGTGGAAGAAGTGATAATTTGCTATTGGTGAATCACGCAGTGGCTTCTTTTTTGTTATAATTATAAATATCATTGTTGACAGTTCTTGAGAAACGCAGCGTTACCAACCCGTCTACGTTAAGTGATCCGTAATTGTAATTATTAAGCATTTTTTATTTTTATTTTATTTATATTTTCTTCATTTATTTTATGTTCCGGTGATATCCGATGGTCCCTCGATTTTTAATTGATTAAACCGCGATTGAAAGGATTGTGCGAGTTGTTACCAGCATCCAAAACATCTTTAATCGTACAATACTAATTGTAGAATATTCCATTAAAAAATACACCATCAAATATTTCAGAATATAAAATGTTTGGTATATTTGAAATGCGTATTTATATTATTTCAGGAGTATTGGATATGCACCTAGTTCAACGCGAGAATCAAAGACTGCAACCGCAACACCCAGTAACGGTAAGGGAAATATCCGAAGAGGTAACACCAAGACAAAATCAATACCTGCAACCGAGACCTAACAAACGAATTAGTTTACCTGATAACTTTAATTATACAAATCCAGGAGTAGAAACTGTTCAACTGCAAACCGCCATGCAACATAGGTAAAACGTGTTTTCGCTGTACATAGATTATCTTGAGTCCAAAATTAGAATTATCTCTTTTAAAAATACATTACTCTTCAAGGAACTCCATTGTGTAACAAAAAAAGTAGGTCATAAGTTGACCCACATATTAGAGGACCAAAAATAACTCGACTGTACATAATTCACCTTAATGTAAATTTTTTTAAGAAGGTAAAGTCCTTGATGTACAAAGTGAAAATCAATTTTCACCAATATTTAATGAAATGTTTTCCATTTTATAATGAAAATGGATACACTTCATATAAAAACGAAGAAATTTGTATATCCCATAAAGCTTTTTGGGCTTTATAAATCCCCAAATATTTTTATGTATTAAAATTAAGTTGTGACATCAATATAACCCTTTCAAAATGTTTTTGTCTTTTATCACTCCATCGAATTATCAGTTTTTATTCTTTGTTGACTTTTGAAAACCTGTTGAACAGTTACATGCGGCTATGATTTTTTTTCTTATTTATTTGATTTATTTTCAACGATAGGGTGTATATTCTTAATTACTTAATTTATTGATAAATTATCTTTCCTACTAACTCATTTAAATTATTCAGACGTTTACACCAAGTACTCTAAACTATTTACTATTCACTAAACTATACACACGAAGACTTATCTAATTATTAACATATTAATTTATTTAAATACACCGCTTACTTATCTATACGATGTGTTCGTAATGGCATCAGATTATTTACTGACTTACTCGCAGATAAACAAGCATCTATTTATACAAAACGAATTTCTCGATCTTTTCAGTTCTAGAATGTAAACAAGAAAATGACTTCTATAAATTGATTCTATAAAAACGGACATAGCATACTATGAATGAGCTAAAAAAAACAATACGGTTAATGGAAGGACGATTCTGGTTCAGTGCATTGAAAGTTTGAACGTATATGAATTTAATTTGGAATGAATTTTGAAGAACTGGGCAGAAACGACAACGTTATAATTACAGATCGTATCAATGAAATGAAGGAGATAGTACGAAGACTACCGAATGGAACGGAAACAATAAACACCAGCATAACGGAATTTAGATTATATTTATAGATATTTAGGGTATGAAATTCACATTGGGAGAGTCAACTAGATTTGTGAAAGATAAAATTGCATCGTTTACGGATGGTCTCTGTGCAAAAAAGATTTTGGAGACCTCGTATAAAAAAATATTGTAGTAGGCGACGTCCATTAACAAGATGGTACAATATTGATAGAATGCAATCGAACTGGATGAATGCTGCACAGAATCGACACAGATGGTTTCAATTACGGCAGGCTTATGTCTAGCTGTTGCCTATATCTATAATATAAAAATGAATCGCTGAATGTAAGCGCAAATCTCTATAGTTTATCTATACTGCGCATGCTTGTAAATGCGCAGAATCGAGCTGGAACCTCGGAGGATAGAGAAATCGTTGTCTTCCTTAGTCGGAACAGCTTCCACTTAGAGAAACTGTCCTTACCGAAGATTTACATATGTGAGCTGAACCAATTTCGCTTTTTTTATAATATTCTTTGAAGTACGAGGATGGTTCTTACGGAACGAAAAAATTTTAAAAATTGCCTGAAAAGGTCTAAAGCAATACTTTTCTATTTTTTATAATATAATCAAATATTAATGGAGAGGTTCAGGGAAGGCAAAAAAACATTGACAAACGTCATTGTCACGTTTGTCAATATTCATACGATGGTGACATTAGTCAAACACGAATTATCTGTGGTAAAATGTGTTAAAATAAAATATAAAACCCACATATCTCTATAAAATTGAAAGTGCTGTGTACTTTGTGAGTCATTTATACTCGACATGCCTTCCTATAAGGTGGCGGACAAATTTATGCAGAAGAACCCGAAATGCAACGCATCAAATCAATTGTCAATTGATGCATTTGTTGCTATTGGACCTATGAACTTACTGAATAACGTAATAGAAATGTTCATATTGGAAGGAAAGTATAAAGGAGAAAACATTGTTTTGATACCCTGCATCCTGATGATTACGACTGACGTATCATTTGAATTTAAATGACTGCAGTTTCCAATACGGCTTGCTTCCGCAAGAAGTAAGAATAGCAGAATAAGTATTTAAAAAATCTAAAGAATCGACGGTTAGGCGGTACGAAATTCGCCGGGGCAGCTAGTGATATTATAAAAAATCGATTTTAATATTTTTTATTAAGGGTTGTAACTTTTTGGTGTAAGGCAAATTATATTCGATCGAGTTATTTTACACTCTAGTAATTGGAGTTCAATTTGTGACAAACTTTCTTGTTACACCTGTATAATATGAAATCTGAGGATTTCCACTAAAAAATTTTATTTTGATTAAATATCAAATTAAATTTTAATCTATTCAACACAGATCTAAAAAGATCTTTAACGTTTTAACAGCTGGTTTTCAAATGTTTCCGGATGCTTTTGAAAATGATAGTTGAATTGGTTTCCACTAAATTTTGGGACAATCATTTCTAAATAGTCTGTGCTCTTCGGATGTATTTCTACTTCGTCTTTTTCATTTTCAAAAAAAATTCTGTATACTGCATCGCAACGTCAAAAGTCAATACAAATATGAAAACTCTCATTGAAGAACAGTCAGTAAATAATGGTAATTTACTCCTGTTTGCTATACTGCCACCAACACAATGTGCTGTAAAAAACGACAAATACTTCTAGATAACCTATCACTTGTTTACTCATTGCATCTATTCTTCATTTGCTTTTTTCCACTATAAATGATATTCTTCTGCCAGTTTTTCAGTTTATTTTGTTTTTTTTTATTAATAACCCAGCGCTGTGGATTTTATTATTGCTATGTCAATTCTTTGTTACCCTTCTTTAAATTTTTATTCTTCGCGTTTGTAATTATAACTATAGCAATTCTGTTTCGTCACTCTCCTTTTAGTTTCAAGTTCCATGTACCTTATGGCTTTTTGTTTCGTTACTTTATTTATATATTATTAATTGTTGTGCTATCCTCTTGAGCTTCTTTTTTTCCGTCTCTTGAATAGTACGTTACCTCAAAAGCACAGAAAGCTTCACGATTAACTCCGCTTTCTCTCATAATTCTTTTTAAATCTATTTCAAAGAATAAGATGGGCTCACATGTACATCGCTGGATGTAAACCTCATCAAGACATAAAAAATGCTATAAAACTTAGCACGAGTGAACAAATCAACTAGAAGAAGAGTTTTTGTCGTAATATTATTTTAATTTATTTCTTCTTTTTCAGATTACTACAACAAAAGAGACAAATCCTACAAAAACAATGCGCTCTATCACACCAAACAACACCAGTGCCTACTTTAGACACAACTCATTCGTTGTCAAGGCGACAAATGTTGAGACAAGCAAGTTACAAAATAGCTCAACAGCAACCCGTCTTACCGCCTTTACCTTTGTCGGAAAGCGAAAGCAAGGATCTGATGGCTTTTCAAGCTTTAGTGGAAGGTTCAGGAGAAACATGGAGCGTTACTAATAATTGTCCATTGTCCGAACCAGTATCACTGCCAACGCCATCTTGGCAAACTACGAGTGCTACTTGGAATCAGGTACCCCAGCGTTTGTAGTGAGCAGTGTTCAGTTTTTAAACATTAGATTAGAAGATAGAGATACTAGTTTTCTACAAACATCAACGGTTCACCAGAATTAAATTTTATTAATTAATTGTTTAATAAGACTATAGGTACATTTCTATCTTCTAACAAAGTGAATTTAGTGCTTAGTTCTATAGGCATTACGAAAGCTTTTTAATTAGAATATCACAAATACTTTGTTTTTTAATTTCTTGTTTATACTTTTGTTTTTGGTTGTAGTAGATTCTTTTTAAAGACAAAAATAAACTGGAAGATTGGAAAGTTAAAAATAATGTTCGAACAATAATTTGTAAAGTTAAAACTCTAAGATCAACTGCTACAACGGTTTGTAAAGTTTTTGTAACTCGAATTGATTATGTAATACGAATAGATTATTCAGTATTTATTTTGGAAGAACTAATGTTCAGCAAGATGATGTATTGAACAATATACAATAATAAAGATTGAAGGCGGTTATTCACTAGGTGGTACCTGCTTGACCCTAGTTTAAGTACTGGTACTAGTAGTCAATTTTGTAAAATTTTGCGATGAGTAGATATCATTGTTAGTTCGGCGAGAATGCATGTCATATTGGTGGAATTCGTTGAGTCAGAAATAATGATACTATTAAGGCTTTGGCAAGATCAGTTATAGCTTATTCAATTGAACTCCATAGAGTATTGTAGTTATGCAAAAACTTGCCATTTGTGTATATGCAAACCAATTGTGTTTGCGTACATTGACATTTCTTTTACTTTGGGTGAAGTTTCAAAATGTTGCGATTTTATTTCTTTAAATTCGTTGTAGAAATGCCTTTAAAAACTCCGATGGGATACGTTTCCAGGCATCATGGACCTTGTTTTTATTTTTGCACAAATATGAATTGTTTCAATGCAATTCTGAATTTAATGTGAATAGTATATAGTAAAATCGTAGGACTGATAAACTAAAATTGCGAATAATTAAAAAAAATTATAATTTACAGAAAGTATAAAAGTAACTTGTGTAAGTGTAAATTATTATACAGAGTGTATCACATAAGAACCGATACAGAGCAGAGGTGTATAAAAGAGACCAAAACAATGACAATAGGGGACCATTTACCTCTATACCAAGTTGTATTACTAACGAGCTATAGGACCTCAAAGTGTGGTCCAAAATTTCGAGAAATTTAATTTTTTCGTAACACTTTACTCTATAATACCAAACTGGTACTGATACTCGTTTTTTTTATTACCGACTTATCGCACAGCAAATAGTTTTGCTGGGAAACTTTCACCTCCACTGCGGGTTCCTAAGTCGCGGTGGGGTTGGACGGATTGTATGTCCTCTGTTAGTCGCTTTTATCTGAACTCCGCTCATTAATCATTATGGCACCATTAACAAATATTTCTTCATAATGATGAGCTGCCTTTCTTGTGATTCCTTCTTCTCTGTTTTGCTCCCTACGTCTCCCTTCCCCTGCTGCATGCAGGGATGAAGAGTTCGGGTCTATCTATTATCTTCTAATGTTGCTGTGTGTTTGGACCTCTTTGTTTACTGTCCTGTTCCTTTCTTTTTAGAATTTTTTTCACCATACTCTCAACAGCTTTCCATTTAAAATCTGCTTCCATCATGATCTGCACTATATTTTCTGGTCGTAACTCAGCTCTTACTGTTATTTCAGACAAGTTTCTAATATCCGCCCACGCAGGACATTTGAAAATTGTGTGCTCTGCATTATCTATCTCCGAGCTACAGTATAGGCAGATGTCATTTTCAGCTTTACCTATTCTCCTAACATAACTTTGGAAGGAGCCATAGGCTGTCATTGTTTGGGTCAAATAGTATCCAATTTCACCACAGGATCTCTCATACCACGGCGTAATATCTGGTAGCAGTTTGTGAAGCCACACGTCCTTGTCGCTGGCGTTCCATCTATTTTGCCATTTCTGTACCGTTTCTTTTCGAAGAGCCTTTTTCTCACCTGCTGTCATTCCTATCGCTCTCGATCTCTCTTCAACTAGAAGATCTATAGGTATTATTCGTGCAAGTACTCTTGCAGCCTCGGTTGAGATAGTACGATAGCCCCTGCATATTCTCAGCGCTACTCTTCTTTGTACTCGGCTGGCTAAGGTGTTATATTTGTTAATCTCTAGAACACTACCCCAGATTGGAGCTGCGTATAAAAGTATAGATTCCGCCACGCACCCCAGAATCCTCCTTTTTGCTTCACATGGGCCTCTCATATTAGGCATTAGACGACTGAGAGCAGAAACTGTAACGTTCGCCTTGTTACTCACATATCTGAGGTGTTCAGTGAACTTGAGCCTTCTGTCTATGATTACACCTAGGTATTTCATATGGTTCTTTGGGTGAATGGCGAGTCCTCCGATCTTAAGTTCTATTGGGCCATTACGTTTCTTCCCAACTATCATCACAGCTTCTGTTTTCTCTGGAGCTATCTTAAGTCCAACTGACCTCATCCAAGCTTCTATTTCTTCCAGAGCATCATTACACCTTTCCATTAGAACTTGTTCTGTTTTGGCTTTGATCATGACTGCGAGATCATCTGCATAGGCCACTGTCGATACTTCTTCCATTAGCCCTAAGTTTAAAACCCCATCATAGATAATGTTCCACAGCAAAGGGCCCATAACACTACCTTGTGGCACTCCAGCTGTAATGGGTACCATCTCATCCTCCTCTATACAGAGAGACCTGCTAGAAAGATAACTGCTCACCATTCTTAGGATGTAAGGAGATATGTCCCTCCTCTCCAGTTCACCTATTATCTGCTGTCAGTCTGCTGTGTTAAACGCATTTTGAACATCCACTGTAACAAGTGCACACAATTGTCTATTTCTAAAGGTCTTCCGCAGCTCTTCTCTCGCAAAGTTGCAAACACTTTCTATGGCATTTACTGTAGACATACCCTTTCGAAAACCAAATTGCCTGTTGGAAAGATTTTGCTTGTGTTCAAGCTCTTTGCGTATCCTTTCTGATAGTAAGTGTTCTAGGAGTTTCCCTAAGGTGTCCAGTAAGCATAAGGGTCTAAAGGATGATGAGCTAGGCCCGTCCTTATTAGGTTTCCGTAGTAGTACCAGCTCAGCCATTTTCCAGCAAGTAGGGAAGAGGCCCTCTCTAAGAAACGTGTTGAACATTTTCAGTAAGTATTCGGGTGCTAGTTTGACTACCTCTGAAGGGATGTCATCTGGACCTGCCGCTTTACCTGGTTTCAATTTATTTGCTGCCTCTTTAAGTTCTTCTGTGGTGAACAGGTCAAAAGTTACAGCAACGTACTTCTTCCAAGTAACCTCTTGGTGCTGCGGGAATAAAGCATTTACCACTTCCTTCTTCTTTTCAGGATCTATTTTTGTGTATACTGGGATATACTGATACTCTTTATGAAAATGTTAATGGCATTAATTAATGGTGAGTAAAAAGCAATCGAACCATTCTGGGGGGTTAATTAGAGGTGAGATAAATTTGAAATTTCACAGAAGTTTTTTATATGTCAATAGGTTTAAAAAATTCTATTTTCATGCTATGGATAATTTTATTTAATAAAACTTTGTCATTTTCAAGTTAAAGACGAAAAATCAAAGATGTGTTTTCAATATTTTATTATATTATTTATTATTTATTTATATTCCTAGTGATTGAAACGTTATAATTTTTTCTCATTCAGCGAACAAGAAAACTGAAGAAGAAGCGTGGAAGAACATCAGAGAAGGTTTCGTAATCAAGTGGTTATTCACAAATAAACATTTTCTAATATTGAAAGATAGGCTCAAGAAACTGGAAAGTGTTAAAAATAATGTTAATCGAGAACATACTATTCAAATGACTTTGCGAAATAAAGAATTTATTTCGGATACCATTGACGCTCAACAGCATTTTAGCACTAGAACATATCAAGCTCAAAAAGTGTGTCACCTCGAGATTGGTTCAGCGAGTAAATCTCTAAAATCAACAAGGTAATTAAATGTTAAAAACTACAAGTAGAAACGAATGGAAGGGTATAGTGAAAATGGCATCATGAAAAGTCGAGACAATATTGGCAATTGGAAAAATGGAGGAAATTGCAAAAGAAATGTTGAAATAGAAAATAGACATATTGGCACTTCAAGATATACAACGAAAGGGACTATCACACATAAGCAAAAAATACTGTTATATTATAGGGAATGTAGACAAGGAAAGTATGGTTTTATGACAAATTATAAGTAATATGAAAATATTTAATATTTATGCACCGACAGAGGATGCAAAAGATGAAGATAGAGATGAAAAAGAAACTGCTTGAGTTATGTGAATGAGTTGCAAGACATGATACAATAATTATTATAGGAGATATGAATGCCAAAACAAGGAAAATAATACTAGTATTGCGCGCAAGTACACCTTACATGAAACAACTATTTTATCATTATTTGTTATTAATTCAACCGAAGAACTCAACATGTATATTAGCAGCAATAGTTTTAAGCATAAGAAAGATCATAAAATGACGTGGATGATACCAAAGACTACGATAGGAAACCTAACAGATCATGTCTGAATAACAAAAAGAAAATTAAAGGTGATACAAGATGTATGATCATAAAAAAAGCTAGAGACTGATCATCATTTCATAATAAAATGAAATTGAGAATGGTCAATATAATGAATAAGACAATGCAGTGAATTAAATGTGTAGAAACTAAAAGAAATGTGGACGACTACGGAGAAGAAAGAGATTAAGATTAACGTAAAAACTGCGGTAGAGGAAGTTTTTTGTAGAAAAGATACAAGAAATCATAATAAATGAGTTGACCAGGATTGTACCATAAAAATTAAAAAGAAAAAAGGAGCCGAAGTAAAATGGCTTCGAACTATGCAACAATCAGATTATGATTAATATATACAAATAACAAAAAATAGCTAATGAAATGAAAACAAGGATAATTAAATGATAGAAATATGTCACTTTTATACCACATGTAGCTTGTCGGATTGGCAACTTGTGTCCTTTGAC
Organism: Diorhabda sublineata; assembly: GCF_026230105.1. Taxonomy (NCBI): domain Eukaryota; kingdom Metazoa; phylum Arthropoda; class Insecta; order Coleoptera; family Chrysomelidae; genus Diorhabda; species Diorhabda sublineata. The sequence continues at coordinate 11,071,334 of NC_079484.1, forward strand.
CTGAAAATATTAGGTTTTCATACCCATTATTCAAAACTAATAATTAGTTATTACGAGACAAGTACTGCGTAGTGAGTGGCCGCTTTAGAATTGTTCAAAGTAATGATAAAAATCATGAAAATGATTAGTTATCACATCACTTCTCCTCGTTTCTAGTTTAAATATAAGTGTGTGGTTATTTTTAGTTTCTGATACCAATACTATGTCAATACCATGCTTTTAAAATAAGTTTGAAGGGATAGTTTGATATGGAACTAACAGTTCGTTTACTGTCAATAAAAGTACAATACAGCAAAATTTATATTGTATAAACAATTACCATTTTAAGGTTGATTTTGTTATAAGAGTTTTTATTATTTGACGTGATACGATTGATCCCCATCCACATTAAATAACTCTCATCCTACCAAACATATTTTCCTTATTTTTGCATTATTATCCTTTGATAAGTTCCTTGACAATCTTTAATTTGCTCATCGTTAAGCCGTCCGACAGTAATGTACAATAGCTTGAATATTTTCTAGGTATACAGAATTTATGAGAATATGAACGACACATTATCTACTAAAAAATTATCCGTATAAGTCTCTAGCAACCATAAGGTATTTTTTTATTCGATATTTAAACCAGATTGTTATTTGGCCGTTGGGTTCTACGTTATATATTACCTATCTATCTATTCTTTAAAAACGGATATTACCATTTATTGATATTAGTTTAAATTCAAATATCGCACTTTTATTTCCATGGTGCAACATCTCAAAAAGAATTAAAATTTACATTTTCTGTCGAATATATACTTTAAGATGTTTGCAGTATTTAATAGTGCCATATCATCAGTACTAACAGATTCCGCGTGAGGCACTATTAGAATGAATTACTGTCATCTCATTTCGCCGAAAGTTGTTTCACAGTCTGTAGTGCAATAACCCTCACCAATTTTTATAACATAAAGAATCTTCAGACGCAGATCGGTATCAACTTTGACAGAGACATAAATGGAATACAAGTTTTATCTCCAAATATAAATGTCGTGAGATACGAGAAGGAAAAACTCTTTTCCTTTCAAGTGACAACCTCCTATCAGAGTGAAGATTCCGAAGAGGTGATTATAAGAAAAAGAGAAAGAAGAAATGATTCTAATTAATTTGGTTCTGATCTCGGCATGTAGAACTAAGCCAACGATTGACGCGCACAAAAAGGAAGACTTATTTGAAGCTGGTGTGATTCCCAAGTCGTACCTACCTTATTTATCAGGCTGTGCTATATGTAAAATCCTAATTTTAATTTAAAATCCACGCTCAATATTATTCTGTTTTTTTTTATATTGTTATTTCTTACACTAAACGAAGATTTACTAAAGTTTGAACACAACGACGAGTTTTAGTTTAAACATTTTTGAGTTTGATGTTTTTGTGTTAATTTCGTTTAATTCGCTAAGTCTAAATATATGTATGTGCACCAAATTTGGTACGTTTAAGAACCAAAGTAACTGAACAAGAAAACAATTTCTTTACGATCGCTTTTATTTTGGCTTTCCAGTAAAATTAGCATTCATGTGCTTATGGCACTATTCAAATAGGGGTGCGATATATAAATCTTTTATTGATGGCTCTATTCAAATTATTTCTTACACTATAATATTAACAGATTATAAATTTCAATGTTTTCACATAAACAAGACATCTCCCATATAATCTAGCTTTTTTAGGAATCTCTGACCACAAAATTATAGATGGTGAAATAAGTAAAATACATTCAAGGATCTTTGAACGAGATTCAACCATAAAAACTAAAACATGACTACATTTCACCTGCGAATTGAAGCCAGTCGAGAGCTCGAATCCCTTTTTAAGAGCAGTAAAATTTGATGTAAACATATTTTCTTTCTTTCTTGAACATTCTTCTTTCTACAATGGAATGTCTAAAGAAATAAATATTTTTTTTCCTAAACAAATTGCTCCTTACTACAGCTATAATCAAAACATGATTCTTCTATTTAAATAAACAAAAATTAACAAAACTTGTCTTATTCGGAAGTTAATTCAGGTATAGACTTGTGATAGTACCTTTCGTAACCTTTGTGACATTACCTTTTGTAAATTCCATGATTTTTATGAAGTAGTTAGATGTTGAAATATAATTTGAGTTTACATCTAGTAACTTCCGAAAGTTACATACCTACATAAATAAAATTATCTAGATTGTACAGCAACTTGCAATGACAGAACTTGAATGCATTATGTATATAGGAACATTTGAATCCTTACGAAAAATTAGCTATTAGCCATAAAATTAGATTTAACAATCATAACTTCAGCTAAAAAGAAATTTAAAAATTCTACAATGAGCTGTGAAAACTACAACAAACGATAGTTTCTTGAAAAGTAACATATTATAGTTTATTTCAGAAAGATATAGAGTAATAAAACCTCATTAGGTATGCAAAGGGACCACAGAGTGACCCAACGTATATTTAAGCCACTTCCATTGTTTGGCATTGATTTCATTGTAAAATTCTTTCTTTTTATCAAGTGCAGGTAGTACCACCCGGGTTGGGATCATTATATGGGTTTAGCCTATTGTTATCCATTCACAAACACTGAAAATAGTGTGCCAAAGGCGTGCCGTTCGGATACTCGTAAAAAGGTAAGCCGAATCTGAAATAGGGTTGGAATTAGGCAGAGGCACTAATAGAAGGGAAAACGGTACCTGTTAAACGCAAAACGTAACTGTATAATCTACTACCTAAGGAATACCTACATAATATTTCAAGACCTACACCTATGGCCGATACCGAAATTGAGCCGAACTGAACGAAATTCCCCATTTTAGTACTCTATATCTTTCTAAAATAGACTATAGTAGTGCTCTACTCATCAACTATTCATCTTTTATCCGTCTCTATAGATACTCAAAATAATAACTATTAATTTTTAGTTTAATCTCAATTGAATATATTATTACATTCTCAAAAATGATATTTCTTGGTCCTTTCTGCAGTCCCTCTTTTCAGCTTGTTCCACAGCTGAGAATAAGATTAAATGTTTGGTCTTTAAGGGTCATCCATAAATTGCGTCACACTAATTTCATGATTTTTTGCTTCTCCCCCGTCTTTATCACAGCTGGTTACATTTGTGAAACTCCCCCTTGCCTATTGGGACGTCAAATATTTTGCAAATATACATTTAGAAATTATTGAATGAAAACAGCAGCTCCAAAATAAATTTTATTTTCATTTAAATTATTTTTTTCATAAAATTAACATCAAATCAAACAATTAACCAAACAAAAAACGATTAATTATATTAATTATAGCAATGAACAAAACAAAAAACATTAATGGAATTATATTAATTAATCTTCTATATCTAAATAATCTCGAGTCCATTGACTTTGAATCCACACCTTTAAATTATGTATACCTGGCATAGCAGCCACTTCGCTCTCGTTTTTGTTGCTGTTGTTAATGTAAGGAATTTTACTTGTGCCAACACCTTTTTTTCATCCGATCATACAGCATCATCGTCATCATCCACACAAAGAAGTTCAGTTCTCCTTTGAGGACAAAACTTCGCAATAGGTAAAACTTCTTGTTGCTCTTATGTAATTGCTTGTGTTGATCAGTGGCTTTGTATGATGCAAAATATAGACCACAGATACTACACGATCGCTTAACCAAGTATGCTTCGTCATTAAGACAATAGCTATCATACGGAACTTGCTTCAAACGTGATAACTCTCGCAGATCCAAAGCTAACTGAAGTAATAGTGGAACGAATTTACATTCGGAGTCATCTTTTTCTGTAGAGCCTTTTAGTATTTGTAATAAATATTGAGATTCGCGCACATGATTTATATACTAAGTCGCATCACTTTCCAATTTTTTTAGCCTGTTCAACATTTAGTCTAGTGTCTGTTGGCACACGATCAATTGGCTCCAAATATTAGCCAGCGCAATACCCGCATTCTCAAAGTTTCGCTTTTTTAACTCTAAATCAGTAGTTCCATTACTGGAATACTGAACTGCCATTGCAAGTAAAAATAAATTTTTACAAAACATTCTCGAGTTCTCATAAACTTGTTACTTTGGATGTAGAATGTTTTCCGCTACGAATTGCTATGTATGTAGGTCCAGAATGTGTCATATTTACAGGTTACACAATATCTTATATTTACACAGATATAATTGTATATGTTTTTGAGGTTTTTGTAAAGTAATAGTTTAAAGTTAGTATTTTAACATTTAGATTTTGAAATGACACGTCACGTAATTTAGGACCACTCTACCCCCTTGTCACACAATGTCACACTTAGTCGATCCCCTCACGCCCCCTTAACGTGTGACGTAATTTATGGATGGCCTCTACCTTTATTTGTAATTGTTCACATTAAAATTTTCATGGACTGAGAATTTTATTATGAAGTTGATTTTGAAGTATCATATCAATATTGATAAGATTTTTTCGGCATACTCGAGCGTGCAACAGACAAATTTGGGTCCTTATTATACAGTTCACTGTCAGATGTATAATCAAACACCAATGAAAAATGTTGCTACGTTCTTAACAGTTTCTTTTGTCTGTGCATCCGTATTCATTTTTCATTTCAGTCACTGATAGATTGTTACAAAACTACCAGTTCATTACATAGCTGTATGCAATTAATAGGACAAGTCTTTTTTCAAATGCTGAATGTTGTCTAAACAATATTGTACAGTATTAGGTCTATACCGTCCAATATTGTGAGACACATATGGTACGTCAAAGCAGATCAGAAAAGCACTAGGCAAACCCCTAACCAAGTTTAAAAGCTTGTCTGCATAACTGGAGCTATGAAATCTAGGTCACTTGAGGTCATCACAGATCATATTCTTCTCCATTTGGTGATACACATCCATTTTTAGAATATCTCAAAAAATTACAGGTAATTATAGTAATTTAGTAAATCTCATTATCCAGCAACAAAGATAATAGGCATCGAAAAGAACTTTACCAAGATGCTAAGTAAATAGGGAGACAAATTCTAAAGAAATACGATTGAATGGTATACAGATGATTAAAAAACTACAAGAAAAGCTGGAACCGGTGCAGTTGAAGTTAGTACCAAACTTGAAATATGAGATAAAATTCACTCTGATATTAGAGGGTATTGAAATACTGATATCTATGTCATCGACTCGAAGCTGACATAGAAGCACCTAAGAAAACTAAAACAACCAAGAATAATGGAGTCCCTCTATTTTTTGTTTTTTTCTATAGAGGAATCGTAGGAAGTGATAAAACAAATGCATTTGCTACAAATGAAGCACGAACATCCAGAGCCGTTGTGATACAATACAAAGAAGGAAACTGACAGTGAAGCACTATGAAGGGTCTTCCCAGGTTGGATTACAGCAAAAATTTTCTTTGGAAATTTTATACATAAATAGATCCAAAAAGTATTATAAACTTAGTAAAACCAAGATTCAGCTCTTCACTAGCTTCATTACATTACTACATATCTACTTTTGAGCAACCTTCAATACAAGGCTATTTTTTTATGACATAAACCTGCTATTAATGATTAATGAAATCTTATTAGAACCTGCAAAGTTAATTATTATATTACATTATATTATAGTACTTGAACCACACAACACGTGAAAACATCATTATTCAATGGCAATAGATAAAAAACCCTGAATTTGCTTCCAAAACTCTTCTCAAGAATCAGTTGGCTATCAAAGGATTGAGTTCCCACTTTGGTTGGTCAAATAAATCGATTATTTGATTTTTACAACTGACACGGCAAAATGGATTACTAGACACCTTAAAAAAATTTTTACAAAATATGAACTCTTAATTTTACTAGAAAGATCATCCGTATAGCAGTTTTTTATTTTTTTCTCAGTCCAAAAGAAACTTATAAATTGAATTGAAATTTTCCAATTATTTAATGAAAAACTCTTAAAATCGGTATACATTGAAATTTTGATGATGAATAATGATGAATACCTTTTGAACGCTTAATTTAATCGTCAAATTTTCTACAAAATTCTTTGAAAACATTTTTCTGTACAATCGATTAATGATGAGGTATGAATTTTTTTCTAATGGACTAAGAAAAAAATGAAAAACTGCTATGTGTGCTATTAAAACTAAGAGTTCATATTTGGCGAGAATTTTTTAAGTGTCTAGCAACTCATTTTTCTGTGTCAGTTGTAAAAATAATAGTTGATTTTTTTACTTTTTGACCAACGTCAGTTCCCACGTGATTATTTCAAATCTGACATAAGAGTGTGGGAGAAAACTTGAATTCGCTAAAGCTCTGGGAATGAAAGGCAAGATGCAGATGAAAACAGTACTAATAAAGGTGCAAAGTAGCGTCAAATCTACTTATTGATCTCTCAAAATAAATTTACCGCAATTAAATTTAGTTACGTTCAATATTTTGGTCACTGCGAAATAGTAAGTTCAGGCGGTCAATAATACTGTGCAGTTCGTTGAATTGTTTAATATTATTGACCGTTTATAGTCTGGCAAAGATTGTTTTAAAGTTAATATCAAGTATAATTTAATATAATCTCAAAAATATATACTGGTTAGTCTTTCCAATTAGTTTAATCTTGCTATTCTTATGGTCGTCTTCATAAAACCTTTCAAGCGAAGGTAATAGGTCGTTCTTGTGGTTTGTGAACATGGTAACCTAACCAAAATTTAGTTTGTATACGTCGAATTTAAAGCTAGAGAAATCTATAAAAGAATTGAATCTCCAACGGATGGAAAATGTTCAAACATCAGCGGCAGATGGCCAAAAGTCGGGGTTCCAAACGCGAGACATACATGATCATTAATATTTCCAAATTGCATATGAGTGTGTATTATTACACAATCAATTATGATTTAAATATAAATTCTCCTAAAAATATGTTCGAAAATTCTCCTTAATTTTTCAATGAACTGATATACATAATTTTTATTGAAACTAGAGCTTGGCATCGTCAGTAAAAATATAGTATTAAACCTAGTCTTGTATAGTTCTTTGTTTTATATTCAAAATTGTGTTGTTTTATTTATTTTCGCAGTAACTGGCATCTGTATAATTTCTTTACTTTAATAAATATTTCACTTAGAGATTTTATGCATTTTATTTATGTGTGTTTTGTTGCATGTTATTACTTATATATTGTTAGAGTTGCCATTCTAAAATAATTGGAAGAAAGAAAGAAAAAACTACGTTCGTTTTGTCTTTACGTATTTACTATGTGTGTTAGAAAAAAATATATAAACAGTCGCCCTTATTTTGGTATAAAAATTAGAATTTGGTAAATGAAATAAATACAATCTCTTTATTTACCTCCATAGATTTTACCTGAATTCTTCAATCTAATAATAGTAGGAAGTCGGCTGTATAAAAGTCCTATAGATAACATACATGAATCATTTTTAGGGTATGAACAGTTAAGCCATAGGTCTAGAGGTCACATCAATAAAATTTCTGTGAAACGAAAGTTTCTGTCAAGAATCGACAAGCTCTATGTATTCGCTACCCTGAGTCGACCACCATTAAAAATTATTTTTTTTTAATTTATCTGAAACTAGAACTTCTAAAATGACTGAAAAAAATTGGACGACACCTTTTATTTGCCCGGATCTGAGCATTAACTCATACGTTCCATGTCTATATATGCTCAATTATCTACATATATTTTCCAAATACATTAATAACCTTTTTTTTTGGTGATTTTATACTTTCGTGGCGCCCTCATTTTTTGGCTTTAGAAAATCGAAAAATCTTACGATTTCGATAATTTTTCTTAATCTTCGTTTATGAAAAAAAAAATATGGGAATAAAAAAATTGAAAACTTATATTGGTTAGGTTAAGCTAGATTAGGTTAGGTTAGGTTATGGTGGGGTGTCCTAAAAATTCGGAACAAATGTTCATATTTGGTCTGCTTTTCAAACAATTTTTCGTTTTAACGATTTAATTATTTCTTATTTCATCCAAAAACGCCTCTTCAGTGGAAACAGCAGAAAAATTATTTTGAAAAATGATTAATCCTGATAAATTAACATCCGTGCAATTTTTTATACCATACATTTCGCAAGTATACTTTTGAATTGTGTTCTTCATTTCCTGCGATCCTACCAAAGTTATACCTACTGTCCCAAACTTGGGGCTGAAAAATATCGGGTTCTCCCTTCCTACTCGTGCTCTTTTTTAATGTCGTAGTAACTCCGAACCTAGCTTACGTTACAAGTACAAAAGAATAAACGTGGCGGCTACCTGGATCGGAGGGAAAATCGATGGAAAACGTTGTCCTGGCAGACGATAAGCTTTATGGCTGAAGAAAATTCGTGAATGGACCGGCTTAGACACTAAGACGCTGATAAGAAGGGCCAGCGATAAAAATTACTTTGCTGGTGTTATGGCCAACCTTCGTTAGAAGAGCACCCAAAAAAGAAGAAGAGGGCTACCTGGACTTAAGGTAGAAATACAAAATACATTCTCAAGGACTTGAATGTTAACAAGAAATAGAAAAATGAACAGTATTCCAAAAAAAATTATAGTAATGTTGGAATTAATTTAAAAAAAAAATATTAATGTATTTGAAAAAGATATGCGGATAATTAAATAATTAAACATACATAGAGATGGAATGGAATCTTTAATTCTTCAAACTAAATCGACAGTCAGACCCGGACAAATAAAAGGTGTCGACCAATTATTTTCAGTCGTTTTAGAAGTTCTAGTTTCAGAAAATCGTTAACAAATCCATGTATTCGATGGCTTCAGATAAATTAAAAGGGTCCTTAAACTTGAAAATGAAATGAAAATAATGATCATACTCTAGGATGTTCCTTGAACTTTGACTTCTAAATCTAAGACACACAAATAATTGAATTGCCAATTCCACTAAAGTTATTATGTCAAAAAAGAGACGAAAATAATGATCATACTCTAGGAGGGTCCTTAAACTTTGACTTCTAAATCTAAGACACACAAATAATTGAATTACCAATTCCACCAAAGTATTTTGTCAAAAAAAAGATGAAAATAATGATCATACTCTAGAATGGTCCTTAAACTTTGACTTCTAAATCTAAGACACACAAATAATTGAATTACCAATTCCACCAAAGTATTTTGTCAAAAAAAAGATGAAAATAATGATCATACTCTAGGATGGTCCTTAAACTTTGACTTCTAAATCTAAGACACACAAATAATTGAATTGCCAATTCCACTAAAGTTATTATGTCAAAAAAAACGAAAATAATGATCATACTCTAGGATGGTCCTTAAACTTTGACTTCTAAATCTAAGACACACAAATAATTGAATTACCAATTCCACCAAAGTTATTTTGTCAAAAAAAAGATGAAAATAATTATCATACTCTAGGATGGTCCTTAAACTTTGACTAAGACACACAAATAATTGAAGTACCAATTCCACCAAAGTCATTTTGTCAAAAAAGAGATGAAAATAATGATTATACTCTAGGATGGTCCTTAAACTTTGACTTCTAAATCTAAGACAAACAAATAATTGAATTGCCAATTCCACTAAAGTTATTATGTCAAAAAAGTGAAGAAAATAATGATTATACTCTAGGATGGTCCTGTTGCAAATTAGTTAGTTGTTGCAAGTTTTTTGTACTTGTGTGAAGCGTAATGAAACGCCTCAAGTTCTAACACGTCGTAGTTATCACCACAGATTTTGAACAGGGATAGAATTGTAAATTTCTCGTCGTGTTAACTATACTGCAATGAAAGCAATGCATGTGTGTGTCGTGTAGGGGCCGAAAAAGAAAGAGGAACAAGAATAAAACCAACTTTTTACTGAAGTTACCAATGACCGTGCTTTGATACAACCAGCTCTGTAAGTCCGTTTCGTTACCATGCGTCAAATGACTGAATAGTGGTTTGAAGCGGAAGTTTGCCAACGATTAGTGTTCCCTTCGACTACAGACCACTGTCAATAACGCTAGTGTGAAGAACTGCAGCACTGGTAGGAATAATGGCTTAATAATGTAATCGGCGATAGACCACGTTTATATTTCGATGTGTATTACGACTGAAGAAGGTTAAAACTCCGCCTTGGAAAGTTATGTGCAAAGGACTATTGGAGCAATGGTTTGGGATGCTATTGCTTCTGGTAGTCACTTTACTGTTTTATATAAATGGACGTTCTTTTTTTTAGCAAGAGAATATATGTCTATATATTCTTAATAGATCTAATGTTTTGCTGTAGCGTAGATGTAATTCCCATGAAAAACGTATGGTATACGATGAGAAGATTGTCCAAGTGTTCGCCATCATTATCAATTTTTTCTGAGTAAATGTTAATAAAATGATAATATAGATGGATAATATAAATGCTCCACAAAGGAACGGAATTAAATGTCTGGAATAAAATTAAAGTAGGATCAACAAATGAAGAAGAATAAGTAAATCGACATCAAATCAAAACAATTAATTGATAGGAATTTCTTATGAAGTAAAAGAAAAGAAGAGGTTCCCGTAATCAGCATCAACTACTTAGATTATTTGGTTTTAAAATCCGTCAATCGATTTGCTCAGATAAATTTGGATAATTAAAGCATGGAGTATATTTGAATTATGTAATAAAAGATTGAAGAGAAATTCAAATTTTTACTATACTATCCGAGGAATCTGCAAATTTGGTTGATCTATGATGACAGATAATGTGTTAAACTAAATCTTCACATTTCGGGCTTTGGAGTACATACGAGACGTAGGTATTAAATAACGAGTTTGATGATGTCGAATTTTTTTTTTCATAAAACTTCATCTTAAAAAAGTTTTAATATGAAATAAAGTAAGGGCTGCTAATTTCACCGCCGCCCGTATAATATAAAAGGATTATTGAAAAAATACCCGCGGTTAGTTTTTTGCGAGTGAACTAAAACTACAGAATTTCAAGTTTCTAGCTTTACTGAATTTTGTTATAAGAAAGACCCATCTTAATTTCATACGAGCAATCACCTCCTGAATTTTGTCACATGAATTTATAAACATCCTTCCTCTATCTCTACAAAACCCTGTATAAACCTACAATTATTTGAAACAGTGCTGGAAGTCCTTATTTGTTAAATTACCAATTCTTCGATAATCATCAATTTTTGACATGACCCGAGCGGGAATCGACTAATAAAGATAGAGAGAGCGGTATTTAAGTGGAAGTTTACTATTGAAAGCGAGAGGATTTACCACTCTTTATCTTTCTCTACTTACTATTAAATTAGAAACTTGTTCTTATCCCTGTTTATCGTTCCAACAATTCGAAACATCGACGAGTAGATAAAAATATAGGGTAGTACGCTTTGGCAAATACAGAAATTAATGTGAAATAGTCACGCACGTCAATGCGCGATACTAGATGATGGTAGTAGGGATTAGTACGGTCTCCCAAACAGGTAGACTTGACTACTATTGTCAGTTCTATTGTGCCTGTTAGACAGTGAAGAGCACTGGGGTGGGTACCTACGTTCATTATTTACTGTAGTAATTCATCAAGCGCATATTACCCTCTTTATCATCCGAATTTTTTCTCATTTTAACTTCGTGCCTATCGTACGTTTCTCGACATTCACTAGGGACGGGCAAATGAAAATATTATATCGATAAATATCGTATCGATATATTCAAAGAATATCGATGTATGTAGCGAAAAAAAAATATCGATATTTTTATTTCAAAACGTTAAGTATTCAAAAATAAAAGAATTATTCGAACGTTAAAAAATTAATGCATTTTTTATTTTCGTCAGTTCTATTTATTATTTAAATAGAAGTATTATAAATGATATCTATCTATCCAATAATATAGGATCCTTAGTTCCATAAACAGATTTTAGTGATCATAAATTTGTTGACATTTGTATAAAAGCATTAAAATGTTTTGTTTTCAAATGCATCGCTAAATTTGTTGTATTTCCACATGTTATGTATGTGTTACCACATAAATTACAAGAAACAGGTTGATTGTTCCCATTTTTGATAAAAAAATTCCACATTGCAGACATTATGAATAAAAAAAATAACAATAACACAACGAAAAGACACAATTAATTAAATATGAGGACAGGCAAAATATTACAACAGTAAGTGAAATATAAAGTTAGTATATACATAGTTAAATAAAATAAAGTGTTCTTAAGAAAATATTGAATTAGATACTCAAAAATTAATATCGATATTTCAAGATAAAAAAATAACGACGATATTTATCGATTAATTTTTGAAAAAATATCGATAGTTTGATATATCGATATTTTGTGCCCTTCCCTAACATTCACTCCTGTATTTGCCAAACTGCCTCTACCAGTAAGTGGGGGCCGTTTGAACAAGCTCCCATACCTAGCTCTCTTTATTTATAATATTAAATATATGCTTCTAGGTCACATTTGAGATGCTTACTACTATAACACAGTCAAGGGCAAGTGTGGGAGGGGGATGAGCATCGGTCTGTTTTTGTTTTAAATTAATAATCGAACACCCTATTCCATAGGTGGGGAACCTGCGGCCTACGCGAGGTTCTTGTGCGGCCCTTTGCCACCTAGTACAAAATGGTAGAGTGTTTTTTCTTTTTCCTTATTCTTTTCTTTTTTCATTTAGAAGGAATATTGGGAATTAAAAAATTGTAGAATTGTCAGGTAATTGAAAAATTATTTATTCGGATATTTCAGAATTCCAGAAATCAATTATGCTTTTTCAGAGTATTGCCGAAATGTTGGTTTTATATCCAAATAAATAATTTTACACTTTACTGAAAATTCCACATTGTTTATGTAATTTACATATCTAAAAGAAACGAATAATGTTCTATGTAATATTTATTTGTAAGTAAAGTAAAATTACAAAATATTATTTACAAAATTTGTCATACAGAGCAACCACATGCTAGCTGACGATATGTTTACATCGATATTAATTGGTTGCATCATCGATTACACAGAGCCATTCATTAGTCAGCTGATTGTCTTTGCAAAAAAAATTTAAAGTAGTGCTAGCAGCGCTAACTACCTTGTCTAAGAAGTAAACAAAACTCGGTTTCACATCTCCCATTTGAGTGTCACACCTTGCTTTAGCTTCTCTGACTCGCATCTCTCAACGCTTCCCTGTTGCGATCTTCAGCAAACTGTAGTTAACAGTGCGTGCTTATAACAGTTACACGGTTTTATTGTATTTCTAGAATGTATACACTTTGTTAAAGATATTATTTGATATTGGTTTTTTTATCCATTATGTCAAATAGCAAGAGAAGAAAATTAGGTGATGAAAACAGAACATTTAATGTAGAATGGGAGTTAGATTTTAGACTGCTGAGAAAGATAAAATGATGGGTTTGTTGTGCAATACGGTTTTAAGTACTTTAAAAAAAGCGATTTGTCGCATTTGTCATTCAACGGGTGAGGTACAGCACTAGCGATTCAAGGATAATTATCACCATCTTGCTTTTGTTCGGGTAGTGGAGTCAAAAAGAAAAAAGTTCTTGATTGTGTTTTTTGAAATTATATTCAATTTCATAATAATTTGAATTCTTTAAATCTTTATGTATACTATACATTTTTTTTTCAGGGACCTCAATTTCCTGCAAATCACTCGCCTGTTTGGCCTCCATTACTGCCACTAAGAGAGAGCCCAATTTTAGAATTAACTGAACATATGGAATCCATGTAAAAAGTATTTATATGCAAAATATATATTAGTCATATTGACTATTTATTAGTTACGATTATATTTTTAGGCATTAAGTGGCTTAGCAGTGGTGAAGTATTTTTCAAATTATTTTGAAAATTGTGAATATATAGACAAAAGACTTTGACTAGAACTATTGCACAATTGAAGAATACTTCTACTTCTAGCAGTCAGTATACATATTGTTTTGCTCGTTGGAAATTTGCAGGTTTTAAATTGGAATGGATAACATTATTACATTGGAAATCATGTAATTTAGAATTATTACATCTCATTAAGACTTAAAGTTTTTCTTAACAGCGCTCACTATTTTCGAAATAATTATATAAAATTGGTATATTTGCTAATTCAGACTATCGAAGGAAATAAATAAGCTGATTTCTTGGTACTCTTTCAAAGAAAACTGAATTAAGTTTTGTTTTTGTGATCTTTTTGAAGAATAGTGATGTGAAAATAAATGAAAACTAGTTTTCTTCATATGACCTGGAACAGGCGACATACCGCATACCGCATCCTTATTTTACAATCTTTCACTATTTTTGACGTAACAATGTTATCCTTTAGATCTTGTCTTTATAACAAGTTATAAATAGGTTATGTCTGTAAACATCAGTTATATTCTTATGTATATCAAGATCATAAATCTACAGCTGCAATTTTCAGGAACCATTCCCAATTTTGATAATATTTAATATACAAATTATCAGGAATACTAAGTAAAATGGCTGATCAGAAATTTCCAAAAAGGTTTGTTATGTTGATCTAAACATTTTGCGAGCCGAAGAAACGTCTTAGAATGATAAATAAATAGCATGAATCTAGTGTAAGAGGTTTTTTCTAACATTATGGAGCACACTTTCATGGAGCATCTAGTGAGTGAAATTATGCCCCTAATTATTGATAGACTAACATCTTCCAAGCGATGTTTACTCTCCCTGTAGTAGTCAAGTTTTGGAAATCTTTTCAATGAATTCATCCCATTAGCTTAAACTGTAGTTTTGTCATCGTATCAGTGGTCTTTGAGCTGATTCTATAGTATGAAAGATGTCACAGGAAGCTACATCCGGACTATAAGGATGTACTGGTAGTTTACTAAAAGTTGCTGTAGAATAATTAATGAATAATCTATTGCATTATTGTAGTGAAGAAGACAATCACTATTTCTCTAAAGATTTTATACATCACAGAATCTTTTTGCGTAGTATTATTTTATGATCTCTATTGTGCGTGTGTCTGAATTGTTTCAGAATCATACCTATAAATTAATTGGTAATAGCGTACGTCATTGAGTTTGTGAATATTTATTGGTGACGCCCATGGCTCATAGATGTCGCTTGGAAATTATGACGCGGAGACCAGATGGTAGGTTCTTGTATACCTCCAATTTTTGGGTTCTCAATGTTGTCTTGTCCCAAAAAATCCAATTTTGTTAATTCAATAAGCAATTGAGGACCTCTAATTAAAGTTATCCAAGTAGCCCTATCAGCCCCAACTTAATAAGAAAATACAGTTCCGTACTGCAAAACACTTTCGGGACGTTCTGAAGTAGACAACTTCAACTTCCTTAAATGTGACTCTAGCCACTTCAATGTTGACAGTTGACAGTTTCACTTCGATAATTTTGCATAACCTTAAATTTTAAATTTTCGAAATTATTTGTTTTATCCGAAGTTTATCCACGCCACCTGATCTCACCGAAGAAAGCAATGCGGCCGTTTTTAATTCGTTGCCAGATAAATTTCGTGCAAGTTGCGAAAAACAGTACGAGCTCTTTATGAAGTGGTGTCACCAGAAAAAGACGAAAAACCCAACGGAAAACGTAGTGCTCGCTTATTTTTCAGAAAAATCTAAAATCTGAAAAAGTTCTGCTTTATGGTCTACATTCTCGATGATTGAAAGTACTCTCTCAATAAAACAATAAGATGTTCACATCAACAAATATCCAAAACTCATCAATTTTCTAAAGAAACGATACAAAGGGTACACTGCAAAAAAATCGAAAACTTTAACCAGAGAAAATATAATAGAATAATTCTTGTTACATTCTTATGCGTCGCCTAAAAAATGTTGTGTACGCCGCGGCTCAAATACTACTTTGTTGCACACATCTGTTGCTCGTCTCGCTTCGCTCTTCTCGCAATTTTCAGACTCATCCAACAAAGTAGCAATTTCAGTCCTTGGCATACAAATAACTATTATTCTCGTAACCAAAGCTTTACTGATTACGATTGTTTTTCCTTGAATCGTGACATTTCTGTTAATCAAATGCAATTTAATAATATTTTCTATAGTCACTTTGCTATCCAATTATGAAGTTTGATTTTTTTGAAAGATTGGCGAAAAGAAATTGAACCATATTTGTTACCGTTACGTGGAAGGAAACATTTTAAGTTACGTTTAGAATCGTCAATAAAATGGCGTTAATGGTCTAAGCTTTGCAACCTAACCAATTTCTTTGCTTAAAATTCTTTTATATCATTAATCAGAGAACATTAACTGGCAAACACATTTTTTGCTAAAGCTGCTAAAGCTGAGAATCGAGAATTCGAGTTTCGAACAGGATAAGAAATTAAAAATCATATAGATTTCTTGTCTTGATGTAACAATAATTATAATTGAGACAAATTTTAGAGAATTAAAAATATCCACAAATGTCCATCTTGTTATCTTTATTTCAATGTGAAACCTCTAAAAATAAAAGTGTCAAATCTTGAACCAAAAGTTTATAAAAGAAGTTCCTCATAATATACTATGCTACAACTATAAAATTTATAGAATAGTCCTGTCAATTTAGATATTCGACGTTAGATAAACTCCCACCAAGCTGAAAATCAGATTATTTAAAATATAATTAAAAATAAAATTTGAAAGTTCCCCATCATTCCCGAGTTTGGAAAAAAATCAAGGTCGAAGGTCAAAAAAAAACAAGTTTTTCGCGACTTTCAGCGAAACCGTAAGTTTTTTCATAAAAATAACTTAGATATAGACATACTTAAAACAGATCAATACTTTTTTCCTCACGAGCTTTTTTTTTTCTTAGACATAATAATCAAGTTGTAAAAATTGTAATCGTCATAATATACACACGTTTACAGCCCTACCCCCCTATGAGGTAATTTTAACATGCTTTCACTAGTAGCCCTATTCCACGAATCTATTATGATCATGTTTAATTTGAAACTATTGCAAAATAATGGAAATTGGCAGAGATTGAAAAGATAAAAGCGATTTAAATTTAAAAAAAAAATTAATCGTCCAAGTCGTAACTTTAAAATTCTTCTTATTCTTCTTCTTTATCTTCATCTTCATCCTGAGTGCATGTAAATTGCGTCAATAACGATGTATCGCATGTCGCCTTGTAGGAATCAAACGGTTCCTCCACTGTTGGTGATTCAATATTAGAGCACGACCACATTTAGCACTGTATCCCTTTTTGCAGTTGCAAAAAATTGTGTTCAACAGATTTTCCGGCGCCGGTGGAAATAAAGTTTGAACTAGTTCTAATGTATTGTTGACCATCTTTTAACCCCATTCTGTAAGGTCTAACTGATAACCAAGCCACACTTGAACTTGGTAATATACCCGAAAAAATTGTTGATGAGCAGCAACTGAGGTTGGAGGAATTCAAGCCAATTGAACTTGTTTTTTACTTTTAGTATTTTTATCGAAACATACATATCGATACTTATCTTAGAAGGTAGTTTTTTTAGGAGCTTTGTACATAGAAGGAAGAAAGCGAATGCCGTTGGTAATAACTTCTTGTCGAGTTGAATTATTGTTTTTAAAACTTCAACACATTGAACTAAATATTTTTCTTCAAGAATTTTGAAAACTGTTATTTTACTATTGATGTTGAGCTTTTCCTGGTTTTAAGAAGACTTAACCAACAACAATAATTGTATTTGTCAAACTTTTAAATTTTATTTTTAATTATATTTTAAACAATTTTACTGATTTTCAGTTTGGTGGGAATTTATGTAACTTCACACTTATTTTTTGGTCTAATTTGATAATTTCAAGTTCACTAATTTAAACTGATGTATAAAAAAGTGACCAATATCTTGTCAGTTATGTTATAGGAATTTCGTTGCGCAGGGTATTTAGTGGATCGATCAAAACCATTCGAGATATTATTTTCATTCTGGTATAACACACTCACCTTAATTCAAAGTTGAATAAATGATGAGATTTTTGATGATTTCTCTTTTTTTAAGACAGTGGCTGAAAATTTATTATTCAGGATTATCATAGAACTAGTGGCTATACACATTTTAATTTTTTGTGGTCCTTTAGTAATGTATCTCTAGATGATATTGCTGTACTCTCCATTTTAAAGAAAATAAAACTAGAAAAGGAAGAAGTGCTTTCAAAAAATATTAACAGCAAATCTAAAAGGTATAGAGCAATAATAAATAGATGTGATAGAAGGTTAAAAAATAACCGAACGGATGTGTAGAAACTTAAGTTTCTTGAATTATGCAACGAACTTTGTTCTGACGATCTACTTAAGGTATATGCCACTAAGCGTTCACAGCGTCTGAAATATTTTTTTGTGAGTTCCACATGGTGACTACGATCGTTGTGGTCATGGCGAAAACGTCACTAATGACGTAATGACAAACGCTCACGACGATCAATGTCAAGAGGTGGGTAAAAGTGAGCTTTGAGCGAATTCATGGAATTTTAAAAACTCGAAACCACAAAAATTCCAACCATTAGAATCCTCATCGTTTAATGCGTTAAGAGATTATATAATTAGTTTTGAAGCATTCTTGTGACGCATCACCAAATATCTTACTATTACAGCAGAAGACACTCTGATTTTATTTTAATGTAAATTAGTTACACGCCCCAATGACTTACAAATTGTAACATCACCTTTTAAGCTTTTATTTTATTTTTAGGGGTATTTAGGGAAACCCAAATATGAGATGTGCATCTTTTACATATTTTGCATATTATATGCGTTTTTATAAACATACATCCTTAGTAAATAGTCCATTGTACATACTCGAACAAATTTTAAAAGATGTAGAGCTTTGGCAAGCGTTTCAAAAACAAAAACAATTAATTAAATTGCAGTTCTCAAATCTTAAAGCAGGTAGTCAAACGATTCAATGTTATCGTCTTCGAAGACCAAAGTAAAACTAAAATATACTGAGTTGATCTACTATATTTACTAAATTTTCTCGCTAATAACCCTCCTCCGGTGAAAAATGATTTCAACTGTAAAACTTACTTCAGTATTGAATTCTCAGAGTTCATTTCTATGTTATAAACTATCAAGTAGACTATAAAGAATAGGGAGATAATCAATTAATGTACTAGGAAATGGACATTGGCAATTTTATGTTGTAGAAGATGGAAATAATCAACCGGGATATACCTGCATATAGCTATGGTTCTTAATACATATATCAAATTTCTAGCCTGTCTTAATTTCTAAGGTAAATGTCCAACTATGAGATATACTTAGCAAATGGAAAATAATGGAAAGTAACCAAGTAATTTAGTATTTTTTATCAAGGGTTACTGTACAGATTTCCTGCATCAGTCATAAAAACTATGCATTCCAACTATCCGTCCAAAATTTTCCACTACAGCGTCTGTAGACTCTATAGGCGAACAGAATGAGGGTGTACAATGAACTTTGTGATTTTATTATTTCATCGACTTCAAGTATAGGTAGAGCTCCCTAAATAACTAGTAGAGAAACGAGACAACACACTAGAAGTCACAATGCAAAAGGTTAGTCACAAATATTAACATCTAAACTTGGACATAATAAGAGTAAATCTCACTCTTATTGTTTTCTCATCTTTCTCAACCAAAGACTTTTTTCGGATGCAGTCAAAAAGACACAAAAACGTGTAATGTAATGCTGTCATCAAAAAATGAAAAATATCAAAAGTCTTATAATGCATAAGACTTATCATTAAAATATGCAAAATGATGTCTTATCAGTTCTTGTAAGGTTTCCATCCAAATACACTGTAGTCGAATCTTCTAAAGACAAATGATGTCTTTTAAATACTCATAATACACACATATCTGAGAAATAACGATTCAATCATTCTTTTTAATAAATAAACAACCCGCCAAGAAGTTCATCCAGATTTCACAATCTTTAGTCTTCCAAGAATCACGAAAAACTGACATAAGCCAAACGCGTGGAGACTTTTCTTAATGAAGCGTGTAGATTTTTGCATGTTAACATCATAGCTTTTTCTGTGACTCCCATCAGCGTTAAATTTAACGTAATTTTTCTCAAGAGTAACAGCTTACCTCTTTCATCTAAATCAACAAGTTTACAGCAGTTGTGGTTGAAAGATTTACTTGTGTGAACTGCCAAACCCCTCGTCAAATGAAAAATTGGTGCCCAAAGAATATATGAAGCTCTTATATGTTGTAATCAATAATACAGTTACCTTAACTTATATCTTGTTCTTGGTATACCTAACCACCTAAAAATTCGTTACAGCTGCAAAGTTTTTGGAGATGAATATGATGTGGAAAAAAAATAATAGAGAATAAAGAAATAAGAATACCGGAGAGAGACTATTATCATGTCACATGAGCATTTAAAAAAAGATATAGTAGATGACTCACTCACATTCAAACAAAAAAATCGCAATTTTATAAATAATATATTAATTGACAAAACTATCTTCATTGGCCTTTATCAAATGGAAAGTAACAACTAACAATGAGATTTTAACGTTAGCATTTATGATATATGCAATCCGAAATTAACAACTGTAACAAATAAAGTCTTCCGTAAAATCCCAGGAGCCTATGTCCATAGGATTAGTATCTGTAGTTCTTACTCGTCAAGGATTAGGTACATCTGTGTCCCTCCTTCCAATGCCATATCCAGGGTACAGGACGAAAAGATATTCCTCAACTTTTTAATCGAAATGAGGTGAAGTTCTATCTTGTATATACCACATATTTTACCTTACTCCTAAATTTACGTCTTTTAATTACTTTGTTGTTCCACAATTGAAATTATTTGAAATAAATACCGGTTCTGCTCCGTCACACTCTTTTCAATAATCGCCTTTTGTCCCTCCCCATTTCTGAAGTCTTATGCTAACAATACAATGTCCAGTGACTACTCAAATGGTTTTATAGATTGAGAGCCTCGTAAATATTATCTTCTTCTTCTTTTAATGCTTATCCATTAATGGATGTTCGCGACCACATTTTTCATGACTTCTCTATCTCTAGCGGTATGGATCAATGTCTGAATATCTTGTATACCCGTCCACTGCCTCACGTTCCGCAACCATGACATCCTCTTCAGTCCCAATCCTCTCTTGCCTTCAATCTTGCCCTCGACTATCAGCTGAAGGAATTGATATTTATGGCCTCGAATTATATGGCCAAGATATGCAATCTTTCGTTTCTTCACGATGTTAAAGATTTCAAGGTATTTATTGATACGCCTGAGAATATCCTCATTCCTCACTTTGGCAGTCCATGGTATCTTCAGGATTCTACGATATACCCACATTTCGAATGCCTCTGATTTGTTGAGGTTTTTTACCTTAAGGATTAATATTATCATAAGTTTAATTATGTAATATAGTAAAATTACTTCTGTTTGACCATTTATCCTGATGTTTGGCTCGAATCCAAAAAAGTGCCTCGCAATCGCTTATCACCACGTATGATTTTGTTGTTTTTGATACTAATGTTGTTAAAGCTGCCTGACTATCTGGGTAGACTGTTACGTTTTTGTTTGATTTATCCCTTTCCCTTAACAATTTGATAAATTTTTCTATTGAGTAAAATTTCACTAGGAGGATATTACTTTCACTTTTTAATTTGTAAGACTTCTGGATAATCAGCTTTTGCAGTACACACCAGCTCCTGCTCCATTTTTATACTGCGCCATCTGTGAAGATTGAAGTTTATTTTCTTTTTTTTGTAATGGATTTTTAAAATTATTCATGTCGTTTTAGTGGTCATAGAGTCCGACTCTGATTTAATAGATCCTCAATTCTTCTTCCTTTTATATTACTCATTTCCTACAAAAAAGTCCGCAATTCTTCGTTTCCAGTTATCATTCTTTGCCTTCGGTTGTCATGACTTTCCCAGTGCTTTTAGCTTCTGCACTTCCGTGAGATTCTTTATGTTCGTTTATTTTTTCATATATTCTCACTATAAACTGAAATATAGATCATAATATGCCTTATCATTGTTATATACAAGCAATATATTACCTTTGGTTGCAATCCACCTTCATTTCTATACCACTGGTATAGAAAGCAATCACTCCTTCTTTTATTCTTTCTACCACATTCCTTTTCCAAAGAGTTTAGCTTCCTTTGATAGGTAAATATCTTGTCCAATCAATTAGGTACTTTTTTTTTCTTGCAAACAAAATAATTTCGGTCTGATTCGGACGGAGTCCAGTATTTTCCATTCACAAGATGTAATTTTAGATCAACTGTTCAACATCCATATAATTTAGAAGAGTTGAACAGCCAATTAAAGAATTTTTGAACGATAATGGGTGAAAAATGCGGCATCTTGATAAAAAAGGATAAATATTTTAAAAATGATGCATGGAATCAATAGTGTCTCAAAGCATTCATTCAATTATGACGCATGAAAAAGTTTGATGGTTTTCAGAGGTTCAAAACCTCTTCAAAATTTATAGATTATATTTGAAAGATGCTACTACTATAAGTAAGCCGTTTTTGTTACAAAATATTCAACGGTTCAACACATAAACTCGAATTTTATTTTTTACTTTTCAAAGATTCAAAGGTTTTAACTTTTGTCTGTGCACATTGAGTTATAATCAATCGAGTTATTTTTGAATGCAAAACATGTTCAATTTACGATCAACCTTATTATGACACCCGTAAATATAAGAATTAATTTTTTCTTCCTATATTGTAAACGACGCGTTTCGTCACTGTTTTAAAGGACGTAAGTAACAATTACCAAAAAGGTATCGATTGCCCTTAACGACGAGTTGTGAATTTACTTACCACAGTTAGGTGGTCATAATTTATACCATATAAAAGTGTGTCTTATTTACGAGGTTTCGACTACAAACATAGGAAATATCTTCAATTTTTTATTTCATTAATAACGTTAAAATGATTTACAGAAATTGAGTTATATGAACATTAATAGGATAATTATTCCAATTATGAACATTATTTACAAATTTTGTAAAATTTTTGTTCGTATTTTATCTAAATTTGCGGTAGCAATCTTTGTTTGGACCATTTATTTAAGTTGCTTCATACCAGACATTTCTGGTGGCTACAGACAGGTAATACCTATTTGCTGATTCTTCTATATTCATCAATAAATTGAATTTATGATAATAAACTGTCAACTTGAAGTTGATTAAACAATAATGGCTACGATGGTGTAGACACAGATCAAAGCTGTTTGTATAGTTCGGAGCCGGCAATCTCAAAAGACCCGTGAATTGCAAAATATGTAGAATTTAAAAAAAAAGCAAAAATGTTTTCCAGTCATGCGGATTTTGATAAAAAACGGTCTATTCGATAGGAACTTTTGTGAATTAATGAAAAGAAATCGGCTTACCAATTTTTCCAGCCGGAAGGGCCCGGCTGATGTAAATTTTAAAAATATCTTGGTATGCGTGCCTAAAAACGGCCGGAAATATCTCGCATACCAGTTTTATTGTAAAGGACTCGATTCTCATCAATGGCTATAAGCCTTCAACTACATCATTTCACTCTGTACTAAATATTTTCTGCAAAAATATTGTTATATTAATTTATTAATATTTTTTTCGTTTTCGGTGGCCCCTGGTAGAGTAAGTGAGAGGGATTCTTGGTTAAGGTCAGGTTATCCTAGAGCGTCTTTGAGAATTTAGGTCATTTTTCTCTTCAGTTTGGTGTCTTCATAGTTATCGAATGTTTCGATATTTTACAGAGTTTGCTGCACATTGATCTTAGAAAATATTTATTGTGTAAACAAAATTCGTCGATAACTAATTGAATTTTATAATTATAAAATCGTATTTTTACTTTTATTTATATTATAAACGAATATTGTTTTTATTCTGTAACATAGTGACAATTAATTATGTGTAGTGTAGTTTCATTTATGGTGGAAGATTTTGTTAATCGTGTCTTATCTATCCATTTTTATTTCAAAATGGACTGTTTTATCTGTAATACTTCTACTCATTCTCCGTTTTCTAAGAATGGAGATGCGTTTAAAAAATGTCAAGTTAAACTAACATACAGAAAAATGAAAAATCTGAAATATGACGATTTAAATTTGAATTTAAATGATCTGAATGATAGTGGTTATCATCTCTCGTATAACAGCCCAGCAGCACCACTAAAAGTTGAAGAAATTCTAAGTCAACATGCAAATAATGAAGAATGTTACGAATCAGAGGATGAAAAACATTATAATTGATAACAATAGTTTAGATAAACGATAATAATTTTATTCTGCTTCAGTATAAATAATTGTATCATCTTAAATTAATAAATTGATTGCTGGAATAAAAATGAACTCGAACAAAATGTTCCTATATTTCCTTCGATTCTATTTATCCTTTTACAACTTTAAATTTAAGATATAAATAACATTTTTTATTGTTATATGGACAGAGTGAAACGATGTAATTGAAGGCTTATTGCCATTGATAAGAATCCTTTCCTTATACAATAAAACTGGTATGCGTGATATTTTCGGCCGTTTTTAGGCACGCATACCACGATATTTTTAAAATTTACATAAAAATAAGCAAATCAAAAAAAAAGTATTCCGGAATAATGGGGAAATGTTATCCCCCAATAACAACCTTTAAATAGGTAAGCCAGGCCCTTCCGGCTAGAAAAAATTGGTAAGCCGATTTTTTTCATTAATTCAAAATTTCCTATCGAATAGACCGTTTTTATCGAAATCCGCGATGACAGGAAAACATTTTTGATTTTTTTTTAAATAAGTATTTTTTTTCGAACTTTCGGCCAAATAAATCGACGCTTACCGAATGCATTTTGTTCCTCTAATTAATAGCTGTCGATGTATATAAAAATTTTGCAGTTACGCGATCACGGGTCTTTTGAGATTGCCGGCTCTCGAACTAGTAATTTCATGCGAAAAGTATGGAATCAAATTAATAAAGCTCCGAAAATAAATTCTGCAGTAAGGAAAAAAAATCTTATATACATTCTGTAACTTCATTGGGAGCCCTCGCTTCGGATGCTAAATGGTTTTCGACTAGTAAATGTTACTTACATCCCTTGTAGTAAAAAAAAGATTGCATATGGAGGGTCAAGTTTAGGAGAACCGTCTTGTATGGGGGATTAGTTGAAAAAGTGTCCAGCTGTAAACAGTAAATTATAATTCGAAGACTCACCAAAATAGCGCTAGTGTAGCAATTGGAAATGTATATTAATAGTTTCTTTGAAACAATTATGACTTTCAAAAAAAATTTATTTACTATCCTACTCTATTAGTTCGAGGTGCTCTTTTTAAAATTCTTCCACTTGCTACTATTGCGCCACCGTAATTTGCCTCCTTTTAACAGACACCTTTCGAAACACCGAGATGGTTCTCCTTACCTCTCTCTACCCTCCATATTATTGCAATAGGGTACATATTTGATTTATTCGTACAACGATCCCCAATTGTATTAAATTTAAACACACGTAATCTCTTAGTATATTTTACTATGGGTATCTAGGTTATTATCATATTTTATTAAATGTTAATAGTGATAGATTGTTTCTGAAACATTGCTATAAAGTTAGAATATTTTTAGAAAACAAGATATGTCAAAATTGAAATAAAAAGTCAATTTAGATTTATAAGCATCAATTGTTTTGGAACTAGACTATTGAAATTTAATGTACTGGTGATAAATTTGACAGGATAATATTTTAGCAAATCTATAACATGAACTTATCTTACTCAGCACACAAACTGCAAAGTAATCGTAACGCCACGATAGTTTTCAACCATATTTCTTAGATAACTATTGGGATTCAATTCACAATATTTAATTTTTTCACGTTGGGTACCGACTTCTTGGTAAGACCTACGATTAGTACCAACATCTGATTTTAATGAAACGTCATATGTCATATGTGTTGGGAGTACTACAAGAGAAATTCGGGACCGCAGAAAAGCCTCCTACTGCAGTTATGTGTAAAACGATTTTAGAGGGCTTGTTTATTTGTATATCTCTTCCATATATCATTTTTTCAGTTTTTCCATATTTTTTGTGTTAGCGAATTGGTGACCCATTTATTACAGTCAACTGTTTTCTCATTTTCAATTTGCTCGTTTGGAAGTTTGTTCGATATGTTTTTCAAGTTTAAGACCCAGTCAAGTAATCATATGAATAATAACGAAGTATTACGGACGCTTCTTTTTTGTATATTTCCTGTTCTTCTTGAATGGAGATATCCATGAATTTCCTCTTAAGCTTAAGTGATACCCTCCTGGGGTAGTTCATTTGTTAGTTCCAACATTTCATAATTTTCTTTAATTTGGTCTATTCGAGTCTCCCTCTCTATATAAATAGCCTTCTTACCTAACTTAGGTTTACAACAATAGAACATAGATGTAGCAAATTGTCGCAGCCCAAATTTTCCCAAATTTATCTCGTGCAAAAGATATATTCGATGGCCTTTCTGCAATTCACACCGATCTCGTCGATTCTACGTTGATAAATCAAGAACAATATTCGATAATATATCCGGCACTATATATACAGTTTTCGAGCGAAAAATATGCTCAAACTGAGCGAGGCCTGTTTAACCCTGGAGTACTACTCACCTAATCGACGATGCAACTTCTAAAAAAGTCGGTCGCACCTTTATATTATTTTTCACTTCAGATACAGTTCTCCAGATATTATCATCACATAAAACTAAGAAAGAAGATTAATCAGCGGGTAATAAGGAAAATCACATTGATGTTGATCCGGTTTATGAATTAGATAATGAGATAGGGTTTGTTCTTTGCCCCAAATCAAGACGTTCAGTTGAATATCCATAAAGTTATAGTTTATTTCAGAAAGGTATAGAGTAACCAAACCTCTTTAGGTATGCAAAGGGACCACAGAGTGACCCAACGAATATTTAAGCCACTTTCATAGTTTGGCAATGATTTCATTCTAAAATTCTTTTTCTTTTTATCAAGTGCAGCTAGTACCACCCAGGTTGGGGTCAATATATGGGTTTAGCCTATTGTTATTCATTCACAAAAACTGAAAATAGTATGCCAAAGGCGTGCCGGTAGGATACTCGTAAAAAGGAAAGCCTAATCTGAAATAAGGTTGGAATTAGGCAGAGGCACTAATAGAAGGTTAAACGGTACCTGTTAAACGCAAAACGTAACTGTATAATCTACTACCTAAGAAATCCCCACACAATATTTCGATGTTGACACTTCAGGCCAGAAAACATACTTTTCCTAATTCTCTTACACAATTATTTGAGATTTTAATATTACTAACAATACTATTTCAAGACTTACACCTATGGCTGTTACCGAAATTGAGCCGAACTGGACGAAATTTTCCATTTTATTACTCTATACCTTTCTGAAATAGACTATAAGAACAGATACTTCGGCACAGGGCCCTAATGAATTAGTTATTATACCATCGTATTGCTTCTCTTTGTTTATTATAGATGATATGGTAAATGTGTACCAATGCTGAAAAACACGAGATTGTATCAGTCAGAGAACATTAGATGCTATTGATGTTAGAGCTCCCATCGAGATTCTTACGTTAGCTGCAGCAATAAAGGAAAACCATTTCCTGTAAGGAGATATTTTATATTACTTCAAACTACCCTGTACGATTTTATTATACCAATTTTGAAGTGGTATAAAGTTCGGCATTTAAGGCAGAGCGAAGAATGACAAAAATTAGTTGTTAAAAGTGTATTAAATCATCGTATAGCGAATCAATATCAATTTTTTCTATTGATTCTGGGTATGAATTTTAATTATTTAATTATTTTTTAAGTTGTGTGATCTTATTTATAATAGGTAAGCACTTGAAAAATATCGTTAATTAGGGTAACAATTATGACATTCTTTGGCAAAAAGCTTTAAAGCTCATCGAAACAAATTTATGAAAATGATTAAATAAACTAGTCCATTTAAACATAAGAGTTTCATTGGCAAAAACTATCATTGAGTGGGAAAGACTTTTTACGTGGACTTTTAATACTAAATTAGTTTGACAAAAAATTATTACTAATATTATCCTTACAAATTTAATTCCAGAAACAATATAGAACTGTGATGTTTAGATTGTAGTTTTAAATGTATGTATTACTTTTTATTCACAAATATTTGTTAGTTTTAAACAGATTGATTCAATCACCATTTTTTCGAAATTATCATAAATAACATACAGGTAGCACCAAAGAAACCATAAGATATGAAACATTTGTTGAAAATTTTATTCTTTGAGATGGTTTCAACTAATATTTAGTGAAGAATATCACACATTACTTGAAGATTGGTCATATCGATGTAAATCATTACATGGCGGGAATTCCGAAAGCGGGAACTCACAGATTGGCTTCAAATGTTTCACACACTAGATGATTGTACCTTAAAGGATTTTTAGCGACTCGCACGAAAAGGGAATGAAAAAAAAATTTATTTACATTTTTTCATGTAGTTTGTTTTGAATTTCTAATAAGTAAGTAGGAATTAGTAAAGACAAATGTGACTTATTACAATTAATTATTTGCAATTTAGTTTTACATCAATAATCGATCGTGACGCAATGGAGAACAATATAATTTATTTATATTAGGAAATAAATTCAAAAATGGTGAAAATACTTTATTTTGGTGTAAGCAAATCGGATTCTTATCGGATGAGGAAATTTTTTCCCTCATAAGAAATCTAAATACAGGTAAACAATATTAGTAGCTGAAAATTCGTGATTAGGTTAGGTTGGGAGAATTTTTTTCATCCATTTTACTAGCGAGACGCAAAAATTCTTCTAGGTACAATCATCAAGTTGTGATAAGATCTGGTAAAAATTTGAAACTAATCGATGGGTTCCCGTTTTCGGAACTCCAGCCCATTACATTGCCAAAATGTTTTTCAGAATTCAAAATATGTTTCCAAAATTGTAAAATAATTTTTGATTTACTAGAAGCAGTTTTTAACTCCAAACGAGCTAGTTAAAAAATATATATTTTAACCAAAAAAAACGGCCTTTACTGTACAAAAACAAAAAGTCTTGATCAGACTTTATACGAAACCGTTGTGCAACAAACGCCATGTTTCAGAGCGATTTTATTTTGTACTAGGTAGCGGGTAACGTTAAGTTGTAGCCTTCTTAGAAGAAAAATGATTGAATTTGGTCATAAGTATGAGGAACTTCGTTTTGAATTATAATGTCCGTTTCGATATACATATAAAAGTGAGTGAGTGCTGAATACACATGTAATCCTTCAAAAAAAATCTAGACAAAGTACCACCACATAATGTAACACTCGTTGAGTTTCATAAAAATAATTATGTTTGAAATTGAACAAAAAACAACCAATCGAATCTTTATGTAAAAAATACACCTGTCAAACACTAACAATTTATAATATAATGGGTGCAAGATATATCTTGAATGTGAAGTTTTTTTATAACTTGTCCAATGACTTCTGACAATCCCAGTTGACTTTAACACCATTGTTGGATTTTCTCGTATCTTTCACAAGCCTTGGATGTGCTCTATGATATAGTCAGCACCCCGACCGAGTCCTGCATATAGATGAGCGTTTTTGACCCCCAAATCACACTTCCATTTGACTGAATTCTTATTTTTTATTTGTTTATGTCTTTTCAGTTAACTTAAAGACTAAAGTATTACTTCTTTTGTAGTCAATAAAATGATTTTTAATTTGCAAATTAGTAAAATTACTTTCCAACGTTGAAGTTTGTGTTAACCACCATAATATATAATGTATTGTATATATATAAAATATTGTCGGTCCAAACTATTGAGAATACAAGTCTACGCTAAAATTTGTTATAAATTGTCATAGTATGTTATATCATCATAGTCTGCTTTATTTGCTAGTTAATTTCCATGTGTATTATGAAAAAATGAGAAGATAACAGAAAAAAATCAGATACAGATGATGATAGACTACCTTATTAACTAGGCATGCAAAAATTGACTTTAGAATTGACTCAAAATAAATTCACATTAAATTTAAACTATTAATTATAAAAATTTAGATCAATTAGTTGATTATTGCAATTTGAAAATATGAAATGAGGTCAAAAATTGAAACGAAACATTTTATTAAAATGGAATTAAATACCTAGATAATATAAATCTGTCCTTGGTTAGTAATACAACAATATATCACTGGAAGCATTTCTTGAAAGTATTTGTTTGGAATGGCTTTCATCTTGATCCTAGTAAAATCAGAAATAGTGTCAAAACGTTTGCATATTTTTTATTTTAGACCCAAAATACATGGCAATTTGAGTAGAAGGAAATGACTCTTAAAATGTTAAGAGTAACTGAAAACAATAAATTGTGGATATAATAGGAATTTAATATGCCAGTGCCAAGGAAAACTTGTATTGTAAAATAAAAAATTACATTTAGAATGGAAACTATTTTTCTTCGCAAACTTTGAATTCTGAAAAAAATTCTTCAATCTTCAAGAAATTATTTATTTTCACGAATATTTTCTAAAACACAGTAGTAGTGAAGTAACATATAAATTCATAATTAGTTAGTTGTTTAAAAAAGTAACCTATTTTAACATAAATAATTTCATGTCTTCTGTTGATTCCAAAAATCACAAATTGATTGGTACACGTCAGAGAAAAACTCAATAAGTGTTCATTCCAATTTATTATTAATTGGCTCTAACAGAAGCAAACGAAAAAAAATTATATCAAATGTTTCTATTGTTCTCCAGTGACAGCTGAAGAATGATGTAACTCTCCATTTTCTAAATTAAGTAAGTAGAATAGGAAGTGAACAGGATACGGATACTACTATGTTTGTCATTGCAGACTTCATATTTAAATAACCCCATAATGAGAAGCAATCAACTATATTAGACATGCCAACGACACAGTAATTATAGCACAAACTATACGCAGCAAGTGGAGAATATGGACTCTCCTTGAACATATCAAAAACAAAACACATGATTATTACCAAAAGTCAACATCCTCCAGTGCGTCTAATGATAAACGGTCAAGATATACATCGGCTACTTTAAAAATATTGGAATCCTTCGAAATGTGGATATATCGGCGTATTTTAAAAATATCCTCGACGGAGCACTTCACCGACATGGAAGTTGCAGAGAGTAGAGACTAGTCCTGCATTACAGTATGGTAATTCCACACACACATGAATAATTTTTTCTAGGAGCTGAGTTTTCTTGGTTATCACCTCTTTAGCCACTTTTTATCAGGCCTCAAATATTTTCAATTGGGTTCATATCGGGGCTATTACTGGGCCAATCTAACATAGGATTATTTTCTTCAGCCAAAAAAGCTTTAACATACTGAGCAGTGTGGCATTGACCTCCTTTTTTCATGAGAGTGAATGGTTCCTCATTTGTAAACAATTCTCTGAGCTGCTGAATCAACCGATGTTGTAATACTTCTTTGTACTGATCTTGCCTCATTATTCCTTTGACGACGTACAGACGTCCAGTGTCCTTGCCGTCGATGACTGATTAAATCATTACTTTGGTGGGATGCTTTTGAGCGTGGAGTAAAAATTGATTTTCTACTGCATCTTTTCGGGATTAATTCGTCCTCTGACTCAATTTTCTTTTTTATGTGTCATCCAATTATCATAATCTAATTATTTTTAGAAGTCACTGCGTACAAAATAACTAATAACTTAGTAGAATAACACTGTTAAACAAACAATCACAGTCCATAAAGCCAGAGAAACTTGTTGGTTTGAACTAGTTTACGCTCATGTATCACTTTGTCAACTCAGTGCCATATATTAAAACTAGATACAAATAGATAGTTTACAATAAATCTTAAATAAAAATAATTAGTAATTAATATTATAGTTTAATATACAATTACGGCATAAAAATTCTTAAGAAACATAAAGTTATTAAAAAGTAATAATAATTTGGCCGGGGACTATAAATCTTGTGAAAAAAGATTTAAATGTTGAACTATATAATCGTGTGCGACATATTTCTCCAGCTTCAAAACTTGGCCTAACATTGAAGTGAATATACTATATTTTTTAATTCAAATAAACAATCCTTTTTAGTATAATACTCTTTATTTATAAGATTTATAATTTTGTCCATTATTTATAATGTGCATAATATATTGTGTCCACTTCTCTAAGAAAACACGCATTTTGGACTTGGAGAGGCAACGTTCCATATCCTAAAAAATGGGGTAGCCACTTACTATTTCTATTAACTGTTCATCGTTGGAAGCCCTAAAACGTATTTGTTGTTTTTCTGAACACATTTTCAGAAAATGTCTCTCTAAAAACTCTCGAAGCAGTCGTTCAGTTGCGACGACGCATTACGCTTGTGCAAATCGTTTTTACGCAGTGTAGCAAAATGACATCATTTAATTATCATTAGACAAGTACTCAGCGTTCTCCTGTCGCGTAAAACATGCAAAACTGCGAATTAGAAGATAGAATCTGCCTATTACAATTTCAGATTTTGCAGGTTTTTCGGAATATATTTTAATTTTTCTATTAGCGGATTGGAATACTTATGAACTTGGATACGTACAATTTTAAAACAACGACGTTTTTGCCCGACCTGTACCAACTTATGATAAATTTTTGGAATCGGCTCGCTGAAATAAAAAGGAATGTTTTATTTAGGAACTGATTTCTTGCGTCATTACTCGAAATAAAATCAAAATAAACCTATTTCAGTGATTTTTCTTACTTTTTACTTTATTGTTATAGTTATTTACTCCATTTAATTTCATTTCAAGCTTTTGTGGTTTCTTTGATCTAAATCATATTTTGCTAGAATCTAGATAATAGCAATCATTGCTGATTACATAGACTGAAGACTTTCTAAATAAAAACGATTAATAATCAACACAATTTATCTAATAAGATATAAATCCAAAATGAGCTTCAATTTTCTTGTTTTTATAAGTAGCTTTTTTGGTTATCCCTTTTATTTCAGTTTACAACGTTGCCAGTTTGTATAGAAGTCTACAATCTATGCCATTAAAAAGAATTGTATAATATCGCGCGTTTATTAAATTAGGTACATCGTTCAAAATAAATCAGTAATTTTTCTAAATCAAATATAAAAACATTGATTTAAAGTTCGTATTATATTAGTTTTTCAAATATTAACAATTAAAGTACAAGATATAATGAGACCTTTATTCTAACAACGTATTTTTGAATTATGTTATCTCGAAAGATGGTGATGGCTTCTTACTCATCGAGTAATAACCAGCTCCAATAAATCACCTCAAAATGACCACATCAGTTTCCAGAACTACTAAATAACTGAGTAAATTATAATTTTCTGAATTTTACTTAAATACTTTACTTCTGAAACATACCCTGTTTACAAAATATAAATAACAGAAATTGTTCAAAATATTCATGTAAATTTTATTGGTATAACAAGCTAAAAATGTAATTCGTCAGTTACGTTATCGATAAATAGAGGAGATCCTCATTAAGAGGTCAAGTTAATTTGGACAGAATTTCCATCTAGTCACGAGTATGTTGGATAAAATAGCATACCCTGTATATAAGAGTGATATTGAAAAACAAAAAAAACACCTAGATATATCTTATAATATGTCTTTTGCAAATATCTCTAATGAATTGCCTCAGCCTCTTGCAATTCCGGCACATTATGCATGTGACTTTTTGCACATTCACCGAATTCAACCTACCCCATATTTTGAAAGCGTATATCTATAGCGTACTTTTTATTTTCCCATTTGCAGATTTCGTTTTCTTTGCACGCGGTGAAATCACTAAAAGTTGTACGGTTATTTTTCAGGATTTCTGTTTTTGACTACAGTTTTATCATTTGCTACGACATGAGGCTAGTCTGTTATCATACTGGGCATAAAGAGGTGGTCTATGATGACTTCAGAGATAAACGGGAATGTCCCAGTTCCAGCAACAGCAGCAGAAGCTATTGCAATTGTTGCAAATTCACCATAGAGAACAGAGAAAATATTTCCCATTTGAAATAGTCCTTGTCCACGGCCAGAATTGGCTTTCAACAACTTGTCATTTCTTTGTTTTGATCGGTGCCCATGGGCTTGCTTGCTTGTAATTTTTTCTTGAAAAAATCTAAGCAAAAAGAAAAAAAAACACTACGGCGCCTATGCCAAATACCACTGTTGTATGCGTACACCATTCCCAGCTAATGGACCTGTTTTTTACGTTTGGTATCAAAAGTTTAGATGGGTTCTACACTAATGACAACGCAAACTTATCAAAATTCTAGATATCATTGGGTTCAAAATTATATTTTTTCTTGAGGTGTGCCAAACGCTTGATACTTGCGGCTTATTGAAATACTTGCTTTGGATTGAGATTCGGACTAGTTGACAAGTTGAAATCTAAGGTTTGACCGACCCAAAGATTTTTAAAGCCAATAAGCTGAAATTAAAAAAGAGCAAGTTGAGATATCTCAATCAGAATCGTAATTTGTTGGTATTTTTAATTTTTAAGTAGCCTGAAATTCCTACACAACTTCCAGATGTGCCTTTAAAAACAGAATTGGCATCAGTAATTTTACCTAATTAGGGCGTTTTAGGACTCCAACTTTGTAATTAGCAGAATTAAAAATTTTACCATTTAGACGAGATGAGAGTGAATGGAGGATAATTGAAACGTTTGAAAAGGTATAGGTTCACACAACTATCACAAGCAGTCGCAAAGCTGTTCCCATCGCCAACAGGCGATAATTAAGTGAACAAAAAGCACTCGAACAAACAACAAGACGACTGATTATTAGAAGAACCTTTCGTTCCTCACCGACCACTGCCATCTAGACTTACGTCAAATAGGACTATTATTAGAACATGAGGAAGTCAGGTGATCTCTTAGAATAGCGAGAGAGTAAAAACTGAAAAGTGATAGCTACAGATGACAGCTTCCTATTCGGAAGGAATATAATGTAACTATGAAATAAGAATTTCAGAAAAACTATAACGTGACATTCACAGGGTCATCAGAATAGTGATAAATTTTCTTCCCTGGCATTTCACACCAAGAATGGACGAGTCTTAAGCAGTGACCCTTAAGTACAACTAGCCCTTCTAATGGACTAATACTCATATAAATTTCACGTGGAAACCTTTGCAAAGTGAGACTTCTTTGAGTACTTGGTTATATTAGAGTGCACAACGATCAATTGGCAGATCAGCTACCCATAGAAGGCGGATTGGAGAACTGTAGAGCTTCTTTGGGCAAGTTACGCGAAGTTACACAATGTAATATCTAAAATTGTGGACGTTGAAAGTTTCCTACATACGTATGTATTACATTAGAAGACGTGGTTATAAATAAACTTTAAAAAGAAACAATTCTCATGTGAGAATTGGATTTTTCGGTTATTTAACCAGATGTTATTCATATTGGGAAGGATAGTTTCTCATCAACAGAAACAGACTGAATCGTTTTAATAAGGTAGTCTGAATTTATCAAAAAGTAGTGATTTATAAAGTTAAATACATTTAATATTTGAATATTTTGAATTATGATCATATTTTAGATCATTCAGATCCGTTCGCTTGAATTAAATGGTTTTTATTAAACTATATTAGCTGACTGATTTCATTGTTAGCTTGTTACACAACAGGAGAGTACAGAGTTGTTTTGAAAAGGATGATGATGAGGGTTTTGAGAGATTAACAACGTAAATTACTGAATACTTATCTGTATTTAATAGAATTTAGCTGTGCCAATTTGCTAAGATTAGAACGATAATATTATATTGTATAAGTATAACGAACATTATGCAATCAAAAAAAAATAATTGAAACAGAACTCCAGACTGTAATATTAAGATAATAAATAAGACATTTCGCTGTAGTTTTGAATAAATTAGCTCACAATGTTCTGAAAATACTCACAATAGTGGAATAAAATACACTCAAATTGAATCCTTAAAATAATAATTTACAGATGAATGTTGTAAACATTTATTATTTTATTACGTCAATAAGTAAATTGAATTCGTCTTTCACATGATCAGAAAATTTATTTATTGATGACTCTGTATTATCAAACAAAATCATTAAAAAAAATGAGTAAAAATTGAGTCTGTTCCGTTTTCGAAGTCAAATGAAAATTAATGAAAGTCGCCTCAATTATTCATTTTCATGTAGAAATGGATCACAAAAAATGTTTGAGGTGTTTAAGTACCTTCAAAATCATATAGTGTCACGAGATTACGAAATCACAAACAACAAACCGTTCACTA
Organism: Diorhabda sublineata; assembly: GCF_026230105.1. Lineage (NCBI taxonomy): Eukaryota > Metazoa > Arthropoda > Insecta > Coleoptera > Chrysomelidae > Diorhabda > Diorhabda sublineata. The sequence goes on from NC_079484.1 coordinate 11,107,491, forward strand.
TTTGACATGTAAGTCTCCAACAAAATTATTCGATTAGATCATACTTACCTATTTTAACCTTTTGGGTAAATTTTTTACTGAAAATTCTTAGGCTCGTAGGATGATATTGTTATTTGCATTTTATTTTATTTTTTTAACGCTTCGCTAACACATTATTGACATATTATGTGACATTAATGTACTGTTATTTTGAATATAATATTAATTACAATTATTTTTATAATGCCTTTGGAGAGATAAAATGAAATTTAAATGAAAAATCATCCTAAGAGCCCAAGAAACTGTAATAAAAATATACATTAGTGAACTGTATCCATTATTTTATGTCATTATCACTTTATACAATCGCTTATCTTAGACCCTTTTTAGACCAGGCTGCCAAGTTACGTTTATCCCTTCACCACTGGTTGCATCACACAGAACTTCTCTCAGTCAGAGTTAGGGTTACCAGGTCCCCAAACCTAATAGCCGGACAGACCAGCCAGTTGGTCCGGACATTTGGGCAGGAAGGCCGGACACCCTGCATAATTGAGCACTTTGTCTCAGTGTTAATAAGTACGATAAAAAACACAATAAGACTGTTTTAACTGAAAACAAAAATAATCCAAAACTACTTATCGTTAAGTTAAACTATAGAACAGAAAATTTCGATAGAATGTCTGTAAAGACTTTTCATTACTTTCGTTCGAAAATACAATTTAAATTTCTTAGCTACGATAAATACCCAGACTTACTTGCATACTCCTACTTTTGGATCTCACAGACATTTGTCTGTACTGTCTAGTTTGCACAGACAAAATTCAATGGAATATTATGGAAGTCGTTTTATCCTGTGGACCCACCATTGAAATCAACGTGTTCAGAAAACGGGCTCCATCAAGCTAGCAGCCAAATATTCGGAAAAATTAAAAAAAAAACATATGAATCGAAAGGATTTTCAATGCTCGTTCTGAAAATCCAAACCCCTAATTTTCTCGTTGATTCGATAAAAAGAATTAAAACCGTGGTTGCAAATTTAGATTAGAAAAAATTTTTTTATTTCCGGCCCTCTGGAAAAACTAAAAATACCTATCAAATGCTCCTAATTCACTCGTTTCAAAAATATTTTCCTTTTTGTCTAAAGTCTTAGGGAAACCTGAGAAAACAATTAACTAATCTTTCCGGATTATTCATTGCACAGGCCTGTGAGTTGGCTCTCGTCGCTTGCTCTCGGCCACGCTCATTTGCGAAATGTAAAAAGCCTGACAAAAGCCGGACACTGCTTATTTTGGCTTAGGGATGGGCAAATGAAAGAATATATCGATAAATATCGTATCGATATTTTTAAACAATATTGATTTATGCAGAATAAAAGATATCGATATTTTGATTTATCTATATTTTTTCTTCAGGTTGCGATTACCCAAAAAATTTTCGAATGATTCGAACGATAAAAAATATGAATGCTTCAACATCCTTAATTTTTAGATGAATGGTTAAATTTGTAATATTTCCCCACGTTTTATATTTTATATTAAATTACAAAAAACAAGTTGATTGTTTCCTTTTTTGCGAAAAAATTACACACCACAGACATTTTCAAGCTAAACAATAACAGTTATAAAACACACAATAAACCACGCCACGTAAAGTAACTTGCCGGCAATAAACTGTCACTTATGTATATATGTACACTATACACACAACTTTAACTGTGGGCCAATGTTACATATAGAAGCAGCACTTAAAGTGAAGCTCCCGCGTTCTGGTCTACCCTTATATACTTACTTGTGTATTTAATTAATTTATTAATTTATACTTAAAACGGGTAGAATATTACGATCGTAAGTGGAATACATAATAAATATAAAATATTATGATACTCGAAAATAAATATCAACCATTGATACTTCAAGTTAAAAAAATTGACGATATTTATCGATTATTTTTAGAAAAAATGTCGATATTTCAATATTATCGATCTTTTATGCCCTTCCCTATTTTGGTCAGACACGAAATCAAAAATGTCCGGACGCCTGGCAACGCTAGTCACAGTCATAACTCATGGAGTACATATCGCTACGCCATTTCTGTTGTTTTGTATCACTTGTACAAGTGTTCTACAATAGTTCTCTACGTTATAAGTCCAGGAAGTGATTTAGGACGGTACGAGATAGATGTTTATGGACGAGGCGACAAAGGAGCCGAGTCAAGAACATCTAATCGAGTACCGTAATAATAACTTCACGGACGTACATCGTTATGTTTTTTTATACTGTCTTCGGTTTAAAAAAAATAGTTCCTTTGATTATTCTCTTATTATTTAAAAAAATAAAAATTAAAGTAATATTGTAAATAAATTTTTGGGATTGGGAGAATTTAAGAGTACTGTCATGTACAAGGATATCGCAAAGTGTCATTTTCCGAACTCAAATTAGTACTGTAAAGTCATCGAAGTATGAAAAAATAGTATAATATTACGTAACAAGAGTTATAAGTAACCCATTATTCACTTTACTCTTTCTACGCCCATTCATGCATGCTACTTAAGAAAACGTGTCCTATTTTTAAAAAAATTGCATAATGTGCTGCCTACATTTAGGGGCATCACTCTTTCAATCCTAAATATATCTCGCTAATGCTGAAAGTTTTTATGTTTTTTAATTGACTAAATTTGTGTAAATAGGCCAAATAAAGTCTTACGTAAATAAGAATTTGATTGTAATTCAATTAAACTAAGAAGTTTAAGTTTTCTTCTCAAAACGCACGTGTATGTTATGAGATCTCATTACGTGCATGTTATTGTAAAATGTCATTTACAAAGAATGTAAGCAGTACAATTTTTGACGTTAACAGACATGGGTGTAGAAAAATATAATTAATACATACTATACGGTCCTATCATATTTTGACTTTTGTACCTCGTGAAGAAAACTGCTATTGGGACCTAAATTAATTTTCACTTAAATGCTTACTTACCTAATAATTAAAAGCTTCTCTTCTAACGAGATACATTTTCTCATTTGAGTATCTATCCCAGTAATATTATCTTGGTTTAGACACGCGAAAGTAATTAAAAAATTCATGAGTAGCAACAGAAGAAGTAAATATTCATCTCACTGAACTATCTAGTCTATACTGAACAGCGAACTGAACTATGCATTGTTCTTTTTCATCTTTCAGTTGGTGATTTTTCTGGTGCTTCTCTGGTCGCTCTGTTAGACTGCCAGACTGGTGATTTCTTGCCTGACTGATTACGGAACTTGGTTGTCTTGTCTAATAAGCGATACATAGCACATATAACCGTAGGTTGCAGTTTTTTGAAGAAAAGAAGAATGCCGGAAAAAGTTTTTTCTAATAGCGATACGTTTTATTTCAGCGGTACAGTATATAAATATCATTGTCGCTTTTGATTTACCCATTGGATCAGGGAGCGAAAAACACAGGAAATAAATGTTTGGGCAGGAATTATTAATAAGCACTTAATATTTCATAGAACGTCATTCAAATGCTGACAGATATTTGAAACTATTAAGTAAGTGATGTTTCAGCAATATCAGCCATATTTCTCATTACACCCGAGCTTTATATAACTCTAGATGTAGTATTTCCACAGAGTGGATGATATTACATCGAGGAACAAGAAAATGTCCACCCGGGGTATCGGACTTGACTCCGTTAGATTTATCGTGGAGATACATTGATTATGAAATATTATTTTGCAAAAGATAAAACTTTCCAATATCTACTCAAAGAGTCGTTTTATAGTCCAGTGAAATTTTACATAGACGTTACATTATTCTTAGGAAGCGATGAAACTTTTGGATGTGATGTGAAGGAGCTTAACCTCGAATTTATGGGGTCGCAACCCTTGTCCCGCGGCCGTTATCTTAGAAAACTATATCTTTCAAACTACCAATCACACAAAAAATTTGTGATGTAATAAATTGTAGCAAATCGCTTTGTCTACAAAATTTTGTCTCTATGACTTTTCAATCTAAACTCAAAAATAAAAAAGTTATCAACAAAAATAAGTGAAAATTTCGGGATCTAATTCAGGCTCAAAGGTGAAAGTTTGCGGAAAGAGGGGGGTTAAAATTGGAGTTGGTAATCCGTCTCCATTTAAGTCCTGCTTTTCTGCAGCCACACATGCTCCCACAGCTTCCTCTGCATCTGCAGAATATCTATTTAATAAGGTCCGTGGTGCTGGAGGCTTGGATTAGTTTCCAGATATTTCCATACTTGCTCCTACTGTTTTGGTGAATCTTTTATATCGCATAATGTCTAAAGAATCATCTTTATTACTGCCGTATAGCAATACAAAGAAACGTTTGCCAACGAGAGCAAGCAATGACGTATCAACCTTCTGACTATACTGTGGTCTAGCGCTCCACCAACTGCTAACTCAGGCTATTTATCCATAATGTTTGAAAATTTTAATTTGCCCCTGTTATAAGCTGCTGATGTTGTGTCACATCCTAAAAAAGCATGGAAAAACAGTAAATTATCAGTTATAAAATCTGCATATCCAAAACCTGAAGGACTATATAGGTGATCAGATGTCCGGCATTAGGAAGGTTGTAAAAAGAAAACGTTGGGCTGTTTTCTGGCTGATGCTGTAAGATAAAAATGTCAATGTCCTCTGCTACAATGGTTACAGAATCATAGCATTGGGATGCAGCAAGCGCAGAAGATACGATGACTGTATCTTCATCGAATTCAGCCTAATCAACAATAAAACCCACCTCTAAGAGCAGTTTTGAAAAGCTTTATTTTTTTTTCAGTACTAAGAAACTTTTCTTGGGATATTGTTGGTACGGTGCTCTTATCAAACTAAATTTCTGTCGATTTACTATTTTTGTGCGTCGTAAGCGTTCCCATGACTTTATTCTTGCGATATGAGGATTTTCTAAGTATCCATCAAATGTTATACTTGCAGATAACCCATAATGTTGTTGTACACCGAACATACTTCTCAAGAATTCCCTTCATCGACGAATTGCGATCTCAAACAACTTTGTGTAAAAGAAAATTATTATTATTATTATTATACCGATTATAAAATAAGGGTGTATCTTTCTCACACTCCTTTTAGAAAACAAGAATATTTTAGGCTCTATGTTGAGGGCAAGAGAAAACAATAAATACGTCACATTGTAATAAAAATGATATGTAATATCTGCAAATGTTTACTTTTTACCTGATTTTAATGAGTTTTAGGCCCGAATCAACTTCGGAGCGTTCTCAAGCTTTCATAAATGCATCTAATAGGAAAAAGTATCGCAAAACATTCGTGGAAATCTCCCCAATAAAATATATCATGTAGTTTTGTGATAAAATGCAAAAATGAAGTTATGAAGAAAAAAAGGAAATTTTTTGAGAAATTTTCCCGAATTTTTGTTTTTGAATTTAGAGACAAAATTCTAGACAATTTTTCACTACAATTTTTTGGTGTTATTAGTAGTTTCAAAGATATGGCGAAAAAGGCGTTTCTATCTCTTTTTCTAAGATAGCGGTTGTGAAACAAGGGTTGCGACCCCACAAACTTGGAATTAAGCTCTTAGTGACCCCCCTACACATCCTAAAAGTTCTTACATCGCGTTCTCAGATAAACGCAAGGTAAGGCCTAAATTTTGTAACATTTCACTGGAATATTACTTGTATTTATGATTGTCTCAATGTATGTATTTCAGAGTGAATATTAACCCACGAATTGTCTATTTATTTTTAAGGACGTTATCTAATTTATATGATCAAAATATACAGAAATTGGTATTTAGTACTTTTCACTATTTGTTCCTATAATTATTTTATTCCACTATATTCTTCATATAAGCTATGTATCATACGAACATATCATTCTCGTCAAATACATAACATTTTTCAAGTTAGATCAACCATATGGAGCATTATTTAGTAGTTTTATGACGGCTTTAAGAGTACAGCATTGTGTAGAATAGCAATAATATATTTATATATTTATAATAATATGTAAGGTATTGATTTAAAGGTGCTTTTGTTGATTTTTTTATTAAATATTAATGTTATTTAGATATGGCATTTTTATTCAATCATTACACTTTCGATTTTACTCATAAATGGATTCTTTATATCAATGATTTAACAATCAATCAGTTACGTAAATTACTGATATTACGATTTTCGTTGGATTTACAAAAATATATTCATTTTCAATGAATCAGACCATATGCTTAAATCGAACAAAAGTCTATAGAGACACACACCGTTCTCCAAAATTTATTTTTTACACTATACTACACCCTGCACAAATTGCAAATGTAACCTTCAAGACCACATAAATCTTCATTTTGGTTAGATTCAGTTGAAAACAGAATTATTAAAGAAGTATTTTGTCCAAAGACCAGTCAAGTCAACACTATATATCGACGTAAAATTAGATTATAAGGCAAAATAATAAATAAATAAACAATAAATCAAGCAAAGATAGTCAATAATGGGAGTCTTATCTTATCATGGGGTAGCTGTCTTATTTAATTATATATATCCAAATCACTACTAAATTACCAAAACTGAATTGTGCAACTTTTTCATGAAGTTGGTTATAATTTTACGTATAAAACGCTGTCCAATGTATGGAATAAATTAAATTTTAGCGTTATTACAATTTACATTATGAAAATATTGTCCCCCTCCAGTACCCCTTCGAAAATTTTAAATACGAAAGGGGGTCATGTGGCAACTTGTTCGAAAGGGAGTCCTCTCTTCAGTAATATGAATTTTTTTAAATTTGGTACAATGATAACTGAAAAAATTAACATTTTTTATGTACTTTACAATTAAATTAAATGTTCAAAATGATCACTATTCACTTCTTGGATGATTTCGTATATTTTGTATGACCTCGGGGGTTATTTTGTTAATTTCTTCCGTTCTCTTAATTTTTAAACCAGCAATATTGTCTAATCTATTAAAATGTACTTTCGGAATAAGCAGGTATTTTCGTACCTGTTCTGCTAAACATAAGGGCAAAATTTTTGAAGATACTAAAATATTAGTCAAAAAGCTAAATAAACAATTTATATGAATCTAGTAGGCTACTGACATTTAGGTAGGTATTTAAGGTTGCTAAAGGACGTGCGCGTATTAAATTTAATTACGGCTCATTTGTCCGAGACTCAAAGAATAAAAATTTTAATTATGATTGTTTATGGTAATGAAACAAAAACTAAAAAGGAGGTTTGTGAAAATTTTAATAATAAATATCCTGGTCAACACGTTTCGTAGTCTACAGTTGGCAACATTGAAAATAGTTTTGTGAAACTGGACATGTGAAAAATATTGAAAAACCAGGTAGAAATGTTTATTGATGAAAAAAGTTAGATGTAAATCATCTATTTTGACAGTTTTGCATAAAGAAAAATACCACCCTTACAAAGTTCATTTGGTTCAGGAGTTAAATGAAGATGATCCTGATAGAAAGCAAGAATTCTGTGAATTGATGATGGACAAAATGAACAAAATAGTTTTTTCTGATGAAGCAACGTTCCATTTAAACGGAATGGTTAACAAACAAAATTTTAGATATTGGAGCAGAGAAAATCCTCTCAGGATGTGTGAGGCTCATACTCAATATCCTAAAAAAGTTAACGTTTGGGCTGGTGTCAGTAACAATAAAATTATTGGCACTTATTTTTTTGAACGCACAGTTTATGTTGAGGTTTATCTAAATTTTTTGATTAACTTCTCAGTTCTTACACTACAAATACTTTTTCCTGATGTTAATCATCCAAATGAGATAGATCGATCTATTTACTACCAACAAGACGGAGTTCCACCGCTTTTTGCTCGTACAGTACAAAATATGAATTGGAAGACGTGTAACGATCGAAAAGCCGGCTAAATCCTCCGATTTGACTCCTCTAGACCAGAAAATATTGCTGATTTAAAAATTAGGAGAACGGAAGAAATTAACAAAATAAACCCTGTGGTCATACAAAATGTGGTACACGAGAATTTCAAAATTGCCTCGGTTATTGTCAAGAAGTGAATGCTGGTCATTTTGAACATTTAATTCAAGTGTAAAGTACATTGGAAAATACATACATATCTTCATTCTAAGTAAAGTTTTGTGATAAATTATCAAAATTTTACATCTTAAAAACTAATTTTCTCAGCTATAATTGCACCAAATTTAAAAAACTTTATATTGCAACAAGGTGCCATACGATCCCCTTTCTCATTTACAATTTTCGAGGGGGTGCTAGAGGGGGATAATATTTTCATACTGTAAATTGTTAAATTAAGAATAAAAATCGACCTGCTTCAGGTTTTTTTCACATAGTACATAATAATGCTAAAATTAATTTTTTTTCATACATATGGACCGCATTGTATATTTGATACTAATTTTTTATAGATCATTGAAATTTCGGTACCATTGAATTGCGTTTACTTTACTTCATAGATTTTTAAATATGAAATAAACATGGAAATTTCCGCTAAAATCTCTAAATCTTATACTCTGCTAAAATTCGGATATCTCGAAAGTTGTCATTTTTTTCAAAAGGGATTCTTATTTTTTTTGTACGCGAATGAAATGAAACGGTTTTTGTAGCAATTAAAATGTTCGGTTTTTCATTTGTAACTTTTTTCACTTCCCAATTTTTATTTCTTTGTAAAACACATAAGTCAGGTCCGAAATTCGTCCGCGTATTTGAAATAACCGAGAGAATATCTGACGTATTTACTTTGTATCCTATGAACACTTTTTATTTTATACTTATGACGTCATGCAATATGGCGGCGTTACTGGAATGTTTAAACTATCTACAAAATTTTTGAATGTTCTATAATTTTTTTCTCTATAAATATATTGATCGAAGAACTAAAAATAATTATATTAAAAGTTCTTTATAAACTATCCAAAACTATTTTTTTCTTAAACCATGCAAGGATCCTATTAAATGTAATATATTTGTTTAAACTTTAATACATGGTATCTAAAAATTAAGAGGATCCATTCCGTGCACATAAAATCTTCTTGTTTTTGCTCCTTAAATATGCCATTTGTTGTCAAAATAGCAATTTAACTAGTAGCATTATGCAGGCAGGTCTCCTAAACAATGGGTGCTGTTGACGTAGTATCTAATTGGAACAGATCTCGGGCGGTATAAAATATATCCAGGCTTCTAAACTTTGTAGTTTGTTAATAATAATACTATCGACTTGAAATAAACACCATTATTGTTTTAAAATTAATTTGTTTATTTTTGCAAAATAGATACTTTTAAATTTTTCAAGCCCATTGCAAAACACAATGGCAGTTTGATAAAAAGAAAATTATATATTGTCAATTGACATTTCAGTATCTGTATCTTGTCTTCCCTTCACTAGAATTTTTAGTTTCTAAAAATCATTTAATTTAGTAAACTTCACATGTTTTTTACCACTAAAATGAGGATCTCATTTGAAACAAATAAGTTACCTAGCTCGTGAAATTCCTATTTTTCATTTCATCTTTTTCGACGACAGGTATCAACGAGTATATGCATCAGTTTTCAAATTATCATCTAAACTCTCTAATTCTGACTACTTTTGAAAATTGTAATTTCTCCATTATTTTTAGCCAACGGGTAGTTCTATCACTTGCATATTGGATTTGAAAGGAATGGAGCACCCAAAAAGAAAGCATTTAGTAATAAAAATAAAGTGTATTAAGACACTGCTTTACAATTTCATATATCTCATAAATACATCAACAAAAAAATATATAATCACGTCAATAGCTGCAGTACTTAGGACACTAAACAACAAATACCAACTCGTTTATTTTGAGAAAGTATCCCTACATTAAAATTAATACTAAATAATCAATTGTGGGTGTTCTAACAACTCGCAAATAATTTACAGAGAAATATATGGAGTATTTTTCGTTACAAGTAAACAATAATGGAGTAGTAAGTTGAATAGTTCAATTCTAAAGTAAAAATAGTGAAAAATTAATATTGGAACCAGAATGATGTCTAGATACTTGTATTGACAACACTTTTCAGCATAAGAAAAATTCTTAAAGTTATAAATAAATAAAGATAAAAGAATTTATGTATTTTTTACGGATAGTTTCAAATAACTAAAAAAATTCCAGTGAATAAGTCCTTCTCAAACTCTATCTTTATTATTAATAATTTTCTATTAATGCTGAAAAGTATCAAACAATAAATTGAAAATTTCTGGTATATTTTGAACATTCAGAATTGATTTCTTTTGAATATTGATTTTAAAGGGAATTTATTAATAGATAGGCGATTGTTACTAACAAAATTTCATCAGATTAGTGACAAATTTGATTAAGAAGTATAACAATCTAAAAAATACTATTAAATAAATACCATGGTCAATGTTGAAAAGATTTTTTTTCGTGATGATTTATCTTGATTTTAGGTCTCTTGTTATGGAAAATCAATTCAAAATAACGTTTCGATATACTTTTATGCAGACACACTGGGGTCGTTCGCGACCGGGCCTTATACTTTTCAAATTTCCCCCCACTTAATGTTCGGAAACCGGGCCCGTGGTTCCATCTAGTTATAGTTTGAGAGTAGCTCTTTCACTTAGTATAGTTTCCAGTTAGTCAAGTGCGTCAGTCGGTCTGTGACACCTGAGTGAATTGGAGCGGGGTCATCAACGACCCCAGAGTGTCGGCTACGGCTCAAATTGATTTTTTTTTCTTAATTTTTGTTTCGCGTTGTTTTGTGCTACAAATTGTCAAAGAAGGTGAGTATACTATGTTTTGAAAGTGTGATTTTTTTTTCTTCTTAAACTAATAGTATTTTGAATATTGTAAGATGGCCTACAATCTTCGACGTCGCACGATTCGGCAAGAGCTCCTTGATGAGATGCAAGAAGTTCCTTCCGAGGATGAAGAAGCTCAAGGGATCGGAGAGAGTGAAAATGAAGGAGTTTCTGAGCATGAATCGGAATATTCCTACGCTACGGATGCTTCCTCGGAATTGGATTCGGACATGGAAGATGCCACTTTGGACAAGCGTCTTTTGGAGTTAAGGGCCCGGGGACGGCCGACCTCAACTTTGAAAGGCAAAGATGGCTTCAAATGGAATACAAGAGCTCCTGAGCGTCGTTCTGGTTAGTACTATAGATATATAATACGCTTAGTAGGGAAGATTAGAAAGAAGGGCGGTGCAGGTAGCGGGGGTATACAAGCGCCTGAAAGGAAGAGCGAGCGAGCGAGCGAGAGACAGGTAATAAAAGAGAAAGCGAGATTGTGAGAGTAGAGGGGGAAGGGAAACACTAAAGGGACAAAAAAAAACAGAATATAAGTGGCATGAGAGAAAGCAAGAGTGAAAGAGAGGGAAAAATGGAGCGCAGTTTGAAAATTCAATTTGTTTTTGCAGATCGAGTAAGCGATGTTTTACCTGCTCATGTACCTGGACCTAATGGTGATGCGAAAAATCTTGATTCTATTGAAAAGTTTTGGGATATTCTTTTCAACGATGAAATGATTGACATAATGGTGGAGCATACAAATAAAAAGATCGAAGAAATCTGTTTGAAGTTGGTTGTCGAAGACAAAGCAGAAAGCTATCATCACTTGACTGATCGTGATGAGATTAGAGCATATATTGGTGTCTTATACTATCAAGGGCTTTGGAAATCTGCCGATGTAGATAATGACAGACTTTAGGATAAAAAAAATGGCATAACGCTCTACAGATGCGTTTTCCCAAGGCTAAGATTTACATTTCTAGGATCTTTTTGCGGTTTGACGACAAGAAGTTGCGAGATGAGAATGATAGATTTTCTGCAGTTCGTCAAATATGGGATATATTCATGATGAATTGTCAACAGTATTATACACCGAGCAATAAATGCACTATTGACGAACAGTTGTTGAGTTTTCGAGGCAGATGTGTGTTTCGTATGTACATGAAGGATAAGCCAGATAAATATGGATTGAAAATAGTTACCCTAAACGATGCAGACACCTCATATTTGGTAAATATACTTTCATATTTCGTCTTCGTTTTGAGAAAGCAATAAAGCAGTTTTTTAGGATCAATATAATTTTTTTCAGATTTACGGAGTACCCTATTTAGGCAAGGGATCTGCTGTCGTGCGAGAAGAGAAGATCCATGAGTACTTTTTCCGTGTCGTTACTACTCCTATCCATGGCTCTCATCGGACCGTAACTTGTGACAATTGGTTCATGTCGGTACCTCTAGTCCAGCGTATGCTGCCTGCACCTTACCACATGACAATTACTGGAACGATGAGAAAGAATATGAGAGAGATTCCAGCTGAAATGAGAGTTGCTTCCAAGTCACCGCCAGAGTCTAAGTTCTGCCACACAGATAATCTTACGCTGGTCAGCTTTACGCCAAAGAAAAATAAAATCGTATTGCTACTTTCTTCATATTTGCGCACAACAGAAGTTATAGATAGTAAGCCTAAAATTATTCATCACTATAACGAAACAAAAGGAGGAACAGACACGTTTGACCAGCTGTGTCATTCGTATACGGTATCGAGAAGAACGAATCGCTGGCCAATGAGAATTTTTACGGCATGCTTGACCAGGCTGCAGTGAATTCTCGCATTCTATTGAAGTGCAAACTCAAAGCTGACAATTCCAATGACAAGTGTACTGCCATAAGTTGCCTTGAGAAACTTTCATTGTACCTGATCAGACCGCATTTGTTGAAAAAGTACAATGACACGGTCACTTTGCGCCGTGATTTGAAACTCGGCATTGCCGGGATTCTGGACTTAGACGTTCACAAAGAAGGAGGATGTGAACGAGTGAAATTCCGGAAGAGACTGAGATGTGCAGTCTGCTCGCGAAAAAGCGACAAGAAAACAAATGAAGGTTGTGCAAATTGTGAGCGACCGATCTGTGATGATCACCGTTTAATGTTCTGTAAAACGTGTGCTGAAATGTAATGAATAATTTTTCTGTTGGCAAAGTTATAATAAAGTGTATTTTTCGATTAACTTGACTATTTTTCTTCATTCCTCGATTTATTTTTGTGAATTTTCAGTATGAAATGAGGTTTGTAATGAAAAAATGCACTTTTGAAAAATGACTGAAATTCTGATATTCATTCTTCAAAATAAATACCTTTTTTTCAGCGGGCAATATAACAATATTTTTTTATATGAAGCAATATGTTTCCAGGGAATGCTGCTGAAATTTGAGCATCCAATTCGCAAAATTGAAAAAGTTATGAATTTTTAAGTAAAAATGATCATTTTTCGGAGTTTTTTGTAAACTATATTTTTTTTAACAAATTAAATTGAAATTTTTTGTATCACACTCATGTAGTCTTGTAAATGGGTAGTTAATGTACAACTGTGAATTTTTTTACGATGAAAAACATCTTAGTTCACTTAGAATAGACGATTATATGACTGGGGTCAAAAACGCCCCAGTGTGTCGGCTATGATTGGCGCCAGAAGTGTGTCGGCTAAGGGTTAAAAAGATAACACATTTTTTATGCAAGATTGCAGTCAATAAAAATTTTTAAAACTGAACATTTTTTACTAATTATCTAAACATGTTAGTTTAGAAAAAATATAAGAAAGTTTTTAGAATCTTAATTTTGATATTGAATTAAGAAAAAATGAATTTCTTTAAGTAAATTATGATAATAAATAAAAAAAAACTTTTCAAACTATGATAAACAAAATATTAGTTATATTTAAATTATAATGAGATCTCATTAAGACATGTTATAGATGAAAGAAAAATAACCTAAACTACTGAACAACCTACCTAATTTCCTTACAAAATATAATTATTAGTATCATTATTGTAATAACAGCTTCTGTAAAATAATTTTATATAAATACCCATCATTGTTTACTTGATTATGGAAAAATATTACACATTTTATTTACATCGCTCGTTTTACATAGAATCCCATAATATACAGAAAAAATTAATAGCTATAAATATAATACAAAAGTTTCTGATTGTATACCTATAAATATACATAAATACTATGAGTAATTAACCACATAGAATAAAATTTGAGTACATACTCCTACATCTAACATAATGCCAATATATGATATAAAACGACCAATTAATTTAAATTCTATGTTTTATCATATTCAACAGCAAAATTTGATAATTTGGGAATTGTTTTTAAAGATAAGATTAAAGTCATAACTCAACCTATTTTGAATCAAAATTACAATAAATCCATAAAAACTCTACTTCAATATGCACTAAAAAATAAAAAATAATGCCAAAGCAAATTAGACCCTATCTAAGATAATTAAATTTCTTCATTCCTATCAAATATTGTCAGAGTCCACCATGGAGAACTATATTAAAAAAAAGGGCGCGCCTTTTTTAATTCGAAAATAAACACTATATATAAAATACCATATATGAAGTAAAAACTGTTAAAAATTGTAGAAAAGGGAATAGAGAACAAAATACAGTTAAAGAGTTATTATCGGTAAATGGCAATATAAGATAGGTGTCATATATTTCTAAAAAAATTTAAAACAAGATTGTGGTATTCCAAGATAAATTGGGAGGTAACCCTAAAACCCTAAGCCTATTTTTGAATATAACGAAAATACGGGAGAAGATGATGGACAAGATCAGCTATTGAATTGGAATTTCTGAAACAGTTGTTGATATTTATACTTAACACACTGTTTACACTACTACTACACCAACACTTGCAATTACACTGTATGACGCGTGTTTTGATATACAAATGGTGAAATGGTATAGTAAACAGGGTGTCAGTAAGATCAACTGTTATTAACCAAGTGCGAAGAAATCTTTGTTCTGGTATAAAAAACTTGTTACTTGCATATTGCAAACGCTTCTAATTACATAATTCATATTTGCTATATAAGAGCTTAACATTTCAAATGGAACACCGTCTACAGACAGATACAGTTCACAAATTTAGTACTAGATCTCGCTAGGGAGTGAATAAAGGGTAGGGTTTCACATGTGCCTTAGTCTAACCCCACTCTTCTCCGATACAGTATGTTCACTACCTTTCACTAAATCTTGAGATGGTTTTCTTATATTTGACTGCTATGAATTGTTCATTTTACTTCTTCGTTTTAATTACTTCTTTGTGATATTTGGCTGAAAGGATCGTTTCCTGCAGTTCTGTCAACCCGTAACCAGATAGATTACATCCTTATAAACTCCAGATTTGCTTCTTCAGTAAAAAAGGCATGCACATATCCTGGAGCTGATATACCCACAGGCCATGTACTACTATTGGCCGTCATAAAAATATCCCTTTCAAAGGCTAAAAAGGAAACACCAAGACGTACAATAGCACTAGATAAACTGCATAGTCCAACCATTAAATCCGTATTAACCAACCGATTAAACTCTCAGATACAGAAGTTAGATTCCACGGTCGAAGAGGACGACCCGTCAAAATCATGCGTAGAAATAGCAAGTGTTTTAAGAAATACCTCACAAAGTGTTCTAGGATTCAAATCTAGAAATAAAAAACAAAAATGGATGACCGATGAAATTTTGCTCTTAAAGGATGAGCGTAGAAAACTAAAAAAGGACATAAATAAGTACTGAGACTTACAGAGACTCATAAGATCATAAATTAGCGTTGCAAAAAATGAATGGCTTAAAAACGAGTGCAACGAAATAGAACAACTGCAACGAAGACACGATTATTTCAACCTCCATAAAAGATTGAAGGAAGCTGCTGGTATATTTAAAAAACGAAATCTAGGTATAATAACCAACCAGGACAACCAGATAGTTATGGAAGATCATGAGAAATACAGGATAAGGGAAGACTATGTAGAAAAACTTTTTGACGGCAATAGACCAGACCAGAGAGCTCGATGCAGAAGAACGTCTAACTGGACCTTCTATTACCAAAGAAGAGGTAGAAAAGGCTGTACTAGTCGCTAAAAACAATAAAGCAGCTGGTCCAGATGAAATACTATCAGAAATACTGAAACTACTGGACGAAAGGGGCCTTAGAGTGCTTCACAAGCTGTTCAACAAGATATATGATACTGGTCATTACCCTGAACAGTGGCCATCTTCAGTTTTTATTCCTATCCCAAAAAAATCGAACGCGAGAAAGTGTGAAGATCATAGGCTAATTAACCTTATGAGCCACTCCCTAAAAATATTCCTAAGAATAATACATCAGAGATTATATAGAAAATGTGATAATAATATAAGCGACTCGCAATTTGGATTTAGACAGGGGTTAGGTACAAGAGAGGCAATAGTAACAAGACAGGTCCTTGTACAGAACTGCTATGACCAAAGAAAAAATGTTTGTCTATGCTTCACAGACTACGAAAAAGCTTTCGATAAAGTTCAACATCACAAACTTATGCAGCTCCTCAAAAAATTGGATTTGGACGAAAAAGACATTCGTTGTATCGAAAATCTGTATTGGCACCAAAAATCGCAAGTCAAAGTAAATCATGGTCTAACTGAGCAAGTCCGGATTCGCAGAGGAGTACGTCAAGATTGTATATTGTCGCCGCTCCTGTTTAATATATACTCTGAAGCCATCTTTCAAGAGCCACTTGAAGATAAAGACATTGGGATCAAAGTCAATGGAGTCTGGGTCAACAACATACGTTACGCCGATGACACAGTGCTGATTACAGATAATATAGATGACCTACAACAACTAATTAATATAGTAGGCGGATATAGCCAAAACATGGGATTAAACATCAACATCAAAAAAACTAAATTCATGATTATCACTAGGGAAGCGAATACGTTTAGAAAATCTAGAGTAACATATAATGAAAAATTTATAGAACGGGTCGTCGAACGGTGAAATAAAATGCGGAATTGAGCAAGCTCGAAGTACATTCATCAAATTTCAAAATGTATTTACATGTACCGACTTTGATCTTGATCTTAGACTGAGACTTGTGCGGTGCTACGTTTGGTCAGTGCTTCTTTACGGGATGGAGGGTTGGACCCTTAAGGTAAAAAACATCAACAAATTAGAGGCATTCGAAATATGGGTATATCGTAGAATCCTGAAGATACAAGATATTCAGACATTGATCCATACCGCTAGAGATAGAGAAGTCATGAAAAATGTGGTCCATTAAAGGATATGCATTAAAAGAAGAAGAAGATATTTGGCTATATTTTATTATAGTTTTTATATTTGAATGATACTGATTACATATGTTAAATATTTATATCATATTCTTTTATTAGGTACTTCTTTGTGATATCTGGCATTTTTTACTGTACTCTTTCTTGTCTTTCTTGACTCATAATCAGCAATTATATTCCACATTCTATTTTAAGTATCATCAACCAATTAGTCCCTTTGAAAACTCTACTTAAACAGATGCCTAATGAAAATACACACAATCTAAAGAGCCCCTATGGCCTGAGGAAATACCGTTATATCCAGGAGATATGCTTAATCTGGAATGAACTATAAAAAAGACGAGACAAGTTATACCATACCCTGGAGTACAAAGGAACATTTTCTGGCGGTCGTTTTATAAATAACAAAAACAGAAAATAGAAAATAGTTTGACTTTTCTTTCCAAATTTAAAAATCGTTCATAAAATTCAAAAAATTGATGATTGTAATCAAATCATCAACACTAAATGTATTATACTCAATTAGTGTAACTTATTTTAGATGTCTACTTTTTTCACTAATATTCACAATAACTTTTTCTTGGTCAGTTAAGAAACAATTTTTGGAAGAAATACCTCATATTCAGATTTATATAAATCATTATTATGTGTTAATTAGGTGTCCTGGTCCTTTTATGTCGTGTGATGATTACAAAAAAGAAAAAAAATATCTTTAAAACCTCAGTTTTGCTTGAATGAGCGTCGTTTTATAAAAGTTTTCTAATAACTAACTTCTTTGAATTTGGTAATCAAAAATATGAACCAGTGTATGGGTAGCAATCAAAGATTAAAATATCCAGTACCTGGTTATAAGAAATATAAAACAGAAAAAATTTTTTATTATATCACTAGACTTTCAGTATGTATATAGAAATTCTGATATATAACTAAGGCAATTTAAACTGTACAAATAAATAATTATTTTGGTAAGTTTTTATATATTTTTCATATATTGACATTATGTTAATAGAGAGTAAATAAATAATACAATCACGTATATATATATATATATGAATTCTAAAGGCACATTTTTGGACGGCTACAACAAATACTGGTAGTCGCGAAATCAACAAAAGCCAGAATAAAATTTTTCTCTTATTAGGCTTACTACAAAATTAATATAAAGTAATAAAAAAGATTTGCACATACATTAATACTACATTTGAACTATATTTCGTATCATATCGGTCTGGAAAGTGGTTATACTGAAGTCAATGTATGAAAAGGGGTGAAAGATAAAGTGTTTTTTAATAAAAATACTTAGAATTATAAATATATGGGGATAATAAGTACTTATAAATAGATACTGGTACCCAGAAAAATAAAATGGTCAATAAGATCAAGAGAAATTTATTGTTATAAAACAAAAGTAAAAAAGATGGAAAAAAGCAGATTTAAAATTAATACCATTGATCAATAAATCCTTGGTCTGACAAATCACATTTTCGTATTATTTCTTGAAATACCATTCCCTCCAGTTTTTAAAAATTTTTTACAATTAAAAACCTCCCAAGTTTTTCTAACAATAGAAAGCAATTCCATGTAGTTCTTAATAATTGTTTTTTAACTGGAAAAAACCGTTGAAGTAAAGGCTTGAAAAGTATTATGGTGATTTGGTATGTGGAGTTTTAAGGTCAGGTTAGAGAAGAAAAAATTTCCTGGAAATCACGACGAAATACTGCAAGGTAAAATTTAAGAAATAGTAGACATCACAAAGAAATAATGTTATATGAGCATTTGAGAATAAGAGTGCTGTGTTTTCTCACAATTGGAATATAACGAATGAGTCGATTCAGAGCAAAGTTTTGATTTGTTTAAGAAAAATAAAAAAGATGTTTTGAATCGATATGGATTGGATTCAACAATATATACCTGAATCAGAACAGCAGTCACCTGAGTCAACTGGAGTGAGCTCTAAGCATTCTGAATAAAAACAATTGGCTGTCAAGATTCTTCTTTTGTAAAAAAAATGATAGTATTTGAAAAGAGTAAAAGAGAAAAACTTGTATTGAACTAATCCCAGTGACTACTAGTTGTTGTCGTTGTACTCAAACTGGGGCTTACTTCAATGAAGAACAAACTTCATTTGATTAAAATAGCATGAAAGAATAAAAAGTTTTGGTCTGGTTGTATCACTCTTGAAATAAAATAAATTAATAAGTACAACTAAAATTTAAAAAAAAAATCATTTTTTGTTGACGATATAAGCCACCACGATTAAAGAAAACATATCTAATAAACAGTGTTTTAGAACCAATTCTAATGGCAGTGGAACCATTACAGATACAATACTAATGATGCAATCGTCCTAATCGCAAGCTTTCATAACGGAATGTGTAAAATTACAAGACCACTTCATCCAAATTTAAAAAATGGGAGAATGGAAATCATATAAATATTAAGTTGATTAAGAGTCAGTTTCCCAACGGTTTTCATAAAGGAACTAGAAATAGCAAGATCAATATCAATAAAATATCCAAAATTTTGACTTTATTGGAAGCAAACACCACCAAAGACTAAAAATACCTATAAATAACTTATTCTACAACTCCAAAAGAAACAACAGAAGACCAAAGATTGCAAAATGATTAGACTGAGAATAGGAAAAAAGTTAATGAGAACCAAAATACTTTTTGATTAAGTACATGTTATCCAAAAAGGCCACCAAACCTCATAGTGGGAATATTCACAGTATTTAATAAAATTCATTGTAAATTTTATGAACTGTTTGTGATGTCTAACAATACATTTACTCTCCAGATGAAAAAAGTTAGTTAACTGCTATGTTCTCTATAAAATAAATAAAAATTTCATTTTTATCATAATACCTTAAGAATAATTCGTATTTTTGACGCCTCGCATCAATGGTACCAATAAAGCTGGTGGACCAGCTTGCCTTAGAAATGGATGCGCTAGAAGTTCTTGAGCAGTTGCACGTTGAGCAGGATCTCTTACTAGCATCCTGTCCAAGAATGATTGCAACCGTGGGGATACCTAAAAATAAATTATAATTTATATGAAGTAAACTCTAGGATATAGATATATGTCTTTGGGCGTGGAAAGACAAAAAGACAACACATTCATGACAAGGAATGTTTATAACAATAGCAAATAATGATAAATATACTTTTACCTTATGAGCATTTTTTAGTTTTGGAGGTGGCATTTCCCGTATCCTCCTCATAGCCTGCAAAGGAGGTTCGTTGAATAATGGCGGTTCTCCATCAACCATTTCTATAACCATAATACCTAATGACCAAATATCAACTTCAGGTCCGTACGGCAATCTTGATATAACTTCAGGTGACATCCAATAAGGAGTTCCAACTAAAGATTTTCGTTTTGGAAGCTCTTGAGAAACCTAAATAAAAAAAATTATATAAGGCAATCTGTGCAATAAATTAGATTAGTACAAGTTAAATGTAATTATTGTAATATAAATCTATAAAATAAATAACACATGTGTTGAAACTAAACAGTTTTGATTGTTACAACACATGAATGCCACATTGACATAAATATGTAATGCTAAATCAATAATTTCTTTATTAGTTTTCTTTATCTCAGCTATGGTGACTTGTGGTCACTCTCGTCTTGAGCACTACAATTACCTATAATTATTTGATTCATTGTATACTAATATACCTTCATGCCAACAAGAAAATCATTTTCTATTATAAATTATATTCTATGTTCAAGTGGTTCATCACAAAAATTCTACAGACTACACTAAGAATTTTTATAGATGTTTTGTTGGTTACAATCAAAAGGATTTTAGAAGACAAAATTATTGAGATAATTAATAAAATTAAGAAATGGCCATTTAAAACTAATTCTAAACCTATGAGAGTAACTCAACAGTAGTTAGGGCAGTATTAACTTTCCCAAGTGAGTTTTTTTTAACACTCAGAGTGCAGTCTGCCTCATAGGCAATAAACAATATAAATGGATGGATGGCTTATAGAAAATTACTCCAATGAATAATCTCTTTTAAATTAATCTTAATTTGAGTCTTGTTATAGAGTTTTTATTTCGTTTCTGTCTTAATATCTGAACTTATCAGTGTTTATCGTTCAGATTCAATAGCAGCAGGTGTTTCAACCTTCACCCTTCACTATTGTCGCACACATTCAACTGATTTATGGTTTCTTTGACGGATTCCAGGGGGATGTCATGGTGAATTACCTCGTTAGGGACATAATAGGGTACGTCGACTATTGCATCCAGTACTTTGTTTTGGAACCTCTGAAGATGGTGATATAGGAGTTACTGGTGGTACCCCACAGTTGTATGCCATACGTCCATATCTATTTTAATATTTAATATTTTCTGCACATCAGTGTCATCAGCATATGTTGCTATGAGGATGGATCTTCAAGTAAATAATTCTGCTGTGTACATCAGGTAAAGAATTGATCCTAAGACACTCATTTGTAGAGCACCAGAGTGTCTATGCTGGATATCAGTATGTTCATTGCGTAGTGTCACAGTGAAGTATCTGTTAGTTATGTATGATTTGAGGAGTTGATAGTGAAGATGAGGAAGTAGTTTCTTAAGTTTGACTTGCAGTCTTCTATGCCATACTTCATCAAAAGCTGGGATATGTCAAGGAAAGGTGTGAAACAGTATGTTTTGTTATCCATATTCATAATAACTAATCTATGGATTTGATGCTGCACCATGCTTATTGAGGAATCCAAACTGATGGTCTGGTATTATTTTATTTTGATATATTATCTTTTGTATTTTAACATACAGCTTCTTGAATATTTTTGAGTGAGATGGAAGTAAACTTATAGGTCTGTAGGAGAAGACATACTCTAGCTTTTTCCCCGGTTTGAAGATCATTATTATATGGGCAGCTTTCCAAGTGCATGAAAAGTAGTTTATTCTCAACGTGGCATTGGAGATCTATACTATAAGTTTTTGTATACTTTTGCCAGAGATTGTGCCAAACCCAGGCGACTTTTTTATGTTGATTCCTTTTATTATTTGTTTATATTCCATTGTTACTTTCTGGTGAGGAAGATCAAGATGACAGTGTACATCCATGGTTTGAACAATTTTATTTTCTCCTTTAACAGATAGTTTTAAGGGATTCGGTTTGTATACGTTGCTTAGGTATTTAGAAAACGCTTCAGCTTTTTCTTTATCAGGTCTGAGTAATGAAAAAGTGAGTAATGAATATTGAGGAACAATTACAAGCAAAGTTAAATTAAATGAAAATGAAAATTATGTACAAAATTTAAGAACCCCCCAACAGACTAAAATAGACAATAAGGAAGAAAATTATGAAAGAAAATTAGGTACTTTCCACAGTATTGAAATCTGAAACTAAAATATAAAATGGTGAAGTAAGTTGACAACACAATTCGGCTAGCACTCAAATCTGTAAGCAGCAACAGATCACCACCACCAATATCGATCTTGAAAATATTCTGGAGTGGGATGGAGGCAATCTGATTGAATTTAATGCAGCAAAGACCTAGACTGCTATTTTTACAAAGCACTTACACTCATATCTTCAAGACCAATAAGCTGTATACTCCGCAAATTAGACCAGAAATTTGGATAGCTTAGAGCATAGAAGAAAGGTCACTGACCTAACTCTATTTTACCAATACTACCATGGCAGATGCTCTTTCAAAACTGTCCAACATAATCCCACCTGGAACAGTATTTGCAAGACCAACTGGACAGGCATACGTCTTTTCCAAACACTACAACCTACAGAAGTTCAATATCATGTCCACAGGGTTTACCCTATTGTGCTTGCTTTTTACATAAAAAAAATTATCCTACATACATAGAAATTTGATTTATATTGAAATAATGGATTATTATAATTTTAATCACAAAAAATGCTTACTTGAGCACAGAATCCAAAGTCGGACAATTTTACTCTTCCATCGAGTGCTAATAATATTGAATCTGACTTAATATCTCTATGAATAACTCCTTGGGAATGAAGGTAAGACAAAGCTTTCAAACATTGTTTACAGACAGTTGCAATTTGTTCTTCGTCCATTCTGGAATGTGTCACAATATCCGTTAGGGCTCCACCTGTTTCAATTATAAATAAAAATAAAAAATCAAGACATTTTAAATAAAGGTATATCATTCATGTAACATGTTTATTAAACTGGACACACCTTGATTTGTTTTTTTTTACAAAAATAAAGTGACCAACCACAATACTAATGAATTTGTTTTTGATAAATGAGTTACCATAAATTAGAGAAAATTGAATATTTAGTCCAACAAAACTTTTTCTGATGATCAAGTCCAGCATTCTTGCCATTGCTTTTATACTTTTCATGTTTCGCAAATCAATTTTAATAGCAAATTCTCAGAATAAAACTAAAAATAAATAAAAGTATTTTCATGAGATATAAAAATAAATAAAAGGGAAGTAAACATCAATAAAACTGAAGTCATGATAATAAACCAATAATATAATAATAAACCAATAAAGAAAAAATGCGATCACAAATTTAGGGGGAAAATGTGGAATGGGATGTTTTTACTAGTGTTATATTTTTAGGGATTTCTATATCTTCAAATATTTAGTTTTTTTAATTTCAAATTAAGTAAAACAAAGGTGTAACAGTATAGGCTTTGGGAAATTATTTAATGGCAATATATATGATTTAAAATAATCAGAATTTGAGGAAAACGATTTGTTACTTGAAGTTTTCGATGATTTACGAATAAAGAATTTAAAAAAATAATGTTACTGAGTGAAATTATCTGTTTATTGTTTAAAATTTATCATTTGTCAAATGATATTTTTAATATATTATTTATTTAAAAATATTCAATTATTTATTTTATAAAAAATAAGTTTCTTTAATGGGAATCTACAGTAAATGTGGAGATTTTAGGTGTTTCTGATTGAGGCTTTAGGCAGATGAACATTTGAGAGTTGGGAGCATTGGTTATGACACCACCCCACATCCCAAGGGCCAAGTAAAAGGTGGAACGAACATGCATAAGATTTAACAATCAATGGTTAAATTAGAAAAGTACCAATAAAAAAAATGGTACATTTAGATCAAACTTAACAAAATATACTATACACAGAAAGATACGAAAAGGTAAGCAAAACGGTTCTAAAGTCTTATCTCATCTCAACAACTTTGTCAAATATAAATAATGAGAGAGTTATAAAACAGTGAAAATGTTCTTTTTTATGTTAAGAGATAGTGCTGCAAAAAGTAACCAAATAGTTCAGCATATGCCTGTGTTATTAATCCATTCTATATAAAGGTGAAAACTTGAGAATATTAGTTCTAGCGACTGGAAAAGTATAATAAAGAGTGGGACTAAGTAGCAATCCGAGAAGTATGTTTTCTTAAAAGACGGCAATTCTGAACAGTCAATTTTATTTGTCACAATTTTGTAAAGGAATATCATGTGAAGGAAAATCAAAGACCACAAACGTCTAGACTCTAGATCGTTTGAGTTATTGTGGATAAATATTGTTAAACCACATATATTTCATTTACTTTCTCTGTATTTACTTATTTTGTTGATATGAGTTTGGTAACTTGGATCTCATATAAGAGAGACATATTCTAGTTTTGGAAGACCAAATGCAATCAAAAGTAAAGATACAGTTTTAACTTCGATAAACTGCCCAGAGCTTTTCAGTACAAAAGGTTTATAAAGGCTCCACTAAGGATAATATTGATATGCTCAACAAAGTTTAATCTACTATCCAATGTAACACCAAAATGTTTAAATGTTATAGAACTTTTAAGATGAATTGCATTTTCATCACATCACTCACAAATTGTATCCATATTAGATTGAGGTAAGTGACAATCACCAATGTTTGATATAGCTGTAGATCATCTGCATAAAGGATGTCATTACTAAATATTGAGAATAATAACTGCCCAAGAACTGAGCCCTGAGGCTCTCCAGAAGTATCTAGGGAGTTAAAACCATAGTAACTGTGAGCTTTCTATCCATAAGGTATGACATAAAAAATTGGTGAATGAATCAGTTAAACCAATGCTATATAGATTAATGATAAGAATGTATCTGTATAGATGACATCAACCAGACCACCATTACCCAAGTCTGCTGCTGAATATTGTGTTAAGCACATTAAATATGTATATGTATGTATGGTTTCACAAGATGGAAAACAGAGTTTCAAAGTTCCTTAATATCATCATTGGTAGATAATTTGTCATTGCTGATTGAACTTCTTAATTTTTTCATTGCACCTAACGTAGGTCACCATCTCGTAGATTCTGTTTTGCTAAGTTAAGAATTTATCAAGAGGATTCTTTTGTTGTAGCATATTTGATCGAGATTTAGAGTTAATATGAAATGAATATTTGGATTTCATGACAAAACATTTGAACTATATGTTTTTAAGACTGCTGAATAAAAAATTCTGTTCAATGTCACAGAGATAGAATCACATTTTTTATCACATCTCACATGTCATAAACTTTATTATCAACCATTGTGAAAGATTCATTGAGATTTTGGTAAAATTCTTCTATTTGATTCTTGACAATCTTCACCAAAGGGCATAGCATCTTTATTAAAATTACTCGTTAAGACATCAAAATTTTGATTGATGCTGAATAATTCAAATTTCAACTTATTGAAGGAGGCTGCTTCAGTCACTTATTTATCTTGACAAGTTTTGAATAGAAAAGAGGAAAATACATGCAGAAAACCTTGAGGAGAATAACAGAACATGACAAAGATATAAAAGTAACACGAATGGAGAAAATAATAAACCACTGGATAATATGGATATATTAGAAAGAAGTTTACAAGAAAAATAATAGAGGCTGGATGTACCATTAAAAATCGAATGACAAGACGAAGAAGAAAGAGGGAACAACTAAATGAATTGGAAGTAAATAGAAGGAAAACATTACATAGCATTAATGAAGATGATTAAAGACAGTGGAATAATTGGGTTCAAGAGAATCGAAGCCCATGTCTGATATATGAAAAGGTAAAAGGAAAAGAGGAGAAAAAGATAGGTCTTTATATAAACATATAAGGCTCAAGAATATCCCTTCCTACCTTGACCATCCTATCTTATTAAAAAGTATTTGATTCTATCTACTCTCCTTAATGCTATAAAAGTTCATAGCAATCTCACTCAAATTATGAATATTTATTTATATTATAATTTCATGCAGAACTGAAAGAATTGTTTAGCTTACCTTCTAAAAATTCCATTACAACCCAAAGTTCATCATTCACCAAATAACTGTCAAACATTTCTACTATATTAGGATGATGATAATCTCTCATAATGACCACTTCATTAAATAAGAGTTCTCTCCGTTGTTGTTTTCTTAAATCCATTTTTTTTACGGCAACTTGTCGGCCTGTAGTGCGATCATGAGCTATACATACAGTACCCGTTGAACCTTCACCTATTTTAATAAACCGTTCCAGATTTTCACGAGGATCCTTTGAGGATACAACCATTTGAAGAGCTGCTCTGAACTACAAACAAAAAAATGAATTAAACAGATCATCAATACAATTCAATAATTACTAAGATTATCTACTATATTGTATACTACTTACTCCATTAATCCTTTACATCTATAAATCATGAAATATTCTAGCATATACCCAGATAAATTATCAATTCTTCTAAATCAAATTATGAAAAGTATTGAATTTAGATTTGTATTTACCTGTTCATGGGTAAGCCTTTGTTCATGATGTTTATTGGATGAAACTTGACCAGTGGCACTAGGTGGAGTATGTACAGCCTGAGTTGATTGCAATCCATTTTTTAAATTTTGATTTTGATCATGCCTCTGTGGAGCGGAGTGGTATCCTGCATGTTGAAGACTCTGATGTGATCCAGTATGAGTTGGTTGTGTATGACCTGCTTTGTGAGATAAAGGTATCATGGGAGAAGGTCCAGAAGACATCATAGAGCCTGCTGGTGAAATTTGAGGATGATCTCGAGGATGGTAACCTATATATTGATCTGGTATGTTACCGTTTACGAAAGGATTAGGAATTTCTTGATTACTTAGGGAACGTTCAGCTGGAGAATTATCTCGTACCTGAGGTTTACCTAGTGTACAAAGAAAGCTATTGAAATTCTATAATTTAGGTAGAACAGATTCATTAAAATGTATCCAAAACAAAAACTAACTAGCATTATTATATATAATCCTGTCACTTCATGCATTGTTATTTTTAGACAACCATAAATATTGGAAAGCTATATGAAGAAAAGAAATGAAGAGAATGAGCATGAAAGGAAAAGGAACAAAAATATGGACATTTGAATTATGATTAACATTCATGAACACCAAAAAATATCACAAAATTGGGAAGCATTGGAGAATATTGTTGGACATAATAAATAATAAGGTTGTTGCTTGGCAGAATATAAATAAATGACATATTATTAATAAAATAAAGTTATATTTATTCCTAAATGATGGTTGATAGGAATACAGTAAAATAAATATTTATCACAGATATGAAATTTATTAGTTACTCACTTATGCTTGGATCCCTTCTCATTGAAGTGTATTGCATAACTTGTTCTTCTGGCACTGAAGGGGGCACATTAGTATTATTTCTATGATCTCTTCTTAACTTAGGTGGACTTGAAGATCTAAGGGAGTTTGATCTGGCCACATTTGACATTTTAGGGAGAACAATACCATTATTCGGTTTATTTTGAGAAACTCCGTGTTTATTTTCATTTTTATGGTCTCCCCTAACAATAGTTTTCAAGTCCAGTATTTCAGTTGGAGTTATTTCAGAAGGATCAACCAAAGGTAATGGCCTATTAGTTGATTTCAATATTTGATTATTTCCTACAATAGAAGCCCATTGCAACGGAAGTCCTACGTACTTTCCTTCACGTTTATCAAAGCCTGTATGTACCCTATGCTCAAAGTTCGTCGGTTGGGAAATTTGAGGTTTTTTCTTTTTTTTGCTAAACATTTTACTTCTTCACTAACGTTATTCTCAAAACACCAATAATAATATCCAAAGTAGGTTAAAACACTTATTAAATGAATTTTATTTTATATTGTAGTGGTGTCAACATACGTGCTACATAACCTGGTTTAAGTGTTTTTGAAATAATACGTTCACAAACAACTTCTTCTCCAGTGTTATTTTGAACATGTTGTTTTCTAACTAGTTTGTAAATATTTATCAATTTATACTGTGATTTAAATCAAAAGGGTTTGAAAATGAACCAAACAAATAAGAAATCGCCCAATTTCGACACTTTGAAACCTCTAGCGGATGTTTGTTGAAGCTAAGAAGGAATTCGATAAAATTAAATTCTTTTGGTAGAGGGGTAGATACAAGATACCTGTGTTCAAAATTTAAGGGAAATTGAAAAAATTGTTATCATTTATTTTAGAATTCCATAAATAATTTTATTTAGACATACAGAAACTTGAAAGTTTTGTTATAAATCGATTCTGGTCAATTTGACAGAAGTATCTAGTGGAAGTGAGCGAACAAAAAAAGTTTTAGGTAAATCTAGATGTTTTTGTAAAAGATGCGTATTTTTTAAAGAATTTCGGTCGGTGTGATACTGATAACAATATAGTATGTCGATACACCAACGGAATCATGAGTATTAAATTTCATTACATAAATAACTATTTTTCTTAATTTCATAAATATGTTTTCTATTTTTTAATTATTTTTTTCTACCATTAATTATGTAGTAAACGAATATTTATCATTTGCTAATATATTTTGTTTAATTGCAATTTCCATTAACAAATGATAGTTGTTTTGATATTTAGTCATAAAATTAATTGCAAAGAATAATTCTAAATTTGTCGTAGTTGAATTAAAATAAAATAGAAAGTGTTTATCAAGTGTAACACATAAACAGCGGGAGTCCATCTGGAAGAATGTTGCTCCCAGACAATTCTTCTTCTGATATTTCAAATCCAATACTATTTCATTATATCAACTTAAAATTGCTAAGACTTCTGCTTCACTTTGTCCACATAGCTTTCCAATAATAAATTCTATAGAGCTTTTTGAAAATTATTATCGATTCAAATCAATCTTAATCTAAATTTTTTTTGTTCATATGTTTTGTTTGTATTCGGTTATGTATGATTAATACCTGTTAATAGTATAATCGACAGGTTGCTGAGGTTTGCGGTTTTTCTTCTTTGTGGTTTGCGACATTTATCTACAAATTATTAAATGTAATTTGCTAGATTTAACTTGATCGTTGCCATTAACTTCAGTTTTATTGTATTACAATTATTAATTAACTGAATCCCCTTTTCATGTAGCTTTGTAGCATTTCAATTTTACGATTGTTTTAAGTGTGAATACGTTTGTTCTTTCAAAACAATGTACCCTCTCGCAAAATTCCGAAAACCATCGCGAAAATCAGTGAAAATACATACTAACTTTCGCAACATTCACAAATTCCATAAGACTGGGTTCTCTTCGACTTCTTGCTGTTGTCATATCTTAAAAAATTAATTTGTGGAAAAAAGTTTACCTCGAACGAAGAGGTATCAGTAACCTTTGAAACGCATTTAGACAGTCTTCCAGATAATCACTTTAGGGATGGAATCCATGAATTTTAGCGTCACTAGGTCAAGTAAATTGGATTTCAGGGATAAATTATAAAATAGTATCTTTTTTATCGGACGACGTAACCACCAGGTGAATAGTTTTTTTATTACTTGCAGAAGATATACTTCCTCCTTCCAATTTCATATTCCTTATCTTGAATCAGTTTATTTAGAGAGAATATTGTACAAATAACTATTATGTCTTCATTATATCTTATTGATTTAAACTCCTGCAATCAAGAATCAACAATTTTCCAAATTTTTATGTATGTCTGTGAATATTTTAATGCTTATGAAATACCGATGCTTATATCTTTGTTTATTCTGAATTGGTATCAAAAACAAGTAGAATGAAATCATACCAAAAGAGTATTAAATATAATAACTCACTCAAAATTGTTATACAGAAAATACTACACAATAACCTTCTTTTTTGCTTCATATTACTCTTTATTTTTAGTCAGTAAAACTCCATTTTACATTATTGATATAATTTATATGTCAGCTACTCATTCCTTAGCTTTAGTCTGTAAAGTTGTATAATTTAATATACTTTTTTTCGTGTAATAAATAGAATATATTCTAACCAACCTCTAAACTTGAGTGAGAGAAAATCATTTCGATGAAAAAACCAAACAAAAAACGTACAACTTCTCGCTCAGGGACATGCTAAATAAGTTTTAATTTAATATGTATGGTATTGTTTATTATGATGCTCGTCACATTCTTTTTTTATTTAATTAGGTAATAGGTTAATAAAATTTATTATTAATTTTTTAAAGCTACACAGATAAATAATTGAATTGGTGCGCAAGGAAATAACCAATTGGAAACTTGTAAAACTCAATAACAAACACATCAAATCCTTCTACCGAGTAATTTAGTACTACAATGTGGGTTGCAATACAAAATACAAACTATCAGTTGTCGATTGGTGGGTAGACATTTGAGATGTGTGTGGTAAAAATTAATTAATTTCGGTATGTTTTGTGTTTATAAGTTAACGACCGCTTTTTTTAACAAAAAAGTTATTTATTAATGTGATAAATATAATTATTTTGTGATATGCTGCACAAGTGTAGGTAAGTTATTATAATTTTCTTATCCAACTTTTTCTTTTATAAATTAACTTTTTATGATCGTACATTTTGTCTCAAGTTTGTCCAATTTTTTATCGATTTAAAAAAAATTAGATTAGTCGAGAACAACAATATAAGCATTTCCTTATATGATGATTTCATCGTGATATTGAAATCACTTTCCACCAAGACATTTCTTCAAGTTTGGAAACAAGAAATGTTACTCAGGACTGAATCCGGAGAACAGGGCGAATCGTTAAATCGAGTTAGTTAGTTTTTAGGGTAGTTAATGTGGATTAGACCACGTGCATTCCAGAAAACGTCTATTGACTGATTCATCACGTTAACCTTATTTTTTTGACTGCTGTTTAGTTTCTGGTAATGATCGATTCACGTTTCATCCAGGTTTACGAAGTACGTGAATCTCCTGTTAAACAAAGCTATGTTGTTAATCGATTGCATTGGTAGTTGATTGTGAGCGAACGTGACATCCATTTTGCTGAAACATTTCTTATACCCCAACTGATTGAAATCACTGGGCGATATGAAGTGACTTTAGTACTCTAGCACTTTCAATATCCAACCAACACCATATCGTGAAGTTTTCTTGGTGTAGTGATACAGTGACGTTTAGATGTTCACCCCTTTCCGAGTTGTACGATCACAACCAAATTTAGTAAACCAGTTTTTTACTTATGAAATTGATAATGCAAAATTTACATAAATGCTATGGATGGTAGAGAGAAGAAGTATCTAATATGGAAGAAGAATTGAAAAAGTGTCCAGCTATATACGATAAAGAACAGTTCAAAAGCCTTTCATAATGGCGCTGGTATATACACAGTGTATGGTAAAATGTATCTTTTTGTAGAGGAATTGAAGTTTCCTGAGTTAAAAATTTTAATATTATAGGTAGTTTATCAGCAAAAATTTTAACAGCTTGCTTTGTACAAAAATGTGATAAGTTGCCCTGGGCGTGAAGAATATTTGGCGTTTGCTTTAAAATTTATCTTAATGCTAATGTGGCGCCACCCTTATTCAATATATTTCGTCGCACATTTTTCATATAAATAGATTGTTCTGCTTCCCTCTATTCATCAAAATAAGCTTTGCTTTGGTTTGAATAATAGTTTTTTTCACAAAAATAATGCTTAATGAGCACACTCATCAAAATTAATACTCGTTACGTGTTCCAGATCTTATTTCAAGATGTCCTGCTACCTTATTTTTGTTTTTCTAAATTTGTATCAACTCATGTACCTTAGTTTCAATACCCATTTTTAATTCATCTAAATGTTCTTGATTTTAGGTCTTTTCTGTTTTAAAATTAGATTTTTTTTTTAATTTTTAAAAAAAAGATAAATTTTTTTCAAAGAAAAGTCGAAACGTCAAAATTTATCTTTTTTTTAAAAATTATAGAAAAAAACTAATTTTAAAACAGAAGAGACCTAAAATCAATAACATTTAGATGCATTAATATATCAAAAGGTCTAAGAAATAAGAAATTAAAGAAATTTACCTGTTTTTATTGAGCAATTATAGAAATAATACTCATACTGTTCTATTTACGATCTTTATATCTAAATTTTAAACTCACATACTTTATGAGATAACATTGTCTGATGGATTTATGAGGATTGTAAAAAGTATTGCATCTGTAGTTTTTTTTATACATTCTACCTAATTTCTTTATTAAGAGAAACGTTTTGGCTATGTGAACATCAATAAAGTGAATCGAAAGTGACATGAAAAAGCTACTTCTGTTTTATTAGCTGATATTTTAGTAAGTAGTTTTTCATTTTTACTGGCATGTATCGGTTAGAAAATTATGCAGTCATGAGGTAGAAATCAAATATAAGGAATAGATTAACCATAAAGTCTATTCTTTCATAATAAATATTCAAACCTCATTATATAGCGACTATTAATAATCACAGAAATAGTTTTCGTATGTAATAGACATTTCAAATACATTTAAAAAAGTGAATACAATATAGAAACTATTAAAAATAGATGCAAATACAATATTAGTTTTATACCATTCTTATCAATTCATTCAGCATTCGTTTACAGAGAAAGTACGTAATTTGATATGAATTTATTGTTTACGATACTAATTTTTTGTGAAAAATGCTGGAGCCCCTCGATTATTGTTTCCAATTTACATGCATACAACCCAATTTAGAGATACGACAATATTGTTGATTTTTTGAAATGGTAAAAAAATCAAATTGGAGAATATCATATCTTGATACTTGGGTCGCTTTATGAAAAACCAACAATCTAGTTATAAAAAAAATGTGTTGTTGTTTTCAATAAGTCCATGAAGTTAAGTTTTATTAGGGTAACTGCGCTAGTGCTTGGTCATGTAACGCTGCTCCGCCTATTAGCCTTTTATAAAAAAATTAAGCAAAACTCAAAGACTAACCATTTAAATAGATTAAATATTAATATATCTAAGTTTTTGACTACTTCCATCGTTTTTTATATTTGATGTATAGGAATTCAAAGAAAGATTTTTAAAGTTACAACTGGTGAAATTTCTAGTAGTCAACCTTTAAAAACCTATGTACAGCCACAAATGTTCCAGTGTTCAGCCAAAAAACTAATGAGCAAATTGTTTCACTTTAAATTGCCTGACACTGTAAATGTTCAATGTTTTTTTCTTCAAGTTTATTCTGCAGTTTGTTTTTCAAATTCTGTTTTTGATATTTCGCAATAAACAGCGGAATATTCAATTCGGTTTTTCACACAGTTTGTTTACGATGAATACTTCCTGAAACCATTGATGATGGAATTTAGCTGTACTTCTTTCAATAAAGGGCAAAATACTATCTTTGTTGAAACACTCTGATTTAGACTACCAACTTCATACCGTCTTCTCCTACTCAATTTTGGGTCTTTCAAATTCACTTACATCAGCAAGTTACATTATCAGAAACATTTTGATATTTTAAATAAATTTCGAGTTCACGGAACCATTTTCGTAAGTATTCTTCTGTTATCATACTTTTTGATGTTCTTAAACCCCTTAAACAGCTTCTCTGAAGGACAAAACTGGATGTCCTCAAAAACGATCTAAACCATTTTTCTCCAGGACTTCCTTCATTAAATAGCACTTTTCTTTCTTGTTTAATTACAATTTGTTAAACAGTCTTCAAAAGAACGTTTTTTGCGGGGAAGCCACATTTTGCTAACTCATTAATTCAGTTAACTAGTTTTATTTCTTCATTTGTAGTTAACACTGTAGCTGGACCAATTTTTCTAGTCTTTTTTTTTCCAACCGTGAAGACGATTTTGCAGAGTTCCTCTTGGGCCATATATTCGGCTTGCTTCTCTCTTAGCCATTTAAGTTACTCGTAAGTCAATGGAAGTGTTAGATCTGTTTAAGTTAGTCATCACATTTTTGAAAATTGAAACATCGCGAATTTATCTGAGACAATAAAAGTAAAGTAGTAAAGTATACAAAAAATCATCGGTAATTGGTTGGTGATTAAAATTTTTCTTGCACGACAACCATTCTAACAACCAATAATCCTTCTACAAGATAAATTTTTAGAAAACATTGCTGCCATTGTTTTTTTTGTGAAATACTTTTCTATTTCAGTCACAGTCACTCAAAAACCAATAAAGTTAATTTGTAGATTTCCCAATCCCTTCAAGAATTTTATAAATAGTGAAACTTGAAGATTCTTTTCCCTAGTTCTTGGTAACATGAAAACATGAAAAGTTTTTTCTAAATTCCTTTAAAATTAAAGTTGAATCACTGACTAATAATTGTAGACAAGATCTCGATTCGCGACAGTATATATATATATATATATATATATATATATATATATATATATATATATATATATATATATATATATAAATTAGTAATAGTAATTATGATTTTGTTATAATTAATTCAGTATGTTGAATGAATAAACTTTTTTTATTCCAATCTTTCTTAATAATTCAAAATCCAGTGATTTAATACATAATCTAAAATTTACGAAAAACACAACAAATTTGTAAGAAATAAGATGTAATCATACATTAATTACAGTATTTTATATGACGACCAATCAGTCAAATACGTCAATAAATAGTTTCCGTTCTACTTGTAAACCGTCTAAAAATAGTTCCAAAACAAAATATTTTCGAATAATAGCATTGAAATTGGTTAATTGTTATTTATTTTCATAGATCTTGAGGCGGGCTCTGTGTATTACATTATTGTAATTACTTTTCATTACATATAATTTTCATATACAAATTAGAATGATATATTCGATGAATTATGATGCAGAATTACGATTTACATGCATTGATGAAGTTGTACCAATCCATTTTTAACTAAATCCATATGTAGTTAGTATCTTTCTTTCACGTAATAGGAAAAAATCTCCTGGGTCGTACTGCGGTAACCTTGCTTATGTATCATTGGCCTCAATACATGCACAACTGGGCATATATGGAACTTGGTTTCTTGTTCCCCAGTTAAATAATCGAAGTTAATTTCGTAACGATCTAGGTTTTAATTTTAACGAACCACTACATGCATTTTTCTTTCTGAGATTGATAAATTTCGGTTGAATTCAAAGTATACCTTGTTCATTATTTAACTGAAGGACAGTCAAACTAAGTTGCTCCTACTTGTAAAATAAAAAATTAGTTTATAATGGTGTCTGGTCCATTTATTTCTTGATTTCTAAAAAAGTAAGTTTGTAACCTGCTGATTGAGATGATATTTTTTATATGAATATCCATTGAATATTTTTAGACACTAGATTTACTGATAATTAATTAATGCTATAAAACTATCCCTTTCCATAGGGAAATAATTCTGTACATATGTACGAGAGTTATCTGAAAATATTTCAACATTTTTTCCATATTCATTTTTATTTTTCAATATAGCCTCCTCCTAAGTGTATACACTTTTTCCAGCGATGCTCTAACCTTTTTAACTCTTCCAAATACCTAATAGTTGCCGTCTTTTGTCTCTCAAAATATGAGTTTCTTCGACTAATGAAAATCTCTCTCCTGCAAGTGAATTCTTAAAGTTATGAAACAGAAAAGTCCCTGGGGATCAGATCTGGTGAATACAGTAGGTGGTCAACCAATTGGAAGTGAATTTTAGCCATAGCTATCACCGAAGTGTGGGAAGGTCGTCACATTTTCACAGTTTCTCCATTTACCTTATCAAGAAATACTCTACTGATATTGTTTTACTTTGTTGAAAATATTCCATTACCATAATCCAAAACGAGCAAACGCGACAACCAAAGTCAGTATATGACAAATGCTTTCTTTTGATATATCGATAGTTTCTTCTACTAACTTAAATTCGACGCGACGGTCGACTAGTAGCATTTGATGAACTTTTTCGGTAATATCATTGGTTGTTGCAGTTTTTGGGCGTCTCAAACGCTCGGCTTCAGTCAAGCTAATATAACCACGTATGAAATTAGATGATCAAAATTTTACGGTAGTAAATTATATTGCAAAGTCTCTTTCCTCTGCGTCGGCTTGTAGCCTTTCAAAAACAAATATTTTTAATGACTCGATACTCAATCTTTTCCATTTTCACAAAAATATTCACGACGACTCGCCAAACAGAAACCAAGCAATTTTTGTGAGAATGCAAATCATGAGCAAATGCAACTTTTCAGACAACCCTCATACTAAAAGAATCAAAAACTATCAAGTTAGTTAGTTAGTCAGTACTCCCAAGTTAGTTATGGTCTGCACTATTCTCTTCGACCAATTGCAAAGCCAGTGTTAATCTTAGTCAGATATTCCAAGGAAAATAATTTCCTCTTTTTGTGAATCGTTGCTAGGAGTGGCAACTATATCTACAGATCTATCTGTAAAGGACTATAATTTATAAAGGTGAAGTAGTCCACGATTCGCAATGAGCAAAAATTAAGTCTTTCACATTAAAATTTTTTAACGTCTTTTGACCCGGCTCTCAGAAGTAGGTTTTTACATATTACAATTTTGCCTAACATTGAATGATATACTGATCCATTTTAGATGAATCAGTTTGGCGAAAGATCTGATGCATTTATCTTCAGTTGTCAGTTCTTCTTTAAATGGATGACCGAGAGCGTTATCAGGAAGTGATAATTCCAAAAAAGTCATGTTTCATCTGCATTGTACTCCTGTGATAGGTTAAGATTTAAATATTACACCTTTTGCAAAAATCTTAAATGAGTCTTTGCTGGTTGCATCATTACAAAGTTATAACGCTCCACTTGCTCCGGGCAGCGTCAGTAAAGAAAATAAAATATTCCAGGGGTCAGTATGATGATAACGAACACGCTGAAATCAGTTGAACAGATTTTACTTGCCCTTTTGGATTGGTAACCTAGCTATTTGCTGCTAGTGTTATTTACGAAGCTTTTGAGGTACGGAGTCGTATAAGAAAGCGAAAGAATGGTTAAACACAATTTTAGAGGATCAACCTAATTTATGAAACTAGTTGGGTATCAACATCATGATACAAATGCCACTATTCTTCGATGCCAGACGTGTTTTGATAGACTGATTTGATCACAAAATGAATATTGTAACTCAACTATAACAGTTTAACATACAGCTAAGGAACTCAAGAAATCTAAGACAATTCTGAGAGGGAATACATGAGTTAGCCCCAGCACAACGTGTCCAAAATGTCTTAGCCAAAACCCATTCGAAAGGAATCGGACTGCTTCAAAAGCCAAACGGAGAATAGAGTATAAAAGGATTTCCAAAGATTCATTTTCCCGGTTCGTATATCATTAAAAATGCTGAGAACGTACTGAAAAAGAGACAAATGTTCCTAACAGAAGAAGCAAAATTCTGTAATGAAAAATATTTTCATTAAACAGTATCAAGTGGGAGCTTCAAGCCCTACAAATCGCCTGGAAAAGACGAAAGTGGAAATCCCTATTCTAAAATGGACCGAGACGATGCTATAACAGCGAATAGTAACGGCATAAATAAACGGAAACTCTTTCAAGGATACAAACGGCCCTAAACATATAAAAAACTGTGGTGATAAAGAGCATCGATCGATCGATCGTCGCTAGTAAGACAACATTAATTTCATTTACAAAGAAAAGGCAAATATAGGCGCACCATCCTTAATGGAACTAAACGGGTACTGTCCAATGTAGTAACTATCTTGGGGTCATCGTGGATAAAACACTTACTTGGAATAATAATTTAGACAAGATAATCTCAAAAGCCACCTCGGCTATATGGACTTGTCGCAAGATTATTGGGACATATGAACTTAAGCCTAAGAATACTAATTATACCAATCAGTCATCAAACCCACGATATTATGCGCAGCTCTTGTTTGGTGGTTGAAAACTGAACAAACAACAGCTCAGAAAAAACTTGACAAGATTCAAAGGCTGATCTATCTAACCACAATCTTAGAGGCGCTGCTAAACCTGCTTTCCCTTCAAAAAGAGGCATTCAATGGCGCCCACAGGCTAATGCAGACAGAAAAATTGGAGCCAGGAAATATTGACAGGTAATCTAAGAATTATAGAACTGATAAAGCTAGATAGGACTGAGCGCACTGTAGATTTCAAATGTTTTTGAAGATGCAAATACACTAGTAAAATATGGGTGGTGTTGGGCAGAAGGACATACAAAATAGTTTGCATTTGTTCACATGTCGTACTTAGCATTAAGGACGTATGCGATTTATGCCCATCTACCAGCAGAAGCACGGGTCTTTCAATGTTATTTTCCACTATCAATTTGTGAAACTCGTTGGTATTCAAAGATTACTTCTTCTCTCATACAACCTGTCTCCGATCTGCCTAAGCACCAGTCTTGGGACATACTATCCACTACAGCTTTTGATGGTCTAATGTATGGAAACAAAATACAAGGTGGGCACATATCTTCATTCGCATTAAATGTTAGTAACACCGTTATGTTTTCTTTTTCGTTATTTGGTTCTATTTGGTATACGTTTTTTGGAATTATCTTAGGCCTAAAACCATTGTCCCCATTGAAAATTCTTTTCAGATCACTCAAAATATCTTTACTGTCCAAATAGTCATCTAATTATTTTAAGCACAAACTCAATTAACTTTTTTGTGACTTGAGTTCTAGCTTTATTAATGCCATACGTATTTTTAAGTGAGATTTCTTTATTTCTGGCTAAAACTTTTTCAAACTATCGGCGATCATCTTTAAATTTATTTTTAAACCACTGGTCTCTCGTTACTTTCTGAACAGTATCTAACAACTTCTGTTTTTTCACTGGATATCCACATTTGGAAATGTTAAGAAGCCTTTTTCTCAATTCTACTCCTAGCGCAGGTTCTGGGCCCGGATTCTTTACTCCATCTGATCTGCGCCCACTGATTTCTTCTTCTCTCTAATTTCATTCAAAGCTTTTCTTAAATATTTTTCTGTGTATGTTCTTTTTTCAATAGATCCTTTGGGTCGCTATGTATAACAGCACCCATAGCTACTTACATATATTTTCTTTTTTCCTTCTTCTTTCTTATCTCCGAAGAACTGATCTTAAATAGAAAAATATAGGAATTCAAGAAATTACTCATTTAATTCAAAGTAGAACAGGTATTAAACTTGTAGTCATAGTAAAAATTTACCTACAATATATTTTGTATTAGAAAATACAAACAAATTAAGTTTAGGGAAAAAATTGAAAAAATGGACGCGGTTTGCTTTTATTATTATTCCTTGTAGGTATAGTTTGCGTCAATTACGGACGAAAAGTGCAATTGTTTTATAAATTCGGTGTAGTTATTCGCGTTCGCCACTTTTTAACTATTAACCTATAGAAAAAATAAGCTAAGTTATCAATGACTAGAAACAGCTATGTATCCAAAATACCCATAAAACGATAAAAGACTTCAAAGCACCACTGCCCACTACCTTTGCCCCATAATCCCGTGCGTCCGAGCTTTCTTTTTGAAAAGCCGTCACTACTTTTTCTACACAGAATTGGTTGGGAACACGGAACTTTTGTCTATGCTTGCGTGCCTCTTTTATATTGAGGTATTGGCGCTAATGACTTTATTGGTGTGTTAGTATACGGAATTTCAAGAGTTTCCAAAGAGAGATCCGTAAAATGGATGGGAATTGGGCGATGGACGCGAACAGCCGAAGTGATCCTAATAAGAGATTGACTGAATTAGGAAAAAGAAAATTACATTTTTTTAATACTAGTTCTCATTGACGTTCATAATTATCACAAACATACATATAGATACAAAATGTTGGAATTTGAATGCAAATGTTTATGATAAATTTTTTCGTGTTGTTGTTGAGTACAGTTACATGTTGTACAATAATTATTTTTCTGTAACTAATTTGTGTTAACTATTAAATATTATCGAAGTAATTAATTTATATTTACCAACTATTTAAGTAACAAAGTTCCTAGATTAGATATTTATCAATATTTACATTGTAATAAAGTGTGAAGAATTTATTAATTAATATAAAGAGTATGTGGTTGAT
Source organism: Diorhabda sublineata (assembly GCF_026230105.1). Lineage (NCBI taxonomy): Eukaryota > Metazoa > Arthropoda > Insecta > Coleoptera > Chrysomelidae > Diorhabda > Diorhabda sublineata. The sequence continues at coordinate 11,147,777 of NC_079484.1, forward strand.
TATAAAAATTTCTTTGAACATTCCCACAGATTTTGAGAGTATTTAGAATCATTTAAAACAATTTGTGGTAATACTTGGCTTTACTAATGGATGAAGCAAAGAAAATAGTAAAGATTTACGAATATTAAGCTTGCCAACCGTCCTGTTTTCCCAGGACATGTCTTAGTTTTTGTAATGTCCTGAATAGTTTTTAAGCAGCGTCCTAGGTTTTTAAAAATTGAAGTACAAATTTGAATCTTACTCAAAAAGACGACAGCTCAAACGCCTTGTGCCGGATGTTGCAGAATTAGCCATCCTAGATGGTTTCAGACATGCTCTATTGGGTTAAGGTCCGGGCTACGTGCAGGCCAATTCACGGTGGTTATCTAGACCTCTTCTAAGTACTGCCGAACCACTCTTGCAGAGTGTGGACAGAGTTTTCACCGATATGAGGTATATATGGCACTACATGGGGTTCTAGGATATTGGTTATGTACCTGTTAGCATTTAGTCATCCATCATTCACTGGTACTAAGTCCGTGCGACCCTCCCCAAACCATGATAGAGCCACCATCAAAGCTTTCAATTCGACAAAAATTAGCCTGATCGTGCCGTTCACCACGTCGCCTATATACTAGTACACGTCTATCTGATGAATATAGATAAAATCTTGCTTCATCCGTGAATAAAATATTGGACCAATCTTGAATATTTGCGTGTTTTCGAGCAAATTCCAATCTTGCTACTCGATAATCTCTGATAAGACGTGGACTTCTAGCTGGCACTCTGGCTCGTATACCTGCTTCTCTCAGCCTATTTCGAACTGTTTGTAGGCTTATTCGGACATTACGAACAGCCAACAGATCTGTTTGCACGATAATGCTCGTTCACATGCTGCTAGAGTGGTTCGGCAGTACTTAGAAGAGGTTGAGATACCCACCCTGAATTGGCCTGCACGTAGCCCGGACCTTAATCCAATAGAGCATGTCTGGAACCACCTAGGATGGCAAATTCAGCGACATCCGGCACCAATAAGAACACTAGATGATCTTCAAAATGTTCTTTTCAACTTCTGGCAAAAAATGCCGCAAGGATACGTCCAGAACCTATTTAGAAGCCTTCCAAGACGAATGGAAGCTGTAATTAGAGCGAGGGGCGGCAACACACGCTATTAGAAATCAAACTTTTTGTCCTCTGTATAATAAACTGATAAAAAATAAATGTTGCAAAAGGCTTATCTATTGGTGTTTTAATTCGTAATAATAATAAAATTCGAAAAACAGACAACACATATAAAATATTTAAAAAATAATGAGTGATGCGATAATTTTTGTGGGGTGTATATTTTATATTGAAACTTTGATATCAATTTCGATTGGTTAGCAGATTGGTATAGTTACCTACATTGACTTACCTGTTCACATTTGCATGCCCGGTAGCCATACACAGAAATGAGTAGGCAATCTTACCTAGGCATATTCTGTGTGTTAAAAACCATTATATTATAGTTTATATAAAAAACATTCAGTTATCGAAAGAATGGAGCTGATGGAAAAAATTGATTAGAATTAATTAAATTAAAAGCACTTTTTGATAGGCAAGTTATTATTTATTTATAAGTCTTATTTGATAAAAAATACGTCTCATCTGGTTATCAGATCGGTAAAGATCGATCTCTCACGGTCTCCTCTACTACTAGTTTGATTTATAAACCAATTTAAAACCTATTCTGTTAATAATTCCTTCCAACTCCTATGTATAAACAGGATTGAAAGGTATTAAAGCACATTTTGATTTTGGAAAAACGTAGTTTCATATAGAGATTACTTAAATCTTTGACGTTCAATTAGCCTATTTTCAATTCTCTTATCATAATCGTTTAGTACAGCTACATACTCAATAAAAATCCTTCCATTGTATTTATGAATATTAAGTGGAAAGTGAAATAAACGATGCATAAGGAAATAGAATGTGGATGCAATGGAAAGAAACAGACGGGATTTACCTGCACGTAGCGGTGTTTTTTTTAATGCATCAAATTCTAGCCTATTACTACTTATTTTCCATATCATAAGTAACCTTGACTATAGATTGACATTTTGAATTCCATGAGTTCCATAATGAACTCTTTTACGGTTTCTTTTTTCGTATTGAATATGGTGGAAATATCATCCACACACCGGAGAAAATAATGAAACTCTTGACTAATTTGCTTTTCAAAATAACTAATGAATAGTAATTAATAGCAATTACCCATAGCTGTTCTTTCGTCTTGTTAGTAGAATTCGATATTGTACTTGAAACAGTTTTGCTCCATACATAATGGATAAACTCTCCGGTTTGATGAATAGGTTTTCAAACTCCTCCGTAAACCATCTGGAAATATTATAACTGGGTGTACAAATTGTTGAAACAATAGGCCTCCTCAGGTTTGTGAATTTTGGAAAGGTAATAAAGCTTTGAAAATGTTGTGTTACTTACGAATAACTTGAATATATCGGTAACAAAATTTATTTACAATTTTTTAATGTTCTTTTACAATTGTAATCATTTTATTCAGCGGATTCTATGAGATTATGGTGTATGCTCCTATTTCCATTAAGCTGTCCATTCTCTCGAAATAGTCCTTTTTGTGCATTATAACAACCTTGTTTCCTTCATGTGCTTTCAAATCAAAACAATTTTCCTCCTCAAACTCCTGACACTATTGAAATCTTTTTTGTTGACTATAGATTTTTATCCTTAATAGATATGAGTCAAGGTAGGTACTGAATGGTACTTTCATTATATCCAATCAATTCGCCAAAATCGACATTGCCATAAACAGCAAAACCCAAACTCTTATTCAACAAGCTCTTCTCTTTTCAGTCAAAAGTCTGAAGAAACAATGTTGATAAGCTTCAAAGAAATTGTCCTGGGCTGTGGTTTCAATTTCTTCAATTTCTTGCTTAAAACAAAAACCTTCTTCTTAAAGTCAATGACTATGAACATCTTTCCCTGTAACTCACTTTTAATAAAGTCAGTATGCCTAATTTGAAAGATACTTCGTTTACTGTAGAGATATTTGATTTCTAGATCTAACCATTTTTTCTCACGAACTCTGTTTGAAGCTGTACCTAATATTCGTTTCTGATATATGGCCGACGGCTATTCTTTGTTTGCCCACCTAGTATATTATTTAGCTCCAATGCCTAAAGGAACTTGGTTTTTTAAATTGTTAACGTGTGAATTAATAAACATATTTTTGAATTATGAAAATATGTGTTTTTGCAAAAACTTTGGAAATATCTCCTAAACTATGAGAAAAAAATTTTTATCAACATAATTTAATGTTTATATTTTCAATGCTTATTAGTACAGTAAATGAAGGTAAAACCAACTATTAGTTCCGATTTTGGTAAAACTCCATCGATTTGCATGAAAATTTTTAATTGTGTTACTTGCGCTTTTTGTATTTTAGGAGAGAAAACCACCCCTTTTGTTGAAAATTTGTAAATATTCAAGCATTCTGGCGTAAGCAATCTCGATTATATAAAATAAATATTTTTCATCATCTATATGAACGATTTATGATTTCAATTGATTTTCAAATACTTTTAGCAACCTCCCCTTAAAGCGAAAATAAAGAAAAAACTAATTTTGTATTTCTGAAATATGAAATCATATATTAACATTGCACAAACAGTTTGTTTTATATTTATGATATAATGTTTGGTTGACTATGTGATTTCAATACCTTAATACAGAATCATTTGAAAAATTGGTTTCAGGAAACTTCATTTGAATGATACATTACCGAATTGAAATCTTATTTACTGAGTATTATAGTGATTATTTATTTATTGCAAAGTTTTCCATCCTTTAAAACTACCATTTGTTATGAAAATAATGGAAAATGTTTTTCATTAGCTTTAATAGCTTAAATTATTCAGAATCTTTCGTATTAGTTTTAATAAACTATTCATAACTTTGTTAATATTATTTTTTCCACATTCTCCATACTAGCATTTTTGCGCAAATATAAAAATCATAATTTAATGCTAGAAACGTTTTTTCATTGCTTCAATTCATTAATTAGGAGGAAAATGTATTTAAATAAATATTAAAATTTATTTAAATGTCTATTTTGGCAATTTTCACCACTATATGATCAGCAGACTGCATTGCAAAATAACCGCAAATGTTCAGAATTCCTTTCACTTTTTCTATATTCAAAATATACATACACGCCCACACATGTATATTCTGTGAGCACATTCTTATCGACATCTACCTACTATCAATCTTTTTTCTTATATATGTGTACAAAATCTGCTCCAAAAAATTTTCCACAATAAATTGGTTTTTTTCATAATTACTCCATTTTTATGATATCAGGTTCAACCAAAAACCATTTGAAAGATAATTTAATAGCTTTAAGATTTAATTTAATCTTTTTTAAGATAATATGTTAAAAGGCCTCGGTTATTTGGTTTTCGAAGTCAAATATAGGCTTTAAACGATTCGATTTCGGTTATTTTTATCCTACTATTTTGATCTCATATCAATTTTACGTAGGTATATCGAGTATTTTTGTCGTTAGTATCAAAAGATAGAACATTTATAAAAATTTTCTTTATAATTTGCTTAATTTTTATGCTATGAACTTCTAGCTTACTTGATAGGGATTTTTGAGTACTGAAAAATATTTTTCAAAACATTCATAAAATATACATTCAGTCAATAATCAATAGAATCAACATTTTCATCGAACGTCAATTCAAATATTGCTTTTTGAAACTGATACATTTAATATTTTTTAAAAGATATAAATACCGCAATTCTAATTAATTAATACCCAGACGATGTATACATAAGTATTTAAAAGCTCGGAAATATATTTGAGTTAGTACATTTTGGTGTTTCATTTTGCCACTACGAAAACTGTCATTTAATCACCTTTACCTCACTTTAAATTTGTATGAAAAGGTTTTCTAAGGAAGAGTGTTGAAGATATTAATATATTCTCACGCCGTTTATGTACTAAAAAACACCAGTGAAGATAAAAAAACATGTTTTTTGTTGGTCTGTCGATTTAAAGAGACAATAACAACCGTCAAATACAGTCGATTACTACTTATATGGTTTTTAGCAGAAGTAGATATATATATATATATATATATATATATATATATATATATATATATATATATATATATATATATATATATAAAATTGCAGGTTTGAAAGCGGTTTTTCAAAATTAACTCAAAAACTTTTTAATAGAAAAGTCGTCAAAATTGAAACTAATAAAAAAATTAATAAATTTTTTTGTTGTGTAATGGCCACAGTTATGTATAGTTATTAAAAGGTTATAGAAAATACAGTCCACGATATTTAAATATTATTTTATCACGAAGAAGTGGCCATTACACAACAAAAAAATTTATTAATTTTTTCATTAGTTTCAATTTTGGTGACTTTTCTATTAAAAAGTTTTTGAGTTAATTTTGAAAAACCGCTTTCAAACCGGCAATTTTTTGAAGAAATTTGTATCTCTGATAACTCAAAAAGTATTCGTTTATTTCGATAAATTTATGGAAGAAATTTGTATTATAATTGGCCCCAATATCGAATCCTGGGGTGTCCTGTCTTTTATGTCTATACAACGATAAATCTAGAAAACTGAAATCAACTTTAAAAAATGATAATTTATATATATATTGGAGCTCAGCAACATACTTAGTGCAGTTACATATATTCTCCCTATATCACCACACATTTTTCAGAACGTCTGACTAAAGTTTTTATGCCACTATAAAAATTTGATGCCTCTTTAATGTGAAAATGTTCGTAGATCGCCTGTTTAATTTCATCGTTACTTTTAAATATTATACCCCTTAACTTGGCCTTGCATAAAAAAATAATCAGACGGGGCCAGATCCGGCTATATAGTAGGTGTTTTATCTGTGCCAAGCTACATTTGTGTACATTAGACTTGGAAAGCGAAACAGTGTGGACTGGGGCATTGTTATGAAGTAAGCGCACACCTCGGCTGATTTTGCCGCACCTTTTGCGGATAATTTTTGACGCAATTACATTAGTAACTCAGAGTTATATGCCGTATTTAGGGTTGTATTTGATTCTTTAAAGTATATCAAAAGGATATCCTAGGAGTCTCAAAATATTAGTGCTATCACTTTTTTGGTGTCTTTCATGACCTTTGCTTTTTTTTGGCACGGACTCTCTTTTCCGATGCCACTCCATAGAATCTTTCGATATAATTGATTGGCTTACACTTTTTTGGTTCCCCCGGAAAAGCTCTAAAAACGGCTAATGATATTCTACTCGACGCTGCTTTTACAGTATATTAAAACACTTGTTTTGGAAATGTCGGTGTGTGCTGCAATTTCTGTTTTTAGGCGCCGGTCATTTTTCTGCCCTTAATACAATGTTTTCTGAAGTAGTCACTTCCCGCACTTGGGTCATCTTCTGATGAATATCGTCCCCAGAGACATGACTTAGTAACCATGAACAGCTTCCATTCCGTTTTTAATTCGTATTGGTGTTAATCTTTCTTTAGTCAAAAATTTTATAATAGCCCGAAACTCAATTTGTGAAATTTTTCGAAACAACTTGACTGAGTTGTTGTTCCAGCTCTACTATAATTAAATGGATTGAAACAGCAAGTTGAAACTTGGTGTAAAACTTGTTGACCCAATGATATCGCAATTTTTTGCAATTACCGAAACTTGGAGAAACTAGCTGCAATTTTGTCTACATATTCTGGACCTGGACTATACCGATCACGGTAATAAATTAAGAAATAGCAGAAAAAGAATATTTTCTTGTATTTGTCTGCTTCGTTTTATACGAATCTCCACTTCACACATTGATAAATAAGCAAAAAATGTAGTTTGGGTAGTTTCTTCGTAGTAACTATAAAGTCATCTGTTTTTTAGGAAAAACATGAAAATCTCCTTTAAATATAGTTTTACACTACACTCACAATTACACTGACATACTTTTCTATAACCAACTTATCATCTTCAGAGATTGAAGGTAAACATTTTACGCGCGTCAGACAATGTAATTAAGAGTTTTGGTGTAATGGTAGTGTAAACAGGGTGTTATGTAGTTGAATGTCCTTGTTTCTCCTCCAAACTCGTACCTCGTTTTCTGTATTAAACAAGTTGCACACAAGCCCATTACTGTAGGCAGAAATTGATGCATTGTATCTTATTCTGGAATTGTTTTAAAATTTCAAGGTTTAAATTACTGTACCTCACAGCTGGGTTTCGTAGACTCATACCAGTTTTTATGCAGCTTCTTTGCCGGATTTTGCTTGGAATGTTCTTCAATTAATCATTAGTACTGTTTTAATTTCAACCCTAAATGCTTCGTTCAGCAAATTTGTGGGTTCTCCATCTTAACCTTCGATTTAAGTGGATTCCAAGATATTTGACTTTATTCTTCTGTACGTAGGATTGATTGTTGAACAGAACCGTTTGAAAAGAATCTTCTTTTATGGCACATTTTCCATTCCATTCACCATGTCTTGAACTATTTTGTTCAATTCATTTTGGTGTAATTGAAGATATCTAGATGATATATTTCAATTTTATTCTGATGCGAGCAGTGTGTAGGGAACCAAGAACACTACCTTATGGAATACCTAATTTTATTGAGTGTAGTATTCGCGTATTCTATTTGATAATCTACTAGAAATTCTTTAAATTACAAGGCAGGTCTTTGTGTCACACCTTATAGAAGGTGTGATTTTATTCTATTGGATAAGTCTCTTAACTAGTAGCGGTGAGTGGTTTTTGTATGATTGTGATTTAAGAAAAAAACAATATATTTTAATAATTTTGGTCAACATGATAACTATAATGAATAATTTTTTTTATCCAAAGAATAGGGAAATGCGTACGCGTCCATCAGTAACCATACCAGACCGAGCGGTGTATGGAGCTGGATTACACTTAAACCCTCCCTCTTTAAGCTAAACCTCTTTGAGGTTCTCATCTTTGACCCGCGTCAGCATTCCACAGAATAGCTGTTCTTTGCTTGATTTGCGTTTGCTCTGTTCTGTGATCTCTTCAGCTGTTAGGGCACGTGATTGGATCATCGACCAAACTATCCTTTCCTTTGTCAGTAAAATTCCTTCTCCGTACTCACCTACGGTATCTCAATTCTCTTCTTTCACGATCATAATCCCTACGATATTCTTGGGTGTGAACCTCCAATGACTGCATATGAAGAATTTGTGTTCTGGTTTGTCCGCAAAGGAAATAAGTGCGGCTCTCTACTTTTCCTTGTTTAAATAGGTAGGAATGAAAGCAACTGTGTCCAGTTGGATCAATTATTAGTTCACCACCCCGTGATTTTTCTCTATCTTGACATATGGTAAGAGGCGCGCAGTCCATCATACCACTGCTGCCATTTTTTCGTGGTTACGACTCTTTCTTCGTTCACGATTATGGCTTTGTTGATGATTTCATTAGTTGTTACGTTATTCTCTTGTATATTCTTCTGCGTTCGAGTGCTATTAGATCTACTGGGATGGTTCCCACAATAGCTATTCTTTTGCGCTAGATCTGTATCTGTGTCATATTTTCATATTTCTGCGCCGTACAGAAGTATTGAATTTCTGACTGCCATTAACAGTCTTCTTTTGGTGGCAGTCGGATCCCCGATATTTGTCATTAGTCGGCTTAGCCATTATGTGATTGTTGATGCTTTCTCCACTCCTTTTCTTATGTGCTCTCCAAAACTTATTTTTAAGTCTGTGAATCCTAAATATTTTATGGATACTTTCGTATTGATGGAGAGTTCTTCGATTTATATATCGTTTTTTTCGCCGCTAGAGATTGCCCATGGTCATTGAGCCATCTTTCCAGAATCCGTATGGCGCTGAATAGCTTTTTTTGGATTTGTTCTTTGTCTCTTCTAGTGATGACGATAACTGTGTCATCGGCATAGCCTAAAAGGTAGCCTCCGTCGGGTAGCTCTAGTCTGATAGGAGGATTTTCTTCATCCCTCATGTTATAAGTAGTATTTCCTATGGTACATGCACTTGTAATGTTCTGTATGGTATAGCTATTTTTGTTAATTACTTCTAGAATGATCCTTCCTCGTTCTCAATATTCATTTATGTTGTCGTCTATCCAACCTTCGGCAACTACGGTTGTTTTCTACCCCCCTAGTTCTTTCACAACTGTGTTGTCACAACCGCTCACACAATTTGTTGTCGATAATTGACGAAATGCTATGATCGCGATGGAACAATTATCCTCATGAGTTATTTTATACTAATAATTTTGAGTTTTACACTCAATTTTGGTCTCTATTTAATTCTTCGATTAAAATAGTCCAACAGTTATTCATTCAAAGATATGTAGAAAAGTCGAAGAAAAAAACTGGAGGAATTAATTCGTTTACCTAAAATTTATATTATAACGTAGCTATAATGATTCAAAATCATATACGCACTTCGAATGTACTGTACCGCTTACTGTCCCCCTAACATAACTTTTATCGCTTAGAAAAATGCTATTCACTACAAGAATCATGGTTAGCGGTAGAGAGTCATTCACATTCGTAAATACAGTAACCGTGTTTAAATAAACGTTGGTGTTCGGATGATAAATAAAATGATAACGACAATAGCGTATTTAGTGTATTCGGATGCGACGTGAGTGCTGGGCAAAGAATTATTATTTTTATTATCCGGTGACGGTTTTTATTAACTTTTGATGTTGTACGTAATGACCTCCAATATAAATTGTGCTGTGTATTAAAAAAATGTGGTTATAAATAGTTTATGGATATATCTAGTGTTGTTTAACGTGAAGTGGGGAAATGTAAAGGTCAGTTTTTTAATGTTATCTGTACGTAATTCGAGATAGACAGAAACGAGATCATTACCATCGTGAATTCACTCTTGTTACAATAATTTCAGAAATTACACAATCATTTTTTTCTCCCTATTTTATAATGGTTGTTTTGTGAGACGGGTTCTTGGAAGTACTTGTATACAACAAACCCAAACAATTTGATTAGTCAGTTTTCAAGAATTTAAAAAATAAAGATCAGAATATAGTGTACAACGAAAAATACTCGTAAATTCATTAGGAGGCAGTACAACAAGTGATATACGTCAAATATTATCAAGAAGGATGAATTTTTTACAGTCACCCCTTAAAATATTGGGATTGTGAAAATAACTATGTCATTAATTTTGGTTTTAAATAATGAAAACACGAGGAATATCACTGCAGTATTCTCGACCGATTACACTATTTTACACAGTTTTTATACCGCACCAAAAAATAATTATTATCCAGAAAGAATAATAACAATTTCTGTTAAGTCTGTTTTTAGATTTCTAAAAAAATTTGTTGAATTTACTACGAACAATAACAAAATAATTGAAATGAAAAAACCTTTTAAAAGTTTTTTTTTGGGGCCGTTTCTCTTATTATTGACCAATAATAATCCTTTAACGTATTTTCATCTCTAAATTCCTTAATTTTTCAAAAATTTTTAAAACTTGATAAAAAACTCTCCCCCTTGTTTATCACTCATAGTTTCTAAATTGTCAGGAAAAAATTCAAATACGATTGCAAGAACTAAATCTTTAATTCTCAATTTCCAACACCTCGCAAATCTAGGGTATATGTTATGTTTTGATATTCAACTAAATTTTCTCTCCTTATTTCCCAAGTTTCTTTTTCTATTCTTCCTTTAACTTTACAAGCGTCAGATTGGAATGACGGTTCTTGTTTCTCTTATTATAACATTTTCCAGGCTGAACTTCCGAAAAACGCCAATGAAATTTTACAAGTAACGTCGATATTTTTGAAATTCCCGCGACCTCGCAAGGTCGAAAATCGTCATGAATTAGTGCGCAGGTAAGTTGGAGCTGAAATTTTGCTCGTTCATTGATTTAGTGGTAAATAAAACATTGCAAGTTTAAAACATTTTTCATGGTTTGGTTTTTTGTGTTAAAAAAAGGAATACTTTCAAAAATTCAAAAATGTAAGTAGTTATTAAATAATCCAATGTTTCATCAATTGATGATTAATTTTTTATTTTTAGGCTCTTATATTATTCACAAATAACATCATTCTAGACACAGACCCTCGCAAAAAGATGGAACCTTTTTAAAATAACAACAATTGTGCCAACAGAGGCTCAAGCAAAAATTTGGGCAATTAATAATAATCTCGTGTGAGTCAATAGATGGTGCAGAAAATACAACCAGTTTGCTAAATGGTATGATAATGGTACCGTTTTTGGCTACTTCAAATGTTTCGGAAAAATCAAGGGCAGATCGTTCGACCATAATGGTTCAGCGGCAGAAGACGCATTGCATACTAACATCCGTCAAAGAATAATCATCACCTATTGTTTTTCACAAGGATTTTCATTTGAACAGGCCTTAATTTTGGAAACAACTACGTACGGCCAGTTTAGACCGAGCATATGAAGATGAAGGCCAAATTGTGGGGATGGTTCCATCGTTGAAATAGACGAATGTTAAATCGGACGAAGAAAATACAATAGAGGGCGCATGGTCGAGGGTAATTGGATATTAGGAAGGATCGAACGTGGCGGCGATGGCTACCGATTGGAAATATGTCCCGATAATTCTAGAAGTGCGGAAATATATGGAGCTGATAAAGAAGCATGTCAAAGTCGGGACTATCATTTATACTGACCGCTGGAAAGGATATTTGGCGCTAGAAAGTGAAGGCTACCAGCACTTTACAGTCAACCATCAAGAGCACTTTGTTAGCCATGAAACAGGGGCCTACACTCAAAATATTGATTCCAGCTGAAGGCACATGAGAATAAGAATATCGAGGGGGGAATCAGAAGTAACTTAGACCTGCATCTTTGTGAATTTCTCTGGAGGCGGCAAGTCCGGCGAAAAAATGTGGATCCATTCGAGGCAATGAATGTAGATAAAAAATGTTTGTATCCTTGAAAGAATGATGGAAGAGGATGAAGAAAGTGACTAAATTTTTGTGGAATAAAATTGTAACAATTCCCTATCATTTTTACCTTCCAATTCCTCTTGGCGTTTTTCGGAAGTTTATCCCATTTTTCATTGTTTCCTGCTTTCCTTCAATTGATTTTGTTCTTTCTCATTCTCATTTCTGCCTTATTTGGTCTATGCATTTTATTCTCGGTTACTTCTTCTTCCATCACTTTTCATGTTTGTCTGATGCTATCTCGTAAATGTGTCCATATCAATTTAAGTGTTTCCTATTTATTTTACTTGTATCTATTTCTTGTTTTATGTGTAATATTCTTCATTCTCCTTTCTCAATAACCAATTTTCATATTGAATATGTTATTATAACATATCCTATGATTTATCTATTATGGATTATTATTTTCACACTCATATTTATATCTTCTATGGTTTTATTTTCTGTATTCAAACTGACGCCCATGGTCCAAAAAGATTACTATAGAATAGCGATCAAATTTACAAAAGATAATGAGAATTCGTAAAGTACAGAATTGAACAAATTGTTTATCCAGAAATTTAAAAAAAAATGATGTTGATACTTCATTGAGTTGTCTCTTCTTATTACTTGCCTCACATCTTTGAGACATACTTTAAATAAGGTTTCTAATTGCATCATGATCCGTATTTATGGCAGCCTGAACGAAACCTCAATTAGGATTCTAAGTAGACACAGAAAGTCACTAACCTATATCATTCCATAAGTTCTCATTGGAGTTAAGGTCAGAATATTTTGCCAATTTTGCCAAATTAAAGCTGCAATTTATATTTTCTTGAGAAAATATGTACATTTCTAGCCACGGACAGTAGTACATTACCTTGTAATAATATCCTGCTCGGTAGTAAGCAGAAAATACATTGAACCTAGCTCTCGATCCAAGCGTAGTGGAATGTAGGGGAAGAGGCTTTATGTTAGTTACCTTCGAAGGTAGTGAGATAAAGCTACCGTATGACTTGGCGTTACGCTGAATACCCTATGAAGATGCCACTGGAGTCAATCAGCGATTGAAAAGAAGAAGTCAATTGTAGTATTGTTGGAGTTCTAAGAGGGGATTTATCTGGTATTAGGAGTGCAACAGATTAGAAATGGATGAGTCCTGTTCGTTCATTTTGGGACTTCTAAAAGTGAAGAATGTAGAAAAATATCAATATTCTACATGGAAAACTATGGAAAATTTTAAATAAAACTCTTGGTTACTGTTAATAAATCGTTAAAATCCCGTATCATAGCAGTATTCTTCGATCCAGCGAAAAATTTTAAGAATTTACAAATATACGGGGTACTAAATTTAGAGACCAAACTATTATTTTCTTGTGCTTCATAAAATATGCTCGCTCCTAAACTTTAAACACCCTTTTGGTCATAACCACCAAATTTCTACTAAAAATTTTCTTCCTACAGGCCAAAATAACGGTTTTATGGATTTTTGTATTTCACAATGAAAAAATTTGTATACTTATGTTTTTCGTTTGGATGCCAATCAAGTTACCAGATGAAGTAAATAATACTGCTCACTATAATTATAAATTGCTATATTTTCCTACAACACATTCCTATACATCTGTATAGGATACACTGTATTGATAGAGTAACCACTTGAAACTGAGAATGTAATTTTAAGTGAGTAAAAAATAATTTTATTAACAAATGCCTCGTAAACTCTATAGCCAACCCCTTGGTACCACACACCACACTATAAATTTCTTTGATTAACCATTTCTAACTATTGCTGGTGACAAATGCCTCGCTCGAAACTTAATATTTCTTCAAGTCGTATACCATTACCACAGATTAAATTCTACAGATATATCACTGTTATGATTGCTCTCGAAACGCCACCGTTGTCTCACTATCCAGCATGAAATTAAATTCCACAGCTGTTTTTAATCGATAATCGGATGCGTTCGTTTTGCTATACCAACCTTTAAATCAGTTACTTTCCCCATATCTTCCCCATAATTTCGTTTTTCGTTTCTCCGTCTTACTGACTGAGAAATCTGGGCTATTACCTATAAAACGTATCACACAAATATTTGGGAATAAATGAATAAATATCTTGTGAAGAATTGTAGTGATTTATTAACCATTTTTATTTATTTATTTATATGGGTATTTCATAAAGCATGTACATAAAATACAATGAAATTTTATTTTTATCATGATTATCATCATGGTTACCTTTATTTCCATAAATATTATCATCAACGTCATGATTCCTGTCATTATTTTGATTTTGATCCTCATTATCACAATAATTATCGTTATACTTATCAATTTCATCAAACTCTACTTCATCAAGTTCTATTATATCAAAGTGGTTCAATTTTATTGTCATTAACATTGATCTAGTAAAAAATTCATGCAGTATGGTTGAAATTGACCACTACAATCCCGATTGTTCTCATTATTGTGTGAAGATTATGGTAGCAAACATAAAACACTGCTGCTCCATACAGAAGTGCGATGGCTGTCTCGGGGTAAAACTTTAACAAGGCTATTTGAACTTAAAGCCGAGTTACAAATGTTTCTTTCAGATACTTCTTTTAATTTGAAAGGCCGTTTGTATGATAAAACTTGTTTGTTCCGACTGTCTTCCATGGCGGATATTTTTCAAAAACTGAACGAATTAAATTTATCATTGCATGGTAAACAGACAACAGTGTTCCAGGCCTGTAACAAAATAACTGCCTTTAAAAGAAAATTAGATTTTTGGATTATTTGCGTTAGTAAGAGAGAAATAGAAAGCTTTACGTTACTCAGTGAGTTTGTTAGCGATAACGACTCAGAAATGTTTCAAGATGATGTATTTGAAGAATTGGTCCAATATCTCACTTCGATGCGCGCATCTTTTGAGAAGTATTTTCCCGAAGAACAGAATACAAAATTGAAACTGAATTCATGGATTCATAATCCTTTTTTACCCACCTTGCCACCAAGAGCCCGAAAGTATGTCAAATGAGATATATGAATCTCTTTTAGAAATGTCATCAGACACAAGTATGGAGTCATTGTTCAAAACGACATCTCTGAACGATTATTGGTGCAGAATCCGTGATGAATACCCAATGCTTGTCAAAATGGCTCTGAATATTCTTCTTCCATTTCCCACAACATATTTGTGCGAAACAGGATTCTCCACCTATGCAGCCACGAAAACAAAATACCGGAATAGACTGGACGCCGAACCTGATGTGAGACTTCAACTGTCTTCTATCAAACCTGATATCAACCAATTAATGAATAATAAAAAACAGTTCCATACCTCCCATTAGTTTGTTTTTCTTTTTTAATATCTTCTATTTCTATTATTATACTTGTTATGTAAATAAGTAATAAGTATATGTTACATTCTACGTTTATTATGCTTATTAATAAAGAATATACTTTTAGAGACTATTCTTTTATTGTAGGGTTCCGTCAAGTATTTCGCTTTCCAAAAGGGTTCCGACACTAAAAATTTTGAGAGCCGCTGGTCTAGGCTAACTAGATATCAATACATCCTCGTATAGAGGTAAAAATAACATTGTAAATATAGGCAAATATAGGCTCGATATATTTAGGTTGCACTGTAGTATAGGACATAATGATATATTATGTATCGTGCCAGGCATTTGTCACTAGAATAGTAGTGGTACTAATGCATTTTCTTGATAATAAATGTTTGAAACCTTTAAGTTAATTACAGTTTAAAGTGGTTACTCTAAAGGTACAGTAACGCAACAATAAAAATAACAAAAAGTGTGGTGCACGGGGCTAGCATCAAATTTAACGAGACCTTGCTCATAATCTTGACTGATATATTTCATGTACATTAGAAAAAATATAGCAATTATACGCAATTTTTGTTCAGACGCCAAATATTATTTGTGACTAATATAGTATAATAAGCAAGATTTTTTTCCGCCAGCTCTTGCACTATAAGCTAATCTAACACATCACCTAACTACGTTAAATTATGTTATAATGATAAACGAAACCTTGTTTATCACGGGTCAACTAAATTCATAATGTATACTCCACTATAATTACTGTGATTATTTCAAATTGTGATGCACAAAAAATCTAGTCAATGTCATTCACTCAACTGTATATGGAAATGACCTATGTTTGTCTCTAGAATTTGACTAATTGCGTTCAGTTTGTTGACGTGTATAGTATTGTTTGATTCAACGATAAAATAATTTTCCTGTCGTAGTGTTTTACAAGCGTGAAACATGTAACTGACTTCGTACACCAACCAGTGGGAAAATAAAAATTGTCAGGATTTATTTTATTGTTTTTATTTGAATGATTTATAGAACCATGGGGAATTGTAGACTTGTCTAACGTCAACATACCGAGATATATCTATCAAAATTATTGTGTAATATCTCCAATGCTGTGCAACGTACGAGGAACGATTAAAAAATATGGTGAATTATTTAATACAAAGTGAAAAAGTATAAATATAAAATAAAATAAACCTAAATTGATCTTTTTCAAAATACTGCCTTTGACTAGCAATTTTCTTATTTCATCGTTGACCTATGACAAAGAATCCCTGAAACTTTTTCTTTCGGAATGTCTTCCATCTGCTCTGTTGTATCCTTCTCAATATTAGTAATAGAGTGAAATAGTTTAATCACATTTTTTTATTTTTGAGAATAGTTACAAGTAGCATATTGTTAAATATGGGTGGTCAGTAAAGCTGAAGTGAACTGACAGGAAACCTTTTAGCAGCTAAAAATTCGCGAATAAAAAGAAACTTGTAATACGTTACGTTGATCCTTTTTTCAAGTCTTTTTAATTGCACATCGTTTCAGGAAGGTTTCAATATACCTTTTAAGTTTACAGTTACTTATCTTGGATCGAACTCTGATCGACCTTGACGTTTGACTTTTTAGTACAAGATGATTTTCCAGCAAGAACTCTGAATTTTTGTGGCAGTCCTATAGCTATAGGTTCAGTTCCAGTTTGAATTAAATGACAATTAAATCTGCATAAAGGAGATGGTTCATTTTAATGCAATCAGTCCAAATTTTCGGAAAAAATTCGGACCTTATTGTCAAATGGTCAAGTCAATCGACTATTTAAATTCAAATTTTCATCTGATTTTTAGGTCCAACGACATTTTGACTGTTCCTCGTCCTTAACTATAACAAGGCGTCTCTTATGGCAACTTTTATGGATAATGATAAAAAAGCTGGTATTATTACATATAACTGTAAATAGGAGGGTTGTCTGAAAAGATATCGACCTAACAAAGAGACAAGATATTTTTTCCCATAATCATTTTAAGCCTGGGCTTTTCAAGTTTTTTTCACCCTTCCAAATAATAATTGCCTTCTTACTCCTCAAAAAAGGTGCTTACGTATTTCTTTGCGCTAAGTGAAACATCAAGGTTAGGAAATAGAAAAAACTTGATGGGGACTAATTCCGTTGAATACGGTGCGTGATCAACAAAGTGCATTTTAGGAATTTTAAGCAGGGCGATCATGAAAGTGTGAGAAGATGCGTTGTCGTGATGGAAAAGCACTTTCTTGTTTATCAAGTACAGAGTCCTTCACGACGAGCTGAATCGATATGTATATGGAAACGTACTATGACTAGTGTTCTGAAAATTTGCTTTCATGGGTTTTCCGAAATGATCCTTTCATCTAAAATAATTTCAGTTTTCTAAAACTTCCGCTTATACCGGAAGTGGACCCAAACTTAGTTATTTTAAACGGAATGCTATGGTTTTTATTAAATTTTTGGAATCTACGCGAACTTTCAATATAACTTTATGTAAGGCATCGTACGGCTAAAGTCCACCATTTTTTGATTATTTCACATTTTCCAAATTATTGGACACGTGCAATCCTCCATTAAAAAAATTATATTTCTAAGTTTAAGTGAGTCAGGTCTAGTATTTTTGGGATTTGGACAAATAATACTTACAGCTTTCAAAATCTGTGAAAACCTTGACAATGGTTCCGAATTTCACTATCTAAAAACTTCGAAAACTTAAATTTTTCAAGTGGCAACCCCCATTTTTCTCTTTAACATTGGATTGTACGCTTTAAATTAAGGGGACTTAGATAGTAAATTCATATATCTCAAATGGACTGTTTTTGTAGAAACTTGAGAAAACTGAAATCTTCATGGATTTTAATTATCGGTTGTCTGGAGCGACCAAAAATAAAATTAAAGCTAACATATCAACAAACAAACAAACAAACAAACAATGAAAACAGCTTAACGGTTAAGCGTTGCATAATAACCCTACCACATTCCCCGTATATTACCAGCAAATTGAAATAATCTTCATTAATAAATCCTTAACGGAACATGACCACTTTTGCAACGCTTAATCGTCAAGCTCTTTTCATTGTTTGTTTGTTTGTTTGTTTGTTTGTTGATATGTTAGCTTTTGTTTTTTTTTTGATCGCTCCAGATAACTGACAATTAAAAACCATGAAAATTCCAGTTTTCTCAAGTTTCTACAAAAACCGTTCATTTGAGTTATATGAATTTACTATCTAAGTCCCCTTAATTTAAAGCGTAGAATCAATCCAATGGTAAAGAGAAAAATGGGGAAAGCCATTTGAAAAAATTAAGTTTTGGAATTCTTAAATAGCGAAATTCGGCATCATTTTCTGAATACCCTATATAAATTTTCGCCAAGGTTTTCATAGATTTTGAAAGCTGTAAGTGTTATTTGTCCAAATCCCAAAAATATTAGACCTGACTCACTTAAACTTGGAAATATAATTTTTTTAGTGGACTTTAGGCATATTATGTTTTATACGAAGTTATATTGAAATTTTGCGTAGATTTCAAAAACTTGATAAAAACCATAGCATTCCGCTTAAAATAACGAAGTTTGGGTCTACTTCCTGTATAACTGGAAGTTTCAGAAAACTGAAATTATTTTAGATGAAAGGATCATTTCGGAAAGCCCATGAAAGCAAATTTTCAGAGCACTAGTCGCAGTACTTTCCCAAATACATATCGATTTAGCTCGTCGTGAAGAACCCTGCACAGTCGTTTCTTGCAATTTTTCTCTTTGCCTTTTTGAAGGTAGGCGTTTCAAGGGCGTAGTGGTGGATCCCGATTTCATACAGTTATAAATTGACACAAAATTTATTTTGCTTGAACTACGTCAATAAGTTCTAGGAAATTCGAGTATCATTTAGTGACCTTTTTCTATGATATCTCTGGTTTTCGTAGTTTTTGGCGTCAACCAAGTGGATAAGGCGTTTGATTTCTCAGATGCCCAAAATTTTATGGTCATATAATAAATGATGGTACAGATTCAACGTACTCAATGTCTAACTTCCCCTCAATTTGCGTATGTGTATTGCTTTTCGAAAACAAATTTTTAATACCAGCTCGATACTCAATCTTTTCAGATAAATTTTGATAACCTCTCACTTATATGTTTGTTAAACAGATACAAAGTGTCCAAAATTTAGTGAGACACTCTTAACGCATCTGCAAATATATTTTCCAACATCATAAAACATTCAGGCTGAGATCGGAAACTTTTCAGACAACCCTTCTATATGGTTATCAATATTAACAATATTATCAACAATTTCGCCGGAAAACAAATAAAAGTAGATGTCATTGTTTGAGAAACATGTTTTATGCATTTATGTAAATCTGTTTCAGATTGTATAGAATATTTTATGTTTTTATGTACTCTATTCATTATATGATATATTTTTATTTTGTTTTTGTGTATTATATAATAGTAATTGTCTTTTTAGTTGCTCATTTGATATCTATGAATTAAAAAAATATTTCCTCCTCCCTAAGCTTATTAAACGGAAACGCCCTTGCTCTGAAAGCGAGATCAACAGCATCCTCTAATCATTTGAGTTCAAATTTTATGGCAAAAAATTGTCCAACAATACATTTTCCATAGTTTCCTTACCACATATTTAAAAGATTGTTGGGTCTTTTGTGGAATATTCTAGGATTTTTTCCAGCCTAGTAATAGTAGTTGTGTCGATTGATAAAAAAAATGCGTTATTATTTATATTGTCAGTTATTATAACAAATAATTTCATTTATTTCTCGTACCAAATATATCTTGAAAGGATGCAACTTTATGATGTTTCAAAATCCCACGAACGCTGATTGGAAAAAAACCAAATTATTAGGTCAATTTTTGTATATATGCTTTAGTCCTAACACTATCTACATAGTTTTCTTTACTAGCAACCTACCCTAGTGAATAAAATTTCGTTACCAAGTATAAGTGAGTTGGAAGACAAAACTTTTTTTTTTGTTAAGTGAACCCAAATATTTTCAAACTTAAATGTAAAATAGGTGAGTACAAACTACAAAAAACCAGCTAAGACCCAAAAATGTAGTAGTGAAGTAGCTTTAAGAAAATTCCCAAGATAACGAACTAAATATCAAAAAACCTTTGTTTAATAATATTCACGAATTTTTAAAGCAACTTCGAATAAACCACGAAAACCTTGAGAGCACTAAGTGACATCAACAAAGACTAACACAAAATGGAGGTGACACTAGATTTAGCCGGAAATGTTTTGATCGTATGGATACGCTATCAGTCTTGACTTGAAGTAACCGTTTTTCTCAGACGATAGGGCGTCTCTTTTCCTTCCAGATGGTACTCATAAGTCATTTGAGACTAAAAATCGATTTACTAGGTATAAACTCTGAGTCGAAAATAAATATATTTTTTCTTCGATCTCACATTTCAATTGCATTCTCAATTAAACAATAAATAATTCAGCAAGTAATTCAGTAAACAGCAATCATTTCTCGTTTACTGATGTTTATTTGCAAACTCTCTCTAATTTCCAAAGTTGCTTATGATATTTTGTTTATATATCTACAAATTTGAACAATAAGTATCTAAGTAAAATTACCTAAAACTCTTAACACAAAATAAAATTAAAAATGCCTAATAAAGAAATAATTAATGTAAAAAAGTTTCATAAAATAAATTTATTCAGTTCGAATCTGTATCATTTTTTGGGATACATTGCTGCAGAGTTTAATTTATTTGTTAAATCTGCAGACACAGCTTAGGAATTACCGTCATTTGAAACAAAGCTTTTTGTTAAAAAGGAGCCCTTCCGACGTTATGGTTTCAAGGCGATTACTCAGCTGATGTTATGATGTTATGGGGTCCAATTTTTATTCTTCAATTGAGGAAGGGCATTCCCTCTGTAATCTCTCATTTCCTCGACGAACAGGCCCCATGGACTATTGAATACTGAATACTGAAAAAATCGAGAGAATAAGAACGAATATCGTGAGATAAAACATGGAATCGTGGTATCTGGTATTCTTGCTCGTATCTGAAGGAAAAATGGGGTTTTTCTAAGACAGGATAGGGTTGCTAGTGAGCACTTCAACCCACCTATTCATTCAGCTCAACCTCCTCTACCGTCAGAGGAGCACTGGATGTGCCTGGAGTAGGAACTGTTCAGCATTGTACCAAAACTTCTGCCAAAAACTTCATTAGACATATTTTTCAAGAGCCTTCCCATAATGATAAAGTTGTTTCTTTTTCTTCGAGTTGTCCTGCATTTCTAGTCTATTTTATTGAATGAGAGAGTAAAAGCAAATGATAAAGCATTCCTAATCCATCCAGACTTATTATTTCTTTTAGTAGACAGTTGTTGAAATTTATACCTCAAGTATTTTCGTATGAAATAACATTTGTAAATGTACAATGAATATATCGTGTTTATACTTACATTTTCCCTAATTAACCACTCTATAACTTCCAAATAGTTGAACTTAAAAAAGTGCAATTTTTTCTAAAGTAAAATATAGGTTTCTGAAGACGATAACTCGTCATATACGTCATATAACGATATCGTCAACGTGAGACAGTGTAATTGTGAGTGTTGGTGTAGTGATAGTGACAGTGTTTTCAGTAAGAATGCATGTACTTTCCTTCGAAGTCATTATTTCAAATGATTTTCTATTTGGTAGAGCTTAACGTGCTGTTTGAAAGTCGCCTCATTTCTCTTCTTTAATATATCGTAGATTTCCTAATACCAAGCGGACTACTAACTAGTTCCACTATAGCATCAACACTTTTATATGAATTTTTATGAATGATTTTTTGTCATTCACGCGACACTTCCAAATTTTGCATTTTCACACTTAGGCCATGAATCGGCGGTAAAAAACGTTTAAACTATGGAATTTTGTTAAACAACGTCGATTTTACGAAAATTTGGATTTAAGCTCCACTAAAAATCTACCCTGTGCCGAAGGGTACTTTTTATTTTTTAAGGGTGAAAACTACTCGAAAAAAATTTGAAAAAATTCGATTTTAGCATGTATTTGGGTAAAATACAGTTTAAATGAATTAATCGTAGATCTGTTGATATTCTCAAATAAGTTTATGATTAATCGGAGTCATGCAACCCCTCCAGAGACCAAACTCTACTTATAATCTTCTACGAAATCTTCCTTGTGCCGAACTAGATTTTTATATGTATATATGGGGGTGTAAACTACCCCTTATTGCAAAGAAATTCCAAATCTCAGATTTTATGCATGTTGTGCTGGTAAATTAAAGTTTAAATGTATCATACGTAAATTTGTTGACATTCTCAAACACGTTTATGATCAATCAAATTCATGGAACTTCTCCAAATTATCCCCTATCCATATGAAAAGATAAAAAATAATCCCAACGATTCTTTTACAATTGAATATTATTCAAAAGTGTATTTATATTGAATTCAGAATATTTTGTCGGTATGTTTAAGAAGTGTTGTTTTTTTTTATATTAAATTAAACCCACCATCAATAACCAAAAATTTACAAAAAAGTTACAATTTTTTTACAGAAATAAAAAAATTCAAATACTTTAAAATCCATGAAATTTTTTATTTGGAAAATAATATAAAAAACAATTTTGAATAATTATACTTCATCGTCACTAATATCTTCTTCCTCTTTTCGTTCGTGCCAGCTGTTACTCGATTGTACGCTCCACGTTTCTCTTTTTCCAATTTTCCAAAATTCGTGTTTCGAAATTTTGAAAAAAATTCAGTTGGTTTATTGACAATAACTCGCTCAATGTTCGAGCTAGAAACTTTTTCAAAAAAGCATTTTGTTGGGGATTTCAAGTACTTCAGCTTCATATCAATTAAAACTTTTTTCCACCCCCGGTTTCGAAAAGGGTGCAGCACAAAGAGATTGTATAAGCCACATTTGTTACGCGAATGCAAACTTTGAACTAATGTATCTCCTTCTAATTCTAATTATGGTGGTAATGGCGAGGGTATAATTATTACATTTTTTCGAAAAATAAAAAACTTCTTTTTTGTTATGAATTACTCAACTCTTATACAAAAAACTTTTGATAGTGCTCATTTTAAAGGTTTTTCTATGTACTTTGAAAAAGATCTCCTGAGTTTTTGCCAAAAATTTAAACAATATTGAATTAGTTGAGGTTAAAGGCTTTCAATTTCGGGGTTCCCCAAAAACAGGCATCCTTCAACGAGCAATAACTCAGTTATTATTAAATTTACAGATGTTCTTAAGAAACGAATCTCTTTGTTTTTTTAGTTATATTCTATCAATCTACCTACAAGATTATTTTGATGAAATATATTTTCATCTCCAAGAAAGGATGGCTTTCAACCCCAGGGTAAAGGTTACATTTTGAAGAAGGTTATAAATCATACCGATTTTTAATACATTCAACTTTGATTATCAATATTTCACGAGAAATCGGCTGGCCTAACTAGAATCCACAATAGATTGCACACTGTACTTTGTATGTTGAAATTAAACTATATGGAAAATAATAAATAAAACAAACTTCTAAATTTTATTGGCAATTAGGTACTTATCGAAAAAAATCTTATGATATGGCTAAGTGATCTTTAATACACAGGGTTTTTGATCAATCCACGCTTTTTTCTTATGTTCTGTATAGCTTATCGTTATAAAAGACATCAAAAGCCCGAAAACTAGTATTAGCTCAGGTACATTTATGAATAGTTTAGGACATATTTTAGGTTCTTCTATAATAATATTTAAAATGACCGTACTAAGTTTTGGACAAGTAAGAAGCTTTTATTACTCTCGCATACATAAACATAGAATATGGGAGCAGCCAATGCTGACATGAAATAAGCTTTTTAGAGCGGGGGTCTAAGATAGTGGCTCTATCTCCAGTACCTTCAATAAATTATTTAGCGCTGATACTCCTATAGTTGTTGATGTTTTATAATGAAAAACAATTAAAACTTACTTTGAAAAAATATCACGTAGGGATATTTTCATTTCCATATCGAATTATCGATATACCGTACAAACAAGTTTTTCTAATAAATATTGATATTTCTAAATAATAATATCAATATTTTAGTATATCGCCAATTGTTCTAGCTAAAGCAGGTTAACTGGCAATTCGTTCAACTTATATCTCACAGACTCATCATAGTTTTCAGCTTTACTTTATATTAATTATACATATTCGATTGTTTTATATTTAGTCCAATCAATGACGGTAAAAAAAGTGTAAACTGTATTTACTCATACAGCACCGATTTGTATAAAAATTTCGATTTAGGTTCTACTTATCCTTTATTTCAAAATCTACCCTAGGCCGAGGATTGTTTTTCCTAGATGTGGATGCCACCCTTTCTCGGGGGTGAGACATTTTTGATTGAAAATAAGTGCGTGAATCGTTAAATTGACTAATTATTAGCAACTTTTGTTTTATAAGGTTTCTTCTCAAATTCAATATTTTTCGACTTATTCGCGGGTGAAATTGTCGGTTTTTAGGCAAAAAACCACGTTTTTGGATTGTTTTTTAGCGAATAAGTGGCAAAATATGCATTCAATGGAAAAACCTGTAGAGATCAAAATTGATTGTAGTTAATAAAAAACAAAAAAAAATCGAGTATTCACGATGTTTACAAACCCAATATAAACGGAATTATTGCTTGTTGAAAGTTAATTGATATTTTCAAACGCCAAAATAGAAAGTTTCTATATACAACAGTGATTCCCAAAGTGGTCGATATTAACCCCTTGGGGTCGATATCGCTTTCCAAGGAGTCAACATAAACGAAAACTTCTTTTTGGGGGTCGACGACGTCTAAAAATCGGCCCGTATTAAGTAACCCGAGTTCTTATTTGAATTTTTTTATATACTGTATAACTTGTTCTAGGGGTACCGACTTGTTATGAGAATGACTAATATTTTAGTAGGAAGTATCATTCTTGTACTTTTAAAAAAACTTAACAATCGATAAGCGTGAACACGTTCGTAGAAGATGAATAACTTGACTAGATGAAAAGCATGAAAAATTCCTGTAAGATAATATAATGTGTTCAAGCGTATAAATCTTTAGGCATGTTTTGACTTGCATTGTTTTAGGTGCATATACGCAATTTAACCCGAACGAGATTATGATAAAGTCCAAACATGCTCCGGATATTTGACTATAGGACACGCTTGCACTTATGTTAAAAGTGCCTTTGCGTTTTCAATTTCGTCGGAACTTGAATGATAATACTGTAGGTTTCTCGGACAAAAAAAGTTGTACAGAGCTTTTAAGCAAATCTAAAGGGCAATATACATAATGTATGCTCTTCGAAACTGTCGTCGCGATTTTTCCAAAAAAAAAAAAATATTTAGCCTCGCTGTGCTCCACTCTGAAATCGCAAAATATTTCGAACTTCTGCCTTTTTTTCATTTAACGTGCAAAAAAATGATATAATTATCATCAGCACAAACGAGGAGCTTAAGGAGAAGTTCAACCAAGGCTATCAGAAATTCTGGTTGCAACGCAACATTGAAACACAGTATCCTGCATTGTGGAACATTGCTCAAAAATACCTTATCGCTTTTCCATCAACTTATATAATATTGAACCGAATTTAGCTAGATTGGTATAAAGTCACCAGATTCATCCGTCGCACTGAATTTTTCATTTTTTTATCTTCACTTTGCGATTTAAATGTTTTTTCAAAAAATACTTCCTACTCGAGTATTCTTACGTATTAATAATTATTAATTACACTTGATATTTACTGAGTTTTATTGTATTTATTTTGATGAGTTTTGATGACCAAAGAATGTTAAGTTCACTCACTTAACCAACTGCAAAGTTTCTAAATTGGTAAGTATTTTGTATCAATAGAAAAAAAAATAGAGATAGAATTTTTTAATTAATTGTAAAGTAATTAGGTCTGAGATATCAGTTCAGTTAGGCAAAGGGGTCTCTTGCCTAAAATGGTTTGAGAATCCCTGATGAACAATAACCGAAAACCAATGCATTGTTCTTGTAAAACTCATCACAACTTTCTTAAAGTCCTTCGAAAAATCTTTATTTTTATTTTTGTAAAAAGTTCCTAGCATTAAAACTAAGAGAGATGAAAAAAAATGATGTTGATTCTTGTATTTTTCGTTGTAAAAAATAGTGATAATCTCACCCTCTCTTCCACCCAAATGAAAAAAATCATTACCACTTTACAATTCGCTTTATTGGTGTTCTAATAATATGCTCTGTACGTTTGACCTGTTTAAAGTACTTATTTTTGAACAAAATTGAGCTTGAAGTGAGAAAATTAGTTTTGTAATTTAACGAAAAATCTTCTTTTCTTGAAAATAACTCAAAAACTATTGAGGATATGCAAAATTTTATAGAGTAGAAAATTGTTTGTTTTTCTTTACTGAATATTTTGGCATTTCTTTTGTAAGATAAACATTGAGTAAGATATGGCCATTTAAAGTTTGCGTGCGTTCACACAAAGTACCTTTTTAGGAAAATAAGTAAGTAGAACCTAGTTCCAAATGGTGATTTATTGGACTAATATCTAATTTAATTTTCCTCGTCGCTCTTGTATCTCACTTACCTTACTAGTAGAAATTTTAATTGTTTACTAAGTTGCATTAAATACTGTTTTATTACTTATTATCTTAGATTTAAAATGTTTTATTTAGTCTTACCTACTTCACTAGTCTCATTTTATTTCACTACTTAAATTTAATTTAACTAGTCTCTCCTATTTCAAAATTCTCTAGTATTGTTCTTGTGTATTATTTCACTAGTTTTCGTACCAATTTTTTACTAAAACATTGTGTCTTAACAAACGGAACAATTGAAACTATTGTCAGTGTTACTAGAATTACTAGGCAATACCAATTTTATACGAAAATAATTGATTTAAATTGAATTCCTTAGAAAATGTTCCATTCACAGGTTGGGTTCCTAATACATATGGTTAATATCCATAGTTCTAATTAGAGTTATTAATTTTATTAATTTTGTTATGGACTCTGATTAGTTTTCAACAAATTTTCGATTAACATTTGAGCTGTTTACACATTTTCTACATAAAAAATTTTGAAAATGAATAAGTAATATTGTAGAATTAGTTTAATATCTCCCAGATACAATACGTTTGTTGTAAATTCAATGAACGCGTGTAATGAAATGGAGAGAGGTATAAACATCTCTGGCAGTTTGGGAACAGTTTAATATGAAAATAAGAATTTGAACCTGATTCAAATTGTTCACGTTTTCACATATTACTCTGAGTAAAGGGTTTTGGTTTTGCTAAAATGACTGAAGATATGCATTTCATCTTAAATGAATCGAAAGTGATTGATTATGAAGAAATTAACAACACTGTCCGTACACTTAATGTTGAAACTGTATTAGCAGGTAAACATAGTTTCGTTTAGTTCAAGGTTAATTGTAGCAGCTGCCTTAATTTGGTTACGTCTGTCCAGTTATTCTGCAAAGACAGGTGACCATTTGCTTTAAAGTTTGTGTATAACCAACTTTTGTTGGATTTGGCTCGTTTTGAGAGTCCCATACAGTTAATTGTGGTTTAGTTTCGAGTCCATATGCATAGATAATGATCTTATAGACGTCTGTCGCCGTTCATGTAATATTAAATGTATGCGAGTGGAACTAATGCCCAACTATGCCTCAATATTCCAAGTTTCTGATTTCTTCTCGTTTTCCAACTTTTATCTGTATCAGTAAACAACTCAAAAAGCACGCGTATGACAACATGTTCTGAGTACTTTGATGTAATAGTATAAATAAGACTTCGTTTAATTTTTGAGATTTGTTGCACTTAAAATAAATAAAATCAACTTATTGCCGATGAGTGTGTCTGAATAGCCTACGCAAATAGAAGAGAAGACTCTACATCTTCACTTAGGATTGTAAGTTTATGGGTAACTGAAGACCTCATCAGCTTGACTGACAACGAGTTTTCGGAACGATGAAAAATAGCGTCGACCAGTGACATTATCAAAAAAGTTCACCAAATGCTACTGGACTACTGTCGGATCAAGTTAAGAGAGATAGGAAGGTAATCGGTATACCAACAGAAGGCATTGCCGCGTTCTCGCTCAGTTTTGATCAGAAGCGATTTCGAATGAACATTTTGAACACCTAACTGAGGCAGTTCAAACAAAATGTGTCTGATTTTTCAATAAATTGTAAAAAGGGACCAAATTTGAAGAAAAATAAAGTATATTTTCATCAGGTCAACGTACCTTCTCTAATCTTTTCCGTTTCCTTACCTAGTTTCACTTGCTGGTGACAGATTTTCATCAGAGGTAGATTTTATCACATACGTAAACGCCTATTTTGAGGAGAAAGGTGGCAACAGGTATTTGGAACCTTTTTTTCTATGTTGTCACAAACAGAGTCGGATTTCAGGGGTAACACCTCTATAGAGTCCCATTTTTGAAAATAATTTTTTTTCAAAAAAACTGTATATCAGATGCAAAATGTAATTGGGTGACTTTGTTATACATGTAATTAAATTAATTCTTACAGAAAGTTCTAAAACAAAATGGTGTCAATACAGAGCTATAAGCATAAGAGGAATTTTTAGAGAGGCTTCTTCTACCACCAACTTTTCGTTGTAGCTATTGATCTGAAACATAAAAATCATGTTTTTAGTTAATGTTTGAACTAAAAGCAGAAGAAATACGTAGCGGTTTCAGAAAATATCAAATTTTCACAAAATGGCGAGAGTTTAAAAAAATTTTTTTTTCGTCTAAAAAATCATAAAAAATCGGTCGGACAACCAAAAGTTTCCATTTTATCAATAAAATCCTACGTAGATCCCTAGAAAACGATGTTATGAAGCTTTTGACAAAGTTTTTAATTAATCGGATTAAAATTGGTTAAATAATTTTGTTTTCGAAAAATTATTTGACTACATCATTTTTAATATAATTCCCTACTATTTTAGTAAAAAAAAAGATGTTGACTTTTTACTCCTTAAGGAGAGTATGGGGGAAGTGCTGGAGCCTCAGGCCCTGAGCAGGTAGAGGTCTCAAAAAATTACTGATTTGATCATTTATTTTAAAAGCAATGTTGTATCCGTAGCATTTTTCCTATAAATTGGTTGGAAATTAAAATGAGCGGTATTTAAAATCTAATCTATAGTGAACGAATTATTGTAATTTTATCAAAATACTAATTTTTTACTGCATCCGATAATTTTATCCTCTAAATAATAATAAATTCTATATTCTACGCATTCAAAATGTGAATATATAGAAGTTGTGACCAAGTTCCGCGTCTCTTGAGCTCATGGTAATTATACTGCGGCAAGGTACATCTAGAAGACATTACAGAATATAAATTTTGATGAAATAATTAAAAATTTTGTTACCACTAAATTGAGAAAGATGTTTTCTTAATAAAAATTTTGTTATCACTAAATTGAGAAAGATGTTTTCTTAATAAAAATTTTAGTTTATGAAATAAGATTTTAATTTGTCTTTATTTATAATTTATATTTAATTTAACAGTAATATATTACAATTAAAAAAGTTCCAGCTGATTTTAATTTCCTTAAGTAATCCCAGGCCCTACTACTTTTCAGTCCAACGGTGTTAACAAATGACAGATGTCTGTATTATGATGTTTTTCTCTTAGAACCGGATTCATTTAAATTATGCATATTTTCAGGTTTTCGTTTGTGGTATTCACATAATTTTTACTTTCAGTTGGATTGTTTTCTATCCAAATATAAAATTGAGTCACTGTTTACACTATCAATACACCAACTGTAATAATTACACAGTGTAACGTCCGTTTCGATGTCAAAAGACTGAGTATACCTTCAGTCTCTGAAGACGATAACTTGGTTACCGAAACGAGCATCAGACAGTGTAATTATGAGTGCTAGAATAGTGGTAATATAAACAGTGTGTTTCCAACGGTTGTAGAAAATCCAAAGGCAACGCATGTTGTTTAGTTTTATTATGGAAAATTAATTAGGAAATTATAGATAATCATAAAAGAAGCAAGTGTGTGGGGATAAATAGTATATTTGTATTAATATCTTAAAATTCATTTCGGAATTATTTCATCTACTAATGATGATTCTTATCGCGATTCAATTTTTGATAATTTTTAATTTAAGTTTTTTTGTTTTATTTCAGCTTTGGTGGATTTTGGTCCCGCCGATTTCAAGAAGGTGGTTCATCTACACCTTGGATGTTCGGCGGGGTGCAGCCAACAATATTACCTCCTACCTCATCAAAAGACACAAATTATTTCCAACATATAATCAATAACAATATGGAGAACGATCTACGTGAAATACTTCGAGAAAAAGCTGAGAAGCATCGCGATTATTATAATTCCAAGTTGGTTACCGATACTACCGACATCGATAGTTCGCCAATTGAAGAAAAGATGGCAGACGAAGTACCAAGTTTAGACACGAACGATGCTAACGCGACCGAAGTACTCGAATCGAGTTGTACGGGGTCGATCAATTCTAAATCGAGACAAAGAAGACGGGGTGTTTACGAGATTGAAGCAATGTTTTCGGAACCGGTTGAATTTAAAAGTGTAAAACTTTTGCGTCAAAATTATATTTCAATGCTAGAAAAAACAACGAAACAACTTTCGTTAGTTTCAGATAATTCAAATATCGATAAAAAAACCGAGAAAAGACAAGAAATCATGCCTGAAAAATTAGAGTTGTTAAACGAAAAAACGGAATTGCTTGTTCCACCTTCAAGCGGTTATTGCAGTTCCACTGCTTCGGGAACTAGTGATGACGAACGTGAAAAAAATTGGAGGAAAAGTGAAAGAAGAAGTGGCAGCACTGATTCGGCAGTACAAAGTGATGAGGAGGCACCTATTCAAACCAATTGGGGAGAAAAAAATGAGGAAATTTCGTTGCCGAATGGTGAGTGCATAATCATTAAAATATTAAATGAGTAGTGAATGTGGATCAATAATAACTAAAGCAAGTTGTTGTTCTGGTGTTATCTTATCGATAACGTAATCTAATAGCCAACCTCTAATCTTAATATAAATAATGCTTAATGTTTTCTTACGTTTGACCTTAAACTCTCCTAACTTATACTTTTATTGTTCTCAATTTATATATAAAGCTTAACAAAACATCAGTTTATCAATAAAATGTTGATAATACTCATAATAATGCGTTATTAGAAATACTTTAAAATATAAAAAGTTGACGAAATATCAATTTATTTTAAAATTTAAAATTCTTATATTTACATTTCATCCAATATCTAAATTTTAGACTGCATTGTTTTAATTATTTATAGTTTATTTCAGATAGGCATAGAGTAATAAAACCTCATTAGGTATGCAAAGGGACCACAGAGTGAGCTAACGAATATTCAAGCCACTTTCATAGTTTGGCATTGATTTTATTATAAAATTCTTTCTTTTTATCAAGTGCAGGTAGTACCACCCGGGTTGGGTTTAGCCTATTGTTATGCATTCACAAACACTGAAAATAATGTGACAAAGGCGTGCCGGTAAGATACTCGTACAAAGGCAGAGGCACTAGCTGAAGGTTGATTGGTACCTGTTAAACGCAAAACGTAACTGTATAATCTACTACCTAAGTAATCCCTACACATTATTTCAAAACCTACACCTATGGCCGACACCGAAATTGAGCCGAACTTGATGGAATTCCCCAATTTATTACTCTATACCTTTCTGAAATAGACTATAGACTCAAAAATAGTTACGAGTTTTTCCAAGATATTTACAAAATCGAATTGATCTTGATCTTGGACTTGGTTTTACTGTAATATTATTACATTTCTTGATAAACGAGGATGTATTGATATGTAGTTAGCCTAGACCATGTATAAACAAAATATTACGTTACCGTAGCAACTTATTAGAAGTGTCAGTGTAAAGTTTGACATCAAAAAAGTAAACCAGAGTTACGCAATAAATTAAAAGAAAAAAGATGTCCACCGAAATTGTGAAAATCGAAAAATTGGAGTATCGAGCAAACATCAAGTACCTGTATTTAAAATGGTTAAGAGGTAAGCAGATTTACTAAGATATGGTTAATACCCTTGGTGATCAATGTCCTTCATATGCGACCGTGAAAAATTGAACTGCAAGCTTCAAAGAACGTAAATTTTCCATTGAAGATGATGACTGATCGGGAAGGCCAGTTTCTGTGTCAGTCCCCGAAAATATTTCATACGAACGCATTCATCATATAGTTCATGTTAATTTGGACACGAGAAAAATTGCTGCAAAATGGATCCTTAAATGTTTGAATGTTGACCAAAAGCGTGCAAGGATCTGTGCTCGATTTGAAAACGATGTAGACTTC
Organism: Diorhabda sublineata; assembly: GCF_026230105.1. Classification (NCBI taxonomy): domain Eukaryota; kingdom Metazoa; phylum Arthropoda; class Insecta; order Coleoptera; family Chrysomelidae; genus Diorhabda; species Diorhabda sublineata. Next base: position 11,180,380 of record NC_079484.1, read on the forward strand.
TTAAATCGAATTGTTATTATGGATGAGACTTGCGTACATTTCTACGATCCAGAAACAAAGCAACAATCGACAATGGAATGGCGACACTCTGGTTCTCCAAGACCTAAGAAGATTCTTGTCCAAAAATCTGCTGGAAAAGTTCTTGCTTCAGTTTTTGGGGATTGCCATAGAGTAATCATGATTGATTTTTTGGATAAGGGTAGAATAATAACTGGAGATTACTATTCGACATTACTGAGCACTCTACGGGAAAAAATTAACGAGAAAAGATGTGCCATGAATTATGCCATTAGCAGTTCCATTGTCAAGGGGCAATCAAAAACTAATTTCGCTAAGATGAACGGAAATATTACATGCTTTCAAATACAAATTCAAAATTCAAATCTTTCGTGTTTAACCAATTAAAACCGGCGAATCATTAAATTAAACGCTCTCCATTAGTCAAGCAGCTTTATAAACCTCAAGAGTTATAGGGCTATGATAAATTATGCATAGAATTCATAAAAGTTTTCATAAAAGTTCAGTTTTGAAATGAATGCAAAAAAACGTCAAACTGTTTATTTTATTGTTCGTCTTATGACATGAGTCAAAAAAATAAAACGTCAAACTTTTGATGACGTCATAATTATTTTTTTTTTAAATAGGAATTTTTCAAATCATTTGATAAAGCTTGTTTTTCTGCATTATGAAGAATAATTCGATCGATAAAAGTCGAAATAAACTGAATTTTAGGAGTAACTTTCAAATCATAGAAACAGTCCATTAAACCAAAATTAATTATTGGAGAAATTGTTCAAACTGTTCCATTCACTATCTGACATAGATCAAGCCGATGATAAACCTGATTTACAGAATTTTCTATCCGTGAAGTTATACGAGCCACTTCCTGTCTAATTCTTTTGATTAAGTCTACTAATTTATAAGGTAGGTTAACGTAGACCTCACATTTCAAATGGCCCTACAGAAAAAAATGAGTGGGGTTGATCAGGTGATATAGGTGGCCACTCCATTGATCCACGCTTTCCAATCGAACTTTGTTCAAACTGGTTATCCAGATACCTTTGAATATTAAGACTATAATATGGTGGTCTACTATGTTATTGGAAGTACCGAGTTTCATGTTCTCCTATTATTTGGAACCGAGATTGTCGTACATACAAGGATTGCTCTTCGATGGGCTGTAAAGAACAGACGGGTGAATATACAAAAAAACTCATTTCCAAAAGTAAGGTACAATACAGTTTATATTTTATAATCACCTTGATGATTAAAGCATTTGTCATATCTGTGAACAAACTTTACAATACTTTCTTCATAAAATGTAGCCGCCAATGATTGTAAGTGCCTCCAAACCACCGCTTCAGTTCAAAGAAAATATGAAAATCACTCGGTGCTAGGTTTCGATTGTATGATGGGTCTTCGACAATGTCCCATTGAAATTGCAGAAAAGTCATTGCGTTATACGAGTGCATTATCATGGATCAGGACAATTCCGTTTGTTTTGAATAACTCAATCAATACAGATATGAATCTGTATTGATTGTTATTCTAAGTTGTATAAACTCTACAAGCAATACTTCTTTTTGGTCCCAAAAGCAGTTGCCATAATTTTACGGCTGTTGAAGGTTCGTTTGAATTTTGTGGGCACCATTGCTGTGATTATCGTTTCGTTTCGGGCGTGCCATACAGTCGGTCAACATCGTTGGGACACAGCGAGCGCAAATTTTAATGAAGCGCAGTTGTACAGCAACGATAGAGTGAAATTTCCTTGCATCGATAATTCACTTATTGTGAACCTTCGAGTCGTCTGTAGCAACAGACTTGCGTTCTTGGCCCCCTTCATCATCAGTTCAGCCATCTTTAAATTTTCGACACCACTCAAGATTAACGCCATCTTTCATAAAGGTTCCTCCATACACTCGACTCATTGTTCGATGAATTTCCGCTGCACTGTTCCCTTCTACCTCAAAGAAACGGATAGCAACTCGCGATTCATACTTAGCGAAAAAATCAATAGCGAGAGCTTACGTTGAACTGTTGAGTTTGAGCGTTTGGTTTTTCATCACAATGCCTTGAAAATTTCACAAACGTCTGTCCGAATTATCTCCTGAGTTCGTGAACAAGTTGAACTTTGTATGAGTGCAGTTTTTCTTTCTTTGGAAACTTTACTGCAAACGACCGAATAAAATTTTGACAGTTTCTGTTGTAGTTGCACGAGGCTTATATTCTAATGACAGCACTTAACTTTACATCGTCATCTATTCCTGGTCTTCTAGATTTATTAAATTAATATTTGCAGCTATTCTACGTACCGATTTTGCACTAAAATTCAATACCAATAAGCTACATTAACATGCTGAATAGTATCAAAACCTCAATGCAAGCCTCAGTAACCTATGAATTACGTTGTTCATGAGAATTAATAGTATACCCCCCTATAAGAGGAATAAATAATTTTGTAAAAACACCATAGAAAATTGAAACAACCCATCGGTTGATTGCATTTATCTACTGGTCCACCAGGTTAGAAAGAATATCATATGAATACAACACGATTAATCCAGTTTCCGAACAACAATGACCGTGTCCAGGTTAGTTTCCAAACATTAAGATCATAATCGAGGTAACCGACCACAGTTTTCGAAAAGTCCGACTAACCCTGAAAAACTGTTGTTTTATCTCAAAACAGTTGGTAATATTGATAAAAACAGATGTTACTAGGTAAGTTTTAATTCGTTTAATTATATAGTTTTTCTTTATAAATTCAAAACTTACGTTTATTTTGTTGTTAATTAATTCTCATAGTTTTCATTATAACTTGCTTTTCAATATATTTCAAATATTAACGTTTTACGTTTTATAAATTTTTTGCATTACTTCATCATAACTCTGATATGTTTTTATCATTAAAAACTTCTACGACTACAGACAGTGACTCGTGCACCGTAGTGTCTATGTATAGAAAGATTTTGCTTATGTGGGTTGTGTTTTGTTAGAAAATATAGCTTTTTCCGACCATAGAAAATGAAAATATAGAGGTAAATGGAAATATTATACAATATCCAATTCGACTAGTTATTTTAAATATATTTAATTACTAAGAATTGCAGAATCAATCAATGAATTTTCGATTTATCGAGTTAACACGAAAAATGTTTTTGGAGAGCATTCATAAAATTGACGAAATCACGCATCTTATACGTAAAACTATTTATAATTGATTTAAGAACAGATAACCGATTTAGAATGTATTGTAATATAAAAAAGTACAATATAATTTTAAAGTATCAGTATAAAAAATATTTTTGGGAAATCCTGCTTTGCCTGATTGCGCTTTAACGGTATGGATCTAATCGAAAATGTGCCAGGACAAACATTTAACCTGAATATGTGTATTTCTTCTCTTAAGGGGCACACCTAGTGTGACAGTCTAAAAAAAGCAGTTTTTGGAAATTAAAAAAAACTAGTGAATCAAAAGTTTTAAAATTTTGAAGGCATATTTATACATATTTTGAGAATACACAGTAAAATTTTTGATATAAATATTCTATATATTTTTTAAATGGCACGCCATCTCCGGCGACTCCAAAAAGAAGGTCCTCCACTGCTGGAGTGATTGTAGCCTTCTCCGTTGATAAAACCTAACAAAAAAAATCTCTTTAAAATAAAACATATTGTCTGTACGATGACTTTCGGGAGAACAAAAAAAATCAAAAATTGACAAAATGGCGGCATGTTGAGAAAAAAGTTGAATTTTACCCAAAATTTTAGTCGTTTTTGGCCTGCCAAAATTCGATTTTTGATCAGATCAAAAACCTGGATGGTCATCGTATGGAGAACTATATAGAGAAGTTGCAAAAAACATTTGATAGCCATCGGTTCATTTGTCTCCGAGTAATAACTTCATCAAATTCGAAAAATGCTGTTTCGAGAAAAACACGTTTAACTCAAAAACTATTTAAGAAATCGATTTAAAATTTTGGTATGTTATTTTTAAAGGTATAACCTATCGAAATATGAAAAAAAATTTTTTGAAAATATCACTCTAGGTGTGCCCCTCAATGCAATAATGTGTTCATGTACAAGTATTTTTTCATTTGCCGCATCTTTTACGCTATAAATTTTATAATTTTGATTCCTAGATTTTTGAATAAATCAAGATTTTCAGAAAACAATGAGACAGCTACATTGCACTAACAGGTTCTGAATTTCTTAAACTTTTTGGTTTTGGTGCCATTTCAGACACTTTTCAGCTAATCTAGACGATTAATATTTTTTGTTTTTAAAATAGTTTTATTTGACTTGTTACTAATCATAACTCCTCAAACCTTCTGTATTGAGAACTAATAGACGCTTTTTTATTAATTTTATATATTCTACAAATTATTCTTTTTCGGCGCCAGTAAAAGTTTTCTTTTTGATGATAGTTTTATGCTTTCAACATCCCAACTTTGTCTGGTTGTCGCATCATGAAATTATAAAACAAATTGGAATGTTAAACTATAGTGTAGCGAGTTAGAGAATCGGACTCCGTCCAGTTTAGCCTAAGCAATGCCACTTCGTTTATGGCTCACAGTACTTCACTACTTCACAGTTATGTTATATTATGGCAATGAAGAATACAACAGAAATCGACTTTTGGTTTCATTGTTTTTTCTATTCTTCACTCTATTTGTGTGTCTCGTCTAGATTTCATCCTAACTATTGTGATGTTTTTGCTTGTTCTATTTAGGTATCATCTAATTCTATTTATTCGAAGAAACAGTCAACTTGTGTGTCACAAATAGGGTCTCAAGGTAACGCAATATTCGTAACACATCCAAATAAAAGATGTGTTTGTCGCTCTGACCTGGCAGAACAACCTCAGTATAAACTACGACTTCAACAGCACGTTACATATTTTGTTCGGTTGTACCAACGTGTCCTATTCTGATGGTAGGTAATTATGTTGACCTCGAGTATCCAGATGCCTGACTTGTCTTGTTTTTGACAAGCTCATTGATGTCAGGTATCATATTCGTTCTAGTTATTTCAAGAATTGATTGGAGATTTTCATTCGTAAGTCTTGTGCGATGTTTGCTCTTATTTATTTTCATGACGGAAAACATCTGCTCACATAAATATGTGCTACCTGCATGAATGCAAAGAATGCGTGTTGCATGCTTTTTTAATTCCGGGTAATCGAATTTTGTAGAAGTTGAGAATATTCATCCAATTTTTTATTGGTTCACTGTGCTAAATGATTTTAAATGAGGGAAATGGTCCAAAGTTTGATATTTCACCAGATTTTCCCACAGCCTCAACTTTGTTTCAAAGGCTTGAATATATGAATACATTTGAGTGACAATCAGACTTTTACCCTGTAACTTTATATTCAGATCAGTCAAGTGTTTATTCATATCTACCAAAAAGGCACAATCAATCCACCAGTCATTGTCATAATCAATTGGTTTGCCTTTTTCTAACATGAATAAGGTCACGTAAAAATCTAAAAACTACTCCACGACTGAGCCAACGAACTTCGGTGAAATAAGGAACATCAGAAAACTTTTCGTCCAAATCTTATAAAAATGGCCTGAACTGTCGGTGATTTAGTCATCTGCTCCTTATAAAATTTACAATGTTAATTATATGTTGCATGACATATTCCATTTTTAAATGTTTGGATACCAATGATTTCTGATGAATTATATAGTGAAACCCCACAAAATTCCCTGATGTTTTCTGTTTTAATTTAGTTACAACGCCCGAATGTTTGCCAGCCATGGCAGGAGCGCCATCCGTAGTTGTGCTTCTAAGTATATTCCAGTCGAGTTCATATTCTGCTATCAAATGCTCAATTTCAGAATAAATATCATTTGCTGTTGTAGTACCTGTCAATGGAACGCATTTTAATAGTTCTTCAGTTATTTCAAAGTTACTGTTAATACCTCGTATAAAAACAGCAAGTTGAACTGCATCAACAGTATCAGTGCTCTCGTCAACAGCCATTGAAAAGTTTGTAAATTCCTTAATTTTCTCCTTCAGTTGAAGAACCAAATTTTGAGATAAATAATTTATTCTTGAAGCAACAGCTTATTTAAGAGCGAAAAATTTTATATTATTGACTTTTGAGATGGAAATGAAACATCGGCAACTTTCAACATACAGTCTTTAATAAAATCACTATCAGTGAAAGGTTTTGATCTTTTGGCGATTTATAATGCAATAATAAAACTTAATTTCAGGGTATCTTCGCTCCCTGTATTAGCTTTTGTAAACATCGATTATTGACTTTGAAGCTTAGATTTTAAAGATAACAATGTGTCGATTCTTATTTTTTCAGTGTAACCATTGAATTTTGACTTCGTATCCTCAAATTAAACTCATTACAAACAGCAAATACTTTTCTGTATTATTGTTATCTGTTTGGTTCTCCCACTCATTGATTGAGACTGATCGCCTACAGTAAAATTCCCACCATAAATTAGTAGCGCTTCACATTCACATATTGCTAATTAAACGTGTTTATTCAAATTGTTCTGTAAATACGATCTAAACTGCTTATAAGCTCACGCATAATATTGTTAATTAGATAATATTATGCCAGCGTTATCACAACAAGCAGGTTAATGCACAGTGCTGACGTCATTCCGTAGCACACGTTTTCTTTGGTTACTATTATTTTTGGTTTATCAATTCGTTCGAACACAATGGAATAATGTTTGTATTTTCTGGGACACTGATATTCAGATATTGTTATGGATAGATTTATATGCGTCATATTTCTTATTTTTTAATAAATATCTGTTTCAAATTTGAATCATGAGAATAAGAATTGTATGCTTTAATCTTGGTTACAATGATATACTTTATTATAAATGAAAGAGACAATTTATAAGACAGAGCCGGGTTTTTTTGTAAAAAACGTACGGAAACAGGTATTTTTTTTTAATATATGTCACCTCGTGGTGAAAAATTTGAGTATTTAGCGATGTTTCCAACTGACCTCGTACAAGTTCGTTTTTGTCAAATTTCCAAGCACTACTTCACACCTTTCACAAATATTGGTGGTGGTTTAGAGATTTTTCTGTTTGATCATTACTGCATTCTTCTGTGTCATTTCGTTTGTTCAAGTAATCTGCCATCTCTTCTAGACTACTGAACCTATTTGAAGCTTTTACTTTCGGAGAATTTAGCCAATAATCGTCTATTTCTAAACTCGTTTCCCGTTTCGCTTTCAACTAAATACCATTGTTTGTGTTGGCCCTATACATATATTTGTCAGTGAAAATATTGAGTAATTTGGAATTGGGAAGAATATATTGGAATAACCAATTAGTTATTACCTTGAACTTGAGAAGAATCGTAGTCTTGCGACATTGGCATCACTATCTATTGTGGAATAATCTGCGCTGGTATCACTGTTTGGTAAGGAAGTTGATTGGAAATATAAGGCATATGCATTGGTTGACCAAAATTGGCTGTTGTTATATTGTATGCCATATTTTTGTTTCACACTGTATACTATTTATATAGTATTTTTGTTGTCAGAATTTTCTAGTAATGTATTTTTATTTTTATTGTGACCTAATCTCTCGACATTTAAACAACGACTCCTGGACGAATAATATGGAAAAAAAGATATAAATGTATTAAATTTCGGTTTGAACTGGTTTCTCCAATAACTGTAAAACGCCGCTGACTTGTATGCGTTTTTGAATCTAGTATCGCGATGAGAAGAAATTACCTCTTATTTTCAATGTCACTTCCACTCCACTCCAGCTATTACCAGTATCAATGTAATCTACGAATTAATTAATAGAATAAAAAAACTGGTACTATTAATTTGCCAAAGTTACTTAAATCTACATTACAATTTATAGTTCAAGTTGCTTTTAGTTTAGAATAGCTGGACCATAGTGTAGAAGACTTGGATTTTTTAGACCTTTTTTCAAAATAAGCTAACAGCACGCGTTCTGTAAAGCGGTAAATATTATTCTGGTTCCGCCATTCTATAAAAGTGTTATATTGTTTTAGATATGTTAAGATTTTTCCGACAACAAATTCAATGTTGCCACATTTGCTTTTTCTATGATTTCTTCAGGAGGACATACTTCAAACTCAGAATCTTCACTGTCCATCTTAACAATAATAATAGAAAGCCACTACTAAATCAAGACAAATCGAATTACTGTTAAAGTTTAATCATCATTTCATGTGCTATCAGGTCAAAATCAAATATTTTGTATTTAATAAAGGTGTGAACGATTTGCACTAATCAACTTGGTAGCTTATAGAAAGTGTGGAATAAAGGTAACTTTATGGCACTTTTTTCTCAACGTTTTTCTACTTTTCTAACCATAAACAACCGTTTTAAGCGCTATACACCGTTAAAATACAAGGTACTTTAAAAATACGGTGTAGAGAAATTAATTTTATTTGAGATTTTCCAAAGTAGTATTGACTAATAATAAATTAATTAAAGAATGGAAGTACTTAAAAATTTATACCAAATATTTTATAATCAAGGTTTTTCCAAAACAAATGACTCCAATATAAAACCGCAATACCAGGTGTTTAACGTGACTCAATACCACAAAGAAAGCCTAAACTTTTATTTGCGTTGATGCAAATGTATGTGTAAATGTTATTCCACAGGTCTATGTTGGAATTACCACAACTCCATAATTATTAAAATTCGTGTTTATATTTCTTGAAAGGATTGTCCAATGTCACTAAAAGTGATTTTCATTTTTTAATTTATTGTTAGGAACAAGTTCGCGAAAGGGGTCCTTAGCCGTCCCTGTCCGGCTATTATGGAATTCTAAAATTCGGCGAAGGCGGAAATCTTTGATGTACGATTGAAATACCCGGAATTCGTTTGATGTTTTTTCTATCATAGCATTTACATTGTTTCTTTTGAATAATTTCTTTGAAGGTCTATTTATTAATTTGTTTTGTTTCTTTATTTTCTAGAAGTTTTTAGAATTCTTTTGGGATATATAAGGAGCTGTGTACCACAATTCAGGTAGTTTATAATGAATAGTCATAGTGAACAGGCCTTAATAGAATGTGATCGAAGAATTTAAATAAATTATTTAAGTTAGTAAAGTGTTAGTGATAAGTGAATTATTATAAGTTGGTTAAGTGTGTGTATAGTGTTTAAATAAATTACGATTGTAAGAGACATTGTCTATGAATTCATCACACGAATAGAAATCGTTATTGTTGGATAAAATAATTTTGGTTTGAGGATATAGTAAATAAAGAGCGACTATTTTTTAACAATACAAAGCTGAAACCGTTGTTGATAATCGTAGAGAAGACATTTTTCATTACATCAATATTCCTCTTCAGGAACTGAAAGTAAAATCAACAGTGTATATAGTACATTTAACAGTCACTCAAATTGATATATGAAAGTCTGTACTGATTTAAATGATGATTATACGAATATTAGAAAGAAATATAAAATTAAATTATGAAAATATTGGAAAACTTAAAAAAATACTTGAATCTGCCGCTAATATATAAGTTAAAAGTCAAGAAACCCTTTTGTTTTGATGTCTTTTTAATTGAAATACAATAAGTAACAATTGAGGCAAAGTAATAGTGTGTCACATATTGTAAATTTATTTTCGTCTTTTTTCCATTTCCATGGCACATCAGTACTTATATTTCAATACTTGTACTATTACACTAGTTTACATCTGCCAAAGAAATTTTAGCTGTTCCTGACTACATATGATTTGCTATTTTCAAAAATATAAAATTATTTGGTATATAGACTTTGGAAAAAACGTGTCAGAGACCAACAATAGGCAGACATCATATTCGTATTCCAGAAATCCAGGTAGCACTCCTCCATGGCGCGCTTGCCCTGATGCATACGCTCACACTGCTCTTCGTTCATATCTGCTACATTTTCCGGAAACATGGCCAGATGCTTATGGAGGAAGTGGACTTTTAAGCTCATATAGCACCGGATGTTTTTTCATTGTAGTAGGTCTCCTAAAAATTCAATATATTTGTCAGGTTTTTTATTTCCGGAAAATTCTGCATCAATGTGATGAAAGTCTTTATTTGTAACTCAGTCATAGAATTCCAACATTCAGTATCTTCTGTAAGTTGTCTAATTTGAGGGCCATCACAAATACTGGTTTTAATCTTTTCCATAGTGAGCTGAGGGCAATTTTTGGCAAATATAAGAAAAGCAGTTCTCGTATTTATCTAGTGATTTAAAAAATTGGTTTTATTTGTAATGAAGAAATACATTCTTCTTACCCAATGCTCTTGCTTTACTATTCAAAAGACATATGAAACGGGAAAACTCAGTATTACAGATTGTAAGAATACCCCCTTCATTTTTATAGTTGTATTTTTTTTAAATATTGTTCCACACATCTGTTGACATATGTTTTAATTTATATTATCTGGAATCCATAAAAAAATTGGATGGTTGCAAGTACCTGCCAGGTGAGTTTGAAATTGTAACAAATCAATATATTTCATATTATACTTTAACAAGACTGCCGCTTACTATGTTTTAATTCACACTATTTTAAGCGTGTAAAAAAATTGGCAGAAGATTTTCTGGGTTGTAAATACTAAAATTAATCTGAAGAGGATGCATTCGTGTTGAAACTCCACATACATATACTATTCTTACTGTAGAAGGTCCCATCGGTGAGTTTGCCGCTCCCAATCTGGCGAGTGAGTCGGCCTCGTCGTTGCTTTTGTTGCCCGAGTGACCGGACACCTAAACGAGCTGGATATTGCAGCCATCACTCACCAGGTTCTCTTGCACTTTCAACCGTTATGACTTGTATGACAACTCTACTGTCTGAGCAGATTGAGATACTGTGCTCTTGGGGCGTAGACTGAGACATTTCATCACAGATAATACCTCTGCTTGGAAGACGGTGGTATGTTCCCCAAGCGAAAACAATTCGCTTATTTTGGGGGGCCACCGCCACCTGCTCCGGTCAAGTCGTTTCTCCTGGAGCCCTCTGTGTACCAGGTGGCTCCATTATTTCATATAGCGGGTACGGAGTCACCTTTACACTGCTTGCGCTTAGTGAAATCCTTATTATCAACGGTCGCAGGCGTCATTTGGTCGCTTCTCCTCGAAATGATTGGGCATTCACCTATGGTCTGCGTCCAGATTTTTGAAATGCCAGTTGATTCAGCCTGCATTTCTCTGTTTAGATCAGCCTGTAGGTTGTCCTCATGGCTTCGAATTGAATCGATAGATCCAAGCGTGGAAGGACCAGTAGGACTTCAAGGTCCCTAGTTAGGGCTGTACGCATGGTATAAATCCAGTGAAGGGTCTTAGGTGAAAGACCTACGGTACCCATCTTGCGTTAAAATTTTCGGTTAATGTTCAATGGACCGCACTTTGAAATGCCTACTATGTCTGGTAGCTCACGAACTTTCAGTCGACGAGCCTCCAGAACCGTTTTTTGGATTTTATTCGACTTTTCTGGAGTAGTGACATCATTTAGTCGATTAGTGCGCAGTTTATTTTAAATTCTGCTATCCAAGGAGCAGTCTCACCCAGAGTAGAATCTAGTTCCGCCTTTATCTTAGTTGAACTAATGACTTTCAAATAAAAATATTGTATCACAAAAGGATGACTAATTTTTTCCATGTTTACAATTTTACTGAAAACGTTCACTATTGATGGCTGCCGCACAACGAGGCGTATTAAAATTTGATGCTGTATATATTGTGTAATTTTTTATATAGTGGTACTTTTCAAGCAACTACCGCCATCTCAAAGTCAGGCCAAGTACTTCTGTGAACATCCTCGTATTAAAGCAATAATTTCTGTTGCACTGTAAATATGACACACTACGATATAAACTACTCTTCTGATATCCGCACACAATAATATCTTGAGTATAAATACCTTTTCTGATCCATATACTACATTTTCAGTAGTGCCACATTCACGACGCCAAGGATCTCCTCCTCCTTCATTAAGATTTGCTCAATAGTCTGATCACTTACAATGCCAGGATAAAATTATTTGAACGCATAGATGTAAAACAACTTTCTCTAAATTTTTAAACTTTACAGGGTCCATTCTATACTCTAATTCTTTCATATCTTGTAGATAACTTTATGCAGCCTTAGCATACGGAAAGTGTCCTGCTGCATGAAATTAGCTCAATACTATATAAATGTAAGTTCTAATCTCCCATGCAGTCAGCAGCAATGAATAATGTAACCATTCCAAAATAAGTAATCCATAGTATCGACGTTTCATTTTTATTCTCAAGCTCAACTAACTAATTTTCAAAAATTGTAGCAAGCATTTGAAAATCATGATTTTCAGTTATTTGTGTACAATTAAACACTTCGAAAATCATGGATTTCTCTTCATCATTCAATAAGTTTACATAATCCTTATTATGCTCCATAAGATTTTCAAAAATCATTTGTGATAAAGCTTGGTGTAATAAAAAGTATGGGTATAGCAGTCGCCAGTCGCTAGCATACGCCAGTCCAGATTATATGTGGTCAATGGTATTTTCAGTATATATGGTAGAAAAAACTTGTTTTATCCCACTTCCAGTTATTTATTTCATGGCTCTCGCCAAAAAGTTGGTATTCCAAATTTAATATCTTGTTTCTTGAACATCCCATACATGATTTACACAATTGGGAGCACAAGACTCAATATAGGTATTTTTCACCAACTATGATATAATATTTTTCATAAATTTGACAATAACAAGTCATAAGTGAACATTATCAACCACAAAATTAGCGGTATTAGACCAAAAGTTAAATTTTATAAACTACATATTTCCTAGCGCACCCACCAATTTTGTATAAATAACAATTTTTAAACTTCAAATATTCTTAAAAATGAACTAAATTATACAGAATTAACTTGTAATTCAATTTTGTTAATTTTTATGTTGTTTTCGTACGATATGTCCTGATTTTACCAATGATATTCTTTTTACATTCGTCATTTTGCTACTCTTAATATCTCTATTTGTGTGTATAAGGGTTTGTTGTAGACAATTCCTTGAAATGGGAGTTACATATTGCCGCCTTTATAGTCTACCATTCCCTTCTGGGGTACGAGTGGTGCGACTCAATTTGAACGAATCCATCTACAAAAGAGAGATGTTAGATATTTACGCGGACTAAATAGCAGGGCTCACTGCAGGGACTTCTTTAAAAGATTAAAAATTCTAACTCCTCCTTCCTTATTTATCTTTGAATTCTTAAATAGAGAGCTAGAGCCGAAAAATCATCGTTATCAGTAATATGGATTTTCTACCGTAAAACATGTTCATTTAGTATTGCTAATTATGTTCCCATGCAGGATGACAATTTACTTGGTACAGGGGGCAGCAATAAGGGGTGAAATTGGAAAGTTTTTGGGGAAAAATCGTCACCGAAAATATGCTTAAAAATTTTCCCAGTTGAAGGTCTTAACCCTAGTAGTTGAAATCCCAAAGGGCTGACAGATAGCTTGGTGTAAAAGGGGTGACGGATAAAGATAAAGAGCGTGAAAATTTTGGGAAAAAATCGTCATCGATAATATGTCAGCTATTTTGACCTCTTAAAGTTGAATCCCCAAGGTGTTCAAACCCAAAAGGGCTGACAGTTCGGTTAGTACCGAGAGCTGTAAAACGGGTTCAAATTATATCCCGAGCGCGCACCTATATAAGTGTATTTTCTAATTTTTTAAAATTTAATTTATTTAACAGACATATACATTTTAAATTTATTTATCATCTTGTTTTAAAATTCTTATGCAAAATAATGAAATTTATTTAATTTATTTATTAAGTTTATGAACCAATTGTTGGATAACCCAATATCTGGACATATTCCGTTTTATGAATACTTCTTAATACCAATTTTTTTAATAGTTTTAATAAATTGTACGATAAAATAACATTTTTAAAAAATTAATAAATTCAATTTTAATCAATTGCTATGAAATTACTTACTTTTGCAGAATTAATCGCAATATCTTCTGGATTATTTTTAGTCCTCTGAAGTAAAACAATAATCTAAAATATTTGTAGTTTTTTTTTTGAAAAAATTAGAAATGTTATTATTTTTGGTAAGTTTAAAATTTTTTACACTTACTTCTCGTTACTAAATTCTCAAAATTGTAATAGAATTTAGAAATCAAAATAAAGTAATAAAAATTATTGTTTATTTAATAAAAGATTGAATTGGCCACCAGAATATTCTACAAAGAAATTTTGTTTATAATTTCATTACAGAACAAATATCATAATTTTATTTTTATATTGAAATACATTCTAATCTATTAAAAAATAAAGAATCTGATTTTTCGATAGATGTTGAAGGCTTTGAATAATTTGATAGATATTCTTGTTCACAACAGAAGTGGTGATAAAATTCAGAATATGTTTTTATTGCTTCTAGCTTTTCAATCATAACCAAATCATTCAAACTATTGGCAGCCATAAAAAGACAATTTAAAAGCTTTTCGTCTGATGACTTATGACAAGTTACAAAATTACCACGCTTCCTCTTACGGCGAATTCCACAAAATAGACATTTCCTGTGATTGATTAGAATTTGAAGGAACAGATTCAGCAGATGTTCTTATTAAAAGCATCGCCAGGAAGTTCAGAAGCAGAGGTAGCAGAAAATTATGGCAAAACATCATCAGAAGTTGTAGATATTTTGTCTGTCGGTGTAGGATTTTCATCTGCCTTTGATGAACTTTCTGATGAATCTGCAAGATTGAATTCGATTTTATAACAACGATTTTAATTTTGTATAATTATTTATTATATGTTAAAATTTAAATAATACATTCAGTATATTCAAGTAGGAGATGCAAATTGCAATAATTTAACATTATAGTCCAAGACTTTTTTCAAGTCTCATACCATACCATACCATTTTACATTTTTTTAAATGCTATAATTAATAACTTATACAATTGAACAATATATTTCTAAAATTGTAACTATTTATCGAAAATGAATAGATAGTTTTTTCACTTAAAAACTTATTGATGATGACGAAGTAGAATTTGAAAATTTATATGAATAAGTACTATAAATATTAATAAACATTAAGTAATAACGAGCATTAGAAGTCCAGGATGAACATGCTATTTGTTCAAATGCATCTAAACTTCTTCTATTTATGGATGTAAAAAGTTTGAAACAAGCACCGTGATATCCATTTGTATTGTCAATAAGCTTCTGGTAGAACAACATCACTGTATTTCAAGTTACACTTTTTTATGATATTTAATTCATCTTTTGCTGTTTTTAATGTTCTTGCAACTGAACAATTTCACTGTACCTGAATCAGCAATATCACAATTTATTTTATATACACACGTGGGTTGGTTCTCCATTTTGAAAACCGTTATAAATTTGAGTTGTATACAATACAAACTCCGAGTCCGAAATGAGAAAGTATACAATATAGCGTCTATTTTGAAGTGCACGCGTAATGTTGCTCAAGTTTTCATAACGTATAAAGCGCAACAAAATTATGTGAAATTTGACGACATTTTGTATGTTACAACTTATAGGGGAGGATTTCAAAAAAAATTGCAATTCAAAATATTTTAAAAATTTTTCTTTTGTGGAAATTACGGATAATGGTGTTCTCAAGCTAATCAAATTTGCATTATTACATATTTTTTTATATTTTATATTAGTTATGTTGAGAGTTATTTGAAGTTTTCAAACTATAAATTATTTTATTCATACACCGGAACATGTCTAGTATTGGGTTGTCCAACAATTGGTTAATCAACTTTAATCAAATAAATTCCATTATTTTGAATAAGAATTTTAAAACCAGAAAATAAATAAATTAAAAATGTACATGTCTGTTAAATAAATTAAAAATTGAAAAATTAGAAAATACACTTATATAGGTACGCGCTCGGGATATAATTTGAATCCGTTTCACAGCTCTCGGTATCAATCGAACTGTCAGCCCTTTTGGGTTTGGACACCTTGGGGATTCAACTTTAAGTGTTCAAAATGGCTGACATATTATCGATGACGATTTTTTCCCAAAATATTCACCGTTTTTACCTTTATCCGTCACCCCTTTTACACCAAGCTATCTGTCAGCCCTTTGGGATTTCAACTACTTGGGTTAAGACCTTCAACTGGGAAAATTTTTAAGCATATTTTCGGTGGCAATTTTTTCCCAAAAAACTTTCCACATTGACCCCTTATTGCTGCCCCCTGTACCAAGTAAATTCTCAGCCTGCTTGGGAATATAATTAGCAATACTAAATGGACATGTTTTACGACAGAAACTCCATATTACTGATGACGATGATTTATCGGCTCTAGCTCTCCGTCTATTAATTTCAATTGGCAAGTGACAGTGAATTTTTTTTGGATTGTAAAATATTGAGCCTTAACAAATTGTAGATAAAGTCCGCTCCGCTTTCCTAAGTGGAAAGCCGTGCTACGTCCTTTCCGAAATTGGAGAAGCGTGCTTAAGAATTAGGCAAACGAATTCAAAAATAAGTAAGGAAGGAGGACTTAGAATTTTTAATCTTTTAAAGAAGTCCCTTTAGTGAGCCCTGCTATTTAGTCCGCGTAAATATCTAACAGCTCTCTTTTGTAGATGGATTCGCTCAAATTGAGTCGCACCACTCGTACCCCAGAAGGGAATGGTAGACTATAAATCGATATCATCTTTTCTCGCATTCCGCAATAATTTGAGAACGTATTGTCTGGAATCTGGTTTAATTTGCGTTATTGACTTATGTACGATTTATATACTAATTATTACCTAATACTATACTTATAATTTTGTTACTCATTGTGGTTTTCTTCTGTATATTGTAATTTTATTTTATTTGTATTTATATGTTTGTCTTGAAGTTTTTACAAGCTTTTCTCTACAAATTGTAACAATTTTTTGACAAGAAAGCATTTCTCTTTCTCTCCCTCTCTCTATCTGTCTCCTCTTGGATCTCTATAAGACAATTAAAAATACCGGTATGAAAAATAATATAAAGTTTGCTATTAAGATTTTTACCGTTCATACCTAGAAGTGATTAAAAATTATTTTGTACTTCACCTATTAATTATTATCCAGTCTATATTCGATAATGTACTTTGCGCTATGCTTTGTAGGGTATAAAGCAAGAAGTCCTTACAGTCCAAGATGTTCTGTGGACCATTCGAATGTTCCTAGCAAAACGTTAATAGAAGCTCAGTACGTTCCCTTACCGCTTAATAGGAAATTCAGCGTAGATATTGCCAGCGAACATACATCAAATACTTATGATACTTTCGATGAGAGTCGCCGTCATAGTTGCTTCAGGTGAGTAATTTAACATCTGATTTATCACATTTTCGTTTTATGGCTTAACACATTATTTTATCTGTAATCGGGAAAAAGTTTGACATTTTATCTCTTCAACAAACAACACACACTTTTCATGGAGTTACTTTGTTTCTCGGAAAAAGTCTGTCCACTATTTCATTTCTCATCCCAGACCTCATTAAAGGGCAACTTTCTTATTTTTGTATAACTTGTACAACTTGCACAATGCTGTGCCGTACCAAAGCTATTTTATTATTTGGATTTCCTCTTTACAGTAATATAGCGTTGTGATGTTTTCTTCGGGGTATTTAAACAATTATAACAAATTTTCCATAAAAATTGTAACAAGTTAAATTTTCTGTGCAATGTAAAAGTAATTAAGTCTTGGAGAATTGTAAAGTTGATACAAGAATGGCACTGAAAAAGCCAAACGGCAGCTTTATGAAAAATTAAGAAAAATGGAAACTGCTTCATTGAAACCTCTTTTTTCAGTATTAGAGCCAACTAATACAAGGAATTTTATGAGCTCTTTTCCAAAAACGGTAAAAAAAATCCTGTTGCATTTGATTCATTTTAGTCGGGATAACTCTGGAATAGCTGACATATATACTCTGGAATAGAGCCAAAGTAACCTTCATACCAAAAGTAGAACAGAGAGAAACCACGCATCTCATAACCTTTAGATCAATTAGCCTCACATCACATCAAGACGATGGCAAAAGCTGTTAAATCTATGTCTAAATTTGAGACAGGCAAATCGGAAACTGTATTGGTACCAACGACATTCAGTATACTATGGCGACCAGAAGAAATAGGAGACATTTTGCACAATATTCTACATAAGACATGAGCTAAGAGGGGTGTGGTTGATACACTTCGAATCTGAGCTGTAGGGATGAAAATACTATATTAGATATAAATCAAATGGTATACAGATGGAACTAGAATAGGAATCAAATAATCTGAAAACTTGGGTAATACATCAAGTATTTTTCAAGCAGAAATATTTACAATGGAGTCATGTATCTAGTTCAATTTGGAAAGGATTTAAAACAAAGCGAAGATTATAACATTGTCCAATAGCCAAGAAGTCATTGAAGACCTAAGGTCCAAAGTCAAAAGATATACCAGTGCTATCGACTTTAGTTGAAATGATGTGAGGCTCATAGGTCTGAGGGTTTTGGGATGAGTTCTACTTTAGGTATAAAGGTTACTTTGGCTTTCCTCCAGAGCTCTGATATAAACAAGGGTTGTTGCCGAAACAGTTGCCGAAGCATTTTTTCCATTTCGATTGAGGTACCTCCAAATAATGTTATTTGAATGCATCAACGGCTTCTTTAGGTGGAGAAAAACATTGATATCGATTTATTTTTGATCTTCCGACAAACAAATACTGGTATAACAATCAGAATTGACCGTTCTTTGTTGTTCTGATGGAACGGTGCCGAAAAAAGAAGGGACCATTTACTTTGTAGTTCTTCGTGCGCGAATAATTTTTGTAGGATCTGGCTCGTCTCGAAAAACCCATACAGTTGATTGCTATTTAGATTCATGATTTGTCACTTGTCATATTCTCATAAACGTCTTTTGAAGCATCGTGATCGAATTTTTTCACAATTTTTTTGCACTAATCGATCGAGTTTTTTTTGAGCGATTGTCAAATTATTCGGTATCCAACGCGGACAAAAGATTTTGAAATATAAATGTTCATGTAATATTGAATGTATACGAGTGAAACTAATGACCAAGAAAGCCTCAATCTCACCATATGTCAGAGGAAGATCTTGTAATATCAGTTTACGCACAGCATCGTTGTTTTCTGGAATAACAGTCGATTTTGGACGTCCTTCACGAGATTCATCCTGTAGCGAAGTGCGACCACGACTGAATTCGGAAAAAGAACGAAACACAGTGCTTCATTACCTAAAGTTGAAGTTAGTTACTAGACATACAGCTGTTGATTTAATTCATGTCGTATTGAAGTCATAGAAAATCATCGCACGAATATATTCGTGATTTAATTTCATTTTTTGACCAAGATGGATGTTGGAAGTATCTGTAAACAACTCGAAGACTCTTATGACAACACGTTCTGAGTATATTCACTATTGAGAATGTTAAATTTTATGTGGCTAAGTCAGATTTGACATATTCAGATCAGTGTTACCATATCTCAAAACTTAAATATCAATCCCTTCAGTTATCCCGATTAAAACTAATCAAATGCGACAGAATTTCTTCTTACCCTTTTTGGAAAGTGTTGGTAAAATTCCATGAACCAGTTGAAAGATAGTCAATTTTATTCGAGGATCTACTATATTTTCAGAAAGACGTACTATTTATTGTATCCTGATGAATGAGTTTTCAATAAGAGCAGTACCCAATCATCCTCATTTTCCACAAAGCTGCTGTCTGGCTTTCTTAGTATCATTATTGTATTTTCCAAGACTTGCAGCGGTAGATGTAGTAACAGTATTTGGTTTCTACGTAAGGTTATAATATCACAATGTCATTGATCATTGTAAAATGAAATATTTGAGGTTATGTGTATATTGTCTCTGAGTTTACTAATTCATATTCATCTTTTCAGTGAAGGAGAAAACCAGCCTCCTTATCGTTATTGGCGCACTCCATCGGTCGTAGTCAGTGATTATTCGGACGACATAATGGGTTTAACCCTCGAGGATATTGAATATATTCGTAGCCGTAGAAATAATTCAATATCTCCTGATTCGAGTTTACAAAGTTCTTGCAGTAATCTAAACTATTGTGGTTCGACATTAAGTGGTTTGGATGGTGACTATGTGATTTGTGAGCCGTACAGAAAATCTTCTAATTGTTCAACTTGTTCAACCGTGAGTGATGACGAGGAAAATTCTGGTGGTGATACTCTTCTACAACCATATAAGACAAAAGAGGTTAGTACTTATTTGTATTTCAATAGTTCATATCACTTACTTTAATAAATTGGTTCATACATTCAGAAATAGCAGTCGAAGATAATATTTAAATATAATATTCTTTTATTTAAAAATATGAGAAAAAATTATTTCTGAATTAATAATTTGATTGAATATTTAAAATGTTATTGGAGGTATAATTACTAATAAAACATAGTAAATAGTGTTCAAGCAAATTGAAGTGTGCGAAGTATTTTTGAGTGTTAATGAAGGTATTAGCAACTTATAGCTAACCTTTAATACATTTTGTATCACAGTGAATGTTTCTGAAAAGAAATAAATGCTTTTCGGTAGGCACGGAAAAACATTTAAATTTCTTCGAGAGGTTCTTATGGAGCTTCCATTCCGCATATTTCACAAATTTGTAATTAAAGCACTTAGCGCAAATAGTTGCAGGTCCACTGGACTACTCGTTTCGACGCTTCGACAAAGTTAATTGTCCACACACTCGTGCACCATCTCGAGAAACTCTTTGTGTTCGAAATTTATCTCTCTTCGAGTCTGACAAACTGACAATCATGAGAAATGGAATTAAATCACGAAAATTTTCGTGCAATGATTTTTTATGACTTTCGACGTGAATTAAACCAACAGCAGTGTGCCGATTAACACCATCACCGTGTTTCGCTGGTTTTCCGAATTCAATCGTGGTCACACCTCGCTACAGGATGAATTTCGTGAGGGTTTTCCAAAATTGGCCAGAAAATATCGATACTGTGTGTAAACTGATATTGCGTCATGTGTCATACTGTGAGATTGAGGCATACTTGGTCCTTAGTTCAACTTATATTCAATATTGCATGAATATTCGATCGCGTTTGATACCGCAAAATTCGACAATCGCTTAAAAAAATGCTCGTGTCGATAGGTGCAAAGAAATGATGAAAGAATTCAACCGCGGTGCTAAGATCAAGACAGACGACGAATCATGAATTTATGCATATGAACTGAAATTAAATAATGACTGTATGGGTCTTTCAAGACGAGCCAAATCCAACAAAAGTTGTTCGCAAACGAAGAACTTCGAAGCAACTGGTTAGGTTTTTTTTGAATAAACTGGACATGCGCCATGTCTTCAAAACTATGCTTCACCATAAACTATAAAATTTATAATAATAATTCGACAGCAATGTTCAAATGCAGAGATTGTGCTCCCACAAAGCTCATTTCTATTCTATTCTGATGTTTCTAAATTGGAAAATGGATAAGTAGGGGCAGGAGTATATTGCCCAGGAACCAAGCTCGATATCCTAAGGAGCTAAGAACCTTTCATTTGCGAGGCGACGTAATTATCATTCGTAATAAAGATATTTATTCTAGATGATAGTAGAGCCGCCCTACAAGCCCCATGACTCATAAAATTGAATCAAAGCTGGCATCTAATCTAAGCTGGACAATTCATTTCATGGCACCACAACCTTTCATTGGTTTCCCAAAAAGCCATGAAAACATGGTCATAAAAAAGTGGGAAAATGAGAAGAAATCATAAACTTGTAATAAGGCTCCAGATCTGAAATAATCGTGGAGATTTCAATATTATTCTACCAACTGGTCTCTAAAGGCCCTTTTATTAAACAAAGTTGAGGTAAGGAGAGTTATTAGTATGCTTACTGGAACCTGTCAGGTGCATTACCTTCTGAAAAATAACTCTCAACAATTCTTGTCGTTTCTGTGAGGCACCAAAAGAAACCACCGAACACCTACTTTGTAGGTAAGTAAGGTTTTTAAAGCTAGAAGAGATAAGCCGCATAGTATCCAGTCAGTTAGCTCACTCCTACTAGAGCCAAATATATCGTAAATCGCTGCGATCTTTAAAACTAAATACAAAATGTCCAGTACATAAATGGAAACTGTCTTCCTTGAATTATAAAATGTATACACTTCAACAAATAATTTTATGTCGACCTTCTGTTTACCCTCAATATAGTTTCCAATTTCATCTTTGCTCTTCCATCCATTTAGTTTATGTATCGTATTCGTTTTTACGAGCGTATTCCAATTTTTGTTCCATTAAAGATGTTTACTAATTGGTGTACATTTTTTGTAACTGTAAAAATCAACAAGCCTTTACACATTAGTCATGTGTAGGTTATATACATCACGATTCCATGTTTGTGTGTGAGTCGCTATTGAACATAGAATGTCTTCTGTAAAACTGTTTCCATCCCAGGTAGTACTATGTCGTCATTTTCATATCAAGATATTTTGTATGTCAATTAAGTGACGACAAATTGACCTCAGTTTTTGGTCATTTCACGTTACCGACGAAATATCACCTACTAATGACGTGAAAAAGATGACACCGCGTTACCCGGGATACGTCCATAAACTTTTCAAATTCTCGCCAGATCGAGTTTAACTCAAGGCAAATTTATAATTAAAATTACTTTTATCCTTATTCTTAGAGCCTTTGAAGGAAAGTTTTTTTCCAACTTGTCTTTTTATATTATCCTTCAAATTGTTGTTCAGTCGGACTTGCTTCTATTACTCCTTCTTCTGAACTCGGAAGACAGCTTAAAAATCTTGTTCTTAATCGAAGTTTTTGAGGTTTGTGTCAATACAATAGGCTAATTCATTAGAAGCAACTTTTTCATATTCATTCATTTTAGTTAAAGTAGAACGTAAATTTGTCTTGTAGATTACCATTAAAAGAATTCATTATTATCATCATCACTATTATTACATGATAATAAATAAATAAAAAACTGAAATTAAATTCTATTCGAATATTATTTGAAAGCTAATACCACAATTTAGATAATAATACGAAAAAACACATTATTATACTTCTTATTAATTCGACGGTCTAGATTATCAGTCATAATCGGTAAGAAATAAAAAGATAAATGGAATTAAGTTTTATTGATTCTATAGTTGTTTTATACTTATAATAATAATATTTATTCCAGTCAATTATCAGTTTCTCACTTATTATACTACTGTGACAAAAAATTTGAAAGAAAGTAATTTTTGGCGTTATCAATGACGGATTTTTGAAATTAGGTAACAATACGCAAAGTGTAAGATTTGGTGAATAACGGCTGATATAATTATCATTTAAAATCAAGTAATTACCTCCACACAATTTTGGCCTTTTTTAAGATGTATAAATTCTTTAAAATGCCTCGAAACGATTGGATAGAAGTATTTATTGGCCGTACGACCTGTCTAATGGTAAACTACACTTTCTGATGTATGTAATTGGATATGGTTTCATTGTTTTTCAATATATTCTCCATTAAGATCAATACACTTTTTCATACGTTTGAACCGAGTGTTGAAGCATCTTCCCATTCCTATTGAGGTACCTCCAAAACATGTGATTTGAACGCATCAACCGCTTCTTCATGTGTAGAAAACCGATAACATCGTAATTTATTTTTGATCTGCAAGAATAAGAAGACTGTAAGGCGGATGACTCATCAATTCGATGTTTTGACTCCTTTAAAACGTTTTTGTTTGAATAGATGTGCGAGAGCTCGTATTGTCGTGAAAAAAACGATTGATTTCCCTGATTTTTTCGAACATTTCTGACAAACAAACTTGTATTTGGAGTTGACTCATCTTGAAAGACCCATATTGTCGATTGTTGTCTAGTTTTATGTTCATTTGCATGGATCCATTATTCGTCGCCTTTCACGATCATATAGACGTCTTTTGAAGCACCGCGATTGAATTTTTTCAACATTTGTTTGCACTAATCGACGAACTTTTTTTGAGCGATTGTCAAATTATGCGGTATTCAAAAGGAAAAAATTTTTTCTACAACCAAATGTTTATGGAATATTGAATGTATGCGAGTGGAACGATTGCCCAAATATGCCCCAATCTCACGTTATGTCACATGACGATCTTAAAATATCAGTTTACGCACAGCACCGATGTTTTACGGCACAACAGCCGATTTTTGACACGATAACCCGGAATGGTGCTTCATCACCAAAAGTCAAAGCGAGGGGATTGGCACACTGCTGTTGGTTTAATCCACGTCGAAAGTCATAGAAAATCGTCGCACAAAAAGGTTCGCTATTTCATTTCATTTTTTGACCAAGATGAAGATTTCAAGAATCTGTAGACAACTCAAATAGCACTTTTTCACCATTAAAAATTTCATGTCAAAATTTATTATGGCAATGTCAGATTTGACATATCCACATCAGTGTTGTCATATTTCAAAACATAAGTAGCAAGCCTCGTATGAAATCGAATCATGGAAGGTGAAGAAACTGGAAGCTTTTGAGATGTGGTGTTATAGGAGTATATTAAGAATTTTATTAATGAACAGGGTTACTAACGCCGAGTTATTACATATGAGACCAATAATAGAAAACTGGCTATATACTCAAGGCAAAAAAAAATAACAGTTAGTTATAGATGACCGGGGCGGAGAAGAGATTCTTGAATTCCAAACCACAGTATTATTTCATATAGTAGCCAACGAAGTCAGGATAGAAATGCTAGTCGCAAACATCCGGACCGTATAGGCACTGCAAGAAGAAGAATAAGAGCACTGTGAATATGAAATAAAATGATTAGCATTAAGACTGACTGATATGCATCATACAAAAGTAAAAGAAATATATACGGGCTTTGTCTCGCATTTGACCTGTTTATAATAAGATTTCGGAGTTTTTCTTTTATCGTAATTTTTAATGACATAATAAGCACCTGTAATTGAAGCTTCCTTTTGCAGATAATCTATTGAAATTAGACCTTTAGTATCCTAAAATACATTTAACATGACCTACCCTGCTGAAAATTGCATCATGATTTTTTTACTTCCTTTCAATTTCGATCTCCACATCATAGTGATCGATCACTGTTTCATTCATTGCTTGTATGAATTCGCACATGTTGTGAAGACAATTTTTTCTTGTTCAACTCGACAGTAAGTATATTATGTACCATATGGTATGAGAGCCCATTATCTTTTACTAGATGTCTATTAGTAACACGTCAAACTAGTAACACGAGATCGTGGACTTATCTAGGATTTGTGTCTAGTAGCAGTTGTAGGTGCTTCACCTGGATGTTCGTCTTTTAAACGCACGACGCGACCTTTTCATCATGTCATAAGATACTGCAGATTTTCTTAATATATTCACCACAAATTAAAATGTTTTAATTTGCTGTAGGGGTGAAATCTTATAAACGCAGGTATTTGATCACAGCGTGCTGCTCGGCACAATTCATTTTAATACTGAGATGTAACTTTGGATTATTCGGTTTCTACTTGTAGGCACGCTACCATAGATTCAGACATGTCAGTATCTTGCAGTCAATACATAATATGTGACGTGATAATGAATAATTGTTTTCTTCTATGAATAGATTAAAAGTAGAGCATAGGGATCAGACATCGTATATGCAATCCAATTTTTTCAAAAGATACACAATGTACGAGGCATATTTTTAAGTAAGTAATTTTATTTTTACATGAAAGCCTGTACCTTAATCTACTTTTCTACATAATTTCCGTTAATATTGAGGCACTATTCATAACGTGGCATCAGTTTTTGAATACCCTCCTCATAAAATTCTGCCGCCTGACTTGTTAACCACTGTATCACAACTGTTTTGACTTCGTTATCGTCTTGAAGACGCTGACCGCCCAGATGTTTCTTCAAGTGCAGGAACAAATGGTAGTCGCCGGGTGCCATATCAGGGCTGTAGGGCGGATGATCTAGAGTTTCCCATTGAAAAGATTTGATGAAATCTTTGGTCCGATTAGCCACATGCAGCAAAACGATACCCTTACTCAACTTGCCACGTCTTTTGTTCTGGATTGCACGACGCAGATTGTTCAATGTCTCACAATAAGACGCTGCATTGATTGTCTCATTACGAGGCCGAAACTCCACTAGCAATACTCCTTTTCTGTCCCAAAAAACTGTGCACATGATTTTCCGGGCAAAAATTGTTTGCTTAAACTTCACTTTTTTGGGTGATGATCACTCATAATGTTTTGTTCGTAAACTTCACAGATCTCACGATGAATATCGATCGGTTTAGCACTAGCACTAAGAAATTGTATAACAGCCCGTACTTCACAATCGGCAGGACTCACAATTGTCGGAGGCATCTTAAACACTCAGTCAACAACGTACACAATGAAGAATCAGAATGTAATGGCGTCAGTGCGTAGACAAGAGATGTAGGTAACCAGCGCCCATGTGCGGAACGCCAACCCTAGGGGCTGCGGTGGCGGAATCGCAAAACGGTACTTACTTAAAAAATATGCCTCGTATATTGGCATATATATTTGTTTTGAATTCGAATAGATTTGTATATGTTAGTCTGTTACTTTTATTTTGGGAACTGTAGATTATAAGTTTTTAAATGAAAATATAATATATAATCTCGAATTTCAGAATTAGATCTATACTATTAATATTATTTTTTCATTATTTTTCTTTAATTTGAGATTTCCAATGTGAGAGTCACTTACACATATCAAATGTCCAAAATTTTGCTCTAAATAGTAAGAAAATCTAGTTCCGGATTCCTTTATAACGTTTCCGAAAACTTCAATCTCAATCTACTGTAATTTATCTTTCGATGTCCATCGATATTAGCTGGTTGTGTTCTTTACAAAACGGATTAAAGGTATGATTTTTCTAGGATTCTTACTCAGAAAGAGCACAAACAGAAGTGAAAACATGCTCCAAACAGCATCTAGCGATTTTTTTCGAAATCATAACGAATGCTAATAATTTTCTATTTTTAACTTTTGATTCTAACAAAGAATCATTTTCCCAACCCCAAAAAGAATAAACCAAATGTATATTTAGAAGTTCAACTTGGAGTCATTAAACGACAGCTTAACAAGGGCATTATACCAAAGTAGATTAAACGAAAAAATGGCCTCCAAACCTATAGTAGAGTACCACAAAAGCATTCGGAATTAGGAGAGTGAGCACAAACGTAATGAAACAAAAAACAAAAACTAATGGTTTACAGACGAAGTGAAAATTTTAGTAATGCAAAAAAAGAAGGATAGATCAAAATAAAAAAATAGAGTGAATGATGCCATAAAATACATAAAAAAGACGTACTAGGAAAATTTCACACACTAAGAAACAGAAAAAGAACATTCACCAAAGTACAAATAAACACAGAAAATCGGAAACGTACGTAAGATATTTATATGGATCACGAGCATTGATAACGAAGATTACGCGTATAATAACTACACAGAAGAACTTTTAGAAGTAGTTAACACAACACACGTAGAGATACATGAGGTACTAGCAAAATTTTGAAACATAACGCCCTTGGCCCTTACCGAATCGTTAACGGAATGCTTAAGAATGGACTTGAACTAGAAACAGCGATCACAATACTATTTCAAAAAATTATCTGGACCCGCTACTACTGATTAGAAAAACAGAATCATAATTCCATTATACAAAAAGGGAAAGAGAAATGATCCAGAAAATTATAGAACAATATCTTTGCTCAACAGCGTAAGTAAGCTCCTGTTCAATATTGTTACAAAAAAATATAAATAAGCGAAAAACAAGAAGGCTTCAGAGAAAACATATCGACAATAGACACAATTTTCATTGTCAGAAGAATCCATTAAATATCAAAAACTCATGTTCATTTGTCAATCTCAAGAAAGCATTTGATTTAATTGAATTAAAATAACCGACATCATTGATATACTTTTGGAACACCCTTAAAACCCAGATCAAAACACAACAGGGGATTACGGAACAAGGACCAATACCAACAGGAATTCGACAAGGTGACGCAATCTTGATAGCCGATAACAAGGATGACCTACAGTGTTTGCTATATCGGTTCGAAACAACAGCAGAAAACCTTAAAATGCAGACATCTATAGAAAAAGCAGAATCAATGGTAATAGCAAAAGAGCCTACAAGATATAACGTAGCTTTGAACGACAAACCCATTCACCAGAGTATGAAATGTGCATATTTAGGAGCCAAAAACTTAACAAGAGATACGCACCCAGGTAAATAAGGCTTCGAGAATCTCTGGATATCTGCGGGACCTGATATGGAAAACAAATATATACCCACCGATAGTAAAGTCCGCATATACAAATCAAGTGTAGGACCTCTACTTACATATGCAGGGGAAATACGAGCAGATAGAACAAAAACGAAAAACATGATGGAGGCAGCAGAAGAAGAAGAGAAAAGGAATAAGAAGAAAAGATTTCCATTTTCCAACAAACTTTCGTTTTAAGTCTACATATACACTTTTTCCAGCATTTCTCGAATTTTTATAATACGTCCAAATAATAGTCGTTGTCTTTCTCCTCAAAATACGATTTTACGTATGCGATGACGCCCTCTTCTGATGAGATTCTTTCTCCTGTAAGTAACACTTTGAGGTTATAAATAAAAAAAATGTCGCTGGGAGGCAGATCTGGTGATTACGGTGGTTGGTTAAACAGTGTGTGATTTGTGAATATTAGACAAGATATTGATGAGTGTTCACATCTTCAGGCTGAGGTTGGGAACTTAAGACAAAGTTGATAACCTATAGTATGAGCCTTCAAAGTTTGAATTCGTTTGATTTGATCATATGTAAACGGTTAACAACAAGATGAATTCGACCCCAAACGAATTATTATTTTGGGAAATAAAGTCTTTCAAAGTTTTAAATAAATTTGAAATACAAAAAAATGTCAAATTACCGCAAAAATCTCTTAACAATATTTTTTCACAAAATATCACTTGATCAGCCAATGATAATTACAATAAAAAATAGGTAAGTTTTGTTATTTGAAATAACCAGTATCGCCTATCGAAATGGACATAATAATTATATACAGAGTACATATTATTTCCTGGAGCTGGTTAAACTATTAGGGATAGTATTATCACGACTTTTATTCAGTTCTTGCTTCAATGTTGTTGAAATTATCCCAAAAATTTCATTATTTTCAAAGTTTTCGATGATGAATTCCATAACCATAAAATGAAATTAAATAATGGCTCTCATTTCAAATTATTTGCTCATTTTTTGCTGAAAACAGTTGCTGCGAAATTTGAGCTATTTGTGGCAGTATTTTTTCTTAAACATGCATCAAAAAAACTGAATGTAGTTCGTAGGCAAAGTTTTTGTTCGATTTTTTCACATTATTACTAAAACATCCAATTTCTTAAAATAATCACTTCGAAATTAACATACTATTTTGTAACACTCTGTATATTGGTACTCGTAGAACGTTTCAAGTAGTTCGATTCTAGTTATAATTCACAATAAAAGTTCTTCGAAAATTTATGATTACCAACTTCTACAAATGGTCGGCGGTCGTTTAGGTTGTTGATTTATTTCTTGTGTGGTGTTGTTGGACTTCAAGTTAATTCTGATGAATGGTTATTTATCGATTTAATGAACGATTAAGATGTGAAGATATCCCTCTTTTGTTTCATTATCAGGTCGTACAACTGTTAATTGCTTTCTAACAATTTCTTCTATTTCTGTTACCATGGTTTACAAACACAAGTTTGTAAATAGCGCCTTTTGTTTCGATATTGAGGTACTGCAAGTATAAATAGAAAAAGTATTCCATTATTCCATTTAGTGTGGTACCTATTAATCAATTTTCATAAAGTTTATTTTACCTTCTACAAATACTTGACAATTTATAGATTTATGGGAACAAAAGCCACGTCTTTAATTGATAATTAAATTAAAAATTTCTTGGAGTTAAATATGAATAGATAAAATATTTATCAATTACCATAGGTTCTTGGAATTTATGAACTTATCTTATCTCGCAAAGAAGCAAATAATAAAACGATAATGTTCGACTTTAGATCGGATGTATCACATACAGAGCAAATGTGTCACGATGAAAAAAAAACGTTGTTTTAAAAATATAAGTCTAAATAGAAGAATTTACAGTTGATGTCTTGGATATTAGAACGAGGCGAAGTTTCTATAAAAATGTTGCGGTTTTGATGGTTGCCGGAGGGCTCATCATCTCTAATCTATTTATAAATATGCCGTCAATGAGCTCCACATTTGATTTAGACTGTATAGTAGGCTAACTAATCAAGGAATTTTTTTTATTTCTTAAATTAAAATTACTTAGATCGAATAAATATTCTGAGTTTTAATTAAAATACCTAAGCTCCATTTTTCCGACAGAATCGTTTAAGAAATATAGATTGTTGTGGACAAAATGGTGGTGCATTATTGTCTATTCTTTAGACACATTCCTCATTTGATTGTACAGATTCGGAAATAGTCGAGGGCTTTTTTGTTTATCAAGGATATTACCATCGTCTTATTTATGACGGGTCCCTTTTTAAATTTAGAACTTAATAATTAATTCGTAAAATTTAACAAGATGCGCTATTGTCATTTTTTCTCCTATTTCATCAACATATAAATGTAAAAATGAGTGAATCTACTTACATTTTAGTATTTTCTTTTAGTTGTGATTTAACATACATTAATGCTGATAACATAAGTGTGGGGAAAAGTTGTACCAGAAACACGAAAACCAAAATAAGTGGTGCTAAATCACTAATTAAACATATAGAAATATTGAAATTTTTGTGTACAGTTTTAATTGGATATGACATATTATCAAAAATTTAACTCTTGTATAAAATGCTTCACAATTCTAAATTGATGAATAAATCGAAATGCATTCAAGGCTTAGATAATTTTAAAAATGTTCCAAAGGTCTTACGTGAAGTATAAAACATTTGACGAATCAGTAACAACAATACTATAGATTTGGGATTGATTCTAAATCTCCCATGCTGAAGCTTAGGAAAAAAACGGTTTACGATTAAGATTTACCTTATTATCTTATAGACGGTATTCAACTCTTTTATGGAATAAATTCATTCAAAGATCTTTTTCCTGGTGAAAAGCCATGTGAAAAATTGTGAAAAGTGATCTCATTCTATATTTTCCATTTTTGGCTGTGAAATTAAGAATTTTTAGCATACTTGCTACTATGTGCCTTCAGACGAAAGTAGTTTTGGCCAATTAACAATTACGAGGTTGGCTAATTAAGTTTTAACAGACAAATTAAAACACTTATTTATAATTAGATATGACTTGACTTATTGTTTTTTTTTAATTCTCCATTAAGATCAATACACTTTTGCATGCGTTTGAGTCAATTGTCGAAACATTCTTTCCCTTCCGAGGTATCTCCAAATCATGTGATTTGAATGCATCCAACGCTTCTTCGGGTGTAGAAAAACTTTGACCTTATTTTTGATCTAAGGGAATAACAAGAAATCTTTGGGTGTCAAACAAGGGCTGTACGGCAGATGACCCATCAATTTGATGTTTTGACTGTTCCAAAACAATTTAGGTAAACAAATGCTGGTGTACCATTCTGAATTGACCGATATACATTGCTTTAATGGAACGGTGGCGACATGTCAAGTTATTCCGAAAAAAATGGCCACCATTTGCTTCGTGCGCCAACTTTTGTTGAATTTTTCTCGTCTTCAAACCCATAGAGTCGATTGTTCTTGAGTTCCGGGTTTATATGTATTGATCCATGATTCGTCGTCTGTCACGATCTTATAGACATCTTTTGAAGCACCGCGATTGATTTTTTCAACATTTCTTTACACCAAACAAATTTTTTTGAGCGATTGTCAAATTATGCGGTATTCAACGAAAAAAAAAAAGTTCTGGACAGCCAAATCTTCATGCGATATTTGGTGTATGCAAGTGTAACCAGTGGCCAAGTATGTCTCAATCTCACGGTATGTTACATAAAGATCTTGCAATATCAGTTTACATACAGCATGGATGTTTTCTGGCACAACAGCCGATTTTAGTCGATCTTCACGAAATTCCTCCTGTAGCGAAGTGCGACAACGATTGAATTGAAGAATTCGCGTCACACGGTGACTCGAGATGGTGCTGCATCACCAAAAGTCGAAGCGAGTTAATCGGCATAACGCTGTTGGTTTAATCCACGTCGAAAGTCATACAAAATCATCGCACGAAAATGTTCGCGATTTAATTTCATTTTTTGACCAAGATGAATGTTTCAAGTATCTGTAAACAACTCAAATAGCACTAGTATCATAACACGTTCTGTTAGATCGCAATGTCAGATTTGACATATTCATATCCGTGTTGCCGTATCTCAAAATATAAGTAGCAATCCTCGAAATGTTTAAGATGGTATTAGATTGTAATTTCAAAGTGAATACTGTTGTTTTCTATTTCTAATTGAACAATATTTAATTATATTCACAAGGTTAGATATTTTCTAGTTCTTTTGAATTTTTTGTTTTTTATGATATGGCTTGCAAAAAAATAAACTTTGGGTTTTCAAATTTTATATGTATTTTTATTTATCTTTTACTTTTCACTCTTAAACAGGTATATTAGTGTATGTTATGGTTAAGGAGTAGTCACAATTTGAAAAATGCTGAAAAGTGTGCGCCAAAAGCGTCACACATTATGTTCATCTTCCAGATGCATTTTATGTGCTTGGAATATTCCTGCTACTGACGATAGGCTAATTTCAACATCATTATATATCTTAAACAGATAAAATAACACATTCAATTTGATATCTTTACTAATAGCAGTTCAACGATCAGTATCTGTTTTTCTCATAAGCCATTTTACAGTTTTCCAGTACTTTGCGAAATGACATACAGTTCGGATATTTTTCTTTACACACAGGCGTGATTATCTTTTGTCTTGTTACTCCCTCTATATCCAGTGCATTTCAAATTACTTAATTTAATGAATTAATACCATCAAAATTGCTGATGATACAAGTTGTTCAAGACGTCATATTTTCAAATTTGACTTGTGTAACTGGTAAGCACTACAAATTTTGATAAAGATAGCCATCAAAAGGAGAGGGTTGTTATTTAACAAAATCAATGATGACGTTATATCTTTAAATTTGGATACATTGTTATTGGATGTAGAAAATCATGAATAGAAATAGTAATCGACGGGTCCCAGCATTTTAAAAAATATATATTATTATGAATGACTATAAATAAACTATATTATAAAATTTATTGTTCAGCATCTTTGTGTTATTATGTAAATAATTTTTTTAAACTTATTCTATTTAATATTCATGAATATTTTGAAATTCTGCTTTACAAATAAGGAGCCGTCAAACTGAAGCGCTAGTGTGAAAAACATAAAACTTTTTTCGCCAAAAGTTTATGTTAATGTGAATCGAAGATTTATTCATTCATACATATTAAAATAGAATCTCATCAATATAACACTAGATATATATATTTTACTCAGTGTTAAAAGTTTTATTGGAATTATATAACTAATTATCTGTTGACTATATTTCTTGTATATTGTTAGAAAGAAAGTTAGTTCAGTAAACAAAGTTGACCCTAAGTATATAAACAAAGCGTTAAAAATACGATAATGGTCCTTGGAATATTATGAAAAATGTACGTAAATTAGAACTTTAGAATAATAATTTTTAAAACGAGTATTTTTAAGCTAATTTAAAATAACTATTTATCAATAAAATCTGATTTTATAAATATTACCACGAGACTCTAAAATGAATGGAAACAAAAATGTTATCAGAGATTTTTTCAATGCATGATTTTGACAAAAGAATTCATTCATTTAGCTAAAAACAAAATAAAATGGAAATTCTAACACCAAGTGAAACTGAATTACTTAAAAGTGTTGTCAGTGCAAATACAGTAAATTTGAAAAAAAAAAACAACAAAAATTTTATTTTTTTATACGGTGAGGTGGATTTATAAAACCGATGTATCTTTATACTTACTTAGTTTATTTATAGTATATTTCTTATTCGTTTATGCTTACACTAAATACACTAAACTATTTACTATTCACTAAAACATATACTAAGACTTGTTACTAAACACTTAACATATTTATTTATCTAAACACACAGTTTCTTACACCCGATGTGTTCAAAATGACATCAGATAATTTACTGACTTTTTAGCTGATGAACAAGCTAAAATTTATCCCAAAAAGAATTACTTGACTAATCAGATTCTATAAAAATAATATATACAATTCCCCGCAGTATATAAAAGAATGTAAACAGCTTTTCCGAGAACCGTCGCACCCGCCAAACTTTAGACTTTTCTATTATAACCGATAAGGATCGGCTTCACGGTCCATGAGATGGACGATCTCATGATAGTACTAACGTAGCTTCTTATCAGTTTTTATTTTATGATTTGTCACAATTTTTGCTTTAAAACTCTAAAACTTCAAAGGCTGTGTTTCCTCTTTTGAGTTCATCAATATTAGGATTTTGTATTTTATAAACAACGAGATCTACATTCAGTTTTTTGCGAGACGAATTTCGAATAGGTCGACGCATGAAATCACAGTGTGGCAACAATGCGTCTGTATGTTTTGAAGATCGCGGTTTGCTTGTGTGTTAGTTGGATCCTTTACTAACAGTATACTCGCATAGTAGTCGTCGCGAACGCATGTTTCACGCGCGAGCTACGACTACGAGTGAACTTCAAGAGCCTACCGCTGTTGCGCAACGTATTGCCATTCGTTTTTTGCTGTGGAAAGGCATTATAGACACGTAAATGCTTTGGCGTTTACTAAATCAGTACGATAATGAGTGCTGGACCAAAGCGTTAAAATATGATCGCAGAAACGTCGAGAATGAGCAGCACGATTGTCGACCTTGAACCAGCATCGCACAAGACAATATTCGCCAAGTAGTAAAACTCATTTTAAACGACCGTAGGATGAATGTTCGCAAAATTTCGGCTGAACTCAGCATTAGTATTGGTAGTGTAGCGTCTATCACTCACAAACACCTTCAAGTTCGCAAAATAACGGCGCGATGGGTTCTAAGACTGTTGAACTCCCAGCAAAAATTCATGATTTTGGAAGTTTGTCGCTGCTTGATGACGCAATACGAGTTGGAGGGGAACGGTTTTTTGACGCCAATCTTCACAAATCAGTATAATATTACATTCCCAACAGCAAGGTGTTATTTAAAGAGTAGACGAAAAATAAGGAAGGGCAAGTCGAGCGAAGACAATCAGGCCCGCGGGTGGTGGAGGGGTTACAAAATTGTGTGACTAGCGAGTGAAATTACCTAGAAAAACTACATTTTTGTAAATAATTTCGATAACTAACTGTTCTCGAATCTTGGAAAAATTAACAGGTATTTTAAATTTACACTACCGAAATATTAGTTATAGGAACAAAAATAACGCATTTTGGCACCCTGTATAAGAATTAGGTTAATGATAACTTCTTATAAGAGGGTTAAACCTACAACATACTGAATTCTGTATGAAATTTAACCGCAAGCCAAAAATCTATATGATCGGTGCTTTGAAACTTTATTAAAAAATGTCACCATTAATATTGTTGAATAATTATATATTATTATTTCTTTTGTTAGTAATTACCTAATTGTGAAATATCCCATCAATTCATAAATATATCTATAGTTATTTTTAATAACTTTTAATTTTCCCAAAAAATGCATTTTCAATGGTTGTTCTCTACAACTGGTAAAACAACCACGACTATTGATAGTTTATTTATTTATAAAGCTCAGAGACGTCTATCATCTACATAAAATAACGTTACAAGTTTTTATGTAGTAGGTTTAAAGTAACCTCCTGCTGATTTTTAATAGATCAATTACTTTTTATCAAATCTTTCTACTTACGAGTTTGAAAGATTAATGAATCTCAAACAATAATTAATGAAGTAATTAAACCTTTCGATTAAGTGATGTAGATCATCGGTGCCTGTGTTATTGTCGGTTTCCTGCTGATTTGAGATTTAAACATCAAGAAATGTATCACTTTTTTAATCTTTGTATTTATTGATGTGACGTCATGTATTATGACCCCAGAAAGTTGATTGAACAAAAACTCTCGCACGCACGCCTAAATTACCCGCGCTGATGCAGATCGTTAAATTGTGAATTTTGCACTTTTGTAAATTGTAAATTAGTGTTCACCAGTTCATTCTGCATAACGCGCACTTCACATATTGCAACAAAAAATAGTGGAAACTTTAACCTGAAACTGTTATTAAAATTATGAATGGCGCATTCAAAGCGTTTTTCTGAAGGTTTTCAGAAAATTTTCTGACCTCGTGCAAGCGTTGATTCTCAATAAAATGTCTGACATTTTAGAAGTTTCTATTTGACAATGGTATAAGTGAGTCGTTGAATATTTTCCTGGAAATGGAAAAACTGAGTATCGAACTGTCATTAAATATTTGTCTTTGAAAGGCAATATATTCACGCAAATGTAAGAGGAATTAGACATGATATACGGAGAGTCTACATATTAATTTATGATCGTAAAATTTTGAGCAACTGAATTCCAACGTGGCCATGTTAGCTTCACACAAGAAGTGCTTTCGGCCGTCCAAAAATTGAGAGAATTAGTGATCATCGAAACTGTTCACCTAATAGTACTGGACAATCGTCGAATTAAGATTAGTGAGATATAAGAGGTAATCGACATAACAAAAGAATGGATTTGCCATACACTGACTGAAAAATTATGTATAGGCTATCCGCGCGTTGAGTGTCGCATTTGCTCAATTGGAAGCAAAAGCGTGTTTGAACGAACATTTTCTAGCCTTATTCACGCGATTTTTGTTCAACAATATCAAGAGAGTAATTATTACGCATCATTACTTGATAAGTTAGAGAGAATTTGTAAAAAAGCGATTGTATTCGAAGAAAAAGAAAGAAGATTATGTTTTGCAATTAGAACGACTATGAAAAATATGTTTTGTTTTTACGATTCGTTGAAAACAATCCTCGTGGGTACGACTTCTGACTCTTTCGAAAATGAAGAAATGTTTTGACACCATTCTTGACATTGAGAAGGCCCTGACAAAAGAGTTGGAAGCCATTCTAAAAGAAGCCTTCTACTTACAATGTTGAGTTAAGCTTCATAATGATAAATGGCAGTACTTTGATGGAGAATAATCCAAAATTTACGTGACGTTTTTACTATGATTTAATAAAATAGAATGTTCTAATAACACCTCGTATTATTCAAGAATGTATGAAAACAAGTATGCTAAATATAAGGTGAAAGTCCGCGTGTCGTGATTGCAGTTATGAATAAAAATTTTCAATAACCAATGGTTATATTCAGTAAAATGTCACATTCTATCACAAAATTCGCTGCATGCATCTTTTTAGTATTTTTTCTAGTTCTTACCTCATCAATTCTTGTTGAGAATCTTTTTGTTTATAACAATTATATAAAAAATGTGTTAGAAGAATTGCATAAGTGATTATTTTCAGATGGTCAAATAATATAAAAATTCGACAAAGAATTGTCCTGCCAGGTTAAAAAAGTTCATATTTCTTAATCTATCTGGATTGATATTTTGATACGTCTAACCTAACGATGGCGTTGTAGAGTATCTTTTGTTCCCAATAATATCTTGACAATACCCGAATTTCATATTTATCGTACCCCATACTATTTATCACAAAATCGTACCTGTTCATGGAATGAGAGACTAGTCTTAACAAATTACGACACGTTTAAATTGAAGCGTAGGAATTTTATCATATGAAAACCGATATTGCCTATGAAACAGCATCTGAGATGTTTCTACTATTTAACAGTAATAGGAAGAGGCAAAGCCTCAATGAATGTTCAATTTTTGTCACAGTTACATGTTTATCAACTTACTGCTATATTCACGATGTGAAAAGTCAATTAAGTAATTTTTTTAAATCATTAGTGATATTGAATGATATTTGAAACAATTTTTCAATATACGAGGATGTATTGATATCTAGATAACACATGCTTAATACCGTTAGTGATCAATGTCCTTCGTATCCGACCGTGAAAAATTGAACAGCAAGCTTCAAAAAAGGTAAATTTTCCATTGAAGATGATGACCGATCGGGAAGGCCAGTTTGTGTGTAAGTCCCCGAAAATATATCGATGCAGTTCATGACATGATGTTATTAGACCATCGAATTGGGCTAAAACGGATATCTGAAGCACTTTCATACGAACGCGTTCATAATATAGTTCACGTCAAATTAGACATGAGAAAAATTGCTGCAAAATGGATCCCCAAATGTTTGAATGTTGACCAAAAGCATGCAAGGGTAGATCTGTGCTCGATTTGAAAAGGATGTAGACTTCTTACACCGAATTATTATTATGGATGACAAACATCCTCGTAATGTTTAAGTGTTTGATTATTTAAAAATTCCAGCACGACCTTGGTATACATTCTTGATTTTAGAAAGTGACAGCAGCTTGAAAACAATTTCTTAGCTTGACGATAAAACTCGGGGAGGAATTCATAGGAAGAAGATACGATTTTTCTATATTAATAAGGTTTCGGTCAGAAATGGATGTATAATAACTATGAATGGCAAACAAAGTATATGTTTCCGACATCTATTGATGCTTTGGATATTGAAACTAAAACCAAGTCATTTGTGATGACAAAGAAATTGTTACCAATCTTGAGGCTAGTTCCCCTGAATCCGTACCCGACTAAATATAAAGATATAAATTCCCTTAATGCAAAATTCGATCAAGTTATGAGATAAAAAATAACAGCATATAGGGGTGGAAGGGATTTTCATAACAACCCTCACTTGAATTATTTTTAACCTCAATCGCGAGTGTTACTTTGAAACGAGAAGTTTCTTGATTGGCATTTCATTGAGCAGTAGCAGTTGAAGGGGGTATTTCATCCTTTATTATTTTTATTGTTTATTTTTCAGTAATTTTCATATTGATTATGTGCATCGATTTCAAAAAGTCACAGCTCTTGATTAATTGTTTCTATCTACAGAAATATTGTATTTGGGTCAGTGTACTAATGTAACATTCACCTTATGTTAACAAAGCAAATCATAAATACGGAATATTTACTTCTGAACAATATGAAACTGCATTCATTCTTATGTTAATTTTAAAATTATGATTATAAACAGTGCATAGTCAATGTATCTACATATTGTATTAATTGTAATGGAAATGTTTCTTTTTGATTTTATCATTTACTACCACGAGATAGAAATTTGCACATTTGTCAATACTTCTAATGAAAGAATTCAGCATTGAAAAACTCCAAAGATATACATTTGATTGTACTAACTATTACTATTGAACTAACCAGCTTTCCAATATCTTTAACGAACAAATTAGTTATCGTATTAATCATTTCTCGGGTTCTGATAATCAACAGTACATGCATTCCATTTTAGAAAAATGTTTTAATATTGAAAAACTGATATGTAATTACAGCATCATAATGTTTTCCTCCTATATGGCAGCATATTTTCTAAATTCTTAATATGTGAGCTACTCAGGAAGTGGAAAACATTTTGAAATTGAGAAAAGTAAGTACAAGTAAACAAATTATGATCTATGACACAAAGAGCAACTGAAATTCAAGCCGCTAAAAAACTTAAGGCACTCATTATAGTGATGAATAAAACAACATTTTTGTTACTAATCTAATCAAGAAATCAAAATATTTTTCGCTATTAACAAATTGACGGAAAAAAATATTTGGGCTTAGACGTGATCCGCAAAATAATATGTAACGTCTACCAAAATGTTATCGAGTGCTGTTCTCTGTTATCGAGACAAAAATTAAAACTTGCTGCTTGTTGCTTATTTTCGAAGGAAGCAGCAAATATCAGTATTGTTTTGATAAATTTGTTGCATTAGGTGATTGAACACGGTCGATTGTAGACTTTTTTTTGCAAATATTACACAAGATTACACAAGAAAAGGAAACGAGAAACAGCAACAATTATGTAGGAATCACACTAGTTGTATAGACAGCTAAATATATACGAGAATGATAGAAACTAGACTAGGAAACGAACTAGAAGAAACCAGATTCACAACACGAATTTAGAGCGAATAAAGGAACAACAGATGCAAAATCCATAATTATACAAATAAATGAAAATAATAAGAGAAGACGGTGAGATATACCTGTTTTTGATGGTTCTTAAAAAGAATACCAAAACAACTGAAAACAGAAATATATGAACAAGTAACCATACCCATATGACATAAACGTTTAAAATTAAAAAGGAAAATACAGAATGCATAAATGAGATTTCTAAAAAAATAGAAAATATAACAATATACGACAAAAAAAGGAATACCATTATAAGAAAAAACTTAAATTTGAAACCAATTTAAAACAAAATCGAAAAGGGATGATTTGGCCATTTAATAAAATATGTTACAAATATTTGAATTTAAAGACATTCTTCTATAAACAAAAAACTAGTTCCGTTCGAATTGCAGAAAGAAATTTTGTTTTTTGATATAAATACTCATTTCTTCACACAGTTACCAGAAAACATACAAGATATTTTGTTTTTCTATTATCTTGGTGGAAAAAAAATTTTTGTA
Organism: Diorhabda sublineata; assembly: GCF_026230105.1. Lineage (NCBI taxonomy): Eukaryota > Metazoa > Arthropoda > Insecta > Coleoptera > Chrysomelidae > Diorhabda > Diorhabda sublineata. Next base: position 11,221,034 of record NC_079484.1, read on the forward strand.
TACAGAGTAGGCCACAGAAAACAATTCACGCCGGTATTTGGCAGCATTAATAAGATTTTAATGGAATGCTTTTTGTTCCAACTGGTATTTTTACGATACGCACATCTAATATTTGTCAATCAGCTTCCTTCCATTTTCCAAACCCTTATTTTTGAATAGGTAATGTACCATGTGTGGCACTTTATTAGAATGGCACTTAAATGGAACATTCAGGCATAATAATCGTGACTGATATTTAAGTACACCATCTCAATTAATTCAAATTGCACATCTTTTTCTTCTCCCTTCTTCCATAATAGCCCTATCTCCTTTAATATCTTTCTTCATCCTGGTCCTAGGTTGTCACCTACCTCTTATGTGGTCGACCTCTACATCGTGTTCCAATTAGTTATTTATCCGTTGCTATTTTCCATTGTTTCTTACGTTGTGATACCCATTCATTAATTTTTTCTACTTTACTTGATCGTCTGATGTTTTCGCTGTTTCCTCGGTCAAGTAGTGTTTTTTTCTAGATCTATCCGATAATTCGCATTTCTGTGGTCTCTAGAAGTTTTTCGTTTTTGACGTTCCTGGTCTTGTTTCTTATGTATAAGTCATTATTGGTCTGATTGTCACTTTGTAAATTCATGCCTTTGTCTCTTGTCTTAGGTTTCTGTTGTCTGACTACTTGTCTTCTCACATCAATTTCTACATATCCATGACTGATTATGCCAATCCCAAGATCAAAACTAAATTGGAACAAAATGATAATTAATTGCGATGTGAAAAAAATTTTACTGCTTAAATAATCTCATAAAGAAATTCAATGCCTCTCTGTTCCCTATTCCTATTTAAGAAAAAGGAGCTGGCAAAGTAGAAGAGAAGAAGTTGACAGGTGTAAAAAGGTGCGACTAAAATCGACCTACATGCAGGAACAATAAACAATAGTCTAAAAATCTAAAAAAGCCTGCTTTAATAGCAAACCAACCAAAAAATTAAAACATATTTTTTTAATACTAGATAAGTGGGAGGTTAATAAAAGATTTCATATTTATGTAAAAAAGTGTTGTGCTAATTTATGTAAATATTATGAGATACTGATGTAAGAAGAGTCATTATAATATTATCTTGAAAATACTTTTATTACGTTAAAATATTGTCTTTTATCAATATTCATCAATAAATTGAGCGCCTGCTATCTTCTTTGATAATGTAATGTTTCTCGTCCTTAATTTATTTAAATATTATACACTACACTTAACTATATCAAAATAATTCATTTAACTAAATTATTTAGAAGAAACAATGAAAATAAACCGCTTGCTATAAATACAAAGTTCAAACGAATTCCGGGCACCCCATCATAGGCGGCGCCTTCGCCGAATCCAAGAACTCCACTACATCCAAGCAGGACCAGCCCCAGGGCGGAGACGAGTTCGCAAAAATAGTAGAAGTGGATTTTAAGATTTCTTTCTAAACATATTGTGGCTTTATTCGATTAGGAAATTCCCAAATGCGCATGTTTTAGCACGTCCTTTGTAGTTGGCACAAAGCACTACCAGAAATCATATTTAAAAAAATCGCTAAACCTTGTTGACCTGATTAGGTTCACGACATGGCTTTATGAAATTATTCTATTGTCATCTGTCTTAGAATTTTCGAATAAATCTATTAAAAGAATCACTTTATGCTGCTTTGGTTAATACGTACCTGATATAGTTCTTATAAAATTATTATCGCTAGAATGATACCGGTCGGTTGTTGATATAAATTGTAGTTTATCTCTTGGAACTGACTAAATAATTAACGGATATTCTTGATCAACATGTGGCAAGTAAATTATTTAAATATATTATATTGACGATAAACAGCAAGAGTTTGCCTTACTATTTATCGTCGTATTAATTCATTCAATATTTGCGTATATGTAGTAATTAATGACAAGCTAAAAAATAAACACAAGGAAATAGAAATTAATTATATTTCTATTTTAAATGTCGAAATTTCCCGGATTTAATATCAGGGCAAATTTATGGCAATGGAAATAAACCGTTCCATAAGTAAACAAACAATAAATTAATTGTATAAATTAAGCAAATAACCAAATTTTATAATCTTTATGGTGTTTCTAAATTTTAAACAACAAATTAGGTTGTTTGTCAAAACTGCAATAAGGTGTAGATGCACATAGATTTACGATACACTGCAACTTTGCGCATATCATGTCTTTACTAGAGCTGTTTCTAACATGTACAGCTCCTAAGCTTTGATGAAATCCAGTATTTGTTTGAGTTTCAAGTCCCTACATATTTTCTGGGACATAAGCTGAAAAAAATAAAGAAGTCCATAACTGGAAGAACTAGAGCTATTTACTCCTCCTCACAAAATCTACGTTTGTGATTTTCTTCTAAGCATGATCTTGAGCATCAAGTGCTCATTGGGGCAGCAGTGCATCGTAACTAGCGAGGATCTAGCGATATCAGAGATCTGAATAAATTAGAGTAATCCAGTCCAGAAAGACATCTTCAGAGCGCTTTTCCTTCTGTTTTCTCCTTCACAATCTTTTTCTTATATGAGCATTTTCCTCCACCACAGAAATGATCCAGGGCAGTGAAAGGCATTCGTGCTCCTTTCCAGCCGACAGTTTTTTTTGCACTCCCATGTTAGTGAGTTAATTATATGTAGGCTTAGAACTTCGATAGCAACTTGACTAAGAGAATGAATTGATGTTTTTTTTTCTGTTGCATTTCTACCATCATTCAATGGTAACTGTAACCAAGTTACCAAGTACCAAGTTAATAGCCAACATATTTCTACTGTTCGAATTGGAGGTGAACTTATACACTTTTAACAGTTGTTCATGCATTCATTCTAGTACTACACATTCCAAAACTAAGAATTATATCATTGCACGTTATGTGAATTGATCAATCTACATGAAATTGACGCGTTCTCATATAGAAGTAGTACCACTTTCAGAAAACGAAAACCACTGACCTAATAATTGTTTCATTGAGCATTAATAGACGTCATAACGAATCCTGGTGGAAAGTGAGAATAAATTCATTCCTGTTAGTTCCTGTTAGTTGATCTGATAAATCCGACGATGTATTGATATCTAGTTAGCCTAGACCAGTTCCATACATAAACAAAATATTGCGCTACCATAGCAACGAACAATAACTTATTAGATGTGTCAGTGTAAAGTTTGACGTCAATAAATTAAAAGAAAAAAAATGTTCACCGAAATTGAGAAAATCGAAAAACTAAAGTATCTAGCCATTATCAAGTACCTGTATTTAAAAGGGTTAAAAGGTAAGCAAATTTACGAAGATATTGTTAATACCCTTGGTGATCAATGTCCTTCGTAGGCAACCGTGAAAAATTACACGGCAAGCTTCAAAAGAGGTAAATTTTCTATTGAAGTATTTCATCATCAAATTTTAAAATTGTGGAAATATTTTCCTTTCGCTATTCGATGTGAACGATGATCTATATCTGGAAAAGTTGAATGTTGTATTAACGCAAATCCGGATCGTTGCACAAAATAAATTTGATGGACACAAGTTAACAATAACGAGTCGACACATTTGGATCATATTTAACATTTGGCTGAACAACAGCAATCGCTTATTGTATACATTACGCAATCAACGATTTCCCTATATGTCAATGGAACTAACCAATTTGGTAATAAATAATTTGTAAAAGTTGCTTCCTTCCACTTTTCTAATCTGTATGAGTTGTCAGACCAAAAGAACAAAATGGCACACACAATAACGGAATCGTCTTAGTTAATAATTTTGACATGAAAACCAGCGCCGTCAACTTCGAAAAAAAAAGAACATTTCATAATAAACCAATGTAGAATCAACGGAAAATGACTTCCACTTACTAATTAATAATATCGATTGGTTAGGTTTATCTTTAATACGTTTATTTATCCACATCTGAATATACAGCGTGTTCGAAAATTATCATTACAACTTCAAAAATTCATAACTTCAAAAATAAACAAAATATTTATATTCAGTCTTTTGCATGTATTACTGCAACTAATAAAGTGTTTTTAGTACTCTTCAACATGCGCACTATTGGTGGCCCTAAGCACTTCCAGTCTGTAATCAATTACAAGCCAGGTACGCTGTGTAATGCAACGTTTCAAGTCATCAATGTCATTAACCGGTGTCCGATAAACAATGTTTGGGTGGTGGTGTATCATCCTTGTTGGAAGTAAACAATCGATTGTAATTCTTCGAACCGAGGAAGAGGATACACACAACCAGTAACTGTGGTTTCTATGAAGAAGAAAGGACCAATGATTTTGTTGTGCATAAGCCCACACTGCACATCAACCTTCAGGCTGTCTCGTTGAAGCTCGACTACTGCATGTGAGGTTCAGAACCCCAAATTTGTACGTTGTGACAGTTTATTGTACCGGACACATGGATCGTGGCCTCATCACTGAAACACACCTTTTTCAATAAATCTTCATCGTGCTCAATACGTTGTAACATGTCTACGGCAAATTCTACACGTTTTGGTCGATGTGTTGGTAGCAGTGCCTGCAGCAACTGTACCTTATAGGCAACAACTGTTTATGAAGAACCCTGTGGATTGTGGTTGTAGGCATTTGGTTGCCTTGAAGCCTGACGAATTGAAGTTTACGGACTGTGCTGGAATGTTTACCGTATTCGCTCCACATTTTCTGGACTTGTGCTGAGTCGTCCGACTCCAATTTTATGCAATACTGATCCGATGCTCATGAAGCTTGTGTGCCATGCACGGATGGAGTGTCTGGATGGTGAGTCTCTTTGGAATTTTGTCCTGAAGTTCCGTTGAACCTGTGTATCTCATTTCGTCTCTATGAAACATGACACATGAGCTTTCTGTTGTGGTGTCCACATCTTCAATTATAACTGTTCAGCCTATTGAAAAAAAACTTTATTAGTTGCAGTAATACATGCAAAAGACAGAATATAAATATCTTGTTTATGTTCGAAGTTATGAATTTTTGAAAATGTAATGATAATTTTGGAACACTCTGTATATTCTATAATTTAAGCTTTTTATGAGTGTATTATTGGAGTACCCAAAAAGTTATGATATATCAGAGAATACATTAGGTTCAGACAAAGTCACCCTTGTGGCGCCTTGTTTTTAATGAATTTATTCAGGTAATTTACTTCGACATCTAGTGGAATGGACTATAAGAGAAAATACACGTTATCTCTTGTTGACTCTTCTATTTATTTTATTGTACAAGTTAGTAACTTGACAATGCCAGAAATGACTATTTAAAAGTGAAGTATTATCATGAAAAGAAATCTTGTCTTACTAGAATCGTTTCTATCTTGCAAATCAGAAATACGTGACAAAACTGAGAAGACATTACTTTTATGATAAAATCTTTTTTGTTTGAGGTTTCATTGTTGTATTATCTTTGAGCTTTAGTTGATCGGTTGGACTATAAATGAAAAAACACCTTTATAATATAACTAACCAATGGATTAATATATAATACTTTTTCAAACTGACATGGAAAATTGGATTGAAGAATTAAATTTGATTTATTTAATACCATTTAAAGAAGACTTAACTGATAATGATATTCATTCCAGTCTGCAGTAGAAACCAGTTTTTTGTTGAAACCGAATAAATCGTGAATATGGTCATTGAACCTTATTCTTCATATATTTTCCAACGATAGCTCATGAAACATTTGATGAACAATAGATTGTTAAATAGATCATCTTGGTGAGTTAGATAATACGCAACATAGATAATACAATCATCTATTAATAAGTGCGCGATCTAACGAATAACAATAAATGACGATAATCTTTCTTTGCTACGAAATATATTCAACGATAAATGTAAAGCGAGGGCAAATTTTCCTTAGGCAGATTAATATCCACTTCCATTCCACTACCCAAGAAAAAAAATGCAAAGAAATGCAATTAGTCTAATGAGTGACTCATTAAAAATCTTACATAACCAAATAAAATTTTCAATTCGGGTTTAGAATTTGAAAGGGGTCAAGAGAATCTCTATTCGGTATCCATGTGAAGGTCCAAATCTGCCGAGACGTACAGAAGGATGTCTTCTTTTGTTTTGTCGATTACGAAAAGGCTTTTGACAAGATTCAACATCACAAATTGATCAAAGTATAGAGAACAACGGATGTAGATGAAAAGGATATAAGATATATTGAAAACTTGTTCTCGCACCAAACTGCTCACGTGGTAAGACATAAATTAACAATAGATAATAAAGCAATTAGCAGAGGAGTCGGACAAGGATTCATCTTATCTCCACTTTTATTTAAACTCTACTCTGAGGCCATCTTTAACGTAGACGACTCAGTTCTAATCGCAGAATCTATTCAGGATTTACAGAATATGATCGACCAACTAAACTGTGTTGGTAAAAATTACGGTTTGAATATAAACAGCAACAAGACAAACTTTATGATAATCAGCAGATGTAAAGTGCCGTATACACAATGCACAATTCTTGGTAGAAGAGTGAGAATTGAATTGGCCCGCAAATCATTTTTTTAATGTCGAGAAAATCCGACAAACCAACAAAAATAACCAACAAAGATATTAGTTTGATACTGAGAATGTGATACACAAGATGTTATAGTTTTTCCAATATCAATTGCAGACTATAAAAACTTAGATAAAAATCCTTGACGACAATTTTGTTTGATCTACCATAGCCGTAAATACCTCATTTTATAAATTTATTATTTTTATGAATACTTTTAAAAATATGTATATCTTATACGAAAAAGTATTCGTTCAAAGGCAATCGAATCATTATAAATTGGACGGCATTATACGCCGTTATTTAGACAGATGCACTTAATTATAATCCTACTTGAAACTCATTAACTTGCTACAACTGAATAATTAAAAAACGTAAATAGACGAGGAAAATGTATCTGCCTTTCAGGGAATTTGGTATAAACAGTGTACCGGACGTGAACAGAGCCCTTTTTGTACTTCTTCGTTTTTTCTGGAAAAAGAAATTTCAAAGTAAAAACCATAAATACAAATAAATTCTTTGCAAATAAAACGAAAGAAAAAAAACATTTCAATTCCAAAGTATCTTTATAAATAATAATGGTAGTCAGAATCGTCTGAACTAGAGTCATCATTCCATAGAATTATGAAGGATTGTAAAGAGGGTGATACCACATACTCATCTTCTTCTTTGGTAACATGTTCAATACAGTTTATCCAAAGCTCTTGCGGTTTGCTGCTAGAACTTTCTTTACGGGTTCTTCAACCTCTTTACTCAGTTCTGGAGACTGATTACATTTTCGTAATTCTGATGTTACGTTTGCCCATATTAACTCTATAGGGTTAAATATGCAATAGTAAGGAAGTAGTCTGAGAAGATTCTGACCCTGTTGTTGCACAGCTTGTCAATGTAATAAATGTTCTCTAACTTTACACCTTTGATAAACAGTAATCAATTCTTTGTTTGTTTGGCTTTTTTAACGATCGCTGACAGGAATAGGAATATTTTTCCAAAAATAAATGCTAAAATTTTCTATAACTACTATTTGGTATCTTGGAGGAGTTGCCACGAATGGTAGGATGCGTTGTTCATAACGATTACTGTTTGTGGTGGAATGTCAGGTAAAAGCTGTTCATTCAACCAATTTTCAAATAAATCTGCTGACATATCCTCATGATAATCAGCTTCACAGTCATTAATTTTTCTAGCAGATATTAATAATGTAATATTATAATGCGGTTCCCTTTAGAACATGGCCCAATCAAACAGCAACAGAAATTTTTACTCTTATCAACCCAACTGAAATTGACTATTTTTTCAGTTTTTTGTTTAAAACCACATGCTGACAAAACTTAACGCAATGTTTCTAAACTGGTATAATTGTATTCTGGATAATTTGCTACCTTTTGCTGTATACACACTATAAATTGTCCTACGTATAAAATCTTGAGTAGCTTTGTCTTTTTTCTTTATATATTTTTCGGTTCTGTGAATGATTCACAGCAACCCCTTTTGTGACTACTCTATAAATGGAAAATCTAGTTAATTCAACAATTCTTATTATGATTACTTTGTCAGATTGCTGAATTTTTTCCTTTTTTAAATATTCGAATATATTTAAAATAACTTGCTGTGTTTGTAAATCTAAACCTTCATTATTAAATTCATACCTGTCTTTATTTTCACTACACTGTTCAATTTCATTGTCTTCATTCGCCCATGGTCTAAAGAACGCCATATTTCTATTTATTTGAAGAAATTTATGAACGCCAATGCTTGTCGCAAGCTGTCTGGCAGGAATATTTCGAATAATTTGTGTACATACACCTTCGGCTAACAGAAATACAGTGTAGATGATGAGTCCACGTAGACTAACATTTTGTTAGATGTTTATCGAATTTGATATGGGGAGTAAACATTATTTTTCATTTTTAATTTGGTATGAGTGCCGTGCGTATTTATGAAATATTAAAAGCATAACTATCTTCTGCAATTAATATTGGAATACGTATGGTGGGTATTATTTATGGTATAGAAACATGAACGTTTAAAAAAATCTAAGTTAAATAAATTGGAAGCATTTGAAATGTGGAACTATCTTCTATTGCTAGGAATACCATGAACTGACATAGTGACAAATGAGGAGATCCCAAGAAGAATGGAAAAAGACATAGAATTTTTCCTGAATATAGAAAGAACAGCCTCTTTAGGTTCCATACTTAGAGCCTGGAAGTACCTACTTCTTCGCTTCTCACAGTTAAGGGTAGGATAGATGGTAAACGGAGAGTCGGGAGAAAGCAAATGTTTTGGTGGAGGAACACAAGAAAGTGGACAACACTGAGAAATATAGGAAGACAGAGAACCCTACGAAAATGTAATCGCAAACACCCAATAATACTGAATAGGTAGTAGAAGATGAGGTTGAACGGTAGAGGTCACCTGAGATCGCGATTTTATATTCTTGCCTTCGAAGTACCATCAAAAACTGTAAAATTTTGAGCTCAACTATCACACGGTTATACCAGAAAACATAAAACATCTCGAAGATATAATATGGAAATCTTACCAACTTTATGCATGAACATTTGAAAGTGAGAAAGTGTTTCATCAGGAAAAGAAAAGCAGTTTTAAGGTTCAGAATGTAGTTTCAAGATGGATGTGCAAAAGGAAAAGATTAGCGATTATAAAATTCAGTGAATTCTACTTCGTATTGCCACACATTCACGATATTCTTTCTAATGGGAATTTGTTTTCTATTAATAGGAGTTGGTGGTAAAACAGAAAAGTATAGAAACATTTAATCATATATTCTCTTTTATTATTGTGCACGTGTATATTTTGTCATTGAATTTTAAAGAAACAATTTTGATTGTCATTGTGACGTAACACCGTTTCTTTGAGCGTTCAGAAAATACCAAATCTGCTCTTTTGTGAATTTTTCTTGTCGGTTAGGAAAATATGGAATCCTGGTATTTTTATTTAACAAATTCCATTGTTTTAATGTTGAACCGAGAAGGATCCCAAATACCGTATAAAATCATTTGAATCAAATTCTTCTTATATATTTAGGTGAATTGGCGTTTATTTTTGTTAGATTTTGTCAATAAAGATCTAGGTTAGATTGAGGTCTAACTAAATTGGAATTTCTGGAACCATTGGCTATATTCATACGGAATATACTGTTTACACCACCACTACACCAACACTAACAATTACAATGTCTGACGCGCGTTTCGATAACCAAGTTATCGTCTTCAGAGACTGAAGGTAAAAAAATCCAATAACTTTACTTACCTGTTTTATAATAAATTTTCCCACCAATAAGCCACCTCCCGCAAAAATTAATTTCAGCGTGAAATCTCCTTGGCGGGAATATTCATGTTTATTCTTTGACTACTAAACTAAAGAGAGGGCTGTAAGGAATTGGCCCTTTGTCCTAATTTAAGCTAAGTTCGGTCTATTGAAGCCGATTGAGGTCTATTATCACTTTATGTTGATTTATGTCTTCCGATGTCTATTGACGTCGATTGAGGTCGAATCTAAAGATATGAGGTTTTAATAATTTCCTAAACATATTGATGAATTTTATCATCATCTTCATTTCTTGACACTTGACATTCAGATTGTTTTTTTATTATGAAAATTTGTCCTTTCTTATTAAAACGGCTACAAAATTTACGCACATTTCCTTCATTCATTACCATTATCATAAACTTCAACAATCAAACCGAGTAACTGAGCGAACTGAACACAGTCCAAGAGATTACTGATTAACAGGGGGACAAACGAAGTAGTTGACAAAACTTCACTTGACAGTATCCGCAGGCATTCGGATATTTCTTTGAAAATAATAATTGTATTTATTTCTAAACTACAAATATTAAAGTTGAATTATTTTATTTTGTATACAAATAGTTTTCAACAACAATTAAATTCCTACTTGGGTGTTATTTGAGTAATCGGAGAAGTAGTACTTTGTGAATTTACCGATTTTATTCACTTAAGGTGGTCTGAACAAAAAATATTATTATGTATTGTTTATTCAACACTATATATTGTCATTGAATGATTATTAGATAATCATAAGAATGTTTACTAATGATAAAAATTCTATACGTAACCTTTAAATCATTATTGCTAATTCACTGCACTCTAAACGCGTACAAGTCGTGTGCTTATTTGAACATCTAAGTTCAATTAATGTCATTTGAATAATTTGCACAGGATGAATCATGTATATTGTATGATTTTTTACCACATAAGACTAATTTTGTTATTATCTATGAGGTGCACCTAAACTAACGTTTTCAACATTTCTCATAATTACACATTTTTAATTAGTTCTGCATAATTATTACTGGATAAAGTAGACATTAAGAAGATACATTCAAGTGACATTTTATGGAAATAAAAAATTAGCGAATGTAGCAAAATTTTCTATAATAACTAGTTCATAGTATTGAAAATGTAATATAAAGAATAGTAACACGAAAATATGAGTATGCATCAATCATTTTTATTTATGCATTTAAACCTCTGAAAAATAATTAAAAGGGTTATACTATATATTCTGAACAGTTAACCAAAAATTATTTATCTTTGCCAAATATAGAACCGTAATAGAAACGACTACTTTTCTACAGGATTGAGAACTTTCGACACATTAAATTAATCTACAATATCCTATTGTATTCCAGAATGCTGACTTCTTTTAGGAACATATGTTATGATGATGTCTAGCCGTTAAGACTCCGGTTTTTGATATTTATTTTCATTTATTAATAATAACAACAGAAGATGAAATATATAATATTCAAATGTAACAAAAAACAAATTGAATAAGTAAAAATGAGTAAATATTTAAGCGCAATGATAGAGAGTAATGGCAGTCTGAAGCAGGAAATAAAAAAAATAGGAGAAGTTGATAAATTGTTTAATCATTTTTTGGGAAAAAAATGAACATTGAATCAAATGAAATATAAATGACATGGAAATGGTATTCGTGACGACAATATAATAAAAAAAATAGAATAAGTGAACTTGTAGATGAAAACAGAAGATGAAACTGATTTGATATAAAATATTTGAGGCACAACTAATATGGATTGAAAACATGCCTGTTGTCCGAAAATGGAATACCAAAAAGAACGTTATAATTGCAAATTGCAGATAAAAATTTTAGAATAAAATGTTAAGAGCAAGATGGAAACGCATGGAGAAATAACCTTCAATAAAATAGCTATACACGTCGCGGTAATCTGGTTTAGAATTAAATTTAAAAATAATGTCGCAGTACAGCTAGTAAAGCGATTGTAATTGATTAGGTTACTATTGAAACTTGAAATTGACTCAACCGATTTCATTAGGCTTGATGGATATTAAGATTCAGAATACAATAGACGAATACATTGTCTGGTTTGATCAAACAAAACTTTCTTACAGAGCAAATATATGGAATTGCAAGATTTTTCATCAATTTAGATTTACAACAATAATTTGTTAGCGATCTTTATCGAGTGAATATGATTTTAAAAGATAAACTACTGAAATCTAATTGGTGTTTTGAAGTAGGGTCCACCATATTTCTGGTCATAAAAATTCGAAAAATTAATACTACTGTTTCATGGTGTTAATTTTTTTACCGTATTTAGAGTAAGAATCACACCTAAGCTTAAAAACCAAAATTTCAACACTTTTTGGTTGATAGAGAAAAATAAAAATCATATTATCAATCGTATTATTACGTTATCAACAAAAAACAAATTTTTGTAATCTAATTCGATTATTATCGTATCTCCAATCTTCCCCATATATAGTTAATATAAAACAATATTCCAATCAATGGAAGAAGTTATCTCACTTATTTTTTAGTACCGATAAAAGGCCTTTTTTTAAAAGCACGGAACATGTTTTTCTATCAAAAAGTGCCCTGTATTTGTGAATGAAAAATAAATAGTTGGTACTTATAAATCCCACTGTCCTGAAAACTTAGTACACTCAAATGCTTGAAATGTTACAAAGAAACCATGAAGAAAGTGAATCTTAACCTAACCTAAAAAAAATTTAATAATTCGTGAAAATTGTTCACATTATGATGTTAAATTGTTCGATTTTGTATGTACTTTCCGAAAAGAAAAGTTTTCATACACAAAAGGGGTGTAGATTTTGAATTTTTGATTGGCCAATAAAGAGTTGGAATTTTGATTTTCAAACTTAGGTCTCATTTTTAACTAAAATGTGCGGAAGAAATAAACAAAATGAAAAAAAAATTATTGAAATTATTAATATTTCGATTTGTTATGACCAAAATAGAGTGGACCCCACTTTTAACAATTTAACAATAACAATTTATTAACAATAATGTACAAAGAAAGATTTTTGACGTGCTGCATTTTAAAAATAACTATTACTGATAGTTCCTTTAATTTGATTTTTGAGATAAAAGAAATGAAACACTAATAAAACCGTCAGTATCGTGTGTTGTAGGTATGCTGTGTGGGAACAGGAAAGGGTTCATTCAACGCTCAGTATAAGCTTACGGGTTTCTTTTAGTACTTACACAAAAGCCGCGAAGTGTAGTTCAGAACTCCCGGCGGTTGGGTAAGGCGCGTGTTTAAATATATTCGATTGGTTGAGTTATAGATCGCGCGCCAACCGGATTGGTTTCTTTTCATGTTTAATGCATAATTTCGAGTGTGAATTGTGTAAAGTGCCGTGTTTTCATAATGTATTAAGTGAAAATTGATAATTTTGATGGCAATATCTTGTAAAATAGGTACTTACTTGATACATAAATGATGTAAAATTATACTGATTGGCCTTCAGTTACCCATAGTTTTTCGATGTATTTTATGGTACACCGTGAAACAAAATTTACCAAAAAAGATATTTATTCAAACTTACGTATATTTATAAATAATAATTATCTTAATCGCATTCTCTCTGAGTATATAAATATAAACATATTGTCAAATATGTCACATATTATTGATTCGTAATTTATTTATATACGATACTGAATGGTATTTGATATATTGATTATGAGGAATTGTTGCATTTACGTATTAAGGATGACGTTTGGAATGTAATAATTGATTTAGTATTTAACTATTATTTATATTATTATTTCATTTACTACATATTGAATTGATATCCTTGAAAAACTAAACTATTTGACGTACTCTTTTCTTACATTATGCAACTAATGTTATATCGTATAAATATAATTTGTATTATAGACGACATGCTTTTCAACGAAGAAATATTATATTTGATCCAAATCAATTGTAATTTAGCTTTGATAGTCCGGAATAAATTCATCACAGTTGTACCTCAACATTTTTTGTCTTGTCAAATATCTCAAGAAAAGAATTTTTTTTCAAAGTATGGACCTAATATTCTACTGTTAGATATATTTATACATACATTTATTTTCTGATTATTCTAGATATAAACTTCACATATCCGGTTTGCGTTTTAAGAATCCAGAAACGATAATTGTGCCTGTTAACTAATCAAATAAAAAATAACCTCATCCCACTTCTCTCGTCACATCGCTTCATAATTTTCTCACTAATTTGTATATGTTTATTGTAGTCATCTTCCAACAGTTCTTGGACAAAATAAACTTAGATGAGTTGTATTTTTTATGTTCTCAAAAACCCTCCAGCATGATTCTGGGTCAATGAAATCGTTCACAAATAATCTAAGAGAATCATAATTATCGATATAATATTGGTAGAACGATTGGACGGTCCGTGAGGGTAACAGTCTAATATGTCGCGGAAACATTCATGTTTCAGTACGTTATTGGATGGACTATAGTTTATATAATATCTAGCAAAAATGGCGGTTTTCACTATCTGGCCGAACGACGTGAACATCCTGTATATGTGCCCCTATTTCACGACCTCTATATATATAAACATAGACAGCACTTTGGAGCTGATATTTTAATGTAACCGTCGGAAAAAGTATCATTGTTTTTCATTTGAAATTGAATTCGCTACAAAAAAAGGTTTATTGGTATCGTTTCGTATATCAGTTTCTACAATTTGATGCAAATAAAAAATTTAAACGTTCATATTTCTTTAACTATACTAAATACGATATTTTTGATTATAAAAGTTATTTTTTTACGTATCTCATTCAGTTTTGAAGAGAAAATGAATGAATTTTAGTTTTAAAAAAATTAAAAAACACACTTTTACCAATAATCAATGAAATAGAAACTAATACTTGGCATAAGAATAAAATTACTGATGAGAACATTAATCACACTATTATAAAGGATGGGGTGCGAGGAGCGCACGTGAATCGAGCGCACATGCACATTTAGAAAACATTTCGAGCATCTATTGAACAAAAATTGATAGAAGAAGAATTATTTTTTCTTAGATTGAGTGAGAAAATTATTTATTGAGTAGGACATCCATTTCCGTTATTCCTTTATTTCCTTATTTTCTTTATAAGCTAGAAATGGTTCTCTACGGTAAGATGGACGTTAATGTTTCTCAGTGGATCTTTTATTTAGATGACTGATGTATAAATGAGGTATATCTCTCTAGGATAGCTTAACTTATAGATTTGGGCAGGATTCTTATTCCAGGTCGTCCGTTATCGAAAATTAATCAGTATTTCTTTATTCTCTATTTTCTCATTTACCTAACATGCGCAAATAGGTGAAATCGTAATTTAGAACCCCATGTCACTCTTTATAATTTTTTACTAGTTTCATTGTGAAAAACCGAGTTAGTTCAAAAATGTCATAGAACACAACCTACGCTTTTATAACAGTGACACTAATTGTCTCATCAGTAATTTTATCATCATGCCAAGAATTATTTTCATTATTGCTGTCTTTTTGTTTTTATTTTCAAGTATAATTCATCTTTCTATTTTTAGTTTAACTAATTCTAAAAGCCTGTTTATTCTAAGTGTTTTTAAACTGTATTTTATTTTTTAGATTTTATTGCTATTTCAAACCCATCTTTAATATGTACAAATGATTTGATAGTTTCATGTCGATTTTGTAAATCTGGGACTGCGCGTTTACGTAGTTGACTCACTAGTTCTATCTTTTCCACTCTCAAGGAAAGGATATAAAAAGAAATTGTGAAGCTTATCGAGAAATTCAGAAATTTTCATCGATTTATTATATTGTCCTCAGTATTCAACAAGTGTACAAATTTTAAATTAAATCTGATCGCTCAAAGTAGGGCAGAAACACACTTCATGCACGCACTGTATCTACTAAATTCGACATAACAATTCTTTAATGAGAAATACTGTAGATGCATCGACATTTCTGTTACGTGAATATCCAAATAATTTTTGCTGATCCTTAAAGCCTTAAACAGAAATAATCATGGATCACACATGAAGGCAAATTCCTTGAAATTATTGTTTTAATTCTAGCAATTTTTCAATATTTCAAAAAGTTTTATTTTCATTTCAATCATTATTTTGATGTTTCTTGAAATATATTTTGTTCACTTCATATACTTCTTGCTTTATTAAATAGAATTCGATAATAATATACATTGAATAATAAGGGACAACTGTACAAAATGGTCTAAGTTTTAAAATGACCTATAAAAATTTAAGGATTTACAGTATGGAATATAAAATCAAGGTTTCATAACTGTAGTTACTATATACTAATTATGCTTACAAAAAAACACTTATAAAGCGATCAAAAAATACAAATATGTAATTTATCGCGGTTTGCATGTGGGGTGGTGTAGTTACGGGGAAAAGAATTACTGCCAGATCTCACAAATGAGTACTGCTTCATCGTCCTCGCCTTCAATGACTGCATATGAATTATGTGCCCATTTTTGACATCTGGAACGATAGATTCATCCCTTCATTGAACTTGAATACAAATCTGCACTGTACAGATACTCAGCATCTCTAACACATTGCTTTTCGAATCAAATTTA
Source organism: Diorhabda sublineata (assembly GCF_026230105.1). Lineage (NCBI taxonomy): Eukaryota > Metazoa > Arthropoda > Insecta > Coleoptera > Chrysomelidae > Diorhabda > Diorhabda sublineata. The sequence continues at coordinate 11,237,488 of NC_079484.1, forward strand.
ACTTTTTGCGTTCGAAGAAGTCTTCTCTTTCGGTACTAATTTTTTTCCAATTAATCTCGCAGTTTCCAGGCTTGTAAAATCAAAACTCTCTTTGGACATTCCAGGTTGTGGGGTATTCGGCCTGTTGTTATTTAAAAGTTCCTCTGGTGTCTCTTACAATGTGCATGTTTTCTTGTTGATGTTCAGATTTCGTCTTCAAGAGTTATATAAGTATTTATACATTATTAGTAACTAAAAGCAAGTAATCCGAGTCGGGAACAACGTCAATATTCACAGGCCAAATCCCAGTTTTTAAATCCTATTTATGGCAGTTAGTATTATAGTATTATGCGTTTAAATAAGCATCACTGAATAAAGAAGTGATTTGCTGAATTATTACCTCACGGACACGGTTTGTTCGAAGCCATTCCCTAACCCAATCTTACTAATATATACTTCATGAACGATTCATCCAGTGCTTGTAAGCATGTATAGTATAAAACCTTAATCTCTAGTGTATTTCATCACATCACATCACACTTAATTCAACGTTTCCACCTGGAATCATACCATCATATAAATTAACATGTTGTTTTCGCTTTCCTGGAAATATTAACATAGAAAGCACATATGCACCAGTGGCAGGAAAAAAAATTTAGTAATGGTTCCATCACTACCATCTGATTGATTTGAGTTTAACAAATTGAAGAATTCTGTTACAGCCACATTGTTAAATCCTGTATCAAGTGTAGCTGATGTTGCCTCGAGTTTTTTATGGCCAAATCCCTATTTTTCTAGTTGAAAATTCCTTACTCATCCTCCTTCAGCGACTTCGTTCAGGGATCGTTGAAACCCATTTAAATTAGCTAGTTGAAAGGCAAGTTGCCTATTTTCCTTAATCTTTAGACCAAATAATCCTTCCTCCATTTCCTTCAGATATTTTACAACATTATACTTAGTATTTTAACGCAAACAAAATATTAGACTTTTACCGTATCCAAAATTATATCTATGTATGCATTAATCCATACATCCATACATAGAAGTTATCTCTTCGACACCACAAAATAAATAAATACTGACACAAATTGGTCTACACTCTATGCAGGTTTAAGGGCTTTTTCGAATTTCATAATTGATAATACCTATACATCAGTCTTTGAATTGTTTGACTACCTGCTTTAAGATTAGTTTCTTAAGAACTACAATAAAAGTAATTGTTTCAAAATAGGAGATTTATAAAATTGTTTTGTCTTAAAACTCATGCCAAAGTTCTACCTCCTTCAAAATTTGTTCAATTATGTACAATATGCTATTTTCTAAACATATGCAAAACTGCATATAACATGTAAAACCTGTAAAATATGCATTTTGCATGGTTTCCTTGCCTATCACAACCAAGGAGACTCCTTTTTCGTGCCTCTCGCATTTGCAAAGCTATTCTTTATTGAAATTTTTTTTCAAGCTGCATTTCAACGTATGTATAGTGAAATATCAGCTCCAAAGGTAAATGAATATCTGTGTTCTTTACAAACATCCTGAATAAATGAACGAATTTATTATTTACATGGAAAATATTCATAACGTAAATTATTATGCGATAGAGGTCATGAAATAAGTACACACTTATCTTTGATTTCACATTCTATCCCCACATACCAAACAATATTAATACTACAATACAATATTTCTCTCACAATACCATTCAAATAAAAATAAAATAGACGTATCAAATTAATTATTAGCAGAAATGTAAATAACTGAGACACAATATTCATCAAATGCAAAACACTTGTAAAAGTACAAGTATATAGAAAGCACATAGTTTTTGCCTCGAGATTATGATCATAGACCCAACTTTCATCTTCAGTGACGATTTTCTAATTCCACGCTGATTGGAACACGAACTTATTTTTCTTCATCATTCAAAAGTATGCTAAAAAATTTGCCATTTACTCGTGTCACTTACAAATCATTTGTTAAAACGTTTTTCTTGGACCAGTATAAAACATTAAGTTCTTCACTAAACTCTCGAATAGACTATTACTTGTTTGAACGATTGAGTTCGTCTACTTTATTGCACATTTTAAAATATTTGTAAGATCGGAAAACGGCCATTCTGCGTGCTCAACTTAGAAATCGTCCATACCATCTTTAAACAGTCTTTAAAGTTAATGAATTAATAACTTACACAAATTGTAAGATATCGTACTTTTTTGTACGCTTCGCAACTTCCCGCAACTGGGAACAAAAAGTTATGTTACTTCATTGTTTAAAATCTATGTTCATGACAAAGACGAATCTTAACGACAATCTGGAATGGGCTCAAACTTTTATCTTTTCGCAATATGTGAGGGTTTGAGATAGATTGATACAGTGTAGGAAGATGCTGTTATGTTTTTTATTACATCTCGTAACTAAGTTGTATCTCTTTTAGATAGTTTAGAGTATTTTCCATATGACCGTGTCCCACGACGAGTAAAAGTTATCTGTATATATAGCAAAATACTTAAAGTAAAATTCTTAACTAAAATATTTTCAAAGGCGACTTCTGGTGGAACCGGAAGTCGCCTGTAACTTTGTTATTTTAAATAGAAAACCATGTAAATTAATACATTTTTGAAATCTATGTGAAATTTTAGTATACTTTTGTATGAAAACTTTACAGTAAGGTTTAGGTATAAGGAAGTATACATGAATTTGCCTTATTTTTTACCCCTGAATGCCTCAAAATAGAAAAAACCGGGTGGTTCTATTAAAAAAAAATAAAGAAATTTGATATTTATGAAATTAAACTTTGAACACTTTTTAAACACACCCTAGAGGAAAATAAATGTAAAGCATATAAAATGTTTTAGAGAGAGGATCATAAAGAAATAAATTTAATTGTGTATGTAGAAAAATAATAAATCATTTGGCACAAAATTCCTTTTTTCCTTTTTGGTTTTCATGTCTAGGCATGTCTATTTCGTATCCTAGTAGCGTTCTACCAAAATTAACGAGTACTCGAAGAAAAGATATAATTGACCACACGGAAGAAGTATCCAGTTCGATTATACATTTCTTGTAAAAGAATTATTAATGGTGATAAACCAATACTACCTAATAGGCAAGCAGTATTGCATATATAAGATGACTCTAAAGAGAAACATTCTGTCATTACCAATTAAATTATATTGAACGTATTTGGGAAGGTATAAAAAGTTATGTTAAACAGAATCTCTAAACTTACAATTTATTATTCACAAACTATTGACGTTGGAATTTGACAATAATGAAAAATAAATGGGAACTTCTATCTTTAAATTAATAATAAGTTCTTACTTAATTAATCTTACTTACTTAATCTTGATTAATGTGTCACATTTTTTTCCACCTTTATAATTAATTATCATATTAATTTGACAAATAAATTTATTGTTCTAAAAAAACTCAAGTATTTATGAAACTCCAGTTTTAGTATAAGCACAAAAAACATATTTCCTTAGACCGTTTCACATGTCTCCTATATTCGGAGTCCGGAGTGTCAATAATTCAAGACCAACAATAGTCTGCAAGTATTGCAGTTTACCATTTTCCTTTACCTTTACACAAAAAAACTGTGACATCCGCTATCCAAGCTTCATATTCTTTTTAATTTAAAGTGGTAATGAATACCGGATCTTTGATTAATTTTTTGACGTCTGGTTCAACAAATATACTTTTCTTTATCTTAGGTGGCAATATTATCTTTTAGAGGTTAAACAAAGGTTAATTTTCCACATTTTTTTGCACAGGAACGTAAACAGTGATCATATTGCTCTAAGCAACAGTATTTTGTGTGGCCAGTTTATATTCATAAAACCAAAGTAACAGATTAGCCATTGTTGTTTGCTGTATCATATCATATCTAACACTAGTTTTATAATGTCGTTTGTTCATTTTAAATGAGCTCAGTAAGCTAAAGATAAATAGAAGTTTCCATTATGGAGCAGTATAGTCTTTAGACTTGACTTTCAGTAATCAATGAAGAGTCTCCATTCCTTTGACCTATGGTCATAACCCAGTGTTAATATTAAGCTCTAAATGTCATTATAATACACTAAGTCATTCTCTTTAGAAAACGAACCAACATATGAACTATGATGTTTACGGTAAACAGTAACTTTAATTCCCGTCTTAAGAAGATTCCACTCAGTCTTGAACCTTACACTTCAGCTTTCTATTTGAGCAAATCCAAATCTCTTATGAAATCATTAAGTTGCAATTGATAAATGAAATGCGATGCTTGACGACTGACAGGAGCTGTAAATTCTGTTTAAATTTCTTCGTTATCAGAACTGCTTCAACTTTCTTCAACACCATAAACTGGAGAAGGCAAAGGAACTTCTTCCGAATGAGGGTTTGTTTTCGATACAGAAGACACCTCCGCGTATTTTATAGTATGCTACAACCCTTTCATATTGGTCAAGTAAAAAGTCACTTATGTGATAATAATAAACAATAAAACAACTGTTAAATTTCTGTGACATGAGATACAGCAGATGTGTGGCACCCAATATTTATCCTAGTTGCGAATATCCAGGTTGAAATATTCACGATACCGAGATGAATTAACCTTTTTTGGCCTTTGAGTGTATATTCACTGCAAATATAACAGATTAAGTCGGGAGAATTGAACATTTGCATGACATTTTACACGATTCAGCTGTCGACTAGTTTCTAAAGGTGATTTCGAGGTGATTGAGCTACTTACAGAATTTAATAGAAAAGTGACAATTTGGAAAAATAGATATTGAAACGATTTTAGACGTGAAAGACAAAAACTGATACTTTTCTGTTAACTTTTAACCGTTACCAATAAAAGGCACAACATATTTGGTTCGAGTAACTTTGAATGTTAATTAATGTTATTATTGTTAATAAGGTATTTACTCAGTTTCAAAAAAGTTTCTATTCAATCCTTGTAGAGCATTTAATATTCAGTGGTGGTTCGTAACTTCAAGAAAAAAAGGTACCAAAAACCAGATAAGCTTCCGCTGGGACTGTGGGTCTCTTACCGAATAGGCACAATTGAAAAAACAACTCACATGGCACGGGCTTTCAATCAAAAAATTACAAAATAATAAATATCTTCACATTGTCTCAATGTTTAAATGTAGAAAGGATACATTTTCATACCAACGATAGTTGCTGAAATCCAATCGTCGATCCTTTTTAATAGAATAGATGACAATACCTGGTTCAGTGAAATTTTCAATATTGTTCTTAAATTGTTTTTCAGCAAACAGCACTCCCAAATCTTTCTTTTTTCTACGAATTAATCAAAAAAGTTCAATCAATTCTTTTGAAAATTGAGCGTTGGGTCTCTGATATCAACATAGATGATGTGACTGAAATTTGAGTTTCAATATCTCTTAAAAAAATGATAATAGTTTCGAAAAGTAAGGGTAGAAACAAAATGGTACTAGAAGCAGCCTTGAACTTATCTCTTGCATAAATATTTAAATTAACAAATCATCTAAAATATTTTTAATAATCAACAAACTTCTCAACGTTAACTGCACCTCCCGGTGTTTAGTAAAGGGGAGGAGATTATATTTATAATTATAATAATAATATCGCAAACTTCACATGCTTTTGGAAGTGATGTCGATGTCTCATTTGAAAATTCAGACTCCAATCCTTCCCTCATATCATCTCCTTCTACATAACCAAAAATCCTTCTGTTATTTGCGTAGAAACTTGGGTTCAACTTTGTGGTTCGATTTCGTTATTCTATATTTAATTTGACTTTGGCCTCCTTTACTTTATAATTCGTTTTATTTTCCTAATGGATACGCGGAAAAAGTTTTTCTTGATTCATGATTTTCATGATTCTTGATTTGATTCATAATGAATAAACAAAAAAATAACCGCACTACTCACAATTAAAGATTTGGCCCATAAACTTGCTGATTCGTGCCAACTCTGAGATAGCCCAAAAGAACTACTTGAAATTATGAGTGAGAAAAACCTAGTGATATTTTCACTGGTTAAAAATGTTCAAAAATATTGCCATTGCACGACAGCACTTAGTGATAAGCCTCCTATGTTAATACTAATAAAACAGAAATCATTTTATGTTTCAGTTCACACAGATTTTAAAAATACAGTATCGTCCTAACAAAGAAATGTTACACATTTAATGTATAAGGTCTTGAAACGAAAAGTATGTTTATATTAAGTTCATTATCATAATCTTCCATCTGAAATACTGAAACAGATGTTTCATAAATGATTTAATACATTTTTTATTAATTTACGTCAATCGAAAACATAAACACAAATGGAAATTATGATGATAATACTGAACTTCTTTATACAATTTGATTACACTCATTTGTTGTTATGTTGAGTTGAAAAATAAATTATACCTGTTTATAAAAGTATTATTAGATAATTAGTAAGCAAATTATTATGAAAGAGAAACTTTACATCCTATTTAATACTTTCACCATATATAAATATAAACCTACAATACGATGGTAGGGGAAAGGGTGGTAGGGCTGTTCTAAATTACTAGACATAGGGGACTCAGGAGCAATGAGATCGCCGACTTCCTGGTTAAGCTGAAGCCATATCACCGCTGACACGTCACGAACATGCTGTGGAAATCCTTTACTCGAAGTTTAAGGAATAAACCACATTGACTTGACAGCAGAAATATTGCAGTTAAATAGAGGGGAGACAAATACTGACAGCCCTAATCACAGATCACGCGTATATTACGTATACAGTATAGTTAGGGCCACCTTTCTGGACTGCAGAATAGAGGAAGCTACTACGAAGCATATCTTTTATTATACTCTTAACAACACAAAGAAGAAAATTCTTGGATTATGAATAGTCCAACTAGCGACGTTGCAGTGGATTCTCCAATCCTGGAGAGCCTCCAAGGTCTAATGCGAGAGCAATGTAGGAGACTGCATATGAAGTCTGCCTCAACATTCTTTCTAATAGTAAAAATCCTATACGGGTACTTTAAGGAAAATTGGCGAACCTCTGGATTGTCATGACATGGTTTAATTACTTGTTGAAAAGTATATATTTCCTATTCCTGACGATATGAGGTCAACCTAGGTATAAAAACATGTAAAAAAATCGATGCGTTGACAATCACGAGTGAAATTTAATGTTTATTTTGAAAGAAATTGTGCAAAAATAGATGGAAAAGTGTGTGCACTTTGAGTAAAGTATCTCTGGCTTTCTCACACACTCCCTAGATGCTTCCTAAGATAAAGATAAATATTGTTTTGGTGGTTTTATTATATTTGAATCTATTTTGAATTTATGAATTTTTACACTATTTTACATAATTGTATATATCAAATTTGGTATTTCAAATAAAATATTTTGAGAAAAAGTTCTCTTTGAACATCCATTACTAATCAGTTTTCTGAGTATTGAGCATTTCAAGCATCTGTTTAACACCCTTTCTGAATATTATTATTTTCCACCTTTCCATATGACAAAGCGGCATATAACTTTATTTTTAAAGAGCACCTAAACTACCAATATTTGATACTCTTAATCATTTCATTGATATTATTTTTAATATTCTTGAAAATCTATAGGCGACTTTCGACCTGTAAAAGGTAAAACATCTATGTCTTTTATGATTTATATCATTTAAACTTTACAATCCAATAGATTCTAAGGACGCTCTAGTAAATCCCAAATTAGCCTCCTGGTTTCACCTATTATTGACGTACCATTGACCTAACCATGTTGTTTATCATTATTTTACGCAGTTGATCTGATAACTGACCATGTAAACTGACTTGATCAGGAAATTATTTTTCACATTTGTATGTAAAAACAAGTGCCTGGAAATAACACAAACTGCTTATCTACTAATAGGCCAACAAATAAAGCAATTTTTCTCCCAAAATTTCAACTTAAATTGCTTTGTGGTCGTCACAGTGTGCTGAATCATCACCAATAATCTTATCACTCTCATAGGGGGGGGCTGCTCCCCTAAAATGGAAAAAACGTATTCTCTAAAAAACGCAATTTATCAGTTGAGGGCTATAAATATGAACGAAAATGAACGTGAAAAATAAAACGAATTTCCTTGCAACGATGTTAACCTCTTATAGTAGTATAGTAGTGTAATGAAAGCTAAAGCCGCAATTTTGATGTTACTCACTTTGCGTATAAGAGATAATAATAGGTCAATAGAAAGCTGAAATATTTATCTTCAAAATGACGTCAGATTCGTCAAAATCAAAATATGGATTTTTATTCCCCGCGCTGGTTGAAACAATGCAGCTTGCCGCGCGCCATGCAGATCGCAAAAACCCTTACCTTCAACAATTTTTTTCAGGAATACAATGCAATTTGGCGAAATTGTTGTAAAGACCTTTTTTCGTAAAATTTTGTGCCCTTTCTGAATCTACAGTTTTTTTTTGATAAAATAATGATTTTCTGAGATATTCTGATTACCTCAAAAAACAAGTTTGACGCGTATTTTGCATCCTCCATTAGGGGGGTGATAAGATTTTTCATAAGTGATGTGCAATTTACGACCTACAATTAAAAAAAAATATCGCAAGAGCAATTGAAACTGAAGTTCCTAGCCCTTTTTACTAGCAAATAATAATTTTTCATTACGTTTATTGACAGTTTGAATTCTAAAAAAGTGCAAAGTTCAATTATTCCTTTTGTGAACTAATATGTGTGTATGTAGATGTTGTAGTATCATATACAACGCGACCCAAAGGATCTATTGTGTCCCCCTTTCTTGCTACAGTACTAGTGAACCAAATCTTTACAGCTGATCTGTAAGTTCCACTCCTCTTACCAAGTTCAGAATGTGGGATTGCTGTAACTGCCAGAGACCTTCGTCTTCTATTTCATGAGTTTCCAGGTATAGTGGGGAATCTGGAGATACGTAGTTCACACTTCGAGAAAATGTGGATAGAGGTTTCGTCCTCTGCGCAACAGAATCTACACGCTGCATTATTTGCCAAGTCTAGCGTTTTCAGGTCCCTGATAGGACTACTGTTAGTATTCGTAAATTGTTCTTACTTAGGCAGATATATTCAGCACATCTTCTATGGTTATAGTTTCCCTTTGCCTGTCTCAACCCCAATAGATTGTACCAGTAATTGGTTTTACCCCTATCTACCTTATTTTCCAATACTTGTTCTATTGTTCTGTAGCTGATACCACACAAGGGTTCAGGTTCCATGAAGGGCTTGTCTGCCCCCATTGCAGGGTGAGATTATTTTTTTTTGCCTAGCTCGTTCAATTTATTCAGGCATTTCCAAACGATTTTATTGAACAGGATGCTGTTTTCTTGTTTGCAATAGTTCTTAGCTAGATTGAACTGGACACATGTTTCAATTGCATGAATTTTTGCTTGAAAAATGCTTGGTGTATTTTTCATGCCTTCAGAGTGTTTTGTTCTTGGACTGTACGCTCCTATTCCAGTTCTGTCTGCTGCTTCAGAGCTGTCTATGTACCATTTAATGGTATTTCTCGTATGATGTTTTGATCCTCCTCACTACAGCTAAGTATTGAGGTAAATTTTTACTTAAAGTTAAACTTACGGTCTCTGAATTTTGTATACAATAGATCAATGGGTCAAAGTGTTCACGATCTTTACGCCCTAGCTGATCTCATCTAATCTACTCCATCACACCAACAAAACTTTCGAAATTTTTTGTAAGAAAAACGATATTGCTGTTGCTCTGACTTCAGGAGATAATTATATGGATATTGTGGATAATTTTTTAATAAAATTCAATAGTTAGAGTGAACGTGTCCTTTGTTTTGTTTTCATTAACAAAACTGAGTGACAGATACTTTTGCAGCTCACGTTTTTTGTGAGCAGGAAAACCGTCTCGTTTCAATCGAATCGCCTTAAAATTGACAGGAACGGATAGAAATGTATTATGAAGAATTTGCTTTTATACTTTCGAATATTCATATTTAATTTTTTGAGCCGAATAGGAATCTTACAGTAGATGAATTCAGTTTATGATATATAGAATCGTGAGGAAAATTTCATTCAAAAATTCTATGTTTTATACTCTCCTCGGGAAATATTACTTTAGTTATTTCTACGTTGGAACAATATCAAAATTTTGTTTCACAATATTCCAAACCAATTATTCCTTCGATTCATGTTAATTTCGGTTGTAATAAGTAGGGTACTCAAAGAGCAAACGGTTTATTTCCAAAATACAATTCAATAATGATATTTATCCGTACTTCAACTAATGCAATGTTCTCTTGAGTGCATATTGAGGTATAAGAAAATTATTGAAAATTCATTCCAGTTCATGGTATGAATACTGACATTCCAAGTTGATATTGACATGTAACGGGCACTTTCCATCAATAAATTTATATTAAAAAAAGGCAAGAAGAACGTTCATAAAAACGAACAGGTTGGTCAAGTAGATATTATGTATGTTATACATTACACTGTTGATAAATATCTCTGGTGTATTACAAAATGTTCTAAACAAAGCATCAATAATTTCGAATTACCCATTGAATTACCGTTCAAAATGTTCGACAGGTGATCAATAATCTATACAAGGTGATACGACTTATAGTTTATTAATGGATATACATTATATCAAAACATTTATGTTTCAACAATTTATGAAAAATATACGGGCAGGCTATTCTTACAAAAAAATTAATAGAAACAAATCAAATATCATCATCCAAATATTTACTGATACGGACTTACGCATTTGCTAATTTTTACGAACTGTTATTAGAATTACATTTCGCAGTTCATTTCAATTATCAGGTTTTGTTTTAACTTTTTAGATATCTTCAGGATAAATAGTTTAAAGACGATAAATCGGGAGATCTTGCTGGCCACTCTTGCGCTAGTTTATCCAATACATCTGTTTTGGAAAACTAAAATATTTCGAACTGCAACACTAAAGTGTGATATCATTATGTTGAAATAAATTATCACTAAAAATTTTCTTCATTTTTTATTGTAGGAACTATTTGTTCTCTCATCTAATCTACATTAATCCGTCCTACTTCCTAAAATAACATTTCAAATTCTTAACAAAAAGAAACAGAAAATATTAAATCCCTTTCTTCTTCTCAGAGAATTGGGGTTTTAATTTTTATTGTACTTTTCGGAGTGTTTCCGGTCCCTTGCGATTTCATTCATTATTGTATTCGTATTGTTTGTTTATTTCTCCCTCATTCCCGTGCTAATTTTTCTAGTCAAGTTTTGTGGATATTTCTTTTCGCTTCAGTCACTTTTATTATCAAGCTCTGCCGTGTTCATCTCTTCATGTGCACTTATCAGTTTAATCATCTTTAAATTTTTTGAGCTTTTCTATAATTACCTCATTTCAGATGAAAAATGTTTAAGTCAAATGTTCAAAACGCTAATTCACCGTATGATAATCGTTATTGTTTATAATTGCTGCTGTATGTGTGGGCATAATTTTTTTATATTTATCAATGATCTCTTGTAATAATTGTAATATCTTGTGGTTTGATAAATATTATAGTGTTTTCTCTATCAGTGCCATATTATAGAGTACGTCCTCAATTACTACTTTTTCCCATGTGAGCATATCAAAAATATTATTATTATTATGATTACCATATGATTTTTAACCAGACTATTTTTAATTAGTTGTGTACCAAGTAGGCGGGCGACCCATAAAATTGATATTTTTGTTTTTCGGTTTGTTTAAAGCGAGGTTTGTGAGTTCATTATCATCGTACAAAATAATTTGTTTCTTTTTATTCACTAGTTCATTTCAGTTCATCAATTAAACTAACTATTTGATTTCCGAAAGGCAGAATTATCATATGGCCGGGTTCCTTTAAGAATATTTCCACCGCTCGTTTCCTAATGCTTTGAAAAATGGAAAGTTTTTCACTTGAAACAACCCAAATTGCCAGTTAATTTTTCATGTGCATAAATCTATGACTCGTCAACTGTGATGGATCACATGTGAAAGTCAATAGAAAAATTTTATGTTGAAGTCGGAATCAAATTTATTCCTATGAACAACACAAATATATATGTTGAACCCTTTTAAGTACGTGTATTAAAATCCAAAGTCATTGTCAGAGTGGAATCTTCTAGTCTAAAACTTTGGCCTCAGTGGAAAAAAAACTGTTCACAATTTATTATGTTGTTTCAACAATATTACACAAATTTTTCAATATTTCAAATAACTGTGTTTCTAAATTCGAAACCTTCATTTTAAATTGAATGAAACAACTAGTTGTATCACTGGGTACAACTTGAAGAGTTGCTTTGTCTTTTAAATAGATACAATATACTGATAAAAGTAATATAATTGTAATGAATTTGAAAGTTAATTTGAAAACTAGACTAGAAATAATTGATATGTAGCGTATCAGTTCCACTCAGTTTGTCTATGAGTAAGCTTATTAAGAAGTATTTATTTATGTTTGCTTATCTTGAAAGGATCAATAAGAATGATGAATTAATGGCTTATGATACTTAATCAACTGGAAAAATATGAAAAAATTAATTATCCTTTCCATAGCAAACAAATTGATAAGAGTGATTAAGGTTTGAAACAGTTTATGATCATCACATAACTAGAAAATGTCGGGGAATTTTAACAGTGAAATAGGATAAAGAGGCCAATTATGGGAAGAACATAATGTGCATATAAATAGTTATTTAAATACTTAGGACAAAAAACTGTCTATCATAGGTTTGTTCTACGAGACTGTTTATAATTACTTGATCATGCGCTATATGTTTATACTATATAAAAAGTTTTACGTTTCAGTAATACATTGAACTTGTTCAATAGTAATTCGAGACTAGCAAAAATGTTTTGAAGAAATTTTGGTTTGTATATGTGAATAACGTATGTCCCAATAGTTTCGGCGCAAAATATCTAATCATATATTTTTGTAATAAGTATCTTTAAACTTTTTTATTTGTGATAATTGAATAGTAAGTAACTAACGAAGATAACAACTTGTATTAAATGGAAGGGCCCGCACTCCTCAACTAGGCGTAATTTTTTGCGTTTTTTTCGATAAATTCTAGGCCGTAATTTTACCTCCTTTTCGGCTTGCGACCCTCCAGCATACACTTTACGACGACTAAGTTGGAATTGGTGATATTCACCAACACTCCCAATTACACTATCTGATGCGCGTAAGTCTCTGAAGATGATAACTTGGTTATCGAAACGCGCGTCAGACAGTGTAATTGTGGGTGTTGGTGTAAACAGTGTATTCAGTATACACTTTGCGAGATAAAAGTGCCAAAAAATTCTTCATTGAACGGGCCTGAGTTAAATACTGTTTTGATATAAAAGGTATATTATTTTATTTTATATTTATTATAAAATCAACTAATTTAGTGAGGCAGTTGTTTATATACCTTTCAGAATCTATAGCTTCCCACTTTACATGACCCACCGTTTCCTTTGATTTCCGGAGTGGTAAGTGGGAAGTATTTTTCATCTTCTATAACAATTAATCTCTTATTCGCAAAATGTATCCACCTCAGTTGACGTCAGCATCTTGGATTCCGAGCTAAATGGTTAGGTTAGGTTAGGTCCAATTAAATTCTATTTGTCTCATTTCCAACTTATAAGACATTTTAATAATGAATAAAAAAGTATCTAGCTAATGTCGAGAAAATGAAAGAAAATTTGTTGACATAGCCAATTTAATAATATTCTATCACAACTATTTTTAAGCTCATAGCATATGTTACATTTTTTTCGATTACAGTGGTTATCAGTTTGTGATATAATATTGAGATGGGGATCAAGCATTCAATTTGTAGTGGAGATTGAAGTAAAAAGAATTCTGGAAACGAATTGTTAATAAAAGTTGGCCTAAAAATGTAAGTTACATACAGGACACAACCCAACAATACGGAAATCAAGACTTAAAAGAACATTTTCGGTTAATATATGCTTTGTTCGCAGTAGATATCCTAAACATGTTCTGTCACCAGATTCATGCGCAGTTTGAAATTGTCCGTTTGGGGTGCTAATAAAACATGTCCAGGATTTAAAATCCTATGTTTGTGGAGCAGAGATTTCTAATTCTATCTCTAAGGATTTTTAATCTGGCGCATGTGCATTCATATCTTTTGTGATACCTATTTACCACGAAATAACATCCAACCTATGTGGTTTTCTATGTAATTGTATCTAAAAAACGTGGTAGTTCACTTTATACTTACAAATATCTAGAATAAACCTTTCGTTAGTTAATTATATATGTTTTATTTTCCTAGTTATATTTGATTTCAAATTAAAATTTTAGATGTTCATAAATCGTTCGTGGAAGAATGTATTTTGAGAACACATTCTGAACAAAGAATATGCGTTTGATATGTCCAGATCATTCAGAATGTGTCCAAATTATCTACCGCGAACGAAGCTATAATCATTACGAATGACATATTTTTAATTATCAGTTCCGAAGAAATGATAGTCTCAATGCCGATACATACCTGACAATTATTATTGATGATATTTAAAAAAATTTGCAGCTGAGTTTCCAGAAATTCAGTTTTATAAACTATACATTCATAGGAATCAAAAGTGTTGTACAAAGAAATAAATTTTGCGATTGAAATATAAGAAAAATGAATTTTATGACATGTAGCTTCCTAAATTGTATTTTTCCCTTAAAGTATAATAATATCTACATTACTTTTGGTAATATAAATCGTAGAAATATTCTGTAATTTTACTTGTACAATGATTAATTTTTTTCGTTCCCTATAGTGGAAATACACAGTTTTAAAGGACATAAGTGACAATTACCAAAAACATAACGATTGTTCTTGAAGTAAGTCTAATTACCACCCAGCCTTGGGTGGTAATAATTTATGTCACTTAATATGTGTATTTTATTTACTTGAAAAAAACCTTATATTCATCAAGTTTGAACTACAGACATAGGGTAACGTTCCAATTTAGAATCATCGTCTCAGTTAATTAAATGTTAATATAAAATTTGTAACATGGCCATTTCCTCAAAGATTTTCACATCATAAACCATGCTTTTTGCAGCTGCATCATAACTTTTTTTATCTGTTAAAAATGAAAGATGGTGAAACTAAGAAATTTCCAAAATTGTTTTTGCGCGTACTAAAAAAATGATTTTTTTCGTTTTTAAGGCAAAATATTTTTCTGGCCAAAACATCCTAGAATCATACTACGTAATGTCTTTATATCAAGGCAACATTCATTTTCTACTATGATTTTGTCAAAAACATCTGCATATTGCTTGGTCTTTAAATTAATGGGGATCCCTCTAATGTGTTCTCTTACCATATTCATTTGAATATTTTTAAAAGAGAAATACTATTATAATTTGATTTATTCTTTATTAGTTTATAGCGTATTTACAATGTAAAATACATTACAACAGCCAACAGCTTTTTTGACTTGAAGAACTTTTTAATAATTACAATTTTAAACAAATGTCTTAGGTGGGCTGAAAAGTTCGTAGGCGGACATGTAGATTGCAATAACTAGAATTAAATTCATTTTATTCCAGTTAGGCCTAACCTTTAAAAGACACATGTATAAATTTGAATGCTGTTGTACTATTAGTTCGTGAGTTATAGCATTTTGTATGAAGCGACTTTTTTTAGTTTTAAAAAATGGATAAAAAGAAATTTCGTGTTAAAGAAAGCATAAATTCTATTAAAGTCAAGGCTTGGCTTGATAGACATTAATACAACTTTGCCATAGGGAAATCAATTTAAACGAGGCGAAATAAACACTGATGACAATGCACACATTGGAAGCACCAAAGAGGCTGCAACCGACGAAACCATCAACAAAATCCCCAAAATAATTTCAGATAATCATAAAGTGAAGTTAATTGAGTTAGCTGTGACCCTAAAAATCTTTGAGGAATGTGATTGAAATGTCCTGAATGAATTTTTCGAAATGCGAGAGCTCTGCTCAAAGTGGTTGCTGTGCGAACTTACAACCGACCAAAAATCATTACGAATTGATGATTCTGAGCATTGTTTGGATTCTTTTGATCATAATTAATCCGAAATTTTGCGTCAATATGTCATAATATGAACTGCACGTGATGAATCGATAAGAAATAGTGGAAGCAAAAATCGTCTGGTAAGGTTATGGCATTAATATATTTGGACGCACATCGTATAATATTCATAGACTATATTAAAAAGGGAAAAAACATGAAAATCGACTATTTGGCGTAATTGGAGCGTTTGAACGACGAAATCGCGGAACAACAGCCCAAATACTGAAAAAATTCAATCGGGGTGCTTCAACTGACGTCTATAATATAGTGATAGGAGACGAATCAAGGATCTAAGCATATGAACCCCAAATTAAACAACAATCTACTCTCAAGACGAGCCAAATCCAACAAAAGTTGTTCGCGCACGAAGCGCTTGAAATGAAATGGTTACCTGTTCCATTTTCTCCAGGAAAACCAATCGCAAAAGACATAATATTTCCACTACGACAATACGAGCTCTCATTCAAAACATCGAATTGATGGATCATCCGCCTTCATTCCTTGTTTAGCAGCCAATGATTTCTTTTTATTTCCGCAGATCAAAAAAAAGTTCTTCTACACCTGAAAAAGTGTTTAAATCACTTGTGGAGGTACCTCAATCGGAATGTAAAAAATTGGTACAAACGCTCGCAAAATTAAAAATATTCTGAAAAACAATAAAGTCATATCTATTAGAAATTTGAATTGTATTTAATTTTTGGAATATTATTCATTATTTTTCAGGTATTATTCTTCCTCTTTATTTCCCAATTTGCGAAGTTGAATTTTTCTAACCAATCTATCATATATATCCTATTAGAAAAAATTGAGCAGCTAAATCGGAGGACCACGTTGGCTTAGTAATCAAATTGAAAATTTCCAAAAGACAAATTAAAAATGTTGACACATTCATACAAAGAACCAATTTATTTTTATTTTTATTCCATACAACAACAGGAAGTATACTATATCTATAAACAGCTTAAAGTACCTTATAGGCACAAGGCTTGGAGTCACGCCAGTTCTCTATTCCTATTCTTTCTAAATCTGTTCCTCATGCATCTATCTATTTTTCCATGGACGCTCTCGTTTCCTTTTCGCTCCTTCTCTCCTTAACAAAGATCTTTTCATCAAACTAGGTATCTCCCATTTATGTTTATTTTGTTCCATTCTTTCTGTTCATGCTAAAACACTCACTGCTATATAGCACCGTTGGTTGTATATAACTGATTTGTAAATAGGTAACTTGGCGGCTCTTGAACTATATTTTGATCTTAAATAGTTCTAGTTTTAGTTCTCCAAACGTATTGTTTCCTCTTGCTAGTCTTTTGTTGATTTCCCTTTTTTCATCTTCTTAGTTAGTATCAATGTCTCTCAGGTATTGGAACACTTTTATTAAATATATACCTGTTGTTTGGCTTTGTCATTTATGCGTAGTCCATATTATTTTGCTTTCTTTTCAGAGAGTAGGAATATTTTTTCTAGATCCTTTCCCTTCTGCTTATAAGTACCACATCATCTGCGAAGGCAAATGTTTGTGTTTTGGTATTGTAAACCATCCCTCGAGCTCGGATGCCATTATCTCTTATGATCTGCTTGATTCAAACCTTTGTTTCATAATTTTATGAAAGACTTCTTTATACCGTTACTAAATTTTTTGGTCATGTTCAGTGTCATTTTTAGCAAATGAAGTATTTTCTTAGGTATATTATACTTTTTTTAAATTATTTGGCGCTCGATTTGGACTCAAATTATATGTACTGCAATTCCACATAGTATACAAGTTATTTTACGATGAGTTACTTTTATCCAAAATTATCAGTAAGTTGTCCTAGAAACTCGGTTCTGTTAGAATATTTCCAGATTTACAACGGGAATGCTTCTTAGAATTAATTTCAATATAACTTTATTCTAGATCCCATAATGTGAAAATTTTTAAAGAGGTATATCCAGTTGCTTCTAGTCAAATGTGATCCAATAAAAGCTAGTAGCATGAGCGCCACTGTCTTACATAGAGTCAGTATATCCGTAGCTAATTGACAATTTGTATATATGATCCTCAATTTCCCTTAACGATTTTACTTGTAGCTGCAGTTTATTGTAATCATAAATTCAACCTCAGCTATTTGCACTCGCTTCTGTAATTTTCAAAAATACCAAACGAAAGGTAAATGGATCTAAAGTAATAATTTTCAAGAGATCTCGTGTAACGATAATATCCATTTAGATATTACCTCGACATATTCGAAGGCTAGTTATTCACACATACGAGAGAAACAGAAAATAAATAACTACAATGTGGAATATCTTGATTTAAGATTGTTGAATATTGTACATCACCATGTAATACCAAGTTGAAAGTATCATTTGAATTATGGCAAGATTTATTACAAACAACAAGAACACAATGAGGTTATAGACGTTGAAGTATATTTACTGAAAGTGTATTTGACTTAACTCGGATTGAACTTGTTTGAAGTTTAATAATTTTGGGAAAAAGAAACAAAAAAAAGATATTTTCTATTATTGTACCTATTATGAAACTACATTTATTATAATCATTGGAAAAATGCTGCAAGGAAACCTTGTTTATCAGGCATTTTTAATGTTAAGTCTCGTTCAATGATTAATGTATTTTTTTATAAAAAATATGTTCAACGTTCGACCTAATTTTGATCTATATTAAAATTTTAATAATGAAGAAGTAATCTCAGTTCATATCCAGTTACTCTACTTCAGTATTCCGACTAACTGACCATGCATCAAAATAAAGGATTTTCACCTCTGAAATAATTTCGAAAATCAATATTCCGAAAATGTATTCCGCCGTTCTTCAAAGCTTCAAAGGAGAAAACAACTACTTTCCTGGCTAATGATTCGACGAATACTGAATTACAACTCCTCTGAAGAGAGTCGATCGATCGATGATTCGATATTATGTCGATGAGGTTGTGAAAAAGGGCACAGATGTCCCGAATCCGAATGATTATATTTTATTTTTTCACCAAACATGAAGTGAAAATTCTATAGATTACTAAAACTAATTAATAAAATAAACTTTTCTAATTGATATTCAACACACTCCCTCAAAACAATTTTAGTCTTCCAACGTTTCCATTAATCCTAAACTAATTCTATGTTTTGTAAACAAGACATATTTTAAATATTTAGTTAATAAATCTGTTATTTGTTCATTGGTATTAATACTAAATCTTTCATAAAGTTCAATTCTATATTTACATTTTTCAATCTTATATGTTTCTATTTATTACTAAATTTATGGAATACTGATGATTGTCTTTATAAATAATGAAAATTGTATTTGCGAAACCAAAATTCTTCAATAAATTGTATAGCCAAATACCTTCTCTCACTATTTCAGCCAGAGCTATATGTATATTTAGCTTCTGTCTAAATAAAAATCGTGTGGTAGATTTCCTGTCAGTCTTATCTCGTGCTCAATCTGAGTCAGTAAATCCCAATATTTTAGTGTCACTTGGTTTATTGAAAAATAAATAAGAATTAATTGTAGAATTAATACAGTGTGTTCCTGGACTTGATGCAGAACATTCGGAAGTGAGTAGATGACGAGAAAATAATGCTGTGACATAAAAAAAATTTCTTATTCGACCCTACGTTTTTGAGTTATAGATCTTTAAAATTGCTTAATCAGAACTTATATTTTATTATATTTTCTAAATTACAAATCAGAACATTATAAATTTGTAATCGATGATTATGAATGTCCATTTAGTGTGTTTGACGGAATAAATAATTGTTAACCATTGGCACTACTATCTTAGTGCCAATGGTTAACAATCCGTAACTTTTACAGGGACAACCTGTACAATCTAAAGATAGCAATCGTTTTTTAACAAAAAGATACTCTTTGCTTAACCCGATAAAATTTATGGTTTAGGAGATATGTAAATTTTTAAATCGTTCTACATACTAAGGAAACCGTTCGCCCTAAAGAGACATTCTTAAGAAAATTATCATAAATTGTAATTATTTAATGAAAATACTTACAGAAGGTATTAAAACACAATCAAACATTTCTAATTTATCTGCATAGTGTCTAAAATCGTGTTACTTATAAAAAGAAAGAATAGAAATGTAGAAAAATTTGGTTATCCTACAGCTTATCAAACGAAAACAAAAAATGTTTGAAGTGGGCACCTTGCACTTCTACACATCTCCGGAGTCAACGGAGTATATTTCTTTGAACTTGGAAAAGGATTCCCAAATTCTAACTTATAGCGTCACAATGGAAGTTTATTTTATCGATCATTCCGTTCTTTGTGTTTACCGGTGTTACATATACCAAGCTTTCAAGATATTTCCGAAATAAATGAATCCATTGTATTCAATTCAGGGGAAAGTGGTGGCCATACAATTGTGCCTCACCGACTAATCCACCTATTAGAAAAATTTTTTTATATTTTTATTATTAATATTATTTTTTATATTTTAATTATTAATTTCTTACAAGTTTTTCTATGCCAGTAATATCATCTTTGATTTGTTTACATTGTTTCTTTTGAACTAATTTCTAGGAAGGTCTATTCATTTATCTTTCTCTTTCATTATTTTCTAGAGTTTCTGAGAACTTTGTTTGGATATATAAACGAGTTGTTTAGCTTAGCTTAGTTTAGTTTATAATAAATAGTTATAGTGAATATAACGAACTAGAAAGTAACCGAAGAATTTAAATAAATCATATAAGTTAGTTAAGGCAAGTGTAAGTGTTTAAATAAATTAAGTACGTGGAAGATAGTGTATGTAACTTCACCCCATTAGTATAAATTACTGTATACTGTTATATTCACTATAATTTTGATTTTCCTATTGATTTCTTTTTTTATTATACAGTTAAAATGCGCTGTAGATTCTTTTCGCTTAGTTTGTTCCTTCCGCTATTGTCGCGCCTAAATATTTGATCATTTCCAATTGTTCCATTTTCCTTCTAGCATCGTTATGTTTATCTGTTTATAATCTCCTATATTTACTACTTTTGACTACACGATATTAATAATCAGATTAATCTTTTTAATTCTGTTTACCATATCTTGCTAATATTTTATCATGTTATTTATTATGTACAAAGAGCACATTCCGACAATTGTACTGGGTTTAACCTATAAAATTCCATTCTTACTTCTTTGGATTCTCTTTTTGTTGCTTCAATTATGTCATCCATAACTATTATGAAAAACAGTCTTAGTCCATTTTTATTATAAAGTTTTGGGATTCTAAGTTGCTTTTTCTTAAGTAACTCTTGTTGTTGGCAAATTTTATATTCATATAAAAGTTACGTGAGAACCAGAATATATTTTTAGATGATCCTATATGTTGGGTAGCTAAATGGTTAGCGCAACCTTAACAACTACAGAAACATCAGCGCACTGAAACGCATGAATACACAATTTTTAATAATAAAAAAAGTGAATGGCAAGTTTTATAGAACTAGAAATGTTTCGCTAACTACCACTGAATATATCCGCTGTATTTGTTATAAAAATAAAATTTTTTTGCATCACTGCTGTAGTACATTCCCGCTCTACATAACGGAATATCGAATATCGTAACGGATGACAAACATTGATACTCAGCACAAACCATGAAACCATCCTTAAGTATTTAATGTCGATAGTCACGACTATGAATGTCATACAATTATTTCACTTCAATTATAAATCTTGATTAACGGATCTTGTAATGCCGATCGGCTAGATTTCAGGTACGGTAACTATTCCATTTGCATATGAATGTTATTCAACTTAATTGCCATTAAAACTTGGCGATTGAACCTGTAAGCTGAAATCGATCCAATCTATCACTTAACTATTTTACATATGATAGTTATTATACTCGTACTATTTATATTGAATAATATAAAAGAATACGTTATCAAAGAATTCGAATCAAAACAATATAATAATCTTGTTCGATATTGGAAAGAACAACTTTTCATTTCAAGTTCAAAATCAATTAAAAATTTATAATGCAACACTCCATTTTGAAATGCCACGACGTTAGATGAGCTAGATCTGGCAACACTGTATTTTAGTCTTCATTCAAGTCACTGCTTTCGTGGAGTAACCATGGTTTGCTATCGAAATATGAATATGTCAGAACATGTGCATACTATGATCTACTATGATTTTATTTCATTTTAACGTGGATTTGGTGATCAAATTTCTCCTTAATGAACTGTGTATCGCTAGTATATCGAAATTAAAGAGGACGGATGTCCCTTTGTGATGGTAGGCCCTATCCTGTTGGAAATTTTGATAAATTGAGACGTATACTATAAGAAGATAATGATGCACCTATCAAGCAACTGATACATTGAAAAAAATTGTCAGTCGTTGGCTGCCACATGTACTCAACAATTTTCAAAAGACGGAGAGATTAAGATCGGACAAAAACGTTAAAAATGTTAAAGAATGGTGGACATTATAATCTTTTTTCATTAGTAACAAGTGATGAAACATAACGGTGGTCTGAAAAATTCCTATGCTGGCATATAAAAAATATTTTTAGATAGAATTTGATTTTGTTATTCAAAATAGCTGCCTTTGATTTTAGTTGTAATAAAATTCTTCGATACCATTTATAAATATAGTACGATTTGTCATTAGCTCCAAATTAGGCTTGAGTTTTGGCAATAACCCCACAGCAGAGTATACGGTGGATGTGAAAGCAATTAGTAGCCCAACTCCAACGATTACACCATCGTTTTCATTGAATTGAATGGCCGCCGTTAATGGTTTTTTCTGTTTCAAGATTGACTATGCATATTATACCTTGCGCATCCCAAAATATTGATGTCATAACCTTGCCAGCCCACTTTTGCGTTTTACTACGCTCTAGAGTCGGTTCATCAAGTACAGTCCACTCTGCTGACTGTCGATTGGACATGAAGTTTTTATAATATTAAACATTGTTATTAAAAAAACTGAAGTGTTCAAACAATGATTTATCATATTTTCCTATGGTTTACACTATAACAGTTATAAATGCATGAGTAAATTTTTTATCCAGTTATTATTAGACTTATTATTTTACATTAAACGTCTAGTTTGAATATTCGAAAACAGATAAAAGACCATAACAGCCAACATACTTTCAGTGAAGGATTCAAATAGTTGAAACATCTTTGAATCAGAATCAAATACTTTCGTACTTGAAAATGAATCTATCAATGATAGAAACATTGAAAACTCAAACAATTTGAGCAAACATCTATTATATAAATTTCAATAGAAACAACTTGAACTTGCTTCTTTTTCCTTTGTCAAAATTAACATATTTTATTAAAAGCCAATTATCAAGAATCCTAATGTACAAAATTCATAAAACATACGAATGCAAAAACACGTCATATGAGAAAAAACTGAAAGAATTTCTAATAACAAAATAAACTTGATTTTGAATTTATATAATTACCTAGTAAGAACGTCTGCTTATTATTATGGCTTCTTCAACCGAAACGGACAGGATAGAAATTATAATTATGGTAGATTATGCCAATAGACTTCGAAATCATTAATAAGCATGTTCTTTATTCAACAAAACACATTTGGAAAGACCGTAAGACCGTCAATTGCTAGAAATACTTGTACAGTTAGTCAGTCAAAATTAATATATTTTATTAAAGGACAATTATCAAGAATCCTAATGTACAAAATCCATAAATCATACAAATGCAAAAACATGTCACATGAGAAAAAACTGAAAGAATTTATAATAACAAGATAAACTTGATTTTGAATTTATATAGTCACCTTGTAAAAACGTATGCTTCCATAATTTTTGTCAAATGATTTCATAAAACAAATATTTATCAGTGTCAGTCCTGCAATGAGCCTCATACAAATTTTATTATTATGGCTTCTTCAACCGAAACAGAAAGGATAAAAATTCTTATTACGGTAGATTATGCCATTAGACTACGAAATCATTAATGTTCGAAGGTTGCTGGATAATTAGTTTGTAGTAAGGTGAATTGGAAAACGTGGATCATTGGAATGGCCACCTAGGTTATATGATCTTACTCCCTGATCTACATCAACCATATAGAAAATTTAGAAGACTTAATGGAATGAATTAGACATGAAATGACTCGTAGATGATCGGTCTTTCATCGTCTTGGCCTATGTCAGATATTAAACAGAACACAGTTTGAATAAATTGCAGAAAGACAAGCTTTGTAATGATGACGTCATCATTTTGATAAATTTGATGTTTTTTTAACAGATGTCGATGCTAATAACATAAACAAATTGACTTGTTTTTCTATTCTCTTCAAAAATGAACATTGTGAGGAAATAATGAATAAATAAATGTGTAGAGACTGTAAATCGTTAATCAATTTCTGACAATATATGATAACAAGATGCGTACGTACAGAAAAATTTAGGATAATTAAAAATATCTAGAACCAAATAAATATTAAATCAAATGTAAATAATATGAGAATGGAATTAACCAAAAACTGAAAAGAGTAGAATTTAGTATTGAATAAATATATATATATATATATATATATATATATATATATATATATAATGTTCTTGATTTTAGGCCCCTTCTGTTTTAAAATTTTTTTTCTTTTTTTTTGAAAATTTTTGAAAGAAAGAAAGAAAAACTGATTTTAAAACAGAAGAGACCTAACCTAACCTAACAGAACATTTAGATGCATCAAAAGGTCTAAGACATAAGAAATTAAAGAACTTTATATATATATATATATATATATATATATATATATTTATATATAAGAGTAGTTTATTATTGGGAACGTGGCAAGGAAACACCAGTATTGAATCAATATTTCTATCAAAGTCAATTTGAATATTGAATTTTGAATTCCATGAGATTAAAGATTTTTACAAGCTTTAATAATATTTATATTATTTAGTTAGTCCATTTTTGTGTTTCCTTGCTACGTTCCCAAAAAAAAACTCAATTAATTTTTCTTATTAGAACAAAGCTCTAAGTTGATTTTATCCCTATTTTGATATTCATGATGAAGGTGATCTATAAATCAATATAAATAAGCAAATTGTCAGTGTCAATATTATATTTTGATAAAGACTTAAAGAAAAGTCGAAACGTCAATATTTATCTTTCTTTCAAAAATTATCAAAAAAAAACTAATTTTAATATATATATATATATATATATATATATATATATATATATATAAATATATATATATATATGTCAAGTAAGAGAAGGATGTTGAAAACAATCGAGGGAGATAGGTCGTAAATATTTGAAATATAAAGTCAAAAATGATTCTTCGGAAAAGGATATTACATTCCAATATTATTAATAGGCATATTCTCAAGAAATTTATTTAAAAAAACGCAAATATGAATTGGAAAGATACTCAAACAATTCGGAAAGCAGTTCGGAAAAAATAAATAAAAAATAGGGGGGAGCATTGAGAATATTGAAACTGAAAATAATTCAATTTTTTTCCATTTTTAACAATCTTCTTTTTAAATAGTAACCTGGGAAACTTATAAATCTTTGGGGTAATATTTGATAAATAATTAGTTCAATATTTATTCAAAATTAGTAAAAATCCTTCAACCCAATCGCAAAACTACATTTCATATTTCTTGAATGTTTCTCTTATTTTACATTAAAAAAAGATTCACTTTAAATTTGTATTAAGTACGCTTATGTAAATTAGTTGTATTTGCGCTAAGGTTTTACAAAGAACTATTACTTCTTCAAATGATCCTATATTCTTCTCCATCCAATACTCTTCGTTTTATGCCATTAAATGTTTTTTTTCTGAGCTTCCCCATGCCATATTTTCCTTGTTTTCCCTTTTTGCTTTTTTCTTTGTTATACTCTTCTTCTATTTTGGAACATTTAGGTTTATATATGTATTATTCCTAATCTTTCCTATTCCTAATTTCCATGATCTGAATCTTATTTATTGGGCTTTGTGATGTGATCCATTTTTTTGCCCAGAAAGTGAGTTTGTTGACTAAATTTGTGAAAATTTGTGTTTTCATTTCTTCTAGTATCTCTTGCTCTCTCAGGAAGGTATTTTTGATCTTTCAAAAATCAAAAAATATTCCTGCTGCTCATAGTCTCTCCTTTATTTCATCATTGATCCTCCCATTTTCATTTTGTTTTGATCTTAGGTATTTAGAAGATTACGTTTTTTCGTTACTTATGATTATATTATTTGTTTTGTCTCATTCTTACATTGATATCCTTGAAGCTTGCATTATATTTTCCCTCATTTGTGTTCGCTGTTCTTCCATCTTAAGCGATTAGTACTTCCGATACTTTGACCTCTTCCATATTCCAATATTCCAAATGTTATACTTCTTCAATTCAACATAACACTTCTTGCAGTGAGTGTTTTTTGCTTTTTGTAAACTTTTATCAAAAACAATCGAGACAAACATTAGGCTTAGTATACATTCCTGAATTACCCCTCATGTTGTCCTGAATGTTTTTTACATTTCGTTTCTTGTTCTTTTACCATCATTATAATCTTATATATTCCGTTGTTTTATCCACTCCTCTGTTTTATAGGATCTTCCATTATATTATTCCTGTATATATTGTCTAAAACATTCTCAAGGTCTATGAAGCAAAGATGCATTCCTCCTGATTCTTTTTTTCTCTCAAATGTTGGCCTTCTTAAAGTCTGAGTTTTGGTGATAAAGCACTATCTCGATCCACCGTGTTTCGCTGGTTTTTCGAATTCAATCGTAGTCGCACTGATAGTGAAATATCGTTATGTGTAAATATTGCATGAAGATTTGGCTGTTAAGAATTTTTGATCCTTTTGCATTCCGCATTATTGACAATCGAAAATGCGAGCACTTACACATCAGTTCAAACAAAAACGTTTTTGAACAGTCAAAATATCGAATTGATGGATTATCTGCCGTTGACACCCAATGATTTCTTCTTATTCTCGCAGATCAAAAAAATTTCGAGGTTTTCTAAACCTGACGAACCAATTGATATATCCAAATCACATTTTTTGGAGTTACCTCAGCGGAATGGGAGGAATGTTTCGACAATTGGTTCAAACGCATGTAAAAATGTATTGATCTTAATGGGGAATCTTTTGAATAACAATAAAGCCATTTCCAATTATAAATATTTGTTTTTATTCATCTACCTCAAAACTCAAGTAGCAACCCTCGTATCTCATTGTATTCGCCGTTAAGTCGATATAAAATATTAAAAGATTGTAATCTCCATCAAAATTTTGATTGCGGATATAGACAGATGGCTCGCATCAGCAGAATATTTAATTGCCACCACATAAGATTGCAATTTTGAGATAATAAGTAACAGATATGATGCACTACACATTTTTGAAGCGGTACAAGATGTTGTAAAGTTTAAGATTAATTTCTCGGATATGAAATATAAATGATTTGATATTTTTTAGTTTACTCTGAATTACATAATGAGGCCACAATTTTATATAACCAATTCAGTAACAAGAGGATAAAATTGTATTTTTGAAATTTTGGTAATTACATCCAACATTGTGTAGAAAAGTCATATAGTTCTGTAAAAAAACATAGCATTTGATGTAAACTAAAAAATATTATCCCGGGCTGTTTGTCGCACCCGTATTCGAAATAATTTACCCAAACTTCATCGAATACTTTTACAAACTCGTGTAATATTCATAGAGAAAATATTAAAAATAGGGTTTAGCATATATAAGTGAAATTGTTCTATTGGACTAAAGTGAAAAAACATCGGTTTATTCTTTATAACCCTTTACTCACCAATAATTTCAAAACTCCTTCTCAGTCTCTGTCAGCCGTTCGGACCCACTTAAACAAGCTCCCTTACCTCGCTCTCTCTATCTTCAATATTTTTTCGATGATAATATATGTATCACAAAACAATATCCGCTTCATCAACATATTTTAAACAGAAGATTTTCTAAATATTTACTTCAAGTTATTTATTATCTTTTGACAACAAATGCAAGTATCACGACCGCATAATTCTATATTCAACAGTTCCAAAGTTAAAATTATACTTATGAATTATAGTTATTAAAAAATTGTTTAAAAAAAAGTAGTAGGTTTTTATGTCAGTAATTGGGTTCGAATATCATGAATTCGATGGTATTACGCCATAACGTGTCAAGATATTAGCAGCCTGTTTTGTAAAGAAAAGCGAAATTCTATACAGTTATG
This sequence comes from Diorhabda sublineata, assembly GCF_026230105.1. Taxonomy (NCBI): domain Eukaryota; kingdom Metazoa; phylum Arthropoda; class Insecta; order Coleoptera; family Chrysomelidae; genus Diorhabda; species Diorhabda sublineata. Next base: position 11,265,708 of record NC_079484.1, read on the forward strand.
GTAATTGGAATTTTATTTGCCAACAGGAACAAGCTTTTGAAAACATGCGTACCTATTTTGTGAAGTCATCCATGAGTTTTAATCATGGAAAATTGGAAATGATGTGTGTTGACTCATTATTTCATTCTAGAAAAACAAAACGACAAAAACATATTCTAATTATTATTTTTATTGTTATTATTTGCATCGAGTACTAGCAAGAAATTTGGGAAGAAATCCGAAAATAACTCGACATTGCAGATAGGGGATTTTTTTTAATAAACTCTAGTGTTTGGTAAAAAAAGTATATCCTTTTATAATCACAAAGGCCTAAGTAACTGTTCTGTTGAGTAATAATAATTCTGTTTTGTTTTTTAGTTGATTTTAGTATTTGTCTATCTTTTTCTTGAATATGTTGTTTATCATTTTTTCCGTATAATTATTTTCTTTCAATGCAGTTTTTACTTTTTGAATATCTAAGCATCTAAATTCGCATCTAAATTCAGAATCCGATAGTTGGATATATCTATCAACCAAACTGATCTTTTTGACAAAGGATCACATGATTTAAACTTCAAATTGAAATTCAAATACCATAAGAACCAATTAGTTTTTGTATACCGTTCTGTTCTTAAAGTACTGTTAATTTTATATAATGTAACCAAGAAAATAAATTTTATTACTTTGTTAGATTTCGATTGAGATTTAAGATTTTTTTGATAAGAATAAAATTTTTTATTTTCGTTTTCAATTTAATTTTTTGGTACAGCAGCAATGCAATCATATACATAACAGAAAAAGAATGATTTATATTAAATTTGCTTAAGACAGTTTTCTCAAGAATTATATTTAAAATTATTAAAAAATATCATATAAATTGAATAAAATTTTTGCAAAATGAGAAAAATGAGTTTGAAAATTTGATTGATTAAATTATAATAACTTTTTTACACCTTGTTTATCATTAACTGATAATTTATTTTGTTTTATAAAGATTGTTAATTTTTGATAATTTTTTCTTGAGTTAATATTTTGGTGTTTTTGAAATCAAATTCATGTTTTTCATTTCGTTCATGTTTATGTAATGCATTACATTGTTTTCTGATGAAGTAGCAATTATAAATATAGGTTTGCATTTTAATTTCATTCAGAAATGTCTCAAATCTAAATAATATACATACTCATCACACACATGACACACTGCTTTTCAATATGCGATGTAAACTAGACAACGCAGATTTTTTGCCATTGCTGCACTTTGTTATACTGCGTTGGGCCACCCGGATCTTGCTATACAGCTCAATATGCGTCCAAGCTAAGTAAGTGACATATGACGCTCGAATTTCACACAAATATCAGAAAAGGTTGTACTAATTTAGAGAAAACAAAATGCTACCGATTCGATACACCATTCCGGGCAAATTTTTATGAAACCATGTATATGATTTTATATATTCCGTCTTATAAAAATATTTAAGAAAATATATGAATCATATTCTTTGAAACAATTAAGTTATAAGAATGCTAACAAAATATATTGAAGGTCGTACAGTTATTTCATACGTTAAAACGTGTAAAAAAACATGCCATCAAAAATATCAGAACAATAATTTACAAATATTCTAGTGACAACTGCATATTATCATTGAATAAATACTGAACTATGACTTTACGGTATGTCGAAAATGGCATCAAATAACAACTCTTCGATATCATTAACTCAAGATATTGGTTCGTCGAAAATCACTTCTCGAGCTTCAGTAAGACCTTCTAATCTGGATCTCAGCTTGAAATCAAATAATTTGGAAATAACGGATGACTCCATTCCTACAACACCACTATTAGAGGAACGTGAAGAAGCTAGTGAAAACTTGATAGCAGAAAACTCTCAATATTTAGATGCCAATCAAAATTCAACTAACACTGTTCATTCAGAATCCCCCAACTGCTGCTCCAGATTAAAATCACACGTTATACCAATAAACTCTCCTCCATCAGGTAAAAATCCCAAGAATTTAATGGAGAGCATATTGGTTGCAAAAATGGAACAAGCATCACTGGGTCATCCTGGTAGGCAGTTGGTGAGAACTGATAGCGCTGACTCCGCTAGCTCTTTTGGATCCGTTAATTCTCAAAAAGCAGGTGATGTGTGTAGATGCGACGATTGCTTATTGGGAATTGGTGATTATTGGCAACAGGATAATTCTGAAGAAAAAAGAAGAAAGGTAAGTCAAATCATATTAACTCAAATATTAATCGAAAAAATGACGTATTTAATAGTTTCATTGAGTTTGTTGTTTTTACTAGATGAATACAGTTAGATTGAGATAAAGTATTAAATTAAAAAATGTTCTAGCAAAACTGTACCTTCAGTAAGTAAAAATTGAGTCAGCCTTATTTAAAAAAATTGCAAGTTAACAGTAGAATTTAAAATTCAGTGAATACAGTAACGGCCTCTAAGAAGATAAAATTATTACGATACTTTCTGTTGAAAGAAGACACATAATTATGGTACATGTTAATCTCTTGCTTGACTACTTACTACCAGCCACTAACTATAACTAATTTAAATTTCTAGCATAATCTGACATGACCTAATCTCTGTATGCAATGGCATCTGAAATATAAATATAAGAAAGAATTTTTTGGAGCGTTGGGTCCAGAAAAGCTAAAAATCTAAATAATATTGCTTTCAATATAAAATGAATATTATACAAATTCAAAAGAAATATTTACATTTGTAGATTTCTTGGTAGCTACGTAGATCCATCAGATCTACGTCTAAACTTATATTAAATAACATTGAGGATCGAAAGTCATATCTCACAATAAGTTTCATCAAATAATGAGAACAGAACTTGAATGTGAAGGACTTGACCTTTCTTGAAACATGAATAGTATAATACAAAGAGTCGGTAATTTTGTTTTTGATATATGAAATAAAACTTCACAAATGAATGGATATTAAGATAGAGCGAGAGCATGAACGGAAGTTACGCATCTATTCAGAGAATAATATTCCGGTCTGACACTCATTTCGCAAAGTACCTTTTGGACAGTGGACTTTCATCCTAATACCAGGTAGATATCTGAAGAAATTGAATTCTCAACGTATATAAATTGCATCTTTACATACAGTGCCCCATGAAGTATATGGTCTACTAAAAAATACGTAGATACCTGATCCACTTTTTATATTTTGAGATATCACGAAAATAGATGAGCTAGAGCCAAGTTGAATTTTCTGGAAGCGTTGGTGATATTCATACCCTGTTTACTACCACCACTATACCAAAACTTATTATCACACTATCTGACCTGCATTTTGATAACGAACTTATCGTATTCTGTCTTCTGATGATTCTAAGCTGTTATTGAATAATGGGGTAAATCGACACAATTATCGATATTAAGCGGGATAAGGGAAGGTCACACTCAACCTCAATGATTGCAGTATTTGGCTAATTTGTTTTCTAACCCAGTACATTTCCACGCAGATGTATAGGTAAATAATTAAAAGACCAGGTAAGATGAAATGAAATGAACAACAGTATAGGCTTTGGTTAATTGAAATGAATAAATTAATTACAGAATAATCATTTGATTACTTGTTATCCATAATTGTTTTCCATAACTCAGTTATATTTCATCATCTTGTAATTGTGAAGAAATAAAAATTTCGTATTTGGAAGCCATGTAAAACTTTATACATAATTAATATAACCATATAAATGACAGTGTTGTCATTCAACAAAATAAACGATGACGTCGTATCTCTTAATTATATATCAACAAAGACTTGACAAAGAATGATTATGAAATTGATTAACAAAACAATGTAATCTGATGAATAGTCAGTCATTATATTATAAAGCTTATGTTATGCATCTAGAACACATTTGGATTCTAATCAGATTCGTGACGCCTCAAGACATAATCAACAATTACTGTTTTTGACTGGAGATCCATAGAAAACAAATTAGAGAATACTGATATTATCGTAATTACCAATAGATATTAATAATTTAAAAAACTTCATGGACCCATATGATTTTAAATTTATTGACATTCAAGTGCATTGGCCAAAGAATCATTATATGGAAGGACTGATCTAATATATTTATATATTCTGGTTCTCTGAGGGACTTTAAATGTTAAGTAAATTTTGTGAATAAAGGATCGGTTAATATTCGTGTTGCTTTAGTGCTAAATAGTAAGCTGTCATTACTTAATTAATTAATAATTTATAAATACTTAATTTAAAAGTTGAATTGGCCGATTTCAATTTTATTTGGGCGTTCAATTAGGCACTGAAATGAGAGTTAAATCTGTAAGGGATGCCAGAAATTGAACGCTGTTGATCTTTGCCACAAACTTTGACGCTTCACCAGATGGTAATAAGCCATTAAGATTGAAAGTTGAATCAAATCTATCCATTGTTTTAAGTTTAGCAATCTAAATTTCAATATAAACTTTGTTTAAAATTTCATGTAGTTATTATTCACGCTCTATTGAAAACTGAAATTCTATTGCCAGATATAATTGTAAACAAGTAATCACACAGACTTTAGAAGATCGCATAGAAGCATGCAAGATGTCGCTACAAAAATGCTTCGCAGTCCACAGGCGTAATAATTATTGTTGAACTGACAAATATACAACATAATTTTAGTATCAGCTTACTCGTGGTAACAAGAAAGATGAGAGTCGATCACTCTTTTCTTATATTATCAGATGATACTTCATATCACTGATCAAAATATAATTTGAAAATTTGTCTCGTGATAAAAGTCACTCATCTCTCGTTCAGTCTTTAATTAAAATTTCTTCAAATGTTTCTTTAAAATTGAACTTCGTAATAATTTACTAAATTATATGGAGTGATTTTCTTTTTTTATGTCATACTGTGTTTCGTTATCTTCGATTCTCAAATCATATTCCAAATCCTTCACGCTAGGTTTGTTGTATTTTTCAAAAATTATGTTTATTTCTTTGTTTGTAGATATAATTCATTGGAATAAGTAATTCGAGATTTTACTATAATTGTCGGCATGTTCTTCAAAGTATGTATAAAACCCATCAATTAAATGGATATCTGAATTTATTATCACGGATTTTAGAATTTTATAAAGGAAAGGAGTCGATTTATGTCGCCATCAAAAACGGGTTTCAAATATATTCCAAGAACGACAAGAGATATCCAAAAAAGTTGTAATTTTTTTAACTGTAAAACAAACATTTTTTTTATTTTTGATTCAAATTAATGTAAGCTTGTGCATACTACCGCGTCGAACATTAAAATTTTTCTTATCTAAATCTTCATCAAAAATGAAAATAATACAAGTGATATTTGTGTGATGCTTCACGTTCTATAACTTTTCTTTAGAATTCTTTTAACATCTCTTGTCGTTTTCGAAACATAGCCTAAATGCGAAAACCCGTTGAATTATTTTTCAAATATATTTTTAGCAATATTTACCACTTTTTTGAAAAATGGTATTAGAATTGCATTCCCCGCATTATACTCTACGGCTGCCAATTTTAATTAAGTTGTTGTTGATGAAAAAGTGGTACCGTGAAATTGACAGGTTACGCGTGTAGGATTGGGAAAACATACCGCTTTATTTCTAGGACAATATAATTACTTCATTATACACATATTCACTAAGTCACTCTCAAAAAATTAGCCTGTTAGTAATTATTTATATGACCTGGTTATTTGGACGTATTGGGAGTGGCGGACGCTCCGATCGATCAAACCTTGGTTTCTTCAACCTTTCAAGTAAATATATATTTTTTATTAAAACTTCTTGAGCTTTTAGGTTGATTATTTATTTGGATTTTATTTTATCTTGACGTTGCGCTTTTTACTAGAAGCCTTATCAGAAGACTTGAAATTGAAGTGATTAAAAATAATTGAAAATTCGATAAAACATGAAATAAAACTCTTTTAAAATTATTTCCTCTCGCCTCGTTTTCTTGTATATTTGATACATAATACTTATTCCTTCTATTGGTTACATTCGGTATTCTTGCTAGCAGTTGCTTGATGTTTCCTACTACTAAAAAGTGATCTATATTTACGTTAATACCTCTGTAACTTCTCACATTTTCCCCTACCACCACCAATATATCATACTTTGGGGTTTTCTCTAGTGCGCTTGCCATAAAACTCGCATGTATGTGTTAATTCTTCATTTTCTGTAGGTTTATGTCCATTGATTATTGTTATTTCCCTGTAGTTACCCGGTAGCTTTATTTTACATAGTCTTTCCGAAATTGCATCAAAATTGATGAAACTGCTCATTTATGTCTTCTTTTTATGAATCTGACTCCAAAGAAACTATTATTATCATTTCCGCTGTTGAAATAACAATATCCGTCTATACTCGTTGTGAGCTTACCTTTTTGCATTGTTTCTTGCAAGGATAAAATGTCTATTTTGTACTTCTTCATTGATTACTAGATTCCCCCAAGCTCTTTCCTCAAAAGTCGACCTTACATTTCAAGTACCGACTTTCATTATATCACTTCGATCTTTCGTTTAACCCTTCGTTAGTTTTACATTTTCTTGTATTCGCTTCAATATTTATACCCTCATCTATCAAAAAATACATTGCAGCCTTTTTTATTCAATAACACCACCATTGACGTCGTTGAATCTGTAAAATTTTTAGGGCTTGTTGTGGTGCGACTCAATTTCAGCGAATTTTTAAACTACAAAAGAGAGCTGTTAGATATTTGCTCTACTTAACAGCAGGGCTCACTGCAGGGACTTCTTTAAAAGATTAAAAATTCTGAATTTTTCTTCCTTATTTATCTTTGAATCCGTTTACCTAATTAGTAAGTACGCTTCTCCAATTTCAGTAAGATCGTTGCACGGATATCCACTTAGAAACTTAGACCTTTTCCTACCTACTCCACGTTCAGAGTTAGTTGAGGGATCAATATTTTACAATGCAAAAAATGCACAATAACTTGCCAATTGAAATAATATCGATATCATCTTTTCTCGCATTCCGCATTTATTGAAGGGTATATTTACTGGAAAGTGCCTTCTACTCTGTAAACGACTTCTATTCTAATAATAATATTCAATTCTGGATATGCTAATTTTTGCTATGGACTTATCTACTAATTATTACCTATTACTGTTACCTATAATTTAGTTACTCATTATGGTTTTATTCTGTATATTGAAATTTTATTTCATTTGTTCTATCTTTATATAGCTATTTTTATGTTTGTTTCTTTAGTTTTTTCAAGCTTGTATCTACAAATTGTAACAATTTTTGGACAATAAGCATTATTCCATTTAGCAATTTCCTTATCCATTTCCTTACTGTCATCTCGATTGACATTCATTTCTTGTTCTTCTTGTACTATTCCTCACTCTTCATTCCTTTTCACCTTTCTGCTTTGTGATCGTTTTTATTTGATTCTCAATTATTTGCTCCTTCTATGTGAGTTCCGAATTTATAATAATTTTTTGGGGTAGCATTCTTAATTGGCGTTTGTTGCGTAATATATCTATTTTTTCTCTCTACTATACAAACCTCATCCTCCACTTGTCTTGCATTTTTTTAATTAAAATCGATTTCTAGCTCTTTCAACATGAAGTTCCCAATCTTTTTATATTTTTAAGGGTTTATCATCGTCTTCAGACTCGACATTTTAAAGTTTTTCTTTTTGGCCTTTATTTTTAAACCATCAGCTTCCCTGATAAATCATGTCATATGTACTATTTTGAGCTAAATAATATTCAAAATCAAAAGAAAATCGTAATAATCCTCAACCCGCGTATGAATATTTATGTATAAGGTGGATTACTTGTTGTTTATGCTGTTTATTACCTATAGTATATCATTAAATTCATATTCTAATCTAATCAATAATATAAAAAATGTTTAATCTGGATATTATGATATGTATATTCAATCGTCTTTTGAGTCCATCTATCTCCGATACGTTCACCACTAATGATACAATCTTGTTTATAAGTAACTGCGTACTCTAATAAATCAATATCATTTGTTTGAATTGATGTCCAAGGAATTTTTAAAGAGGAATTTTTTATTCTTTTTTCAAGCTTATCTTCAAGCTAGACATTTTAAAATCATTCGTAGGAAACAGGAATGTTTTGAAACCGATACAAGAGAAATCAGAAGATAAGTGATGGTCTGTAATATTTTGATAAGCATTTGGTATTGAATCCGTCTATCATTTATCAATAATATAGTTTAAATAAAATGAAATTGAATATATAACATTAATGAATATAATGAATAACAGTATATCATGGTCATGAAATTTTTTAAATTGAACAAGTACCTTGAAAATCAAATATCCATTTTATGATGTTTTTATCCGTAACTATACTTTGACATACTTTATTATTATTACTGTTACCATTACAAAAAATTGTAATAAAAACTAATACTTTCAAATGGTTTCATTAGTAATGTGACATCAGTATATTTTTTGTTGTTATGGTAACTAAAAAGTAAATTAATTAAGAATTTTCCACTTAAAATGAATTCTTTGACCACTATAGTGCAAGCCTTATTGTCACCATTATTATCAGATTGACCCGGTACCCAAACGAGCTGGACCTTGCAACTGTCGGTCACTCGTTCTCGTATGACATTTTTGTACTCCAACACACCATTTTAGCCGTTATGGCTTCTTCAACGGCTCTGCTATCTGATCATATTCAGATTGCTCTGTTTTTATGGCGTCAGCTAAGTATGGTAGAAAACTTATTTTGAGGTGTCCTCTGCAGAAGCCTGCTCCGGCCAAACTATTCGTTCTAGAGCCATCTGTGTACCAGGTGAAGGCTTAGAGCCATTTGTCCATTACTCTTTGTCAGTGATATGTGACTCCAAGGCCTTACTGTTAACAGTCGTAGGCACCATTTGATCACGTTGAACACAATTATTAGTATAATTATTAATATAATTATTATTATATTGCGTCCAGATTTTCGCGTGACTTGTTGCTCTACTCTGCTATTCGTTGAGGAGATCCCGCCTGTATTCTGTCCTCATGGCTTTGAATTGAATCATTGGGTCGATAGGTGGAAGATCCATTAATGCGTCAAGGCCTCTAGTTAATGTCGTACAGATAGACTCCCTGATAGTAAGTCACGCGAGGCGCTGAACCCAACTGCACGCTAGTTTTTACTTTCTCCGTACAGGACCACCAGGCGGTTACTCCGTTCTTCATGAGAAGAGGTTTGACAATTTTATATATATATATATATATATATATATATATATATATATATATATATATATATATATATAAATATGGCTGAGTTTATTTTCCCAGTACTGCTTTTATTAAGGGTTCAAGGCATCGGAAAGTACATATAGTTTTTTGAAGAATACTTTAGAGATTTATTGTAATTGATGTGTTCTAATTTAGATCACATTATAAAACAGATGTTCAATGAGAGGTGTCAGTGATCACTGGGTAAGAAGTGATTTTAATTAATTAAAGTTTCAGAAACAGGTTTATGTGGAAAAACATGTTTCTATCAAATCACATTTGTGTAAGTTGAAATTTATGTTTCGGTGTGTCATTGATCACTAGGCAACAAGTGATCAGTGAAAACACAAATTTGATAAAAACATATTGTTTTTTCCACATATACCTGTTTCTGAAACATTAAATAAAAAAATATTTATTGTGTATATTGGTTCTCACACTTTTGTGACCGTACTAATAACATAGATTTTTTCTACAAATCTTCATCGAACTTATCCACGTATTACGTAAGAACGCCACTGTATTTGGTTTGCGAAATGGTTTCATAAGAAGCTGGACAGTATTATTACCCGATCCACACTAAAAATTTGTTATCATCTAAAAAATAAACACAGGAAAGCCATATATTGTTTGATCAATGCCACCCATTATGTTCAAAGTCACTTCCGATATTAAAAGAATTTTGAAAACCAACTACACAAAAGTCCCAAAATCTCACAAAATAATCGCAGATGTTAGTCTAGCTATCACTTTGATACTAATATTTTCAACCAATTCTTGGCAAAAGTTGTTGAATATTCGAAAATCTGGATTTGTAAACTCAATTTTTGACAAATCCGCATAAATGAAAATCTAATGTCGTCTCATTGGGGAATCTAAGTCGCTTAGAGAACTTTTGCGACTTATCTTGGTAATATTCTTTTGGGAAAACTCTAACCACATTTGAATTATGTATAGGAGCAGCATCTAGTGAGAACTATAGTTTCTCGTTACTGTACGTACAAGATCAAGTAACGAATCGTTCTTCAAGAAATGCAGAAAGCACATAACATCTAAAAATTGTTGACATAACTACTACCGTTCACAATTTATTATCATCAGAAAAAAATATTTTCTTAGAAAGTTTAAAGTAATGACATTTCTCTTAGAGTGGATCTAGACTTTTCAGTTATGTTCTTCAAGGAAACGTCCTATTCAATATGATAATAATTCCTTGTGTTTCGAGATGTTTAGTTACTGAATTGGTGTACAAAATTTCGTTTTTAACGAGTATTAATGGGCACTAATCATATCTATTCAGTTTTATCAAGCAATTACAACTTTGCAGCTATATTAAATTATATCAATTGATTTCAACTAATTGCAGCAGATGTAATTATATTAACACGTTGACATATAAATGAAACGCCATGGCAATCTTGTGACATTGACTGCATTTTTTCAAATAGATTTTCAAAATTTTTTTGTAATAAAAATTTTGGATCAAGCCTTCATCCACTCTATACAATACATATGTATGGAATAAATAAAATTTTGGCGTTATTACTTACTACTCGTAAGTGAAAAAACCTAAAGCATTTCGAAAATTTTGAATAAGAATGGGGGTAGTGTGGAACCTTGTTGAAAAGGGATTTTAGTCCTCTAATCAGCAATATAAAGTTTTTTTAAAATTTGTTGCAATAATAACTGAGAAAATTGATTTTCAAGATGTAAAACTTTATTAATGTGTCTATCAAAAAACTTTATGTAGAATGAAGATATATTATTTAGAATGTATTTTTCAATGTACTTTACAATTGAATTGAATGTTCAAAATTACGTCATTCACTTCTGGACAATAACCGAGCCGATGTTGGAATTCTCGTACGTTTTGTATGACCTCAGGGGTTATTTTGTTAATTTCTTCTTTTAAATCAGCAATATTGTCTGGTCTATTAAAATATACTTTAGAAATAATCAGGTATTTTTGTATCTATGTTGCTAAACATCAGGAGAAAATCTGACGATACTAAAATATTAGTCAACGAACCAAATAAACAAGTCAAGAACTAAAAAGGAGGTTTGTTAAATTTTTAATAATAAATATCCTGGTCAACACATTTCGCAGTATACAGTTAGCAAAATTGAAAAAAAGTTTCGTGAAACTGGATATGTAAAAAATATTGAAAAACCAGATAAAAATATGCAATTTACTGATGAAAAATAGTAAGATGTACTTCTAGAGGCTGAGGAAAACAATATTGCTGATTAAAAAGTTAGGGTAACGAAAAAAATTTACGAAATAACCCCTGAGGTCATGCAAAATTTTGTACGAGAATTCTAAAATCACCTTGGCTTTTGTCAAGATTTGAATGGTTAGGTTAGGTTATTTTGAACTTGAACATTTAATTAAATTGTAGAATACGTCGAAAAATACATTCTAAATATCATGCGACATTCTTATCTTCATTCTATGTAATGTATTGTGATACAGACATTATCAAAATGTTACATCTTAAAAATTAATTTTCTCAGTAACGATTGTACCAAATTTAAAAAACTTTATATATTGTTGAACAGAGACTCTTTCCAACAAGGTGCCGCACGACCCCCTTTCTTATTTAAAATTTTTGGAGGGTTACTTATAATTCAGAGGGACAATACTTTTATACTGTAAATTGTCAATTTAAGAATAAAAATCGACCTGCTTCAGGTAATCAGAAAAATAATAAATATATTTAATCAGTACTGAGATAATGCGGTCTAGAGCGGTGACAAATGATAGTAATTTTTCCTGGGAAACCCTAAAAGAATTCATTAGGTCTAAAATTCTTTAAAACTATACATACCAATATAAGATAAGATTATATTAAACCAAGTTTTTCAAATTTTTAACGACGTTTTGCAAATGCTACATTCCAAACATAGCCTAAAGCTAGGTTTATAAAAGCAATTGTGCATTTGGGCAGTTGGCAATAATTTCAGATGTATTGAGGTTCTAAATAATAATAATACGTAGGTTGTGTGTACATATAATTTTCGATCTATAAAAGTTGCAATGTTTTGTCAATGGGTAACTTGCGCATTCGCCATTTTATTACATCCTAATGTTTAAACTACCGATTCAGCTGTGATAATATACAGTGTAGTTCCAAATGAATAACACTTGGCATTTCCAATTTTGTACTTCACAGTTCAATATTTTGAATAATATCTGCTATCAATTCGACTGCAATAAAATCGTTTAATTTTGATTCCTAATTAATTCCTAAATAAGGTGAGTTTTGTTTTTAAGGGGTCTCGTTAAAAAGTATTTATATCATTAAACATATATTTTTTAAAAATAAGCCAGAGTCCAAATTTTTATATTAATAAATTAAATGTGCATTAGCTCTTATTATTTTGAGTAGATACCAAGAGCCACTAGGCAGAGATTTTTACTGTTACTGATGCAATTAAAATAAAACACTTTATACAAATTTTGACACTTGATTACCTTAGATAATCTCAACCAAATAGATCAGAAGCAAGGAAAGATTTATAAAAAATCGGTAACCGAAAAAATATTTTGGCTATGATGAGTGTATGTTAAAATTCTTTGACAAACATACAGTGAAATCAAATCCCTTTAGATACAAAAGGTATTTTTTTAAATACAAAATGTGGTTACTTAGTACTCGTGTACGTTGTTATATACCAGAGTACCAATTAAAAAAATATTACAAGCTTTTGTATGATAAATATGTGAATCTGAAAAAAATTGAACAAGGAAGAAATATTATTCATGTAGAACGTCTATCGTCTATAAATATGAGAATATATGGCCTTTTCAGATAAACTTCTATTTTACATGAGAGAGGTGAAATAATGTGCAGTTGTATGGAACGTATAATTGAAAAGTTTGATAGAAGTTAAGTATTTCTTTCTCCTTTTTGTCTGCATTTATGGGGTTTATTTCGGTAGCATCACTCTTTTTGATATCGATGTAAAATTCATTACACTTTAGGTGATACTATATCTCATGAGCTCCCTCTTTTTCTCCGGAGTAATAGATTCTGTGGTCTCCCATTTTCACTTCTCCTGCGTTGGGTCATCTTATTTCTGATACTCCTATGACCTCCGTTTGCATGTTCCTCATCTCCTGTATTCCATTGTTAATTTTTTCTGTTTTCGCATTTTAACTGCAGACTTTGATTCCACTTCTGCAGAGTGCCCGGTGCCGAAACGAGGAAAAAATATTATTATTATTATAGATATGAGCGTATATGGCCGTTTCACATAAACAGTGACGTCAATACTAAAACTTTAATTTTACATGTGAAATAATGTGCAGTTGTATGAAACGTATACTTAAAAAGGTTGGTAGAAGTCGAGTATTTCTTCCTTTTCTTTGTCTACATTTATGGCGTTTATTTGAAGTAACATCACTCTCTTTGATATCGTAACACATTTGGCCACTTTTGGTGATACTATAACGCCAACTTCGTATTCATGAACTCCCTCATTATCTTCAGATTAATAGATTCTGTGGTCTTCCATTTTCACTTTCATCTAATTTCTGTTTTTCCGATGATCTCCGTTTGCATGGTCCTCACCCTTGTATTGCATTATTCGTTTTTCCTGTTTTTGCAATTGTTTTCACATTTTAACTGCAGACTTTGATTCTACTACTGCACTTAAATTTGTTACCTCCTGGTAAATTTATTACTGCCCTCACTGGAGAAGAGGTTCACTGGACCTTATTCTTCAGGATCTTAATGAGGTATCGTGTCCTGTTTTTCTTTCTCCGCTGTTGACCACATTCCGCGACTTCTCCGTCTTCAGGAGCCGGTTCTCTAGCTCCAGAAAAAAAGAGTGCTCGGAACCGTTGGCCTTCAAAGGTGGATTCTTTATGCCGACAATCGTTAGATGGCCAGAGCCTCGTTGGTAAGAGCAGGGTGCAACACAGGCAGGTAAGGTTGATATTGATGAATTTTTCGTATCAACATCCCACTGTTCAATAACAGATTATGTATACAACTTTATTTTCCATAGCAGTTTTTACTGAATACACTGTTTTCACCACACCTACACCAAAACTCACAATTACACTGTCTGATGCGCGTTTCGATAACCAAGTTATCGTATTCAGTTTAGAAACGCGCGTTAGGCAGTGTAATTGTCAGTGTTGGTGTGAACAGTGTGTTCAGTATGAATATCACCAATGGTTTCATAAAAACTAACAAACATAGTAGTTTTTGTTCAAAAATCAGTAATTGATTTGCGAAATGAACATAAACTACTTTTTATACGTTCAAAAATGACAAAAGTCGAAAGAAAGATTAAGTTTGGTAAATAAATATCATGTATTTCCGAAGAAAACATTTTCTGCTTCTCCTGAAGCAAACTTTAGTTAATGAAAGTTGGTTAACGTTGCCTAATATTTAAAAAACATTCGTACCTTATGCTTACAGTACCATAATCATTCTTATAATGATATTAAGTGAACACTAACAGTTAGCATATAAACGTAAATTCAATTATTATACAGTTTCTCTCTCTCCCTTTCTTGATCTTAAGGTCATGTGAACTATAAATAACGTTCGATAAAAAACAATGTGCCATTAGTAGTATATTAATGCAACGTAAATAATCAGTACGGACGTCATTCAAGAATTGCTAAAATATTAATCATCAAATGAAAACAACACTGACACGAACATCTGTCTCTTTACATTACCTGCGTATTAAAAAATAATAATTGAGTTTTTTGCTTGAGACTACACTGTTTTTAATGATATCCATCGTTACGTAAATTCTATGAAATCATTGACATTCAAAAATGTTGTGAGATTTTATTAGCTAAGAAAACTAGATAATTGAAAGTAATATTCCTCAAACAATCTTCTAAATTAAAGAAAATTAATTCTGCGAAATAGTTGAAAAAAACTATGTTCTAAGTCAATCAAGTGAAGTTAATTAAAATGTACCGAGTGTCCTACATTTGAGGATATTATTAGAATCTCGAAAACGGTAAAATATACAATAACTAATAAATTGTGCTAAGGGATCGATAATTCAGATCAGATTTTTAATATTCTTTTTTGTTTTTAAGTTAATTGAAAAGGAATTTTGTTTGTATGTAGAGGAGTTAATTTTCAAAATTTTCAAATCAAGGTTTCTTCAATTTTAGTTTTCCAGAATGATTGAACCACTTACTTTGGATATCAGCAAAGATCATTTTCAACTCAAGGGAGGCGGGCAATCATATCAAATGAGAAAAAATTACTATTAAAAAATTATTTACAGAAACGAAAACAGAACGATACTCAACCTTAATGATGAGTAAATACAAGACCAAGGTCAAAACCAAGTTAGTTTCGGTTGTTATCTTGCGGTGTATTAAGTGGTCTTGGTCTTGCACAGTCCAGTTTTTATCTTAGTCTTGAACCAAGACTAAGGAGGCATTTTTTTAAAGAAATTTGTATCTGAATATGGATAGTTTTTCAAGTGTAATTGAACGATTGAGAAATGAGGAATGTTTTTTTCATCTATGAAATTTTTTCGGCCTCTCTGTTTCTCTTTTTACAGTAATATAGTATAGTAGTCAAAATTCCCAATTTAAGTAGTTTTTCTTGCTTTGGAGAATTTTTTTACAAGGTTCAAGTCAACTTCTTCAATTATATAAACTTTTGGGGTTATTTCTGAGTGTACAAATAGTAAATTTAAGGCGGGAAAGACATATTATTTTCATTATTTTAGACATTACATGGTACAACTGACATATGATAAATCAATTATTTCTATAAAATCGTTGTTCATACATTTCATAATGTAGCAAAATGTGGCGAGGGGGAGGAGTGTTTATAAGTTAACGTTTGGTCGTCTTTCCCCCCCTTCGTCCTCCTTCGACCACGTTCTTATTTTATTAGAACTTTGATGTACATAAACATGTGATATAAGCGATAAACTTTTTTGTTTACACTAATCCGACGATTACTGAGAATTAAGATATCATGATTTTACTACTAGAAATTCACATTCTTTCGCTTTTATTGAATATGAAACTCCATGGAACATGTTTCCCCACCTTCAATTATCTAATTCTACCTAATGAAATAGTTTCCAGGTGGTGAAAAATTTTGGAGCGATTTTTACCTGGAACCCCAATTCTAATTACCAAAAGTTCGAAGACGGGAACCTCTAATCAATCAACAACAAAACCTTTTTTTAGCCTTTAATTTTTGTTAATTGAAAAACAACAAAATTTTATACATCATGTGTGTGTAATGTGACAAGACAAGGACGAATTTAATAATTAAACAGTTTTTACAAATATTTTTTTTCAAATTGAAAAAGATGAATTCATTATTAGAAATTATGTTTTTTTATCAATTCATTATTAAAATAGCACTGCAACGTTTTCCGATCAAACATATTTTTTTCTATTATACTCGTAGTTTTCATGTTCCCAAACGCCCATATTCCTATTCTTTTTAACCATCTTCTGTAAAAAAACCCAAATCAGGATGATGCATTTATTTATCAATCTTTTCCAAACGTTTAATATTATAGTATTCACAAGTATTTAATGGAGGTTATTATTCACGAGGTAAAGTGAAACATGAATCTCCAAATGAATAATATAAATATTTCATACAATATATTATTGTTCATTTAAACATAGTACATAATTATCGAATTATAATAATCGTATAATATCTCTATAATAATCTATGTATTAGTTTAGGAAATTTTGGATATCTAATGTTACGAGTGGATGGATTTTTTCTAATCCTATCTGCCAGTTCAAAATTCATATACCATATTATATGCTTTCCTTCTTTTTTACGGCATTAAAAGTAATGAGACAGGCGGCTCTTTATCGAGTTTTCTGAGGAGGAATGTGTTGCACAATATCGTCCCACAAAGAAAACATCGAGTCGATTCGCTCTGGCCATTTCCAATAATTAAAGGACTTCTGCATTGCATTTACAACCGCTTCATCTGTGGCGACTTCTGATATTTTTCCTGGAAAAAATTTTGGCATCATAAACTACAATAACAATTTCCCTACTGAAAGGAAATCTAGAGAGATGTAAGACTCATCAGAATCTTGTAGAGAAAAATCTTGTGATGTGGAGGATCAAAGTCTGTTAGAACTTTACCACTCTATTTTTGTAAACAGATGATCAGAATCGTATTCACATTGTCAGTTGTTTGTCAACACATTACAAACAATTACACAGTTTAGTTAAAAGTACGGCGAGTTTGAATTTTAAAGGTTTGTTCGAGGTACCACGGTGTTTGAGGTACAACAGGTTTCTGTGCGTTTTTAAGAAAATAAAAAATTTTATTTAGTTCGGGCCGAATTTCCTTCATTGATGTTAATTTTAGTTGGCAAAAGAAATTTGATTTCAAGTTGATTTGTAATAACATAGATAATAACCATTCAGCTTCTATAATAACGGATACCTAGTGTCTCTATAATCTATTTTTCTTTTGTCTATTATTTACTATTGAGCTGGAGATGTGGAACAAAGCTATTAGGTTTATAAAGCTAAATTTACAAAACAATTATAAACCGGGTAATAGGTATATTTAAAGTGTATTAATTCCTAACAATAACATACAAGTCATGAAAATTAATGAAGTTCAATACTTTTCAAACGACTGAATACAGTAATTCAACAGCACGCAGTTTATTATCGAGATCTATTCAATATGTAATTTTCTTCATAGCTGGGCATCCCATGAGACTACCATAATAGTAGTTTTGCTTCAGTATCGTAGTGGTAGTGATGCAATAATCTTAGATGGGCGTTCTTGTAATGTGATGGCTTTATTTAACTTGGTAGAGGAATATTATAATAACTATCTTCGATTATCTTTTTGTTTATATCATTTAACTAAGTGCCAATGTTTTTTATTAGAAGTAGACCATAAGGTACGTGAAAAATATTCCTATGAAATATTTTTTTAAAAAAAGAGACAAATTATGAAGAATACAATTATTCAATATAAAGGCAAATATTAGATATATACGATGAAATATAAGTTAGAAGTTGATTAAAAATAATCCTTCTTATAGAAGTAAATCTTATACAACCTACACTAGATTCGCAGAATATGGGATACTTTTCGTCATTAATATTACGTTAAGACACAAATTTAACAAACTTCTGGTTTCCCAACTACATATGTCAACAAAATAAATTACAAAACAATAAAAGACAAACTCTGGTGTATCAGTCAATACTGTATTAACGATTGTTTCTTGTTGTTTCCAACAAATCTTATCTTGTAGAAGCTTTGTCATCTTCGTCAACTCTCCTTTGGTTTTATGTGCTGAAATTATGCATTGGAACTGTTGCTACACAAGAAAAATATGAATCATCAAGAACTACCTTTTGGTATGCTTCGGGACTTACTTAAAGTTGCATCTAATTTAACACAAAAATTTGAAAATCCGAGAAATATAGGTACGACTATTATCTGAACTACCACAATCATCATATCCGCTAATAGCCGTACAAAATCTAGTCAACACATTTTGACAATGTATACCTATTTTTCGACACATTTTTGTTGTGCCTCTGTATTTTCAATATAATTGATGAAGATAACTTCTGGAGTTGACGTGTCTTTTTGTCCTCAATCTTAAGTGCTCTAGATCGGTCAAATGAATTGTTTTGGTTATAACCACAAATGCATTTATTTTTGGCATATTCTTTAGTAAATTTTCTTGTATAGCTTTTTCTCCTACTTGCACCAATTTTTTCTGTAATAATATTTAGTAATGATCGTACTAAATTCTAAATTTTTTCGTATCAATATTTGAGGAATATACAAAATATGTATTTACTGCACTCTATTATAGTATATTGTTATTCAGTTAATTTTTTACACCACTGCAGGGTTTATGCACTAGCCGCCTCTTCATCAATATTCTGCAAATAGTTATGATGTTCATTTTATAGATCTAATTAAATTCATATTTTATTTTCAATTAATAAAACAAATTCTTTAGTTTGATATTGTATATATTTTATCGAAGATAAAATATTCGAAAAATTGTATCAAAAAATTACAATTTGCATACAACAATACAAATAAATCAACATAACAATTTTTAACAACATTACGGATCATATTTTCTTTTCGTTTGTGATTAATGTCCTTTTTTGAAGCTCCAGTCCTTGTGGTGTCCATGTCCTCCCTTTTTACCATAATGGTGTCCATGATGGTAATGGTCGTCGTGTCCACCAGCTTTCTTGTGTCCAGAAGATTCGTGGTAATGGGATCCCTTATTATGACCGCCTTTTTTACCGTAGTGGTCTTCATGATGGCCTCCCTTGTGGTGTCCTCCTTTCTCGTGGCCTCCCTTTTTGTATCCATCTTCATGGTGATGTCCTCCGTGTTGTTCGTGATGACCAGAATCATGATCTTCATCAAAGAAATGTTTTTCTTTATTGAATTCGTCCAAATTATGCTCGTGGTGTCCACCTTTAGTGTGATGACCTTTTTTGTAGGATCCTTTTTCGCCGTACGAATGGCCTTTGTCTCCTTTTTCTCCTTTATGATGTTCTCCATAGTATCCGTCGTCGTGATGGTGATGTTTATCGTGCCCACCATGTTCTTCGTAATGTTTATGGTGACCTCCTTTGTCGTGATGTCCTTTGGATCCTTTTTCGTGATGGTGGTGACCTTTGTAACCTTTACCGCCCTTCTCTCCATGACTACCGTGGTGGTCGGAATGGTGTTCGTGGCCGCCTCCTTCAGACCAGTGGTGTCCACCATGTCCACCATGTCCACCATGTCCTCCATGCCCACCATGTCCACCATGTCCAGAAGCTGCGGTTTCTAAATCACTAACTTCACTTTTGTCTCGATTAATTTCTCGAGATTGGATTGAAGTTATACCCACGAGAGCTACTAAAGCGAGAACAAAGAACCCTTTGTAAGTATTCATGATGTTCTGAATACTTAGACGACTTGATGGATACTGTTTTGGTTGAAGTGATAACGGCTTTTATATGATTGTTGTTAAAGCGTTAGTGAAATGATTAACAAATTGTCTATTGCATTTGCGGTGAGCCTTTCACTATTAACAATTTTATTTTATAATGTAATGATGTTAAACTGTTAACTTTGACCATAGTAACATCTAATTGCCAATATTTCTCATCACGCCATTTCAATTTCTGCTTCATAAAATTTGTTACTATGTTAGATTTGAATTTGTTATTTGATACATGAATAATAAGCCCCGATTAAAAACTTGAATACTTTATTTTATAATATTCGAATCATCAATAATATAAAGTTTATTTTTTTACTCCGCGGTATTTTACTTTGAAAAAAGCGAGTTATCTATTTTTTATTAGGTTAAAATCTAATATATCCAAGTAGCTTTGGAAGTATCAGTTATACAAATAATACGGGGTTCTCAAGCTGTAGCGCGTGTAACTAAAAATGTTAACAACAATTTTTTATACATCAATAACTGGAGATTAACTGCTGGACCACAAGTTTCATTTAAAAATTAGATTATACCGAATCAATATATAATTTTTTCTAACTCAAGAGGTTCATATTAACCCAATACCCAATATTTATTGCAGGATTTTCCCGTTTCACGAAATGACAATAAATGAAATAAAAAGAGATCACTCCAGTGGAACAAAAAAGATAAAATTATGTACCCTTGAAAAATTATGTTCTTGACGCTTTTTTCTCTTTATTGGCCCTGTTTCTAAAGGTCTATGGCAAGAAAATAATAAATCTTGAACAAGCTAATTTTTTAATGAGTAATATTTTGAATAGATTGACCGAAATAGAAATAAATATGTCCACAGATATAGCAAAAAGTGGGAGGTAATTAATGTTTTTAAAAAATAAATAATTGTAGATGTACATATAATTGCTAGTTAGATTTAATAATATGCTTAAAGTATTACTATCTTTATCAAATGAAATGATAATGAAAGAAGAGATTTCTGTTGATCAATATGAAGAATTTATTGTTTTTAAAACATATTGAAATCTAAAATCAGTAGAATGACAGAGTGTAAAAACTGGAATGGTCTTGATCTACGGATGATTTTTATGTTTCGAGCCAGAGTACTCAATATAAAATCTAAATATAAAATCCAGAGTACTCCGTATAAAATCTGAACAAATCTGTAAAATCTGACCAAAACTTTTTTTTTCTTTATTTTTATTTCATCAACGAAAATTACATAACATTGCTGAAAAAACTAACGGTTCTATAACAACGGATAGTTTATAGAAATAGGTTGTTATTAAGGTGATTAAATGCTAATTCTTGGAAATGAAAGTTAAGTAACACTACCAGTCAGAGTTATTGCCCTGAATTATTATATTATTCATGCGACAACATTCAGGAGGTGATTGCTCGTATGAAATTTAGATGGGTATTTCCTATAACAAAATTTCCTTAGCCCACCCCTTTCCAAGATATCACCCTTAAAAGATGGTGACTAAAACTGATTATATATTTTTTTCATAAATTTCAGTAATGCCAGAAACTTCTGTTATTTTCATAAACTCGCAAAGGAAGGGTCTTTTTTCAATATTTATATTAATTAATATTTATATATTTATAGTGTTTACCTAATGTTGTTGAAAGTTACCAACGTTGAAATGTCCGACATACAATTAGGAGTAGTATAGCAAATAGTAATTCTGGTTAAGCTAGACGTCTTAATGCTGAAAAATATCCGCAACAATGACGCTTCGTCATTCTTTATTTGCACGAATTAATAACTGCATAACTGGAATGTTAAGAAGAAATTCAACCAACACTAGTCGTTTCCAGATGGTTAGAAATGTAATTGCAAAACTAGCAATTTCAGATGAAATTAATGTACACCCAGAACAGTTGCAAATATCATCTATGTGGCGAGTTTTAAAAGATCAACATTTATATTTTTACCACATCCCACAGGTTCATTTTATTTTACCTGGAGGTTTTCCTCGATGAATTAGATTTTTTAAACGGTTAACACACGGAATGCAACAAAATCCTCAAGTTTTAAAGAATATATTGTTTAGGGGCGAGGCACTTTTATCAAGAGTAAATAAATTTTCACAATAATCACGAAAGGGCAGATGAGAATTCCCATGAGATTATAGAGCTTGATTATAGAGTATTGTAGAAGATAACTTAATTGGGCCACATTTTCTGACTCGTCAATTAAATAGAATTTCTTTTACTAGTTTTTTCAAAAATGATCTACCTGAAATGCTTGAAGAAATCGCACTTAATATCAGATAAAATGTGTTGTTCAAGCACGATGGTGCTTCAGTACACTTCACTCGGACTGCTAGGCAACATTTAGATGTAACTTAAATGATTAGTTTACACGACGCCCATAATTGATAAAAAAGAGTTATTCAAATAGCGTGTGACACCATAAGAAATATACCTCAAATCTTTGAACGTGTAAGACAATCCATGGCAAGGCTAGTAGTTTCATGTATTTTGGATAGTGGTGGTTAGTTCCAACATTTAATGTCAATCGTACATTTTCTATATTTACTATTTTCCACTCAATTTATTAAAATGAATTATGAATTACAGTGTTTCTCTGCAGCTATTGGTATCGGAGAAAAATTTAACAAAAAAAATATTTTTAAATAAAAGGTATAATTTTATTTTATAAACTATTGAAAAAACTTTTCAATATGAAATAAAAGGGTTCCTAATTTCAACCCGTATAATGTAAAAAATACCCGTGACCGATTTCAGAATTTTAAGTTTCCACTTTTACTGAAATTTTATAAAAAAATTGAAACTTACCTCCTGAATTTTGTCCCATGAATTTAGAAACACTCTGTATTTCGTGGGTGAGTGCGACAAGTTAAAACTTGGGAGTGCTGGTTGATTTGTTTATTATTTTTTAATCGTGAATGACTTCTTTGGTGTTTGTGATTGTAGTTTCGCCCAGTTAGCCCTCTGAGTTTCGTCCAGTTAGCCATATCAGACTCAAAAACATTATACGTTTTGCTCCAAGACATCTGGTTGTGAAGTTCGTTCACGAATTGTTTTCGTTCTCGCTAATTCAGTTTTAAAAAGGAAGAAACCAAGGAACGGAAACAGTTGTAATTCGTGAATTTATAGCAAGTCTATATAATTTAAGCAAAAGTAACCGTACCATTGCCGCCGAATTAAAAATACCTCGAAGTATTAAGGACCACAACATGAGAAAATATATAAAACCACATCCGCTAAGTATAATCGTATTTTATAAATCAGTCGATCGACGATTCACGGTCCCAGAGATAGCAGGTCAGATCAATGAATCTTGGCATCTGACTTTGAATACTTCTACAGTGAAAAGGAGATTAAGAGAAGCTGGTCTTTTTGGAATAGTGGCAGTGAAGAAACCTCTATTAAAACGTCCATATAAAATTAAGAGATTACAGTGGGCTAAAGAACATAAAAATTGGACTCAAAGGGGGACGGCAGAGAGTTTTATGAAGTGATGATTCAAAGTTTGAGGCTTTCGAGTCTAAGAAAAAGGGTATTTGTGGTTAGGTCAAAGGAAGAACAAATATTAACATTATTTGCTGTCACTCACACCCTTTTCTATTATTTGTTTCATACAACAGCAAATGTTATTTTACTCTCCTGTAAAATTGTTTTCGCATTTAAGTGACGGTTCTTCCCGGCAATGGATAACTAAAATGAATATTAAAAGGTGGAGAAGGTCGAAAATAAAGAAGAAGGCTAATGAAAAAATAGTCGGAGAAGGTTAGAAGAGATTCCAGAACTGTGGGAGTGAGGATTTGGCAAAATGAGGTTAAAAATACAGCAAACGAAAAGAAAGAGACAGAGATATCGAAGCCTGTAGGAAGGAATATAATATAATATTTTATGATTCTGTATTTGAGTTTTATTACGAAATCTATTTTTCCGCCAAAATGAATGTGTGATTTCTAGATACATCGAAAATATTTCGTGAAAAACAACATTTCAAGAGAAATAAAAAGTGCAACTACTAAAAATTAATTATCTTTGTGGTTGAACTAGCATACCAAAGATTATGTAGTATACCATTTAATGTAATTATATTGCAAGTCATTTATTTTCTTAATAATATACAGATTGTATCTCTGAAATGAAGTAACTTAGTAGTGTTTCTTATTTAAGGTACCTTTTAGATCTTTTCTCGAGAAGCACATAGTTGAAATAGATGAACAATTTCATATGTTAATATTGTATGGTGTTGTAAGTACTTCTGATATATTATTTTCAAATCTTGACGGGTGAAGAACATATCTGGTGAAACAAAGTTGTCTAAGTACTTGAGTAGATATCTGGTATACAATGAATTCCCTGTATTGGAGTCTGGATTCGAGCAGTCATTCCCACGATTGGCTAGCATCGAAGTAAGAATTAATGGCGGCTCCAATAAGAGAAGCGCGCGAAATAGTATTCTGCTCAAATTTTCTAACAATATTATTGACTATTAGGATATATATTCAGATTATAGAAGTTTTATGAATGAATAACATAAATAATAAAATTACAAAAAGAGACGAGTCAAATGATAGTGTTTAAGTAAAATACAACGAAAGCAAATCTGATATGTTCTGTTTACATTTGCGAGACCAAATGATAGGAAAGACCGACGCCGTGGGCAAGCAAGCAAGGAGTTGTCTCTCTTACGCATGGGCGTTATAGCTCATGCCCAGACTTATCAATATGGGGACTTTAGTATACAACCAACTGCTAAAGAATAGAAGTTAGACTGGTACGTGCATTACAGGTGACAAAAATGTATGAAAAAAATAAGAATATATATAAGTGAGTCTGTATTGATTTGATGATTATAAACTTATGATTGACTGATACTATAATTATATATAAAAGGTTCTACATTAGTAATAAAATTGGATATGTGAAAACGGTGGAAGTATAGACTTAAAAAATATATGTTTCTTTATAATTTAAATTAAGTTGATATTTTGGCTTGAATCTCATAAATAATTATTCATTCAAATTGTGCAAAAAGTGTACTTTTCTGGAATTCAGCTTGTTATAATAAAAAATAGTTTTTATGCAAGTTTTTAACCTTAATTGTATAACATCACTCAATAAGTGGTGTGACTGACACGCAGGTGAAATCCATATGACATTTATGAAGTACAAACTTTCAAAAGACTATGAGTGAAATTTCATGACATGTCGATTAGTCAGAAAAAAGTGACAATCATTTAAGTGAAGCTATTTTTGTTATTTTCAAAACAATGGATGCAAAACAATTTCATGTGTTTATTAATCATTGCTTCTTGCTGAAAAAAATACTGTACAAGTTCAGCAATGGATTCAAACGTATTATCCGGACTCTGCTCGAAAACACCATTTGTTATTGGTATGCTGAATTTAAACGTGATCGAACAGACACTGATGATGGTAAACGTTTTGGTCGTACATATGAGGTGGCTACTCCAGAAACATAAAAAAGTCCCCGAATTGGTTATATTATCTAATCGTAAAGTAAAAATTGTGTGAGATAGCTGAGGCCGTGAAGATATCAGAAGGCAATGTTTTTACAATTATGCATGAACATTTGACCAGGCGAAAGTTTTTTTTAAAGTGGGTGCCGTTTTCACTCATAGCATATCAAAAACAACAACGTGTTGATGATTCAGAGCAATGTTTAGCCATGTTTATACGTAATGGATGAAACATGGATCCATCACTTCGGATTGGACTACAGCCGGTGAGCCATGTCCGAAGGTACAACAGTTAGCTGGGAAGGTTATGGCTTCAGTATTTTGGAATGCCTATGGAATATTATATATCGACTATTTCCACAAGGGAGATCAAGAGCGAATACTATATAGAGTTGTTAGATCGTTTGAATGTGTAAATCAAGAAAAAACAGCCTCATATGTTGAAGAAAAAACCACTGTCTCGCCAAGAAAATGCAAGGATTCACAAGTTGATGGCAACGATGGTTAAATTGAACGAATTACACTTCGAATTGCTTCATCAGCCACCGGATTGTCCAGATCTGGCCACCAGTAACTACTGGCATATCGCTGATCTCAAAAAAAATGAAGAAGATGGAATGGAGTCTTCTTAATTATATTACAGACGGATTCTACACTTTCTACCCAGTTTTCCGATAGGATCTACAAGAATTTTCTAAGAAACTTTGCATAGGTTTTTCGAGGATTTTTTGTAATTAGTTACATCTTTGGCAGGTAACTTTTAGGGTAATTTTATGTTCATCGCACTTCTTAGAAAAATTTCCCAATCCTCCAAACGTCAATTTTGAAATAGCTATGTAATCGTAGATTCTTTGCAATCAGCAAATCATTATTTTTTCTCTTATATAACAGAAACATAGTTGAATTTGAAAAGTACTTTATTACCATCAAAGCTTTCTCCAATGACAATGAAGTATAATTTGTGACATTGAAGCACAATTATTGTCAGGAAACTGTAGAACTTTTTTGACCAAATTGTTTTTAATAATTTCATTGTAAATAACAGTAAGTTGGAATTTTTGAACCGTTGGTGATATTCATATTGAACACCCTAATTTCACTGCCACTACACCAACACTCACGATTACACTGTCTGACGCGCGTTTCGATAACCAAATTAGTAAGTAAGCTTACCTTCAGTCTCTGAAGACGATAACATAGTTATAAAGTATAATTGTGACTGTTGGTGTAGTGGTAGAGTAGTTTGTTCAATATTCAAACGACAGTATATCAACATGAACTGAAGTGTAATAGAAATCGACAGCTTCAAACAAATTTAGAACTAGTACTGACTGAATCGTACTGACTTTACTGACTACTCAATAAATCAAATGCGTTGCCTTCGCTGGTCTAGGTACAAAGTTTTTTCAATACATTATTGAGTGGATAATGGTAATTCATTTTTATGGTAGGGATTTAATTTCAATCCGTGCAAGTCTCATGTCAACTGAAGTGGTATTTCTGTTCAGTGGTGTTGACATTTCACAATGAAAAGATTTATCCCGACACAGCGTTCACGATTTGTTCATCTTTATTACAAACATAAGCTTTCTACGGGAAATGTATATCGGAGGCATAGAACAACTATTGGTCCACATAATCGGCCTACCAAACGTACAATTCGTTCAAGTCAGTAAGGTTGAGACCTAATTTTCATTATTGGATAATACTGGACCTAATAGACAACATCCAGCATGCAGTGGAGGAAATATAGAAGTGGTAGGTTGTCATATTCAACCACTTGGCGTATACTCTTCCATAAAAAGTATACAAAATTTAAATGATACAAGAACTGAAGCAGACGGACCTTCCGACTCGTTTCCTTTTGAGTCGTTTAGCTCTTGACAAGCTGGCATAAGATCCGCTGTTTTCGTCAAAATTTGTTTCCACCTATGAGGCCCACTTTTGGCTTAATGGGTTTGTTAATAAATGAAATACCCGTATTTGGGATGATGAATAACCCGAAGAAGTTCAAGAATTACTATCAAATCCTAACAAAACAACTATTTGATGGGATTTATACTCCAGTGGAATAACGGCTCCAAATTTTATCAAAACAGAGACCGGCCGGAATGTTACAGTGAATGGTAACCATTATTGATTCTAGCTGCTGGTGAATTATAGCATTTAAAAATCTCATAAATGAGCGAACCTCACTGCCGGGGGGATTACTCATTAAAATGGTGATAAACGAAGTAGTTTAACCATACAACCGACATAGACGTGAATATAAGGGTAGTGAATAACCTGCAAAGGGTGATCTTAAACTGACATTACTTAATAGGTGCGCAGATATGATTAGCAATCGTTTTTCATTTTGAATAAAACTTTAAAAGTTGATTATAGAAAATATAACGATTTTACAACAGTGACATATCATAAATCTGTAAAAACTATCGAAGAAGAAGAAGAAACTACTGTCAATGGACTTTTAGACAAACCAAATTTCAGTTTGCACCGATTATGTCCGAGTCCCAATTGTCTGGCATTAAAAAATTAAGAAGGTAAAAGTACATCCGTTTCAATGTACTTCTTTTCAGAAATTATTTCTCTCCTATAATTTCCCTACATTTAGTGAACTACTTCGACGAAAACATAATATTGTAGCGTTATTTTGAATTATCTATATTTACTAACATAAAGTAGTAGTAGTACCATGTATGCAGCATTGGGTAGAAGCTACCCATTTCTGGTGGTGGTACAGCGTACACTAAAACCATACTTTTTAGAATTGATAGGCGTATTCTTTGACAACATGTGAACACAAACTCTTTCACTGATTCCTCTTACGACGCTTACGTGCTTTCTCAATTCTTGATCTGATTTCGAGTTTTGGCCCGCATTGCTGGTTGACGAGCGTGCCCATGTATCTTAAAGATGACACTTGTTCAATGATCTCTCCATGAAGTCTTAGGGTGGCGTTTCTTTGTATTTTTGGGAATACAAATAGTTTGATCTTATTCATATAAAGGCTAAATTGCTCGCTACACGGTATCATCTGCGTAACGAAGATTGTTTATAATGTTTCCATTGATCTTTATGCCTGCAGTTGTATTCTCGAGGGTTTCGCTGAATACTACCTTAAAGTAGAGGTTAAACACGTTAAACATTCTTATCGCACGCCTCTCCTTATTGCTACCTCTTCTGATGTGGACCCTTCGATTTTGACTGTTTGGTGCCAGTAAAGTCCGGTTGTGATCTTTAAATCTTGTGTCCCGGTTGATTTTAGGATGTTGATAATTTTTTGGTGTGACACACAGTCAAAAGCTTTTTTTTCGATCAAATTATTTATCAAGTGCATGTCACAATTGGTATGACATTACCACTTCATTTAATGGCGATATGAAATCACCATTGTGAAAGAAACTACACCGACTGACGAAATTTTCACAAGAAATAAGCATTTCTTAACAATGAATTATTTCGCTAACGAATACCGTTTCAGTTAGCAGTAGAATTTTTTATTGGAAAAACTGTCATTTATTGGATTCTCAAAATGCACATGATAAGAGAGGAAGAGTTTAAGGATAGCATTTGGTGTGCGATGCAATATAGAACTACCAAATAAATCGAATCCCTTTTTTCTACGAGAATATTCAAATCCCAATAAATTCTACCTCCAAAAACAAAAGGAAATGCAGAAACATCGTTCTACATAATTGGATGGAACCTATAAAACGACGCATGGACACCGAATCTTCACTCTGCTGGGAGCTATATAACGATAATAATGATGATAAGAAATTTTTATACACCCACTCGGTTAACTGAATGAATATTATTTCATATACATCCTAGAATGTATATGAAATCCACCAATCAGCATCTGCATTTAGTACCCCTTCGCTTAGCCGCAAAAGAGACGTATAACACATTATTACCTCAAAAATTAAAAAAAAGTTAATATGAATTCTGTTATAAAAAATTCATGGACTTTGATAAACATATTCAATGTTAAATATTGAAAGTTATATTGACATTATAAGATACACTAAGTTGCGTTCTTTTCTTTAATTACAATCTACTGGATGTAAGACTAAAGAATCAAAAATTTTAACTCTGAGCAAAAGTTTTTTTAGAACCACCGGATCAAGAATATTTATTTACAAAAGTAAGTTTAAAAAATAATAATCCATACATCATTTATCATTTAAATGTAGTACGTGTTTACATAATGCTGTTGTCACCTTATTAATGTTTCAATAAATTTGTGGTAAATCAGTTTATTAACGTACGTGGTTCGAAATCAACCGCGGTAATGGAAACGTATATAGAACATTCTTTAAGTAAAAAAACAGACACCGTTAATACTATTGTAAGGTCAGTTGACAAAAAACACGAAACTATGTCATCAACATCGATGCAAAATAGTCACCAAAATTTATCTACTTGTAATAGTATCGAAGAAAATATCTAAAAAAGAAACCGTAACATATACAAATTGTACATTTAACTATTGTACGTTTATCACAAAGAAACAGTGAAAATATAAGATTGAATTGGTAAAGTTATAAATAAAATTGTTAACACTTTTCATTTATATTAGTTTAATAAAATGTTTATTTTCTAGATTTTTTCTTAATTGGATCGTAGAAAAAATATACTGTTCGACTCGCGTCAATTGTACATATCGCACTCGAACGATTGAGCACTCCACCTACGCCATTGTGCTCAGAATTCATCCTCGTGCGATATGAACATCATATACACTCTGGTTGCACAAACTACTATTCTCGTTTTATGACAAAAACTGAGGTTCTTACTCTAGTGGTGATCTTATCATAGTTTAATTCCGATCAAAAAGAGGAAGGAAATTAATATTCTAAAATATTTGCAAATGTCGATTATAAAATATAATAAATTAGGTGGTTTGTTAAGTTTTTTGTTATTGTTTATCGGCTTATTCTCATAGGTCTGAACTGTCTGTCTGTAATTGTGGCATGTGTGAAGTCACTGCATACAAATCAACTAGATATAACCTGCATAACGAACATTGATTTCCAACGATTACATTTTGACGAATAATTATCAAATGATTCCTTTTTGATATAATGGGTGGATATTAAATTGAATTATTTTTTTTTCAAAATTTATTAAAACTATTCACATAAAACAAAACAACAATCAAGATAACACAATTATCCTTAACAAAATTAAATTGAATCACATTCTCTCTTAGGTAGTACTTAATGCCCTTTTTTGAATCCCCAATGCTTGTGGTCTTCATGTTCTCCTTTCTTTCCATATTTATGTTCGTGATGATGATGATCATCATGTCCACCAGCTTTCTTGTGTCCAGCAGATTCGTGATAGTGGGATCCTTTTTCATGACCACCTTTTTTGCCATAGTGGTCTTCGTGGTGACCTCCTTTTTTGTGTCCTCCTTTCTTGTGACCTCCCTTTTTGTATCCATCTTCATGGTGGTGACCTCCGTGTTTTTCGTGGTGACCAGAAGAATGATCTTCGTCGAAGAAGTGTTTTTCTTTCTTGTATTCGTCTAGTTTGTGGACATCATGGCCTCCTTTGGTGCTGTGGCCTTTCTTGTAAGATCCCTTTTCACCATATTTGTGACCTTTTTCTCCCTTTTCGCCTTTGTGGTGGTGGGCGTGGTATCCGTCGTCATGATGATGATGTTTTTTATGACCCCCGTGTTCTTCGTAATGTTTTTTGTGGCCCTCTTTATCGTGATGTCCTTTCGATCCTTTCTCGTGGTGATGGTGACCTTTGTAGCCTTTATCGCCCTTCTCTCCGTGACTACCGTGGTGATCGGCGTGGTGCTCGTGGCCGCCTCCCTTTTCCCAATGGTGTCCGTGGCCAGAAGCTGCGGCTTCTAAATCACTAACTTCACGTTTTTCTCGACTTATTTCACGAGGTTGAGTAAAAGTTACACACACGAGAGCTACTAAAGCGAGGACGAAGAGCCCTTTATAAGTATTCATGATGTTCTGAATACTTGAACGAATTGACTGATACTGTTTTGGTTGAAGTGGCGCCTGGTTTTATATGATTTCTCATTGAGTTTTTGTTAGAGGATTAACAAATTGTCTATTGCCTTTGCGGTAAAACTTTCACTATTGTCATTTTTTAAACATGATGTAATTTACCTAAATAAAAGTGAATAAGAATTTATTTGTCCACTTCACTGCTTCCAACGTTTTTTTTTCTAGACAATTGCAGTGCATTGGGAATATTTTACATAATTTGCACAATAGTTTATCGATTGGATTTGGTTCAAAATTTCTCATTTTGTTTGGTGTATTTGACCGGAACAACGTTATTTATTAATTTCTATGTGAGTTTATACATTTCGAATAATAATTTCCAATAAAATTATTTGAAAAAATCTACAATCAAATAGTTTGAATATTAACATAACATACCATAATATGTTAATATTAATTTATAAAATCCATTTTTAAATATTATTTTTCTTTTTAAAAAAGTATTTTCTAGAAAAAAAATGATTTTTTGGAAAACTAATTGAGTTGACAAAACATCGCGCATTTTTTGAACATGAAAAGCGTTCTAATTTTCATAATGATTGGATTTATTTTAAACATCAAAATGAAAAACGAAATTATCTATTCTCTTCGATTTCTTTTTCCAATACTATGTGTTTGATAATTATCACTTTCTCATTCAATTTATGGGAGATTACAAAACCGATTTTATGGCCGTTTTTTCTGCAGAAGCAAACATTTAGTGAAACGAGTCAAATGACTTTCAACTGTGTACTATTCCTTTTACTCTCCACCTTCTATGTGTCTTTTCTAGTAAGGTAGCCAATTAGTATTGCATATTTTGTGGCCATCTATCTCTCTTGATAAAAATCTCTCTCCTACAAGTGAAACCTTAAGGTTATGAAACTGGAAATAAGTCTCTGAGGGCCAGATCTGAATAAGATGAGTTGTCAATCAATTCGAAGTGCAATTGATGAATTTTAAGCCTCCCAATAACCCAATGTCCTGTTGGAAAAGAACGTTCTTTTTCTTCGAATGTGGACGCTATTTTCCAATTTTTTCACCTTATCAAGCAATGATATGTCATACTCTGCTGTTTTACTAACACTATCACTTTTCCAAGTGATGTAATCGTCTTTATATTGACTGTTTTTTCGTTTCAGAAGTGTTATGGTGGATCTAGATTTCAACTACAGTAATGAATCTACGCAATAAATCCAACTTATTTTGCTCAAAACGCTTAATTCTTTTGATATGCTGGTAACCTTTCTAATTCTCTAACCTTAACCCGACGATCGTTCAATACCATCTAGTGCACCTTTTCGATGATATCGATGGTGGTGGTAGTGTTTAATTTAATATACGAGTTCTGGCTATTAAATAACTAGACTGATTACGAAAAAGGCTTGTATTATAAAAATTATTCTACATTCGGATGCTTCCCTTCCTTCGCCACACACCTTTTCATACGTTTCAGCAGATCTTTTTCTAACCTTTCAAGGAAATTTGAGCAGATCTGTTGACGCTAGAGCTTTTGGTCAGGAGTCAGATTTTTTGATACCAACTTACGCACAGAGTTGTCATGTGTAATTCCTCGTGTAAAATTTTTCTAACGGTTTCTTTATAAGCGTTTAGAGCCTCGGCAATCATCCGGTTACTCATTCGACGATCTGCACGCACAATTTGGTTGATTTTGATCACTGTTTTCGGAGTTAAAACAATCACAAGGTGACCTGGGCGCTGATCATCTTCAGTGCTCTCTCGGCCCTCACTAAAGCGCTTACACAACTCAAACACACGCGCACGAGTAAGAGAAATGTCTCTCCATGAGCCTCTTGCAACAAATACTATAATAGTGACGGAAACGTTTTTTGGGACCTGAATAGACAAGATATCTAGATACCCAACGCACTACTCGTTTTTTACCCCAGCCGTCTAGGGCGCCCTCCAGTCGCGCAGTCTCATTGTAATAGCCAGAACTCGTAGCTCGATATTCAATTTTTCACATACGACAGAAAGTAAGAGACCAAAATGGCGGAAATTTAAATGAGAATAAAAGAATGCGCTGACGTCTTCAGGTTGTAATCGGAAAATTTCCAGAAAACTCTCGTATACTAAAGTTTAAACGCTGAATCGTGTCTGACACGTGACGTTAACGATATTATTGAACACATATTGTGTTGATACTGTCTTCTTCTAATAAGAGAAAAAGAATGAATTTCAATACAGCCAAATGTCATTTTCACAAGAACAATAGCGATTCATACGTAATAGTACGTTTAAAATAAATATCTTGGAAATAGTCCAGCGAGGATATGAAACAAATCGGGGAAACTGGTAAGCATTAAATATCGAGATGAGGTGGTTTGTATTGTAAACGTAAAGCGGCCGCAAGAAAAGTCTACATTTACTGGTTGCGCCATTTTTCGAAAATTGCATTCTTTGCTTAATAAACGATTGGAAACCCAGAAAAATTGCTCTTAAATCGTTTCTCGGGGGTTTTCTGGCATGCTGAGGCCAATTCTGCTATTAAAATTCGCCGGAGTGCTTTTAGTGGAGGTGCTTGGGGGTTAAAAGTCATTACGGTGGGATAAGAGATAAAAAATACTTGATTGAACTTACATAAAAATGTAAATTCAATCTTAAATTTTATTATAAATATGAACATTGTAATAAATAATTGAGTAAAAATACAAAAATATTTTTTCGTAATTTGTCATTTTTTATTTTCTCCATCACCTTTCCCTTACAGCCATCCCGAGCGCCCCCGTATCCATTTTCAGCATGCCCGAAAACCACCGAGAAACGATTTTTGTCACTCGTACAATTTTTCCGAAATGCACTCCTCGAGCACCTCCTTAGATTGACCCTTGGTAAATTTCGTGGCAAAATTGGCCTCAGTGTGCCCGAAAACCCCTCAAAAACGATTTTTGCTAAACTGGACTAAAAGAGATATTATGATAAATGACACGTAAATACACTTTAAGTTTGATGTTAAAAAATTTTGTAGATAAGTGTATTTTTCTCATTATTACGCATTATTTATTTGGATTAAAAGCGTATTCATTGTTAAATTCATTTCTTTAAATAGCCCCATTAACCTTGTCACTCTATTTTATATTGGTAAGTGGATATTATCAACGTCTTACCAAAAGATCTTTAAATTATATCTAAAATGTGTGATATCGAATTATTGGAATATATATTCATTCTTTAACTTATTAATTGTAAGAATGTGGCTCATAAAGATATTCTAAACAATTTTTTTTTATTCTCAAACCAGAGAATAAGTTATGAATTTGTCGAATAATCGAAAACATCAACTTAAATTAAAAACAAACTTGAAGCCCGGTTCACATTATTCCAGTCATATACAGCTGTAAAATCGGCAAACACTATGTGTTTATCAAATTCCGAGGTGATACCATACAAGCCCACATGTTCTCTGTACGTTGAAATAAATTGAACAGTTAACTTCATTGCTAGAAATTACCTTTAGAATTGTCCAACGTATAATCAAGCATTGTTCACACCATAGAATCTTATCCAGTCAACTGGACTGGATTAATCACTAAAATGGAATATTCTAGTGCAGGTTAACCTCCTTCTACAAGCATTCCAGCATTAGACTGGATTAATATGAACCGGGCATAGAGATAGTAAAATAGTAGTTCGTTATGCATTATACGAGGAATACCTACGAGGATTTCTACAATGGAACAATGGTAGAATTTAATGAGTTGTGGCACCACTGTGTTTGTGAACAGTAATTTTTGTTATCTACTGGTTGTTGAAAGTGAACGTTTAAAAGAAGCAAGTTTGTCAAATCGAAAATCACCAACGAAGCTTACGTTGGATGATTTTTTATGATATTTAAAAAGGTCTTTCTCATCAACAATACACGGAATCACTTCGTGCAACTTTTGGTAATGAAGAACTATAAGAAAAGACTGTTAACAATTGATTTGCAGAATTTCGTCTTGGTATAATGCGTCCATCAGTGATGAATGTCGAGAAACTCTGCCAAAATCGTTTGTTATTCCTCGAAACATGATTAAAGAAGATCGTAATGTTATTTAAGGACAGATATTTTAGAATATCGCAGACTATACAATCGCTATCAAATGAACATTTATGATTGAGGAAGATATGTTCCAAATAGATTCTGCATGCCAACTCCAATAAAGCACGTCGAACAACTGAATATTTGAAGGAGAAAACCATCGAATTAATGTACTCATAGCCGATTTATCGCCTAATGACCTTATCTTGTTCTCTGTCAAACAAGATGTGCGATATTCATCACCTCAAGAAGCTGTTGAAGACTTTCAAAACCACGTTTCTTCGATATCAGCATCAAAGAAGAAAATATGTCTATAATTGGTGTGAGTTTATCCAAAAATGTATGGAAACAATATTTCGAATAGCAATAACATACGAACTGAAGACACCTGAGGCTTCAGCTAGTTGACGAGTACTTTGAGTATGATCCGGTATCTACAAACTTTTTAACTAACTTGCCAATGTACACATCATTCACATTTTTATCGGGATGACTCTCATTAAATAAGCAAGCCCGTAAGTCTAGCACAACTATTATTTTGAAAATAGAGTTGAACTATTTCAACTCGTTCTGGAATGGAATAAATCATTTTGTACCGTGAAATTAAAATAACTTGAAAAGCAACCAAACTGAATCAATGAAGAGAGTAAAATAAACTGTGTAATTTTTTTTGCTACACGTATCTGCAGTTCTGATAAATAATGTCGTGTTTTTGAAATCCCATTTTCCTTTAAATTAAATAATTTAGAAATGATTGTAGCTGTTTTCACTCGTAATAATTAAAACTTATTTTTCGTTAATACCAAAATTATCTGCTTAATGTCTTTAAAGCCGTTTTCGCATTAACTGATTTAGTAAAATTCAACAAATAGGGTATCATTAGAAAGACAATTTTGTGCCTTTTCAAATAATATATCAGTCGACTCCTCCCTCCATTTAAAATTTTAAGGTTGTTACTCACTTCCGCTAGAGGGTTAAAGGCGCAGAACGAATAATATGTTTATCTCTGAGCATGGTTGAATTTAATTACAAAAAAAGGTGTAAACTTTTCGTTGGAGCACCCTGTATAATTATCAAGAGATATGTGTATGTAGTCAGCAATAATATTAACTACACATCGATATTGTTAATAACAACGCTATTATCGAAAGTCAATCTCTTATTGGGGCTTTCAACAATTCAAGAAAAGTATGTTGCTGGTATACTAATTAACTAAATTCTTCTTAATATATCTTTATTTATATGGAAACATGTCACTATCAAAACCGAAAATAATGAATTCGGGAGTAAAAAAATTGTTTCTTAAAGAAACACATTTCATATTTAAGTAACAAAGAGCAATTATGGAGCGAATAAATATTGTTATTCGAAGAGCATGTTTTCTTTGTAAATATCTAGAAGTAAGTGGGTTGCTACTTAAATTTTGAGGTAAAAAAATAAAAAAGATATTTATAATTGGATACGGCTTTACTGTTTTTCAAAATATTTGAACCCATTTTCGAAGCATTTTGGCTATTTCGATTGAAGTACCTCCAAAACATGTGATTTGAATGCATCCATCGCTTCTTCGGGTGGAGAAAAACGTTGACCTCGCAATTTACTTTCAATCCCCGGGAATAAGAATAAATCATTGTGTGTCAAACGGGGACTGTACATCCTATAGTACTCGTATGACAACACTTTCTGAGTACATTCACCATTAAAAATGTCAAACTATGATGCTAATGTAAAATTTGTCACATTCACATCAGTGTTGTCATATCTTAAAAATTAAATTTTTATATGTAAATGGATATATTCTAGGAGAAAGAAATTAACTTAAGAGTTACGATGATAGACGTTGTATTTTTGTTCTTGCTGGTTCATCCAACGAATTTATTAAAAATACAAGATTAGTATTATCATTAAAATCATTGTTTACAGATAATTATTTTCACGAGTGGACAATGACACAGTAAATTTCTAATTTAGAACTATCATTAATAATAATGGACAATCAACCGAACGATAGTGTACTGAAAGCGTTCTAATTCTTCAACGAATCATGAAATTGTCAATTTGTTACTATAAATTTTAGCGATAAATATACAAAACATGAACTATAGAAATTACTAATATGAAGCGAAAACGAAATATTTATGTCAACAATGATTTGTTTCCAAAACACCATTACCATTGTGAGCTTAATCCTATCGAATTGATTTGAGCCTTGAGCCAAATGGAAAACAAATTTAATAGTTATATCGGTAGACATGGATATGGTAAGGATTATTATATAAATATTTGGAAAGAAACATTAGAAAATTGCAGCGTAGAGGTTTAGAATGAATGCGTGAGATATACACACCGAACAACTAATAGAAGACTGGTTCATTAGAGACCAAAATTTGGTCAATATAGGTATTGAACTAATGATAGATACAAATTATAAGAGCTCAGATTCTGGAACTGCAAAAAACTGTACTTTCTGTTTCAGCTGAATAACAGTCAATGATACCGTAAAAATTATTAAATATAAACGGTGATAGTTAATAAAGGATGATAAACATATTTTGGAGAGTTTATTCTGTTGTACTTTTGGAAAATACATAACAAAATAATATTCATTCTTTAAACGTTTGCCTTTGCCGATCTTAAGAATATTAATCATTATCTTATTTTCTACTGTCATTTTGATTTGCAAATGGTTGATGAACTACCAGTAACGTGTTTGAGAAGATTCAACATTTAGACTGTACTGACTATACGATAAGCGTTTCGACAATTGGTGAGTTACAGAAATTCACTTAAGCCGTGTTACATTCAATTTAATGGGCTATATTACTTTTTCGCTGCTAGTTTCAATCAAATCGATTCACTGTTAGCCCTTTTAGCACACATA
Source organism: Diorhabda sublineata (assembly GCF_026230105.1). Taxonomy (NCBI): domain Eukaryota; kingdom Metazoa; phylum Arthropoda; class Insecta; order Coleoptera; family Chrysomelidae; genus Diorhabda; species Diorhabda sublineata. The sequence continues at coordinate 11,304,346 of NC_079484.1, forward strand.
TGATACTGGAACCCTTTTTTATGTTTCTTAATTTTTGTTTTGATTTGTTTATTATTAGGAGATAAAAGAAACTGTATGGGATTAAATATTAATTTTTCTTTTGTTTTAGGTAAGCACTATTGGTTACATTAGAATCAGAAAGGGTAAGTAATTCATTACTGTTTCAACTATTATGACCATATCGTCATGTGTTGAGGCAAGCAGTAACATGTTTGAATCTGTTCCGGCTTGTCAAATTGCTATTATAGCCTCTTTTGTGATATTGTGTTGGCAGCGTCTTGGATGGAAGCATCAATTTTCTTTCAGACTGGAAAAAAATTTGGACGTCCGGAAAACCTATAGATTCGTTTCAAAAGTATTAAGTTCTATTTCTTCAGTTTTCTCAAATAATACGTTTTAATGAACACGCGTAGGGTTTTTTGTAGATTTGTTAACTTATTCTTATTTTCTTAGTTTTTCAAAGTTGATGGTTCAGAGTATTTTGTATGATGGAAAAACTTGAATAACGTGCAGTGATAAACATCTTATTTTTGGAAAATAAAGAATCAAAAACAAATTCACGAGCGTTTTGTTAAGTCTTCGGGGATTCTGATGCGTTTGAAAGTGGTCATACAAGTCTTAGACGATCCTTTTGGAAGACGTTTGAAAAGTACTTCAATTCCAGAGAAAATATATATAGTAGAATTCCTAAGCATCTCATTAGGTAGTTAAGTTAAATTTTGCTGAAGTCTTGGGTTACAGAAAGCTTTGTTTAAAATATATCATTTTATCAACAAGATAAATTGATAAAGATAACTGTAGATGAGAGGTGGGTATACCTCAATGATATTAAATCAAAACAATTGGTTAAGGAGTGATGTGAATCCGGTACTTAGACTCCAAAGCTAGTTAGATTCCGGAAATAGGGTAAGAAGCTGTTAACGCCATTCAGTTGAGATTCAAACGAATTTCTAACGAACTTTTGGATCAACTGGATGTAATACTAATAAAAGACCTGATTTGCACAAAAATTAAGTTATTCGTTTCAAGGTAATGCTCCTTCTCACATAGCTCAAAAAACCATCGGGAAAACTGGAGAAATGGAATACGAAATTTTCCAACATTCACCTTATTAACATCACTTAACTGACTCTTATCTCAGGATCTTAAAAAATTCATGCCCGGAAAACAATTTTGATAGAACGATACCTAACAGTCTTCCAGATTTTCACTTCAGAGATAGTATGCGGGCTTAGAAACTACCACATATCTTGCGCATATCATTTACCCACTAAATGTATTTATTTTTTTATTTTTACTATACTTTGGTAGGAATCTACGAGGATGGTCCAGAAGTACATGGCCCAACAAGAATTTTGGAAAAAAAATATATCTTATTTTCAACGTAATGTTCTTTTAGCTCCATACACTTTCCCCAGCGATGTTCAATAAGTTCGACACCCTTTTTATAATAAGAACCGTCATGCTGCTCAAAATAGTTATTAATTGCCGAAATCACCTCTCCCTTGTTGGGAAATCTGACCACCGAGTCATTCTTTCAAATCTGGAAACAGAAAATAATCGGAGGGGACTTAATCTGGTGAAAATGGTGGATGAGGTGGATGAGCCATTCAAACATTATTTCATTAATTTTGAGAATTACGGTAATGGATGAGTGAGCTGGTATATTGTCTTGATGAAACAACACTTTCTTAGCCAAATGCGGCAGTTTTTTCTTAATTTCCTCGCTCTAACGTTGCAATAAGATCGCATAATACACGCCGATAATAGTTTTACCTTTTTCAAGATATTCAATGAAAATTATCCCATGCGCACTTTCAGTCGACGATTATCCATTTGTAGATATTTTTCAAAATTTCTGGAGACGTCACCTCATTTGGTCGACCACTGTGATGCTGGTCTTTGTATGTCGTACGACCTCATTTAAACTATGCTACTCAATACTTTACTGTTGATTACGAAGGAGCAGTCTCACCCAGAGTAGAATTTAGTTCATCTTTTATATTGGTTGGGCTCATGTCCTTAAAATAAAAGGATTGTATCACATAACGATGACCAATTTTTTTCAAGTTAACAAATTCACTGGAAACGTTCACTAATGACGGCTACCAAAAAAATATTAAAGAACGTGGGATTTTCAAATATATGCTGTATAAATTGTGTTCTTCTTAATACAAGGGTATTTTTCAAGCAACTACCGCTATCTCTAGGCCAGACCAGGTACTTCTGGGACAATCCTCTTATATGGTAATTAGTATGGAAATTTCAGATTTCGTTCTTCATCAATAATCATTCAAATAATTATTATAAAAATTATAATTATTTCTTCTGCTCCTTCAGTTTCCTCTTAATTATTGCGAATTTCAACAACTTATATATATATATATATATATATATATATATATATATATATATATATATATATATATATATATATATATGTCAAGGTCGGATCCGCCAGGAGGGGGTCACATAGTCGTGGTCAAGTCAAAAACTTTTGATAACAATAGATACAAGTGAAAAGTAGGTATTTTATTAATGTACGTAAGTACTGTACTTAAAAATATTTATTCTTTATTATACACTTGAATAACTTAACACATAATAACTTGTACATATACATGTACATATTGCCATCTTCTCTTGACGACATTCCATAGCCGTGGTGAATGATTTGTCATAACAGCTAGAGGTATGTCGAGGGGTATGACGCAAAACTCCGCAAAAGTGAAGAGGTGGTACGACAAGGGTTTCCGAGAAACAAAATAGAAATAGAAAAAATACATATATTCAAATAAAAAAATCAATTTTTCTTTAACGTCTTCATCCGAAACTCGTTATTGCGTTATTTACGTCAATGGGTACGTTTTTATGAACGTGAAGAAGTGCCAGTCCGGTTAGGCGATCTTCAACCATTGAAAATCTTAACCACGATTTCATTCTGTGCAACATAGAGAAAGACTTTTCTGCTATCGCTACACTAACAGGTAGTGTAGCCATAATACATAAAAATTTTCTTATATTAGGATACATATCGATGTCACAATTTAAAATAAGATCAGAAATCGAACTGCGATATGTCCTGGGTCCGCTGCCATGGCTACCACTTTATCATCCACAGCCGATATTCATTTACAATGACAGAAACTGGAGTGTTATCTAGTCATAATGTATAGTCGATATACTTTACGATATACTTTATTACTATATTCGCTTTTTGGCATGAAAACCCTTAGCTGAAACAAATTAAGTACGTCAGGGGACGTCGACTTTTCTTTAGGTCTTTATCAAAATACGATATTGACACTGACAATTTGCTTATTTATATTGATTTATAGATCACCTTCATCATGAAAATCAAAATAAGGATAAAATCAACTTAGAATCTAATAAGAAAAATTAATTTTTCCTTGGTCCCTCTATCCCAAATATATAGCAGTAATCAATTAAATTATTTGTAGTTTTATTAGAATTTACAAAATAGAGCTATACATTTTACTTAAATTATTTTGGTCTTTTTTATCATTTATAGCTTTTTCGTTCTAATTAATGTGAACCATTTCTAAAAATTCTCTTTTTCGTGTATTAGATTCCGTTTCAAGAATTTTTGAATCTTTATATTTGAATTTCTGTTTTTTTGATATTTTATGGTTGATTAATGCAGTTCTATTTTTTATCGAATTGGTGATTTCTTAGTCTATTTTCTAAATACTGAAAGGTTTGCCCTATATAGACAGCGTCACAATTGGTATAAGGCACATGATATGTAATATTACTAGTAATATTATATATCAAGTGTATCAATTGATTTCATCCTTATTTTGATATTTATGATGAAGGTAATCTATAGATCAATATAAATAAGCAAATTGTCAGTGTCAACATCGTATTTTGATAAAGACCCAAAGAAAAGTCGAAACGTCAAAATTTATCTTTGTTTTAAAAATTATCAAAAAAAAATTAATTTTAAAACAGAACAACAGATCAAGAACATTTAGATGCATTAATATATCAAAAGGTCTAAGAAATAAGAAATTAAATAATATATATGGGTTCTGAAATATACTCAAAGTGATTTTGTTGTTAGCTTATGTTGCCTATATGTGTTTTTCCCTTATACACTGATAGTATGCAAAATACTACAAGTGTCTATTTATTTATTGAATATGTTCGCCAAAATATTGATTCAAAATTTGATGAATAGAGCAAATTACAACACATGACATATTCTAGACTTATAATTGCATAATTTTATTGTGCGAAATCCCAAAATCATAGTTTGTGTGTTGGAGAGAATAAATTTATCGTAATTATCAAGAAAAGTACTTTGAGCTGTACTTATAAAAAATATTTAGATTGGAAATTCGGTAAATATGATTTAGACTCTTCGTGGATGGATTAAAGGGCTGATATATTCTGAACTAGATAGACCAAAGAGGGCTATTGAAGCTCTTGGATAATGCAATCATGCCTCACTTCTAAATGTACACAAACTTCTGAAGATATTGGCGACATTGATCATTTTCATTTTTACCTCTGGCAGGACTCTTTCTTAAAACTCATTTAAAAAAATCCACAGGTCACAAAAGACTAAGCGATTTGACGTTGATGTAAATGCACTGCATCTAGAAGATGAGGAATATAATCAGTTTTGTGATAAGTTGTTAATATTTTTGTAATGGTTTTATTCATAAATATTTATCATACTGCATCTAAACTAATAGTCTGTAATAAATATATAAATCTAACAATAAATAAAATTCGAATTTATTTATTTCCCTATTTTTACTGTGACAAACACAAAAGTTCTTGATTGCCCTTATGAATAGGTTTATCAGTAACGATAATGACAACTGAATGTTTCCATGGTAATTTTTTTGGTTCTCTTTATCAACCGTAAAGTCATTTGGTTCCCGGGATTACAATTTTAGAATTTTTTGTCGCTGACGTATCACCGGTCAGTTCGATGCGTCGTCCTAGGGCGTAGTGTCCGAAAAGTACCCCGATTGTGCGGAATTTAACGCATATTTAACACGCCTATATAAACTTCACCTGTATATGGGTTTGTGAACTTATTTGTTTGTTTGTTTATAACTCTCTTTTGTGTCTTATTGCTGTTAGTAAATCCCACCACTTTAATTGCAATCGTTACTTGAGCCGGCTAATTCACCGGTCGATGGTTCAAACCCCGTTCACTCTGTAAATTTTATTTTATATATTATCATTGCAAGTTTTTTCTTTACATCGAAGCAAATTACACAAATTCACAATTCTAATGACTAGAACTTGAAGAAAAATGTTATTTTAAATAATAAATCGAACTTAAAGTGGAAAATAAATATACTTTGAAAAAACTAAAAAAACGCTTTTGAAGCATATCAAACTGAAAAGTTGTTTTAGTTAGTTAGTATTTAGTTAGTGCTTAAAATAATAATGAATGAAAAATACTAGTATTATTGAGAAAAAAGCGTGAGACGCTTTGTTCCATATTCCTTGTACATCGAGCGCACAACGCGTTTTTCACAATAATACTAGTATTTTTCAAACATTATTGTTTTAAGCTTATTTTAAAAAAAATATTTCCAATTTTTTACTTTAAGAGCTTATTTATATGTTTGTTTAACTTTTGTAGACTTGTTAATAACCTTCACTCGTTATCCCTGATTAACTGAATCTTTTCGTTTTTTATTTGCCTCTTGGTGAAAATTTCTCAATTCTTTTGTTCAAAGTATTCATCAATAATTTTTTGCCTACGTATCTTTTTGGTGCCTTTTTGGACTGAGTATTTTCTCTTGGTTTTCTAGCGTGTCTAATCGTACTAGACTCCTTTCCCCCAGTTTTTTTATACTCCTCATCCAATAATCCTTTCTTGCTTGTTATTTTTTCTAAGCCTAACATTTGCTCAGGTACCTTTCCTGTTTTCACATTATCGTCCTCATTTATTATTCTCGGATTTGTGCTAAAGTACTCTTGAATTTTCTACCTAATCCCGTTTTATGGTACCCTTGATATGTTATACTTCTTCCTTGTATTGTTTACTTTCGGTATTCTTCGCAGCTGCTGCTTGATGTTTCTTACTACTGAAAAGTGTATTCGCGTACGCACCTCTGTAAATTCTCACATACTTCACTAACTTTTGATGTATTTTTTTGTATAAATCTCGTTATTGGTTCGCCCATCTGGTGTAATGCATGTTATTTTATGTATTTCTCTATGGTCAAAGCTTGTGCTTTGTTTTCATATCTTGTTCCATGTCGAAATAAATCAGTGAGTTTTCATTTTCTCGTATTTGTCTCCTATTCCCTTCCTAGCGTTTATATCTGCCTTTACCATCTTCTTATTATACCTTGGAGTTTATTCCACTTCACTTGCCATTTATTATTGTTATTTTCTTGTGTTTGCCCTGTAATCTTATTCTACATAGTGCGAAATTGCGTCAAAATTGATGAAACTTTTCGTTAATTCTCTTCTTATTGTGAATCCGACTCTAAAAAATTTTTTATTGTCATTTCCGCTGTTGAAATAACCCGGTACGTGTATACCTTTTTGTATCTTTTCTTTCTTCCGTTTCCTTCTTTTGGTTTCTTTACATTTTCTTGTTGGTTCTCCAATATTTATATTATCATCTCCTTCATCATTCTCTCTATTTTCTTTATCCATTGCGTTGATTGCTACTCTAATTATTATTGCGTATCAGGTTTTTCTTCTTTTCTATTTTCTTTTAATTCTTCTTGTAGTCGTTCCTACTCTTCATTCCATTTCCATAAGTTGCCGTCCTGATATATAGTCTTAAATAATTACAAACATTAATTAATGCTAATATTCAATTATATGTTTATTTAATCATGCAACCGTAAATATTCGTAAATATAAATGGTACTGTTCACTAACCAACAATACCAACTCAATGGTAGTAGGTTAACCTTTGGAACTAAACATTCCAGTTTTTTTGCGGGCACTGTATGCAATCATTCATGAACCAATAAATTATTGGGTAACTTTTCAATGACAAAAAATTCGAATACTCGATTCTTACTCCATTGAAATATTTTGCATGGTACGTAAATCGCTAGTATTTATAAATTACTACATCAATAAGTTCAAGGAAAATTAATTACGAATTCTCGCTGAGCCGTTATTTACGGTGAGATGTATCAACCTTTAATTTCCTTTATACCAATATTGAACAATTAAACAAATATTTGCATACATTCCTACGCAACTCCTCCCTATTCTCGTCAAACGCATGCGTCTTTAAAAGCAGTTAACATGTACGTCACTATTTCAAAAGTTGTTTATATGAATACTAAACCAGCGTTAACGAAGATAGTGCAATCATTATAACTGATGTGTTTGGGAGGCCGGAAGAAAGTTCATGTGAAATGTGAAAACCAGACGTAACTACAAACGAACACGTTAGTTCGTATCGTAACACATAAAATATCTCAGTTCGATACCGGTAAATATACCACGCGTTTATAAAATCACATTTTTTCAATCGTTCCTATGTCAGACTCGGCAATTTTCTGTTAAAAAAAAGTTTAAAGTTATGTCAGTGTCGTATAGATCGTTAACTGAATTTTATTGGGACGAATTATCAAGTTATATTGGCGGATGTGGAACGCTGAAGATGCTAATTGGAAATCATAAAGTTGGTTTGTGAAAGTGAGTTATTTTCGTCATTACCAAAAATATTTTATTGGTTATTTTTGATAGCTGGTTAATCGATTCAAAATTATTCCATTTTTATTTGTTAATTGGCATCATTGTTTACTCGAATAAATCTAAACATGTTTAATTAAGTATTTATTATCATCAAATTTTGTTCTTAAAAGAAAAATATATTGCTGTGAAACATCAAAAATTTGAAAACAATCAACGTGTCACATAATACTCATATATAATACTTTGTTATATAAATGTCAATGTTTGAATTATTAATTTGCTGCAAATTAGCACAGCTATTTCAAATTGATACTAATATTTAAGTTTTTCATGTCAGTTACTTTCAGGCAGTATATTATATAAGAAGAAATATAAAATTACAAAAAAATATTGAAAACATTTAATAAATACTATTATTAATACTATCTCTCTATCCGTATAAGTTTGAAGCAAAAGGTTTTTTATTTTCTAATATTGTTTTATCGGGTAGTTCTGTAACTATCCTAGTCGTAGTCCTAGTTCGTGTCTTCCCTTTTCACCACTTTTGCCTAGCTTCCTCTTCTCCCTTTTTTTTTCTCAGTTTTGCTCTCGAATTTCCAACCCTATAATTTTTAGCATGATAATTATTATGCATTGAATTTCTTCGGTTTTGTGTTGTACTTTTATTATCTTCGGTATATCTCCTTATTTACCAAAGAGATAATTTTCTATGTGTGTCTATGACCAGTCAAGGTATTTTTTTTGTTGTGTCCATATATATGGTTTCATTTATATTAATTGATTTATTCCATATATAATATATAATATACAATATATAAACCATTCATGACATGATTTTATCAGACCGTCGAATTGGGCTAAAACGGATCTGATCTGAAGCACTGAATATTTCATACGACCGCGTTCATCATATAGTTCACGACAATTTGGGCATGAAAAAAATTGCTGGAAAATGGATTTCCAAATGTTTGAATGTTGACCAAAAGGATGCAAGGGTAGAAGCATCGCGTTCGATCTGTGCTCGATTTGAAAAGGATGTAGACTTCTTAAACCGAATTGCTACTATGGATGAGACTTGGGTACATTTCTACGATTCAGAAACAAAGCAACAATCTATGGAATGGCGACACTCTGGTTCCCCAAGACTTAAGAAGTTCCGTGTCCAAAACTCTGCTGAAAAAATTCTTGCTTGAGTTTTTTGAAATTGCCGTGGGGTAATCATGATTGATTTTTTTGTAGATTAATGGTAGAACAATAACTGGAGATAACTATTCGACATTACAAAAAATTGAAGAGAAAAGACGCGGTAAGCTATCCAAAGGTGTTTTGTTTTTGCAGGACAACGCCCCTGCACACAAATCTCATGTTGCCATTCCTAAAAATTCATGATTTATGGTTTGAATTTCTAGAATACCCCCCTTATTCACCAGATTTAGCTTCGTCCGACTATCATCTCTTTCCTCAACTGTAAAAAAGTTTAAAAGGTCGAAACAAGACGTTGCAGGTTCCCTATAATAAATGTATCCGATTAAGAGAATATGTCGAGTAATAAAATATTTTGACATTGTAATGTTGTTTGGTTCTATAGTAGGCTAAGAATTTTTCAATATATCCTCGTACTCCGATGTTTTCATCGTTTTTTATCATTAGCTATGATTTCATCTACCCTATTTTCGAGATTTTCAACCCAACTTATTATGATCTTGTCAAACATTTTTTTTGAAACTATGGGAAAAATTACGCAGGTAGATATACGTACACTCCTTTAATGACAGTAACCATGAGATTAAGAACTTTGATACTAAGGATCTGGCTTCTAAAGCGGAAAAAATTCTGGAAATTATCATTAGATTATTTTGTATAATGTTTACAAATTTATATAATGGTGTCAAAGACTTTGTATATTTAGAATAGAGAGTCTCTAAAAGAGCTATTTAACATAAAGATTTGCATGTCACTACTCGTTGAAAAGACAATAAAATAATGCGGTACATATTGGGGCAATTTAGTTATATATGAGGGATATTTGACTCACTCGCCAGTTTGGGATGGACGAACCCACCGATGGGCCCAGAACCCATCCTTGGTGTGTCCAAAAGCGTTGCCATCGCATCTTTAACGGTCTACTTGCAAGGCGGACCCGGCAGAGATGGATAGAGACACCAGGCATGAGACAAGCGATGCACCTCTTGCGTCTCACGCCAAACCACAGCTCCAACTAAATAGGTGCGGAATCCGAGTAGTTACCGGATTTCTAACCGAACACTGCCATCTAAGACACCATAACCACACCATGGGATCACGGACAATCAGGAGTGCCGTTTGTATATGGAGGAGGACGAAACTTCGGACTACGTTATCTGTGAGTGTCCTGCGCGGTTTAAACGCCTGAACAATCCTCATAACTTGCCTAATGACATGAAAGGGTTCAAACCAAAGCGCCTGAGCAGTTTCTCAAATGACATCGGCCTTTGGTAACGTCAAGTGGGGCACGACGGAAATATCTGAAGGCGAATGTGCTCAACGGCTTCCTGGCCGCCCACAACTTTGAACTATGAAGGGATATTGACATACCAAAATAGTAGGAAAATAAATTGATTGGTTGATAGCTTTTGGTCATATTAAGGGTCCCAATTTATAAAAATATCAAATATTCTCTCGTTCGTTTTCAATCTTCTTTTCTATTTTACATAACAAACATCGGAAAACTCAGAATAAACTATTAGATGTTTATAAAGTCAGTTTTGAAAAATCAAGATACATCGAAGTAAGCACAGAAAAAAATTTTTAAAACAAATATGAAGTTTTTTGAGTTGAATTTTTTTGTGCACAATTTCTTTATAATTTTGTGCTTTATGGTTACTTAGGAAATTTTCAATACCGACTCAAAACTTAAAGCTCTACTTTCCGAAACAGTCGTAACTTTTATAAAATCTGTATCTTTCATCAATTTCGGAAATTTGATAGAAAGGTAATTAAAATAATATCTGTTCTTGTCTAACTCTTTGAAAAATGGGTTTATCATTCTAAACTTCATATTTAATACTCGAGGTATGATTTTCTCTCTGCTTGCCAACAGCTCCATTATTACATTGGCTTCACAGAAAGTTAAATATTTTCTCACAGGCCAAACATCTTTTCCCAATATCCCACATACAAATGAATTAAGGTATTTCCATCCCGTTTCCTTGTATCGTTAATTTGTTATTCTTCTTCCTTGTATTGGTTACCTTTGGTATTCTTGGCAGCTGCTGCTTGATGTTTCTTACTACTAAAAAAGTGATCTGTATTTCGGGCATCAACTTGACCAAGTAAAAATTTTTTATATTCTTCTTTGAGTTTTTTTAAATGGTCAATTGAAATTTATTAAAATTTATTGTGCAGAACTCTTTTAAACGCATGTCTAAAGTAACTTCGCGATTTCATTACAGTACACCAATTCTTGATTTTTAGCAAAACAAGATAATAACTCTCTTCCTGTTGTTCTACATGTTGTTATTCTACCGTTGGTATTAATAATTTTTTCTTGCAATCTGGAGACTAACAGTTTAAATTCTTGTTTTAATAAACTGAGATTACGATCATTTGAAGGGGATAACACTGGAGAAAATGTATCACCGTTGTACTCACTTTCACTGATAGCCTGTACCGATTTCTGTGACTTTGGCAACATCATTATTTCTGGGGGCATGCGAGTTACTTTTCAAACGTGTGGCACGATGAGGATTATTCAAAACACATTTGATTCCGTTTGGAGCCTTTTGACATCTACTACGTAAAAGTAAAAAAACCATCAATATGATTCTTAGACTCCATCCAGATTATAAGAATGCCGAAGTAATCCAAGCAGTTGTTCTTTTTTTCAAACCTTAAAGACTCGACACAGAACTAAGAAACTTTATCAGTAACCCATGATTTATATTGTTTGTTCATTTGAAATTCGAAATATTCAACATCTTCTTCACAAAGTCTCTAATATTTATTCCTTACTACCACCAAAAATACGAGTATAACAAAATAAATCATTACCATATTTACAATTACACTGTTTTTTAAAAATTAAAATATTTCTCTCGTTGTAAAAAGTTTTTATAATGAAGAATATTTTACGAAACTATTGTAAGGTAATTTTGGCCTAATAATCTCAAAAATTGGTAGTTTTTCGATTTATAACTTTGACAACGAAGGTTTATACGGGTTCAGTAACACTTTTTATATAACACCACCATTGACGTCGTTGAATCTGTAAAATTCTTAGGACTTGTTGTGGTCAATTCCTTGAATTGGAAGTTACATATTATCGAAAAAGCTTTTCCTGCTTTGCGCTGAGATCAGTTTTCAAAGAACTGATCGAGTCGCATCTCTGATATGCCCTTTACTTCTGGGACACGTGTGGTGCGACTCAATTTAAGCGAATCTTCAAACTACAAAATAAAGTTGTTAGATATTTACTCGGACTAAACCGCAGGGCTCACTGAAGGGACTTCTTTAAAAGATTAAAAATTCTGACTCCTCCTTCCTTATTTATCTTTGAATCCGTTTGCCTAATTTGTAAGCACGCTTCTCTAATTTCAGAAAGGTCGTTGCACAGCTATCCACTTAGGAACGCGGAGTACAACGTTTACCTACCTACTCCACGTTCAGAATTAGTTGAGGGCTCAATATTTCACAATACAAAAAAATGCACAATCACTTGCCAATTGAAATCAAATCGATATCATCTTTTCCCGCATTCCGCAATAATTTGAAGGCATATTTACTGGAAAGTGCCTTATATTCTGTAAACCACTTCTATTCTAATGATAATATTTAATTCCGAACATGCTGCATACTGGTTTAATTTTTGCTATGGACTTATCTACTAATTATTACCTATTACTGTTTTCTTCTGTATATTTAAATTTTATTTTATTTGTATATTTATTTAGTTATTTTTGTTTCTTTTTTTAGTTTTTGCAAGCTTGTGTCTACAAATTGTAACTACTTGCGCCATAATATTTCCAATTTTCTGATTCCTGCCTTCTAGAGTAATCAAAGAGTTAAACGTACTTACGATTCATGGAAAACTCATTTATTTTTCACTGACATTTTCCTCACAAAGTGAGATTTTCCAAGAAAAAAGTGTTTCTTACCGTGATTTTCTGATCCATGCTATGTTTGTAGAACGATAGTTTATCATCGATTTTATTATCAAAATCTTACTCTTATCCTATGAAGGATAGCAGCAGCAGTCCAGCTTATAAAGTTTTCTAAAGAAATATTAACCTAGTCTTTTTGAATATATTAAAAATATCACAATAAATCTATTTTCCGTCTTCTGTTTCGAATCCCATCTTTGGCAAAAATATTTTCTAATAATTAATTCGATTAATTGGAAATCTATCGTTATACTTACTCAACATACGGGGTGTTTCTTAATTGATGGGACAAAATGTAGGAGGTGCTTGCTCGTATAAAATTAATATGCGTTTTTCTATAACAAAATTTCCTCAGCCTTTCCGAGATATCACACTTAAGACTTAAGAGGTGTTGATTAAAATTGAATTTCAATTTTTTTATAAAATTTCAGGAAAGCTAGAAACTTGAAATTATGTAATTTTCGTGTACTCGCAAAGGACTAACCACAATATTCCTGTTACATTATACAGGGGTAAAATTAATAGCCCTTCTTTGTTTCATATAATTTTTTTTTCAAAATGAAGTTTTATAAAAAATTATAACTAAAAATCCTTGTTTTATTTACAAATATTTTTTATTCTCAAATTTTTTCCACAAAACCAATAGCTACAGAGAAAAAAAACACAATAATTTATTATTTTTTCGAGTGGAAAACAGTAATAATGTAAAATGTAGATAATCAGTGACAAATTTCCAACTTGTCAGTAATTTACTATAACGTTCGTTAATTTCTCGTAAAACATTAATCTACAACGCAATAACATCAAGTTTTGTTTTAAGTTAAAAAAAACTAACAAATGTGACGTAATATTAAAATCTACCTATGGTGATAATTTATTTACTCTAAAGACTGTTCTTATGAGTCAGTGATACGACAAAAGGAAAAAGAAGAAAAAAATAATCACCTACAACTCTTGATATTACAATTAAAATAGTATTTATCTGTTTACTATGCTGGACGAATATGTTTTGCTTAAATTATTTTTCAGACATACGTCAATAGGATTTAATTATATAATATTTTGGAACAACCTCGACTTTATCACGTAGAATATACATTTTGTTGATAATAAGTTTAGTTTTCTAATAAGTATTGACAACAATCGAGTCAACCTAGACGTAAAAAGTTTATAAACGTATTGGATTTTTTGTAAATATTATTAGATGATATGGATACCTATTAAAAAATGATAAATTAAGTGAATAGTGCGAAACAGGTAATGTGTGCAATAAGTGCAGCCATGTCATGGCAATAGGGTAAACAGCATAGTAATAGGAAAGTATCTAGATAGTTGTTGGACATATATTTTTTTAAACTCTGTAATAATAAATAATGGAGGTTGTTTCAAGTCAAAACTATTTTTTTTAGGACCCAAATTGCAGAAAGCAAAACAAAGGTTGTCAATCCACTGATAGTCTTTCATATTCGCTTCCTTTACTATTTTCGATATTAGAAACAACTACTATTCATCTACCAAGTGATACAAACAAGAGTAATTTTACAGAACGCTACTTGCGAAGTCCATCTCCTCAAATATTATCTATCATAAGTGAAGTTTAAGTCGAGAAATAAAATTCTGATCCGTATTGTTAGAAAAAATTGTAACATCACAAATTTTCCTATGAATGCTAGTTACTAAATACATAACTAATTCTTTCAATCGTTCCAAATAAATTTCTTTGTACAAAATTATTATGTCATCGGCATTCCGGATTATTTCTTAGATTTGACTGAGAATAATCTAATCATGTATTTCAGACAGTTCCCAGAACTCCAAACGTCAATTGGTTCACATGTTATTTCCAATTTTAACATTGTGGTTTTGTGTTCAAATATAGCAAAACAAGTTTCGATGTAACACTTCAAGTTATAAACAAAAATTTTACGCTCCACCACACTTGTTCAGGGGTTGCTCGAGATGGATAAAAATATTTTGTTTGCATTTTGGAACATTTAGATTCGCTTATGTCAACACATATTTTAAATCGTAGATCGTGTTGTATTAGGATCTGAGATATTTCAAGTTGGAGATAGAAAGTTAATGGTCCAGTGAAACTGAATAGAATTATGAAAGCAATTGTTACTAGAAGAATTTGAGGGCGAGTCACTAAAAATGAAAATTACATCCAGGAAACACTTCAGCAATATAGTGATGAGAAATTCATAGAGTATTTTATGGTTAATAGAACCACATTTTTGAACAGTATCAGCAAAGCCGTATGTTTAATTGCCAAAGTGGAGGAAATAATAAAATCAGTTTCAGATGTCACATTTGTATATTTATTTTGTTTATTGGTTATGAGGTCGTTTTTTCTCTAGATTCAATATTATAATCATATAACAATCATTTATTATTATCATATTTATCATTATCGTTAATTTAGTATAATTTGAGTCATATATATTTCTAGAGCATGAGACTACTTGGCCAATTAAAAAAAACAAGGATTTTCACAGATATCAAATTTTTTGAAGCTATTGTTGCCATTGATTGGAAATCCTCATACTATAATAGGAAATCTTCTCAAGAATAAATTTCAATGCTCAGAAGTAATGTCACTCTTCAATGATGAAAAATCATACAATCAAAAGATATTCAATTTCGAGACAATAAATAAAATCGCATTTTCAGTTTTTACACCAATATGTTTTCTTCTCTGATACAGTAAAATCATTTATATGTGAGTTATGTGCAGGTAGGGTTATTAAATCTGTAAAAAAATCATCAACTCGTATTTCTGTTTAAACTGATTAATAACGGTCAAGTTATGCGTAGTGTAGCAATTTTCGAAATATTTTCAGAGCATACTGCTGGAACAGACCCAATATTACTTTGAAAAATCATTATATTAGCACTTTTTGCTTGAAAATCAGGTCAGAAAATTGGATGTGAATGTGTAGCGACGAAACTATCGTCACTATCAGTCGTTGTGAATTCAGTTGAACTTTCTTCTTCCGAGAAGAACATAATTGAGTCACAGATATTTTCTACCTCATCAGGTGGCTTTAAAAACTCTAGGATTTTCGGTGATAATGTTTTCCTTCATTACTGTGGCAACTTCCTAGCTATTAATAACTTTATGGAGTGAGACTAGTAAAATACTAAAAAGATCTGTATTAGTGAATTGCCGTGACGATTTTCTAGTGTGGCTTCTCTGATATGCTTTCAAATCTTCATTTCTGAATGCTGATTCTTCCTTAGAAAGTTGCGCCCTAACAACTTTGGTTTTTCTCCTTTTATTCTTCTCGCTACTGATTTCAAAAGTTACTTTGGGCCATATCATGCGAGACGTTGATGGTGTTTCATCAGGCAAATATGCAATAGGTAATGAAAACAGTTCATTAAGCTAAGCAGTCTTTTGTCCCAGAAACTTTTTTTCCATTTTTTTAGCGATTTGCTATCCTTTTCGAAAATGCGAAACATGCTGATAAATGCAAAGTTCCACAGATTTTAAAGTTTCTTCATCATACTCTTCAGATAACAAATGATTGCGGGCAACATTCTGAACATGATGAAATTCTTCCGTATTATTTTTACCCTTGCCAAACGGTGAAAAGATTCTTAGGTTTTAAAGAAAAAGCTGCCAAGTGGAATAACCGCATATATCGGTTACAGAAAAATCACGATATTTTCAAAAGAAGAGCTAATTTTTTAGCAGATTCGATATACTACGTTTTCATTCAAACAAAAAATTAAAACGTGACTAGTCGTAACTAATTTTGTATCTCTACAAAAAGTTTGCTATTTATCGTTTTTTCTTTATCCAAAACACAAATAAATAGTACAAAATCTTCTCTAGATTTACACACTTAGTCACTGCACTGCACATTCAAGTGACGGTGGACGTTTCAGGTATATTTTATCGCACCCCGTTACAGACCAAGCATCCCTTTTGCAAACTTATCAAGCTTTGCGGCATTCCTGAACACTTAACAATTTAGAATTTTGGCCAGGTTTTCAGTGTATCGGGTCCATTGTGCAACTGCGTAGTTTGGTCGGGTGCGTTGTTATTGGTAAAATTTATTAATTATACTCCGAAAGATAGGTAATTAATTTCGTCCATTACATATATGTTCAATTTATATTTGCACTCATTAATAAAGTTGACATTTATCTACTGCGTTTTAATTTTGGTAGATTGTTGTTATTTAAATATTTGATCGTGTGTCATTAATCTTGTTGAAAAAGAGATGAAAACATTTACATTTTTAATTGCAAATTTGCAGCAGTAGCACAATTGCATATAATTAGAAATTGTTTATATAACCAACTTTATTTATAATACCGTAAAATGCGATTTCATTGAAATAATACGGTTAAATAAAGAAGAAATAGAAACAAAAACACATTATGCAATTCAATATTTTTGATAAAACTTGTACAGGTGAATTAATAGTTAGTTTTAAAGGGATTTGAAATGGAAATATGAAGGGGTATGAGGATGGTCCCTGAATTACCTGGCCCAATAAAAAAACCCAAAAATTTTTGGAAAAAAATATATTTATTTTTCAACGTAATCTCCTTTTCCTAGCGATGTTCAATAAGCTTCTCATTAATTTTGGTCATTTTAATATCAGATGTGCATTGCATTGTCTTGATGAATCAATAATTTCTTCTTAGTCAAATGCTTTCTTTGGAGCCAGATCTCCCTTTTCCGTCTATTGTTTTTATTGCTCTTTTGTTTCGGGTGTGAAGTGATGGAATCACGTCAAACATTGCCAAACACTCGATAGAAACATATTCACGACTTTGTTTTTGTTCCATTGTGAGCAAACGCGGCACCCATCTTGCGCACAGCTTTCTCATATTCAAATTTTCAGTTAATATGCGATGCACTTTTTGTAATGTCTACTATGTCTGCTAGCTCGCGCACTTTCAGTCGACGATCATCCAGTACCGTTTTGTGGATTTTCTTCAACATTTCTGAAGTCGTCACATCTTTTGGTCGACTGCTAGTCTTCGCAGGACGGATGGCCTCGCTTAAACTCTGTTACCTAATATTTTACTGTTTATAACAAAGGAGGAGTCTCTCCCAGAGTACAATCTATTTCAGCATTTATATTGGTTGGGATAACGCCTTTCAAATAAAAGTATTGTAATACGTAACTTGTGATCAGTCCAACTTTGAGGCTTACTGCTAGGGTTTTGAGCATGTTGCTGTTTTACGATGGGTAGGGTGCTAACCTAGTCCATTAACCTTCCTCTTTTATCCGGGCTTGGGACCGGCAACACAACCACTGCGCTATTCAATTCACCCAGAGCTCATACAGGCGGAGTTTGACAATCTGGATCCAGGAGGCTGAAACTGAAGAAGAAACAGGTTTCAAACCTACCATACAAGAAGGAAGAAGAAGAAGAAGTATTACCTAACGATATTGACACTGACAATTTATTTTGATGTTCATTATGTAGGTGATCTATTGATTAATATAAATACGCAAATTGTCTGTGTCAATATCATATTTTGATAAAGACAAAGTCGAAACGTCAATTTTTTATCAATCTTTCAAAAATTATTTGAAAAAATCGAAGAAATACAATTTTAATAATAGATCTATTATCATTTAGAAACTTATTTTTAAATCATATTATGAATTAGATATATAATATGAAAATATATAGGGGAAGTACTATTTCAAGAAATAAGTTAATATGTTATGATCGACGATCGATATAGTCAGATTGCCGGAATTATTCGAAATAACGTTGTAAAATGGAAATATTAGCAAGTTAAGTTTCTATTAAAATGACAAATTACTTCAGCTATTTTTATCCTGTTTTTTATGCCGTAATAAAATATTTTATTAGTCAGAAAACTTGCATTAGAATTTTAATATCTAAAAACATTTGTAAGATAAAACATTCCATTTCAATTACAACTAAACATATTATATTTTCAAACGATCTTTGTATTATCGTTAAATAATGAAAAATATTTAACAAACATCACGTTCCAACTAAAGGGGACATGTGCTTAACGAATTCTCAGTATCTCTAATTATTTGCAACAAGTGTGGACAATTTTCATAATTGCAGATCGTAACATACATTGAAATATTAAAAAGAATAGTTTATTTATATTATAATATTTTCTCAAATAAACTATAAAGTTTTGTTACTTCCAAGTATAAACTCGCTTAATGCTGATTTTAAACGTTGTAGGAATTGAGAGATTGAATAGAAATATGTTTCTGATGATACTTTTTCCCTTGAAAAGAAAAACAAGGAACTTTTCTAAGGCAATAACATCATTACTATCAATGATAAATTTTGAAACCATGTTTAAAATTAACACTGTTATTTGTTGTGATGCAAAAAAATGGTTTTTGTACAGGGTGGCCAAATGTAAAGTACTGTATTTTGAAAACCAATTTTTGTGGAGACTTAATGGTACTAAAATTGATAGTCCGGGAGCCTGCAACAGAAATACGCGATCAAGTTCTTTTTGAACGAAAATTAGTAGAATGCATCAGAGACTTGTATAATAAAGCCTAGGGAACGTCAGCTGCGGCTCGGTGGGTGGGATTAGCGGCAGTAGCCTCCCTGCACGAAAAAGAAATTCAGTCATTTTCTCTCAGCTAAAAATTTGTGAAATTGTAACTATGCCAAAATCTCGAAAAAATAAAACATTCAGCCGAATATACTATTATGTACAGGATCCTTCACGACGAGCTGAATCGATATGTATATGGGAAAGTACTGCGACTAGTATTCTGAAAATTGGACCCAAATTTCCTTATTTTAAAAGGCATGCTATGGTTTTTATTAAATTTTTGAAATCTGCGCAAAATTTCAAAATAACTTCATATAAAGCATAATATGCCTAAAGTTCACAATTTTTTAATTATTTCACATTTTTGAAATTTTTAGACACATGCAGCCCTCCACTAAAAAATTTATATTAATAAGTTTAAGTGCGTCAGGTCTAATATTTTGAAATTTAGACAAATAACACTTACAGCTTTCAAAATCTATGAAAACCTTGCCCAAAATTTATATAGGGTGTTCAGAAAATGGTGCCGAATTTCGCTATCTAAAAACTTCGAAAACTTAATTTTTTCAAATGGCTTTCCCCATTTTCTCTTTACCATTGGATTCTACCCTTTGAATTAAGGGGACTCCGTTAGTAAATTCATATATCTCAAATTAACGTTTTTTGTAGAAACTTGAGAAAACTGAAATCTTCATGGACTTTAATTGTCGGTTGTCTGGAGCGACCAAACAAACATATCAACAAACAAACAAACAAACACAATGAAAACAGCTTGACGGTTAAGCGTTGTTGCATAATAACCCTATCACATTTCCCGTATATTACCAGCAAAGTGAAATATGATGATGAACACTTTTGCAATGCTTAAACATTGTTTTCGAAGTTTTTAGATAGCGAAATTCGGCACCATTTTCTGAACACCTTATATAAATTTTTGTCAAGGTTTTCACAGAATTTGAGAGCTGTAAGTGTTATTTGTCTAAATCCCAAAAATATTAGACCTGACTCACTTAAACTTAGAAATATAATTTTTTTAGTGGAGGGCTGTATGTGTCTAAAAATTTCGAAAATGTGAAATAATTAAAAAATTGTGGACTTTAGGCATACTATGCCTTATATAAAGTTAAATTAAAATTTCACATAATATTATTATGTTTTATATGAAGTTATTTTGAAATTTTGTGTAGATTTCAAAAACTCAATAAAAACCATAGCATTCCGCTTAAAATAACGAAGTTTAGGTCCACTGGTATAACCGGAAGTTACAGAAAACTGAAATTATTTTAGCTGAAACGTGAATTTCGGAAAACCCATGCAAGTAAATTTTCAGAATACTAGTCGCAGTACTTTTCCATATACATATCAATTCACCTCGTCGTGAAGGACCCTATATTATACGTCAGCCGGCGCCTGGAAAATGAAAAAAACTTTATACTTTCAGTGATTTCCTCTCAAATAAAAATCTTATTGAAGATAGTATATATATATAACTGTGAATAAATATATAAGTCAGAGGTCTATGTCTCAGCTGATACTTTGATTACGTAGGAGTTAAGCGGAAGCATCTATTGCCTATGTAAATGTATCAGCTAACCAGGTTTACTTTATATTTACTGTATATTTACAATCAGTTTACAAATTTTCAGCTGGAAGGATATAACCTAACCCGAACATTAATTATTCGGCATCACGCTCCAATATGAGTGTTATGATAAAATGATTATTCCTTATCAATATTTTTAAATGAAATAAGTATTAAATAACAGAAATACCTAAATAACTAATTAATTCATTAGCATATTTTAATTTAACAATAATATTAATTCATAAATCAATATTTGTTAACATTTTTTAATTTTAACAAATTTCTCGTTGGTAAAACATTTAATAATCCCTCATACTGAAACTTTCAAACAATCACTTGTTGGTTTGTGGATGAACATTATTTCGGGGGATTGGAATTTTTCTTGGTTTGAAATGAACGGAGATAGACAGTAATTTCTCCTCTGACTTAGGACTTCAAATTTTCTTTTTAGCTTGAGGGACAAAACAAGACTCCCCTATATTTCAGAGTAATGCCCAGGTAATAAGTAAAGGGTGAAAAGGTGCTTTGTCAGCACATTCTTCTTGAAGATAGTCGATTAACATAATCTCATGACTATATTAAAAAATCGGTCGCACTCAGGTATTGTCTATGAAACCACTTTAGACTTTTTTGGAGCAGGATAACTCTTTCTAATCCATTGTTTTGACTGTTTTTCCATTAGCAAATCTAGGTTTCATTCACAGTTATGAATCGATGCACAAAATCATTCGACTTATTTTGGCAATGCGGCCTAGGAAATACAAAAGTTGAACCTCGATCAATCGAAAACCTCCCAAACTCGAAGGAATATTTCTCCCCCTTCCCTTTTAAGCACAATTTTAACTCTATATAAGTTGAAGTAATAATCTTCAGATAATTTATTTTTATCATAAATTAGGCGTAAAATCTAACTTGAAAAAAAATTGATATTTTTCAACTTTTATACGTGGTGATACGATAATATGATATGAAATGTTCCCTTTCTGGGCAAGAAGCCGGAAATTAAAACTTTCCTCGCTTTCCCAAACTAGAATAAAAAAAATGAAACATTATATTTCTTATTATATTTGAATAATTTTCGAAATTATGTGGTTTTTATCAAATTCGGTTCGGTTCGTTAATCGATATATATTTATGCAGATATTTCTTTTTGACTTTCACCCCAAAATTGGAACTATTTCGCCCATTTTTCATTATACAAGGTGTTTTATCCCGAATACACTGTTTACACCACCACTACACCAAAATCCAAATGACACCGTCTGACGCGCGCTTCAATAACTGAAGATAAACTCAGTCTTTGAAGACGATAACTTTGTTATCGAAACGCGAGTTAGGCACTATAATTTTGATTGGTGGTGGAACCTGTGGAATAGGGATAAAACCAAATTGCTTCAGTCATACCCTCAGATCCTCTACAACTGATTTATCAAAACATAAGAAATCCTGGAATTTGACCTAGTGGAAGAGCTACTCCAAAGTTGGTGTCGTTCTCAAAGTCTGGAGATCCTACTTGTGCTAGGGCGAACAAAGACACTGCGACAGAAGTACCAAGGCAATTCAGGCTAGAAGCTGTTTCTATACATATTTTCCCTCCATAACTCGAATAAATAAACATGGACCTCTGTATCTCGAATATAAAATAAATACTGTGCGTAAGTATCTCATTTAGATTATCAATTCTATGAAATAGTAATGGAGTTTATAGCTAATGTCAGATCTCCTGTTGGTGATTGTAAAATTTAGACTTAGTTGGGACGGAAATTCACATTTATTTTGACCTCCACGTGAAGAAATTGATAAGCAATGAGTGTGAAACATAAATTAAAAACCTTGAGTGGTGCTCGAAGCAGTGAAGATTGCCTAGTCAAAAAAAGAAAATTGTTTAGGAACAATTTTTCGACGATCATGAAGAATGAAGAAGATGAAATAAAAAATGTTGGGAGTGATCAAAGTTTTTCGTGGAAAAGACGGCTTATTAAAGTGGTCGCAATGAAGATATAAGCATTACTAGGCCATTGTTATAAGAAAAAGCTAAAATGTATTCGTCTTTAGGATTTGATGATTTCAAAGCAAGCAATGGATGGCTGTAAAAGTTTAAGCGTAGGCATGACTTTGTTTTTAAAAAAGTTTGTAGGGAAAGTGTAAGTGAAAATCTTGCAACTTGCAACAAATGGACCAGCGAAAAACTGATAGGTTAATTACGTGATTACGAGCCTGAAGACATCTTCAATGTAGATAAATGTCTTCCTGATGAAACTCTAACTTTCAGAAATCATAAATGCCATGATGGGAAGTATAACAAGGGATGTTTAATAATTTCACTTGCTGCAAACATAACAGGTACAGAAAAACTCTCACTTTTACTTGGCTAGAGAAAAAAGAAAGATCCTATTATCCCTTGATAATTGCATAGCACACAACGATATACGTGAATTCAATAACAGTCGAGGTTTTATCTCTTAACAACACATCAAAATTGCAACCGATGGATCAGGGCATCATAAAGGTCATTAAATCTTGAAGACATTGTTAGGTATATGTCTCAAAATATGAAAGTGAAGATTCTCACATAGATGTATTACAAGCAATGCGAATTACTGATAAAGCTTGGCAAAACGTGACTGCTACTACTATAAAAAACTGTTTTGCTCACTGTGGCTTTCCTTAGTCATTAATCGAAGAATAAGTTGAAGATATTTCTCTATAACCTCCTGAACCATGGGATACGGTAGAGCCTACGGTATGTTTCGATGTTTCTATTACATCATGTGACCATGAAGTAATGACTGCTGGAATATTATCGGACGAAGTGATCCTTAATTCAGCATCTCGGTACAATGAAATAAATGAAGATGACACAGAAGATCTAAATAATGTAACATGACACCGATCGGTTTCCATTAGAGAGGCGAGAACAGCACTAAATATGTTACGTAATTTTATTGATCAAACAACTCAGAGGTAGAATTTGCTGCTCTTTGTATTCTAGGTAATGCTATAGATAAAGACCAATATTATTTAAAGCAAAAAAATAAATGACTTTTTTTTAAACAAATATGTTTATTATCTATGTAATTTGAATTTGTATGTGTATGTAATTGATGTTTTCCTATCTGCTACCCCCCTCCCTCCCTAAGTCGAAACCAGTTGTTACCTAATTCGAAATCCTTGAAAACTTCCTAACTCGAATTTTTTTGCCTTTTCCTTGGAGTTCGAGTTATAGAGGTTCTACTGTATTTACTCGAATGCATTATCCTTTAGTGAGTATATCCGAAATGCATTCTTTTCATACACCGATAACCTCATCTCTCAAATTTTAATACAACGATTGTCTAGTACCATGTTGATACAGCTACGTTTGAATTCATCTGCCTAAAGTTTTACGATCGTAACTCATGGTGAAGTCTTCATAAAAAGTATGTAACTCATCTCCCATTTGCGTAGACGTGTTGCTTTTCAAAAATAAATATTGATTTACTGAATGGCTGAAATTTTAGAGATAATCTCTCAACGCGTGCGCGAATATAAATATTCCAACTTATACTGATGAGGGCTGACATCTTCAAGTGGAAGGGGGGAAATTTTCCAAATCAACCCTCGTATAACTTATTTACGTCTAAGTAATGTTCTGATTACATCATTCACTTCTCTCTTATCTCTGTACTTACCTTAATAGAAAAATAACAATTAGGAGCTCAAATACAAATTTTGGTGTATATATCAGAATGAGAGTTATACAACCCTGATATATTTTTCCGATTTACCTACAAAGTTGAAATCATATAGATATGGTCAAATTACTCCAGTTCAAACACGACACACACAAGAAAATATTGATATTAAAGCTATGAGTTTATTAGTAAATAAAAGTTACAACTTTCTCAGTACATATAACTATAGTTTTCTTAGTACATAAAAGTATCTACTATGAACCAAAATGGCGAAAATACATGTACGGCTAAAACAAAACGGCATAAATTTTATAAGACCTCAGTCAATTAAGGCACAGTATCGTACTTGAATATTAGTAAGAAAATATTCGTGTGCAAGATTTCTGAATGTAATATATCTTGTTACTTATAATATGTAAAGTATGATACAATAATTCTTTGAATCAGTGAAAATTACGAAATCACTTGATCAAGTAATTGCTTATAACATCATATTGCTTTCTTTCTCTGCCTCAAAATATTTTCAATTTCAATATTTGTTGTAATAACATATAGGATACCTACCAGACTACCTTCGATTTATATTTCATATACTCATACCTTCGAATGTTTTAAATTAACTAAAATTGAATATACTATAATCACATTGTAGTTATAATTTTCTGCTATTTATATACAGTGTGCCCCACTACCAGTTGAAACTATCTATTTATGGCAAAATATTTATAGTAAAATCATGAACATTTCTACGTTTGGGTTTTCGGATACGATCTTTTTAAATAAAATATTTTCAAAGATGGCCGACTTCCAGTTCTACCGGAAGAACACCCTGTATATTAATACATTTTTGAAATCTACGTAGAATTTTAGTATACTTTTGTGCAAAAGCTTTTTACGAAAAATGTATTGGGTTATTAATTTTTTTTTAAATTTGATCGTTGCAGACCCTTATAAATTATTTTTTTACGAGAAAACCCTTAAAGATATGAAAATGGTTTCTATTCAGTTGCTTTTAGCAAGGTCAGATGTATTTGAATCTATGCTGAAAAATTTTTCATTTTATACAGGGTGTGTATAAGAAGTATTCAAAGTTTAACTTCAAAAATATAAAATTTCTTAATTTTTTAAAATAGAACCACCCGGTTTTTTCTATTTTAATACATTCAAGGGTAAAAAATAAGGCAAACTCATGTTTACCTTCCTACACCTAAACCTTACCCTTATCTAGGTATTAAATGTTTTCTGTAAATTTTTAGAGATGCAGGTATGGTCTAAATTTTATTTGTTCGTTATTAAATTTAGAACGAGACATTTTAAAGATTTTTGAAAATATCAACAATTGACTAATAAAAGTTGAGTAAGTGTGATTTATTACAAAGCCTACTAAAAGTATACATTAAAAAATTAAAACTTGTTAAAAATTGCAATGATAATTTAAAACCTTAAATATCTCATAAACGACTAAAAGTTGCAATTAGTAAATACAATTTGGTTTGATTTGATTAATAACTCAAAAAGTATAGCAAAAAAGCATTTTTCGAAAAAAGTTTTTAGACAAAAGTATACTAAAATTTTGCGTTAATTTCAAAAATGTATTAATATATAGGGTGTTCTATTGAAAATAACAAAGTTACATTTGACTTCCGGTAGAACTGGAAGTCGGCCATCTTTGAAAATATTTTATCTAAAAAGATCGTATCCGAAAACCCAAATGTAGAAATTTTCATGATTTTACTATAAGTATTTTGCCATATATAGATAGTTTTAATTCGTCGTAGGACACTTTGTATTATTATAATATTTGTTATTATTAAATGAAGCATAGTTTTGTTCACTCACTCTTTAACAAAACCTGAACAGTATCACAAAATTTTTATTAGTAAACCAGATACTATGATTTTACATTCAGCATTAATAATGTAAATAAATCCATATTTTTTTAATAATTTCTATATAAATGCATATCCAGCTATCAAAAATAGTAATAAGAAAATATGTCATACCCCAATGACTTTACTTAACTCGTTTTTAATAGAAAGAAGATGTCCAAAGTGAACGATATGTACAAATCGTCCCAAAAAACGGTCTTGAAAGATGTGAACGGTTCTAGGATTGATAACATCAGTAATGACTTTCTACGAATACCTGAAAAGAAACTGAATCAACTAAATTCACCAGAAATACGTTGTTCTCCATCGCCATGCGTTTTTGACTTTGAAGGAAATATAATTCGAAGGTGTGGAGGTAAATATTTTAAATAGTACAAAGCGTATATGTACATGGTCTCATCAAATTTGACCCGAACTGATGCATTCAAACTTCGCGCTTATATAGAATCACTAACTTTTTTGTATTGAATTGGTACAATTTTTTTTTCTGTTCGTGCAAAGTGTGAGCACCATATTTCAATTAGTGTGTGTCAGCTATTTGTGGACGATTAGAAAAATTTGTCTGGCGATATTGACTGTAAAGAAACATGTTGAGCAACGAGTTTGCTAGAAATTTCGTTTTTTGAATAGAATTACGTGTACGAAATCGTTGAAAATTTTGGAGAAGTATAGTCTACTTTATCTCGAACGTAACTATTTTATTGTTGCAATGCATTCAGTGGTAGTCGTGCAATGAAATTGTCGAAAACGTATCTCATGCGAGTCTTTCATCCACCACTGTTAACGACGTTATCATCAAAAAATTTGAGGAAATGGTGTTCGAAAATCGTCGCGTCAGTATACGAGATATAACAGAGGTTCTGAACATCACTTATGTGTCGAATCAACATATTTTGCCTAATGTTTTGGATATGAAACGTGTGAATGGTAGATTTGAATCTATTGCAAAAACAACGTCGAGTAGAGATTGCAAAAGACAACTTAGTTTAGGATCTTACATTCTTCAAACGTCTTATTACTAGTCAGAGAAACGTAGATTTATGAATATGAAGTCGAAACTGTTCAAAAATCAAATCGCTCCAAAAATGAGCCGGAACCGAAAAAATCACGTAAAAATTGATAGAAAATCGAAATAAGAGTCATTGTTTTATTCCATTATCGTGTTGTGATTTCCCATGAATTTAGTCCAGAGGGTCAAACGATCAATAAAGAATACTACTTGGCAATATTGAGGTATTTACGTAGAACAATTTATCGTAAACGACCGGATTTGTAGACAGTCAATCATGAAATTTTCACCACGATAATGCTTCGTCACATTCCAGCGAGATTGTCAAACTGAAACATCCTTTTCGGACAACGCGCTATGAGCCATAAAAAGTAATTGACTTGGGGTACTGGAAGTCATCTCAGCCGAGTCTTACAATTGTTAACATTGGATTAAGTGTTTGCGACCTTATATTGGCTCCAAAGGACTTTATTTCAAAGGCTATAATAAACATTTTTATTAAAATACGTAAAAATTTTATTTTTTCTTGGGTCAGTGCTGGTCAAATTTGATCATATATGTCAGATTTTGTCTATAGTTACCTAAAAAAATTAATATCATGTCCTCATTCCTAATCTACTAGAATTGTGAATAGGATATACTAATTATTATGCTGTTTGTCACGTATTTGAGTTTTTCTCATAAAACTGTTGTCTTCTCATTGCACTTTACTTTTTTCTTCTTTTTGTCTATTATTTATCAACTGAATTTTTATTTTCTGTTGCATTCTATTTACATTTTGCTTTTGAATACAACCATTACTAAAATTTCTCCTATAATTTAACTTCCAGTTCAACTATTTCGATTGTTTTATTATTTATTGTGACGCCTATCTAGTTCGGAACTATTAAATCAAATATTATGTGGTGTGGCTAAGTAACGAGATTAGCGCTGCTACAGAAAAAGTACGCATGTGCTAAAGATCAACAACTGTCAGCTGTATAGCCCGAAGTCTGCTGTTTCGAATGCAATATCTACCGTGTCTATAGACAAACCATAGAAGCTGTTGCCTTCGTTTGTATAGGCGCTGTATTTTTGTGTAGCCATAAAAATAGAGCAGTAGATTGTTGTGAAATTGCACTTGAAACTTGGAAAAACTCCAACTCAAACTTATAATTTATTAAAACAAATGTATGGCAATGAATGTTAGTCGTGTCCACATGTTTTTAAGTGGTTGAATCGTTTTCAAGATAAGAGGATGTTGAAGCTCGTGAAAATATTTGAATGCAATTGAAAATGACTCAAACTTATTAAACATGTTAATAATGTGTGACGAATCAAACCTGCATTGAAAGGAACAACTTTTGAGTCTGTTAAAGCTGTGAAAGAAAAAGCGTCGCACACCTTGAAGGTACTGACAGAAGAGGACTTCCTGCACTCTTTCGTACAATGGAAGATTCGTAGGGATAAAGAAGGGTTATATATTGAAGGTGATAAATAAATGTAAATAATATATCAGAAGTCTTTTGTTTTGTGTTCTAGAATTTTATTTAGGTATATAAATGTGTAAACGTAGTTGGTTTAGTAGTAAAAAGAACGAATCAGTAAAAGTAATCGCAGAAATTATTTTAGTGATATTTATAAGTAAATTATTATAAGTTAAGTGTATGGTATAGTGTGTGAATAAATTAAGAACGTAAGAGATAGTGTTTATTAATTCACCCCACGAATAAAAAGAGTGTAATGTAAATAAATACGAAAAACGTTACAATATGTTATATCATCGATGTCGTTATTTAATAGCCACACCTAGTTTATTAGTATTGACTTGATTTAATATATTTACCTAGTTGGTGACATTTTGTTGATGTATAAATTCGAAAATTCTACGTTCTGTGGTTCAAGAATAGTATGAAAAAAGTAAGAGAACATGTAGAGAAAACAAAAAGTCGACAAATTTAACACAATGAAGAGAATTTATGAAATAAAACGGTTGTACTCCATTTGTCATACACTCGTACATTCTTACAATTTTGATACATTTCTACTTACGCTATCACCATAGATTCTCATTCAACTGTATACTCATAATTTTTGTCCTTTTAACCTTAATGGTGAATCATTACCATTTTATTATATGACTGGTTAGAAATGGATGATTCTATTGAAACAAAAATTATTGCTTTTTAATTTATAAATAATGAATCATTAAATCAAGGTAACCCATGCTCGTCGTCTTTGTTCAACATATAATATTTGACGCCAGTATTAACTAGACTAAAAATATTAATCCAAAACGTCCTAGGTAGGTTAGAAGCAAGAGCAAAAGTAAATACTCTATATATAGGAGGATGGTCCCAGAAGTACCTGTTTTGACCTAGAGATGGCGTTAGTTGCTTGAAAAATGCCGCAGTATTAGAAAGGACACAATATGTACAGCATACTTTTCAACTATGAAGACGCCACGTTATTTAGTATTTGCTTGACAGCCATTAATAGTGAAGGTTTTCAGTGAGACTGCTCCTTCGTTATCAACAGTATAATATTTGGTAGCCGAGTTTAAACGAGGCCACACAACCTGCGAAGACCAGCAGTCGACCAAAAGAGGTGACGACTTCAAAAATGTTGAAGAAAATCCACAAAACGGTACTGGATGGTAGTCGGCTAAAAGTGTGCGAACTAGTAGAAATAGTAGGCATTTCCAAAAGTGCATCGCATATTTACTGAAAATTTGGACATGAAAAAGCTATATGCAAGATGGGTGCCACGTTTGTTCACAATGGAACAAAAAAAATGTCGTGAAGATGTAGTTTTTGACAATGTTTCACAGAAAAGCCGAATTTTCACGCCATTTCGTAACAATAGATGAAACGTGGGTCCATCACTTCACACCTGAAACAAAAGAACAATAAAAACCATTAACTGAAGAGGGAGAATCGGGTCCAAAGCGAATAAATGAAGCAAAAACGGCAGCATTTGGCTAAAAGAGTATTGTGTCATCAAGACAATGCACGAAATTACAAATCCGTTATTGCAATGGACAAAATTAATGAATTAAAACTTGAATTGCTACCTCATACACCTTATTTGCCAGATTTAGCCCCCTCGGATTATTTTCTATTTTTAGACTTGAAACTATGTCTCGGTGTTCAAAATTTTTTCACCAATGATGGTGATGTTAATTTAATGGCTATTTCGAAGAACTAGTTGATTCTTATTATAAAAAGGGTATCAAATTTATTGAACACCTCTGGAAAAAGTGTAGCTAAAAGGAGATTACGTTGGAAAATAAATATATTTTTTTCAAAATTTGTGTTTTTATTGTTGGGCCAGGTTCTTCTGGGACCATCCTCGTAAATGAACAAAAAACCAAATATATGGTATTGGAAGGGAACTCGCAAAGACCAATGAGCAATTTATCAATAAAAATATACAATGGAAAAGAATGCTGCCTTAAAGAGGTAACCCAATTCGAATATCCGGGGGTAACAAATAAAAACAAAAATACAGAAATTCGAGAGTTAGAAAATATGATTCCAAAGGGAATCAAGACAACAGGAGCCATAAAAGCAGCGTTAAATTCCAAAATATTATCAAGATCAGCAAAATCTATTCGTTTCCCACAACTACGGATATTATCAAAAGAACTTGCAAAGAAGCTGTAAGCCTGTGAGAAGAAAATATTGAGAAAAAATTAGATCCCAAAGGATTACTTAGAAAATACCCAAAAAATTCTTGGAGAGTTGGAGAAGAGAAAAGATGAAACCGAACAGAGAAGAATTGGATAGAAGAGGTGAAGGCAGAAAGTTTGGTATCGAAAGATCGAAAGGAAAGGCACAGGACAAGATCGAATGGATACAACGTATCTCGATTAAATCCATAACACTAGACCAAGACGATGGAAAATATAGATAAAATGTGGTGAAACCCTCCAAAAGGGGCATTGGAACGAGATAAAGTATGTAATGAAATGTTGAGAGAGGTGAGAATTTTATCACCAAAATGAAGTATGTGGTTTAGCTCAATTACAAAAGTTCAACTTTGATTGAATGTCACCTTTGTATTTCTCAATTCAAGCTTAAGCATAAATATGACCCTCTTTCACATATTTGAACAAATATGTTGGGACTTAGCAGCTTTATACGCGTTGGATTTCATATATTTGTTCCAATGAGAAGCAAATGATTACGTGACATCTCTTTACGAAAACAGATTATATATCGCTCGGAAACAACCATTTAGCATAGATGTAATGTAATCGCAGTCACCAAATGACGCACATCCGTGACTTCTCACCTTACTGTTAAAAATCTATTCGTCGAAGGAAAGTTGATATCACTAGAAACTAGATCGAGAATATAAAAGGAATGAAGAAAAATAATCCAATCAAAGAGTTTTGGTTTGACCAATTTCATCAAAAAAAACTTGGAAGTCAAGTTTCCCCGGCGTTTATTTTAAACTACTCGGCTCCTGTTAAACGTTCGAGAAAATCAATTGGAAACAGACATCCCATAAGACAGTCGCCATAATCTTGCTTTATGACAAGGTTTACAAACATATCGTAGGCTGTTTATAACAAGTTCTACACTGTAAGTTTGTCTCGCAATAGACGTATCTCACCGTTGTTTTGTCACCAATTACGATTCGATCTAGTAATGACTCCCCATGTTCATATAAGTGGAAGATGTTCCTATTCGCTTAACTTATACGAAATCGTGAGTAATTTTGACAGACTAGATTTTTCTAACAATTTTGTAACCAAATCGTGGACGCAAGATTGGTTATTTTTAAACTTCATTTCTGTATGGAACTTCCATGGATAACTTTGTTTGCGTGAACTTCACAGACTTCTCGATAAATGTTCAGGTACCTTTGCTTGCTTACTTGGCCGAAAGTCTCATCTACCTCAGAATGTGGAAGTTTCGCATAGGAGTAACCAACTTTTCTGATTAAAAATACGCGACCTCAGTTGATTTCACACAGACTATTTCTGATTACATTTGGGATATACTACGCGTTCCTTCATGTCGTGTTTCATAAGATAATTTAAATTTTAATGTCGAAAAAAAAAACAGGTAGTTTAGAAACGCTCCCGACGTGATGACGACTGAGATCGGCAAACTCCAAAATCGCATGAAAATGGTTTGCAGATTTAAAGCAAAACAGTAAAAATTTTTTCGGTAAATAGCCACACTCGTATCTCGTTTTGAATCTACATTTAAATCTAAAAAATTGCGCTTAGCCTAATATCAACAAATCTCTCCCAAGTAAACCTTCCGCATTGTCATCTGAAACAAAATTGTACCTCGCCACAAACGTATTACGAGAACTTATTTACCAATATTTTAATATCTTGGAAAAAAGATGGTTTGGTGTGAACAATTTTTTGATTCGTTCATCATTTACGGTATAAATCAGTCTGCAATTTTTAAAATTATCATGTATAATTTATATTATCATAAAATTAAATCGAATAAAATATTTAACAGGCAATAATAAATCATGATTCTATTTTTAAAGTTCAATTGACCGCCGCTCCAATTTTTTTGTTACACGAGAGAAGGACGACCATATTCAAATATTTATCTGTAACCCATTAAACAATGACATCATTCGATCATTAGTTTTAATGAATGTCCATCAAGCTACTTGATAATATGAAGTTAACAATGGATTGACGTCACACGTCAAGTACACCCACAAATTTATTAAAAAAAATTATTTAAAAAATATAGGAACTATATTACATAAACTCGTATTCAAAAACAATCCAATTGTAATATTTAATATCTGTTATTATTCTAATTTGTACATAAATTTGATATGAAGAAACGTTGGTTTGATTTAAATAAGGGGATTGTATATGATTAGTTACCAAATTTTTATATTTATGACAAATAAGATGTTTTACATAACATAATTCAATATTTTGTGGTTCTTAAGTCTTAAAATGAGGAAAGTGGGTGGATTAAAATGCCATTTTTTGTTTTCTGAGATAGAGACCTGGTTCAATTAATCTTTTTGCTAAAAAAGCACCTCAGTTCGTTTGTAGCGCCTACAAAACATGATCCTTTGTCCGAATATATGCACTTAGGAAAGTGCTTGTCCACAAATCTTCGTAAAGTGAATATAAATGAATCGATAGTCGTATCGGTAACTAATTCGAAGTGGATAGCTTTGGTAGTGAAACATACAATTGAACAAACATGTTATTTTACTAATTTTTCATCTCAACCCTTTTCGTCTTTAATGTATAACGGACCTGTATAGTCTACACCTAACACTTCAAAAATCCCTCCATAGCTGATAAACCCATTATAGGAGTTGAAGGCATTAAATCTAAAGCATTTTGCGCATTTGTGCAAAACCGACCTGACCCAGGTTACGGCCTTGTTACGGTCAATATTATGGTCAATACCTTTCTCTGATTGACGATAATAAATGTTCAGGATCAGCATTTGATAATCGAATGTGATCACTCTCAAATATAAGTTTAGTCAGTTTACTTTTTGAACACAAGACGACGGAATACTTCTTGTCAAACGCGAAATTATAGTTTGATTCATCAAAAACAATTTCAATTTTTTCGCAGATCACAAGATTTTATTCTTGTAATGTTTTGGGTCTACTTTGTGGTGGTTATTTCAAAAGTCAAACCTTAATACCTACAGAATTTAGGGTAGTTCATCCCGGCCACATAGGGCTGCCAGAAGTGGCTTTTCAGCATCTGTAGGTAATAAGGTTTAACTGTGAAAAGTTTCATGACTTTTGAAATGACCACCTAAAATTGGTCACTGGCTTCGCCTCTATTGATGTAGAACCCGAATTATGTTATGACTTAGTGTTATTAAGGGATTATGTACTTAGAAAATATTTTGAGGTTAATTCTGTTCTAACTTTTATCTCAGTATCAATACGGTGAGAAAACTCATAATTTGGTGAAGACTGTGTGGCGATCATGTGTACTCACATTAACAAATACTTACTTCAGGCAAACATTTCTCCTAAAAAATTCCCTCAATAAAACGATAATCGATCTACACCTGACTGACTGATACCTGATCCAGTAAAATTCCAAATAGCACACAATTAAATTAATCCTCCCCGATATACCTGTGAAAATTATACTTTGTGAAAAACCAAAAACCTAGTTTATTCTTTCGATGCATATATTTTTGTATATGTGGTTTAGTAGATGTATTGTAGTAAATTTAAGGCACAAGGTAGCACAATAAACTTTGTTTATTGTGCTACCTCTTCACTACCCGCGGTAAAACAGACTAGCCCCCATAATTGTATCTCTTATACCATGAATTCATATAGTCCAAATAAGAACCCATTCTATTTCATTGCTCTATAATATTGAACTCTAATTAACGATAATGGACTACGTAAATCGGAATAATTATTTTCAAGTCATTAAATATTAATTTGAAAATTCAAAGAAATGATCATTAACCGATTTCGTGTTCTTAAATACAATTTTTATTTGTTTATAATTGTCCACATACTTTATAATAATCTACACCCTCTAATTACAGATTTATAAATATAAATTTACTGCCAGTTCCATAATGCCGTCCTAATCGGTACTTCAACAAAAGGTTCCTCCCTTAACTTATTTGTAACAGTCTCTTAACGTGATATCAGTCGGTTCACTTTTCGGTTCATTTGGATGAATGATCACTCAGTGAATGTTCTCTTTTTTTTCATTCCACGCTCACAAGACACACACAAAATGACAAAAAAATGAACTTTATTCGCTCATTTCCTCGAATATGTCGTCAAACAAACTCGACTGAACGTTTTCTTCGTGTTTATACGTTTCATTTTTCGTTCATTCGGAGTGCGAGTGATTGATGCCGAATGCCGAAATCCAACATCCCTGGATTAGTTCACTAATGAATTCATTTCATCATTTCATTTAAAGCCTAGACGTTTCATACTTAATGAAAGATGCTGAATGAAAGACAGAAATGAATAAAAAGTGAACAGTCCGATATCACCTTTAAGTAAAGGATCCTCTAAGACTTTAAAAGAAGGTTGATAAGCGTGTCTGTATTTCTAAAGTTTCTGTCAGCTACTAAGGACAATACTCTTTTCTTTTCCGACATGTGTCACTAGAAAAAGAAACAAAATGAAACGTAGAAGTGAGAGACATTTGGATATACGTCAGGCAAATCGAGCCACTGCTTCACATAGGCTCCGCACTATTCGTTCCACTTGCGACACCTACAAAATCTCCCAACAGTTATCAACATACATACATAAAAATCGTAAAGTCAGTAGTTGTATATCAGGTTGAATACGACCAGCCCTAAAATTACATAGTACAATAATATTAATTGTGAGAATCATATTTGGTGTTCTACCTATTCAATAATGCCGTAAATGTGGGCTTAGATATTCGAAAACGTTCGAAAAAATCCAAACACTGTTACTGAAATGTATTGCTTGTAATCACGAAATTTAACACGTATACCTTAGTAATAATTCTATTGTTTGAAAACCAACAGAAAAAGTATTCAGATATCTACGCACAAAGTCATTTTGATCAAAAAATTAATTTATCCAAGTCTCGCAAGTTTCCGGTCTAATAAAGAAAACCATTTTCCATTCAAATATGCAATAATGTTCTCGTCTGATGAAATTCTCTATCCTGCAAGGCTGGGAAAAAAGTCGTTCAGACCAGATATGGATAGTCGATCAAAATAATCCTAAGAATATCTATCGCTAAAAGCGGAAAAACACTTTTCTGTCCGATGGAACTATCTTTCTCTTTTTCTTCACTGTTTTCTCGTTCTAATGGCGACTGTACACTCTCGTCTGTTCAGTTGCGGTTGTGAATGGACACATTAGAAGTAGCTTCCGCTATTAAGCAGACTTCACATAATTTGAATTTTTCGCAGATGTCGTTTTTCTTCAGTTCATAAACAGGGAATTTAGTCTGCTTCGATATCCCAACATATGCATCATGAAATTTTTTTTGTTTTATGAAATTCAAGAGGGAGAGTGTACAGCAATGCTCTCGGCTCTCTCGCGAGACATGCCGAGACTCGGCACGAAAAACCGAGATGAGAGCATGGCCTCGGAAATTTTCATAAGAAGATCCGTCGGTTATATTCTATTATAGTTGAAGAACTTGTTTTTTACGTTTTTTTTATGTCTCACAAATGAATCGAAGGGAGAAAAATACATAACTAAAAAATTCTCCTAATAAACCGGCAGGAGTTACTTCTTTTGTTCCATTTTCTGATAAATTTGATTTAAAATTTATCAACTACAGAGAGAAATATGAATTTAAAATGTCGATGTTGAATTTTTACTCAAAAATATAAATAATAACACATACACATGTAGCTATTATTTTGTCATTTGAACATATATTGATATGAACCCTAAATCTAGGCCGTATATTTTTCCACTATTTAAAACTGTATACCACCCTCATAAAACTAAGTCGCCATAGCTTTCCGTTCTCTTTCAAAAAAAACCTCTCTCCATCTTGCAAAAACGGAACCGTCTTAGTATCAATAAAAAATACGGTACTTGACATAGAATAAATTTTGATTTCCTCCTCCAATTAGATATACTACAGAATGATTAAGCGAGAAAAGGAGTGGTTCATCTTTGATTAGAAATTATCTACAAAGATTTTTATTGCCTGCTTGCAAAATTCAAAAAAACAAACAAGTACGCCAGTGCCGTATCTACCTGGTAATTAAATAATTATTGTGAAAAAAAATGTTTCAAATTTCGAATTATTTAAGCACTTTCCTTAAATCATAATTGACATAATAAAGTAACGAAAAAAACTATTTATCAACAATTATTGATCAATTAAACAACTTGTTATAAACAAATATTTTCAACAGCTATCTATGTATTAGTATAAACATTTTTGTGAACTAGTTGTTCAAACTTCAGAATTTTTTACACAACCTTGTCGCATGTTCAAATTGTCTTACGTGTTCTTCATCAATTGCTATATTGTCATTATACATTTCTTGCAATAATTGATGTTTCACTTGACATCCTCTGAAATTTCATTACAGTTCGTTGCTTTACTATTACACTTGATACTTTTCCGAAGAAACAAAACAACTCTCATACTATAAAGGCTATTCTGATTTGTTTACAGTGATGAGAGGCACTGCAATCGTATAGAAGGTTTCACGGTAACATCTATTGGTTACTGGAGTTCAACGCACGTGAAATGTAGTATCGTCAATCTCATTGTTTAATCAACTGTGAGGTAGGACCTTCAGCTCGGAAATTTCCTGCTCCTTAAAACTTTTTCTCATATTCAAATATTTTTTTCTTAACATTACAATTCAAATTTTCCATATGCTAAATTTTTTTAAACATCATATATTGATTTGATTTTAGAATAAGTGAAACATGTATTATAGATGTAATGGTTCATATGATGAAGTGAGTTGAGAATTCTGTTTAATAGGCCTTTTCCTATTTATGGGTTTTTAAAAAATTTTTATAAAAACTGACATAATTAGTTTCTTCGTTTTCTTTTGAAATGTAAAACTGATATTTGTAAGATTAACATTATCTTACATGACTATACATGATAGAATTACATGTTTATCCATGTGTTTCGAGAGTAACTAGACCACATCCAAAGTCTATCTTATTCTAAACTAAAACCATTCTTTACTGATATTAAGAAATTCATAGAAAATTTTCAGGTTAATTTTGATTATTCGTATCTAATGAAAACAATTTTACATTAATTTCACGTATGATTAATGGCGTAAAAATTGGATTTAGAGACCGCTTTCTTTCTGTCTTCTAGTAATGTGAATTTCGCCTTTAGTGAATTGAAACTAATTACTCCATTAACTTTTAAATTAATTGACAAAACTGAATATGTTAAGAAAATTTCTACTTATTTTTTTATGAAAGCCGCATAGTACAGTAAAAGTTGAATAATATAGTTTTTCTCCTTGTGTTAAACATCAAAAGAATCACAATTGTAACGGTGTTGATATAAGTAGAATTGTGGTGTCGATGTTTTTTTATCCAACTGCGAATTTACTCACATGGATCAGCTAGAATTAAATAAGTTGCCTTTTAGTCGTACAAATACAAAGTATGTACTAGTAAATTTGATAGAGATCTAATTAATATCTCAACAAATGTCTCGTATTGACCCGCTCAAACTTCCTTCTTCCAAATTTATCCAATAACATAACTACCTATAATACATATAAACAGCAAAGATCCTACAACTTCCTTTGCAGCATCCTGTATCTATCCACTCGTTTTCCTGGATAGCACTGTCTCAATTCTTTCCTTCGAGGTCCTTGAAGGCCTTCCTTTTTTTTATTCTGCAGTTGATACTACATCAATGTTTTCTTCGGCCACCTGTTCTTCTCCTTCCTCATCACATGTCGTTACTAGAGTAGTTGCTTAGTCTGTATCCTCTCTGAAATCGTGAATACTGCGACCTGGTTTTCGTCGTAAATCTTCATTTCGTATATGCTCTGTTCTGGATATCCTGCCGATAATACCCGTCCGAAATTAAGTTTTAAAGGCGTTCGTCTTCACGTATCCATCTAGAATTAGTATAACTCCAGTATCTACAAATGTGGTGGTTTATTATACCAATAAACGTAACCGTGGCCTAATCGGAAAGTACTGTCTTATCTATGAAATGGAGTATTGTGGTTTTAAAAACAAAAATTCCATTCTGCGTTATTGATTTACTAGTTACTTTCCAAGGATGAAACTTTCCTTATTAATGTGTTCATTTGTAAAAATACTTACTACTTATTTGAAAGGTGCTTATACCTTCTATTAAAGACAAAGAGAAATAATTCACAAACACAATCATTGATAGAAAAATCTATTTGCGATAATGAAAAAGTGAAAATATATACATAGTATAATATTTAGAAAAATGTATAATAGAATATTACAAATTAATTTCAAAGTAACGGTTATTAATTTATATTTAATCAAATCGAGAAAAGCTATAGATACCCACCCAATTAGGGCTCTTAGTAAACCGACTGGAATGTAGTGACTGATAATTGGTCTGCTTCTGTACAGTTATTGAGAGAATTATGGGAAAAAAATATTTAATTTTAATTGGCACTCAGTGAAAATGAAAAATGTGAATTACTACAAAGATTCCACGTCAATCCAAATAGACCCGTGGACTCTAATTTTGACTGGTATCTCGCGCACCAAAATGGGAAATTCTGTTATTTACGTATCGTCACAACATCACGTAAATAAATAAGATTTACTAGTGTACCGGGTATTATTATGTTCTATACTTCTCAAAAGGGTTGTGTGGACAAAAAAAGTTCAAACTATTCTTCCAAAAGAAGTTGATGTTAATAGCCAATTTTTACATTCTTTCCTTCACTTTCTTCGTTGTTTATTTGTGAACGAATTCACGTTTAGCATCACAATTTTGATTTGAATTTTGAGGTACTTAAATACATTGAATCCTTTCCAATCTTAAAATACCCACTTAAAATGGATGTATTTTTTCGTCCTAATATTTTTATTAAGACGCCCACAGTATTTGATTAATATAACTAGTATTATTTTCATATAAACAAGAAATTTTTTACAAAAATATATACTTTTAAGGCCTGATTTTTAGCATAATATATTTAAGAATAATTTTACTTTGAGGGTGATGTAATTCATGTATCTAACAAATTGAGAGACAAGAATGTTTAAAAATTATTTTTTTGTGTTATTCACACTATGCTTGATGACACCATATAAATATAATGATATTTACACTATGCTTTATATTAGTCCACAAAATAGTCACATAATCTTCTGGCAAGAATTTATAAAGTAAAAATAGATATTTTGATGAAACCTCATAAAAAGCGTGGACGTACTAATACATTAATTAGAGTGGTTTTGATCTACTATAACTTCTGAAGATGTCGTGAACACCCAGAAATTAGAAATATGTTATTTGTGCCCACTTTGAAAGAATTAATCGTGCAAATTATTTACATAAATACACTAAAGAAGTCAGTATCGGGAATGAAAAATCTATCATTATGTCCTTATAAACAAGGATCAGCAAAGAAATGTGAAAGAGTCATGCAATCATTATCATTTAAGAGCAAAATTGAAAACGGAAATCGTGAGACGAGGGAGAAGGAAATAGCTGAAAAATTGAAAGAATACACTGAAATAAAAATGGAAACATAGTAAGATCGAATAGTAAGTATATCAATAGACGAGATGAGGAATATATTTGAGGATATACTCGTAATACTAGAGGTTGTTATGAAAGTATGTCGCATTACCAGAACTGGTGGCAATTAAAAAGGAACGAGATGATGGAACAAAGACAAACAAACAGAACAAACTAGACTAAAGAAAAAAATGGAGAAAATATCTACGATATAAAACATAACGTAACAAATAACAAGGAACCGGGTGAGGAGAAATAATGACGAGAATTTTACGACTAAAGAAGGGGGAGAACTGAACCCGGCGCTATTCATAATAATGATGGATGATGTATTCGAAAAAGTGAAGACAAAAACGGAACAGATACAAATAGGATACGGAAACATAGAGATAGTTGGAATCTCTGAATGTGTTTTTGCCGACGATCAGTTTAGTTCGTTAAAATGAAGAAGGGTTCAAACATAATTCATTAATATGGAAACAAGCCTTAAAATTGAGAAACATGAATATTAATATGAAGAAGACAAAAATAATGGTAGTGGGAAAACAAGAAGAAGACCTCAAAGTTGAAATAGATGGAATACAATCGGAACAAGTGAGTTCCAAATATTATTATATTATTATGAGTTAAACATAAATTTTCTGCGAAGAAAAGATATTAAAAAAACATCCAAATGAACGCATGAAAATCAATATTTCGATCTGTCTTTATAGACGAACGCGAAAACTGGGTACTTACAAACTCAAAAGTAAAATTCAAGCAGCTGAAATGAAGTTCATACGCAGAGTCAAAGGTCTCACCAGAAAAGATCAAATAATAAACGAAACAATAAGAGGGTACTTGAATGTAGCAACTGTGATTAAAACATTTGAAAAACAACAGCTTAGATGGTTTGGACACCTTTGTAGAATGCAGAACAATAGACCGGAAAAAAGAATTTGGTAAGCTAGAGAAATAGAAAGGATAAAAAGGGGATGCCCAAATAAATCGTCGAAAAAAGCAATTGCCGCGATTGTAGGAGAAAAAAATTATGGGGAGAAGCTATGATAATAGTTAGAAGTAAAAAGGAGTGGCAACAATTTATACACCAGGAATAAAAAGACAAACACTTCTGACACCCACAAATGGTACACACGTATCTATGACGTAATTTTTTCCATATTCTGTGTTATGTCACATCTATGTATTATATTAGTTACTAACTCCAACAAATTTGAAGTATTGTTTATATCCTGTATTATGTATTACTAAAATGTCTTATTTGTTTCTAAATAGCTATACGATATACTCTGTTAAAAATATGTGTCGTTTCTTTGGATAAGTCTAACAATCATTTATTACAGATTCAAGCGATCACTTCAATTTCCTGTTTTAATTTTTTAAATACGAAAGTGATTTAAAAAGTTATTTGCACAAACTCATTCATCACAAAAAATATAAATATACAACTGTAAGAATTCCAAGATCTTTTAAAAGAGGTATCACTCCACAACTTGAACCTTTTAAAGGAATAACTGCATAAGGATGAGGAGTGATATTACGAATTCAAGCATTATTGTCTAAATAATCCTCTCTAAAATCGAGGTAGACGTATTTCATCACCAAAGTTATTGAAAAAATATAACATTTAATATAATATTTATACAAATATAGACAAAATCTGAATAATACATTAACATATTTTTTATTTTTTTAAATCTTATCATCTTATGAAATAATTTTAGAGACAAAAGAAACGAAAAAGTTGTCTGAAAATACGTTAAATCCCAATCGATCTCCGTCAAGAACCCCATCTCCTGCATCAGACTGTTCCCCCCGTTTAGGAAGAAGGGGCAGCAATTTCAGAAGAAGTAATAGTCCTTCTAGTCCTATATTAGGGTCTAGACGGGGCTCTACAACAGGTTATGAACAATATCAAAAGAGTTTATTAGAAGTACCGATTTGTGTAGATTATGGAGATCCTTCCAGTGATGATTTGAGTTCGGAATGGGATTCAGATGTGCCCGAACCAAAAAAAGAAATTCAGACGAAGGTACTTGCTTATTTTATTTTTTTTATAGTACTGTTCAAGTTTCCGAAATTAAATTATATTATCAGAAGATTAAATTTGGATATTTTTGAAGTCTTCTAATGTATCAGATGGATACGAATTGGAAATATTATTGAACTCTAAAAATATTTAGATTTACTTACGTAAAATGTGGCTTCTTACTGAGTAATACTTACTCATACTCTTCGGGATGTGTATTTGCACCGTACACTGCTAAAAATTTATTTGGTAATTCAAAACAAAACAATTTAGTAAATTTACTTAACAAAATAATTTAATTCAGTTTGAGAAAATCACAAAATATTTTATAAAATTTACTAAGCGGTAATAGAAAATTTGATTATTAATTTTACCATATAATTTTGTAATTTTATTCAGAGATTCTGAGTTTTAATTTACTATATAATTAACAAACTATCTTTCTCTGACAAGCTATTATGTTTTGAGTATTATGGTTTCGATTTATTTCCTCTAAATCTAAATATATTTCAAAATAACAGTCTTAAGTGTTCTAAGACTTGAGCATAAATGCAAACAGCGTGGCTAGCGCCATCTATTCAATGTTTTCATAATAACTCAAATCACAAAATTTTTCAATAAAACATTGTTATTGAAATACGATCCTAGTATACTCAAGTACAAACATCTGAGTGTACGTATTGTGAACACGACTCAGATGATGCCGAACATACGTTCTTCGTGTGTAACCACTGAAGGGATTTGACAGAAGATTGTCGGCAGTATAAACCCTGATAATATCGTCCAGATGATGCTGCACAAGGTAGCAACCTACATAGGAAGAATTCTTATGCAAGGTTGCCTGGTATGACGATATCAAAGAAACGTACCGAACGGAACAAC
Organism: Diorhabda sublineata; assembly: GCF_026230105.1. Classification (NCBI taxonomy): domain Eukaryota; kingdom Metazoa; phylum Arthropoda; class Insecta; order Coleoptera; family Chrysomelidae; genus Diorhabda; species Diorhabda sublineata. Next base: position 11,347,923 of record NC_079484.1, read on the forward strand.
ATACATGAACAAATCGACAAACCAGAACTGATGTCACAGTTTCTAATTGGATGGAGATTGTAAGGAAAATTACTCAAATTGCTTTATAATTTGAATTTCTACGCACTATTAGTAGTTTTAGACATCATTTGTTTAGGAAAAATGGTAATTTCACAACCGATTAGCACAATGTACATCCTATTGAATTATTTTAAATGAGATCGGTGTACGACAAGGCCCAGTGACTAGTTGACTTTTCTTTCCAAGGCTTGACGCTCCAGGTAACAAATTAAATATTCAAATTTTATTGATAGAGACAATGTCGTTTGTGTTTTGCTGAATATATTTTTGCCATTTTCCAGATAGATGTCATCGTTTTAGAACTTCTGTGGTTTAGTGGCAAAATTTCGATGGGTCTTGTATTTCCAATTTTTCCCTCAAGAAGAATTTCAGTCATTTTTTAGCGATTCATTAAATATGTGTGAAGCTTGACCAACTCCAACATTTTGAATATCCTCCTAGCAAGCTGATTGATCAGCATCACTTCAGTCTGGTCTTTATAGTCCTTTGTGTCACTTAACAACGCTTGGACTATCATCGTTTGTATTTAATTTTCTCATATTTTATCCATATTTCATTTCGATACGATTGATTAAATTTGATGCAATGAACTCATGCATCCCTCAGACATCAATTGCCATCTGTGAAACGTACATCAAGGAGGCCCAATCGGGCTAACGGTTCTCGATATTTCGCCACTCACATAATCTTGTCAAATTCGGAAAACATAATTGATGAAGCTATTCTGAAAACACTATAGAAATCGAAAAACGAGAATCAAGGAATCGTGAGAAAATGACGAATGAATAAAACACAAAATTATAATGGATGTTAATGAAATAACAGGGCAATTCTTGAAAGCTCTTGTTCAGGGCAACAGCTGAACAAGGCAGCAATGAAAATATTGGTAAGGGCATGGTCTAGGTAAGTAGAAAAGCGACGTCAACAGTTGAGAAAGATAAGACGATTAGTGTGGAATAGAAATATTTGGGAAAGGGACATCTAATTGATATTTTCTTGAATAAAAAATCATCAAAAAATGGGTGGAGTTCTAATTTCACGCTTAAAAAACATAAGAATAAGGCAAGGAGAAAACCAAAAGTTATTGTATAATTCACTTTCAAAACAAATAGTTTTCACCTATAATTGTATAGGTAAATTTTCTCACTGTAAATAGAATCAAGGATGGTTGAATTGCTAAGTTGAAAATTACTATTTGCATTATATATTATGGTCTATAACATGGAACAATACGACAAAAATCTACATCTACTTTCTAATTTTGAATAGAAATTGGATATTTGAAATTGAAAAGGCAAGTCTTTTATTGCGAATTATTCACACAAAGTTTCTCCATTTTTTCTTATTCTCAGTAATATCATCCAAATTCTGATTATTGTTATATTTTAAGCCTTTAATAAAACGGTTATACCACTTCCTCATTGATACTTTCCTCTAATACAAATGCTTGTTTTAAGTTCTGTATTCGTTTTACTTATTCAATTCTCTTCAAGTCTTTCCCATCCATGATTTTTGAAATCCATATTAATATTACTCGTCATCCTCGCCTCGCCTTAATTTTATTGATATTCCTATTTGCTCGATCAAATTTATTTTGTCATACATTTGCTTGAAATCTACGAATATTGTGTTGTTAGCAAATGGTTAGTGAACAAAAAAAACTGGTCCGTCAGTGATCTATTAATTTTAAAGCCTATTCTCAATAGACTTTATTTGTCCTTTATTTTCTTTAACAGTTTATAAAAGGTGTCACCAGTCTTAAGGTATGTCTTATTATTCCAATTAGTTCATTTACTACTATTGTCTTCTCTATTTTTTTATTTGCGCCATGATTTTTGTTCGCTAATACGGTTTTTACTTTGATTTCAGTACCGACTTGTTTCGGATCTATTTCCGTTTCCCATCTATTTGCTTTCATACATCGTGTATATGGCTCCGCACTATTGTCGCTCTCCCTGTTTCAAGTTAGCTGTTTATTGTTTGACATAATATTGTAATTAAACTGAGACAAAAATAAACAAATTTAAAACAGCATCTTGATTATATGAATATTTTCTCTTTATTAACGACTTGGATGATCTGATCGAAACACAAATAACAAGATAAACAACAAATGAGGTTATTGGTTTTAGAGACTTTCACCACAAAATTTTGTACAAGATAAATATTTGTTAAAATAACATGAATAATGAGAGCTATTGTGTATCGATAAAACAAAGGTTCACGACCTATCCCAATTTGATAAATCTGACGTCAATACAAAAATAATTTATGCTACATCTTTTTAATATCGTAACATTATAATATATGTAATTATTCAATTGGGAAGAGGAAAGGAAGGTACGTAATCGGATTGTGACGACATTTATTGTTACGTTCAAAAATGTTTTTGATTATAAACAATTACATTTAAAAAAATTAATATAGTTGAAAAAACTGAAAAACACGCTTTGGAAGCAAATCAAACTAAAAAGTTAAGCTTATAACAATGATGATTGAAATGTACTAGTATTATTGTTTTAAGCTTATTTTAAAAACTATTTTCAACTTTTTAATGTGATGTGTTTTAAAAGCTTAATTTTCTAGTTTTTTTAGCTATACTTATTTTTCACTTTTTTAATTGATATCACCCTCGCTGCTTATGTACCCACATCTCGTCGAAACTTTTATCGAGCTGTAACGGTTTAGTTATTTGGTAAGATTGTTGAAATGTTTGATTGTCAACACGGAGATTCGGAGGTTCGAATCCTCTGTCGAACGAAATTTTTATTTAATAAGCCACTTTACTCTTAGTCCAAAAGAGCGTTACAAACAAACAAACCCACATACAAGTAAAGCTAATATAAGCGTGTTAGTGAAAAATAAAATTATATTAAAAATTTTGATAAATATAATGACAAAATTTTTGAAATTAAAACAAATTCATGAACCGCCAAGTGTTTTTCTCAGGTATTTCAGTAACTGAAATACCTATTTTTATGGAGTTAAAACTGCCACTAGAAATTGATATACGTGTTTGAATCTTGTATTTGAGGAGCAATTAAATTGCATTTCCTACAAACATAACATGTTCTAAATTCCCTACCCTCTACCGAAAAAGAAACAGCCAACTGGTGGGCTTTAAAATTCGTAGTCAAATTTTTCGTGTTTTATAGAATTTGATTTTATTAATCAATATTCGTCTTTCGGTACGATACAACAATTTGCCTTTAGCATCAAAATAGGCTCCACTTTCGACGATAATCTCAAAATTTCTATCCAACAAGCATCCTATTGGGTTCTGAGAACAGGAAAAAGTCGCTGGGGGCCAGATCTGAAGAGTAGTGGATGTGAAAAAAATTCTTGAAATTCTTGAAATTTTGCCATCGTTTCAATTAATTTGTGACACGGTGCATTATCTTGAAGTATAAAACTACTCTAAATGAAGCCATCCCCGCGATGTCGTCCTTCAAACGTTCCAATGACGATATGTAATAGTACCTATTTATGGTTTTCCATTTTTAAGATAAATATTATACCGTGCGCATCCCAAAATAGTGATACCATTACCTTGCCAGCCGACTTAAGCGCCTCTCTATGTTTAAGTGTGCGTTCACATTGGCGACGCTTAAGCGGTGAACGTCGAGCGATTCCGCTTTTGCGATGTCATCGCGCGCGTTATCATATTCAAATTGGTTAAGTGTCGTTTTAGTTATTTTCTAGCTTTCGAACCAAAAGGACGTAATGAATTTGGTAACCAACCAAACGATTATTACTTATAGAAAGTAGACGACTGCGAAGGCTAATTCTTAACAAAAACAAAAAATACAAGGCGTTCATGAACCTAATAAAAATAGATTTGCTTATGGCGAATTCCATCACCTTTATAATGAACTTCGCAGTGATCGAATAAGATGTTTTAAGTTTTTAAGAATGTCAGTGGAAACGTTTGATTACATTCTGGGAAAAATAAAGCATCGACTTCAAAAGAAAACAACTATCATTCAAAAGGTTTGGTCTGGTTTGGTCGATATTAATAACTCATAACCAATAATCTCATTTTGCGACGTCATTTTATTAAAACTAGAACGTATAGATTGGTCGCACTTCGACTCCATACTGAATAAAAATATAAACATTCCGCTCAAAAAAACGAACAAGATCGAAGCTCGAGCGGCGCGCGACTTTGATCGGTGGTTTTTTGCAATGTGAACAAATTCATTTAAAGTTTATAGCCAGAAAGATGTTTTAACACCGCTGGAGCGGCTTTGCTCGACGCTCACCGCTTGAGCGTTGACAATGTGAACGCACACATAGAATCATTTCATCACATGCAATCCACTCGGTTAACTGTCGATGTGACGAAGTGATATGGCCATGTTTCACTCATAGTCACATATTGATGCAAAAATCAGGTTTTATTACGATTGAACAGCTGCAAACACTACTCAGAATCATAAATTTGCTCTTATTTTCGCATACCAAAATATTGATTTACGATATGTCTAACACGACCATTTGATATCTAGGGTCTCAGCTGTCTCAATCAGCTTCACTTCACGGTTATCCAAAATAATTATGCAGACTTGATGTTTTCATCTGTGGCAGCCTCTTTGGAGTGTCATCATCCTCGTGCTAATTTCGCCTCGTTTGAACTTAGCAAATCCCTTCTTAATAATTGGTTTTTCATGGAAGATATTCTATCTTTTGCTTTAAGGCAACCTAAAGATTATATGAATTTAATCGTAGTAACGCCATCTATATGTCAGTCTACGAACTTTTAAACCCACCTAATATAAGCAGAAACTTTCTCGCATTAATAAACTAATATTCTTGATTTTAGGTCTCTTCTGTTTCAAAATTAGTTTTTTAAATAATTTTTAAAAGATAGATAAACATTGACGTTTCGACTTTTCTTTAAGCTTTATCAAAATAAATAAAAGAAAAGTCGAAACGTCTTGCGAGCTGTGGTGTTACTATTACGTCTCACGCCGAAGACCTTCGGATCAAACTGCAAAAGAATCTCGTAACGTCTGCAGTGACTCAAAATTCACAATGACCTGATAACTAAAATAAGGTATTCCAAACGCGACCGATGGACAAAACACTGAGCTAGTTACAATACTAAACTATATACTATTCAAAGATTGAGAAGACTAATTCTGAGTCCAATAGGTATAGTAGACATTGTGCATACTTGACTGACGTTGGATCTTTAATAGTTGTTGCAATTTTATAATGCACTTTGTACCAATTTTCATAGGATATCGTAGCGAATTAATACCATAACTAGTCCACTTTAGAAAACACAGCAATAATCTATAAAGAAAATATTTAAATTATGGAAAATTTATATATATATATATATATATATATATATATATATATATATATATATAATTCTGTTAAATATTTGTCACCCTTGTCAATAAACATTTAATTTAAAAAATTACATTACACTGAAAAAATTCACTTTTCATTACACAGAAAAACTTCACTTTTCATTACACTGAAAAACTACACTTTTTATATAGTACGCTTATATAAAATTTTAGAAATTATTTGAAGGTCAGGAGAATTTTCCAAACAGAGCATTTCCAGGCAAAAGAATATTTAAACGTATTAATTTGAGGTTACGAGAAACAGGTATGGATGGGTAAATAAAACTTAGAATTTTGTACAAAACAGAATTTGTGATTTTATGAAGATTTTTGCTTAAAATGCGTAACGAAGTGTACGTGGTGTGGCAACTGAACAAGAATTAATTGAAAGAAGTCAAGCTATCAAGAGAACATAACGTCTCAAAATCAATTGTTCATCTCAGCCTAAAAGAACTGTTGTATCCTTATCACGTATTAAAGTACATGATTTGAATCAATGGTTTCTGCAACAACACCAAACAGAATTTATTTTTATGTCTTGATTTATTTTTACAAACAAATTTGATTTCACCAGACACTCATTAGTGTTCGCATTAACATATATTTTATGAAATGCTGAGAATCCTCTTAGATTTAAGGTAAAGGTTGGAACAGGAATAGTTGGTAATCATTTGATAAAATCATACTTTGACTTAGTAAAAATATTTGCAAAACGATTTCTGGAACCCAATTGATGATGTGTCACTACAAGCTCGAATTAATTCATAGGGCTCATTCTCATTTCAGTTCAGATGTACGATAACCTTTGAACCCAAAGCTTCCTGATAGATGGTCAGGGCTGTCCTTTTCAGTGACCACCGCTAATCCTGTAGATTTTTTTGGTTATTTCAACAATAAAATTTGATATTGTATTACATTACATTGCAATTCTATTAAACATAATAAGGGATTGTTATTTCAAATGCAAAGAATCAACCTTTTTTCTGTTGGTTCAACATTAGTTTTAGTCAAATGTTTTATAAATTTGTAGGAAGTGCATTAATGTAATGGCAAATTTCAGCCAAAGCTCAAATAATCATATTCCATCATGGTCACGTGTTGTAAAACTTTCGAACGAATGATCACGTCCCTGGCTTCAATGCAATACTATAAATCTGTTCACTATACCAAAATATACATATATTATGAACGTGCTAAACATTTTATAAAGAACAAATTAACAATACAGGATTTGAAAATAAAAAAAACGATATTCAAACTTTGGAAAACGAGTGGCTGTATTGTAGAAGTTTATATGATGTACTAAAATTATTTTGGCTCATACTATAGGTCACTGACTGTTTCTCCCATCAAACCTGGGACACCCAGTATAACGAAATATAACTTTTTAATGGAATGTGAACAGTTAATGTCCAGGTGTCGTAGTTAAATTGTAAGTTAATGATTAGCACTGTAGCACTATTTGTTAGGGATCCAAACATATTAATATTTACTTGAATTTGAAAATAACCTAGGCAAGTTAGGTATAATTAAAATACGCGAACCATTTCAGTTTCCTATAACCAAAAGGAACCAAATTATTTTCTCTATTAATATACTAACCCATATATCAATCTTTTGAGGTTATTGGGTATGAGATTCTTTCATATAACGAGAATTGTTACGTGACCTGTCTTCATAATGAGTTGATCTATTCGTTTCATGACAGACACTACAAATATGTAGTAGCAGATTGGGAAGCGGAACTTGTCACTGCTTGTTCCAACACAATAGGGTATAAAGTATACTAGTTAAATATGCAGCGTAATTAATTGCTGGAAGAGAAATTCATTTAGTTTTTTTATAACACTTCGTAATTATCAAATTACTAAGTTAAAAGTTAATCGAATGTTTCAATAAGTTTAATTATTTAAAATTAAGCAGTCTTGTTAAGACGTTGTGTTTCCAAGCTAAACTGCGTTTTACAGGGTGTCGATTTGGATGTTTATTCTATATTTTTTATTCTCAGATCTTTTATACGTTTTTGTTACTTAATTGTCTTCATTTTAAGTATTTTCTGAATTAAAAATAGATAAAAATTGACATTGCGACCTATTTCAGTCTTTATCAAAATAAAACTTGACATTTACAAGTTACATAATTATATTAATCAATATACAATAAAAACAATACAATAACCGGGAAAAAATTACTACTTTTTTCCTGGTTACACATAAGCAAAGGTAGATATTTAATTTTAGAATATTTTATTTTACAATAAAGTTACATATCCTTTGTATCAAAAGTACAATTATTGAATGTGCATTGCATGAATGGTTCGTTTCTTAAACTATTCGGTACAACAGTCGAATTTTCTTGTATTGAAATTATATTTCTTCCTGCCATCACAACTCTCGTTGATGTACCTACTTGGTCGCAAATCCGATGTTATTGCAGCACTACCACACGTTCTAAACAATTTATTAGCTATTTCTGTACTGTGTACTGCCGATTCATCAACATACCCTTCAGCGACCGTTGAAGACTTCCAACCGACATGTTTCTTTGGTGTCATCAAGTTTCCCTCAAATTCACCTGATAATCTTCGAAATAAATTAATTAGGATTTTCAATTAGCCACTGTTTCGGGAACTTTATAAAACTGGTTTTTACCCACAATCTGATTAAGACATTTTGTATTTTGTAGTATTGAAAATAACTTCTAAACAACTACTAAGTTCAGAAGTACTAAATCAAATCACAAAATTGAATTGACCTCTATTTGATTACTTTAAAAGTTTCATTAGCAACGCTGGTCGAATTTCGGTTTTTGTCTTCTTCCACTGCGCGTCAGCAGACAATACAACCTCAAACTTAAATCTAGTACTTTTTTCCATTGTATAGTAAATAACTATATTCACAAAAAATAATTTTTCCATAGTTGTTACATGTCAAAAATTAGTTAAAAGTTTCGAGTAAAGGGGACTTTGAGGTAAAGAGGTGTAATAAATTTACTTCGAGTTACAGAGGTTAACATTTTTTAATGAATTTTATTCTTGTCGATAAAAAAATTCTACACAATTTAATTGTTCACAACCTCTGGATAAGTAACGAGCCACATTTTCATCTTCATCGGGATTTGTGCACATACAAAAATTCAGGTACTTAATTAAGGTAACAGCTTCGTGTGCCATGTCCTCATCGGGAATCATCGACCCATTTTGTTTTTCGAAAATAAAAGGAAGCAGCCGAATCCTGTAATATCCGGAATCGGAGCTCACCCGGCTTTACACCATGTAAATTTTTCTTGTGGGGATTTCCAAAAATTAAGTTTATGAACAACGACCTCGTATAGTTGAAGAAGTTGAGAAAAGAATTCGAATGGAAATCCTGAGAATTCCTCAGCGCATGATTTATGACGTGATGTCAGAAACCGGCATTAATCGGGAAGGACGCCATCTGACCGGTATTATTTTTGAACGTTGATTGCACTTACGTTTCGTCTATGCTCATCTATACATAATCATGTTAAAAAAATAAAATTGTGAAAAATAATTCCGTTTATTTTTCATAGCCATTTCAAAATTACAGGATTGACCTTCGCACCCTATATTATTGCATATTATTCCTCAACAAAACATGAATTTTCTTCGTCCCGAGGTAAAAATACCATTCCCCAAGTCCAATGTAACCAAAGGCTAATTTCAGGCTCGTTTGCCTTATACCCTTATATCAGCCCTAGACTATATTTCCAAAACACCACATGCTTGACCTCTTTTGTATCTCTCAGCCTCCATTTCCATCTAAGATTTGAAGATTGCAAACCAACCAAACCAGCAAACCAACAGTCCCAATTACAAAAAGATTGACATAGCATGGAATTTTCTATGGGAGTCGAAATATAGAGAAAATATTTTGCTATTTTGACACAATTTTTAGTATAACGAAATTGTGTTGTTTTATTTCAAGAAATATATACACGTTCAAAAACAATGTTGTACTGATTAACATTAATTAACAGTAATAAATAGAAAATTCAAAACTTATGTTAATTAAAGAAAGTATACGCAAGCTTTCACACCATTTACAGAAAAACGGATGGATAAAATGTTGATGCAACGTGAGAAGGCGACAAAAACTCGATATTCAACTTCTGTAGCCACTAATGACATAAAAAGTTATTCGATATTTTATAATAATGTACTTTTCATGATCGGACTCTTTTCAATGATGTTCAATAGGATTGAAAACAAAGAAATTTCGTTACAAATCAAACAGACAAATGGAAATCATATAAATTTGTTAAAAAAATGTGAATAGTCCGGTAAATGAAAGCTGAAAAGTTGAAAAAACTGGGCAAATCCTTAGTGTTCATTTAAGTTTTGATTAGTAGATCCCGAATAGTGCTTTGAAATTAGAAAATGTTCTAGGAGAATGAAGACGAGAAGACTCCTGGAAAACATATCTAAATCTCAAAAAATTCGTTTTTCGCAAATATGTCCGAAAATATCCCATTTAGAGCTCATAACCCAGCTTGTACTCTACAAAATGTATACCAATGATTTTTGTTTTAACATTAATACTTTTTGCACAAACAGGTTATAAAGAATCTATTGATAATTGATTAAATTAGCAGCTGAGCCGACCTATCCCTATCTCACACTATTTTGTTTTATATAGTTGGTAGCCATGTTTATATTAATTTCCAATTTAGTTAAGTTGGCAGGGGACAAGCACTCTTAGATATGTTCAAGTGAATGTGAAGTAGTGACAGGCAAACGTGCTACAATTTGTAATTTTTGAGAACTTTTAAGTATTGAGCAACAATCCTACGATTGTTCAGCAAGAGATTTGGTAATCAAAACAAATATCATTTTTTCATCATTTAACAACAAAGAACTCAAACCCACTGAAAATAACAACAGGTTATGGGCCCAGGGCAGCTGTGAAAGGATTTCTTTGGAAGTCAGGATAAGAAAGCAACCACAAAATCGAGAAAATCAGTCTAGAGAGTCAGAGTCAGAGAGCAACGTACACGCAAGTCGCTTTAAGTCAGTAAAACACCACGAAAGATTTTAAATTCATTTTGTTTATTTCAAAATTGTCCGAAGTCAGTTGAATTGTAAAATTTGAAGCAAAATGGATACTGTATAGTCTCAACTGGAAATGTTAAGTGGAAGGTCAGGGGAATGTCAATTTTATTTCATGGCGATTTAAATTAAATCTAGCACTTAAGAATAAGGACTTGCACGAAATTGTAACAGGTGCAAAGCCCAAACCAGCAGGTGCAGTGTCAAAAGAAACCGTTGCAGCTTGGATAGAGAAAGATGTCGAAGCTCAAACGTTAATAGGTTTAAATGTAAATAGTAAGATTGCGAACAAAATTGCAAATTGTAAGACATGATTGATAAATTAGTTAGTTTATATGGTACAAAGAGAATTATGAGTGTGCTACCGCCAAAATTGGCACCAGCAACGTTCTCATGGCAAAACGTGAGAAACAAAGACAGTCTTCATACAGCAAACAGGACAAGTCATCGCTTGCATGCTACAAATGTGGGAAGACAGGTCACGTAATCAAGGAGTTCAAAGGCAAAGCATGTGCGAAATACATTGCTTAATGCAAGAAACACTCATGCAATATCTGTAAGAAGAAAGGACACTTCGCAAGAGAATGCTAATCCCGTGATGATGCAAACAAACCAGAAAACGAGAAACCGCCAAGGAAGGGATTTTTGACCACAGCACTCTCAACAGTGGACAATAACATTTCGAAGGACAGGGCAACTTCATGGTATCAGGTCTGTGGAGCCAGCCAACACATGACGTCTCATCGAGAATGGTTTGTACAGCTTTTCGATCTGGACGAGCCAATTCCAATTGTGATTTGAGACTCAACCCGGCTAGAAGGCGTTGCAGTCGGGGACATCGAGATTGAGGCTTTTGACGGTCAGAAGTGGTATCCAGTGGTACTTGAAAATGTGATCCACGTACCAAATCTCAACTTTAATATTTTCTCAGTAAGTCAGATGCGAGACAAGGGACATGTACAGAAGGCAAACGAAAAAGAGTCAATATTCTATAGTCAAGATGGCAGGGAAATTGGGGCAATAGCAAAGCGCAATTAGTACAAGGCACTTGTTATATAATATTATTTGTTTTGTTTTTTTGCAATTTTGCATTCACTCGGCTGCGCTGCGCTCCGCCTCGCAACTGCAAATATTGCTCGTATAAAAATATGCACTTTCAATCCTTATAATATAATATACTATACTATTTTGATTGAAGTTATTTCTTATTTTACAAGTATGCAAATGAATTCTAATCATGGATTAAGAGAGTGGTGCGATTTTTTTATCTATCTCTTGTGAAAATTAATTGACTTTTTAGAGAAAACATTCAGCTAGTCAAATCTAAGAGAATAATGTTTGAAATGGGAAAAATTGTAAAAAATCACCAATCACGTTTTAAAACACTTTATTCCAAATACCATAAAATTGAAATGCGAGTTGTTTTACCAGAGTGTTCATGGCCATTGATTGATATATTAACAACACAAACATATAAATAAATTGTCTTATAATACCTTGCATTTAAATGAATATTCCTATGGTGTTCTTATTCGAGGGAAATGATGCCATATACCATTTTTTTCCATGATTTATATTATTTTTGCAGCCGGGATAGTTTCATAAGGGTATTTTTTAAATCCGATTTTTGTATCTGCAAGCAAATGCAAGTCCGGTCTGTTTTATTTACATTCGCGAGACCACATGACAGGAGAGTTCTCTCTTTTACATTATACATTATATTATAACTCTTGTCCAGACTTTTTCTATACTTAACCCCCTTTTTTAAAATACATTGCGGCTCTAAATGTTCGATTTCTCAAAAAATATTGCGGTTACGAACGTATTTTTTGCTTGTAGATAAGTGTTTAATAAGGTGTAGCTGAAAAGTAGATTCAAATCTTGTGTAAATCACTTATTGCCAGGTGACAACTGCTTCAGATTTTTACCTAAAGAAGATTATAATCTTTCAGGAGGCTGAGTCATTCCTCCATCTGTCATTACCAAATTTGTGTCCATGACTCAGAAACAGACTCACAACAAATGTAGCAAAAATGATGTATCGTTTGCTGCCGTGATCCTTCAACAAAGTCGGGATAAGTAATTTGTTGTTGCAAATTTCCTGAATAAAAATCAGCAATATTGAAAATTTTTCAATATTTTTCTTTTTTATATTATATTTAGAAAATGAATAATTAGTCCATTTCTAGCAATTTCCGAATTTTAATACATTGCAAATGAAAAAATAAAAATAATCTGCCATTGAATTTTAAAACTTTATATATACACTTATACAGAAACAGCTGATCGTGTGCGTGGTGAAGAAGATTTAAATCAAGTATGGGGTATTTTAATTTTTCCTGTTAAATCAGAAATTATGTCATTTTTATGTTGAACAAACTAAAAAAGGGAAAAGCAAAAGCCATGTGCAAAGAATCTTTTTTAAAACAAAAATTCCGTAAACAGGAAAAAAATGGAAGTTAACAAGTGGCTATATATTAAATAAAAAAAAAACACTAGAAACCACATTTTTTGATTGATTTAACACAGTTCAAGGACCTATTATCTAAAATTATCCGAATAAATTAAAATTCATAATAAACTAATGGGCAAAATTCTAAAGATCACACAAAACCTTGCCTGTTTTTGCTACATGATTATTGGCTGAGTTATGAAATAATTGGTCAGACCAGCGACGAGTATTGCAGGGAACATACTTCTCTGGAGTCAGGGCAGATGCAACAATTACAAGGCTTTTTCAGGTTCCATTATCTCGTTAACTATCGAATTTTACACCTAAACCGTCAAAAAAGGGAAATTAGCAAGTGGCTTTATACTAAATAGAAAAAAAAAACACTCGAATTAAAATTTCTGGACTGATTTGATACACTTCAAGGACCTATTATTCAGAAAGATACGATTTTACAATACACTTCAAACCATCTAGTTTTCGGCAAAAAAAATGAGAACTATTCATTTAAATAATTAATTGATCTTCATTTGTTACCTAAATAAAAATTTTCTTAATGCAATATTTTTTGAATTAAGAATAAATTAAATAAGAGTTCAATGGTTCATTTTATTGTGAATACGCAAGTATGCTGGAACTTTTTATACATTAAATAATACTCGAACCTTGAGCTAAAGATGACTGAGTCTCAAAAAGACAAATGCCATTAATAATTGAACTTTGTTAATTTATTGAAGATAAAAATAAAATGAATCGTGAGTTTCTTTAGATCAAATGAAAAAAAAAATATTATAAGTGCAGGTAGAAACCAAAAATTGTTTATAAATTTTAAACTTATTTATTTATATTGCTTCATAAAATTGAAATTTTAACTAGACAACTTGTAACATCTTGCTTGGCATCTTCAGCACAATGCAATAAAATTGGTAATCAGATGTGGGTTTAAGGGATTAAAATCACAACAGTTATGACGTTAGTGTCTGGTGACGTCAAACAGTTAAAATATTCAGCTTTAGTGTCAATGGCCTCTCTCAAGATTTTTTTGAATAATCAGAATTTTAGAGGTACTGATTATAATAATTTTATGAAACAACAAAAAGCATTATTGATTCAAACACTGTTTCAAAACTAGTTCAATTTTTTCGCCTATATTTAGGAACAATATAATGTATTGCTCAGTGTACTAATAAACAAACTGATTATAACCTTATTGTAATCTATGCATATCTTATATTTTAATATACAAATTCTATAAAAGTTCAATATAACCTATGAAAATTCATCGTTATTTACAACTATCTAAGCTTAACTGTTTATTTCATCTAGTCACGGTGTTTTTTACACGGCTTGGGAGGTTTACGATTGGTATTTCTTCTTGTGCCCTAGTTTGTCTCTCACCTCTATTACTCTGTACAGGTTTTCGCAATGCTTCTTCTAATTTTCTAGTTATATTTTCGATTGGTAGTTTTTATTTCTGTTCCATGTTTTCCTAAGTACAAATGACTTCCTATCATCTCTGTTATTAACCTCTATTTTTTGCATAATTTTATCTACCAATTGATCCTTTTCCTTTCTGCATGTTTTAATTGCTTTTGTTCTTTATAGTTTTATAATTCTGTTGTGCTTCTATATCTCAACCAATTTGTTCCTGGTCTTACACTTTCGCGGCACTCCTCGTCAAACTATTCTTTGTGTCGGTTTGAATTTTTCTATTATATCGTTTTTTTTTTCACTATATGATATGTTTTCTTCAATCATATCCCATTTTTCTTTTATTCTTTGAATTTCCACTTTCGTTAGACTTTCTTGTACTTTGTGGACACATTCATCTTTTATTTACTTTATGTTTAGTTTGCTTGTAATCCTGTTGTTCTCAATATAGTCCATGTTATTTTGTGTGTGTGTGTGTGTGTATTTTTCTGCTCAAATTCATACACATCATATGCATTAATACTCATTGTTAATAACAACAGAGGTGATAACAACATACGAACGTCACTCATCAGCAGATTTGAAAACATTTATTTGATCTATCGGTTTGTACTTGTGTGCTTTTGTTCGATGAAAATATTAGGTGTGATAAACAAATTTGATCGTGTGCAGTTCCTTTTAGAATGTCTTTAGGATGTGAGATTTCCAAGTGGTGTCAAAGTCTAAAAATATAATTACGAAGGTTGCTACTTAAGTTTTGACATAGAAAAATGAAGATAAATATTCATAATTGGATATGGCTTTATTGTTTTTCAAAATATTCTCTAGTAAGATCAATAAACTTTTGCATGCGTTTGAATCAAATGTCGAAAACATGTAATTTGAATGCATCAACCGCATCTTCAGTTGTAGAACAAAGTTGATCTCGAATTTTTTTTTGATCGGCGGGAATAAGAATCATTGGGTGTCAAACAAGGAAAAACTTTTTTGTTTGATCTGATGTGTGAGCGCTCGCATTATCGTGTTGGAGAATGATTGGTTTCCTTGATTTTTTCAAACACAACTGGCAAACAAATGCTGATGTACCATTCATCATTGACCGTTCTACGTTGCTTTAATGGAACGGCGACATATTCAGATATTTCGAAAAAACAGGCGACCATTTGCTTCGTAGTATTTAGTGTATGAACAACTTATGATGGATTTGACTCGTCTTGAAAGACCCATGCAGTCGATTGATATTTAGTTTTGGGTTCATATGCATAGATCCATGATTCATTTTTTCATCAATTTTTCCAGTATTTCATTTCACTAATCGACAGAAGCTTTTTTAAGCGTTTGTTGAAATATGCGAACAAATCTTTTTGACAGCCCAATATTTATGCAATATTGAATGTATGCGAGTGGAACTAATTTCCAAGTATGCCTCAGTCTCACAGTATGTCACATGACGGTTTTGCAGCATCAGTTTACGCATAGTTTTCTGACACATCAGTCGATTTTAGACGACCTTCACGGAATTCATCCTGTAGCGTGTGACCACGATTAAATTCGGAAAAACAGTGAAATACGTTTGCTCGAGGTGATGCTTCACCAAAAATCGAAAAGCGAGTTGATCGACAAGCGTCGAAAATCATCACACTAAAATTTTCGTGATTTAATATCATTTTTTGATAAAGATTAATTTTTCAAGTATCTGTAGACAACTAAAATAGCACTTTTATGTAAACACGTTCTGATCATGCTCACTGTCAAAAATTTCAAACTTTATGACGCCAATTACAGATTCTACATATTCATATCAGTGCTGCCATATCTCAAAACCAAAGTGGGAACCGTCGTCTTCGTTTTTGATCAATTAGAAATGCCTTAGTTGTCAGTTTTACTTCTTTAACTACGAAAACCCTTTGATTGGATATTATAATATTTTCGTTGTCCTAAGGCCATATTACTCTAGTTTTTTATATAATTATACATATTACATATAAGAGAAATGGGCCTTCAATGTTTAAACTACAAATGAAATCATTGATTCTCTATTCACACAGATTTCCTATTCAATCTTATCAAGTATCATTCATGATGATTTTATAAAATAATGCCACCATATGATATCATTAACAACGTCTGTAATAACATCATATTCAGTTTCCGCTTACGTATTAAAAAAAAAACTGAAAAACCGCAGATACCGCCGAGACTATTATTTCACATTGTTTTCGAATATAGATAGGTTATATTTTTCAATCTTCACAATATTTACGAAGTGTATAATGGTGAAACATGATTTGTAAATATTTTGAAAAAGATAATGGGTTTTAAAAACCACACAGAAGATGCTAAAATCATTGAATTGATTACAGAACATGTTAATATTTTTCTTTTTTATTTCATGCATCTGCTTATTCATGTTAGTATTATGTTAACGTGCCTTGATTACATAGAACTGTGAATAACTATAATTCATAAAATATGTCTTCTTCTCATGAAGTGATATTCAAGTCTTCTCAAGCTATAGTTGTTTCTGATTAAGAAGGTGATGACACTTTTACATATATTGATTTAAATTTATTTATGGTCACCTTTCCAGCCTCAATATAAGGAACTTATACTTTTTTTTATGGAACTCAGGTTAAATAAATAATATTCTTATTTATTTTTTGGTCGGGTGGGATTAATTCATAGACACGGTGTATCTCACTTACGTATTTATTTATACTTCTAACTATTATCTAACAAACACTAAACTATTCGCCAATACTTAACACACTATGACAACATATTTCTATATACTATCTTAATTTCCAGAATCTTCAATTTCTTGGAAATCCCCAATTTACGAAAACAAACAAAAAAGACTTTTTAAAAATTGTTTCTATAAAAACAGTCATAAAGTAATGTAAATAGGTCACAAAAAATACAAAGAAATAGCCGTCACTAAAAAACATTATGTGGAAAGGCAGACCTTCCAGGAAACGAATAACCGGCAAATTCACTAAACTTTATATTCGTTTAACTTACTAGGACATGACCGGCTTCACGTCTATATGAGTGGACGAGTTCGTAACAATAAGTCATTAACAGTGTAATACAAACTGATTACTTAATTTTTTGATATATATTTTTAACTACATGAAACAAAATATGTGTTCCAACAGAATGACAATAAAACAGACATTATTTACTTATCCACAAATTCTTCCACAGGTGTAGATGTAATATTTCGTCATTTGGTTCTATCCTTTGCTTTCTGTTCAGTCACAGACCCTTTAATTGGTAAGTTTTTATCTGGCTCTATGACACCATGGGCCTTGTACCGTATAGGCACAATGGAAAAAACAACTCACTTAATTATTAAACAAAAATAGCTTGAGTTATAGGTATTGGCTTTCAGAGAACAAATAGTTCACAATTTTCAATGTAACTCTACAATAATTATTATAGTCCAATGAAAATCACTTATCTTTTAAATTTAGAACTGTTACATTTCAATACGAAATATACTTGAAATCCATTAAGCAGTCTGTTTTGTCGAAAAAAAATTCAATTACATATTCATTTCCCAAAAAGTACATTATTCCTTATTTCATCGAATTGATCAAGAAAGTTTTAACATTGAGAAAATGCATTCAGCCACTGATGTCGATATAGGTTAAGTGATTACAAATTGTGTGTTTCAATATCAGCAAAAATACTGTCTGCGAGATATTACACGAAAATTAAAACATACAAAAAATTTGCGCAACAATTCTCATTGATAAACAAAAACTTAATTACAACATTTGGCAAAGAAAGAATAATTAGACTTTCCTTAGTAGGAATGTATTAATAGAAATTTTATTGTTAGCAATATCAAAATCACTATTAACTGATTTACGTAAAAATAAGGGTGGAATAAGAATATTTTATTAATAGGATACATATGTGTATGAGCAGTGTTTCACGTTCATTTTTTCGATCGTTACATACAATACAATAATTTACTTATAAATATCACTTAAATAATTTCTACGATTACTTTTACTTTTACTGATTCGTTATTTTCACTACTAAACCAACTACGTTTACACAAATCATTTATATACCTGAATAAAATTCTATAGAGTTCTAGAACAAAAAGAAACATAAATGAATAAATAGACTTTCCTAAAAACTATTTAGAAGAAATACTGTAAACAAACCACTTGCTATAATAAAAATGGAAACATCGGGGTGCGTCGGCTAGCAGATGCAGATGAAAGGCACCGCGCGATTTGGCCGAATTTTTGAAATTCCATAGCAGCTGGATAGAGCCGGCCTAAGGACCCATTTCAAGTTGGTAAAAATATGACATTTTATATGTAGTTGTAATATTAACAGCCGCTTTCATAATCCTACTCTAACAAGCGCTTTAACTAAAGGTTCCTTTGGATTAGAGAGCCCTTTAACTTTGATGGGAAGTGGTCCCATAATCGATTTGTAACAGTCGCTCAAGAAGGGGCTCGTTTTTCCTATTTCTACGACGTTACCAATTTTATCATGAGGTGACTGACTGAATGCGATATCCGTTGTAACCCACTAAAAGATGTCTTCCAAAGTGTATTTCCTCAAACTGCCTTCTCAAAGCACTGCTATTAAATATTGTCTGGTCGAACGGGACCTGGCTAACGAGCTACATTGTTACGAATCCCAAGCCGAGCGTCGGACACAGTTTATGGCATGAGCTTGAACATTGTGTCATAAACCTTCTCTTCTTCTTCTTCCTACTCCATTTTAGGCAGATTGCCTGATCATTCTTTGCAGCATGCCTATTGCCTCAATTGATGATAAGATTATCACTTCTTCATTTTCGAGGCCTTCCCATACTTCTTCTCCTCACTGGTGAGTTGAATGGTGCTACCCTTACTGTTCTTTCCTCACTCATTCCACTTATGTGTTCGTCCCATTCGCACTTTCTGCTCAGGACCCATTCGTTAATATTTTCCACTCTGCATTTTTGCCTTATATCGATTATTTTGTCGTCTACGACCAGCTGGCATCTAAGAGGTATTTTTGATGTTGTCAGGCTTTTTTTTTGGAGGCAGAAACCATAATATTTAGAGATTTTGCTATAGCAATATAGCATCCTTTGGAGGTCGTTTTCTTTTTCTGCAACCAGCACAGTATCGTCAGCATAGCATAGTATTGTAATATTACATTCGTTCAATCTGCGTACTTGCTTTATTATTTCATTCATAATTATGTTGTAAAGGAGTGGACTCAGTGAGTCACTGAGTCGTATTCCTCTTTCCACAGGGATTGGTTTGGTGAGCTCTCCGTCGATCTTGGCCTGGATTTTGTTCGCGCTCTAAAGATTCTCTATGACTTTGATTAAGGTATGGGGTACTTGTCTGTCGTAAAGTTAATGTACAACATCCTCTAACTGAACCCGGTCAAATTCTTTTTGCGGATCTATGAAACATATCTAGGCTGGTTTGTTGTATTCGAATACAACAATAAACCTTTTATTTTTTTAAATTTATTAAAAAGACGCCTGTGTCAGGTTAGAATTAAAACATAGCATATGTTTGCATTTGACATTTAGGCCAAATGTCAAATGCAAATTATAAAACCAATGTATTACGAAACTGGCCGTAAATTAAATCTAAACTTAATATTAGTACATAGTCGAGCACGAGTTATTCTCCTATTACTTGTGGATGACGTTTCTCATATTTTTATTACTAATAAATGTATCACATAAGTTATCTTAGTTATTTTTAAAGAACCATAAAAAGTTGCTTTTGAGGTTGTTAATTGAGCATCGAATGAAAATTTTATAGTTGTCAACTTGAACGATAATTATTATTACTTTCAAAAAATTGTCACAATTTTAGTATCCTGTTTACTGCCTATTAGTTCACACTGAATAGTTCAATGACAAACATGTACTTATGTCGTAAGAACGTATAAACATGAATTAATGACTAGAGTAGTTTTTCTTTTTCTCTTTTCTAAGTGTAAAGATATTTGTAAACATATTTATCAGGAATCCACTAATGAATAGTTACTGAGGTAGATTTCTTTATATGATACATAAATAGGAAAAATACAAAAAAGTGATATAGGGTAAACATATCAGTTTTTGAATCGTTGAGCTTTTTCATGTTTAGTTTTTATCCACCAAATATTGAGATGTTTGTTCTCCGTATTTACCGTATCAAAATTATTACAAAGAATTTTAAATTGTCTTTTTTATTTCATAATATTTAAAATTACTATAATATTCTACTAATGTATTGTAGCCAAATAGGTTGTTTACTTAGGTTATCCGTTATTAATTTGTTTTTTATCAATATCACTGTTGAAAGCTGTATAGCATTTTGAGAAGTTAACTAACTCTTCTTTCCTCTTTAACTTGCCCTTTACCTATATTGTTACCAATTTTATAGTACTGTTCCAAGTGAGTGGAAAAATTACCAGAAACATTAGATTTAGATTATAGAAAAGTATCATAGTTTAAATGTAAAACTATATAATTGTTGGTATATGATAATAAAAACGGGTATTTGTGGGGTGTTTTTGAGAAGCCATATGATGTAATTCAGGAAAGAGTTAGAAGAGCCAGAATTTAACAATT
Organism: Diorhabda sublineata; assembly: GCF_026230105.1. NCBI lineage: Eukaryota > Metazoa > Arthropoda > Insecta > Coleoptera > Chrysomelidae > Diorhabda > Diorhabda sublineata. Next base: position 11,368,889 of record NC_079484.1, read on the forward strand.
ATGGAAATAAGGGAAAGGCGACAGCAAGCTTTTCTGGAGTCGGAGCACACAGATAAGTTTCTCTGTTGTTGATAAGGACGACCACTTAAGGGACTGCAATGCTGATGACAATTTCAGTAAGTCAATGGACTAGATTTTGAAAATGCTTACCGTTCTTTCTTTTTTTGAACCTTTCGAATCAAGACGGTTAGTTTTATACAAGGTGTTCCACGACTTGACGCAAAAAATCGGGATTGAGTGTTTCAATACCTATTTATATAGTATTTTCAATAAATACATTTTATGATAATGTTCTTCAGAATGTCTTTTTATGGAGAACGGTTTCCTATAACAATCTAAAAATCTACATATGTCCTAAACCATATATTTTATCGAGTTAAAGAAAGAGTACCTTTTTGTTAAAAAATCGATTGAAAAATTCATTATTTATTTTGGCAAACACACTACAAGGACATACGTAATCATCCATTGAAAATTCATAATTCTCGACTATATATGTAATTTACAAAATATGCTTAAATATAAGTTCTGAGTTCGCAACTTGGAAGGCATGCTACTATAAAGGCCGTGAGGGAAATTCATCTACTCACTCACAATTTTTTGGATCAAGTCTCGAAACATTCTGTATACAAAACTAATTACATTCACCCTTTTAAAGAAATTTGGTAATTGCTATGGCCATTCTAGAAAGAAAAAACCTTCTTCGGTACAAAAAGGTGAAGGTGACGATAAGTATAATTCATTATACAGAATTAATAATGTGAGCAAAAGTATTCCCTCCATATTGTAGTGAATAAACTTTTCCAATTTCGGTTTATTATTATGGGAAAATTGATTTTTTTTATACAATGTTCTCGTTTTAAAATTTCGGCTAAATGTATTTTTCAGTTGATTTAAATATCAAATTTGTTTTCAGCCTTCGGGGTGGAGAAAGCTCAGAAATATCGTTCAATGGACACCGTTTTTCCAAACCTACAAGAAGCAGAGGTATCCTTGGGTGCAGCTTGCTGGACATCAAGGGAACTTCAAGGCTGGACCGGACCAAGGCACAATTTTGAAAAAATTGTGTGCTAAAGAAGAAAAATGTTTCAAAGTAAGAATATACCTTAGTTTACCATTTATTATCGATACTTAAAATAAGTTTCAATATGTTGTATTCTAATTGAAATATTGTTACTTTTTGATTTTCAAAAGTGACGTCTACTAAATTTTGAAACACATTCTACTTAACCAATCTGAGGATGAGTATAGATCTGTATCTATTCATTAACTATATTGTATGGAATGAATGCAATGAAGATCTTTTCAAAGAACGAATTTATCGTTTGAAAATATGAATAATTTGCAAAGCCCCAAAATATTCAAACAAATAGTTATTTTCATCAATAATCCCTAGTAAACATTTATAGTTCTTCCAATAACAATTTCAGAAGAGTTACGCGACAATAACAATTAATATTTTATAAATACTTACATACCAAATTAAAAAATTAAAAATAATGTTTACTTCCCTTATAAAATTTCGTATACATCTAACAAACCGTCAGTCCACGTGGATTCATCATCTCCACTGTTTACCAATGAAAACATCGAATCGTAAACCTAAATGTATGTCTATTGGCCGAAGCTGTAGCGTGGCTAAGGAGACTTATTTAATTCATAAATTTCTTTAAATAAATATAAATATGGCGTTCTTTAGACCACGGGCGAATGAAGACAATGAAATTGCACCGTGTAGTGAGAATAAAGACAGGTATGAATTCAATAATAAAGATTTAGATATACAAATTCAGCAAATGGTTTTAAGTATATTGGCAGGTTAAAAAAAAAGAAAATATTCAGCAATCTGACAAAGTAATCATAATAAGAATTGCTGAATTAACTAGAGTGAATAAATTTTCCATTTACCGAGTAGTGTGTATACAGCAAAAGGTAGCAGATTATCCAGAATACAATTATACCAGTTTAGAAACATTGCGTCAAGTTTTATCAGCATGTGGTTTTAAACAAAAAAATCTGAATAAACGAATGGCAAGAACCGAATCGTCAAGGATAGTTCGATGGCAACAAGATTATTTGCGTCAGATAAAAGACTAACGAAGTTCTAATAGACACATAATTTATCTATATGAAACATGGTTTGATAGTCACAATTTCGGTTAGGTTAATAAGAGTAAAAATTGCTGTTTGAATGAGCCATGTTCTAAAGAGAAACTCTTTATATTATTACACGCTGGAGGAATAGAAGACATATCATGAAGATATGTCAAAAGAATTATTTGAAAAGAAAAATTAACAGCTTATACCTAACATTCCACCAGTCAGTAATCGTTATGAACAACGCATCCTACCACTCGCGGATACTCCTTAAGATACCAAATAGTAGTTATAGTAAATTTTAGCATTTATGTTTGAAAAAATATTCCTATTCCTGTCAGCCATAGTGAAAAAGGCCCAACAAACAAAGAAATGCTTACCGTTGAAGGTCTAATTTTATTATACTGATAAGCTGTGCAAAGAACTGGGTCAGACTATCTCCTTGCTATTGCATATTCAACCCTATAGAGTTAATGTGGGCAAACGTAAAATCAGAATTACGAAAAAACGAAAAACGAAAAAAGAAGAAGATGAGTATGTGGTATCACTCTCTTTACAACTCTTCATAATTGAAATGAAAAAAAAAACGAATGAGGTTAAAAAAGGGCCCAATTCACATCCGGTACCCTGTTTAAACCAAACTTCCTTACAGGCTGGTATATTTTACTCGTCTATTTACGTTTTATAATTTAATATTCAGTTGAAGCAAGTTAATAATGATTTTTTTTTCAAGTTCCAAGTAGTACTACAATTAAGGGCATCTGTCTAAATAAGGGCGTAAAATGCCGTCCAATTTATTATAATGATTCGATTGCCTTTTAACGAATACTTTCTCGCATAAGATGCACATACTTTTAAAAGCATTTATAAAAATAATAAATTTATAAAATGAGGTATCTACGCATATGGTAGATCAAACAAAACTGTCGGCAAGGATTTTTATAATCTGCAATTAATATTGAGAGAAGTATAATAATTTTTCTTATTTTAATTTGAGAAGAAGAAATTACATTTTGTACATATATACAAATAAAAAATTAAAATATGAACCATTTCACACTTTTCAACGATTAAAATCAAAACATTTCTAAAGTTGTGGCACCAGCTTTGGAATTCTATCATCGAAGAACTTTAACGCTTGACCGTTAAACCAGTTTATTTCAACTTATCATTTTCCAAACGCTTCTCAGTAACATATTCTTGAAGTTTTCAAAACAAACGATAGTCAGTGCTCTATGCGAATTTCCTGTTCAACTTTTAGGATCAAGTCTTTCCTCATGACAATCGGTCGTCAAGATCCTTTTCATTATACATCTTTCTCCTTCCTTCTATATGAACATTTCCATATTATTTATTCCACCGTAAACATAAATGTGATGTAGGTGAATGTCTACGGAATGAACTTAACCATTTAACTGTAGCATACGAGGATATATTGAAACATTCTTAGCCTACTATAGAACCAAATAAAATTTCAATTTCAAAACATTTCATTACTCAACATATTCTCCACTTAATTGGATACATTTATTACAGCGAACCTGCATCGTCTCTAGACTTTTGAAAAAAATGTTTTTTCTTGCTCTGCAAACCAGACGTCCACAGCTTTTATTACCTCCTCGTTGGAAAAAAATTTACGACCTTTTAAACTTTTTTTCAGTTGAGGAAAGAGATGATAGTCGAGCAATGCCAAATATGCTGAATAAGGGGGTGTTCTAGTAATTCAAACCTTAAATCACGAATTTTTTGCATAGCAACATGAGATTTGTGTGCAGGAGTGTTGTCCTGTCAGAACAAAACACCTTTGGATAGCTTTCCGCGTCTTTTCTCTTTCCCATTTTTTTCCCATAGAGTGGGAATTAATATCGTATATTAATCTCCAGTTATTGCTCTACCCTTATCCAAAAAATCAATCATGATTACTCCATGGCAATCCCAAAAAACTCAAGCAAGAATTTTTCCAGCAGATATTTGGACACGAAACTTCTTAGGTCTTGGAGAACCAGAGTGTCGCCATTCCATCGACTGTTACTTTGTTTCTGAATCGTAGAAATGTATCCAAGTCTCATCCATTGTAACAATTCGGTTTAAGAAGTCTACATCGTTTTCAAATTGAGCACAGATCGAACGCGATGCTTGTACCCTTGCACGCTTTTGGTCAACATTCAAACATTTGGAGATCCATTTTGCAGCAATTTTTCTCATGTCCAAATTGTCGTGAACATGAACGCGTTCGTATGAAATATTCAGTGCTTCAGATATCCGTTTTAGCCCAATTCGACGGTCTGATAAAATCATGTCATGAACTGCATCGATATTTTCGGCAACTGACCCAGAAACTGGCCTTCCCGTTCGGCCATCATCTTCAAAGGAAAATTTACCTCTTTTGAAGCTTGCAGTCCAATTTTTCACGGTCCCATACGAAGGATATTGATTACCAAACGTATTAAGCATATCTTTGAAAATCTGCTTACCTCTTAACCCTTTTAAATACAGGTACTTGAATATTGCTCGATACTCCAATTTTTCGATTTTCACAATTCCGGTGGACATATTTTTTCTTTTAATTTATTGCGTCACTCTGGTTTACTTTTTTGACGTCAAACTTTACATTGACTTCTAATAAGTTATTGTTCTTTGCTATGGTAACGCAATATTTTATTTATGCATGGAACTGGTCTAGGATAACTAGATATCAATATATCCTCGGACGTGAAACTTAAAGGCGGCGTAATGAGATATTTGCAGAGCAACAGACCTTAAACTGACGTCACTTATCTTGGACGTAATCTGTACTTACTTTAAAAATATCCTCTTAGAAATACTTAACGTAAAATCACTGGAGCAATTATAAGAATTTTGACACAAAAACACATTATTTATTTCGTGTACCTAGTCAAAATAAAACATTTTTTGAGCTGATTTTCATTTTATGCTACAAGACACTTACCTCCTAGAGTGATTCCAATACTTTTCAAGCCTTTCTATTATTTTTTTAGAAATATTTTTCTTTATATTGGAAATAGTCTTTTATTTCAGCAATGTGTTTCTCATTTAATTGATATTTTTTCCCTCGAAAAGTTTTCTCGCCGGAAAAGAGATCTACAGAATACGATAGGTGTAAGTTGATGGTTGCAGAAAAAGTTGCAAATAAATATTCCACTATTTAAAAACAAACTTCAGACAACATTTGCTCATGGAATTCAGAATTGTATATTTTCAGTTTCAGTTGTATTTACTTTATCAACTGACAGTTATAAAATAAGTACTTTGGTCTTAAAAAGTGCATTTTTTAAGCGTCTGTCTATTCTCCTGGGACTTTAGCTAAAATTCGGATAATAGAATATCTATTGAAAAAGGCCAAGCGTTTATCTGCTGTCCTATACTTCTTGCGAAAGAGCCAATACCGAAGCCAATTTCAATTTCAATGTTTGTTTCTCTCTCTCTCTCTCTCTCTCTCTCTCTCTCTCTCTCTCTCTCTCTCTCTCTCTCTCTCATTGTCTCCAGATTCATCAGTCGTGCTGTCGCTTCTGTCGAATATACAGTGTCTTGTCCAGTTTTGTATATTATTATTATAATCAGTTTAGTCGATACGTAAACTTGAAAAGTCATTTGCAAAAACTCTTTAGAATGGAGAAGATCATGTAAGAATTGTTTAATCATCAGAAAGAAAATTTTAGAAGCTCATGCTCAGACTGGTTAGGTTAGGTAAACAATGTGGAACAACCTTGTTTTAAAAATAAAACAATTGTGTGTGTCAGCTCCGACGCACGACTGGAGTTTACTCCTTAAGTTCGATAGTCTAACCAGACGCAAAAAGAGTTTATTTAACTTAAAAAAGATTGATACTGTATAAAAGGGTAAATTTGTTAATTAATGAAAATAATATACATATATAAATATATATTTATTCAATTTATTCATTTCATATACATTTATTATAACTAATCGACGAAATATTTTACATTAAACTTTTTACAATAGTCAATAATCTCAATAATTCATATTGGGTTGATTATCTAATTTTATGTGTTGTTTTCAAATATATATTTATATGAACTACATCGATAATTATTAAAATATTTAATAAATACAAATTGCACATGCTCATACATATAATACATGAATTATAACGTACCTTGCACCACGTGTTTGTTAGATGTTCCGGCAATATCATCTACACCACTTTCTGCCATAGTTATTTGAAAATACTTTCAGTTCACTTTAGCGGAACACAATGATAAAAATTAAAACTTCACAATAACAATATTAATTATTGATAATTATAATAAAAACAGCAATATAAGTATGTCGACACTGACAAATTAGAAAGTTGCGCATCATAGGATGCGCACTAAAAACGTAACGAGGTCATTCATCGATAGATTTTACTCCTCACATTTTTCTCATACCGGGCCCCTTATATATGCAAATCCATTCTTAAGGAGTAAACTCCAATAAAATGTAAATGACAATGTCACCAAGCCTCCACGTGTTGAAATAAATGAGAATAGGCCTGCGTGGTGCACCATCAGCCAACTGCCTATTGTCCTGGGATATTAGATATTAGATTGTCTATTGACCTACGACATATGCTTCATTCGAGATGAGTTTTTGTCACTCAGTAGTTGAGATTTTCGATATTGAAACTGTATTAATTATTAGAAAAAGTATCGAAAGCTCTTTTAAATTTGTATGAGAAATTAATCAAGAAGGGGGTATCAACTTTTTGGCAATAGAGAATTTTTTCTTGATAATAATACTGCTTAATACTCTTGATATATACAGGCCTGATAAAAAAGATCTCAAGTCGAGTGAAGTAATATTTATTAATACCAGATAGAAAAAACAAAAGGGAGAGGCATACATGCCTATTCCTTTTTGACATATTTTTCAAGTCTATTTAGACATTCATCAGAACGCAGTTAAAAAAATAAACACTAGGTGTACAGAAGGAAAATACTGGTTTCAAACTTGAACAGTCGCAACAATTTCTGCGTTGCTTTAGCAGTATGGGTGCCCGACTTTAGCATGCAATATATCTAGCTATGGACCTGGGATGCCTCCATGTAATCCCAAAGTGACACAATAAGATCTGTGTTAATGGTTGATAACAGGACAATGTATCATTAGTTCCAAAATATTGTCGCCATAAGTTTTACGGCAAATAGTGTAACCTAAATTTTTAATGATCTGGAATATTTCCACTCCATAGTTGCTTCTTCACCGATTGATGAAGTTTTGCACTACTGACCGTCGGAACAATAACGCTATAGAAATGGAATTGCTCAACCCACCAAAAATGATATGTACACAAAATTAGCCGCTGATCATTTTGGATAATTTCTTGTGCCGTGTTAATTCACCTATTAAGACCCCGTCTGCGTGCTTTTTCACTATAAATGTTCATGATTTGATCATGAATGTAATATGTGGAGAAAAACTAATTACTGACTCGCACTTACACACAAGACCAATTTTCTAAGTGTCTTTTCATTTCATCTTGAGCCGTCTGGGAACTTTCACTACTTAACCACACGCTATCTGTTTTCATGAGACATGTAACCATCAAATGCTGCGACATGTTGTGATCAAGTCAAGGAATAGATTAAACTATCTTTATCGTACATATTTATAAGGTATTCTCTCTTATTTATTGTTAATAACAGATACCTTAACTGACATTCGATTTAATTTTCTATTTCAGATCCTTATGAAGGATGTATTACGGCCATATGTTCCTGAATATAAGGGCTTAGTAACAAGTGACGATGGAGAATGTTCTTATATACAATTACAGGATCTCTTAGGAGACTTTGTATCACCTTGCGTGATGGATTGCAAAATTGGTGTTAGAACATATTTAGAAGAAGAACTTGCCAAAGCTAAAGAGAAACCAAAATTGAGAAAGGTGAATTAGAAATCTGTATAAGATCAATGCACTATTACAATCAAAACGTGAAAAAATCTAAACAAAGCGGCTACCTTTTTTCGATTTATGAAAGAACAACTCTTAATTTAAAAAAGACTTTGAATGTGATTTTTGATCATTGATTTGTCGCTGAATTCATCTGTCTGAATTTTCATTTGATTGCTCAATTTTCGAGGTGAATGTTAATGAATTACCCAAATTATTATGCCTACTTTATATGTATTATTTATTTTGTATTTTTTGCATACTTTATTGATAAAGTTGAAGTTATGTATTTCGTATAAGATTCGAATATTTAGTTTATTTGAAATCATTGAAATTGTTCAATTACTTTTTTTGATAATTTCAACGACTTCATAAATATGAAACCTAAACGTCCCCGGCTGAAGACTTCTCTCAGAAACTGGTATTTGGCCTCAGTTTAAATGTATATGTTATCGACAAATCATGTAATTCAGGCATTCTATAAAATCCGGGTCTTTTTGGGAGAAGTATGGAATCGAGCTTTCATTCCTTGGTTCGACTAGGTATTCTATGAAATGTCTAGGCATTACATAAAATTCCGGAGTGAACTTAAGTCATGTATATAATATTCATATTAACTACGTGAGTTTGTATTAACAGAATTCATGTTTTGTGATAAAATGGGTTTCACAAGTCCTTTTCTTTTACCATTTCTCTTCTGTTGGTATAATTCACACAAATTTAGAAATACTGGAATTTTTTTTCTAACTGAACCTAACCTAACTTTTTATAGCGACGATGCATTCTGTTAACATTCTATCACTGCCGCCGTGACCAATAGAAATATGACATACACAATATCAAATAAATCTTCAATCGAGCAATAATATATCACTTGTGACTCGTTTTCAATCATAGGCGCAAAAAGCTTTTCTACTCCTTGAGTATTTAATACGTCAGAGGATAAAGTATCTTAATACAAAGTTAATATGAATATTATATACACCATCTAAGTTCACTACGGAATATCATGTAATGCCAGACATTTCATAGAATGCCTGAATTACATGATTTGTTGGTAACATATACATATACGTTACACCCAATTCGAGGAATGGCTAAGAACACTGTAAATTGGCTGGCTAATGTCCGATCTTTTCTTGATTTCGGGAATTGGCCGACCAGATCGTGAAGTGGCATGGGAGAATCAGCCAAAATATGATACACAATACTACAAAAATACTAATACGAGAAAAATAGCACTCTCCTCACAGTGAAATTGCTGTGGAAGAATCGGCCGAAATTGCCGATACGCCGTTTTGCGCGTTTTGGTCGAAAAGTTGGCTAAAGTAGAATGATCGATTAAATTATGTCGCACTAACATATAACTAGTACACAGTTGGAATGAAGAGTTAATATTAAATTAAACGCTACCGTATTTTAAATCAAAAGAAATTAAATTTTCAAAAAGAGATGAAACAGCGGGAAACACCATCAAAATAATTAAATTTTCAAAAGTTTCAGCAAATTACTAATTTATTTGGAAGGGTAATAAGATTCGCATTAACTGCATATCGAAGCATAATGAATGCAAAGCAGTTATGAATTCAAAATAGCTTAAACTTATGTACAGGGTGTCCCGTATAAGAAACGACACAGAGCAGAGGCGTGTAGGGGAGCTCAAAACAATTGGAGGGAAATTTACCTCTATACCAAGTTACATACTTGAGGAGTTATAGGGTATGACAGTAGGGCCCAACATTTAGAAAAAATTTATCAAATATATCAAATTTGGTACACTGTTAAGGGCATTAAGTAGAAGATAACAGAATTCCGGGGGTCCAATTAGAGGAGACCTAACCCTAAGGTTTTTTATCTGCCAGTTGATTAAAGAAAATTATTTCCACACCTTGAAAAATTTAATTTCAAACTTTTTTTTGCTGTTGTAACCTTCAACTAACTCCAAGCTGATGAAGATGATGTTGATAATGTTGTGATGCACCAGTTGGATCCTTGATTACACCTACACTCCAACCTGGCGACTTTAGAACTGTAAAATGAGGAAGGAAACGGTAATACTGTTGGAAACCACTAAAGGGGAGAAGAGTAGGTAGAATAGATCTGGATAAAAAAGAGCTTATGTTCAAACATACACAAAACCTAAATTTATATATTTAAAGTATAACCATACTGAAATATGTTCCATTCTATTCGTTCTGTTCCCCAAATAAATAGAAAATATCAATTTTAACCTAATTGAGTACACAAAATTAGCTTAACTTGATTTTTATGGAAATGTAAAAGTTAAAGAGATATTACAAAAACTTACAAGTGGAATAGTTTCACCAAAAATTTACTAAAATTTACTTTATGTTCAACCTTTGAGGCGTTGTAGATAGAAAACGTTTTAGAATCGACAAAGGGATTTTATTGAACTTTTCGAATTGAATGGGAGATCGAAAACATGTGAATACTGAACGACAATAGTTAAACAACGGAATATGAAAAATATTTGCAGGCCGATTGGCATGTTACAACCATCGAGTTATTATTAGAGCTTCGATATATAAAGCTCACCTAAATATAATTCTTTGTCTACTATACTAACAGCTACAGATTCCCATAGTTTTTTTGTGAAATCCAATGACAATTAAAAATTATTATTGTAGTTATCATCCAAAGTCAGATCCAATAGAATAATAGAATTATTATCACCAAATAATCATTACTAAAATCTATATTAAATTTATTTTCATATCTTTCAAGTCTATGATTCTGTCAAAAAATTCGTGAAAATCATATGTGTGAATAAATTGTTTGAATGTTGGTATTTCTACCTAAAACCTTCTCTCTACCTACCTCTACTGTTTTGTATCAAGATTTGACTGGTAAATACAATTTGGATAAAAATTTTTCTATATTTAAAGGTCTAACTAAGGATCTCGGTATCATTTAAAAAATTTAATTTTTGTTTTTGAAGTTCTATATACAGTAGCTATTTAATATATTAGTTTCTATTATCTAATATCTTTTGTCAGTTATTTAGATATAAATATTGTATTACTTGGCCTTTGATAATTATTATTTTGATATTTCTTGGTCAATTGAATTTGTTATACTGTTTTTCATTTTGTGACCCGTTTTCTAAAAAAGCAGTTAGTTGCTTCATCCAATTGGCCATACAATCTTTCAAAATGTTGATGTTCACCTACATATTCACGTTATTTTTCATGAAGCCAGTACATTCATTTATAAAAGAATTAAGTGCTTTTTTCTCCTGCATTAAAACGATGAACTGGAGCCCTATTTTGTGGAAATATAATTTGTGAAAACCCTATATACTTTTTCCAAAACTGAGCATGCTTTTCACGAAAAATGTGGGTATGTTATTTTAAATTTGAAATTTCTATTGATGAAAAACATACTTTCATCACTCAAACACAATACTTCATTATACCTATTGGTTTTAGATCATTTCTATTTGTTAATTTCTCAAAACTTCCACAGAAGTTTTTTCAACCATACAACGTAGATGGACACAACTAAAGCTGTAGAAGATGTAGGCTTTCGGCACTAGCATTTCTGCAACTATATCGTCATCATTGAGTTGTTTGACCGTATTTTTAGTGATTTGATTCATTATTGAGTACTACAAACAATATTCTGCATCTCTTCTTTCAAACATGGATGACCATATTAGTAGGCTACTGCCTCTTCATTGTCAGTAAATCTTCCCTGCAAAACGGGAGACCAGCAGTCTCGCGCTTGTTTAGATGGTCTTCCCAGTGGTGTCATCTTCCTTCTGGGCTGTTCATTTTTCCGTTCCTAACAAGTCTACTGTTTCCCATTCTTTTTATATGTTTGAGAATTATCGTCACTGTCTTATCCGTTCCATTTTCTGTCGTGTAGAGTTTTACCTTTTATACTTCTTAGTATTTTCATTTCGACTCTTCTCTTAGTCTGTAGTGTCCTACTCGTATCTGGTCATGTTTCTGCTGCGTATATAATGATAGGTCTTATAGGTTTTATGTACCTTGATTTTACTTTTGGTATTTAGGTGTTTGTTCTCTTACTTTGTTGAAAAGGTTTCCAAAGGTTTTCTACTCCCAGGTATTTTAAATGTTTCACTTGTTCGATAATTTATTAATCGATTTTCAAATTACATCGTATCGGTTCTTAGGACGTCACTAGGCATGTGGTCTTCTTAGTGTTGATTAGAATGTTTAGTTGCTTTGTTTCAGTGTTAAAGGAGTGCCTATGGAGATGATTTTCAGTATCGGCAATAAGGATAGCATCGTCAGCATAGCAGATGACGTGGAATAATGTGTTTCCCATTTTGAATGTCGCTTTTTTTGGCAGAGTTCCTATTATTTTATCCATTAACAAATTAAATACGAAGGGACTGAGTCTCCTTGTCTGATTTCTGTGCTTACATTTATATCTTCTGTTATTGTATGTCCCTCTGATTTTTGTTTTGCACTGGGTATAAATATATTGTATCAGGTTAATTAGTCTATGATTTAATCCTTTTTGGGATATCAGTTTGATAATGAATATTGCGTCAATAGTGGACCTGTTCTTTTGGAAGCCTTGTTATTATTCTTGTACACTTTAAGTTTCGGTGATTTTGTTCAGTATAATTTTTGTGGATACTTTAAAAGTACTGTAAAGCAGTGTTATTCTTCGATAATTTTCTAGATGCGTTTACTGTCCTTTTTTAAAAATGGTTACTGTTTTGATGTTCTTCCACTCGTTGAGTATGTTAGATTATTCTATGATGTTCTTAAACAATTGATAACGTCAACCTTCTGGAACTCACTAAAGGCAGCATTAATAATCACCATTTATCAAAGAATATTTAATCAATTGCTCCATCAAAACGAGTCTAAACTCAAATTAAATGTAGAAATTGTCATTAGCTTTCAAATGAGATATGATTTGCTTTCGCGCTCTAGTTTTTATTCATATTGGCTCCATAATTTTATTACTATTACACTTAGTAAAAGATAAATTTATATAGAGGATAGAAACACTTTTGACAACCACAGTATTACGGGAATAAAAACTCTGTAATTTTACCTAATACTTTTTTGGTCATAATTTTTGTGATCAGCATCATTTTTTGTTCCAATAGGATATGTACGATAAAATGTGCCAAATCGATCAGAATGCTCCAACAGAAGAAGAACATAAGCTCAAAGGAGTTACCAAGCCCCGATATATGGTTTGGCGAGAAACAATTTCATCCACAGCCACTTTAGGATTTAGAATCGAAGGTATTCGAAGTGCAGATGGCACCTCAACCAAGGATTTTAAAACAACTAAAACCAAAGAGCAAGTTATGGCTGCTTTCGAAAAGTTCACAGATGGATTTCCTCATGCCATAGTAAGTTCAATTAATCTGATAATAAACTGTTTCAAACTAAAAATTTTTACCTTTGCTTCTATGAATTGTTCTCTAATTACCCCATGACGATCGGTAGAAATGAATCTGGTCAGCGCCATTGTTTAACGATACTTTCTTCATCCAAAAATGTTTTAACCCTATATTCAATCTTTACCAGCGTTTCTACCAATATTCTTGAATAATAGTTTTTTTAATTATGTATTATGTATCAGGTTAGATTGAATTAAAAAGGTTCTACTATACTTTCTTTCATCTACTCTATTCCTTTTACCTTTTCAGGTGTAGAATGAGGATTCCGATTTCTCATGAGTCCATTTCTAAAATGTTTTCTATCATCTTCAATTTCTCTAAAGTTTCTGCCTGCATTATTATTCTCGTCAATTTTCTCTGCATTTCTGTATTGATTATTTATTTTGTAGATGTTGCTTGATTCTTTAACGCTAATAAGTCTCAGCATACTCTCAGTTTTAAGTTTTCTGAAAGTACTACCGACATATTTTCAGAGTTATAAATATTCTTTATAACTTTTTATAAAGTTGGCTACCTTTAAGTTCAAACTCTTAATATCCTGTAATTGAGGTATAATCTTTTATTTTTTCTATTTTACAGCCCAAATATATTCAGAGGTTGAAGGCTATCAAAGCCACTTTGGAAACTTCAGCTTTCTTTAATTCACATGAGGTAAGCGAGTATTAATATTACTACTTTAAAGTCTGTAGTGATAACACAGAAAGTAAGACTTATGCCACAGAAACAAAGAGAAAAATGAGAATAATGAATTTAATAATATGAAAATTTAAGGGAAACACCTTTTGCCATAGAATACAGAGCACAGATACATTAGATGTTGTCAGGAGCTGTCAATAGAAAGACGAATAGAGCAGATTGAAGTGTTAAACGGACTAGAACTAGAGCTGAATACATACGTTCAGTCAGTCTGACACCACAGCTGAACATCACTGTCAGAGGATAGTGGCAGTATTGGAAGAACCTTTTTACAAGAAGAAGAAGACGAGTAAACATGAACTATTATATATTCTATGGAGATGTCTCAAAAAAGAGTTTAGAATAATAGAAGATTCTATTCACATTAAAGACATTGACATGCCTTAATTTGAGCGTATCAAAGAAATTTGTGTTATTCATGCAACTGTGATTTAATACGCTGTCCAATGAGGTTTGTCGATCAAGATTAGGTCCGTTGTTTTAGTGATATTACTTCTTTATGAACAAATATGAAGTTTCACATATAGATCGGTCAACTCATTCATATATTCTTAGTTGTTTATAGTTGACACATCAAGGTTTTTATGTGCAGTAGAAAAACTTTTTTATATTAATTTTGGAAGGTGTAGCACCTCAACAAATTCATGAACAATTCTTATAAGGGTATAAGGAATAATATATAAAAGGTGTCTCAAAATAAAGTTCACATTTAAAATAACAATTTTAAGAAAAGTAATGAGTTTATTGAGAAAATATTCGAGCACAAAAATTGCCTTTGATGGTTTGGCAGGTATTTGCCGTGTTAGCTATCATTTGACATAACCCCACAATAGGTGTTGAATCGGGACTGCGTGGAGGCCAACTTATTTCACCTCTCTTGGAGATCAATTTGCCAGGAAAATTTCACGAACTCGTGACTGAGATTTATCGGACGTGTGTGAAGTTGCTCCATCCTGCTGGACCCATGTTCTTTGATTATAAAGTTTTGCCATTCAGGGACGAATAAGTCGTCTAACATATGAACATAACGATCTGAATTCACTGTAACTATGCGCTTCTTCATATTCAAAAAAGTATATAATTCCTCGCGTTGACATCGCATCACATAATTTATAGGTTTCTGATGTTTGTGTTTTGGATTGTTTACTCTCCAGTAGCGACAATTTCGCTTGTTGATGTGTCCATTAAGATGGAAATTGTCTTCATTCGAAAACAAGATGTTGGTAAACATTGGAAAGCGCTTAAACATCTGGTTTGCGAAGTTAAGTCTCTGACCAGCATCCTGAGGCTTTAATTTTTTATCCCCCTGAATTTTTAGAAGTGCAGTCCCTAATTTGTGTAAATTACGAAATAATAATGTTTATGCACTTTCCAAGACGCTTCAGAATGGTCAAGTCACGCTTGTCACGAACAGACTGAGTAACACTAGTTATGTTTTCGATTGTTCTAGAAGAACTTGAACACCTTGTATATTCGAATAGCTGAATTCATACGTCCAAAACGTGTATCAACGTCAGGAAACATAACATTTACCAATATCAAAAGAAGACACAATATTTGGAGCGTATTAGAAAGGATAAAAAGGATTTTTACGTTGTTTTCGAATTGTAGATGTGACTTGGGTCTCACCATGATCCTAACTTAAAACTAGAGGTATTGCATATTGGCTCCAAAGCTAGTTAAGGGCTCAACTGCATGTAAAAATTCATCCATCATGATTATCTACCCAATGACATAGCCCAAAAAACCATTTTTCGTCATGATTATACATCACATCGCTCAAAAAACTAAAGCGAAAATCAGTGAATCAAAGTGTGAACTTTTGCAACATTCACATTATTCGCTAGACTTGGCTTCCTCTGACTTCTCACAATTAAATAGTTTTGTTAGATTCTTACTTCAAAGATGAAATCCATAAATTATTAGATCATTGGAACAAGTGTATTTTAGTTGAGGGTGTTTATATTAAAAAAATCACTTTAAAATTATATAAACGTGAATTTATTAAATAACGAAGTAGTTTGGATGTTTCAAATAATGTGTGTTAGAGGACAAAAATGAAATACTACACAACTATACTTGGCAGCATTAATATTACCTTAATAAAAATTTCAATTACTTAATCTTATTTTGTCATTATTATTTTTATTATAACTATAATCACTAATTATTTTCAGGTAATTGGAAGTTCACTTCTTTTTGTTCACGATCGATTTAGTGCCAATGTTTGGTTAATAGATTTCGCTAAGACAATAATTCTTCCTGAAAACATGAAGATAACCCACAACTCCAAATGGAAAGTAGGTAACCACGAAGATGGTTACTTAATTGGCGTTAATAACTTGATTAAAATTTTTATGACTATGCTGGAGCAGCAACCGATAACTGTCAGTCCACCATTAGCGTTGCAAGATCCTCCAGAAGTGACTCAAACTCCGATTGAGAAGACTTGACAGACATCTAATTGAGAAATGCCAGAAGTTAAAATACCCAGGAGGAGTAATACTTTTGTTTATAGCCGATTCATACTTCCGTATTAAACAATAAAAAGAAGTAATTTGAGAGTATTTTAAAATTTTTAGATTAGAAATTCAAATTTTGAATTGTTTATAAAATTTTGTTAGTGTTTGGATTCTAATATCAATTGAGTATGGAAAATGTCGAATTAAGGTTATTGAGCCTTAATATTCTATTGTAAATATTACATTTATTATTTATTATTTAACTACTGATAATGTATTTTATCAATTTGAGACGATTCATTGCACTTATATTTATATCAACTATACAGACTAATGAGTTTTGAATATCATGTAAAAAATGTAATAAAATCGTTTCAAAACTTGAATATTTGTTTCATTAGTACTAATCCACAGTTTGGAAAATGGGCAGATAGTACAAATGCTACGAATAAAATAATTTGTATGAATAAGTATTTGAAAAATCTACAGATATTTCATTTGTAGGTATTCTAAACTAAGTTGAAATAACAGCCATTGTTTTGAATAAAGAATTTTTAACAAAATCTACTAATTTACTTAACTTTTCTATGCATTTGATATAATTTTAAAAGTCTCTTGTTTGCATGGTTTTTACACTCCAGCTAAAATTTATTAATCATTGTTTATTTAGGTAATAGTAAATCGGAAAAAATAATAAAAAATGTTTGCCATATCTGAATTTATAAATACATTGTTACTATATATTTTTAACAAAATAATAACATAATAATTAGAAATGGCCTTCTTTTTATAGTTTTTTCATCCAACGTAGTTTAAAAAAAAATTGAATATTGATGAAAACGCATACTTCCTAAACTAATATGTAAGTATAGAAATTGAATATTCAATGACTTATTCACCCTTATTCATTTTTTCAATTAACTGGCCACAACATCTCCATATTCTCAATTTGTTTATTTTCAAAAAATTCTTAGACAATTGTTTGAACGATTTCCCAAGCAGCTTTCAAACTTTTATAACTTTACGGATCTGTAGGCCAACAAATATTCCATGTTTTAGTTTACCTTCTGTAGTATTGTTTGCAAATATGGGAATGCATCAAATTTCTTGTCTTGCACCTTCACCAAGTTTTTTATACGTCCCAGTTTGATATGGAAAGAGAGTAGAATTATGTTTTTTGTATCTATATTATTATAATACACTTTGATTCATACCTCTCTTCACAATTTACTGTGTCCTATTGGTATAGAGTAGTATAGACAGTTTCTTTCACCCGTTGAGCAATAACACGCTGTCGGACTGTATTTCTTAGATGCAATACATCTGTACAATAGAACATCTTACATAGAACTGGGGCACAGTATAAGTATAAGCCAGTAGCGACACTTCCCATAAGACAATGCTTCAAGTTTCAATGACCTTGCGCCATGTTCGTAGTTGTTTTCAGAGCGAAATTTAAACGGCTACTAAATAAGTAGTAAAGGTTTTGTAAAAAGCAATAAATAAATAGGAATTAAAGAATAAAACAATAGTAATTAGATAAACAATAATTTTGGTAATATAGCTAAGGTATTCCAAATTTAATAGGAATTTTGAAATTCCAAAAATACCTTGATAGCTGTTATATTAAAAATGTGAGATTAAGTATTAAATAATAATTCAGAGGAAAATAGGGATAGGAAAGTAAATATTTACCAGATAAAATTAAATACGAGGTCGCGTTTCCATATATATTTATTAGTGAACAAAGTGAGGGTATACATTTGTCACAATAATTCATTTGCGACGTCCCTTCTGTGTTTTGATAAAGTAATTAAAATTGATAAATTTTAAAGAAAAAAATAAACGTATACGAATAAATAGCAATTGTAAATATTCAAGTAAAAACTGTTTCTAGTTTTGAAATATATATGATAAAAGTATCATCAGGTGAAAGTAATCCTCCAAAAGTCTCAGTCTCTGTGTCGAATGCTTTAAAATAAGTATATAAAGTCTTTTCTTCTAAACTTACACACCCATGTGCAAATTCTTCACAAATGTGACAACGATATAGTCAATAAACACACAATTTTTAAAGTCTGTATGAACTTCTTACACATTAACTTATCTATTTAATCTTAACACTATACCGTAACTACTATAAAATAATTAAAACAAAACAGTTTCTACTAACAAATCACCTTATGCCACATTTATACACACTTTTCGTTTACAAACATCGCCCTTTTGCTGGTTGTGCAAATTCGCGCATTCGTGCAAAACTTTTCCTCGAGTGGCGCTACTGGATATTCCTGTGCTGTGACTGGGGCCCAGGGGCGTAGCTATCGCCGTATCAGCAGTATCAATGATACGGAGCTCCCGGGCTACGTGTGTAAACAAAAATTAGTGAAATGTTATCCCCAATGTCACTCAATCTCGTGTTTCCCGGAAAAAAACATATAAAAAACTGTCATACGTGCCTATAGAGTTTTTACTTCAGAAATGACAAAAGTCAAAAAAGCGATCTCTTTTTTCCCTAAGGACTTCAATGGGGTAGGAACGGCTATCAGACTTTTTAGAAAAATTGAAATCGTCTTCAGCTATAGATGATTTAATAAATCAATTTGCCGAAAAAAAGGCTAGAAAAGTGTACATTTCATTTGTATTGTTTGGCTAGCTCAATTTCTAGGAGGAAGCGATAACTTATAATCAATAAATACTTATTTTAATTTAATGCAAGCATTTTTGTTTCTTTTGTGAAAAAATTTTACCCCCATTTGGCCCCCAACTAATTTTGATACAGGGCCCTCCAAAGCACGCTACACCATTACTGGGGCCTGTCAAGTCACATGTCGTGTGCACAAGCTCTTCCACACATACAAGAGATCATGCGCTCTCCGTACAACGGTACACATGCGCACAAATATAAATTTAGTACTCCCAACAGTGAGCGAGGACAACGATCTTAATAATTATAAATCTCTAGCGATTGTAAATCTTGAAAATATAAATCATCCGAATCACTAGAAATAGATTTGACTTAAACATCACTTTCATTGTCAAATTTTAATTCATTTTGACTGGATTTACCGAGGCAAATTGTATATGAAAGATCTTTGGAATATAAAAGAAGGAACACTGGCATATATAATACTTGTCTTAATCTTTGTATAGTATGCCCTGCCTTCGTAATACGAAGTTAATAGTGAAACAATTATACAGATGTCACAAAATACATGTGGTACCCACTTTTTATCTTAATTCGCAGTAAGAAATCCAAAATAATGAAGATATACAATTTTTTATGATAAATCTTCTCTTTTTTAAAATATGAACTGAAAAAAAAGTGACGCGACATGAATACCAAAATATTTAATTTTACGGAAGGTAGGTTGACACATTTATCAACATTTATTAAGGGGTATATAAAAAAGTCCATTATCTCTTTACACCACTCTGTTACTAAGTATCTTCCATACGGTTTTGTTCTTGGTCTTTTCTTTCCAACGCTTGATTTCAATCAGAACCTCCTCTACCTCTTTTACTCACTTTGATTTGGGCTTCCTTCCTTATTCTACCTCCTGTATCACCCTGTAACTTTGACCAAACTACTACGTGTCTCTTTTCTTCAGAAATGCCATAGCTGTCTTATTCTTTGCGTTTATATTCTTTTACCTTAGCGTTGTTTGTATTCTTTTCATCAAAACTGATTGGTCCTAGTATTGTTCTTATTATCTTTCTTTCCATGATTCTTGACTTCTTGATATTCATTTTGGTCTCATTATTTAGTATTTGCTTTCTTAATTATCATCGTTATTTGAAATTTTGTACTTCTTCAAATTCATCCCCTTATTCCATGTATTTTAAATTTCCTGTTGTCATTTTCTCAAACATCCTTTCCATTATATTTTCCTTTTAGTAATTAGAACCACGTCACCTACCGTATGGTATTATTTGACCCATGCTGTTTGTTAAGTTTCCATTATTTTATATTTCTGCATCTCTATATTACTTGCACTGACGATATATTGAATAGTGAGTCTCTCACAATGATCATTTAAAGATTACCGTGGTACGCCTAAACGTTGAACGATAATTTGTTGTTAATTATTTTGCTCAGAGCGCCTGTGAGTCGTTAATTTTTTACTGTGCGCATGTTTTAATACACAGTCATTTAATCCCCCATATCAATCAGATAAACTCCGCCCCTCAACATCCACTCTACACACTCTTTGTCGATCGTTCAAATTTTCCTGTAAGTACGTGATATGTGAAAATTAAGATTTGGCGACTACGTCCCGATTTTACGCCGATGGCGTCAGAGAAGCTATGCTGGAGATTGTATAACTACTCGAACCAAATAACTACGCCAGCTGGTGTTTGTTGTATTCAGTTCATATTAGATACTCAGAACGAGAGAGCGTTATAACGATGCTGAAACATCGAGACCCCTCCATGGATTACGCCTCTCTCCTTTCAATTGAGAGCCATGATTGATATAGATATAACTGAAAGAACACATTCTTGGAAGAAGGTGTAATCCAATATTCATCAAGGTGTTAACCATGCAAGTAGTTATGCTTTCCTCCAAAGAAATGCCATGATTTTGATGGTTGAAATCTGTCCCTGACCCATTATGTCACATTTAACCTTTTTTGAAACAAAAAATGAGCATCGGCCACGTTGAAGAAGAATAATTAAAAGTCAATGGTGGAAATACCGTCAGTAAGCGGAGATGTATTCAATGCGTCCGAGAACGTCACTTTGACCGATGAACTGTCGATGTTTCCACTCAAAACCAATCAGCTAACGGTGATTTTTATTTATGTCAATAACTTAAGCGCTGCCTTAAGTACAACAATGACGAAATTAGCTGAAAAAATCACGCGCCGTAAAATTTACGTAAAATTTACGATACGTTAATATTACCATTCATTATACAGTCATTATTTCAATGATATTTTGCAGCCTATTTTGGCAATCTTTAGCATTTCAAGTATCTCCATAAAATTCAATCAAAAGGAGTCAAAAAAGGTGACCTAGACGGTCACATCCGTCAATTTCAAAAATCGTTGTTAAGTAGTTGCGCACCAAGACAATATGGTGTCGAGGCGCACTATCTTGCTGCAGCCATTTTTGTTTGGAAACAACCTATTCAATTCGGGGAGCAAGAATTTTGGAAGAAATTCTAAATATCGAGGACCTGTTAACTTTTCTTCGAAATAGTATGATCTAATCAATGATGGATTTACGTCATATTTGAAGGGCGGAAAAATTTTGGATATGCCAGAATTTTACAGGCAAAAAAATAGCCAATCACAAAATTCAATTCGTCTATTAAAAGCATCCTTAGTTTTTGTACTAAGCTTACTTTGAAAGGATGCCACTTTTCCTTCTTTAGCTTTCTAAGAACTTTTAAATAGCTTATATCATTTTCAAATGCTACTTGTCGTGAACTGGTCTGGGGATTATCTTGAAAGTATAATAGAACAATGATTGTTTATTTTTAGATATTTGTTTACTACTAGGGAGGTTTCCCTGAATTCCTTCTCAGTTTTGCTTACCGTTAATGTGAAATTAGTTCCCGGTGGGGGTATTTATAATTAAATAATGTACTTACTCATTTCTGCGTGTTTTATCTTCACAATCAATCATAAATAGAATTTTAAATCTTTGCATTTGAATCGGCTTCATGTTAATATACAAAGACAAAGTCGCTGGTTTAGGAAATAATGAAATTATTCTTTTCGTTTGCACCATATGTATATGTTACTGTTAATTTTCGTAAACCATTTATAGTGGAAAAAGCTGATTCAATTCTTACACTAACCAGATAATAGAATACCTATGTAATCTGCAGACTAACGACCATATAGCAAATTCCATAAAACAGGTTTTTGTTTGAATAAAACGTCTTTTTAAGTTGTAGGTAATTATTTAATATAATTTCCGATACTTATAAACTAAGAATGAATAACCAATCAACTAAAATGTTTCTCCACTGATAAAATTTAACAGATCAAATCAATTAAAATTGTAAAATTCCACGTCATAGAGTCATTTATTAGGGCTTTCTAAAGATTAGTAACATTTTGAATTACACAAAAATTTATTTTTACGACAAGCATATCTAATAGTTGCACATTTAAATCCAGTCACATTTCCTGGCCATGACTTGAGACTGCTTTGTCGGTTTAACGTAAAGAAATTTCGACTTCAAGAACATCATATTTTGCTATAAACTTACATAAATCTTACATATAATATCCTCAAAATTCCGCTTTTAGTGTCAACTTTAGGTATATTTATTCTGACTGTAGTTCCTTCTTCGGCTATATGATTATTTGCATCGGAAACGAATATCAACTTCTCAGCTAGGTTTTCTAAACCTTCCATTGCCTTTTTTCGTTGTGTTTTATGATTCATTTTTTTGATTTTACATAAAATCTTTGTGCGATAACCCTCTTCTTTAGACTCTGTATCACTCTGTATGAGCACATAATGAACCTTTAGAGCAAACAATAACCTTTTCCTTATATATTAGAGGTACTTTAGAATTAATACGTTCTTCAACTAGCTCTTGATTTTTTGATAAATGGATCATAAACAACTGTATCATTACTATTGTCTTTATTGAGTGGCTCTTCGGTAAGGGTTTCAGTGATTCCATCTTGATCATCCTGTACTGACACTATATTAGACTCCTCAATAGCTTAAATCAATGAAAATTGTAAAGATGTACTTTTGGACACATCCATTTAGATCCTCTTCTCTATGCAGTGAGCAAAGTATTGCCTGAGGTATAACAAATATAGCCAAAACTTATTAGGTAAATATTCACACATGATACTATATTAACCGCGATCAGCATACAAAGAAACACAACCCTCCCACTCCAAGACACACGTGCAACTAACGCGAGCTAGACATGTTGATCTGAAATCAATTAATCGAGGAATCGATTCCTCGGACCAAATAAATCGATATGTTATACTAAATCGAGTCAGTGAATCGATATGCCGGTTAAGGGATTAATTATTCAAAAGCTCACGAGATGGCTGTATGGTTAGTTTCTGTATCTTGTAAAAAGGAATTATCTTCATGTAATACACTTGCAATGGAAACGGCTCAAACGAAGAATTGAGACATCATCACTCTATATATAGCTCAATCGATATAAATATAGCCGGGATATATATGAGTATCGTGAGATCATATGTTCCTTGTGAGTACCTTTTTTCAATTGCCGGCAACATCGCAAGTAATGATCAGAGCCGCTAGGATCCCGGTAGATTTGTTACCATCGAATTCCCTGAACTCAAAAATTCTTGATTTTACTGATAGGAGATCCCAGAGATTGTTTATTATGGTATATTCCTTTTTCTTCATTAAATGGATTCATATTTACGTAAATATAAACTTGCATAAAATCGATTTTCTACAAATCGATATTTTAGACCTCGATTTTTTTAAGATTCATCAGGTTGAGGTTCGAATCGATTAAAAAACCGATGTTTTTTGGAAAGAATCTCCATCCCTAAAGCGAGCCGTTGCGGCTGAACAAACGCAATAACAGTGTGTTTCGTCTGTCTTTCGCACTTTAACGATGTACTATTCGTTACTAAGCAAAATAACTAGATTTCTAGTATTTTGCATTCTAACAATAACATATAGACGTTTTTATTATACTTAAACTTAAAATACACTTATAACAGTGGCAGTACTGCTAAGTAAATTATGTCCTCACTTCACTTCACAGCAGATGGCAATGATTTTTATAGACACTGTCTGCAGTGTGCATGCTTATTATATTATTTGCAAGAAAGAAATATACTAACCGTCATCACCAACTTGGAACAATAAAAAAAGATCAGTTCATTCAGTATAGGTGCGTGTTTTGAAAAATCTATGTTTTCCTAAAAAATAAACAAATAAGGAATAAAAAAACAATTAAGATCAAATTTTCATGAAAATATGAAAGAAACGTTGCAAATTAACTGATTTTTCTGTTTGTAAATTAACTGATTTTACGTAACAGCTGATAGGTAAATACAAGTTTTTGTTTCTCTGAAACCCAGTTATTTTTAATGTGTATTTAACTGTATTACCTAATTAAAGATCATCTATAATTTGTCACTCATTATTCCACAAAAATAATTAGGAGAAAAACAAGGTTATGAGCTTCAAAACAAACTTTATTAAAAAGAAATAAATTTTACAATTTAAGTGGTAATAATAATTAAAAACAAAAAAAACAATATAGAACACTTGATCAATTAATATTAAAAAGATGAAAATTTGAGTATTAAATTTTCCAAAATTTGTCATCTAGTTCATGCAGAAAAATAAGTTTCGCAGCCTTATCCTTTGAGAGGCGATTTCTGAGAGAGTTCAAAATCAGACCTGCTTGGGAGAATAGACGCACAGATCGAACTGAAGGGCGATTACAGGCACATATTTGAATACTACTTGAAAAATAGTAGGGTCTGTAGTGTCCTTCATTATTTTCCAGAAAGCCAGAGGGTGCTGCTGAATCTTCTCGTTTGGGGAATTTAAGTATAACGAAAGATCTTCCGGCATTGATTTATCTATTGATTGTTTCTTTTTTTGTCATGCGCTCTGAATTCACTCAAAACGTACACCCGTGCTCTAAAACCTTCTTTATTCATGGGAGGGGATTCAAATAATGAAATAATTAGTCTTGGCTAATTTGAAATTTATTAATTGAAGTAGCTTTTCAACAACTAGGAATTATTGAAATTATCAAAACATCGATATTTATTTAAAACCATCGATTTCGTGTAACCATCGATGTTTTGGTAACATTGAACCATCGATACCCATCCCTAACGTGCGGTGTTAGCAAATAGATAGCTTTTAACCTTAGAATACATAATATTTTAAAATTAGAAATTTATGAATTTTCACAAATTCTTAACTGTGCCTTTCATAATTATTATTATAGTTTCAACCTAATAATTGTATATACATCAAGAGTTTGTCTAGGTGAGGTGGTGTAGCCTATATATATCATTGTCAAATTCTTATATAACTTGATCTTAAAAGTCGCATCCTTAACTTTTATCAGTTTTCGATTAACGTCCTTTCGTTTTAGTGTATGATATATAACATACCCCACTTGTGAAATGCGATTCAGGTAGAAAATTAAATAAAAATTAAATAAGCGAACATATTATAAATAATCTTTTGAAGTTGGACCTGTAGATCTTTATGTTTAAACTCTCGTTTGCCTTCTGTGCTAACACTTTTTTCAAGATTCGACACAGTGTAGTCTACCCCGAATGGTAGCCAAAAACCCATCACAATGAATTTAAATAGTTTATTATAATAAAAACAAAACACTAAAGTTTAATACAAAAACGCAAACTAAACTTGGATCCAGTCCAAACTAAAATAATTATAACATACATTTAATAAAATACTGTAAAATGACACTGTCGGCAGGCGAATTCAAACTAGATCTTTTATTTAATGCCATATATGTAATACTTCTATATGGACAGTTTCTATAAGAAGAAGATGCTCCGACTAAGTGAAACAAATAGTGTATCGTTCTCTCTCTCCTCCGAGCGCTTCAGTTAGTTCTGCGCATCTTTTTGCATATATGCATGAAGCATACGTACTACAGATAAAGTGCCTCGAACAAGAGAGAAAATGAATATTGTCAGCACTGTAACGTAGGGACGTTTTTACCGATACCAACTGTCCATATAGAAGTATTACATATATGTTTAATGCAAATAGGGGGACGGCTTATTTTAAATAATTAGCCAGGTTTTTTAATCTGAACGCTTTCAGGAGCACCTGTTATATAGCAACTCTTTGGTTTCCTACCCTAAGTGAATGAAAGGAACACGTAATGTGAGTTAAGAATATAAAATATACTCAATAAGATTATTAACATCAACATGATGTTTGCCATAAATAAAATAAACAGGGATCAAATGGTGGATTGTATGCATGCAGGGCATGTAATATTAGAGGTGAATGTTTGTGCAGTGGTAGTGTAAATAGTGTGTTCAATAGTACTATCATATATGTAATACGGGGCATATTTTTTAAGTAAGTACCGTTTTGCGATTCCGCCGCCGCAACCCCAAGGTCGGCGTTCCGCACATGTGCGCTGGTTACCTACATCTCTTGTCTACGCACTGACGCCATTACAGTCTGACTCTTCATTTTGTACGTTGTTTACTGAGTGTTTAAGATGCCTCCGACAATCGTGAGTCCCGCCGATTATGAAGTACGGGCTGTTATACGATTTCTTAGTGCTAAAGGCGTAAAACCGATCGATATTCATCGTGAGATCTGTGAAGTTTACGGACAAAACATTATGAGTGATCATCACCCAAAAAAGTGAAGTTTATGCAACGTCTTATTGTGAGACATTGAACAATCTGCATCGTGCAATCCAGAAAAAAAGACATGGCAAGTTGAGTAAGGGTATCGTTTTGCTACATGACAATGCCCGTCCACATGTGGCTAATCGGACCAAAGATCTCATCAAATCTTGTCAATAGGAAACTCCAGATCATCCTCCCTACAGCCCTGATCTGGCGTCCAGCGACTACCATTTGTTCTACACTTAAAGAAACACCTTGCCGGGCAGCGTCTTCAAGACGATAACGAAGTCGGAACAGTTGTGATACAGTGGTTAACAAGTCAGGCGGCTCATTTTTATGAGGAGAGTATTCAAAAACTGGTGCCACGTTATGACAAGTGCCTCAATATTCACAGAAATTATGTAGAAAAGTAGATTAAGGTACAGACTTTCATGTAAAAATAAAATTATTTGCGATATCTTTGCACTTCTTTTTTTAATTCCAAAACGGTACTTACTTAAAAAATATGCCTTGTACTTCTATAAGGACAGTTTCTCTAAGTGGAAGCTGGTCCGACATGCGCAGAATAGATGAAGTGTCTCGAGCGAGAGAGAAAATGAATATTGTCGGCACCGCAGGGACGTTTTTTTCCATACCAACTGTCCATATAGGAGTATTACATATATGAGTACTACGTCTTCTCACAGAACATATCCTAAGAAAAAATGCAAATTTAGTTGCTAATCAGTGGAACCAGCATGGCGGATTTTCGATGCCAATGCCCTCGATTGTACATGGCAGAACTAATCTATTTTCGACGCCCATTTAAATTTACAACAAAGAATATCTACAATATTCTATGTTATTTATTTCCATCCAGTTCCGATTTAGCAGTTTCCAGAATTCACGACAAAAACATCTTAGAACTGGAACACGTTTATTTACAAAATAATATTTACATATATCTTCAACCAAGGAAAATTCGTAGACATGATTACAATATCACTTTTAAAATGAAAACTGACAAAACCAAAGTTTTATCCTCTATAGTCATCGTTTGCTGTACTTTGACTTTGAATATTTCTTAACTGTGAATGAATGAATTCTTTAGATACAGTATTTAAACTTTCTTCTATACAGTCAAATGCTCCAATTTCGCACGTCCTCTTCAATGTCTTCAACTGCTCTTTGTTACTCTTTAAACTATTTTTCAATTTTAATAATTTATCTGTTGTATTCCGATGAACTTGATCATTACCATTTTCCCAAGTGTTGAATTGCTCTTACTAGTTCCAGCTATAGTCAAAAAACCAGATTTTTGTTTGTCAAAACTACTAATTTTCTCTGTAACAATGGAGGCTGAAAATCCTCTTGAAAACTCCAATGGCTCTTCTATAAGTAAATTGCCAGATATTGACGCATGAAAACACAACTCGATGCTCTTCGACGATCATATCAGTGTCTACAATATAAATATTCTTGGTTTACTATATGGTCATTAACTTTGGCGTAACTAAATGGAAGTACACAATGAAGGCCGATGAGAGGTAGGAATAGATGGGATAGCTTTATACTTCAAATGTTATCAATTAAAATTTGTAAAATAAATTTTCCAGAAAATGATTTTCACACAGCGATTTGATGTTATGCATTGAATTTTATAAAATTCTTCTCATTTAGAACAAACATCAGGAACGCGTTTGGGAAATTTAAGCAAATAATTATTTATCTGGCAATTGTCATTGACAGTAATGACACATTTTTAGTCACCAACCACGATTGGTAAGTGGCAGAACTAAATTTGTGTTGCTGAAATCTAGATGCAAGTCGACATTTTTACCGGGTATGTTCTGTGCGTCCTCTACTATTACCTATTACCTATCTTATCTAGTGTTTTGTAAGAAATTTCATTTAACGTGATTTGAAACATCGTCCATATTGTGATGGTGGACAAACAGTGATTTTATTTCATATGTATATAGAAAATTCATTGTTTCTAGCACTTTTTTAATCAAATGAATATCTTTGTCCCAAAAAAAGAATAGAAAATAAAGCTACTAATAATAATTTTGATGTAAATAATGCAATGTTTCTTACCCAAGACAATAGGGCAGCTGATTGTAGATAATTATTATATTGTTATATGATTTGACTCGAATATTTTTATATAAACAAACCAATCTATTCGTAAAAATCCTTATTTAAGGGAAAATCCAATATTCTAATTATTCTCAATGTTTAATTCTAAATACTTCAATTATTTATTATTTTTCTAAACACCTCTAAACAAACACATTCTGTACACGTTCAAAGTAATTTTTCATCTATTTTGCAGATATTTTGCATTTGTCACAATAATAATCTGACAAAGACTATAAATAGTAAGACAGCCTCAAAAAACATTTTATACCTATTTTTATAACTTTGTAGATAGTTTCTTTTACTTCATTAACAATCAATTAAAATTCCTCTGAATAAATAGTATCAATCTATGGAGTTTAGACTTTGTTATGCGCGCGCAGTATATCTGAATGATAATATGCTGCTTAGTTGCTAGCTTCAGAGACTTTCTATCAAGTATACATCAATTTACATTGAAAACTAGTTCATCGATAATAGTCAGAGAACATGGTTTTAGATACTACGATTTTGTTGTTATAAATTTGGCAACATCGTCGTAATCGCGCTTTGATGTTCTTCTACGTTGGGTGTGCTAATAGAGTCTAGTCACCTTTTTATTTTTCGATAAAGTTGTGTTTAGAACTTTGTTAAAAACTAATTCAAATAATTTGAATACTTGTGTATGCGTGAGAGGCGACAAACTGATAATTCGCAGCGTAAATAAATGCAAAAAGGTAAAATTATAATATTGTTAGGTAGTTTTATATTTTACTAGTCACCACCGACCGCGGGAAATAGCAGCGTTTCTCTCATGCCAAATTTTTTATTTGAAACTGTTGATATTTCATTTATTTAACCAATATCTCATCTGCTAGATTAGAGATATAGATATTAACTAATAACTACTCCATATTTGTTTCTATTATGAGGTTTCTTGTAATATAAAACTATGTATGTATATGTATATTTTTATTATGGTTCAAATGTGCCAAATACATTTTTCATATATCTTCGATTTATAGGATGTCAACAATTAATAGAAGAGACAATGTTTTGGAAGCAATTGATCAAATGCGGCGACGAAAAGCTCGCCCAGATAGTGAAAGAATTTGTAAATACTTGAATCGCCGGTTTTACGTCAATGTCCAAGAAGCTAAAAATGATTTAGACTGGTGTGTTGCTAATAAATACGTATTCAAAGTTGAATATAAGGGACGCATAAGTTATCGTATTGCTGCGAAAAAAAATGCGCAACAACGATATGTGGATGGGAAGGGAACAGATAATATGCTCGATAAAAATTATAAAACAAATTTTCAATTCATTGAATTGTTAACAAATGCTTTCGGAGAATTGATAATGAGAAATCCTGACTACCTGAAAACCGGTATACCCCGTATTGAAATAATAAACATTATATTAGCAAAAGATAAAGTTAGGTACACCAAAAAGTATATTTGTTTACTATTAGAAAAAGAAGTCGAGAGAGGCGAATTGATAAAAACAGAAAATGGCAATTATCTCATGCAGCCTTCATGCAGGAAAAATCTAAGAAACTTCAAACTGGATGAAATAGAAAATGTAAAAGAAGTAAGCAACGAACAGTGTCAGTTGAATAAGAACTATGACAATCATGAATTTATTAAAGAAACCAATAAATATTCAGAAAGAAAATATAACAATGATCATCAATATAAAAACATGGATTCCCCAAACAAGTCTGTGGATAATGGAAAATTCAGTATGAGGAATGGACTTAAGGTTAGTGCAATTCAGTTTTCTATTTTTAATTTTTTTATTTTATCTTTTAAACTTTTTACTTTTTGAACTATAATATTTGGATTTCGTTAATAGAGATCAAAGAGAGTATTTGATCGATCAGATGACCATGTCCCCAAAAAGAGAGGCCGTCCTATAGGATCATTAAAACGATCAACCTTAGAACACCAACTTGCTAGACAGAAATCTAAAGACAGTCCAGAAATTCTGCATGAATCAAAAACATCAACATGTAATAGAGAAAAACATGATGTTTGCCATAAAAAAAATAAAAAGGGATCAAATGGTGGATTCATTGCATGCAAGGAATGTAACATTAGAGGTAAATATGTCCAATATGTCTTTGGGTTATTTATAATTGTTGTAATTGTTTTGTTTATTACTGTTAAAAATTATCAAATATTGATGTGCACTCATTGCCAAATGTCAAACTAGAAATTAACAAAATCCAATACAATGTCAATTATTTTGGTCAAAATATTCATATTTTGTCCATAAAATGAGGTTCTCAAGGAGCTGCGGACCCTAAGAACGCGGGATTTGACGAAACTAGCGTGTAGCTTGGCTCCCTTTCTCCCAGCCCCTGCCCCAACGAACTGTCTACAACATTAATTCTTGTCTTGTTAGCCGTGAAAGATAGAGCTACCATTTGATTCTCTTACCAGGTGCAAATTACGCTCTGTGATTCGTTTTTTGTGCGAGGTCCTCCGGTGGATATTCAGTTCCAACTGTGTGAGGTATATGGGGAAAATTGTATGAGTGTGCAACATATTTGATTCAGGTATAATCTATATAATATAATCTAGAAAGAATATGGTACACGGCATGCACAAATGCTTTGATCTAAACGACGATTATGTTGAAAAAAATGAGGGAAGTCTAAGCTTTCCAACATATATTATTCAATACGTTGGGAACTTTATTTTGATGACAAGCCTCGTATCTCATATGTGATTTGGATTTTTCATAAAAATCACTTTACAGATAAAAATGCTACTCCAACTTCTAATTTTGGTATCCCTTCTCTATCTTTTTCTCCGTCTCGACTGAGCCCTCAAACTGAAAGATGGACTCGAAATTTTAAGAGTAAAAAAGATATTGATAAAAATGACATTGATGCTTCAATTCCTGATGCAACATATTGGACGGCAGACGAAGTGTATGATTACTTTGCGCAATATTTTCCAGAAGAGGCAAAAATATTTAAAGAACAGGTAATATCTCTATATTTGTACATAACTACTATTAAATGTGTTTGGGCATCATATTATTGTGAAAAATTGTTTTATTTTTTCAGGAAATTGATGGCAGATCTCTTCTTCTATTGAAAAGGATAGACGTGTTAACAAATCTTAATTTGAAATTGCGTCCAGCATTGAAAATCTACAAACATGTTGTGAAATTACAACTAAGAAGAGCTGATTACAAATTGTATTGGTGGTAACTTGCTTTTAATGGTGGGAATCCCTTCAATTTATTGTAACATCCTATTCTAGAATAAAGAAAAATATTCATGATAGAAATTATGAACTGAAATATTTCCTAGATCCTTATTAAATTTTTCTTGTTAACTACTCCCCCGTCAGTTTTTCTCTTCAACTATTCCTTTTTCCATCCACTTTCATACCATGAATATTAAACACTTTGAAAACCTGAAAATTGTTACACTTAGACAAGACGAATAATACTTGAACAAGTGTACGAAATACCCAGTATGGAAGGCGGCCAGGAGGCTAAAAAGTTCAATCACCTAGAACTCAAAGCACCTTGGAAATATCCTAAACTGCTCCAAGGGAAATATCCGCAATGATTAAAAAATATATCAACTTTAAGACAGCTCCTGAATTTAACTCAATCGCAGGAAAAATAATAAGGCATTCACCAAGAAAGTTGTAATTAAATTAAAGCATATTATTAATGCTGCCTTCCAACTTAAGCATGTACCTACCTTGTGGAAATTCATACTGGTTCCCTTCCAGAGAAAACCCAAATGTAGTATCTTCATGTAAGCCAATATCACTATTATAAAAGATATAAGTCCTATACTTGATGAAAGAAAATTGATACCTTCACATCAGTCTGGGTTCATGGAAATCAATAAGGTCACTGCTATGTACTGTAATTTTACAAAAAAAAAACAAATGAGTCAAAGCAAATATGAACCACTTGTAAAAGGTAATTCTCACTATGCATATGGTCGACTACCGAATGGTAATGAAGCTACTGTTTCAACACAATATATAGCTCTTAGGGAAAACCCAAATATGCGACAATGGAAGAAAAATCAGCAATGCCTAGAAGAAGAATACCAATGTATGGTTTTATCAAATCCATATCAAGAGGTGCCATTCCCTTCCAACAGTAATGATCAGTGCATAAGTCTCCAGTCGACCATCAGCCCCATCCAGATAATTAAAAGAACAGTTATGGGCTCATGTAGACTCTCACTCCGTTTCCACACTCTTTCTGAACTCTCTTCGCATTCACAACGGTCCCAACATGAAAGAAGATCCCTGTATACTTAAGAGACTACATTTAAAACTGTGTGAAAAAAAATGACCGGGAGTGAATGTCCTTATTTATTGTTACATTTATTTGTAGTTACTTTATATTATTATTGTATGTCATTGGCAGGTATATCTCTTATGTAGTAGATTAGTTTTCAGTTTATTATGCCTTCATTTCCGAGGTTGTTTATTAGGTACAGATGCACCCTGATACTACCGACTTAACAAACGACAATACCAACCTATAGAGAAGAATCAAGACGAATATAATCAGATTACAATTTAAGAAAACATTTACCATTATCTTTGAAAAATTACTTAAAAACGCGTAATACTCCAGGTTTTCTGTCTCCTTCGTAATGAGATCGTTCATTCAAATGATCAACCATCTAATTTTCCAAAAATTATCGTGGTGAAAACACAGATAAATATTCTTCAGACACTAATTAAATTTTCAGTCCAATTCTTCGGTAGATTCTTTTCTCAAACCACAGTGGTCATGATAGATGAAAAATTAATAGACATGGCCATGAATTCGTAAAGCCTCCTTATAAAAAAATCTGATCCAATATTTTTTTTTAAATTTTCATTTTTAATATGTTGTTAAAAACCTTCAAAGTAATTATGAAAACTCCTAAACAAATGAAACTCTCAAGAAATTTTACCGAAATGGTGAAGATACCGCTTACTTAAATAATTAGCCACCTAACCTCTAAACTCCCATGTGAAAAGTATCCGTCGAAATGCTTTAGATAAGGAAAGCGCTAGATTAACATCAGGGTAAATTTCTTTTAGCTAATATTTACTACATTAGCTTTGTCGCGGTATATATCCTGAACACATTCTATCATCAGATTCATGCGCAGCTAGAAATTGCGCGTTCCCGGTGTTAATAAACATATTTAGGATTCAAAATATAGTGTTGGTGGAAGACATATTTCTAATTCCGAACGTTCAAGGCATATATGTAATACTCCTGATTGGACGCTTCCTAAAAGTGGATGGTGTTCCAATTAAGTGAAACAGATCGTGTATTGTTCTCTCGATTGCTTTAGTCAGATTTGCACATATTAGTATGCCCAATATAGATAAAGTGTCTCGAAGGAGAGAGGAACATTCTTTCCAATAACATCTGTCCATATAAGAGTATTACATATATGGCCCAATGTATCATCGGACCTGGGTTATCTCTGGCCTATGTGTTTTTCTACGTACTTGTATTTGAAAAAAACGAGGTTGTTGACTTTATACAAATATCAAGAATACCTAAACCATTGGCCAGTTAATTATTATTACGAGCTCGTCCCCGACATGGGCTGTGAAGTTGACTATGATTCTGGAAATGGAAGTAATGAATCCTTATAGTTTCCAATCGGACTTTACAAACAGAACCATTAAAGTGGTTTCTGAAAAAGTATTTCTTCATCCTTCTGAGAGTAACACGGTGTAGGCAGCTATACAGGAAGATATTGCTCTACCTGCACGAAGCGAAACCATAATAGTAGTGCGGCTACAGGAGTTCATGGAAGAATATACATTGGTTATGGAACCACCACGAAGAGGTTAGCAGAGTAGGACTAGTACTAGAGATTCCAGCACGTGTAATAAATGTAAATGATAACCCGATTACCATAAAACAGGGAACCAGGGTTGCGTACCAGAAACGTCTATAGTAAGCCAAACGACAATAACGGAAAATTTCCATAACCGATTCGAACAGATGACGTCAGTAGCTGGCCAATTCTTGAATCGAGCTGAGAAAAGAAAAATGAGGGAATTTATCTTATATCAGTATAAAGACCTATTAGTACCAAAAGAAGGGGAGGGTGGTAGGACATCAGCCATCAAACACAAAATTGATACTGGTGATGCCAAGCCAATCAGACAAGCAGCCGCAGACTACCAAGAGCAAAGAGAGAGGAAGCTGAAAGAATAATTGGAGAGATGGAAGTGGAGAAAGTAATAGAATCATCTACTAGTCCATGAGTGTCTCAAATAGTGCTCGTCAAAAAAAAATGGAACTACGAGATTCTATGTAGTCCATCGTCAGTTAACAAAGTCCCGAAGAAAAATATTAAATTATGTAGTAAAGTGAATATTATATATATTTTATTATCCTAGCTAGTTTTACATTCAAATTATAATTTCAGATGTTCATAAATTTAAATAAAGACATACCGAGAACAAAGCTATTATTTTGTACTAGGCAAGTCATTGATATTTTCAATAATAAAATGCTTGAGTCAGAAGTCAATTAATTTTTTTAACTTTGCATACTTCAATTCATCTACAGCTGCTACATTCATACCATACCCTTTGTCCACACATGTGCTATTCTGTTTTGAACTGTTATTTATCCTATACAGCTGGATACTTTTTGAACTTTTTTCCCATAACCAATACTTCTACTCTCTACCCTCCATACTCCCGAGGTACAAATAAAAGAGAGACAGGAGTGGAATGTCCCACTATTAAGATGCCGACAATATACTATTTTCTCTCTCGTTCCAGATGATACCTCGTACAGGTTGCGCATGCTTGAGAATGCGAAGAACCGTGCTGAAACCTCAGAAGATAGAGAAATCGTTGTCATTCTGTCTTCCTTAATCGGAACATTTCACTTACAAAAACTGTCCGTATAGTAGTATTACATATTCGGTTTTAAGAGACTCGTACTATTTTGCTCCTGTCAATTTTAAAAGATATATTGGCAAATCTGTGGTATTTATCTT
This sequence comes from Diorhabda sublineata, assembly GCF_026230105.1. Lineage (NCBI taxonomy): Eukaryota > Metazoa > Arthropoda > Insecta > Coleoptera > Chrysomelidae > Diorhabda > Diorhabda sublineata. The sequence goes on from NC_079484.1 coordinate 11,404,938, forward strand.
CTTCTTTTATAAAAGTAGTTCGTATATAAACCACAGATGCTAGATAGCCATCTAACCTCTGTGACATAAACATTGGATCCCAATGAGAGTCAACTACTTATAAGCGTAAGATAGGTGTCGATTTCATTCCTGCAAAACTCACCGGCTTATTATAAAACAATGTTATAATATTGAAACCGTATTAAGTGTTATTTTACTTGAACATATATAACACAATTTTCCTGTCTTACTACTCTGCTGGCAATTTTGACATTTTCTTGTTCCACCCGTCAAATTCAAACATCCCAATATTTTACAAATATTTCTACAAAGAGAGGAAAAAGTTCAAGAACTTTGAAAGAATGTGTTTCATTATTTACATATAAACTGTTTTAAGTTAGAATATTCACTACATTTTCAGCAATCACAATATTTCCCTTGCGAAAATTATTTTGTTTTTTAAAATTAATGAACGAAAAAATATGTTTCAATTTTGATATTGTAAATGGTTGTGGCAACTATGCATATTTATAAACAGCATCATCTTTAACCTAACTTGTAATACGGTGGTTGATTTGTTATGAAAAAACTAATAATTTCTCTTGGAATGTTTTTAAAGTTAATCGATACTCCACATCTTGTGAAATTATTCATGATTACCAAGTATTCCTATTGGCATAATCTTTATATTTTTCTGTGTGTTATTAAATCAAGTAACCTCTCAGAAGTGAGAAATCTTTCCTTACAATCTGAACTCTTTCACGTTCGTTTACCATAGTGTTTGGATTATTTAATATAAATATTCTGGATTATCTAAAGGTGAGTAATTTAAGCTGTCATTATATTAAATTAAACTTATATTATCCCTATATAGGAATAATTTGAGCATTCACAAATCTGCAATAAATCTTATGTCGTACTTATTATGTAGATTTTAACGAAAGCTTATTTTCATTAAACTCACTACACAAATTTACTAAACCTATTTTTTCAAACACTGTCTTCAATTATTATCTATATGTGAAAAGAATAAAATTTTACTTTGCTACAAGTATATACTGATATATAATATTTTATTTATTTTCTATTGCAAGTGTTGTCATAAATGTCTTTGAATATTCACATATCTTGAGTATTTGGGATTGACTTAAGACTTCAGTTACATCCTCAATCTATTGTTTCTTTGCATGAAATCTCAGATAATTTGAACTATTTATTTTAAGTGTAGATCATTTAAAACTATATCCCATTTAATTTTAATGAAATCGGATTAATTGAGATATATACATCCCCCCTTACCAATTCACTACCAACGTTTACGTTTTACGGAATTAACTCAGTTATTAATAATTATTTGACAAATAATTAATAAGTTTGAAGGTATATTAACTTATTTTTTGATTAGTACCTAGTGATTAACATCGTGATTATTATTTGCGAATTTATTTTTATTTTACTTTCTTATTGACAAGTGCATTTTGGATTAGAATACAATAAACTGATTGAATTTCTCAGTTTATCATTCTATTTGACCCACCTTTTCAAAGTTAGAACAGGTAAGCTGATATTATCAGCTCAATTTGGAAAAAATCAGATAATCTGCAAAAAAAACTATATAAATATCTAAAACAATGCCAAAAAATACCACAGATGTTAGGCTAGGCATATATATACAACTTTTAATTGCGCAAATATTTGGTTGTTTGACAAAAGTCTATATATCAAATGGGAATGTGCATACAGCTCGGCTGATAGTTGTTCGATTAAAAAATCATGAAAACACATCAACTGCCTTCTGATCAAACAGTGTCCATAGCCTTGTATTGGAGTGTGAATACAAAACACTAAATGCTCTAATCAGGTCAGTTGTGTTTTAGAGGTTTTGGATGAACCTAAAGTTATTCAGGTGCTCTCGAAATGGCGGGACTTGTCTTCATAGATGATGTCAAGTACTTCATTGAATGTATAGAGAAGGGATTGTTTTGGGAGTCATTTTGGTTTTACGGCCACTCTGTACCTATACCTAAAAGATATTTTGTACAACACTTTACATTTCATGATATTATTATGAATTATTTGGGTAGTGTATAGCCTGGCGTGTTTCTCCATTGAGACTCTTATCTGATTATTTAGCCATCTGTTCAGTTCTTTATTCATGTGGCTTCTCATGAGACCACAATTGGGCTCTGGTACTAGATATGCAGTCGTTGTTCCTTTTTTGATAAGCCTGTCTGTTTCTTCTTTGCGTGATATACCCTGTTGGCCTGGTAGCAAAATTAGGATAACTTTGTTTTTGCTAGCTAATGCTTTTAGACTTTGTTTGCACTTTTGGATGTGCACTTAATAGCTTTCAGGACCTTCAAGATCGCTTGACTATCGGCCCTGTATGTTAAGTCATTGAAGAAATATTTAGACATTAATCTAAATAAAATATGGTAGAAAATATGTCGAGAAGTTCTCTCAAGATGGGTTAAACAAGACTTATGTGTGGACCAATTATAAAAATGATTTAATTGATACTTCTTTCAGTCATTCTGTGAAAGTCGAAAAAATTATCAGGACAATTCTTCAAGGTACCATGGAACTCCATTTATTAATCTGTTGCCGAAAATAGGATGAACAGAGTGTCTTCATTTTCTTTTCCTCTTTTCATCTTCCAAATAAAGTAAAGCACTGACCAGAGCTCTTCAATTAATCATTTTATATTATTAATAAGGAATGAGGGTTGATCGAGATCTCATCGAATATTAATTTCTCTATGCGCACTTTACACAAGTAAATAGATAGTTCAGTTGAGGTAAAATCGTTGACACGGTCAATTTCGACTCAAGATTCATGATGTAAAGACTACAAGGTGTGTTCTTACTGAAGACCAATTTACGACATCTACTGTGCAGTCTCACTTTCCGCCATATAGGCTGTCACCAGCTGACTGATTTATATTTATTTACATTGAGTGTATAGAGTAGTTATTGAAATTAAAATGCCTTCTTGTTCTGTCCCTTCATCCACAAATAACAATAAGAATGGTAGTAGTAAAGATATTAGTTTCCATAGATTTCCTAAAAAAGATATTAAATTACTTAACGAAAGTTTGTGGAGAAAGACAACTTAATCTCCAACACGGTAAGTGTTTACAAGTTTATCCTATATGTTTTTGGCGGTTGATTTAACATTGATCAAATATTTATTGTTTGTTGCTATGTGCAAAAGCCCGAGCACTTGATTGTTAGTGGAGATACAAATGTCCATGTGTTATCTAAAGATGCAGTGCCAACTGACAATCTATCTACCAGTGAAAATTCAACATGAGTGTAAAAAAAATAGCAGAAATGCTGTGTCACTATAAAATATTTGTAAGTAGCTCCATAATTACAATTTGTTTTATTAATAAATTGTTAAAAAACACACAATGCATTTTATTTATTATCTAATTCTCCTTGTTAAATGAAAAAAAATATAATATACATTCGTTACATGGCAAAAAGTTTTGCAATGTATTTGAAATTATTGAATTCACATTAATTTGAGAATTGTTTTTATTGAAATAACTTTCAATAAAAAGCCCAATTTACCATATGCAGGAATTAATTTTTGATATTTTTGTATCACAATCGCTGCTCGACGTTTAGTTCATAACAAACTTAAAACGAAAAGATTCAAATTCCCGCATTGATTTGATTGGCCAGAAGAATAATATGGCCGATAGAGGGAAAGCCTCTCATTGGCTGTGGCTATCCGGCTGCGCAAGAACACACCTTGTAGTCTTTACATCATGATTTGAGTCAGTGGAAAGGTGAATGTATGCGATTAGGCTCACTTATGTACTACACTTTCAGGTAAGGATACCTATAACTACAACCTCACACTTTTATGCCTCAAATTATGAACTACTAATAACCTCTACTTCCATTATCTCTAAGAGATTTCAATATTCCAAGCAATATTGTAAATGTTTGGTAATATAAGTTTATTAAGAAAATTATTCTTTCTGACAAAGTATACTTTTAAGAAATCTTTGGTACCTATACTGAGTTATATGTATAGGAGCAATGAAAATTGTTGAAAATCTCATACTTAAACTTGATATAACATTTAATACCATTTAATAGCTAGAAAAAAAGTTCAATCTGGCAACAATGTAAAATATTATGTTATGTCTTTCCTCTTATCATAATAGTTATTCATGTTATTATTAGAAATGGATTGAAAACAGTGCAGTGAATACAATGCAATATTTTATTCATAAACATAGTCATTTAGAATCAGGAATAAAATGATGTGATATTCTGCTTTGACAGTGATTTTACGCTCTTATATGTTCTCCTGGTATTTATACCTCGTTTCAAGGAAGAGAATTATGTTGGTAAATATTAAAAATAAAAAAGTGAAATGTGATTTCGTGCACAGATTTATACAGACTCAAAATTAACAATGAATAGCAGAAAATATGGTACCGAATTTTCTTGAAAAAAAAGCTCAAGGACCTTGGTTTTTTATTAGTAAACAATTTGAAGAAAATCCATAAAATAGAAATCAAATTGAATAATAGAAGTTTTTACAGATTGTCATATGATCAGGATCAAGTTAATTAGTGTGAAATCCAATAAATAGCTGGATGCCTCATGTAATAAGAGACCATTGTAATGAAGATAGGTACATGGATTTCACAGTTGTAGTTTTTTGTATATAATAATCTAATTATTTTTTGTTTTGTCTATTTAATATTTTAGAAGAGATAGGGAGATTAGGAAGTTTTAGTTTCAAATAAGATATTGTGTATGATAGATATCGAAAAAAGCAAGAAATATATGGATAAAACCCAACAAGGACATTTAGAAATATTGATTAATGAAATTTTAATTTTGCAAAGAGTGGTTGATACCTATTACTTAATTTGACATAGATTTTTTATTAAAAAAATGAATAACATATATCTGTCACTTTTTGTCATTTTTTTATAATCGAAAATTATGTTGTGATCATATCACTTTTATTATCAATGTTGAACTACCGGCGCATTGACGGTATGCATAGTATCCAGCTAACGCTCTGCTTCAAGAATTAAATATTTCAACTGTAATAATATATTAATTTCAAGAGAAAAAGTTGCAAACCCGATGAATACATATCGCAGTAATTTTTCAAAATTTTTGTAATGAATATAGATAATTCTGGAATGAGTAAATATTTGAGGTAAATTATTTTTATATAAAAATACGACATCTAGTTATTGTTCTCACTTGTCATCTGTCAAATCCTCTATTTCCATTTTATGAAAAGTGTTGATTATACCTAGCATCGTTTTGAATAGAGAAAATTAAAGGTAAGGGAACTTTTAACTGATATTTATTATTACTAGTGTATACCTAAATTATTGTAATATTCGCAAATAATAATTTAGTAACCTAGTAATAATTTAGAAAAGAAAAATTTTGAATGTGACAGTCCGAAATTGAGAGATGAGAGGAAATTTATAAGGATGTTTCTAAGAATAAATGCCGATTCATAATACATTAGCTTAATGGAGACAGTGTGGCAACATGACATTGATCGCCGTGTTTAACTCAAACTCTGCTGATTTAGTATTTATTCTTCTCAAAATAACGCTTATAAAATCAAAATATTCTCAAATACTCAATAAAAAAAATTCTTAAGAGTTTAATAGTACTTTTAACTAAACATATAAGGTACAAATTTATTTCGTAGTTTGGGTTAAACATGGCGGCCTCTCATGTGGCCACACTGTCCCTATCAAGCCTCATTTACCTCACCATTAATAGACAGAAAATTTTACCTACATTTGCTGTCATGCCGCTAGGTATTTGAATAAACAACCCGAAATTTTTTATTTATATTTGTATCAATATTTATTTGTACATTGGTATTTTTTCTTTCAAAATGAATGAGGAAACCGAATATTTTATTGGTGATAAATTAAAAATAATAACTTAATATAACCAAAAATATGATTAGTATAATGTAATCTGTAAAAAAATTGATAGAATTTTCATTTTGGATATAAGATTCTATGAATGACCTTCGTCAAAACAATGGAGAGTAGAAGTACCTATATGCCCTTCATAGTCAAAACATAAAATTGTTTTATCTGCGAGCAGTGGGATTCACGGAAGTTTTGAAAGCTTTTACGTGTTTCTATGATTTTAATTATCTTCGGGCGGAAGCAGTATTCAGTACAAATTGGTTGGTAATGTGGTATATCCATCGAATACCTACTTTAGGTCCACATTTCTAGGTTTCCATTCAGTTCATTTAATTTTAACAGCAATTTGGTCATAAATAGTAGATTTAATGATGTTTCTTGCTAAAAAAGAAATTATTGTAATATGTATTGTCATTTCTTTGCATTTAGTGATTAGTTCAAATATTTAAATATGTTTTGTATGATTATTTGTTGACTACGTACAATCATTAATTATAATAATTTCTGTGCCGAACACTACTGATTTTGTCCATTATAATCTTGGAATTGTCCATATTATCTGCGAAAGGGACAGGAAAGGGCAGCTACCTCCCGTAGAGATTCTGAAAAAGTTGGCAAATGTAAAGCAACCAAAGTCCTAAGCTTAAGTCAAAGAATTCAAACTCCCTATTTATTTTTATTCTATGTTTGTAATAAGTGAAATAACTTATTTATTGTATAGTCAGAGAGATCTTGTAGCTTTAGTGAAAACCTGTGCTTTCGACTTTACCTACAATTTATGAAACATGAAGGTAAGGAGAACTATCTTAGTGCATCAAAAAGTGTCCATGGAAAGGGATAAAATTAAGGGGGCGCTCTAGTAGCAAGTGGAAAAATTTATAAAACAGCGTCAGAAATTATGTGGAATATTAAATTAAATTCTTATTTTAATGTAATAACTATTTTAACAACCATAAAGTCAATAAATTGACAACATTATAATAAGGTTTTTGAAAAAGCGTGTTAATATCAAAAAATTTAAAAGGTATAATTGCCAAATTTTTGACTACGTAAGTAGTTGAGATTTTAAATACTGTATATTTTTCAACTACACCGCCAAGTAAATTATTAACTTTTTCGGCCAGAATACCTCACTAGCGCGGTTTTGGTGAATCTTCGAATAATAATTTGAGTACTTTTTCAGCTTTCTCTCCATTCAAAACGGTTCTCCTTACCTCTATAATTCATACTTTTCTCATCCACTATATAAACTTGAAGCCCTTGGCCATCGGCCATCGTACTGTTTGCTATTATTCCAATGCGAAATATACGTATATTTAGAAATTTTATAATACGATAAAATTTGTATTGGAGAATAGGAATTTTTGATTAGGGGTTGAGGAGTACTGTTATTTCTTAAGCTCTAAAAATAAATGATGATTTTATAATGTTTACTATTAACAGAATCTTCTTTTTTAGAGACATTAGGTATTATAGGCATAGTTGGGAATTCAGGACCCAAACAAGCGAGGTGCATGACTTTGTTGCGATATGAGCTTAACTGTTACAGGTGAGTCGTGCAAATTAAACTAGAGAACATATTGAAGTAATTACAATAATATATAAAATAAGATCGAAATATGATCTGAATATGTCATAAACAAAAAAAGGTGGTAAGAAGATTTAACAGATGCTGCATATTTGCTATATTTGAAATTTTATTAAAAAAAAGTGCAGTGGCTGCACTGATGGATTTTTTAAAATTCAATATATTAGATTGTTCATATTTGCAAAGTTTGATTTTTCTATTCGCGTACTTGATAATGTGATAGGCTAGGATAAAAAATATGATATGCAAATTACGTTACTGAACTTCGAGAAGGCGTTTTTAAAAACGAATTACACGTTGAGAAACGTTTATTCAATACATTGACAAAACAGAATCTGATACTATTACAAGTTTACAATATTTATATGTTTTACAAAGTGCCTCGTCGGCGTTATACAATAAAGCTTAATAAACAATGTTCATTGACGTAACTTGCATAAAAAACTCATATCGTTAGCCAGGCGTTTTTCATTTGAACTATACGAGGATGGTCCCAGAAGTACCTGACCCAACAAAGAAAACACAAAAATTTTGGACAAAAATATATTTGTTTTTCAACGTAATCTCCTTTTAGCTACATACACTCAAAATAGCCATTAACTGCCGACATCATCTTTTCATCTTTGACTATCGAGCCTTTTTGTTAAGTCTGTAACAGAAAATAATCCGAGGAGACTAAATATAGTGAATAACGGATGTGTGAGCTGGTGCCTTGTCTTGATGAAATAACACTATTCTTATCCAAATGCGGCCGTTTTTGCTTGATTTCTTCTCAATAATACTCACCGTGGATAGTTTTTCCTTTTTCAAGACATTCAATGGAAATTATCTCACGCGCATCCCAAAAAACCGATGCTATAACCTTGTCTGCAGATGGAACGGTCTTTGCCTTCTTTGGAGCCGGTTTTCTCTTTTCAGTCCATCGTTTTGATTGTTCTTTTGTTTCGGGTGATGGACCCATGTTCCATCTATGGTTAAGAAACAGTGAAAAACATTAAGAACAAACGCGACACCCATCTTGCGCACAGCTTTCTCATGTCCAAAATTTATGTTAATATGCGATGTACTCCACTTTTTGAAATGCCTACCATGTCTGTTAGATCGCGCACTTTCAGTCGACGATCATCCAGTGTGAATTTTCTTTAAGACTGGTCTTCGCAGGTCGTATGGCCTCGATTAAACTCTTTGAACTCTGTTACCCAATCTTTTACTGTTGATAACAAAGGAGCAGTCTCATCCATAGTAGAATCTAGTTCAGCCTTTATATTAGTTGGACTAATGACTTTCAAATAACAGTATTGTATCACAAAAGAATGACCAATTTTTTCCATGTTTATAAATTCACTGAAAATGTTCACTGTAGATGGCTACCGAACAAATAGTAAACAACGTGGTGTCTTCAGACTTGAAACATATGCTCTATAGATTGTGTACTTTCTAATCCAGTCGTATTTATATATCTATTATCTCGCAACTACCGCCATGCCAGGTACTTCTGGGACCATCTTCGTAAAAAATAGAGCTAGAAATTGTGTACCGTAGTTTGGGACTAGGATTTATTATTAAAATTTTTGTTTGATATATAGAATATTTAAATGTAAGATATTTATTTAAAGAAATTCAGATGGCTTTATTTGATTGATTTATAGAGATTCCAAGCACCACAATTTTAAAATTATCTCCAGTTTCTTTAAAAAATACCAAAATGGACTTGATCAAATTTACACTTGATTTAGGTCGAATTTGATCATCTCTTTTATATAGCAACTAAATACTAATCCAACCATATATGTAGAATGATCCATTTGACCCCGGGTTAAATATTCTCGACACTTTTAAAGTTATTCATTCTCAAATATCTCGGGATAAAATTAATCGCTTGGGTGAAATTGATCACTGTCAAACACTTTATACTGTAGCCAACAAAATAAAAGTTTCTAAGCTGAAAGAAATTTAAAATATCTTATATCCATGTGATAAGCAGCTTTTTCATACAAAACTATTTTACAGACAGGAAACATAATTTTGTTGGCAGCGGCTAATTAATCAAATATTGAAAATCTTTATTAAATAAAAAAAGGAATGTGTTTTTAACAAGATTAACCAAATAAAATATCTATATATCAAATAGTTGTCCAAGGTAAGAAAGGAAAAAGTTAGATCATAGAAAAAATATATAATTTCTAAAAAAACCAAAAGTTAATTTAAATTTAGGTAAATGGTCTAACGTTTTTGAAATGTGTATATAACTATACCATTTTGATCTGTTATTTTAGGATATGGAAGTACATCTAAAATATCAAATTTATCAACAACAAATTGATCATCTTCCACTGCTTTAAAAATGTTTTTCGTAGCATCATTGGATTTCATACCCATATTCTGATACTTCCATTCCTTCGTTCGTTCTTTCCTGAATTATTGAGACATACGTATACACTTTTTTTTCGACTAGCTCCTAAGACCGTAACCAGCAAAAACGCTACTTTTCTCAAAATTTTCATTTTCTACAGAGAAATATTCAGCATCTTCTATTTCTTGGACAACTTGGGTATCGGAATTTTCCTGTAAGACTGGGGCCGTTACGATTTTACCCGGCTCTATCTCAAGCTTCTGTCTGTGAATGTTTCGCCTTGTTGTTGTAGAATCTACCAAAACACTTTGAATAGCATTTTCATCTACGCTGTCATTTCCAGAATTTTTTTGTTAAATTCTTTTTGGATGAAATGCACGACTCCAGTAGCTATGAAAGACGAAATTTAAAAAAATTGTGAAAAATTTTCAAACTGGTTTTTTAGAAATTTGAAAAACTGCATTTTACTTTTTGAAAACACTACCTTATACGGCATTAAATATAGATAATTTTTAAAAAATCATTCAAAAATATTAATTTTCACTGATCTTACAAAATGTTGAAACGAGTTTTTCTACTTGCACATAAATTGAAAGGAATTAATTTTCTTTATTTGTGATATCATAATTCTCATTAAAAAAGTAAAAAATATAAAATATAGTGCCTCCTTTGATCTTTAGATATCAATTTGAAAATTCGAAGGATTATAGCTATCATTAGTCTTCATATTTAAAAACTATTTACAATCTTACAGGGTGTTATAAAATACTGTGTCATATCAAAGTTACATTTTTTTAAATGAAATACCCTATATTTTATTATGGTATGTTTTAAGGGTATTTAAAATGTTTTCCATGAAAATCGTAACAAGTTCTATACCCTGTCAACGTAAGAAAAATTGAAACATGAGACTGTTGAGGCCAAAGCTTTCGAATAGTAGTGAAAATTCTGAAAATCTATTTACTTCGTTAATATTCATTGAATCAAAATACATTATTTTTACGGTTTTTTCAAATGAATCGCCCTGTTTTTATGTCAATATTGAAAAGTACTTCATTTTTTGTCGAGCATTTTCTATACCTAATATTATTAGTTCTTGAGATATTTTGCTTTTTATGTGCAACACAATCTTCCCATATCTAAACATTTAACAATTAACTGTGGGAGTTATGATTTATTTGTCAAAAACTGACATACAAACAAAAAACAAGTATATTACAAATAAATTACACTAATCAAAAAATCAAAAACTATCCTATCTACTACAATATACGTATCTTGATATTCATAGGTATTCGAAATGACCTCCAAATGAAGGAGTTATTCATATTACGAAGCATTTTTATAGAAACATTCCTAAATACCTTTCGTATTCTCTTCCCTTGTTAGAGATATTTTGTACCCTTAATTCTTAATGTGAGAAAAATTTTATTAAATTTGGTGACCTTGATGGCCACTGCACTGGTCCATTTCATCCGATTTATCTTCCAGGAAATAGTTTATTCTGTCCACCATTAATTTATTGATTAGATTGAGCAGACGCATCATCAAGCAAAAACCACATCTTTGATGATGAAGAGGTAATTGGATAACTAGAAAATCTAAATACATCTCAGCATTCAAATTCGAAAAACTACCTCCCTACACATTCAATAACCATCTAGTTTGACTGTGTGTCACTATGTGATATGGATTAGTTGTTAAATAATAGTGAAAGTTTTGCATTTTAACACAATCATTTTTATTAAACGTGGCTTCGTCTCCAAATAGAAGATATTCGAAAAATTTTCTCAAACTAACAAAATGCTAGTATTTTTTCAAAATATGATAAGTGTGCATTTTGTTTTTGTCAAGTAGCACACACTGAAGTAGCGCGGTTTTAGTTCGCTGGAAATACTCCTAACATTTGTGCGTGAGTTTTCAGTAATTTTCAGCAAAATTAGTCCAGTCAAAATAGACATTTGACTTAAACAAAATTCGCATAGAGCTGAAAATTGACAGAGACATTAAATATATCATTATAAATGTAAAAAGTTCCCTTCGATCCTACTTCTGCAAAAAAATTTATTCAAGGTCAAAAGTACAAAATTAAGGTTTTTTTCATTTTTCTTGGAAACATTAAGTATTATTGCGAAAGTAGGTCAGACAAAAGTTGTAGATCATACAATTCTCTACAAAAATGATCGATTCACTTTTTCTCTTACGACTCACCATTCGTGAGATAACGTGGTTTTAATCATTAGAAAATTTTACATAATATGCACACATTTCGGCACCACCTATGATGTAATGTACTTGGAGCAATTTTTTTAACGTGGTTTCCCCAGTAGGTATACTCCACGATCTATTGTAATAAAGAAAGTTTGATCAGATCGTATCCTATCAATTGAAAGAATAGTAATATTGCTAATGATTAAAGTGGAATTGGTTGTTTTTTCCACATGTCATTATATAAGATGATTGTCTAATTCTACTTCGACAATTATTTCTTCGTCTTCATTCTCTTCTTGCAGAATTTCTGTTCGCTGTTCTAAGAAAAGGGATGAACCAATAATCTCTTCATTAATATCAGAAATATCTTCATCTGTTGTATTTGTTTCAATATTGGAGCAAGTCTGACCCTGACAATTGATGCATACTGGCGAACAAAATAATCCCACTTTTTGACAGCCACAATTTTTACTACAATCCGTCTTACATTTACAAAAAATAGTATTGAGTAGTTTTTCTGGAACAAGCGGGAGTAAAGTTTGAATTGGCTCCAAATAATTATCTGTTAATTTCCAACCCCATTCTCCGGGTCCAGCTCATTGCCTAGCCACAATACAAGTATTGAAAGGCAGAAGCAGATGTTGGAGGCAGACAAGACAACTGTACTGTTTTATTGTTCCATGCATATTTTACAAACTTCAAATAACTAAATCATTACGTTTCTCAAACAATTTAATTTAGTGATGTTTTACCTCTTTTAAAAATTGCTGATGTAGTATCGCAACCAGTAAAATGTAAAAATAAAATATGAGCTTGACATTTCGGATATGCAGTCAGACTTTGTGATGAATATATTGTTGATTGTACTTGAGCTTTCCCAGGTTTTAAAAAATAAATAATTTTATCATTTGGAGTCCGTGCAGTCAGTAATATCAACAAATCAACATCTTCCCCAATAACAACAATTGTATTTGCACTTTTCCATTTTTCTATTGCTGTTTCAATTATAAGGACATCAGTGAGTATTTGCAAGAAATTGTTGTTGGTTTGTTGGAACTTTCATAGATCGATCAAAAACGATATCAACAGATAAAGATGTTTTTGTAGTCCGACGACGTTGTTCTGCAGCTTTAATATTTTTTGTATGATTAGTATAGACATCAAATATAATCGTACTGTTATGACCAAAATGTCTTTGTACATACTGAACATATTTTTCAAAAATAGTATGAAATGTTTCATCTAGATCCCATACAACACGATGTAATAGATACCCTCCATCGATGATGTAGATAGCAGATGTTACTCAAGGTTACCGACGAAGGGAATTAGGAACAGTATAGTCCGTATATTTTAAAATCTTCATTTAATGTATACAGTGCTTTTCAGATAAAAGTATCCACCTTTAATAACTTTTGTAATACTGGTATTTAGAAAAAATCCAAAAACACGTCAATTTATGTTGGAAGGGGCAAGCATTATGGCTTATTTAAACTTACTGGAAAAGCCACCCCCTCACCCCTAGCAGCATCCCCTTTATTTTTTTAAATTACTTTTCATATTTTTTATGTAAAATTTGGATACTCCTCTTTGAGCTGATTTCCAAAATGTATAATACTTGTAGGTTAAAGTGGTTAGTTTACGAGATAAATAATTTTTCTTTTAAGAGCACAAATTTTACTTATTATTTACTTTCACCTTATTTGCCTGTACTAAAATGGGTTGTACAACAGTTCAAACTCTTTAATCTTTTTAACTGTGCTATTTATTATGAAGTTACAATAAGTGTTCAAAATGAGTACCATTCACTTCCATACAATGGTATAATGTTGAGAATTGATCAATTGACAGCTGACCCGAACCCAACCCAACCTTGACCCTATCCAACTTCACACTATACTTTTGTTTTATATAGAGTCAAAGTTGATAATTATGTATTCTAATGTATTCTGATTTTATTAAAAATTAGTAGGCGATAAGCACCTTTTGACAGTTTCATGAAATAGTGACACGAGCGAAAAGAAAGGCAAAAGAAAAACGTGCTCCGAAATTGTTATTCCGTTATTATTGTTATTTGAACGCACTTTTGAAATCCTGTTCAATAAATCGAACATTGATCAAGATTGGACTCAATTTATTTGCAGCTACAAACCCAAAACCCACTGTAAATGAAACAACAGGTTATGGGCCCAGGGCAGCTGTAAAAGGGTTTTGTTGTAAATAAAGCCAGGAAAGCGACGGCGAAGTCCAGAAAGCAGTTCAAAACGTCAGTCAGTCTCGCAGTCAGGCACGCAGTCAGACGACCACATCCGGCTCGCACAGCAAGTCAACGTTGAACAACGCACACGCAAGTCGTTTTAAGTCAGAAAATCGCCACGAAAGATTGTAAATTCATTTTGTTTATTTAAAAAAAATTGTCAGAAGCCAGTCAAATTGTAGAATTTAAATGCAAAATGGATACTGTAAAATCTCAGTTGGAGATGTTAAGTGAAGATAGTCAGGGGAATGTCAATTTTATTTCTTGGCGATTTAAATTAAACCTAGTACTTAAGAACAAAGACCTGTTTGAGATTGTATCAGGCACGAAAGTCAGACCAGCAGGTGCTGCGTCAGATGCAACTGTTTCAGCTTGGACCAAGAAAGATGTCGAAGCTCAAACACTGATAGGTTTAAATGTAAACAGTAAGATAGCTAACAAAATTGCTAATTGTAAAACTTCCAAAGACATGATAGACAAATTAGTTAGTTTATATGGTACAAAGACTGATGTAACTTTAGAAACGTCCCGAATCAAATTCTTTACCTTTGAGTATGATGAGAGCAAGTCAGCAATAGAGAACTGTATGGAGAGGAATTGTCAACTGAAAATGATCCAATGAGAGAAAGTTGGGTCATGACGAGGATTTTGAGTGTCTTACCGCCAAAACTGGCACATTTCAGAACTGCGTGAACGGGACACACTCATCAAACGTCTGAGACTTGAGGACGAGCAGCTTAGAGAACCGACGACAAACGCAGAGGGCAGTACCAGCAACGCTCTCATGGCAAAACGTGGAAAACAAGGGCAGTCGTCGAGCAAGCAGGACAAGTCACAGTTCACAAATGTGGGAAGCCAGGTCACGTGATCAAGGAGTGCAGAGGAAAGGCATGTCAGAAGTACATTGAGTATTGCAAGAAGAAATACTCATGTAACAATTGTAAGCAGAAAGGCCACTTCGCAAAGGATTGTCCATCCTGAGAAGAAGGAAATAAGTCAGCAAATGGAAAACCCAAGAAGGCATTTTTGACCACAGCTCTCTCGACAGTGGACAACGACATCTCGCAGGACAGGGCAACTTCATGGTATCAAGACAGTGGAGCCAGTCAACACATGACGTCTCATCCAGAATGGTTTGTACAGCTTGTCGAGCTGGACGAGCCAATCCCAATTGTGATCGGAGATTCAACTAGGCTAGATGGCGTTGCAGTCGGGAACATTGAGATGGAGGCTTTTGATGGTCAAAAGTGGTATCCAGTGGTACTTGAAGATGTGATCTATGTACCAAATCTCAACTTTAATCTTTTCTCAGTCAGTCAGATGTTAGACAAGGGACATGTACAGAAGGCAGATGAAAACGAGTCGATATTCCATTGTAAGAAAAGCAACGAGGTTGTGGCAGTAGCAAGGCGCAAAGGAAATTTATACAAAATGATGCTCAGAAGAGAAGGACAGGAAGAAGAGGCAAGTTTGATGGTTCAGTCGATCAAAGTATGGTATGAAAGACTCGCCCATCAAAACGTGAAGTATGTGAGGGACATACTGAAAAGGAAAGGGATCAAGTATGTTGATGACTGGAATAATTATGTGTGCACAGGGTGCGCATATGGCAAGCAACATCGATCCGCACATCCGAACAATCCCAAGACAGCCCAGCAGCCGTTAGATCTTGTTCATATCGACATTGGAGAGATGAACATCCCATCCCTGGGAGGAGCAAAGTATTGGCTAATGTTGAAGGACGACTTCACTCACTACCGAAGCTGTTATTTCATGAGGACGAAAAGTGAGGCCCCTGAGAAGATTGCCAGCTACCTGAGACTTGTAGAAAATCAACTAGGAAGGAGAGTGAAGAGCCTGAGATCGGACAACGGCACGGAACTGAAGAATGCAAAAACGAAAGAACTCATGGACAAGTTGGGAATCTTTCACACCTTTACGAATGTACACACGCCAGAGCAAAATGGAAGGGTTGAAAGAGAAATGAGAACTATTGTCGAAGCAGCCAGGGCAGCGATACATGAAGATGGATTGAACGAGAAACTATGGGCAGAGGCAATGAACCACGTGATCTTCACGATCAACCAGACAGGAACCAACAACGTACCAGGAAAGAGTCCAGCAGAATTGTGGTTTGGAAGGAAAATGAAGATTGAGAAACTACCTTTTGGCTGTGAATGTTATGTGCTGACCCAAGCACAAAAGAGAGGCAAAATAAATAGAAAATCAGAAAAGGGAATTCTGGTTGGCTATGACATTGATTCGCCCTGTTACAGGATTTACATGAAAGAGAAAAGAGAGGTCATTACTTCAGACAATGTAATCTTCGAAGAGGAGAGGATACGACAGAGGCAAGAAGTTGAGACATCGGCAACAGAGGGTACACTTGAGAAGAAAGAAGAAAGCAGCAGTGAGTCAGACGAAGAAGAAGACAACTGGACGACTGGAGAAAGTGCTGAAGAGGAAAGTGAGTACGAAAGTGGGACACAACCGCCAGAAGAAGAGCCAGGAAGGAGAAGTTTGCGAGATCGTCGAACTTTGCAACCACCACCGAGACTGAAAGACTATGTACTTAATAACAGACATGGAGGAATGAGCGCAAAAGTAGCCATGATTGGTGAAGCTGAAGACATTCCGGTGAGTCAGGCACTTAAAGATGAAAAGTGGAGAAAAGCAATGCAGGAGGAGTACGACTCACTAATGGAAATGAAAACTTGGGAACTGGTGGACTGCCCTGAAGGAGTGAAACCTATCACATGTCGGTGGGTACTTCGAGAGAAAGCAGATGGAAGATACAAGGCCAGACTCGTAGCCAGAGGATTTGAACAGAAGGAAAGAGTGGACTACAATGAAACATTCAGCCCAGTAGCCCGCCATGCATCGATTCGACTACTACTAAGTCACGCAGCGTCAAAGAAAATGAAGTTGGTATCGTTCGATGTGAAAACGGCATTCTTGTATGGAAATCTGGAACAAGTCATCTACATGAATCAGCCTGAAGGATTCGACGATGGATGAGGTAAAGTTTGCAGGTTGGATAAGAGTCTTTACGGACTCAAGCAAGCCCCAAAGATGTGGAACGAGAGAGTCACTACACACTTTGTAAAGAAAGTTGGCCTGATCAACGCAGATGACGACCCGTGTATTTACTACACCAAGGACAAGAGCATTATGCTCTCACTCTTCGTGGATGATGGACTGATAATTGGGAAAGATGAAAAGAGAATATACAGACTTTTGAAGGAAATAAGCAAGGAGTTTCAGATCACTTACAGTGAGAAAGTTCAGGACAAGTTGACGTACTTGGGCATGGAAATCAAGGTCGACAAAGATGGAATCAGCCTCGGTACACGGAGAAGATCTTGAGGAGGATGAAACTCGAACAGTGCAACCCAGCATCCACACCAATTGAGCAAGGAATGATCACCAAGAAAACAGATTTCAAGAACGACGAGGCACTACCGGCGAAGAACAACTATCGCGAGGCGATAGGGAGTTTGTTGTACCTCGCTACAATATCTCGACCAGACATCAGTTTCGCCGTGAACTACCTCAGTCGATTCTGCAACAATCCCATGAAAAGCCATCAGGCGATGGTGAAACGTGTATTCCAGTACTTGAGAGGGACAGCGACAGCAGGAATCTACTTCGGAGGAGGCAAAGAACTCGTAGCATACACCGATTCAGACTTCGGAGAGACCCTGAGACAGGAAAGTCGACAAGTGGAGTATTTTGTAGTTTGGTACTCACAGAAGCAGCGTTTGGTAGCGACTTCAACCGCAGAAGCCAAGTACCGAGCCGCAGTGTCTGTGATTGGAGATGTGTGCTGGATCAAGAGACTCGCACTGGAACTTGGTATCCTGGCAAATGATCAGCCGATCACTCTGAAAATCGACAACATGTCAGCGATTCACATGTTACAGAATGCACACGAAGGAAAGACAACCAGAGGCAAGAGACACATTGAGATACCACGAAAACACATTCAGCAACACGTCGGCAACACTGTGACACTGCAACACGTGCAGCAAACAGATTGCAGACATTTTCACAAAAGCACTCAACAGAAAAGTTTTTGAGACACTTCGCTGTACATTGATCAAGGAGGAGTGTTGAGAATTGATCAATTGACAGCTGACCCGAACCCAACCCAACCTTGACCCTATCCAACTTCACACTATACTTTCGTTTTATATAGAGTCAAAGTTGGTAATTATGTATTCTAATGTATTCTGATTTTATTAAAAATTAGTAGGCGTTAAGCACCTTTTGACAGTTTCATGTAATAGTGACACGAGCGAAAAGAAAGGCAAAAGAAAAACGTGCTCCGAAATTGTTATTCCGTTATTATTGTTATTTGAACGCACTTTTGAAATCCTGTAAATGAAACAACATATAATCTATTTTGAAATGCCTCTCTGACATTGCTTAATACGGCTGGATTTAATTGTCGACATTCATTTTCTATCCTCTCTCGTAAATCATCCAGATATTCTGGTTGGGTAGCATAAACTTTTGTTTTTAAATACCCCCATAAAAAGAAGTCTAGGGGTGTTAAATCCGGTGACCTAGGTGGCCACTCCATCATCTGCCCCCTTCTACCTATCCAACGAGCGGGGAATGTTTCGTTTAAAAATTGTCGGACAGGCATAGCATAGTGTGGGGGAGCTCCGTCTTGTTGAAATACCAGTAAATCTTCGGAAAGGTTATCATCATTTTCTATTATTGTTGTAATACGTAGGTCAACCCCTTCCCTGAGTAACTCAAGATATGATTCACCATTTAAATTTCCGTTGATGAAGAAAGGTCCGACAATGTGGTCACCTAGGATACCACACCAAACGTTTAACTTTTGGGGATGTTGTGTATGGAATTCACGCATAATATGTGGATCACTTTCAGCCCAATATCTACAATTATGCCTACTTACTAAGCCATTTAATGACCATGAGCATTCATCAGAAAAGCAAATATTGTTTAACAATTGTGGGTTGTTATTGATAATTTGCGTCATTGATTCGCAAAACTCTAGACGACGATCAAAATCATCTTCATTCAACTCGTGCACCAACTTAACTTTGTATGAGTGGTACTTGAATTTATGTAGAACTCGGAAAACTGTAGAAGATGAAACACCGATCGCTCTACTTATTGTTGACAACGATTGGGGTTGTTGAGCCTCTAAGCTGACTTGCCCTAAAATTGCCACTTGGATTGCTTCGTTATTTACGAGTCCCTCTCGCTTATGCACTTTATTGCAAACAGACCCTGTTGTGGTAAATTTCTCCATCAGTTGAATTACATACTTATGAGTTGCATGTCTTCCGTCATGTAATTCGTTAAATATTCTAACAGCAGCTCTTGCACAATTATTATTTTGGTAGTATAAACCTACAATTTCAATTCTTTCTTGCAAAGAGTAAACCATTTCAGAGAAACAAAATAAATAATGTATCAAATTACACTATCAATAGTGACTACAAATTCTAGTTGACAATGTCAAACTTTAATAAAAAGTAGAGTTTTTTTTGTTTGGATTTTTTAAGTAGAATAAATAGCACAGTTAAAAAGATTAAAGAGTTTGAACTGTTGTACAATCCATTTTAGTACAGGCAAATAAGGTGAAAGTAAATAATAAGTAAAATTTGTGCTCTTAAAAGAAAAATTGTTTATCTCATAAACTAACCACTTTAACCTACAAGTATTATACATTTTTGAAATCAGCTCAAAGAGGAGTATCCAAATTTTACATAAAAAATATGAAAAGTAATTTAAAAAAATAAAGGGGATGCTGCTAGGGGTGAGGGGGTGGCTTTTCCAGTAAGTTTAAATAAGCCATAATGCTTGCCCCTTCCAACATAAATTGATGTGTTTTTGGATTTTTTCTAAATACCAGTATTACAAAAGTTATTAAAGGTGGATACTTTTATCTGAAAAGCACTGTATAAGTTTTATTGTGTAAGTAACACAAACCAATAGTTTCTTGTTTTCATTTATATTTAACGTCCGGTGACGTATACAGGCTGCTTTTAATGCATATTATGTAAAATATGAATTTTCTAATGATTAAAACCGCGATATCTCACGAATGGTGAGTCGTAAAAGAAAAAGTGACTAGACCATTTTTGTAGAAAATTGTATGATCTACAACTTTTGTCTGACATACTTTCACGATAATGCTTACTGTTTTCAAGAAAAATGGAAAAACCTTAATTTTGTACTTTTGACCTTGAATAAAATTTTTTGCAGAAGTAGGATCGAAGGGAACTTATTTTATATGACTTATTTTTGTCTATTTTGACTGGATTAAATATGAATTTAATCGTATACTCTTGCTGATAGTAAGGCATTTTTATTGCATTCTTCCAATATCCAGATAATATCAATAATTTCATCACTAGTCAAATTCCTCGAGACACCAAAAAATGTACTAAACCGCTAAATTAAATCAACTATAATAAACTTATTGACATGTCATGTCATTGTCAAATATCAGTTTTTGACCAATAAATCATAGCAAATTCATACACACAGCATTCTGGAACATCCTTTGAGATTGTAAATCATTTTAAAGAGACATTATCACCCTAATCCATAAATACTAAGTGAACTAATAAATTGTGGACTTGTTTGAGTATCTAGTATAATTTCTATTAAATCGATCGATCACTTAATCTCTTAAATGCTTTTCCAGAGCGTGAATAATATTTTTTTTGAAATCGGCAGTAAAATAAAATATTAATGCCGGTTTGTCGATAGAAATCGGCAGTAAAATCGCTTTTTAGTGCCTAGCCACTAAAGTAACTGAACTGTCATCTACTTCATGTTTAACAACACTCGATTACACGTCAACCAACTCACAACGTTTTAACATTAAGAATAATTTAAACTATTCTGTTACCATTAATATAAATTAAATAGAAAAAATAAGATTTTCATGCCGATTTTTTTAAAAATAATCAAATTATTCAGCGAAACTAAACGCGACACTTATAACCTATTCTGATCACCTCAATTCCAAATATTTTCGCAAGTATTTTTGAATTTGGGCTATTGCAAAAAAAATATAGTATGGAATGCGGCACTAAAAGTCCCTTTTTTATTCGACTGGTTAGCTGCCGAGGCAACTAATCTCCATACTCGCGACAAAAAGTATGACTTTATTGCCTTGATATATACATAACAATTGTTTTTCCTTAAATCCCACATTCAGTGAAATTATTTACAACTAACTTTTCAACCATTTCTTTTTTACAGCAATATAATGTTTATTTTTATACCATGCTGCTGTATATGTCTGTAAAAAATGTCTTCATTGTATATTCTATCGAAAAAAAATATATTATTTGCAACGAAATCACATAATTCAGATGACATGATTCTATCGACAGATAAATTGATTCTTGGTGATTTATCTGGATGACCATTTGCGATTAACTTGTCAATCATTTTCTTTTCATATCGAAGGAAGATGCTTTTGCAGCTAATAAAACTATTATTACATAGATATTCTTTCCCATAAATCTAGTAAAGCTCCAAGTTTAGGTATTACGAAATCTTTTATACCAAATTCAAAATTTATATGACCTGGTATATATGGTTCATGAAATCTATTAAGCAATAAAACGAAAAGTATTTGCTTCTCTAATTCAGCACATACTCCAACCGAAATGCTAGTATTGCTTGCTGTTGTATTAAGACACTTTGCCATAAGTTTCATTTGTACATTCCAATCTAATAGATCACAATCATCAAATATTTTAGCATCCTAGTGTATAGTAAAAAAGAGCATTTTTAGAAGTGTTCTTTAATACTATTGTAAATTGTAATTCTATGTTTTACACGTTGCAGTCTAATGAATTCTAGACAACGGTTTAACATCATGACCTAAAATGTATGCAACCTCACCAATAATAATAGAAACTGCATTGTTAGGTATTTGGAATGTATCTAAGGTTTTTGTCATCCTTGAATGTATTACATTTTGAATTTGTTTACGTCTAACAATTTTTGTAGGTGGTACATAAGCAGAACTTTACTTGATTACGTTTCAGTTGTTTCAACCTCTTTATCACTCCATCCACTATACATTGTTCTACATCAGCGTATATATTATTGAAAGTTGTATTAAAACTTGACATTTGTAAATTCTAATGCTTGTGTTCGTGTTAGCCTTCTGGACGCAGGAACTTTTGCTGGTGGTATGAATAAATTAGAATTTGAGGAAAATTTTGTTCGTACTGCTACTATTGATTCACGAAGCGCGTTGGGAAAATCTATCGTTGTTGGCGCTTTTATATTTCAATAGCATTAATATCCGATATATCGAAACAAAACATCCAATGTAACACTCATTTTTTTTGCTAAATATTAACCTATTCCACGTATTAATAAGATAGTAAACCACATTTACCACCAACATTACCAAAATTACACGTTCTATGTGTCTGTAATATTTTTTGATTTTTCTCGTTTGTTAGAACTAATACATTATGATTTCTATTACATGAAAAAATATTTCAGATATATTTCATACGTTTATAATGTGTTAGCAAATTTATTATTATAAATAATATCAAAAATGATTGAAGAAAATTATTTCATTTCAATTTGAAAATGAATTAGTTGAAAATATAGCAAAAGTACATGAAAATCGTATTAACTTTGTTGTGTCGAGAAATACCTGCAAACAAAACATAGATGCTTACAAGGAACGATATAAAGAAAAACAAAGTCCTCAATTGCCCAAATGGATCAAAGTCTGTAACAAAAGCGGTCCTATAAGGCTTTATAAGTCAAAAATGCCACCGCTGTCTGGAAAAATTGGGTCAATCGCAGTGATTGCAAAAGAGAAGGCCGGGAAAACTGCCACCTAGCCTTCCTATATTTGTTACATCAATGCCAAAAATAGAATTTCGATACTTAGTGTGGCAAAACTTCTCAAAGGCTTTAATATCAATACGGGCCCCTATGGAAAACTACTAATCATATTGAAGAGAGGCGTTGCTGAACTAAAGTCCGCTATGCAAACTATTTTCTTTGTCATATAGAAGAAACTTTTCCCCTGAAGATTGTAATATTCCTCGGGTTCAACCCATACCAAAATAAGAAAAATATGATTACCAACAACTACCGTGTTCAGCCCCAGCCATTGTCAAGGTCATAGAGAAAATCTTTAACCAGCAAAACTTGAGATAACTTGAGTTTGCTAACATCATCAGCGACCATAAATATGGGTTCCGTAAACATAGATCATCAATCTGGGGATCTCTTGGTCTATGTCACGAGCGTATGGACTAAAGCTGTAGAGCAATATGTGGAATTCAGAGCAATCACACTGGACATATCGAAGGCTTCTGACAGGATTTGGTATGTCATCCTTCTAAATAAATTGTAATCGTATGGTTTGTGGTCCTCACTTAGCGACTGGCTTAGTAGCTTTCTCAAAAACGAATCCTTAGAGGTTGCTATCGATGGACACACCTCAGAAAGGTTTGAAGTTTAAATCCACCTCCCCAATAAACATGCAAATCCGAAGGCAGCAACTGATCACCAACATTCTGGAGTGGGGTGGAAACAATCTGATCGAGTTTAATACAGCAAAGACCCAAGCTTATGTTTTTATAAAGTGGGCTGGCATTGCAGCTCCGGATTTGGTTCTGTCTGACATAAAATATCACCATCACCGTAAAATCGCTTGTTGGAAGCAATATGTCCTGGTATAGTCACGTGGCAGATTTAACCAAGGCAACTTCATAAAAACTTGGAGCTGTCTCTAATACCAAAAATCAATATACTCCGCTTCTAATCCTCTACAAGGCCCAGATTTATTCATCTTTGGAATGTTGCTCGCACATTTAAAGCTCGGCTCCCATGCATACCCTGATGATGCTTGACACAATACAGAAAAGAGCAATTCCACTTATAGGCAATTCAGAGTTGACTAGCTTAGAGCTTAGGTCGCCGGCCTAACTCCGAACTTTCGACGTTCAACATAATCCTACCTATAGCAGTTTTTGCAAGACCTAATCGACAGGCAAACATGGCTCAGGAACACCAAATCACATGCAGTCTTCCATACGTCAAATTTATCGGCACTCCTTTCTTTAGAGCAGTGCAAGCCTATGGAATCAGCTACCAAGGTACGTCTTTCCAGAACACTATAACCTACAGAAGTTTGAGATCAATATCCACAGGCATTTCCACGGTAGGCACACTCGAATTCCTCGAGTGTAAAGGGTTTACACTGTTGTGCTTGCTTTTTACATAAAAAATGTTGGAAAATATCGTTTTTTCCCAAATTTAACATCTTGTGAAACAAGTGAAAATGGTTCTTCTTATAGCTCAAAAGTTTATAGGAAAAAGTTCTGTCAATTTTACATAAATATAGTCCTAAACATTAACTATCTAAATTTGTGAGTTTCCGAATTAAAAATAAAATAAGGAATTCACAATATTTAACTATACTTCAATTGAAAACCGCCTGGCTATTTTCCATTAAAGATATGGATTTTTATCTTATTTTTTCATCTCAATATATCACATTATCAAATACGCGAACAGAAAAATCAGACTGTGCACATTTCATATAGTGTAATATTAAATTGGTTTATGAATTCTGTAGATTAATTTTGTTATAAATCTATGCTTATGGTTACACAGCCATTGACTTTTTATAATCAATGGGAATGAAGAACAAAGCGTCAAAATCTTTGACGCATTTGAAGAAATAGCAAAAAAATCTGAAATAACTAATGTCAATTATGTATTATATACTTACTGTCACAAAGCCTATATTTCCAAATAAACCATGAATGTACTACTCTGTATAGAAGATAATTGAAATGGAGACAGATACTTGGCATGTCATGAGACATTAGAAATAGAATTTGTTCTAAATGTGGCAAGCCAAAAACTGCTGCAGAAGATTATATGTAAGAAACTAAATGAGTCACTATGAGTTGAAGAGAATACTAAAATAGTATCAAATCAGTTGGCTTTAGAAAACAATATCGCTCAGAAATCCGGCTCGATTTTTGATGAAGCACATCAAGCTATAGAAAATAAATTTTTGAGTAGATTATATGTAAGAAACTAAATTTTTTGTTCTAAGTTGAGAAAAATACTGAAAAATTTTCGATCCAGTTGGCTCTAGACAAATATATTAACAATAATAAGCATATAATCAAACCTTTATAGAAGATAATTTTAATGATGACAGATATTTGAACATGTCATAACATTTAGACACTAGAAATGTTACCTAAATCTGACAAGCCGTAAACTGCTACAGAATTATACATACGAAATTAAATGTGTTTTTACGAGTTGAGGAAAACCCTAGTTCTAGACAATAGTATCGCTCAGAAATTCGACTCTTTTTTTATGAAGCTAAAGTGGCTATAGAAAATGAATGTTTGGGAAGTGATTATTAATAACCAACTAATCGGACCCTTCTTTGTAGAAGGTTATTTAAATTACAGATATTTGGATATGTTATGATATTATGCCAACAGTAATAGCCATATTTCACATCTAATTAATTCCATGGTACCTTCTGGAGCCAGTAGTATCAACATTATTAACTCTGCGCTGTACGTAATTAGATACATTATATCCAAGGAGTAGAGGAGATCTCCACCATGATCACCGGATTTGACTGGCTATATATTTTCTTGTAGTAAATCCTTAAAAATCAAAATAAACCAATAGATTTTCAGACTCAACATGACTGTATTTATTTTGTTTTTCATTGTAGCTCTACAAAATTTTCATCCAATAGGCATCGAAAACTTCAACCATTTAGAGAAACGTGACTGGCTATTGAGATTTCATGCAACTTTGGATCAATACCTAAAATTGTCCAAATAAATAATTAACATCATCGTATTGCTACTAAAATATTTCCATTATGAGTGTCAATATTAATAGAAACGTCAGCGATGTCTTCTATCGCTATAAAATGCCACGAATCGTGGCCAAAGTTGAAGGTAAGCTAATTTTCTTATCGGCCATACCATAATCTAAATTATTGCTAATTACAAATGTATACATTAACCACTTTCGATTAACTGTATCCTAATGAAAAAAGAACTTTCCTTTTCTGTTTCGAAACCGAAATATACCCCAAAAACTAAGTACATACTTTTACCTTTCCTACTTGTAGAATGTGCTATGATTCAGACGACGAAGTAAATAACAATGATTGCTAAAATATAGTTCTTTCCAAATACTTCTACAAACTCTTCAACAAGTTACCATTATTACATATACAATTACACTGCCTGACGTGCATTTTGATAACTAAGTTATCGTTTTTGGAAGTAAACAATCTCTGAAGACGATATCAGGATTATCGAAACGCGTCAGAGTGTAATCGTTAGTGTGAAGTTTTAAATAGTCTATTAAATATGAATATCACCAATGGCTCCAAATGCTTTCATATAGGTCTGGCAGATCATATTAATGGGTTGGCTAAACAACTCAACCAAACCATTTGAGTACCGAAGCTGTTGATTACAGGATAGACTATTTAAAAAGCATACTCAAACAGTATTTTGTGGCGGGCTATAATTATCACTATTGCAGTCATCCATAGGAGACTTTAAAAGACCTGCAAGTACTGTATCATTTTAAAAAAATTCTATATTTATTCATAACTTATTCTATTTAAAGTCACAAAATCGATAAATATAATGCTCTGTATTATTTTGTATTAGGCAAAGGGAATGGTATCAAAACCGTCATAGTTAATATGCCTGAGATTGCTAAAGCTTTAGGAAGGCCTCCAACGTATCCAACTAAATACTTCGGCTGCGAATTGGGCGCTCAAACTCAATTCGATTTCAAAAACGAACGCTTCATCATAAATGGTTCTCATGACGCTTCCAAACTCCAAGATCTTCTTGATGGGTTTATACGCAAGTAAGTATTAGATATAGTCTATAAAATTTATTATTACCTAGACGCCATCAAAATTAAACATGAGTATACAGAAAATTTATATATTTTCTATAAACAGTACAACAAATATACTTTTAAATAACGACCTAAAGCCTTTTGGATACCTTAAAATTATCTCACAAAACTGAGAAGACATGTGATAATTAGGTTACATTCAAAAGAACTCAATTTTAACTCTTCTGACAGCATTTTTTCAAAATCTCGACATTGTTATTTCCATCATCTATTAGTTTATAAAGCGATTTATAATTTGCATTTTGATATGATATTGGGATATCATATACACAACGACCCAATGAATCTATTGTGTCTCACTTTCTAGCTGCGATACTGGGGAACCCAGTGTTTACAGCTGATCTGTTAATCTCCCTCCCTTTAGGAAGTCTAGGATGTGGGTTCCAAGTGTAGTGCTCTGGAGGTCCGTAGTCTCTCACACTCACAGAGAATGTGGATAGAGGTTTCGTCCTCTGTGCAACCAAAATCTGCACGCCGCATTATCTGCTAGATCCAGCGTCTTCAGGTGTTTATCGAGGTGACTGTACTCCTATAAAACTCGTAGTATTGGAAGATTGTCGTTACTTAGGTTGATACATTGAACAGATCTTCTCTGGTTATAGTTTCCCAGGAAATGTATGGAATGTATAGAGTATGAAAGGACCGTTAGAGAAGGGAGGACTCTTACGTGGGTCGGTAATTCATTTCTTTTGCGAGTGTCTGACGCACTACATCTGGAATGATAAACGTGGGAAACAATATTGCAGCGATTCAAATTAAGATTTAGGTTTATTTAAAATAATTATGTATTTTCCTATTTGACTGCTTATAATATTCCAACATTGCATACGACATAAAGGAGTAACTTCACAAAATGTGAAATTATCGACATTCCGCCAATTTTTTGCATACTGACGACGAATTCATAATAAGCGACTTTTTAACATTGTTGGCCACCATTTTGAGGTTGCCATTTTTTTTTTGAAAAAATGTTGACCGTAATCAGCGACCTCTTAAATTTCTGTATATCGAATGTCATTGGAAAATAATCATTTTAATAACATATACATAACACTCCTAGCCGCTATTTTGTTTTTTGTAAAACTGTTGACGGATTTGTAAGCAGCTACCTTGAAAACCCTCGCATACAAAATTTCAGTTATAGATATAAGGATTTTTCAATATTGTTGGCTGCCATTTTGATGTCGCTATTTGTTTTTTGAAAAACGGTTGGAGGGTTCGAAATAAGCGACCTCAAAATCCCGTATATCGAATTTCATTACAAAATAATGAGTTTTCAACACTACGCGCTGCCATTTTGTTTTAAAAAAAACTGTTGATGGATTCGTAATCAGTGACCTCTAAAACTCCGTTATATTAAATTTCATTAGAAAATGAAATATTTTTTAAAAAACTGTTGACGGATTGATAAATAGCGACTATATACCAAAACCCAATAAATTATCTGAATTTATTCCATTTTTGGCCTCGTTTGCGGCATTTTGTGTCAATAATGTAAATATTTATTTGTAAAGAAAATATTCATTGTATTTTTTATCTTAGAATAATATACCACTTTGTTGATATGAGTGTTAAAAGTGATGTCTTATTTTGTTCTACTCATTTCATGAACAAAATAATAGTTATTTGTATGCCAAGGTCAGAAAGTGCTACTTGTTGGACGAGTCTGCAAATTGCGAGGCGAGCAACAGACGAGTCCAACAAAGTAGTATTTCAGTCCTTGGCATACACAACATTCCACTTCATGGAACACTCAAAACGCAACTTTCGGTATGTAAATGAATACAGAACGAACAACTTTCAGATGGCGTCGTCTAAAAAATCACTTATTTCATACAACGATTTTTTTTTTGTGTAACTGCTCCAATTTGATCATGAACTTTGCTGACAGTTAATACTTTTAAAAGTAGCACGATTTTGCTAATCTATAATACGTTTGTATACCACAACATATTTACCATTTGATTTATTTGGTAGATTTTCTGTAGGGCTAATTATAAATGTCTAGGAGGGTAAAAGATGTCTTTAAAATCTGATTCACTATGAGACACAACGATTGACTAATATTTCATCATACTGTTATGAATTTTTTATGGTATTTCATGACTCTTCCTTCCATATTCATCTTTGAATCCGTGTGCCCAATTGGTAAGCACGCTGCTCCAATTCTAGAAAGATCGTTGCCCGGCACGTTCTCCTTAGTAACGCGGAGCACGACCTTCACGTACCTACTCCACGCTCAGAATTAATTAAGGGCTCAATATTTTACACTGCAAAAAATGCACAATCACTTGCGATATAATATTTTCCAGCATTCCTCAATAATTTAAGGGCATATTTATAGGAAAGTTCCTTCTACTTTGTGAACGACTTCTATTCTAATAATAATATTTTATTCCGGACATGCTGCATATTGGTTTAATTTTTGCTATGGACTTATATACTAATTATTACCTATTACTATTACCTATAATTTTGTTACTCATTGTGTTTTTATTCTGTATATTGGAATTTTATTTTGTTTGTATCCTTATTTAGTTATTTTTGTTTATTTTTTTGACAATAAAGTATTTCTCTCTCTCTCTCTCTGGCATTACTTGCATCTTTAACAGATATTTTGAATAATTATTTTGCATAAATTCATTTGCAATAAATTTGCTTTAAATATCTTCCTATAATATATTTTGTTTACTTTAATTTATTATCTTAGATTCGTTTTGTGTCCGGAGTGCGACAATCCCGAAACTGATTTGTTGGTGTCTTTAAAAAGAAATACAATATCCCAGAGCTGCAAGGCTTGCGGTTACCATGGTGTATTGAAATCGAGTCATAAATTGATGACATTTATATTAAAGAATCCACCGAATTCTGAACGTGCAATTCAAAGCTCATCTACGAATGATGGAAAACGTTCTAAACGGAGCAAACGTAATGGGGAATCCAATGGAAATGGCAATCAAGAAAATCAAGGAGATATGACACTTGAATCATCTGCTATGGAAAATAATGTAAGTGCTTACAAATTCTGTATTTGAATTCGAGGTGAAGTGATCTCATATTCAAATTTTTTTAATACTTGATTATCGGTTAATAATGCCTATACCTAGTCACTTGTGCTAATTTGTAATGGAAAAATTGGTACGATTCAATCATGTACTCAACAATAAATTGTT
Source organism: Diorhabda sublineata (assembly GCF_026230105.1). Taxonomy (NCBI): domain Eukaryota; kingdom Metazoa; phylum Arthropoda; class Insecta; order Coleoptera; family Chrysomelidae; genus Diorhabda; species Diorhabda sublineata. The sequence continues at coordinate 11,435,421 of NC_079484.1, forward strand.
GACTTATTTTCACAAGTCTTGGTTCAACATTACATAAATTTTTTATACATCATTATATTTTTAAGTAATCATTTGAGATTATAATAAATAAATGTTAATATTAACATTTTTCTGCAAAACTTTTTTGGTAATCAGATATAGCTTATAGGCATTTGAATCATTGTCAGTACTTTTGAAGATTTGAATTATGACTATATTTCACATTTATCATTTAATGTTTAAGCAATAATCTCCTCATAATGACTGTGATTCACTGAAGCCACATAAGTGAACTTTAATATTTCTACGGAATGTCTTCTTCTTTCTTCAATAATAGGTCTAACGCCTATTCCTTCTTCGATATCTTTATTTATTTTCAGCAGTCTGATCTATTCTCCGGAATATTTCATTTGATATTTAAACTTACCGTCTTTCATATGATACAGGTCTAGTATTTGATTCTTAGATAATGTAACTCCTTTTGTGTGAACAGACAGAAGAATTTACAAAAAAAAAATTCCAGTATTAACTTTGTATGCATCACTGGAGTTAGAATTTGTCGCAACAGATCCATGAGGCCATTCTTAGAATATATAGGGAAGGTACAGGCGATGGAATTATCAATTAACAGAGAGCTTAGTCCTCTCTAACTACGTACAACTCACAACAGTATCATCAAACATTTCTAGTGACGGAATGATTGGATAGAATTAAGCAAGAAGAAAGAAAGTGAAATGGAATAAACCACCCAAATGAAATAATTTTAAATGGTGTACTTACAGTTCAAAAACTACTGCTGGAGGAATATTTGGGCCTGGTACCAAATACTCATCGCTTGAATTCTATCCGTTCGTCTTAAAGCAGAAATACTTGCCTGCATGTACATATTACCAGGGTTACTTCTTAAGTTTTGAGATAGACAATTGTCGAAGCATTTTCCCCATTCCTATTCCATCAATCACTTCTTCTGATACAGAAAAACCTTGATTGCAATTTGTTTTTGATCTGCGGAAATAAGAAGAAATCATTGGATGCCAAACAAGGACTGACTGAGAACAAGGCGGATGACCCATCAATTCGAAGTTTTCGTTTGAATTGATGTGTGAGAGCTCGCAATGTCATTGTGGAGAATGATTCGTCTTCTGCGATTAGTTTCCCTGGTTTATTCGAACACTTCTCAAATGGCAGTATACCATACAGAATTAACCATTTTACGTTTGTCTAATGCCCAAGTATGCATTAATCTCACGGTATGTCACATGACGACCTTGTTAAATCAATTTAGCACTGCACTGATGATTTCTGGCACAACAGCCGATTTTGGACAACCTTCATGAAATTCATCCTGTTGCGAAGTGTGGAAAACCAGCGAAACAACTTCATCACCAAAAGTTGAAACGCGTTTATTAGTACACTGTAAACAACTCAAATAGCACTCGTATGATAACACGTTCTGAGTACGTTCACCATTAAAAATATCAAACTTTATGATTGCAATGTCAGATTTGACATAATCACACCAGTGTTGCCATATCTCAAAACTTAAATAACAACCCTCATATAAAAGAAAAAAAGAAGCAAACTATTGACGACGCTGACAAAGGGGTGTTAAGGCGTATTATTCATAATATGCATAAAAGCGATGGAGAAGTAGCGCAGCTAAAAATTATAATTTAATTACAATATACATTGGAATCCGCTAGAGAAAAACATAAAAACAAATTGAAGACTTTTATGGAAATACAGTAGCTACGTATAGACTACATCATTCACTCGATACATGCCACCAGCAAAAGTTGGAGTGATGTTTTGAATTAAGGCATTAAGCAACCCACATCAAAAGAGAATCATTTGCTTATCTTGTGATCTTCTACAAGGAGTTGCCTTAATTTTCCAATCTGGTACTAAAACCGGCCACTATCATGGCAATATGTCTTTGGAAAATTATTTAAGTGGTTCAAAAACAAATTAATACCCAATCCTCTTCTAAAAAGTGTTGTAATAATAGATAATGCACCATATCACAATAAATAAATTGAAACGGCACCAACATCAAAACCAACGTATTTTTGGTTCAAGGAGCACAAATAAATAATGGAATAAAGAAAAATTGGAATCAGATACCGAGGATCTTTAACCTCCCCTGGACGAAAGAAGATTTTTTATAATAAAAGTCCCTTAATTGTATTCATAATTATCTACTATTAAGTAAATTTTATATTCTAATCAAAGCGTCATTTTTGTTTTCCTGGTTTCCATGTTTTAAAAATTTGGACGTGATTATGGATCTACAAATCATGAGCACTTTATCAAGAATGTAAATGTAAAATAGTTTTTCTCAATTTGTATAAAACTTTTTGCAACACACTGTATATCATACCTACCGGGTATATAAGAGGTTCGTTTCTTTGTTAGAATAAAAATAACTTCTAGGAGGGCAGCGAGGATGATCAAACGGAATGGGCAATAGATGTTACTGAGGAAGCTATAAAAGCTAGAATGCAAGATCTCAGTGATGGTGTTAAAAACATGACTATTACCGACGATCTTGACAAATCTGAGAAGGAAAGAATGGACATTTTCTACAATATGGTGAAAGCAAAACGAGACTCTCGTCTTCTAGAAAACGCTCAAACCCAAAAAGAAATTCTGAATGAAGCAGAGCGTCTGGAGATTAAAACCAAAGCTCCTCTTATTTTAGCCGAACTACTATTTGACCAGGTAAAAATCACTGTTTGAGTTATATGATGTATCGTTAATTTGTTGTCTTATTTTTGAAAGAATATTCTGACGCAAGCTAAAAAATACCGAACGTTATTTTTGCGTTTTATATTGAATGATAAGAAGGCACAGAAATATCTCATTGGTGGTTTGGAACAAGTTATTGCTTTGCATACAGACAAATTGATGAGTAAAGTACCCGGCTTGTTGAAAGTATTGTACGATATGGATATTCTTGGGGAAGAATGCATTATCGAGTGGTCTGAAAAGGTAAGACTTATGCTTCAATGGTGATGTAGGGCGGTTAGTAATTTTTCCAAAAATACTTGATTCTAGGTATCTAAAAAATATGTAGCTAGAGAGATTAGCCAAGAAATCCATGATAAGGCTGCACCATTTGTAAAATGGTTGAAGGAAGCTGAATCTGAGGACTCGGAAAATGAAGATGATAATATTGAAATTGAGTATAACGATAGGGCACAAATACAACTAACGGTTATGTCTCAACAGAAACCAGTACTAAAACAGGCTGAGAAAGATGATGATGGTCAAGATCATGTAGACATCGATGCCATTTGAATATTTTTCTTATTAGTTTGAATGCGTGGATTGTTTCAACTTGTATTTTTTGTTATTAATTGAAGCATTTTATACAACGTTATTTGTGTTCATCAATTTTTCAATGAGTCATTTTCTTGAATAAAATTTTCAAACTTTATTTTTATGTTATTAGTCAAATTATTTTTATTTTTTTGGTTTGGATGATTGTAATTTTTCTGAAATCTTTTTTTAAACTGGAGTTTTATTATAGTGATAAACTACTTCTGAGTACTCACAATTTGAACATTTCGAAAATAATAGAAATTGAAATTTTACAACCATATTGGAATTTTTATTGGGATGGAGGAAAAAAATATATACTACTACTAATATATAATACTGGTTTTTCGAGTAGTTTATAAATTGTTCCTTGTATGATATTTTATATACTTGGACTTGAAAAAATCATGTTGTGTCAATATTTTTTTATAAAGTTCCGGATTCAACCCATTTCTATTGGATGCCACATTTTAATGCACCATATCAATCAAGGTAAGTCCTTCTAATTATGAAACAAAACTTAAAAAAAAATGAATATAGTCTAAAAAACTAAAAAACACGTTGTGAAAAAGCGTCGGGCGCTCGATGTACGAGAAATGTGGAGTAAAACTCCCTTTTTAATTTGATGTGTTTTAAAGGGTGTTTTTTAGTTTTTTTTAACTATATTTATTTTCACTTAATTTTTTAATTGATACCACCCTAATATAATGGCTTCGTTGCTCATATTCATACATCTCGTCGAAACGTGTATCGAGCCATAACGGAGTATTGGTAAAATTGTCAAAGTGCTTAATTTCTAACATGGAGATCAGAGGTTCAAATACTCTGTCAAACGAAATTTTTATCAAAAATAAGCCACTTGCACTTAGTCCAAAGAGAGTAACAAACAAACAAACCTACATACAGGTGAAGCTAATATAAGCGTGTTAAATACAGAAATTCGCAACAATACAATAAAAAACTAACCCCTTGTATATCCTTGTGATATTTCTGTAACAAACTAAAAAAGATTCCACAGAATTCATACAAACTGTTTTTTTTTGCTTTTGTACCATTAGGGTTACATACCATACTAAAGTTTCTTTCAACAGTTCGATTTCAGTTGCAAAAAGTTTCATAATTAGTTTAGATAAGTACCTAAAATTAATATATTTGATAATATGTTGCGTATTCTTTGTATTTGTATTCTAGAAAGATACCTCTATGTGTTTGTACCATTTAAATATAGCTATTACAAAATTACTTTTTCTAGGATGTCTTCACGGCGTTATTTATCACCTTGGTGAGAATGAAATTATCGACTTTCTATTTACTGGTGAAGACAGTGAAGATGAAATAGATTTTGATGACGATGAGTTGATAGATCCCAACTGTGAAAATTCTATGTCCAATTATGATGCGGATATAATAGGTATTGATTTATATTCAATTATAAATGTTATAGAAAATTATGAAACTATTTTGTAACCTATATAGTAGAAACAAACAAAGTAAGAGAGAATCGACATGGAAATCGAGGAATCTTATACTAAACGAACAAGTTAAATTTTCAAAAATAGCAGTTTACACCCAATTTTTTCTTTATCTGTTTCCCAAAGATATTATGCAGCTTATTGCTCAGCAGGCTAATTTATATTCGGAAAAATCCAAACAGTCTTTTACTAACGTCGACATTTAACCATTTATTGCAATCATTTTTCTACCAAGAGTCATTAGTATTGGAGTACAAACATTGGAACACCTTTGATATATGAAACAAAAATAAATTTGAAAAACTAAGACAACATTCATTCCAATAACCAATAAGGATGCTTCAATGTAATACACTGGGTGCTGACAGATTATTAAAATAAGACCCATTATCGATAGCTTGAATGAAAGTTTTAGTAAAGTTTCTAAGGAGAAATATCTATGTGTAGACAAGCAAATCTGCTCCACGACAGCTAGAAATAATTTAAAGCGCATAAATGGGCATAACAAATTATTGTACGCGCTGGAGAGCCTGACCTAGGTGCTTCGTATAATATATTTTGATAATTATTTTACGTCTCTATCACTAACGCAGTATGGGCTTGGAAAATTTAAAACATACTCTTTTTTAACGAAAATAAATGCTACTTAATTTTACAAATATAATTGTATTTATTTCAAGTCAATAGGATTAATACAACAAAACAAAAGTTTAGAAGCCTGGATATATTTTATACCGCCCAATATCCCTTCCAAATACCTTAGCAGCGCCGATTATATTGAAGAGCGACCGGCCTGTTCGATAAAATGCTACTGGCTAAAGTCTTTTTTGACTACAAAGAGTTGATTTGTTAATAAAAATGGAGCAAGGATTTTTTTCGTAGTTCTTCAGACAACTCGAAATAGATTTCCTCGCAATGGCTACTTATTTTGCCACAAATAACGTTTTTATGACTTGTACTTGATAAAACAGTATTCCTTTTACAGTCTCTTTTCATTGCATCACACCATTTTTTCTCCCTTACGCACTTACATAAAAATACTTTATTTGGTGCAGTAATAGTGGTGTTGGTACATTTTGGTACAATACAATTTTTATAACTAACCTTTATCGATCCAGGCTTCGACATCCTAACAAAAAATACAACTAATACAACGTAATAGGAAGGCAAAATGGTGGTGTTGATGCTGCTGTGGCTTGACGTGCAAAACTCGATGTCGCTAATTACATAATCAAGCCATTGGATCATTGCAATGCGGAGATATTCCACTTTTAAAAATTTATATCAATGCCAGAAACGTACGGTAAATTGCAAAATTTATCTTACGGAGTGCACATTATTTAAAAATTCAAAGCCGACATCGTATTCACACCCATTCCTAATGCACTTAGGAGGAGTTAGTCTGCAGGACTACCTACTGAAAAAGTGTTATCAAAAAAAAATCGTGGTTATTCCGTGGCATTTGTGACTGATGTTGATAGTATTAAAATAAATTTCAAATGTTGCTTGGAAAGACTGTAACATTGTTACGATGGTGTCGACTTTCGTAGGTGAAATCCCCGAGGACCAGGTTCGGCCATATGACAAAAAAATAAGAGATACGTCAACGTTGATTGGCCCAAGATAGTGAATATAATCAATACATGGGTGGTGTTGATTTAGTTACAGTATCATATTATAAAATCTTAGTGCAAAGTAAAAGGTGGTAAGTACGTCTATTAGATCTTAAAATGTCAAACGCTTGGCTCGTAACTGGCGAGTAAAAGGTGCTTCACGAAATCGTGAAAATGATATGTCTTCGGCAGATTTGAGACTCCAGATAGCTGAAATTCTGTGCAAATTTTAACAGAGAAAACCAATCAAGAGCCGCAATTCGATTGAAAGTGACATTCAGGCCAAAAACACAAAGGGCACAAACCATATGTAAGAAGAGAGGTAAAGCTTTATGCTATAATAAAAAAAGATTGCTTGCTAAAGATTTTCATACCATATAGAAAAAAAATAATATCTCAATGTGACATATATGTCACATTTCCTTTTTTCTGTATTTAATAAAAAAATCAATATATTGATTTCCCAAAAAATACGTAGTAGATCCTCACAATGGTCATCACGAAAATCTTCGCAGCATCCTTCTAAGCTTATTTAAAATATCAGGCGTGATCAACTAAATCACAAATGATTTTCGTTCTATTAATGGCTGTTTTATTCACCCAATTATCCTTCAGTTAACGTTACTCTCCAGATAATAGAAAATCATTCACCCATTCGATTTTAAACCTATATATTTATCAGCCGTGATACGTAACTATTTCATAAAGAAAACAGCTATAAGTCATTAATGTCCCCATAAATAGAGATCAAGTAATCGCGCTGGCCATTCTATTTATCTTCGCCCCTATCCACCAATTGGGAAATATTGCATTGAGATACTACCGGATCTTGCGTCACATTCATCGAAACTTAAGGGAGTCCCGAATCAGGATATAAAATTACCAGTTAGAATGATTTTGAAGTAGATCAAATAATAATAGTCATTTAAATTGTTCTAAATGAAAAAGGGACCATGGATGGTTTTAATCAATCACTGCCTAGACATTAACCTTTTGAGGGTATTGTGTATGTTCTTTCCTCCTCTAGTCAGTATTTTTCGTTGACCAGTAGCAGTAATTTTGCACTTATCACAAAACAAAACACATTCTAATTGGATAATACTGTTATCCAACATGTCCATAATTCACTTACAAAAATATGAAAATCGTTTTCCATGAACTGCAGTGAAGTAAGTATCGATGTATGGCTAACATTGAATGTAGCTGCTTTTTTTATCTGCCTCCCATGACCAATTTTGCGAATCTATTTCTCTATGTTACTAATTGTTCAGGTTGTTTTATTTTAATCATTTCCTTGGTGGTCAATGTTAACAGTGGCGGCAATATTCTATGAAGAAGGCATACTAAACTTGTGCCACACTATGACAAATGCCCACAAAATTTCGGAAGCTATATAGAAAATTGGTTATATTAATTATAGATTTTTGTACAATAAAAATTTTTTCGGTATGATCTTTTCTTTCAAGCTTATAATAATATCTATATTATTTTCGGCAACACAGATTGTAGTAAATAATGAATTTATTCTATTTGGCTTATACACACTTTATAATTAGGTCGAAGCATCAAGATTATTAACTATTAGAAAAAAAGCAATTGCAATTTAGAGACACCTACAATAAAAACGATTTATCACCAATTATTTATACTTTTTTCAGTTTGATTACCTATAAAAGCGTATTTTATTTATTTTTTCATTTTATTTATTTTTAATATGAAATATGAACATCAAAGTAAACAGCTGGATCAGACAGACATTTACTTTCTAATAATTTTTCTTGTTGTTTTGATATGAGCTTGTTCTCTCAGTGTATTATATGATAATCAAGTTGAATAACATTATGATTTTGAAACCCATTTAGCCACTTTTTCGAGTAAGTTGTAATTTTTGTGTGTGCGTTTTCTGGAATAACGTATTGTTTCCCCCTCAAGGGCCGTTGGACCTTGATATTGGTGCGGGGACCCAACGGCTGCCCACCTCGGGCGTGTCTACGTACACAAGAGGATGGTCGGTACATTTTAATGGGCTTACTAAGTCAAAAGCAATCGTGCCGAGTGATGAATGGTACCTGAGTTATAATCATGTGTCGAGAACAGCCTGCGGGAAATCCAGCTAAATTTCATAGGCCCTGAAAGAGCAGGAACCATGACAAATCCGCCTCTTCCGTCTCAGGGGTCTAAGTAAACAATGACCACGGAACCTACTACGTACAATGTATCAGTTTTACCTATGTCGAAGCTCTGGCCGGTGCTATTGACAAGGCTCAACTCAAACGCCACAGAAAAAGGAAAACGGCAACGCTGCCAAGACGGTTGAGGACTTAACATCTCCGGATCCTGATGTTGCTTCGACCTCCATCCCTCCCTCAACCAGTGGTTCCAACCGGGAGGTCCAGATAAAGACTCTTAAAAGGTCAAGAACCCCTGGTTCTACGCCGAAGTGGCTTCAAAAGTTGCAAAACTGCAACAGCAATTAATCATGTAACCAATTTTGACAAAGTTTATCTAAAATGATTTGTGTTAGTATTGGCTAAAAATGCAATTATATGTTATTACTGTATATAAACAAAAATAGAAAAAATATCCAAACCAACTAATTTCTTGGGGAAAACAGGAAAGATTATTCGGATAGGGTATATAAAATTTAATTAAATAAATTTATAGTTTGTAATTATATAATTTTATTTAATTACGAAAAATATGCTACGTAATCTTCTGTTTCGTAATAACATCCAGAAACCAATGAAAAGTTCTAAATATTTAAGTATTTTGAATTTGAATCATTGGTGCCAAGTTTTTGTTTCAATTCATTGACATCTAATTCACACACACATTTTAACAATATATGTCAGATTTTTTTGTAAAACAAATAACAAATATACAGATTGTCCCAAAAATCCGAATCAATAAAAGATTCATAATTGTTGGTACACGCTGTACTTACCGCGTTGAGGCTTACTCTAAAGAAGACAACATAAATAAAAAAGTCCCTTTTTGCTCAGCTATCTAAAAAAATTTACAGTTGTGTCACAGTACAGGAAAGTACTTGATAAATAGTGAAATTTGGAGAAGCTGAAAACGATTAACAGTTACGCCCTCTGTTGTAAACATCTACAATCTCTTTATGTACAAGTAGAATGAAAATTATGATATAATTGTCCAAATTGGTTCGTTCGTATTGTGTAAAAAGTCTCCTGTTTTTCCGCGCACTATGTTTAATACATCACTTCATACACTGTTGCTTTTTTGTCTCCTGAGCCCGTTACAATATATTTGTCATCTGTAGAGATGTCACAACTCAAGACACTCGATGATTCTTTGGACTGAAATAATAAAATATACCAATTAACAAACTTGGAAAAATAAAATCTATTGATTTGTGTTATTTCTTGAATTGTAAATTCATTATTACAATTTGTGTTTAGGACATATCAACACAATTCACAACTAATACAAATGGCTATGTAGATGTAGTACCCTCTAAAATAAAATTAAAGAAAAGTTCTCATGAGAAAAGTAATACATGATGGTCAAAAAGAATTTTTATATGAAATTTTGGAAATTGAATACTGAACTGGTTGGTGTAATACTTATATTGAGAAAGCTCGTTCAAGAATATCTAGAAATATAACCGGAAATAGAGAAGAAACTTACTTGGAATATACTCGCTCCATACGGCGTTCGCCAAGCATTCAACAAATTATCTTTGCCAGTTGAAACAAACCATTTTCCACATGTGGCGAACCTTAAACTGAGTACACAACTCTCGTGCAAGTGTAACTGATATTTATCTGCTTTTGTAGCGTGCAGTACTTCTACATGCGAATTTTCCATACCAACTGCTAACCATTCTCCTGTAGGACAGTATCCTAAAGAGAAGATTTGAGAACTGAAATCATGTTGTTGTAATTGTTTGCCTTCTCGAAGATCCCAACTACGAACCTGAAAATATATTTATTATACATTATTAATAAAACTGATACTATTGTAAAACACCGGTGTTCACTTGTTTATTCAAGAAATCAAAGATTCTCTAGGAATGATTAAAAACTTTTCATAATCTGTTTCAAAACTTTTTGGTAATCATTGACTACTTTTCCTTTCCAGTGAAGCTCTAGAATAATCTCAAGAGTTCTTTAGAAAAGTTCCAAAACTTTCACAGAATATTCGATAACTGCGTGGTCATATAGTAAAATTATAGAAGAAAGAAGAAATTAACAAATTGTATATAAAAACATACACAAAATATGTATTCATAGGGTATTCCGGGACTTGATACAAAAAATTCGGGAGTGAGTAGATGACGTGAAAATAATGCTGTGACAAAAAATTTTCTCAAACGACCCCTGAGTTATAGGCCTTTAAAGTTGCGAAATCAGAGATTATGTTTAAGTATATTTCCTAAACTATACATTCGAATATTATGAATTTTTAACAACAACCATTTAACAATGGTTAACAACCCGTAACGTTTACAGGGACAAACTGTACAACCTAAAGATAGCAAAAATTGATTTTTCAACAAAAAGGTTCCTTTTTGATCGTTGTGTTTGCCAAGGAAACCGTTCGCCAAAAAGAAACATTCAGATGAAAATTATCATAAATTGTAATTATTTATTGAAAATACTTACAGGAGGTAATAAACGCAATAAAACATTTCTTGTAGAACAAATGAATAAAATATTTGTACTACATACTATGGAAGATGATATTACTGGCATAAGGAAAAACTTGAAAGAAATTTATAATTAAATATAAAAAATAACATTTTTCCCAATAAGAGGATTGGTCGGGAGGTCCATTCGCTTGGCCTCCACGTTCCTCTGAATTAAATACATTGGATTCATTTTTGTTTGGGGATATCTTAAAAGTTTGGTATATGCAACACCCGTAAACACAAAAAATGAAATAATCAGGAGAATAAACATCCATTGCAATGTTATAAGGCAGAATCTTGGAATGCTCTTCCAAGTTCAAAGAAATATCCTCTGTGAACTTCAGAAGTGTGTAAATGTGCAAGTTTCCCACTTCGAACATTTATTATAGTATTTTTTTTTGATAAGTTGTAAGCTAACCAATTAAATTTTTCTGCATTTCAATTTTTTCTTTGTGTAAGTAACACGATGTTCGACAGTATGCAGTTCAGTTAGAAATGTTTGTGTTTTAGTACCTACTGTAAGTAGTTTCAATAAATAGTTACAATAGTTTTCTTCAGAATGTCTTTATGGCGAACGGTTTCCTTGGCAATCACAACGATCAAAAAGGTACCTTTTGTTGAAAAATTCATTTTTGCTATCTTTAGAATGTACAGGTTGTCCCTGTAAACATTACGGAACAACTTGAAGAATGATGTAATCAACAAGTAATCCACGTTAAATTAGTGGTAATTTTTTTATTATGAAAATATCAGATAGACACGAATTTTTTCTAGATTGTCACACTTATTTACACCAATACTCAAAGGTGCATGGAAAGTTTGCATAAGCAATTTGTCGAACCTCAGCCACAAATGTATTTCTTAGCTCATTTGCAATCATCAGTGCAGCATTATTAAAAATATATTAGGTTTTGGAATTGAGAGCTGCATGATAATCCTTCAAAAATTATCATGAAAAATCAAAATTAACAAGATTTTTTTAAAACATCTAAAAATAATGGAGTTTATTGCAAAAAATTATTCTAATTTCTACTCTTAGAGATGAAAACTAAACGAATTCCATTTTCTAAAAAAGGAAGCTACTTACAGTATTGTCTAAGCCTCCCGTCCACAATTTAGTTCCATCGGAAGAAATGTCTATACAAGACGCGCCATCTGTATGTCCTTGAAACTGTCTCACTAGAGTCTGATTGTGTAAGTCCCATACAGCTATATTACCATCAGAACAGCAACTGAAACATACCTTAGAATCCGGACTAATAGCTAGTGCATAGCAGGCTGGCGCACTAGAAGTTAATTCTGCTTTTATTCTAGGTGTAGGACTTGCTAAATCCCAAATTGATAAATTAGATGCTTCACCGCCTACTATTAACGTTCTACCATCTGGTAAGAGTTTTACCGATCTAATATAATTGTCTCTTTGCTAAAAAGAAAAAGAAATGAGATTTTCATATAAAACATTCAGCATATAAAATAATCTTAGATATGCAACGAATAAGCAGCAAGTCGCTGACTATGACTTAAAATAAGATTCTAATAGCTGTAAATTGTTCTAACAATTTTTGAAATGCTCTAACACGCTTACACAATAGTTGAAAATTATTTCAACCGATTTACACTCTTGGTCTCACATTTTGACCTACAAAATTCTGAAATTTAAATGATGTAATCAATATAACTACATATGTTCTGGATTGTTCTTAAATTTTTGCAATTACAAAAGATCATCTGTAGGTCATAACTGAAAATGACCTAGAAAACTTTTAATAATTTCCATAACCATCTAGTAAACCTAAAATTACATGTAAATGTTGAAAGTTAGTTAAAAACAATTCGAATCAATCCTCAGTTTAGTCAAGACAGTTTGAAAATAATCTAGAAAACCCCAATACCAGTTTACATGTTTTAAATTAGTTTAAAAATTTCCATAGGTTTGGATGGTACTATATTGTTTTAATGATTTCAAAAAACCATCTAGAAAACCACAAATTAAGTTTAAAGTTGAAAAGAATCCCAATCAATCCATATATTGGTCAAAACAGTTGAAAAATATTGTAGAAAACTCCAATCTCAGTGTAAATGTTTTGAATCAGTTTAAAATGATTTCCCTAGGTTTGGATGATACTATATTGTTCTAACGCTTAAAAAACACTAGAAAAACTGAAATTAAGTTTAAATGATGAAAATTGGTTGAAATCATTCCAATCTATTATGGAATGTTCTAAAAAGCGTTATGTTCTGTAAAACGACTTGACTATGAAAGCATATCTGATTTAACGGCATTCTTCGATCAGGTCTACCAAACTGGGGAACTTCCCAGCTACCGGCAGAAATCGATCTTCATCATCTTACCCATCAACTATAAATGCTAATAGGCGCAATGACTTCCGATTAATTAGCCTCATGAGTCACACCTTAAATACAGTTACAGATACTTCTCAAAGCCCTTTTCTCTATGAGGACATTACTACAAAAGAGTCGTGAGTTACAAAAACATATCTATATATGTTTTGTTAACTTCGGAAGAGCCTATAATGATATGCGTTTTATGTCAAACCTGTATCAGAGTCAAACAGCAGTTAGTCAAACAGATTATAGCATTACAAATGAAACACCAATAGAAGGTGGAATAATTTTTTCACTCTTGTTCAGCTTTTATTCAAGGAACATATTTTGCTAGGCTTTATAAGGCAGAACAAAGGGAGTAAAGATAAGTGGCGAAATTATAAATAATGTAACCTGATGATACTGTCATCATTGCAGCAAACATGGAAGACTTGCAAACGCTGCTGGACAGAGTACATGAGGCTGGTCGAAGACACAACATTGAACTGATATCACATTTCAAATATCTGGGTAGCTGACTGAACTATAACACCATACATTGAAGAAATAAGAGACAGAATTCAAATGACACTTAGGCCATTCAGCAAATGGAAATCAACTGTCACTAATAGAAACCTCAAAGTTCAGACGCGGTTAAGAACACTCCGTTTTTATATAAGGAGCATTTTTGTACGTATGTCAGACATGGACGCTTAAACCTAACATCTATATATATAAAAGAAAGTCGTGTTAGTTACTCCACTTATAACTCAAGAACGGCTGAACCGATTTAGCTAAAAATTGGCAGGGAGGTAGTTTAGAGCCTTCATGGATCATTGATGCCAATGTCAAATGAAGATCCAAAATTTCTGCAGATCTATTTTATGGGCAATTGTGACGAACGTGTAACAACTCGATGCCAGTATAATTTCATTGAACAAGCAGAAGAGAGAGCAATTGTATTGTCATTAGAATTATTTCAAATCAAATCACTCAGCCACAGCAACGCATGGCCGGGTCTACTAGTTAAATATAAAATAGAAGCGTTCAAAATGTGTGCTATCGGAGAATCCCCAAGATCCCGTGGACTGTACATACCAGTAATGAAGCCAGGTGAATAAGGATCTAGAACTCTTAAACATCATAAAAACAAGAAAGGTCAATTATTTCAGAGATATTATGCTCGCCTGATCATTCAGGGAAAGGTTGAGGGCAAAAGATTGATAGGTAGCAAAAAACTATGGTGGCTATGAAATATTCAAAATTTGGAATGGGAGTAAAACTATTTCGAGTATCGACATTGAGACCAATTCAACCAAATTGTCATGGAGATAGTCCACGTTTGAAGACAGGCACGGCACCGAAAGAAGAATATTCTAGATCGAATGAAATTGCTGTAAAGACTTTAAATTTGAAATAACTTAAGATGTATCAAATAATAATATAAATAAAATTCTATATTGATTAGAATCATTTATAAATATTCTATAAAATCCTTAAACATATTTCAAAACTATTCTAAACAGGGCGTTTTTCATGTAATATAAAAGAAACAAAAGCTTAAGTTGATGTTCTAGTTTAAAAGAAACGAATGATTAAAATCGTAACTGTAAAATAACCCAGAGAAGCGGGTGTTTGCAATAATATAATAATCGTCTAAACAGATAGCTGGGCCCCTATCATGGATGGTTAGTGTCTTTTTTGGTTATCCAAACAAAAATTGACAATTTTACTAAGCCTTTCATTGAAATAAATATTCCTTCCATAATATATGACAAACCTCTATAATTTATATTGATTGAATAAATCCCTAGCCTTCTCTTCGTTACACTATTATACATCTATTTCTATAAGATTGAAATTGGACTCAAGAGATTGTTGTGAACGCTCGGTTTTGCAAAGCAAAGAAAACTCACCTTTATATATTATATTAAAGGATATATAGAGAGACAAAAAACCCACTCCTAAAAGTCATTTTTAAGTCTGAAGAAAATACTTACCAAGCAATCCAATTGTGAAACAGGACTCTTAGATCCGGGTTGGCTGATATCCCAAACTTTTACGCAGCCTTTTCCTCCCGTATATACATATTTGGTGGGATTAGAGATCGTAACTGCGCAAACGACTTCACCATGTGTTAACGTATTAATCTGACGCGCATGTCTTGGTATCCCAGGACCAATTAAAGCGTCTGCTGGAAAAGGTACAGGCTGTAATTGACCTTCACCGTTCATGTGAAAAGAATAAGCCCTAAAATATAAAATAATTTAACAAGAAAATATACGAATCAGTAAAGGTTTAGTTTACTTACGGTTTTCCTCCAGGAATGGCTCCCATTCCGTTCGTTGCAATTCCAGGGGCTCTAGTATGCGGATGTCCATCATAACCTAACATAGCCGGTCGACTATAGGGAGAAGGAGCTACATTATTATATGGGCTCAAATGTTCGGGACCTCTTGAAGCTCCTAAAGGATAAGGTGGATATTGACCTGCGTGACCAACTTTAGCAGTTGGTGCCGGTCCAGCACCTAGATTTGGCGTCGTAGACCGAGGCTTTGAACCAGGCGTAAGAGGTTTCTCCTAAAAATATATAAATTGAAGAATTTCTCATGATATTTCGATCAGTAGAAGAGGTAGCACGATCTCCAGAATTTTTATTTTTAGAATACTTTTCATGGGGATACAAATAACGAACTACTTCTCTAATTTCATTTTGAATGCGTTGGTTGTAACAGCTACCATACGTTAACAGAAAGCCGTAAACGTCGTTTTATTACGCAGAGGTACATTCTGTACATGTAATTTGAAAATTTCAGTCGTTTGTTGAGCATATGATTTTAAATGCACAATGTCGTCAAAAACATAGTGAATATTTCAAAGCTAATCAAGAATATTGCATCATACCAAACCAAACACTATCAGTGTGAAACGTTTAATAAGTAGATGTTGAAGATGGCATTTAGCGAAGAATTTCTCATCTTCTGTAGCCTTATCAGTAATCATTTAGAAAAATATATATCATTTACAAAATTACTTGCATATGGAATTTCCAATTTCACTTCATTTTTTTATAAAATAATGACTGTAAAAATTTCATCGTGACTTTTTGTAATAGAATACCCAGAATCAAGGAACACTAGTATTTATATTTAATAAAAATGATATCTAATACTTACGTCTTTGCTTTTTAAAGATGGCGTACTTCTCGATGAAGAGGAACCACTTCTACTGGGTGGTCTTTCTACTTTTATTTTATCACCGTTGGTACTTCCGTTTTCCCTAATTTCATTGGAATTTCCTAAAGAAACATGTTCCCCGTTCGTATGTGGTGATGTTGCTTCCTATAATAAAAATATTTATTTATTCAGTGTTTATAAGTGTCACCATAATGTACAATTTTGCCGTCTTACATAATATCAACCGAAATACCGGTATTTATTTTCGGCTCCTAATAACGCTTTTTCAAATCTTGTTATGGTCACATAAGTTATGACAAAACTCTATCATTTCCAATCTTGGTAGCTACAAAACGTCACTAGCTCTGATCAAAGACGTATGAGATCAATACAAAAAGCAATTTATTACTTTGATACATACATACGTATACAACTCGGATTGGTATAAACCTTAGTCGTATTGCTTTGGAACATAGCATACAACTTCAACTTTATATTCTTTATTGGGTTATTTTGCACGCGTCATTTCAAAAGAAGCAAACACTGACCAAAACCTCCACATTTCACATATTTCATTATATACTAACGTTCCGTTACTATAAACCTTCTCGAGAAAAATTGTTTTGTCCTTAATGTTATTTAACAGCTCCTAAAGTGCTGTTTTGTTGCTACATATTTGTGGTAACCATGCCAGGTGCCCTCACATTTAAAAATATATGATGCATGTATACTTTCATTCACGATTTTTTTCCTTTGATCGTTTCCACGAATAATTCTTTGACCTGACTGATCGATACCTGACCCTGGGAATTTCAAGTCACCTTTCTTTTATAACCTTCTTAATGTCCTAATAGCATACAACTAACTTAATCCTGGTAGCACTTTTTAGGAAAAATTAGCATATGAACATACTTTTACTTTTCGTGTTGTTCCATGACACGAACCCAGGCAACTTCAAGCTCACTCTTTTTCGGTACTGTGAAGTGAGTAAATCTTGAACGCCTAGATCTCAGCGGAGATACGCTGCTCCTAACGATTCGGCAAGTGGGACTTCCTTAAATTTTACGTTCTGTATATATTTCTGTGTATATTGTTAGTTGGTATATTTGTATAGATAGTAAGTTTAAGTAATTATCAAACTTGAATTATTGTGCTTTTCACTATCCTCGGCCCTAGCGCCCATATATTTCTTATACGAAAAAAATTGCCTTTTTATTCAGTGATTTTTTTCGGTTGTTGAGCTGCTGGGGCGTCCAGAAATGATTTTTTGGATTCTGTAAAGCGCTTTTATCATCTATAAAGATTTTCACGTAAAATAGATTTGCTAAATACTACATCCAATGTTTTTAAGGATTTGCAGCACTTAATTTTTTCCAATACAAAAATTAAAGTTTATTTCGAAAAAAACAGTTTAGTGTCTATCTGTTAAAAATAAAGTAGCAATACAGAGGAGTTGAAGAATATGAAATTATAAATTATATTATCGAATACGCATTGCCAAACAACACAATATTTGAAAAACACTTGTGTTTATGTTATCATCAGTTGCAGAATAAACACAAACAAAACCAAAAAAAAATGAATATTGAGCTGTCACTAAATATTTATTTTAAATGGTAATACCGAGACTGTACCATAATTTGCAATCATAAAAGTTTGTGTAGCTGAATTCAAACATGGCCTTATCAACTTGACTTTCGAGCATTCGGGGCGATCAAAATACGGAGACAACCAGCTATACCATCGAAAAAGTTCACTGGATGATATTGGACTACTATCGAATTAAGGTTAGAGAGATCGAAGAGGCTATCGGCATATCAAAAGTATGCTCCTGACATATACCGTCGAGAGAATTATACATGCATAAGCTATCCGCACGTTATATACATTTGTTCACTTTGGACTAGCGCATTCGAATGAACATTTCTCAGGCCTGATTGAAGCGGCTTAAGTAACATTTTTTGCGTTGATTCTTAACTATTAATAAAACCTGGATCCACCACTATATTCCTAAAACTATCAATCAGTCAAGACAGTGAATTGTAAAGAGCGAACCTGCCCGGAAAACGCAAAGATAGATGACGAAGACGCTATCGCATATGTAAATACCCATGTTGAGGAGAAAGACGGCAACTATTATTTGAAAGGGTTAAGAAAGTTGAGGCATTTCTGGAAAAAGTGTATATGTTTAAAAGGAGACTAAGTTGAAAAATGAAGATTATAGAAAAAATGTCTTTGTCTTTTCTTTGTTAGGATAGAAACTTATCAGACTCATAAGAGACTTTAGATACTCAGGTGCATTTAATGGCATCTTACCTCATTAGCAACGTCCACAACTAAATCTTGATCACTTTTTTCCCCATCACTTTCCTGTAACAAAAATAAGATATGTAGTATCAGCAATATAACGTATATGTCTTTATGCGGAACAACACAATATTAAAATTATTAACATTTGTTAGGAGGAAGGAAGCAAAGTAAAGACAAGAATTCGAAAACAAAGACGAAGAAAATTATCGTAAATTCTATTTTGGATATACCTCGAATTAGTTTTACAAACAGTAAAAATTTTACCAAAAAATCCTTCAAAATGATATGATAAAACATAGAAATTTCATCGCCTATTTTGATTTCAATAATGTAATCATATTAAGTGTGCCTAGTAAAGATACTGATAGTGCTAAAATCTCCAATTCAATCTCCAAACAACAGCGACTAGTGAAAGGCGAGTTGTCATGAAGAAGATAAAAACTGTCGGACGATTTCTCAAGTATCTTTCTTCGAACATCATTTCGCGAATGTTCCAGTACCTACATATAAACTTCGGAGCTCATTGTTTTGAACAAATTTGACACTAACTCGTCTTATCTATGAGGTATAAAATTGTGCACAAAACTCTCAATCGCCTGTTTGAACAAACAAGTTTTTCCACTTTCCCACAATTTCATCTGATTTGGAGGTCGAAGAACGCCCCTATCGTTCCTTGTCCCTAACTGACCAATTACAACCTTTAAATCGCTCATAATCTCACAGTCTTTAAATATACTTCTCTATCCATAGACAGAATTTTATATTGTGAAATGAAAGGAGAGCACATAAGAGGAAGTGAAAGAAACGAAAAGGAAAATCAAAATAGACAAGCTTGTGGAGGTGATAATAGAAGCAAAAATTATAAATCATTTAGAGCAAACAGTAAAAGGATGGCTATCAAAGATATTCAATTTGGCATGGAAAACAAATAAAATACCCAGAGACTGGAAAGAAAATTTGGTTAAATAATAATTATTATACAATATTAATATCATACTCCATACTAAATATTGAATTATGCCAGTCTATGGTAGATTGTAGAATTCTGTCAAAGAATAATAAGGTTTTTCAAGCAGAAATGCCTTTGTCAATCTTCGGAACTTACTAAATGTATTTGACACTTTTAATTCTAAAGGTAGCTGATTGAATAATTTTTTGGCATTGAAAATGATGATTATAGTTAAGTAAATGTACAATTTTTTTTCTAGTAGGGTAACTATGAATGGGTCTTTCAATTGAGTTGTGAAATTGTTTGTGAACCAAACGGACGAATTCTAAAATGAAAAGAGCGGGGAAAGTTGAAATTTTGTATTTTTTAAAATAGAATTCGCTATACGTTCTACTACTTAAGCCATAAATGTATCGAATAGAAGATCTAATGTGCGGAAACTACAGAGCATTATATAAAAAATAGTATGGGTTAGTATGGTGAAAATAGGAGTCACCAGAAAAATAATAGAAATAATAAAAGGAATATATGAAAACGTAATATGGAAAGTTCATGTAGACATAAGATTAACGGAGTTTAGGATAGAATTGAGGGTAAAACAAAAAGACAGTCTTGACCCTCTTATTTTGAATGTTTTTAGTATTTTATGGAGAGGATGATAAAAACAAAAAAGGAAAAAAAACCGTAAACTGGATACAATAATTGGCTATAGAAACCTAGAACCAGTAAAAATAGACGAATTAGTATATGCAGGCGATATAGTGATAGTACCAGATACATTTAAAAAAATGGAAGAAAAAGGGTAAATATGAATCAATGCAAAAGGATGGTAGTAAAACAAAGCAAAAAATTTGAAGATTCAATAACGGGAGGACAAAGAATAAATAGAGTTACCACATTTGAATATATGGAAGTCATTTTCACAGAACATGGAACAGAAGTAGTTAACAGAGTAAGAAAATCCAATCAAATATACTATATTCTAAATAAGACAATATTCAGGAAAAAACAGGCGAAAATATCAAAAAAAAGATATATAATGGCTACGTTAATATATGGAAGTGAAACCTGGGCAATGAACAAAAGGTAGAATAATAACAGCAGAAGCATCTAAGAAAAAGAGAGGAAAAACAAAGATGAAAAAGATGAGAAATTAGATATGAATCAATTGGAAAAAAATAGTTAAAACGTGTTTAAAATGGTACGAACACATAAAGAATACAAAGACTAACAAGAAAAATGCGATTGAGAAGCAATAAGACAAAAAAGAAGAAGAGGAAAACTTCTTTACAACAAGTAGAAAATAATTGAGGAAGAAAGGGGAAAACAATACAACAAATGAAGAAGCAAAGGATCGGATCTAGTGAAAAAAATAGATAAGAGGGTAATGAAAACTAAAACCTCATTACTCATTACTACGCGATTTTTTTGGTATTCAAATTAATATAAAAACACGATAATCATGATGGACACAGCAAGCGGTTCATACCTGTTGTTTTTTGTCTCAAGTTGAAATTTCTGGAACCGTTGGTGACCTTCATACTAAATATACTATTCACGCTACCACTACACTACATCACTTACAATTACACTCCCATACAAACAGTGCAATCGTGAGTGTTGTAGTAATGGTGTATTCAACACTGTTTGTCTCAACATATAAGTCATATTAAATGAAACAGATGCAGTGTAATTAATTCATTTAACACAGTTTTTATTACGCCTCCTAGATGAAGTTTTTCCCAAAAAGTGTTTCTGTGAAACAAAATCTTTTGATATTTACACTAAATATTTTATTCTTTACACTAATCGTTATTCTATGCATGTTTCCTGATGTCGTGTTTATCAATCATAATAAATAAGCGCATATTTTTATAAATGTTACAAATATTCGTTAAATGTATCTGATTGTGAGATAGGTAGTTTTATATTTTTGTTATTTACCTGTAAACAGAACACTAGTATATTTGAATTCTAAACCAAACATGAAAACCCAATAAAAAGATTCTACTATAATTCACGCAACTAATATCAGTATATCAAAGTAATACTCTAAACGACCCTGTATTGGTAATGAAACAAATGAAATGCCGTGTTATATTTTATTTTTTAGAGCAGAGAGACATCAGGCATCAAGCTGGTTTTCACCGAATCGACTATTTACTCAATAAAAATAAAATTTAGTGCGGACATATCACAGTATGTGCGTACGGTGCCAAAAATAAATTATATATATACACACATATACCATCTGCTGCTAAAACTATATAATTATTTGTTCTAATCTGACGCTTAACAGGAACGAACTAAGTTAACATGATAAAATTTATATATTGTTAGAAACATGACACAAAACACAATTTTTTAATAGACCTACACATTTGTTCGACGCTCACATGCGTATTTTTTGCTAATCTACAGAACACTTAACTAGTTTTATTTCACGCAAAGAATGTATAAGAAAACCACCAATCAGCATTTGCATTTAGTACTCTCCAAATTTTCTTTTTGGCAATTTTAAAGATAAATAATTATCATAAGAAGTAATTATGAATTATGTTAAAAATATTTCATAAAAAGGTTAACAAGAAAAAAATAAGCCCCCCAACCCTTTGGACAAAATGTAGTATGTATATCAAAAATAATGATAAATATGAAAAATAACATCGAGATTTCAAATTACCCCAAATTGCATTACTTTTTTAAAATACAATCTACCGAAAATGAAAATAAAAAAATTTAACTTCTTGGCAAATAAAAAAGTGTCTCCTGGAAACACTGGATGAAGAATATTATTTACAGAAGATTGAATATAATGATGAATAATAGTTTATCATTTAAAACAAAAAAAATTTGTACACATTTTCTACAATTATGCCGAAACCAATGACAACATTGTAATGAAATTTTATACGAATATGTTTTGGAAGCTTCTCAAATAAGGCGAAGTTACATGGTTCCTAGCAGTATTGAACATAACTTTTTTAATGTTAATTTCAATAATTAAAATTTTAAGTGAACAACAATACAATTTATACCAAAAAGGTACTCTTGGTGAAACTCGATACTGTGTATTGTTTACGGAATATATTGATTTGAAAATTATTAACAACCGATACTGGTATAAAGTTATGATAAAGTTATAAATTATTTTATTATTTTTAATTATATTATGGGATAAAAAATTTTTTTTATTCGTAAAATGGATACATTTGAAAAAATTCGGGTAGGGAGCTTTCCTTTATTGTATAATAATCGGTATAATATCTTAATTTTCTCTATATTTGCAATGGAAAATTGTTAGGTAATGACGTTAAGTCAACAATAATTATATTCTTGAAATCTAGTTATTTGTGAAATTATATATTGTTAATGAAAATGTTTACACCGACATATCATTAGCCTCAGGCGGGTGTTTAGGAAACTCTAGTGCAGCTGTTATGCATTATGCGGAAAAGTTTCCTATAAAAACTTACCCAGTAAAAATACATTTAGAGCCATTGAAGTACGTTGTCGAGAAAATGGACTACACAGTTTGGTCTTAAGTCTATGCAACAGACTTAATTTCACGTTGAGAATTGGAAGACAGAATTTTTACTTTATTACTTTACTAATCTCATAGTTTATTCCCCAACCATTTAAAAGATTAATGGATTCTTTAAAAAAAAGGACAGACAATTTTCACATTGGGATTTTATGTTTAATTAATAATTTTATCATTCCTTTATACCAGAATCGGTCATTATTTCATAATTTTCAAATAAAAACGGTACATAATTTAGAGTTTTACCAATAAGACTTTTTTCTAAATAGTCTGTACACGCATACCTCAACAGGGTCTAGGAAATTTTTTTCAAAAACACACTGTTGTATGACAATTATTGGATCATTTTTTCTTTAATGTTTGAAATGTTCAATCAGTACTAAATCAAAGATAGTTACATAATAAACATAGTTAATATCCAAAAAAATATAATTAGAAGATATCTTATAACCATATAAAAAATATGTGTATTGTTTCCTCTAGCTCTACATTTTCTTCCCACACTAAAAAATAGGTTATCAATTTCAATTTGTTCAAGAGCTCTCCATTTGCTCTTAAGATTCTCTATAAGTTCCTGATGGTTATTAAAAAAAAAGCATTTTAATGCGTAATCCTTCTTTGTAGTATGTGTCAGATATGTTCAATCGGATTGAGGTCTGGTGTTTGGGCACGAAAAACTAATGCGTTAATTGGCTCGGAGTTCAAAAATTTTTCAATTATGCTGTCAACATGAAAGGGGACGTTGTCTTTTAAAAATATAAATCAATTGCTGCAGTATATGGTACGACAACAATTTGGAGTATAAGCTTTAAATAAGCTTAAAAACGATTGTTGAGAAACCTGATTAGTCCTTGCATCTTCAATAGCATAATAGGTTTGTTCCAGCACACTATCTGTAACTACTTAATCATGCGCCATACGAAAATTGCGTTTCGACAATATCAAGCTCAAGTAATGAACAAAAAGTTTTAGGTTCCAAAAACAAACTTGTTCAATATTTGTTCGAGACGGGCAAAAATGTTCTGAATAAATTTTGGAACATGGATCTGCGAATGTTAACACATCTTTTATCAGGTTGTAAAATATTTTTAAGATGGATATAGTGCATTTAGTCGGCAGTGGAGATTAAAATGAATGGTCCAGTGAAACTACATAAAAACAAAAATGATAATTTAATTCGGTCAATTCAGACATTCGAAGTTACATAAATTCCCATCAAGCTGAAAATTGTTTAAAATACAATTGAACATAGAATTTGAATGTTCCCCATTATTTCCGTGTATGGAAAAAATTTTATTCAAGATCAAAGATCAAAAAAAATGAGTTTTTCGTAATTTTCAACAAAACGGTGAGATTTATCAAAAAAATACCTTAGACGAAAATTGTAGATCATAAAATTATCTACAAAAAACGTATTAATACTTTTTTTTCTACAAGCCACTGTTTCTGTTGACTGGTTGGAACTGTCATAAGTTCATCAAATAAATTATTAAAGATGTGCAAAGTACAACTTTTTGAATCGTTATATCTCAGAAACGGTGGCTCGTAGGAAAAAAAAGTATTAATAAGATTTTTGTAGATAATTTTATAATCAACAATTTTTGTCTGAGGTACTGAACTTACCGTTTTGCTGATAATCGCGAAAAAGTAATTTTTTTGACCTTTGACATGAATAAAATATTTTCCATATATGGAAATGATGGGGAACATTCAAATTTTATTTTTAATTTTACTAATTTTCAGCTTGATGGAAATTTATGTAGCTTCACTCTTATTTTTGGGTCTAATTTGACCGGACCATTGAAATTAGTATCGAGCAACAATTAAATATTATTTTTGGCATGGCAATACGTCTAGAAAATGAAAGAGATTAGACACTCTGTACCATCTTTTACCACCGTAAAATTTTGGACAACTGAATAGAAACGTGGCCGTATCAGCTTGACTGAGGAAAAGAGAGATATAGAAGAGCTATCACCATATGAAAAGTAGGCATTTTTTCATACTCCATTTGAAGAATTATGCATGCGTAAACTATCTGCACGTTAAGTGTCGCGTTTGCTCACTTTTGACCAAAGAATAGGTTTTATTGACACAGTTTAACAAAATGAGTTGGATTTTTTGCATCAATTTATAACTGCAGATGAAACCTGGATCCACCACTATAATCCTGAAATAAAAAAAAAACAGTCAAAGCAGTGAATTGCAGATGGCGCACCCGTTCCATAAAAGACAAAGACTGTAATCATCAGCCGGAGAAGTGATGGTGATCGTTTTTTGGGAGTCATGGAATTGCGTTTATTGACTATCTTCCAAAAGGTGAAATTGCAAAAGGCGACCACATTTGAAGAAAAAGAAAAGACCTTAAAGTTTCAATTGTAGAAGAGTGATTTTTATTAAACAAGATGTTATCGCCAACCTATATTTTGAAGAGAAACAGGGAATCTATTATTTGAAAGATTTAAAAATGCCGTGCAACATAGTGTAGAGACTTCGTTAAAAAAACCAACAGGATTTTGGAATAAAGTGTCTTATTTCGTTGTGAGATAAACTTTTTCTTTAACAATTAATATCTTGGTTAATAATAGCACAAAAATGGTACAAGTTAATGATTAAGTGTTTTTATTGGCTTGTTCTTTTTTTTGTAAGTGTACGTTAATACGATCCTGTCCTATCGAATTCGTATTTTCATTCTATGCCGCCGGTGAACGAATGTGTTTGTTTTAATTTTATTTTCATTGATGTTGGAAAACGTTTAAAACGTTTATTTTTCATCGGTTTTTTTGTTTGATAGAACGAATTCAATCTCATTCGAATAGAAGTAGAATGGGGCAGCAGATTCCAGCTCGTACACACATATGAGTATAGACAACGCATCGCATATTTGAAAACGAAATTTAAAATGGAGCAGTGTTGTGGAATAACTATACCACTAACATCGAATGATAATAATATGATGTTGAAGTAAATTGTTCACTCACACTGTTGCTTTTATTAGATTCAACAGAGTTATAAACAATAATAATTTTAAATTTAGATTTACGAACGAGTATTTAAAGATATATGTTGGAAATTAAATTTTTTGGTAGGTACAAGTGCTTAGAAGTTGATCGTGAAATATATACTATAAAACAGGGTAAGGCGTTTTTTCCTTAACATTTGGCGAGAAACCGATTGGTCTCTAGTTATTCTATTGTCGATGGTTTTTATGCATAACTCTAGTCGAATAAAATGCATTATTTTGGGTTTGAGCACCAGCTCTAGTTAACGTCCGTCGGATTCAGAGGTAGTAGCCATGTTGAACCACTTTTCTTACCCCAAAAACTGTAGATACCGGACTACAATTATCCTCATTGAGTTATAAATTGTACAGACCAATACTCTCAGAATTTAATGTCTGGTTTGGTAAATAATGTGCCCTTTTTGTAAACAAATCTTTAAACACTGGTGGTTTGATTAACTTATTCAAACTAAATTTATGGGAAATGGGATTTCCTACTTATCAGATTAATAGTTATAAGGATTCCTTCTGAGTTAGGATTTCCAATGCCATTTTTAAATAGTTATTGAGAAAAAAAAATACCCAAGTTCCATATTTCCGACAGCATAGTTTTAGAAATATAAAGTGTAGTGCAAAATGTGGCGATCTATTATAACCTACTCTTTAGGCACGTGGAGTCTACATGGAGATATTGAATTAAAGGTCAAAAACAGCGAACTGAAATATTGGATATTATAGTCAAAAATGATCTCATTCTCTATTTTCCGAATTTTCTCTGACATTAAGAATATACCCAAGAATAATGCATATAGAGGGAGAGCCAGTGACCAATTTTAAGTCGTCATTTCAAAAGTCATGAAACTTTTCACAGTTAAACCTTAATACCTACAGATGCTGAAAAGTCACTTCTGGCAGCCCTATGTGGCCGGGGTGAACTACCCTAAATTTTTAAAGAGGGTCAGAAAGAAGACTTATTTTTGTAAAAGTATAAGTCATAAAATTCTAGGAAATTACTTTTGGTAGTATTGTTACGTCATAAAATTTTTGCCAGAATATTTACATCCTTCCAAATTGTTGAGAGAACATTATAAATATTTATAAAAAAATCCAGTTTTGTCATTTCATCAGTCTTGAAATTTTAACAGAATAAATAGAATAGATTAATAAGACATAATATCTAATTCCAGAAAGAAATTCGATCACCAACAGTCTGCCAGAGCGAAAAACGTGTCCGTGCGAGTGCGAGCAATGCATATGGAAACCTGTAAGTTAGAGTGAGAGCGCTTATTGAGCATCTGTAGACTTATTATATATCATTCTAAAAGTCTACAATAAGCGCTCTCATTTTAACTTAACATATTCTGGAAAAAATTTTATGACGTAACAATACTACCAAAAGTAATTTCCTAAGTACATATTACTAAGAATTACCTCTAAATTTTAATCAGGTTAGGTTCGGTTAGGTTATGTTATTGGTCATAAAATTCTAACCACTGACTTCAAATCTAGCCTCATGCATGTTAATTATGCCAGCATGAGGTGTTATGATTAATAAGTTCGTAGCATATATTTTCTTTAAGCTCCAGATAAGAAAATGGTTAACCAGAATTCAATATTTAGATATCGATAATTCTGGGAAGTATAATTAGTTGACAGGAGTATTTAGTACAATATTCCTTGGAAGGTCTTCGGGATGCAATTCATATATGACCCTTACAGTAATCCGAATTAAAATTTAACCGCGAGACGCAGCTCGTAGGCATCCATTTTGACAACCACTGTAATTTGTATGTTTGTTTTGGGTTTGTTTTAAAAATTTGACGAATGTGATGTTCTGCACAATAGTATCGATGGTTTGGTTCAGCAATAATTATTTCTAAATGATTGTATAGCCATTCTTCGAACAGACATCCTTATCCAGATATTGTAATAATTATGAAACAAAATTTAAGCCAAAATTAAATTGTATATATATAACATAATCGTCCGTATTAACGATGCAGACACGTTCTGCAAACAACTGTATATTTTCCTATAAATATAGGGGACTTTGATGGTTCAAGCATTATTTTATGTGAAAAGAAAAAAATGTAAAATGATACAATTTTATTATTTAAATTAGTTTTTTAGAAATATAATATAAAGTAGTTTTTTATAAAAAGTCTCAAGTTAACTTTTATATACATATACATTATAATATATAAATATGCTAACACCTCTAAAATATGATAATAATTGTTGTTATTTAACACCGTTACTTTTGTCCTGTTTTACGATGGATTATATAAATCTGTTCTAATGTTTTTTTTTATTATTTTTACAATGGTGGTTTAATACATGAGGTAAAAAAAATCTTTTGAATGAATTATTATAGCAGCTATTTTAACGAATAGATATATCTGATGTGATGAGACAAGCAATGGCAATACAGCCATTTAGTATATTGTATTTGCAGTCTTATCTAACCTCTTGTAACTATGAGCAGTCTAAACAAATAAAGTGTTATAGGGAAAACTCATAATAGAGTAATTGATTCATTAAACCTTCGAGGAGTTTTGAGTTTAACTTACAGACGTCTTGGCCGCTTGCCAAAACTCTACTTTGTTGACTATAATTTTAAGAATCCACCCTTTCTTCGACACGGAGCTAATCGACTGGTGACCATCGGATCTGTGGCGGACAGACCAAAGTATTGTGATGGGCGAACAAACCAAATCACCAAAAAAATCCCCAAATTATTTTTCTTTGTTTTATTCTTAAACACTTGAAAGGTATTTAGTAAATTACAATCTCGTTAACATTAGCGTATTAGTCTCCCTTATGTTTCTGTAGTATTGCACTGAAATATAACGTGCACACAAAAGCTTTGCTTTTGCAATAAAATCATTAAACCAACTCAAAGGATTTGATCCTCTTAAATCTTATTTCTAACGCAGTATTTTCAAGAAGCTGGATGGCCACGTCATCTGGTGAACAGTACCCATTTCCAGGTCCTTATGATTTCTACTATTGCGTATGTACCAAGGAACATCTACTTTATTCCTCAGTACTTTGTTGTGGAATATTAGGATTATTGCTAAGTTACTTGCCCTGCTGCAACCCAATATTGGGATACCATAAGTCCATACAGACTTAAGTCTCTGCTGATAAAGTATAAGATTATTGTGTAGAGTCAGAGTGGAGTTTCTTCCATGTAGCCAGTCAATTTTTTATACTTCAGTTTTCTTCTTCTACAGCTCTTCTCTTTCATCAAATAAATATGAAATAGGAGTTACGAACAGTAATTATTACTGACAAATTTGTAAAACAACAAATATGGCATAAATAGTATTTTCAACAAATTACACAGTTGCCATTATAAACTTAACATAGCAATACTATGAGAATTCACGTTTCACTTATCCCTAGCAAATAATAAAAGAAAGACCGAAAAAGAAATCAATAAAACACAGTGAAAACGGAAAATTCAATAATATCCCAGTTGGAATATGGCTATTACTTTGTTCGACTTCGAGCTCGGTTGAACCCCAAAAAATTCTCCTATTCGTATAAAATTCCTCGCCAATTCCATGTGTAATATTTCCATTTATATTATGACAACCGCCAGTTCTCTCCGGAACTTTTCATAACACTATAAAACATATGACATCAGGGTTGTATTCTGCCGTAATCAAATTTTTGTCATACACAATAATATAGTCAGGGAAAACTGAACTATAACTCTAACTCGAGAATATGATCTATACCAAATAACATTATATTAATGCACAAACATCGTTCGGAGTACTGAAATATATTTCAAGAAAAAACTAAAAAACACGCTTTTAAAGCACATCAAACTAAAAAGTTGAAAATAAGCTTTAAACAATAATGAATGGAAAATACTAGTATTATTATTTAAAAACCGTCGGGTGCTCGACGTATGAGAAATGTGGAACAAAGCGCCCCACCTTTTTAGTTTGATGTGCTTTAACAGCGTGTTTCTTAGTTTTTGTTAACTACATTTATTTTTCAATTTTTAGTTTCTTAATTGATATCACCCTCATATAATGGCTACACTATTTTATACCTATATCTTGTCGAAAATTGTATCGAGCCGTAACTGTGTGATTGGTAAGGTTGTCGATATGCTTGATTTCGAACACGGGAAACGAAGGCTCGAATGATATTTGATAAATTTTGAAGAAGTGATCAAATGATCTCCAATTGGGCATGTGAAATTATTGTTGTATATTTTTATATTATCACATTCGAAATTGAATTTTCGGATTACTTCCCACTAAAAGACATTACTAATACGTCGATACACCAACGTCAGCACATAGTAAGCTTGTATATAGTTAACGACATACTTTAGTGCTTATTTGTTGTGTTATGAAATGTCTTTTGAAACTTCTACATGATATATAGTGATATTTCCTTGACAAAACATGAAAAACGATTTATTCATGTGCCCACAGAAATGAGAAAAGAAAAAGTGGTTACAACTTGCTCGAAAAGTTTATTTGTCGTATTTATTTTACTAGCCTTTTAATAAATATTATTAAAATGATAAAATTGAATCTTGACCTGAGTAACTCAAATATCATAACTTTTATTTAAATAAATGAAAAAACAACCCATCGAGCAAGTAGTATGTACTTACATTGAAATTTTATCATTGACTAGGGGGAACTAACAGCTTCGGAGAATCCGCTTTGTATCATAATATATTTTATTGAAAATAAAAATACACAAAACAAATATAAATTCGTCTAAAAACCACAAGAAAATAAAATTACTGGTGCACTGATGGCCAAAACAAAAATTAAATGGCGTTAATCGGACTGCATCCATCGTTTACTATTTAGTGACGTCACTCACGGCTGATTGGTGCACCGTATGTTTATGATTCCGTAACTAAATATTTCAATTTGATGAATTTCTTTCTCTGAAATTATTTTGTTTATAATGAAAAAAAAAATTGTTTTAGAAATTGTTGAAATTTTAGCGAATATTTATTTTTGGCTATTATTAATAAATATCACAACAAATAATTTAATTGATTACTGCTTTATATTTGAGATATAGAAACCAAGGAAAAATTAATTTTTCTTATTAGAACAGGGTTCTAAGTTGATTTTATCCTTATTTTGATATTCATCATGAAGGTGATCTATAAATCAATATAAATAAACAAATTGTCAGTGTCAATATCATATTTTGATAAAGACTTAAGGAAAGGTCGAAACGTCAAAATTATCTTTCTTTTAAAAATTATCAAATAAAAACTAATTTTAAAACAGAAGAGACCTAAAATCAAGAACATTTAGATACGTTTATATGTATTCTTGTTCAGCGTAATTTTCTTATATAACATACTAAAATTTCATCTCTTTATGACTAAAGCGATTTGTAAACAAAAAAATTGTTTAAATTCGTAAATTAATTTTTGTTCAGTTTCAATAACACTGAACAACACGAAAATCCTCTTCGCCGTACAAATACGTTATTTCGGTAAATACTACCTATTCAACACCTCACTCTGACCATTAAATTGAAGTATCACGTAATAATAAACAAACGCATGCTTTAAGCAGGTGAAAGAGTCTACTTGTTCTATATTTATCTTATATATAGCATAGGGGTCTAAGAAACCCAATCTAAATCTAGAAAAATTGTGTACAATCTGACAACACCACGGGGAGTGTCTGGGATGTCGGCCATCCACATGGTTTCAATCCCCTAGGGCATCATGGAATTATTTCAGTGTAAAAGTATGTCTTGTGAGAAAAGTGCTTTTTTTTAATTTACCTTAGATCACATATACATTGGGATTTTCCTACTTTCTATTCCTTCTTCTCCGAATCCGAGTACAACACAATAGACGCAAAAACCCTAAAATATTTCGCAGAGCGACAAAAAGTTTCAAAATGCAAAACAGTGCAATCTATTTTTATGTAACAATTCTATTACAATTAAGACGGCAGAATCCTTTGCTAACAAATTGAAGAGAATATTTATACTAATATTTTTTCCTCATTTTATTCAGTTAGAATAATCCAAATAACCTACTCATACCAATAGATGTGAATCATCCTGTATGTACCCATACAACACATTAAATTGTTTTTCGTTACACGTTCATAACAAATGGTTTTTTTTGTATATATTTTTTTATATAGTCGTAAATATAAATTTTACCTGAAGGTTGTTTCTAAATGGATGGTATCAAACCGTAATAACTTTATTTAAGTAATTATATCTCAGTTGCTTAATAGGTCAATTTTAAATAAATTTACTGTATCATAAGCCGCAAAGTGATTTGCTTTTTATAATAAGGTTACAGTACCGTTAAAACTTCTTAATTTGATGCCGTATCGCGTAGAAAAATATTAATGGTAATTATATTGATCCGAAGTCTAATCCAAACTTTTTTAATTGTATAATCAATAATGGAGTTAATGCAGTATTTCACTACAATATTTCACATTGCACTTGATTCTAGATCTGATTGTTGTACATAAATTTGTGGACTTTGGTAAGCGGTCTAGCGTAGGAGCAGCGCGGGGTAAGGTTGAAGCAACTATTATCAAAAAAACAATACAGGTTGGCCAAGGCGCATGAGAAACAAAGAGACCGTGGCGCAACTTAACAAGTCTGTGAGAAGGGATCTAAGGTTGTCTATGCCCAAGGGTTGAGATATTTTGGCTATACGCCTGACAACTTTCCATCAGATTTTGAAGTTTGACTTAAAATTGCACATCTTTAAGGTACAGTTAGTACATGAGATGAGAAAATGATTTAAATTAAAAAAAATCCTTTGGCAACTTTACTAACATTTACTTCTCGGACGGAGCCCACTTTCACTTAAATGGGCATGTTTTTTGGGATAATCATGGGGTTGTATTACGGACTATTGCTCGATAAGATGGAGAGAAAAATTGCAAAAAAGCGACAGCATTCGAAGAAAAAGAAAATAATTAACCATCAGAGCAACGAACCTTCTTACATTTCAGTGATCGCCATGACCTAAATTTACCAAGATACCAAAATTCATCATTTATATTATTTTGAAAACATTTAACAAATACAACCTGAGAACAATAGCAATGATTCTTAAATTTTTCATCTTTGCTTCTACTTCTATTATTTGTCTCTTCATAGACCTCTATTCCGTATGTCATTATAAGATCGTTGAAAAATTATTTTTGAAAATGAATAGAACAAAGACAAGTGCAAATATAAAAAATCGAGTTAAGAAATGTTCTAAAATGTGAAGAAAGATAAAATGAAAATGTACAGCAAAGTGCACAGTTAAAAATTAGTACAAAACGTTATGCTACAATGGCAACTAGGTAGACAGACAAGACGAGGAAGCCAAGTTCCAGTTCTTTAAAATTATCGATAAATCTATTTTATATTGAAAAAAATTAACAAAACTAACAATACCCAACGATAAACCCTCATCTGGAAGGCTTCTAGGTTTCTTCCGATATAGGTTTCATTTCCTTTCCCAAAATCAGGAACGGTATCAAAACATTTGTCTGTTAGCACATTCTTTATTTTTGAGACAGCAGTTGCATGTGCTGAATATGAAGAATTAGGCGGATGTGGAGATAGGAAAACATTTAGCACCCAAAAACTCGCGATATATAGCACGGCGTATTTTCATAATGAAACAGAAAGTTTTTGGCTCATTCTTACTAACTCATATCACACTATACTCTAACAAACAAAGAAAATATTGACCTTGATGTTCGAATTATATTAACAGAACTTCTATGGCGATGGGAATCACTGATTTTCTATTGGGGTCTCTAAATTTTCTCAAGTTCATTGTCGTAGACTCAATTTTAATCTTGAGTAACAATTTTGACAGTGAAATCCGATTCCAAGTGAGGGAATATGAGACATACACCTGAAGGTATCATCCAGAAAAACTGATAAACATGCTTGGAGCTTCACTTGAACTTTGTTGTGTTTGTTTTTGGAAAATTATTTAAACCTCACAATTATGCTGAACCCACAGACTACCACTATACCTCCACTTATAATTACCATGCTGTATTCAGAGACGAACATACGAATAACAATGTTTCCAGATAATCAAACCACCACCACTACACCAACACTCAAAATTACACTGTCTTACGCGCGTTTCGATAACCAAGTTATCGTCTTCAAAGACAGTGTAATTGTGAGTATTGGTGTAACCAGTGTATTCAGTATAAATATCGCCAACGGTCCAGAAATTCCAACATAGATAATCCAACTTTTAGAAAACGGAGTTTAATAATTAATTTAAAGATTTAAATCGTCCAGAACAATGCATAGAAAAGAGCATTTACTAATTTCCAAATCAAAGGAAAATGGAATAAAAACCGAACATAATATACTAATTCTTTTGGTATAAGATACCCAAATTTCAAATGTCAAATGAAACAAATACACAGGGTGTGGAAACAAGTAAAGAGATGATAAACATTCTCAGTTGATTTTTGTATGCATTTTTTCATTTTGTACTAGCCTTTTTAGCAAACATGTCATATATATATATATATATATATATATATATATATAACATTTTTTCACTTTTTAAATTCATAAAGTATGTCAACTCACTTATTATAAAAAATGTATAATCAGATAAGATATTTAAACAGAAATAACATAATTGCGAGGACAGTAATTAAAATAGATGCTATCAAAAGATTTCAAGTAAAAAGTTTATCGAACCGGAAAACAATATGGAGTAAAAGAGTTCTCTTATTTGTAAATAATTTGTTGGTATGTTTCTAGTCACTGCGTAAGTTTTTACAGTAGCAATTACCGGAAAAGATATGCACAAAAAAGAGATCCATTGTTGTTTAATCACGAAATTAGTAGAAAATATGGGCCGAATTCCGTGAAGCGTTTAATAAAAATAATCATCAGTGTTGCTGATGGAAATTAAAAAAAAAATACTATTTGTTGGAACTTTTCTACCGGAACCTTACAACGTGTTCAGTTTATTAAAAAGAGCTGGTGAAAAAAAAATAATGAAGATTGTTGGTATTAATATTATATTCTTGTAAATAATACATATTTTGTTAATTATCTTTCTAGAAAAACTACTAAATTATCATTAGAGGAAGCGAGTAAAACTAATGTCCTTATAAGTGTGAAACATTTCAGGACACGATAACTGTTAAACTGAATTGAGCGCTGGTCAAACGTAGATTTGGTACTTTTCATTTCTGATTCAACACCCTGTATAATTTTCAGATGTACTTTATAACTCTATCTCAGCTAACTTATTATGTGTAATTAGAAGGAAATAAAAATCTGATAATGCACGAAAGTTTTCTACCTCATCACTTATAAATATTTGTGCATGCATTAGGATATTTCCACTGAAATTTCAGCTTTTTGGTACGATTATTAAGAAGTAACAATCGTATAATGGTTAGTTGTTATGAGACATTATGACTACATACATAAATGAAAATTTAGACACTGTGTACGGAGACTCTGCACCATTATTTGCGATTGTAAAATTTTGGGCAGCTGAATTCAAACCTGACCGTATCAACTTGACTGAGGACGAGCGTTCGAGGCGGTCAAAATATTAAGGTTAGAGAGTCATATCAAAATACATTTAGTATAATAACTAAAGCATTGGAGAATACATGCGTAAACTATGCGCACGTTGGGTACCGCGTTTGTTCACTTTGAACCAAAAGCACAATCGAAAAACATTTCTCAGGCATTATTGACGAGGTTTTTGGAGTCTATTCATAAATGTAGATAAAACCTGCTTCCACCACTACACTCCTGAAATGAAAAAACAAGATAATGGATTGCAAAAGCTGCTCAGAAAAAGGCAAAGACGGTTTCATTGTGCTAGAAAAGTAATGGCCATGTTCAACGATTATCTTCCAGAGCCATTGCTTGGTAAGCTGGTAAATAGATAAGTTGCAAAAAAGCGACCGCATTTGAAGAAAGAGAAAAACCTTTTTCATCAGGACAACGCAGGACAGTCGGATATCGCCATAGCTAATTCACGAATTACACTTAGAATTTGTTAACTATCCACAATTTTCATCAGATCTGTCACCGGTGACTTTTTCCTGTTTCCTAATCTCAAAATCTTACTTGCGGGAGAGATATTTTCATCAGACGAGGACTTTATCGCAAACAGACGTCAACCATTAATCGGGAGAGTTGAAAAGGTTCAAACATCACTGAAAAAATTGCATAGACTTAAAAGGAGACTGCGCTGATAAAAATTATTATGGGGAAATTGTCTTTTCAGATACGTATCGAATAAATGCATGAAATACTGTGATTATTATGTGTGTTGTATATATTCCTATTAAAAATAATACAGTTTCTTAGCTGGATGAGAATAAAAACTTATGTATATTAGAAATTATGACGTAAAGATTTGCGGTAAAAAATGTTTTCACTAAAGTGGCTAGAAATACTAAATACAGTGTTTACGTTACAACTACATCAACACTCACAATTACACTGTCTGACGCTCGTTTCGATAACCAAGTTATAGTTTACCAATATTTATTACTTTGTGAGTAAGCTTGTTGCCAATTTCGTCTTAGGTTTCGGATATAGCAGTTTTTTTCAAAGATAAGTTCAAATTCTGTAGCTTATTTTGCTAAACGGCCTCACATCTTCACTGTATTTTCCTATAGTAACTACCTTAAGATTAAGAGAATTTCTAAAATTACAAAGTTTCCATTGATTTCAAAGTAAACATTGGATTTTCTGTTTGCTTTTAAACGTGATATTACTTTTTCTATAGCTATATCTCAATATGTTTCAAATTTTGAGCCAAGAAATTTAACAAACCAACCAAGAAGAGATGGTACAAGATCTTTCACTCTACCGAACGCCATTCCATCTATCAGGCTGACGGTAGAGGTGGTGTTCATCAGCTCATCACCTGTACAGGTAGAATATCAATTTTTCAAATCATTTTAGGAAGTTCCCTTTTGTTTTTATTATTTTTATTGAACTTTTTGCAACATTAATCTATCATTGCCAGATATTTTTATTGATGTTTAAACTTGGTTAGAACTTTTCCAGCAGATTTTTGGACAAGAAACTTCTTAGGTCTTGGAGAACCAGAGTGTCGCCATTCCATCGATTGTTGTTTTGTTTCTGTACCCAAGTCTCATCCATAGTAACAATTAGGTTTAAGAAGTCTACATCATTTTCAAATCGAGCAATACGCTTTTGGTCAACATTCAAACATTTGGGAATCCATTTTGCAGCAATTTTTCTCATGTCCAAATTGACGTGAACTATATGATGAAAGCGTTCGTATGAAATATTTAGTGCTTCAGATATCCGTTTTAGCCCAATTCGACGGTCTGATAAAATCATGTCATGAACTGCATCGATATTTTCGAGGATTGACACAGAAACTGGCCTTCCCGATCGGTCATCATCTTCAATGGAAAATTTACCCCTTTTGAAGCTTGCAGTCCAATTTTTCACGGTCACATACGAAGGAAATTGATCACCAAACGTATTAAGCATATCTTCGAAAATCTGCTTCCGCTTCTAAATACGGTGGACATCTTTTTTCCTTCAATTTATTGTGTAACTCTGGTTTACTTTACACTGACACTTATTGTTCGTTGCATGGTAACGCAATATTTTGTTTATGCATGGAACTGGTCTAGACTATATAGATATCAATACATCCTCGTATTTTGTCATTAGAGCTTTAAAACTGCTGTAACAATTTTTGTGATATCCATCAATGTCATTTATTCTTTTACACTTTTTCAATTTAACTTCTACGAAAGTTATTATTTTTCCATTTCTGTCTTTACAGAATAGTTATTTTCCTAACAAGTGCGGAAAGTGATACTTTCCCGCACGCGACTGCAGTTGTCCCGAATGACGCGGAGCGGAGTTCGGGCAAGCGTTCAAGTGCGGGAAAGACACTTTACGCATGTGTTAGGAATATTATTTTTTCTACGACCGTATATACAAAAAAGTATACCAACCCAATTTTCAAAAATTATTTTAATCCAACAAACATAACAATATAAAAACTGTAACTAAAAACTACTAATTATTATAAATATTAATATTGAAAAAACAATTTGTTGCATTCTGTAGACTAGTAAGAATTGTCGATCCAGTGGAGTTATTTGGTTTCAACTGGAGGGTAGATGACGTCGATGAGGATGGCATCAGTTGCAGGTCGCAAAAAGATGACGATGACGGTGACGGCAACGGTTTTAAGTCATTTGGCAGGTAACAGCTCGGAATTAGTTTCATTTGTAGCCTTCAAAATGGCTTCGGGAAGTTCTTCGTCGGATGAATCCATTAATATTATTGTATCGGATTCGGTTTAAAGTGGTTTAATTTAGAAGAAGATTGCACTTATTCGCTCACTTCCATGATGTTTTGAACAACTTTGACGTTTTAGTAACAATTACATGGTTATATAAAAAATATCTGTATTATTTTATATTTTCAAAAAATTGAAAATGCTACTAAAAGCTAGAAAAGGTTTAATTTTTATTTGATGGACTATTTCGTAAATATTTATTTACCTGTAGTAACAATAGTTATAATCTCAAAGTAAAAAACTATCTAATAAGGTCAAAATTTGCATAATTTTACTTTCCCGCACTAGTGCGGGAAAGTGACACTTTCAAAACTAAAATGCGTGCGGGAAAGGGGGTTAAAACGCACGGTCGTAGAAAAAAAAACATTTCAATGTTTTATTAGCCGTTGTAACACAATTTTTCAAAAACATTAAAAATAACAGCAACAAATACACCAATGTGTCTAAACTAACGCGTTCTTTACTACAAACAGCTGCTGCCGTCTATCTCGCTTACGCAACTAACACGTACGACTGTCTGTACTCTTCCAACATATCCAATCACTTTCCTCTTTTAGATCGGCGTTTAGCAATCGAATTATAGTTTAGCAAATCAATGTTATATTTTCAGATACCCAAATAACATCGTATAAAAATTTCAATCATACTAAAACATTGAAAAAAAATTTTTTTAATTTAAAATTAGCGTCTGGCACACAACAAGAAAAATATCTGGCAATAGTAAATTCATGTTACAACAAGTTCAATAAAAATAATAGCAAAAAAAAAAGAAACTCCTTGAAATGGTTTAAGAAATTGATATTTCACCGCCAACCAGATAGCTTGTATGACGGCTGGGAGAATGAGAGAGATAGCATATCACAAAACTGGCCTACTTGAAATTCTCTCTCAAATACGTGGCTAGCTCTTAGACTAAAATTAGTTCATCAAAGACTATGCGCACATCCTTTTTGCCATATTAAATGTCTTCGAATTATTTGCCATTCTCAAAGTTGATGATCAGAGATTAAGAAGTGGTAAGGAACTTTTTGAAAAAGTTGAAAGATGTGTCTAAAAAATTTGGTAAATGGTCTGATATCTCAACAACATGTGCTAAGCGCACGCCCTTACACCATGGGATAACCAGCTAGTCAGTGTGAGAGGTAGTGTCAAGAAATTGGGAAAAACGGCTATTGAGACACATGAAAGGTTGGCGAAAGAATACAGTATGAAAGCCGTCATGAGAAAAGGTGTTTAACAACTAGTTCAAACGTTTGAACGACGGCATGAAAACGACGGAAGATGAGAAACGGTCAAGTTTGACCCGTCGTCCAAAGGAAAAAAACCAGACATGCTTCAGTACGGTTTGCACCATCGTCCGCGGATATTTAGCTAAGAGCAAGATATGTTCCCGATTTGTGCCGCACATGCTAAAAGGCGATCAGAAAGCAAAACAAATGAAAGTGGCTGGAGATTTTATTAGGGATGAGGCTTGTTGCTTCCAGTGCAATCCGGATTTCAAGTCGCAATCGATGAAATGGCGTACACTAAGTGACATATATAATTATTTATTATAAATAGGGTTTTAACGTAATCTGAAAAATAATATTTTATATAATTGTGGGCGATTCATCCTACAATTCAAAAATCAAAAATTCTGATAAAATAAATATGCACCAGTTAAGTAATGCTGAGTTCGACTCTTACATACAATTTATTTCAATTTTTTTTTATATTGGAACTGCTACTTTCGGAAACTAACAAGATTTTGCGTATTATAAGCTTTTTTTTTTTGATTTCGCTGTATCTATATATTCAGTTGAAGACGATGACTAAGTTTACTAATACTGTAGGTAATTTTATAGATTAGCCTGTACCAATATTGGAAGAGGCTATACGTGCGTATACCCGATGTTATCCGCATAACCAAACAATTGCTTTAGATCGGCCAAAGACTCTCAAGATCAATATCTATATCTTAGATCGGCCAAAGACACTCAAGATCAATATCTATATCTGCATAAAAAAGTTCACATACATTATGTGGTTTCCAAAGTTACGATTTTGATAAAAATATGTTCTAGCCGCAATCCTGACAATCCTAACAAACTACATTAAACAACTGTTTTTGTGGTCCTGCCCTGACCGGCAATCTCCGTAACTTCCATCATCAATTCTACTCGTTCCGGAGTAATCATTTATCCGCTTTTCTGGCCTTATCCCCTCGTCTCCCTTGCCTCTTTTCATTCTCGCGCGTTCTCTTGTTTGCGTCCCACAAAAATAATCCCCCATTACCACTATTGAAGTACTCGCTTCGCCCTTCACGCCAACGCCCTTATACCGTATTTTATGAAAGACGTGTGCCCAACTGCTTCCTTTTTAATAGACATAGGGTTACAAATCGTGTAACAGTGCATTATTTGAGTTTAAAAATAAACATGAATTACAGGTAAAAACTAATAGTGTTTGATCATTATTTTCATTAGCATCGATTCCACTATTTCTATTTTTATTAATATTACCATTATTCAAAATCTGTGAAAGACTATCTTTGTTGCCAACAAAGAAAACAATAATAGGAAAAGAAATTGTCCATTTGTTACATAGTGGACTAATCTATTAACGAGAAATCGAAAAATCATTGTCTATCAGATCCTTCATAACGTGTGTCGTTTCGTCTTATACTTTAACGGACTCAAATTATTTTGTTTTACTGAAGAGTTGATTTTAGAAAAAAATAGAAATCATTCAGCAAGAGGCAGTATTGTTTATTAACTCTTTATTACTCGAGATCTTTGAATGTACATCAGCCTTCTATCTGGGAGTTACAAAAAAATTGTAAACAGCTCAAATTAACAATTATGTTTATTGGAAATTGTGTAAAATTGTAAAACCACTTGGTAAACAATTTAAATTTATACTAGTAAAATGAGGTAAACTACAAGAGAGATCATGAAAATTAAATACTGATTAAAACTAAACAAAAAGTCAAATGTGTACAAGTAATATACAGTGAAACTAAACCTAAATTTGAATACAGAAACATATCGTGCACAATATTTACAATAAAGAGCTCAATTTGGTTTTCTCCATCTTCATCACAATCACCATTATCAATGTTGCCACTATCTGGACAAACAAAACAACAAAAATATTGGCCACATCCTTTGCAAGTATAATTGGTGAGCCTTGTTAATTTTATTTCCTCTTACCAAAGCCGACAAGCTTTCATGTTGTAACTACTGAGTTGCTGCTAAGAGTCACGCCCTGTGTTCTACTGAGGTAGACAAGGCTAAGCTGGCTTAGAATACTCAGCCTATGTATTTTTCGGATACCAGGAATGTTAATAATTTGACATTCATAAACAGTGAAGGTGCAGCATCCCATGAATATCGAAAATACAATCAACATTAGTTTGAACTTTGATACCATGTAGACTGTTAGTGCTTCTGCGAATATTCTATGTACTTTTTACGAGTTCTTCCATTTATTTATTTACCTCTCAATCTATTTAAATAAAAAACGTTTTAGTAGATTATGCCGGTGAAAAAATGACGAACTAGCGAAAATGTGATTGGCGAGCTTTTCTCAGTCTTGGCTCTTCGGACTCCTCCATTTTGATTATTGAGCTATGGTTACGAGATAATAACCTCGTTATTATCGATGCATAATATGCCACTATTCGGTTGTATCAACAGAGATTTTTATTTTGATTGAACAAAAATATATTGTTCTTGCCACAAATAGAGTAGGAGTGATAAATATAGTAGACCAAACAATGCATATGTTAGTTCTGAAAGGCCATAAATCTATGACTGAAAAAACCATCCAGACTGGGAAATGTATGTTTCAATTGGAAGTACAACAATAAAAATTGTGCTCGAAGAAGAATGTAGGAGTCGAACATACTTTATTATAAATTTTTTGCAAATTTTAGCTTCGAGATAACGGATAAAAAATAATCTTAAAAAATGTTTTATAATTTGTTTAGAAAAAAAAACAAAAACGATCATTTATATCATTATTAGTTATAAAAATGCATGACTATCATTAGGTTGGAGAACATGAAACAGTTAAACGATTTTTCACATGATTTTGAGGCTAGCGTATAGTGTTATCTTTTTGCGAGGGGATAACATAATAGCTTGAAAATTAATTCCATTACTTACTTTGAGGAAAAAGAAACCAAGCGACCAAACGTTTGCCGCAAATAAGCTCGAAAAACGAACAAGTAATAAGAATCCAAAGAGACCCGAAACAGAAAATTCAGCACCGGACCGGAATTTTTTCATAAAGGCGAGCTAATGGAAAAATATTTGATAATATCATTCTTGTCTGATTAAATGATCAGACATACCAGATCAGCCAAATGAAGGGGGTAAATTCTTGAAATTGCAAGCCTTGATGATTATAGAAAATAACAAGTATAAGGCTTTGAAAGAACTGCGAAAACATCATGATCAGTGCTATTTCTATCGTACAAAAGAACTAAAAATAAATAGTGGATTAACAGAAATTGAACTCCAAGACATGTAATGATTAATAAACATGTTAAACGAGGTAATTATTTCCGCATTTGCATATTAAATCGGAACTGAATTTAAATCGATATGGAAATTATTTTTGGTACATGTCAGGCAAATTTTTTGCCTTTAGCAAGAACAAATCTGGGCCCGTATATTTGTTGGTTCTCAAATAATCCAAAGCATCGGTACTTAAACCCATTTTACTCTTTCTTTATTTAAAATCAGTACATAGTTTTGATCGGATTTAGTGGAATCTCCACATCAACTGTATTAAGACCAGTAATACCTACCCTTTCCTTCACAGTGATGTTGCCAGATGTTTTTTAAAATCCGAAACTCTTTAGTTGTCAAAATAAGATAGACACAAACATAGACATAGTACGTTCCTAAATTAATGTCAGCTACTGCACGTCGAAACGCGATTAAACCGGTTAAAACTAGTAGTAGGGACATCAGCTAAACTACTTAGTGAGGTTTAAGCAAGAAGAATGAAGCATATCCCTGATTTTGTGACCTAACATATAAAAATGCACCGTTCGTTATAACTAAGAATTACCATCACACTTTGCGTGAAAGAACTACGATGGAGGCTATTTATTTGATCAAGTGAGCTAATGAAGAATACGGCTCTATCAGATCAGCAAGTGTTACGGTGATACAAAGCATAGTGCAAGGAAAGTCTCCATAATGCCAGCAAACCCAAGAATGAGTCTAGTTTGAAAATTTTTCATTACTTGTAACGAGCAGTTCATAAATGATCGACTTACTGACATCATTTTCATGACTCTATAATTTATATAAGGAAAAATATAAATAATATGTTATGTTAATATAATTTTCAAACAAGTTAGTTAAGTTTGTACAACTTTTTTTTAAAACTTTTTTTCTGTCGACC
This sequence comes from Diorhabda sublineata, assembly GCF_026230105.1. Lineage (NCBI taxonomy): Eukaryota > Metazoa > Arthropoda > Insecta > Coleoptera > Chrysomelidae > Diorhabda > Diorhabda sublineata. The sequence goes on from NC_079484.1 coordinate 11,479,517, forward strand.
ATTGCAAATATTATATTTTGTCTACTAATTTTCGACTATTTTTGAAAGTAACTCTATTTCGACCGTGGATACTTTTCGATAGAGTAAATCTTTTCATCCGCTATATCCAGGATTTAATAAAAACATGAACGCTTTGGAGATGACAGAAATTTTAGAAATAGGGAAAACATGTCATCAAACAAGAACTGTAGCAAAAAATAATAAAGAATGGACCAATAATCCCAGTATGACCAGACTGGTTTAGAAATAATCTATCAAGATAAGCTTGAAGTTTTGTTCAATAAATAATCCCGCACTTAATAATAGGCCGTAAATTACTGAATGTCACATTGGCCAATTTACAACAATTATTTCATTATTTCGTATAGTTCAGACTCTTAGTTTTCTTTCAATTTGTGTCCTACATGTTTCTCACGATTCTGATATTGTTAAGACTCCATTCTATATTTTTAACACTAGTAATGTTTTATCGAGAAATTTGTTATTAATTCCTGGTAAGTAAAGATTTTTATTTGTTTAATTTTTGAATTAAACGAGACTATTGTTAAATATATAGTCGGTTTAGAAGAAAACTGTAATATCTCAAAAAATGTGATTTTTTCAAATTAATTCAAAATAGCATAGAGAATTGAGTGGAAGACAGTTTTATCTTGTTTTTTTTTAATTCTGACATCAGAGCGCTTTCTTGTCAAGTATGAAATTTCCCCACTCTTTTCGAAAGTTCCGAAGAAGTCTATTGTCCTACAGTTTCCATCTTGACTTCCTCCTCGAAGTTTATAATTATTTCTAGAAAACTATGCCAAGCCAAAATATGACATGTTTCTATGTAGTTTCTGCCCGATTCTTTTGGAGAAGATATCTCGAAATATAGTAGACTTCCCGAAATGGTGATTACCATATCACTAGATATTTCTGTCACAAAAATGTGTTTTCATGCTTAGAAAGCTACGCCAGCTAATATTTTCTATTTTTTTATGTCTTATTCTTCTACTTCTTGGAGATCTGTCGATCTGTTAATTCTGAAGCTGCCTCTGCATCTTTTCCTGAGAGGTGGATTGCCAACCATTTTTCCACCTTTTAGGTGGTCTCCCGGGAGGCCTTGAGCCTTTTTTATGTCTATTACATAAATTATTTCGCAATTGGTGTATTTTTTCCAGTTAGTTTCCATCGACCGTAATGGAAATCTATTTATCAACGATCAGCAAGTTCTTTGAGACCTTGGTACCACCATTCTTTGGAATTAATGGCAAAAAATTGTCGCACTGCATTTTTAACACTAATTTTTTCTAACGGAATAATTTCACTATGGATTCATTTAAATAAATAGTAATCTAACGGTGCATAGTTAGGACTAAATGCTGGATATAGTAGGAGTTAAATACCACCAAGTTCTTCGATCTAATTCCGCGTAACTTAGACGGTATGTGGTTTAGCATTATTTTGTTCTAAGAGAGCTCGCATTCGGTTAACTAAACCTCGATATTTCTCTGATAAAATCTCATAGATTCACATCAGCTATCTACTATATACCTCGGAATTGATAGCTCGACCATCTGGAATGATTAATGATTACACTTAATTTTCATAATTCTACCAGACATATAAAAGACTTTCTTCTCGAATCGATTTCTCTTTACGTTTTTTGGTAATTATTCTAGCCACAGGATTGTTTGCAGAATCCTTGTTTCATCGCATCGTCCAATAAAACGATCATCTTTTGCAAGACAAGGAACTGTTCACAAACCTCTACTCGAAGTTTTGCTTGAACCTCGGTTGATTCGTGTGTTACTATTCGACAAGTTTTATAGATCTCATTTAATGATTTTCAATGGCGATGTATGGTATTTTTATAAAATCTAAGAGAGTTGGTTTTCCATTGCTTTCCGTGTAACCTCAATATCCCACGTAGGTGGACGACCTGAGCAGAAAAGATTTTCAAGCGTCAAGTAGATTAGGTTAGGTTAACAGGGTGATTTCCACTTTTCATCCGAGATCCACTCGGAGGCCTTAGGCCCATTGTGATAAAGACTCTAGTATTAAAATGATTAAACCAACGCTGTACCATTCGCTCATTAACTGAGTCTTCCCCTTTAATTTCAACAATATTCGAATTTCATACCAGTCAATAATATTTATCATAAAAACGTAATCAATGAACAAAGTCAATAAACAAAGAACGTAGAGCATCAACTGCTTTACGTACTTCATAGAATTGGAAACATGTTCAAATTGGACGTAGGAGTTTTCATATTTGAAAACCACCACTACTTATGAGACATATTAAACATATATATTATCTTATTATTAATTCTCCGTATTATGTAGAAAATAAAAAATTCTTTTGTATCATCTATGTCTTCAAATTTCTCTTATTAAGCCGCTAATATCCTACAAAAACAAGAATTGTCACGAGGATGATTCCAAGATAGACTTCGATAGACATTACGAATCCTACCGATGAGGATGTGAAGCGAAAACGGTAGCAGAAGTTATGGTAGGGGTATTACTAGCAGTGAGGCGAGAATCGTCATTTATTTATAACCCCTCGGGTTGCTTTATATCTATCCGTCTCTCGTTTCGTCTCTGTTAGTGATCCCCGAGCAGAGTCGACGTGAAACATGGCCGACCACACTTTGTCATATCATCGCTGCAGACTTGACAAACAATTGAAATTCTCTTGTATTTCACGCCCTAGTCGCACAGGAAGGTATTCAGGAAATTATTACAAGTTGATTTAATTTAATTTTAAAATACTATATACAAAGATACACTTATATATAGGTAATACATTTTTTCTTTATTATTATTACTCATACTATTCATTGTCCAATATTATTCTCATTAATGTATAAGCAAAATATTATAGTTGGGTTTTTGAGGTTCAATTTTCACAATTTATATAAAAGCACCTATAAATGACATATGAACTGAATTGATTTTTGAACTAAGCTCTTTTTATAACGTGCTTTTTATATCGGTAACGGACGCGACTTTAATATTATGGATTCTTCCAAGACAAGTATTTATAACCCATCTCGAAATCTATAGAAAAGATAACTTGATAGGCTCGATCGGCAATGTAAGCAAAGATCAGAGACGGACTGGACTGGCTCTGATACTTCAAACAAGAATGAAATTTAGGGCAAAAAATGAAAAGTGATAAAAGGCTACTACAACAAGGGGATTCAATAACAAAAATTAAAAGAAAAAACAAAGAATTGATTAAAGTATAAGAATTAAAATCAAGACATTTAGGTTTATAACTCAAACCTAAAAATAAGAAACAAATCGACAGCAAACTATATTTTTAAAGCCTACAGGATGGAATAATTTATATATCAAACTCATTACTGACGGAGTGAACATCAAAGACTAGTAAAATGTTATAGAAAGGACAGCAAAATTATAAAGTTGGTAATATTAAATTAAACCGATACAATGAAACGAATCCTTAAAATACCATGGACGAATCGGGTGACCAACGACGAGGTGCTAAGACGAATGAACAGAGAACGAGAACTATTAACCATATTAACCAAGAGAAGGGAAGCTTCCTACTTTGGCCACATTTTTAGAAATCAAAAATATGCCTTGTTACAGCTGATTATGGAAGGTAAGATAGAAGGCAGGCGCGGCCTAGGTAGAAAAATATTTTCTTGGTTGAAAAATCGTTGAGATTGGTTCCATGTACGTGATGCCGTAAATTTAATACGCATGACTGAAGATCGTGAGGAATTCTAAAGGGTGATTGCCAACCTTCATTAGAATGAAGCAGGCACTGGAAGAGGAAGATACAATGAACACTTAGACGGAGAAATAATTAGTTATGGAAGAAAAATAGATAATAAGCGGAGAAAGGAAATTAATGAATAAGCAGGAATAAAATAGAACTTAATAGATTATATAGGAATCTCATTGTATAAGGTCTAATGAAGCCCCAAGAGTTATATGGCCAGATAAAAGTACAATAAAAAACACGGGTAAAAACAAAAAAAAATCAAAAATAAATTGAAAGCCGAAGTTTGTTCAGCTAAATCGACTATAGATAGGAAAATAGAGCAAATTACCAATCAACCTTATAAACAATGTGTTCATAAAATAAGTTCCTTTGGAACTAAAGAAAGCTGACGCCAAGTTTCCTCATTCTTTTACATGATAGAAATAATAATTTGAGAATTTTAAAGTTATTGGATCACAGGGGAAAATGTAGTGGCCTAAAAGAAACTTTACGTTGAAAAATGATTCGTTTATTTGAAAAATTGCGGTATTCCTTAGACAGCATTTACAAACCTCTCAACAATCAATGCGCATGGTATTTTGAGTTCTTATATATATAACTATATATAACAAAACAAAGTCTTCCGCCATGTTCACGATAAAGTCAAAATCTACTTAATTTTCAGGTTGTATTGTCAAAGTTTCAGTGATATGTTATTGAAATGTGATGACCATTGCTCGAAAATGTGGCCGCATAATAATTTTCATCTAAAGCTTAATCCCTTTGAAATATAACAAAGCAATGCTTGGCACGATATTTATTTTCTGTGGATAAAAGCACAAGATGACATAGGATGAGCTATGCAAACCTCGTAAGCAACTAGTGTATAACCTCACAAAGTTTACCAATCCAGCAGCAAGATCTTGATAAGTCCCCTTAAGTTGAAATTTACTGAGTGATAGAGCTTATTTTATTTGGTCTGTCAAATAGGGGAAGAAAGACTTAGTCTACCTTTGTTTTTCGATCATTAGATAGAATAGAATCTACCTCTTCTGTTCCCATTCCTCAATTACCATCGCTTGGTAGCTGGATGGTAGTCTTTCATTACTTTATGAGCCATCGGTGTAAAACATCATAAAAGTATAGTTTACTATACTCATTCTATCTTCTAAAAATATGGTCACGTATAATGCGGTAATATCTTAGGAGTGGTCGCAAATAATTAATGCGCATCACAATAAACGCATTTCTCACAAAGATAACTTAATCTAGTTTAAAATGTAACTAACAAGATATGTTAAAACAAGTTATGATGTAGAAAATAAATTAATACATTATAAAATAAAGTAATGATGAAGAAAAGCTACCCTGAATCTTTAATTATTATCATTGAACTAAGTGTCAATTTTGAAAACAAATTGATACTTCTAGGTACTCTTTTATTATATGTTTGTATCGACTACTTTCCAACACTAACATTGATTGAAAAAATAATCGACTCCCTGACTACTACTCTGTTTAAACAAACACAAACAAGCACAATATTAATGCCTTTCACTTTTTTCCCGGTTCCTCCCTGTTTCCACTGAACCGTTTCCAACGATTACTTTGTTGGAATCGCATTACTTAAAAGGGGAATTTAATAACGGCCCTGAAAAGAGAACGGCGAAGGGAAGCGGAAGGGGAGTTTTTTTTGTTGGTTTATATGACACCTCTCTTACCTTGTCAATCAATATAACGTTTGAACAGACAAAAATGGAGCTTTCGCATTATAAAAGCGAGCCCCGAAAACAATTAGAAATTGATTTCTTTATTAAAAGTGATTCCGTCTCTACGAAGTGTTAATTTATTAAGAAAACAAAAACCTAAAATTGGTTTTCGAACCGCCATTAGTATAATGAAATTTATATCATGAAAAAGGTAAATAATTTGGACAAAATGTTCTATAATTTTTGTTTATTCTTGACGAGCAGAATTTGGATATTATATTGGCGGTAACAGACGAAGTAAGGATCGAACATTAGATATTCAATAATTTTAATAATTGAAAATTTCTATAAAGTGGCCACCCTACAGGTCACTTTTAATGCTGATTTGGCCAAAGGAGAAGTAAAAGTAACTTTTCACCACATTATTTCAATATACCTTCAAAAAACTGAACTGGGGATGCAGGTACACGACCTGTTAATGGACTAGAGGACATGTTTGAAAAGCTAAATGTATTGTTAAAAAGTGTGGAGTTGACCATAAAGTGATCTACAATATCATTAAATGGCACAAATAATCAAGAACGCATACCTGTACCATACATTGATTAAGAAAAACAGCAGTCTATCGAACAGAAGAAATCTACAAAATTTCATTGCCGACAATTCATTACAGCGACTATTCAACGCATACAAACCTAACCTCACCTCATGCAAGTCTCAAGTTTTTTGAAGTGAATATGAAGTGTACTCATACCGCTTTACTTATCATTGTTAATCATTTGAATATTCCAAGACAAACTGATTTATCAATGATGTATCAATTTTATCTCCATATTTAGCTGAATGTGAATTTGTGCAGTATATGATTTAGAGGTAAAAAAAAGCAACACAACATGCGACTGAACCTAACCAAATTGGAACCTAATATAAAATCTCTAATTTTACCATCAAACGTAAGTATCTCAGTAGATTAAAATTATAAATTAATATAGAGGAATTTCTATTAAAATTATTGGGCATTTGAATTCCAGTTTTCCATTCCATATGCTTATATATTTCTTTCTAGTTAATGTACTTTGTTAGCGTTTACCTAGTGATTTCTTTCTAAAACCCATTTCAATTTAAGTTTGTTTTAGTAAACATTTAAATTTTTTATTTGTGTTACATAGAGAGTTTTTGAAAGGATAAAGTGGAGCTTGGTACAAAAAAGGTTGAGAAATACTGATCTAAACTATGGCACTCGCGTTCCCTACTATAGCGTCACGGAGAGCCTGGATCGAGATTAAAAATGAAATTTATGATCCATCTAAATCCTATAAAAGGTGCAAGGAAAACTGGATTATTAAGCTAATATTCTTGTACTTGTTGTACGATCCAAATTAACATGATCTGAAAATGCTACCAGTCGCTTCAATTATTTCCATAGTTCGTTAATTTATTAATTATCAATAATGTTAAACAAAAAGTCTTAGTATCAAGTTACAAATTTTCCCATATTTTTTATAATTTACACTTGATGTGACAAAAAATCCTTTAGACTTCATCATATTTAAAAGGTGTTGGACTTCAATGAGGACTTTTTTTTTAAGGACTGTATACAATCGAAAAAAATCATTATCGTTATGTTTGAATACTCTATTTAAATCCATTTCTAATGATTTGCGACACATAATATATTCAAAAGTAAGGGGTTGGGACAGTGGAAGAGAGAGGGTTGACAAATGACTGATGTCTGCATCGTGAAATGTTTCCCCTCTTACAACAAGAAATAACATGTTTCAACATTTTCTTTGAATCCAATAAATACCGTCAAATATCGAGGTGAACTGTTATAACACAAAAAATATGGCGAAGAATAAAAAATCTCCACTGATAATTCCAACAAAATATAGAAATATTATTATTTATAAATTGTTTAACAAAGTATAAATTTCTTCAATATATTTTTATTTCATTCACAAAATAAATTTCTTCGCGCTTTTCCACTCTTATGGATTTTCAGATTAATGCTTATTATTCCCTATCCTTTATACGATCTAATGTTACATAATAATACGGAATTTTTCTCATATATAAAACTCCTTCCAAGAGCGATTCTTCTCGAATGCTTTCGCCATACGTCACGTATGGAATAAGGAACATAATCAATTGAGAAAGTTGGTCTGTTCTCCCGGAAATATCTGAAGTAGAAAACCGCAAGAGCAACTTTTAAAAACAGCCATAAATTTTGTTTTGAGACACTATCTCGCGTATTAGACCGAGAAAAATCGCTGATTTTTGTTTGTTCGTATTCGTTCAAGAAAGAGGAAAAGACAGTGATAAATGGATGACTAATATATCTTTTTCTTCTAGTCATTTTTTTTGTTGTAATATACGTTTGCGAAAATTTTATTCTTCGTAAATGAATTTCTATTCAGTGTGAACTAAAACTGATTGGTATGGTTCTTATCTATGAGTATTTTTTCTATACAATAAAGTTTATATGTTTACGATCCGAGGAGAATGAAGACATTTTAGCAAGGAAAGCAGGATATCGAACACGAATAGTACCCTTAAGAAATTGAATGTTATACAGATTAAGTAAATAGTTATAAGGATTTTTATCTTTTCAAAACTGACAAAAGTAAACCATACTTATTATAAATAACAAGTCTTCCTCATTCATTCTTATTGACAGCATGGATCATTTCCTCCTATTCCTTTCTGGATCTAGGCGATACGCCTCTCTTAGTTCAAGATGTTTTCTTAAGTTATTTCTTTTATTTCGGTTGTTTCTAGTAACTGTTTTCTTCCAGCAGGGTGTCAGTTCGATTTTCTGTGGGGTATGTAATAGTTGGTCAAACAGTAGATTTATTTCTTGACATTGTGTCATTTAAATAACCTGGAATATGCTATTTTTGTTTCCTTCATTGTTTGTTTCTTTAACTTGCGTTTCAACGTCACCAGAGCTTGTTATTACTATTCCTAAATACATCAAGTTTATCTACGTCTGAATAGCTTTTCCTTTAACTTCAATTTCAAACATACCGAGGTAACCTTAATTATTGTAATAATGCTGCAATGGCAATGTTAAACTACATGGCTTCACTAAAAGAAGAATTTAGTAAAAGAGATCAAGATCCTAATAAAAATGGTCACATGTTCTCCTTTCTGATAAAAACAAGCTTAATGGATTTCACTAGCATTCCTTTCAACGATTCTTTTTTCGCACGAATGGGAAATCAAGCTTTAACATATTGAATTTAGTTGTGGAAATAAAAAAAGTTTTAGGAGATGATCCTCAGAAACAAATTGTTGGGTTAGTATGCTAGATAGAATTTTTTCAGCATTTAGATCCTATATATATATATATATATATACATATATATATATATATATATATATATATATATATATATATATATATATATATATATATATATATATATATATATGGGTAAGTTTGTTCCATATCAAAATCATTTTGAATCCATATAGAAGCTGATTAACAACAGAAAATTCAGAGAAGTACGTAATATTAAAAGTAACTTAACATGAATCAGAAATAGAAAAGCTATCGCGATAAAAAAAGGACAGGGATCGCATTGAAAATGTTCCGAACTTTAAATGAAATGTCTCATTTAAAAACATATTTCGTTTAACAGTAAGTGTGTGTTTCCTTTTTGAATAAACTTTTTATAAATATTGTACATTTCTTTACTTAATCAATTATCTTATTAATTACTTTGAACAACTTTATACTTCATTCGAGTAGTATGTAACTCCGCCGGTGGTACCTAAATCCTATAGTACTTATTTCATACGACCTTGATGACAAAAGTGATGAAAAACATGAGGGATAATCAGAAAAAATCGTGAAATCTACATATTGTCGAGAAACATCCTTTTTCCCAAATGTCTTACACAGGTAAAATTTCAAAAGTTTCCATATGGTTCAGGACAATAGATATATTTTCAGTGGCAGAATTGCTACAAAATATCTACATTCGTCTTGGATATTGTTACTGACACATATAACAACGATGTTAATTAATAAAAATAGTATACTTACATGTCCTAATTTGTCTTCTTTTCGTCGTTTCACAGTATCGACTTCTGTTGGAGATCGTGACCTATATTTATCTCTATCACCAGGTGAAACAGAGTTCTGCGAAAATAAAAAAGAGTTTTTTGACTGATTTTTCATTTTGGGTAATATGAGGGTTACTATACAAGTTTTGAGATAGATAAATAAAAATAAATATTTTTAATTGGATATGGCTTTATTGTTTCAAAGCATGTGTTTTGAATGCATCAACCGCTTTTTCAGGTGTAGAAAAACGTTGAATTCGAAATGTTTTCATCTGCGGGAAAAAATCATTGGATGTCAAACAACCACTCTATGATGACCCATCAATTCGATACTTTGAATGTTCAAAAACGTTTTTATGTGAACTGATGTGTGAGAGCTCGCATTGTCTTGGCTGAGAATGATAAGTCTTCCACGATTGGTTTGCCTTATTTTTTCGAATACTTTTGGCAAATGAAGGAAGGTGCGAACAACTTTTGTTGGATTTGGCTCGTCTTGAAAGACCCATACAGTCGATTATTGTTTAGTTTCAGGTTCATATGCATAGATCCATGAAGGGTCGCATATCATAATCTTATAGGCGTTTTTTGCAGCGCTGCAATTGAAGTCTATCTTAGGATCAATCGACACGAGCTTTTTTGAGCAATTGTCAAATTATGCGGTATCCAACAGGAAGAAATCGTTTTGACAGCCAAATTTTTTGGCAATATTGAATGTATGCGAGTGTAACTGATGCCTAAGTATGCCTCCATCTCACTTTATGTCACATGACGATTTTGCAATATCAGTTTACACATAGCATCGATGTTCTCTGGTATAACAGCCAATTTTGGACGACCTTCACTAAATTCATTCAGTAGCTAAGTGCGACCACGATTGAATTCGGAAATCCAACGAAAGCCGGTGGCTCGAGATGGTACTTCTTCACCAAAACTCGAAGCGAGTTGATCGGCACACTTCTGTTGGTTTAAACCTCGTTGAACGTTGAATAGGACTCTTATGACAACATGTTCTGAGTACGTTCGCCAGTAAAAATGTAAAACTTTATAATGACAACATCAGATTTGACATATTCACATCAGTGTTGCCATATCTCAAAAAAGTTGAACTCTCGTAATGTAGAATGTATGGTTCGAGCGAAACCATTCGTTCTATAAAAAAATCAGGTTTAATCTTACCAGTCTTTCTTCAGCATTTGTGCTGCCAGGCCTTTTAAGATCTTGATGATCTCTAGCATGGAGATCGGCAGGTTTAAGTAGAGGATGTGCACCACCAGCGACTGAAGGATGAGGACCTCCAGGTGCACCAGGAACTCCTGCTGCCAATCCAGCTCCGAAGCCCAATAAACCAGCTGCTGGACCCATTCCTGGGAGACCTGGATGTGGACCCATTGGTAACCCAGGTCCATGAGCACCGTGCGGTAGCTGTTGGGCGTGTATTTGTTGCTATATAAAAATAATACATTAATATTATTTTATATTGTTGATATCATATGCAAACAAATATTTGTGCTACTTGTAATTATAAATATGGTTGGAATTATCCAAAAACAATCAGTTTTTCAAAGCAGTATATATTTTCGAAACATCATGAAAAAAACGGATTTTTGTTGAAAAAATATAAGAAAAGAATAACAATCTTTTGAATGTACATAATCAAAAACGTCTTTCCTTACGAGAATATGAATTGAGAACTGAAATTACTTCGTAAAAACAAAAATTGCGTTGTGAATGATACTAATGTGAATACAAATATTGTTTTTTATCAAAAATAGAGACAATATCACAAATGGTAATAAGGCATTATTTTTACAAAGATTCAGTTTGAACTAAAAGAAATTATCTAATTAATAATAATAACATGGATATATACATATATTCTCTGTTTCTTTATTAAAAAATAGAAGAAAACTATGGTAATAATTAAAAGAATACCATGCAATATTCTCTAAATATCAAAAAAAGTTTACATACAAACGATATTTTTACAAAAACAATTCACAAATGTAAACTAGGTACAAATTAAAAACGTTTTCTGTAAAAATATTAACGCAATCCTTGACGTCTATGTTCAATTTTATTTCACAGGATGACCCACAAAAGTACGAACATTCTTATAGCACAGTAAAATAAGATTTTGGGGTAATAAAGTTTTGTAAGACGCTCAAAATTGGCACACATTTCATTGCAATATCCAATGACAACTAGATCATTCTCGAGGATGTTCTCCACAAATTAAGCGATTCTTATTTGCCGAAGACACAAAATGCGTTTTACGAATCTCTATTCTCTTGACTCCAACAAATTCCACGGAGTACCGCAATAACAGTTGAAAATAATCTTTGAGATGAGTTTTAGAAGAAAAGTAAAGATATCAATTTCAAGCTCTAGGTTTAAACTTGATAGCATGTTTATAAAGAAAATAAATAATAAGGTTAGGATTTCAAAAAACTTGGGCATCTCCAAAAATACGTTGTTGTTGCCAAACTCAAATGTTGTTCTTAAGAATTCCAAAGACATTATTGTCCTAAAATACATAAATTTATTTTTCTTTTCCAGATTATCTTAAAAGATTAACGGGGATCAAGATGCGATTCTTTTGGATTTATGGTTCTTATGTAAAACTAATCAAAATCCAGTTTTACAGTAGGTGGGAAAACGACTAATTGTACGCTAAAGGAGCAGGAAATCATGTTGACGTAACTGAAGCGCAATATCAGATCAGAAATGGCAATAATATATTTCTGTATCAATGTTTGTTTTTTGTGACTAGAGGATTGGAAGCAGCATCTCCATATTATTATGTTTCGAATCATTTTATGAACCAGTGTCTTATCATATAACATAAAAAATTTACTGGTCAATATTGTTTTGTAAGACATTCATAAATTGACTATAGTTTGTCAATTTACTAATCTGACACTAAACAAAGTCATTGTTTATTCGTAAAAATCGAATAATTATGAACTTAAATCTCATCGTAATAGATCAGAGCTTACCCAATGCAAATATTTGATACCAGAAGAACGAGTGCCAATAAGAGTTCATTCAAATTAAAATTCTCAAAAGTAATCCTTTAGACCAAATGAACAGATATATTTGACACGTAGCTACAAATTCAACCCAATAGTGTTATTCTAGAATGAACTGGCAAGTAACTAAGTAAATTTTCCGTACACTATCTCACGTATCTTAGATTCTCATGACTTCCTATAATTGCAAATCAGAGCAAAGACCGTTGAGTTAGTACATTTCAATAATTATGCATTACGCTCTGAGAATATCCTACAGTAAAGTATAAAGACTACGGCGGATAAATATGAGTATTCCAACTAAAAAGACTCAATGGTCGAAGTCTTAGATGCGATCAGAAGTGATCTAGATGTATAACAATAAAAATACTAGAATTCAATTACCTTGTAGTAGCAATTACAAGTAAGAAGAAATCAATAGGAAAGGCGAGGAAACGCGAAATCACAAGCATGAAGTCTCAGCGGATATTTGAGAGAAATAATATGGAAAAATGATATGATTAGAACGATGAGAACCTATAAAGATAAAATTTTGATGTATACAACAGAAACGATAGCCAAAACATCAACAACAACAAAAGAATTCCAATTTAGTTGTGGCGTGAAGGGTTAGAAAGCAAGTGGGCAAAACGTGCAAAAAACAGAAACCAATCCTAGACACACCACCAAAAAGATGGTATGAGGGTTGGAGTACAGTATCTTTAGAACAGTTTTGGAGGAGGCTTAATATATTGGAATTATACAAGACAGAGTCCTATCAAAAGAAAAGTCGCGGTCATTATGAAACGAGGGACGCTTCATCCTATTTTAAATTTTTAAATTATATTGAATTTTACCTGAACAGAAGTACTGTAAATACACAAAAAACATTTTGATTACTTTCCAGAATGGATTCTCGAAATTAAATTCACGATTCAGCCATAACGAAATAATAAACCGACATCAATTTATAAAATTAAGGCGTATAATCAATAAAAATCGGTTTTATGGACTTTTTATTCCTTTGGGAAGGTTAAAAATAATAGAGATCCTTCATAGAAATATGTTATGGTTCATTATCTACAGTGTAGCAACGTATTTTACAACGGAACTAATTTTTATGTTTTATACAGCGTGAGGCAGACTCTGTCAGATATACGTTAAAGTATCGAGTCTAGAAATTTGTTTTATACAGGTCTGGAGATATGATAGATTGATCTGGATTTATAAGTCATTGACATAAATGCCTGACTGTTGAAAACGATGCTTTCTGTAAACTGTAAACACTTTTTTTGACTAAGTAGCCGTTGGATGGTGGTTACCTTGGGTAAGAATTCGTACGAAAATGTATTCTTACAAGCTCGTGTACGAAGATTCAACTGGAGTTGTGTGGATAGAATGGATAAGTTGATTTCTCGCTTGAAGCTGAATTATTTATCGGATATACCACTTTGCGAGTTTTATTAGTTTGAAAAAATGGATAACAGGAAAAGTTAATAAAGCATTGCTTTTTGTAAAAGAACCATTGGTCTAATAAACATTATTCGGACGATGGTCGAGGAAAATCAACCATTAAAAAGTGGATTGCGAAGGCGAAATAAGCCCCAAGTCCAAAAAATAAATTCAAACAACCGTAATGTAAAGCTGATTGAGAAAACAGAAATCATAAAGCTATCAAATGAACGTGACTGATACATCGTGAACGAATATTTAGGTATGCGAAGGTGGGTGCCGCACTAGCTAACAATCGACCCAAAACAAAATCGAATTCCAGTCCAGTTTCCAGCTGTTCAATCACAATAAACTTGAATTTTGCGTCGATATATCAAGTTATTAATATTACGAGTAGTCCAATACAAATATCGCGATTAAAAAAATCTACTTGAATTTATTTTTCAGAATTTGGTATATATATACTATATACTTGTTGTTTGTGACAAGGTACTTTGTTCATTACAATAAGTTTATTTTCGGATATATTTGGAACCAAATTTTCAAAAGTTCTGCCTTGGTATTCTAAACTGATATCTTTAATTTTTGATGACAACAACAACGTATTTGGAATCGAGCCCATTTTTGATCCAGCATGAATTATTGTGATGAATTGTTCTCAGTTTGAAGGTGCCTTTGCCCGACATTCTTTAGGTGTATATACTTTGATATCGAGAAGCATATCATGTCTCAGCTAGATATCTATAACTGGATATGTTTTATCGGTCTTAAAGTATTTAATCCCAATTTGCAAGCGATTTTTTCATAGACTTGTACGGCCATATTGAATATTAATTTCGCTCTCAATTAGTCTTTTTTGAATATAAGAAAGGATAGTTTGTTTTAGTCTTGCATCCTTTTCCGATTAATATCCTTTTCAAATTAAATTAGCATCACTTTTATCGGATATGAATAGATTTAAGTTTGACTTTTTTTTCTTTCAATTGCAGAAGTTGTTCCAACATTTCGACGATTTAACGTTTCGTAAACTTTTTTTATAATCATTTTTGTACGAAAAGTGGTACGAAACATTGTGAAACCAAACCCATTTCTTACAATCACTGCTATACAGAGATTATTATAGGTAGCTGGGTATAGGTATATATTGAACTAATGTATTTAGATGTACAAACAATCAATGAAATTAAACAATAAAATAACAAATGCTTGTGGAACCATGACACTAGATTGAGCTGGTATTTCTTGGTTTGCCACATAGGGATCCATTGTGTTATCCTCCTTACTATTTCTGTAGGTTTCCTTCTCATGTGTTCTGCCCAATTTAGTCTTTGTGCTTTTATACACCTTATTATATTTTCTCTTCCTGTTTTTTTCTCCTATTTTTCTCTATATCTCCTGTAATATTTGTTCTCAGTATTTGTCTCTCTTAATCGTGGATGCAGATTAAGACGTTTTGCCTTTCCTGTCTCCAGGACCTGGCCCCTAGATAGAGTTTTATATTTGACAACAAAATGAACTCGCCGCAAATATAGCAAAAAAGTGTTTTTTACAGTTTTTGGAAGCCATTTTCTACAAGTGACGTCGTTGTCTTCTCAAACTGTCTGTCCAATCCTCAACTATTTAGTTTTATTCTGGTTTTAGTGAAGATTTTGCGAAGATTGTGTACAGCCCGCTAGGTTGATGTATGACAAGGGTGCGACAAAGCAGTGGAATGCGACACGACAAAGAAAGCCTACACCACCATGAGCCTTTCTTAGCTGTTGAGTAGAAACATTTGATTTCAACAACAAATCATTTCTTACTGATTTCATAAAACATACTAACCCTTATAAGTAGTGTAACTGACTAACCACTAATACTTACAGCAGTTGCAACATTTAAATAATACAGCCCACGTATTTTGTTAAATAAAAATAGTTAGCATCATCCCCTACCTGAAGGATCAGGCCTTGTCTCACCCTTGACAAACATCAACCTACGCAATATTCGATAAATTCCAGCTGTACGTAATAATCAGGTATTCATTAGATTTGCCCTTAGAACTGTTCCTAACACTCTATTACTAAAGTAACTTATATCAGTGGGAACTTTTGTAATTTTGTTTAGAAACACAAATACAAACACAATTTTCGAAATACAATGTCTGGTTTCCATACTATATTTACTAATTCAAAATAACAAAATGGGTAAATATATACATGGTATCCGAATTGTATTAGTTGAGATTATTTCCGGTGAAACCGGGTACAAATTCTATGGCACTAGACATCGTTGTACTTGTCTAAAAAATTTGATAAATACCGATATTTAGTTGGTTTAATACTCTATCTATTTTTGGGAGTCATCTTGTTTAAAATCTACTTTAAAATACGAAACAACTAAAGAACTACTTACAAGCAACTGTTGAAGGCCTTGTTGTTGCTGTTGCTGGAAACAACAACACAATTTAATTGATAATAATACAAATGACCATCACCTTAAATACCAATTTATCACACTAAATGTACAGATATAAATGGTATAGAAAATAAATTAATCGTTACTAACATGCAGGGTGAGGTTTTAGAGTGACAACGCAACGTTCGATGAGTTGTTTATTATGTATTCAAAACTATTAAAAAAATTGTAGGCAACGACATGCTATTTATCTGGACAATATACCGATATCTAGGTGCGTGATAGAGACAAAAACGTTTTGTAAACGCAACAGCTCTTCTTACAATATGCAATTTTACCAAATTATATTTAAAAAAACCACGAAATAAACACTCTGCATATGAATAACAATCAAATAAATAATTATTTTGATGAATTATTATCTATTTTTATAAATTGTCGCATATGGTTCAGTTTTTAAACTGAATTTAAGAGAAATAATCTACGGACATCTACAAACAGAGTGAACTAAAAATTTATTGTACGATTGTACTTAATGTTATAAATGGTTCCACCTATATTTCATTTTGGTAGAGTGATTACTATATCTAAAATGACTATTCAATTACTGACACTAAAAATAAATAAAGTTAAAACATTAATAATTGATTAGAGAAAAACTCAAATAATCATAATTTTTTCCTTATATCCAGGTTTCCTTACATTTAAATTTATAAGTCAGAAATTCCTTATATAGAGGTAGGAATGAATGAATTTGAAAACTGAATTGGGAAAATGTATATTTAAATACGTATACTTATTTGAACATAATTTGAAAACTACATTTAGAAAAACTCTCAAATTTGTATTGTTGAAATAAGTAATATGTCACTTTCGCTTATTGGGCGCTATAAGTTTTTATTCTTTTAAAGAGTTTCGCGAGCTCCTAAATATAATCAAAATATGATGAATCACAAACGATACATTCGCAATGGCCGATCCTGTAAGTGCTTTTTCACGAACCAGAGTGTCTTCTGTAGGAACTTCATCTGAATCCTCGATCCCTTTATCCAATCTTATGCCCGTTATCATGACGCCGCAATCAACGTCAACTATCAAATGTAGTTCATAAGTTAATAGTATGGATGATATCACCTGGAAACATTCGACTTCTAGACTGGGGGTTCTGGATCTACGATTACGATTCTAAATTTTGGATCTACGATTACGATTCTGGATTCTTCAACTACAAAATCTTATTTTAGAAGCAATTTGATATAATCGTTTAGGAGATGAAAAGCCAAGGTTTCTTAGCAAATCTCACTTCCTTCAAAATATTGATTTCAAGACACTAGGTCCTTTCAATTATATTAATGACTATTTACTTCTTTTCGATAATGAACTTTGAAGTTTCTTATCATTCATAAGTCCATAGGCTGTTTACTGGTTATTGGAGGTATCGGGTGGTAGGAGTCATCACAAATTCAAATTCAGGGAAATGCTTGACACACAAACAGTTGTAAAGGAACAAGATGATTTTACTCTTTTGCAAATTCAATTTATGTGTTGATACTCTTCAGTTAGTTCATGAATACCTGCCTCGTCATCCACTTATTTTAATTGCGACAGAGCGAGTTTTTATATGATCTTCCTTATAACGATACGTGGAAATTTTTCGGTACCTCTTGCGATAGGAAGATATTTGAAAAGCATCGCCGTAACGTTAGTAGATGTCATCTAGACACTGATTGTATACCTCAACTTGCTACCCCCCCCCCCCCCCATAACATTGTCTGTACAATTCACGTCGCTTCTTATAACCTTCCACCCATCTATAGCTTCCTACGAATTTTTGATGTTGAACAGTGAAGCCAATTTCTGCCATTAAGCTAATGTATTGACTTTTACACTGTTTAATCCGATGCACTTTTCGATTGGAATTTCGAGGAGAATTCCGCAGATCGGGTACGTTTGACTTTTCGACACTCAGTTTCAATTGACTCGATCGTTAAATTTCGTGGAGTTCCACATTCAATTTCATTTATGTTTCTGGCTCAAAGAAGAGGAACTCAATTCGGCATATTGTTCACGAAAACACCCTTCGATTTGTTTTAGAAACATACATCTAAACCAAGGCTTCTTAAACTGTGGGTCGCGACCCCCAGGGGGGTCGCGAGACTACTGAAAAAGGGTCGCAAAGATCTGATACTTTTCAATCATTATAAATAAAATTTTAAAATTAGTATACACACTACGTACAAATATAAATACAAATAAAAATCATACAAAATACTATTGTAGTTTTATTATAACTATTTTTTGAAAAAAGTGGCAATGCAAAAATGCCTATAAATGAAAATATGGAAGTAGCATTTAAAATAATAAATACAACGCGCTCCTCGATTTTCAACTGAACGTTTATAGGGGGGGTCGTTTAAAATTTCCTAAGCTTGAAGGGATTCGCTATATAAAAAAGTTTAAGAAGCCCTGATCTAATCTATAAAACTTTTTCGAACCCCTTTTGTAATTACTCGAATAATTGATGATGATGATCCCCGTAGGTTATTTATTAGTGGAATGAAATAAATGATATATAATATTCAGACTTTTGAATTGTAAATAGATGGCCTAATTAAATTGCGTGCGGATAATTATAAATAATTAATATATATAGTTAACAAAGCAACAAACTATAAACAAGAAATCGACCGTCTTTTTTAAGATGAATATCACAAATCATATTTTGCTATCTTGATATTTTTCATTACTTTTGGTATGATTTGTAATTTGTTGCTCATACAATAATTGCCTAGGCCCTAAAGGACTAGTAACTAACAACTAGTAACAAAAAATCCGAACATTTTTAGACAGCTTAGCAAATAAAGTGGGTGTTGACTGAAAATGTTAATAATTGTTTCTCATAATTTGGAAGTTGTCAAACATCCCAAGTATATAGACATAACATGAAGTCTCTGTAAGAAGCGAGTCGACTGGGTGCTGATTCAGTTATATACTATGTGTGTAATTATAATATTAACCATTGTTTCATAGAGTAAAGTACAAATAATTATATTGAAACAAACAGTTTTTACGGATGTTTTGTACCCACACCCTTACATTCTATATTGGAATGTTTTTCTTGAAAACATGACCGAGTTCTTGTTTCTAGCTGTGTAGACATAAAATAATCAAAATATAAAGCATATAAAATTCAATTGGGATATTTCTTTGAAAATCAGAAAGAATTCTTTGTTCATATTTTGTTGCTTATTGCTGAATATACAATTTTCCAATCATCTAAAGCCA
Organism: Diorhabda sublineata; assembly: GCF_026230105.1. Lineage (NCBI taxonomy): Eukaryota > Metazoa > Arthropoda > Insecta > Coleoptera > Chrysomelidae > Diorhabda > Diorhabda sublineata. The sequence goes on from NC_079484.1 coordinate 11,499,157, forward strand.
TTTCAAAAACCCGTTTAAATAGCAAATTTTATTCTGACGAATCGTACTGGTGGAAGAATTAATAAATTATTTGTAAACTGAACAGTGAAAAAATTAAATGAATGAATCGGCTGGCAACAAATTAATAACGAACTTTAGTATTTTTTATGCCATGATGTTAATGAAGTTCATATTAACTTGAATTTGAGGGATCCGCCGGATCAACAGAATTCACTCTGGCAAATAATTAGCAGCAAAATTTTTGATAACATAACACATTGAAATATAAAGTTAGCGTAAACTACAAGAGCAACAAAACTGATTCTTTGGCAACTATTTAGCAATAATTTCACCATTAGTTCGATTTCTATGACTTACTACTACTTATTAAGCTAAGAACTTATTGCTCAAGTATCTTGAGTATTTTTTTTAAATCTTCCAAACTCGAAATTCGGATTTGAAAAATTCTAAATTCAAAATAAAAATTCAGCTCGTATACCTTACAACTGTTTTTTTTTTAATAATTTGATAGGACGACAGGTGAATGCGGATGAAAAATTTATTACCTTCGACGGTTTAGAATGAATTTTTGATTGACTTTTATATTTTAACCCACAATTAAAATTTAATTAATTTTATTATGGTTTTCAATAAGAAATTATAGGATGTGGGATATTAAATTATATATTTTTATAGTTGTTTACGATGGTGCGTAGTATTTCTTTCAGAAAATTACTTTATACAGGTGTGTTCGTGCACAACGACGTTGTTTATAAGGTTATACATAAAAACTAAATTTAGAAGCTTGAATGGATACATAGGTATTCAATGTTGGTTGACAAAATGAAAGTTAAATCGTAATTCAAACAAGGGAAAATTAAGTTTATCATATTTAGTTTGAATTGAAGCCACGAAAAATATGATTTACCAATGAAACCCACAATTAAAAGCGGGCTTTGATATGCAGAACAATAGTGGTAATAATTATCCTTCTCAAAATATGAGGGTTTTCTGAAAAGTTCCCAATCTCAACTTAAAGATAGTAGCACTTATCAATATAAATTGAGAAATATATGTGCGCATGCTTTGAGAGATTATACTTGCAACTTCAGCTTTTTTGGACACTCAATTAGGAGTTAGGCACTGTGTACGGAGTCTCTGCACCATCATTAACGTAAAATTTTCATCAGCTCTATTGAAACATAGCCGTATCAGCTTGACTGATAACTAGATTTCTAGGCGGCCAAAAGCTGCGACAATCAACGATATCATCGAAAAAGTTCAGCAAAAAGTTCTGGACGACTATGCATATGTACAATATTCGCGCGTTGGATGCATCATTAACGCAGTTTGAGTAGAATAAGTCGAAATTTTGCGTCGATAAATAGCTATAGACGAAATATAGATCCACCAGTACATACTTGAAAAGAAAAAATAGTCCAAACAGCAGATTTCAAAGGCAAAGAGTGTTTTATCTTCCGGAAAAGTGATGGAAACTGTTTTAGGGATAGTGATGAGATTGTATTCATCTTCAGGTAAAACAATAACAGGAGAGTATAACACATCATTACTAGATGATGTAACGAAAGAAATAGCGAAAGCGACCGCATTTGAAGACAAAGAAATTGTGTTTCCACTAGGGCAACGCACCTTCTCACTCTTGGGTGATCGCCATGGCAATAATTCACGAATTTTGTGACCAGTCACGGTATTTACCAGATCTGGTCCTCAGCAATTTTCTACTGCTATTTTCTAAGCTGAAAGTTTCACTTGCACAGAAAGACTGCAACTATTATTTAGAAGGGTTAAAATTCTTAGAGATCACTGGACTACGAGGATACTATGCTGAAAAATAAAAATTATACAATTGGTTAAGTCGTAAATATTTCAGACAACCCCCGTAAAGATACCAAAATGAAGGAATATGTCAAAAAGCCACTGAAGAGGTAAGTAAGGCCAACAAAGCCCCAACTTTTGAATTATATATATCTACATATATTCAAACGTTACAAATTCATGTAGTTTAATTTTTAATATCTAAGAATCTAAGTATTCAAATTGAATTAAATCGAGTTATTGTATTATTCATTACCCAATCTTACGTGACTCAAAAAATTAATCATGGCGGGATGACGTTACTGAACTGGACACAATATTTATAACACAAATTGAAATGAATTATTCAAATTCAAGCGCCATACAATTATAATTTGAAATATTGTTGTGTTTTGTTTCAAGCATCTGTGTGATATTTGAAAAATATTTGAAAAATTTTCGAAGTAATTCATTTGAATAATTTAATCCGTCTCTGTTGATATGGGTCGCAGAAAATCTGATTCCTCTTATCGAACGTGAGGTACAGCGTTCTTCCATACTAATGCGGCAATTTTTATTGAAGTAATCAGCAAAAATTCAAAGTTAGCATCTTTAAATTTTATATATGTTTTTGTGCTTGAATAAGTTTTTTTTCTCAATGATTTGGCGACAAAGTTTTGATTGTAATTGGCCATGTTGTTTGATAGTTGTCTATTTAATCTGCTTTAATTGCAGTATCATCGTATCTAATCCCCTTCGCACGTAGCCATTGTTGCATTTCAGGTTTCTTACTGTAGAAATACGTTCTATCCAGCGACTAAGATAGGAAGCGTTATCCATTATAATATCTGATCTTTGACATGTTACAGAACGGTCTTAGTTCCAAGCGATATGCGTTAATGCCCTCATGCTAGTTATGATACAAATTTTCTCTTGATAAACCAAGTTTTTGTTACTTTTCTTCAAAATTGTACTATTCTTTATGTGTGACTATATACTACAGTCTTTTTATAAATATTGATATACTGTTATGCTTAGCAGAAGTTAATCCAATTGTCTGTGCAAGACTCATATTGTGGATTACGTCGTTGTATATAAAAATTGGTTCAACGTTTTTCTTCTCTTTCTTCTTTATCATGGCAACGCGTTGGGTCACATTTCTGTCTCTTCAATCTACCTCAAGATTTTTACGTCAGTTCTGATATTGTAAAAGCCACGATAGAGCACATGATAGCCATTCAGAAAGAAGACAACAAAAAAGAATTCAAGGTTTGGATAAATACATTTCTTGCAAAGTAGTAACTATAATATTAATTCAAATTTCATTTTACCCTTGTAAATTGGATTTTTAAGTATCCGACAGTGCGAAATTGAATGAAATTTTCATTTAAAATAAATATAGTCCGATAGTCCGATCGACAAAAAGAATGATTTAATATACGAAGATTTTCTGAAAAGCTTCCGACTTGAAGATGTCAGCTTTTATCAATATAAATTAGGGAATATATTTGCACATGCATTGAGAAATTCTCACTAAAATCTCAGTCATTTTGAACGCTTAGCTTCTGTTTGACAATCGTATAAGTGAGTCGTTGTGAATATTTTTCTGAAAATGAGAAAAATTGAGTTTGTAGCAATCAATAAATATACTCTCACGCAAATGAAGAAAAGTTCGCCAAACGGTGCTGGCCCACCGTCGGATTAATGTAAGAGAGATAGAAGAAGCCATCGGCATATAGGAGGAACGCATTTGCAATATACCGACTAAAGAATTATGCATGCGTAAGCTATCTGCGAGTTGGATGCTGCTTTAGCTCACTCTGTACTAAAAGCGCATTTCCCAGTTCTTAATGACCGGTTTAAGCCAAATCAGTCGGATTCTTTGCGTCGATTCATAACAGTACATGAAATCTGGATATACCACACACTAAAATGAGAAATCAGACAAGACAGTGGATTACAAAGGGCGACCCGCTCTGAAAAAGTTAAATACGATTTCATTGGTCCGAAAAGTAATGACGATCGTTATTTGGTTTAGTCATGGGATTGTATTTATCGACATTTTCAATAATGTAAAACAATAACAAGACGTTTTCCCGGTTCTTAACCCTAAAGTTTCATTTGTAGGAGAGAGGTTTTCATCAGACGAGGACGTTATCCAATATATAAACGCTTATTTTCAGGATAAAGACGACAATAGTTATTTGGGGTTTAAAAGCTGGACTAAGAAGACTATGTTGAAAAATGAAAGTTATTATGAATAAAATGGATGTTATGCCGGAAAGTTTCCAGACATTTCTTGTGGTGTTTTTTGAGTAATTTGAAAAGGTTCGATTCTGCTTAATCGCCAAAACTAATAAATTTTTGAACGAAGGTTTCAACATTTATTCATGTTTACATTATTATTTAGGGTGTTACATTTATTTTGCTCAATGCGCTCAAGAAATATAACTAAAACCGGTACTACACGATGCGTCCAACGTTTGCACCAACATTTGCCTTCCAACATATGGCTGAACATTGGAAGAAGGCTGGAACCTTACTTAAAGAAATGGAAATGTGGCAAAAAAATAATATAAATTCTTTTAAAATGAACTGTATGATACGTGTTTTTCATACAAAACACGTAGCATACACGCACAAGAGTACAAGAAGTGTGTGTAGTTATACAAGTGTAGTGTAGGTTCCAGCTTCTTTTCAATGTTGGGTACTCCTGTAAAGCGGGTCAAAAAAACCGAATTTCTATAGCCAACGTTGAAAGCGAAACATTCGTCGAGTGATATGCGAAGTACGACCACACGATGCGTTCAATCATACCAGCGTCCAACTTTGGAAGCATTGGACGCATCGTGTGGTACTGGCTTGAGAAACCAATAACACATGTTAATAAATATTCTACTATATGTATTGCATTGTATTAGCATTAGCAATTTTAATCCATTATTTTCGATTCAGTTAACGTATGTTGTTTTAAAATGAAAATTAAGAAATTGATTGAAATTTTATCAAAGTATTAAATGGAATGCTAACAGTTTTGACAATGAAAGTCTGAAGCGAAGGCTTAAATAGTATAGAGGGCAACTAGTGCTACAATTGTCGTCGCTCACGAAAGCGAAGATGGTAAAAGAAAATGTTACACAAATTGCATATACTATTTGTTATTGTATAATTTCTAGTATTATTTCCGACTCCATATTTATTTTGAAACATGTATGAGTTGATTTATAATTTTATTTATTAAATTAAACTGTCTAATACACCAACCTCAATTCAGTTTCAATATTTCATTTGTGTTTTTTTTGGTTGTGTTTTATTTCATTTGTGTTTTTTTGGTTGTGTTTTATTTCAACGTTTCATTTTAATTTGCGTGCGGCAATTGAACTCGTCGCACCCGCAATTATAAAATGAACTATTTTTGGACCATAACAGCAAGCATAAAGAAACCGCTTCTCCCGCATAAGTAATAAAAAAACTTTACCACAGTCAACATTCATATGCCATTGTATCCTATAAAATGTAAATATACAACGCTCAATAAATGTTAACAATTTCTAGAGCATGTTCTTAATGTCTCTGCATCTATTACATTTTGTTTTCGAAATAATCGGCTATTCAATAAACCATGGCGCTATTGGGTTCATTGTTTTAATTTTCTTAAAGTGATACTAGGTCAAAATAGTTAGAGAAAAAGACCAAGAAACATGGAACGAGGAAGATAGCGGCAGAAAACGGAACATTGGCTGTAACGAGATGAGACGTAAAGTAATGGATAAAAAAGAATGGACGATACTTTGGAGGATCGTAGCTCGACTCCTCATGCCTTAAACCGGTAAGGGTAGAAAAGTTTAAGATTCAGTAAGTAATTAGATGTTCAGTGATAAATATGACCTGGATTATTTGAAAAATTTTAATTCAACATTTTTTTTTAAACTCTTGTAATACGAAATATTAGCAGTATAAATGCGCTCTATACTTTCAAATTCTAGAAACATTCCTTTTTGAAAATTAATCTCCTCTAAATCTACTGAAATTACTAAGTCCCAAATGAATACATTTGGTTTCTACAGTAACTATTCTAATAAAAATACATACTAATAAATATATATTCATATTTCTGATAGACTTATTTGAATACATTAAATACTATATACTATACAATAAATTGAGAGAAACTTACCCCTATAATGGAATTTAGTTCGGCCATTGTAACTTGTTTGGCCCTTTCGACAGCTGTGGCTACTTGCTGTTGATGCTCTTGAGCCAAGAAGGGCAGCACTTGGGCGATAATAGCGTTTAAGCGTTTTGCAATTTCAGTCTGTAATATTAGAGAGATACGTAATCATTAATACAAACAATACAAGCTGGTTATGTGATTTCAGATGTAATCATTATGGTCCAGTAAATGGTTTTTGTTTGACAATTATCTGCAACTGAGCCGATTGACGTAAAAATTTGACAGGAATTAGTAAATTGGTCAAGAAATAACAGTGATAGTCTAGCGGGACTTTCCGTTCTAGGAATTGGAGCCTCTTCTGCTACAAGGTGAAAAAAATCCCTGAAGGAATGAATTTTAAACATAAAGTCAAACTAAAGTTTCTCTCCATTGTCCGAAATAAACGTTCCATAAAAAAAATTATTCAAATTTAATCAAATGAGCCTGATAAAAAACTAATAATGTGAAATATTCTTGAATTATGTAGATGCAATAGATGTTAAAATAGGGGTAGTTAATAAAGCGGCTACATTAAACACAAAAAAACTTTTAGAGGAAATGTATACTAGATATTATTTTGAAGTACCTAAAAAATCTTTGAATTGTATCAAGTTATGACGAACGAAACATTTATTAATTTACCAACATGTTTAAAAATAGTAAGTGTTTTCCATTTGTATTTTAGCGGTTTAGGATACACATTTTTATCAAATATGATGTTTCAAATCTAGACATAGAAAAGTTAGAATACGTTTTACAAAATAGTTTCATGTTTTTTCTATGTTTTTTGTACGATAAAAATTAATGTGTTACGAGTATAGCCATAAATTTCAATCCTTTCAAAGTACATGTCGAAAATTACAGTAATATAGCTGTTAGAATTTGCTGTAAAATCATTGGGGATTTTTTGTAATTCGACATGTGTTTCTCCGCATAACAGTAAAAACATTCTGATTGTTGCGGATCAAAATGAATATGAAGAAAATGAAAGCGATTTGATACATTATGTATTTATTTAAGAAATAAATTTTTTTTTGTTTAGTAATACTTTTTTCTCTTCCAGAGTTCAATGTTTTAAAGCAACTTTTAAAACTTAATTGTTATGATAGTTCAAAAATAATTTTGTGGGCAATTTCTATTGTGAACTGTATTTATTACCTAGAGTGTAGAATCAATCATATTTATTTCACAATTTTACTTTAGATTCAAACGAAAAATATTTTTATGGAAATTCCTTCATTAGCGGCGATTTTTATGGGTTGGAATGTTTTAAAAATGAAGGTGTTAATGATAAAAGGTCAAATTTTAACGTTAAATGATTTTTAGCTTTAGGTATTAGTTAATCTTCAATCCCATATTTTTATGAAAATCAGTTCAGTATCAAAAAGTTCATTAACTGGACTATGAACACAATAAGAATGTTTGAATGTGCATCATTTTTCATTATTTTCACTATATCGTAGAAATTAAGCGCGATACGAAAAACTTCAAATAAACTTTTTTTGTAGAAAATTTAATTTTATTTTATATTAATATATCAGCTTCAAAGGTAAATGAATTTCTTTGTTTACTAAAAGCACTCTAAATAAATAAACGAAATGCATATTCACTATTAAAACATTCATAATTTAAGAGTGCGATAGAGGTCACGAATTTAGAGCGCGCATATGAGATGTTGAAGTAGTTCTGTCAGGTTATTTATAAATAAAAATTTTTTCTGCCAATTTTTGAATACACTTTGAATGGTCGACACAAAAGCATACTAAATAATGGACCTTAATTAATTTCTACAGATGGAGTGCGTACCTCCACTCTCTTGGAACAGCGATCAGGGCTAATCCTCACCGATGGCACTTAGTCAGACCCTCCACAAGAGTCTCTCAAAAAATAGGCCTTAAGCAAATAATAACTTCTCAAAAATGTCATTTAATCTTAGAATATAACCGAAGATATAAGAACGCAATCTGAAAATACGAAATCCCTTAGATATATCCCATATCTTGGTATTATAATTCGAAATAAATGATAATTAAAAAATCTACAAAAAAATCCAAACGAAAATGATAGTTTAGTCACTCAAACAACATTGCCTTTGTATTTCATCGCCGCGACGTAAAGGAGGAAATAGTACCTTTTTTATAGGTGATTTTAAATAGTTATTTACGTTATAAGTCCTGGAAGTGATTTAGGACGGTACGAGATAGATGTTTATGGATGAGGCAACGAAGGAACCGAGTCAAGAATATCTAATCGAGCACTGTAATAATAACTTCACGGACGAATATCGTAATATGTTTTTTTTTTCATACTGTTTTCGGTTTTAAATAAAAAGCAAACTTATATTAAAATATGAAATGAATGAAATTTGACAATTTTACTGAAAATAGCTCCTTTGATTATTCTCTTATTATTTAAAAAAATAAAAATTAACAAAAGTCATTAATGTAAGAATGTAAACAAAGGCAGACATATTGAATTTTTGGAAATACAAAAAATATTTTCCGAAAGAATGTCTGATAATTCAAATGAAATTGCTGAGAAAAGTGTGGAAGCAATAGGGCAAATTATTCCAATTAAGTCTTCGAAACGGAAAAGAATATGCGATGTTTTGCGACTGGCGTGAGAAATATGAAGTGCTGATGAAAATTGGATGTTAATTATTTTTTTTTGATGTGGTAAGAACAGTTGTTTTTTTTAAAGCATTTCAACGTTTCACTTTAATTTGCGTGCGGCAACAGTTGTTTTTTAGAAGCATTCTTTTCGAACCTTAAATCAAATACAAAACATCAAATAGCTCATCATAATAGTCTAGTTACTCGATGGTCAAATCAATGATTATGGTTAATGAGAATGTCAACATTTCTCGTTATTTTATGTTAGTGATTTAAAAAAAACAAAATGTAGACTACCATCCAAACCAGTCGAAGGTGCTAACGAAGAAAGAAGTTGAAAGTTGGCATTGTCGGAGGTTGTACAAGGGAAGACATTTATAATTTACAAGTAGACTACAGACAAGGAAAATGCGTAGGTCAAAAAGCTGTTGGCGGGGCACCTAAAAAAATTCCGAATTCCGCAATCTTAAGCATACAGAAAAGTACACCGGACATTGCTTTAGAAGGACTTCGTCAATGCTGTTGGCTAACGCTGGGGCTGATTATCAATGTTTTAAAACGGCATGGTGGATGGAAGAATTCTTCAGTGGCTGAAAAATATGTGGAAGAATACGTCGAGAGCATAAAGAAAATAGCAAGAATGATACAAGGTGGTGAAACTTTTGTACAAGTGTTAAACCAAAACCACACATTTTCCAGCATTATTGAAAATAAAGAAGTACATCTAGTAATTCCTACAGTAAATGTTTCTGGTAACAGTAGTTGCACCATTACTGTTAACATTCAAAAAATAGAATAAGAGTTTAGTTATTGATGTTAGTTGATTTTTTATTTCCAATTATTTAAAACGGGATTGGTATTAATTAGTCGCCTTTACAATATAGTATAAAAAAAACTAGTATTATGAATGCAATGTTTTGTTTATCTTTATTAGTTTATAATAATAATTCGTATATAGATATAATGGTGTAATTCTGAAAAGTTGAGCCCCCTCTGATTTTGCTGAAATTTTGTATTCACCCTGACTAAAGAAAATAATAATAAAAGTTTAGTTTGTACCCCAGTTTCACTGAATATATTCGAAAATATTGATTTTGAAAAAAGTTTCAAACAAAGAAATTGAGCTCATAAAAAGCTCTACAAAACAGATTGTATGTATTTTTTCACGTCAACCTATTATTTTGGTTTATGTTATGACTGTGGGTGTGGGTTAAACAGTACAACATATAAAGTTCAATCGTTAATTATTACATCATTATCTGGCTAGTTAACTGCTGCTGTTAATATTAGCTCCTATATCGAGATGTAAACGCTATGTTATTAATAAATTCGGTAGTGACTAAGGAATCAAACAGATATAGCAAATAGTATTAAACTGTTCTTAGGAAATATTTTTTTGCAACAATAATTTGAAATTTACAAAGTAATTTGAAGAAAATGAAATAGATCGACTATTTTAATTTAGTAACGAGAAAAAAAATGAGGTTTGATTTTTTTAAAAATAATATATATATATATATATATATATATATATATATATATATATATATATATATATAAACTGTTATTCCGTCATAATAAAAAAATTGTTCACGTCATTACATGCAGTAAACAGGAGGGAGTAGTTGATTGCTTTGACTCGCCGCCTCGCGTCCTTTGCCTTGCGCTCGAAAAACTGACACCAAGCCGGAGCGACGGTAAGGCAACGTACGTGAAGGCAATGGAACACTAGCAAACTCTTACACACACGTTCCCTCTTGTACTCTTGTGGTTAGTCTATACATTCTGCTTCCAAATAGCTTCTTAATGTGCGGATGCCGAGTACTATTGAGCACTACACATACTCCTCTCTTCTCCTGAACCAGACGTCGTCGTATCAGGACGTTTTTAAGCTTCAATTTGAAATATGTCATAAAGTTAGTTGGATAGAATATATTTTAAACAGTCTCATGCCGATCTAAAACAAAACCAGTCTTAGATAGTTGATTCCGTTTTTTTATATTTACACACAAGTATATGTGGTAGTAGTAAAGGCTAAATTTGATTACTTTTTCAGTAATTCTTGTATAATTTTCTTTAGAAAGATTTAATTTCGCTTCAGTATGTCAATGTAGTGTTTTTGTTTCGCAAATTAATGCAATATTTTTGAATCACTCACATCAATTTTTTTGTAGAAGTACTAGATGACTTGTATATTGAAGAAATGCTCTACAAGATGTAAAAAATTACTCCTATCAATATGCTCCAGTAAATACAAAATTCCACTTGGGCTCGTCGGCTTAATTCGCAAATCTTTTAACTCCATAGCACCAAATTTCACCATAGACCCAAAAAACTGAACAATGAAAAAAATTTAATGAGGACTTGACCTGTTTTTTTTTGAATAAAGGATATAAATAGATGCCAGAAATCAAATTTCGAGAATATAGAACAAATAAACACGAAGTGTAGTTAGCTTTCAACGAAATGGGGATCTGGAGTTACGGAGTTATCTATTTAGACTTTTGTATTTTATGGGATTTTTGAGCTTCCACGAATTTTTATGTTATATGCGTCCAGAAATTATCTATCCAATGGTATCAAAAATTTGATATCAGAAAAAAACGGAATTAGTGGTTTGTGACTTAAGTCGACGATATGTCACATTCATTATCTGAAAAATATGGAATATTTTTACTAATTGTTCTTATACTTAATATATATGTAATTAACCATAATTAAACTTAATCATATTAAACTGAAATTAAATCTTCTCTTTGCTTCTTCAAATATTTCCAAATTCAACTTATGAATTTTTAAAAATCGGGTTTCTGATAGCAGTAGCCACTACCCGATAAATAACCCTTCTTCTGTATTGTGATCGGTCGAGATCGTAGTCGACCGGCAATCGAGGTAACAAAACACGAACAGGCAAAAAAAGTACAAGCACGCCGAAACAAAAGAAAAACAAGCTTTCGCTGCTTATTGATTGATACGGTTCTAGTGGGCGTTGGAAAAGAAACAACAAGATACAAAACAAAGGAAAATAGAAGTGTGATCGGCATTTATTGCCGTACACGTTATACGAAACCACGGTCGACACAATCTCAAACAGCGAAGTGGAGAATAAGGCGCGGTTATAAATCAAACATCGGTTTTTCGTACAGAATGTCCCGTCATATAATTGTAAGATAGTCATTATAATAATAATATTTATTCGGTATTAATAAATAGGGAATATGAATAGTAATTCATATTTTACTGTAAATGAAAAATGCAATAATAATAAGCAATTTAATATCAAGTCAGGGACGAATGAACTATGAAAAAAAAATTAGAAACAAAATGTGTGTAGGGTTAATGATTAAATCGCTCTGGTTTGAATATGTTTATAATCATTTTACTAGGTAAAATAATGTGACAAAAATGATACTAAGGCAGTTATGACATGTTTCAGTTTATATCAATCATCGGAGAGAGTGAGAGAGAGTAGTGAAGGAGGAAAGAGATGAAAAAATAAGCTATTAATTAAATATCAATATGTATAGTTACTATTACGTTGAAATTCAATATAGCATTTTTTTTAATTTTATTGAATATAAATAGAGTACGTATACGATTTTTCATCTTTATATCCAATGAGTTCTAAGCTATGGGTTGTAACGGCGCTGACTTTTCGTCCCAAGAAAATTTATCTGATATCTATTTTGATCACGATGTTGCAAAAATACAGTTTTATGTTTTTAAAAAATTAATTCTGCGTTCTAGTTGACTTTTGACACCTCCCCACCCAAATATTCCATATGTTAGGTGCGATTCAATAAGCTTATGAAATTTTAGACTGTTTATGTTAAGGAATTTTAATTTGAATATCATTCGCCGCAGAGTTTTTGATAAGTTATGAATATGCGATTCCCCTGATAAGTGATAATAACTTTACCATCATCTGAGGTCTTCAATACTGTATAGTCAGGTAAGTAATTTTTGTATGGCACAAATTTTGGTTTTTCATAGTTCACTTTTAGATATTTGTGATTGAGCCAGTTCAGAATGTTTTAACAATGTAATTCGGCTTTTATTTTTAATGCGGTTCTAAAGCTATCTGGAGAAAATACCATAGTGTCATCTGCAAAATTGAAAAGTTTCCTTTGGTTATTAAGTGTAAGTAATCCGTTTACACATTTTAACATTTTTTATACACCCCAAAAGAAACGTTTCTAAATGTGTCAGACTACTTTCCTTAAACCTAAATTTTTTTAACTACTCGATATTCACCGAATTATCCATTAAGACTTATTTATAAAATGAGATATCTACGCCTATGGTAGATCAAACAAAATTATCGGCAGGGGTCTTTATAATCTGCTATTGATATTAGAAGAACTAAAACTATTCACTAACCTATTTATTTAAATTCAACTTTTTGCCATTTATACAAAAAGGATTTCTCGATTCCAGAAAGTAAACAAACAAAAAGGCCTTCCTAGAATTTGATTCTATAAAAACGGCCACAGCATTCAGTAAATAAGTTAGATAATTATCAAGAAATTGCCGCCTTATATAAAAAATGGGAATCAGTAGACGAGTTCCCAACAATATTTTCAAAAAAAAATTCATCGTAGATTTTTTAAAGAGTGTATATTTACATTATTTTGGATTTCCTATTACGACATAAAATAAAAAGTGGATACCACATCACATATGTTTTGCGTATTGTATTACTAAAATGGTCAGCCTGAGATGATTTGGTTCATCAATGTTATGGAATGAGCATAGTAATAGTAATTATGAAAATGACTATACTGATAAGTATTTTTCACGCTGATTCATATAATCCTTATTAAAATCTATTAGAAGATGAAAATAAGGGTGATGCTGAAGTTCACTCTGCTGCTGAAGTTCAGTGAAACGATCTATCTGTTCCAGAAAATATTCCACATTCAATTGATCAAGCTGAATTGAATGCCCTTGCTCATAATAGTGGAATTTATTGATACCAGATTCGAAAGTTACCTTTGTTCAAAAAAAGGAGAAGGGATATATTGTTATGTTATTGATATCCTGGGACTTTTTGAAGAATGAATTGAAACCTAATAAAACAAAATGGCGCTTATTCGTTGATTCTTTGAAAAATAGTCTAGAATCTCTATTATTGCAGAACAGGAATAAAAGACTGTCAATACCATTAGGGCACACAGTAAATTGACTTAATGAAATGAAGTATAAAGAGCAGCGACTTGTCATCGGTTTGTTATTGGGTTTACAAGGTGGATTTACCAAATACTTTTGTTTTCTTCGTATATGGGATAGCAGGATAAGATAGCAGCATTATATAAGAAAATAATAGCCGATTCGAAACGAGGTTCAGATCACAGTTTACGAATGTCGCGTGCAATTATCGATCAAACAAAACAAAAATTGATTTATTTATCAATTATTTGTGCGTTAATTCTTCCATAATGTTTATCTAGATAGATATATAATAGATGTTTAATAATTTACCCCTTAACACGAATTTTGCACGAACCGCAAACATCAGTAACTATCAATGACATTGCTCAAGAAAATTGATAGTCGTCAACCATTTAAGCGGAATAAATAACTCAAAGTTTAAAAAACAATAGATAAATTAAACAATCTGATCGCATTTACCCACCGATCTACCAGGGTAGAAAGGACATATTATATGATACGACCCGATTAATTCGATCAGTTTATGAACAACAATAAACGTGATCCAAGTTAGTTTCCAAACATTCAAATCATGATCGAGATAACGCTAAGTTTTTTAAATAAAAAATAAGTAATAAGTATCAGCTGGGATATGATATCATATAAACTAGTACAATTAACGAAAATAAACCTAAACGTATGTTTAAGGGTAAAACACATTAAGAAGCAAATCAATAAGAAATGATCACAAGTACTGGCAACCAATAAGCGTCGAAGAATTTTCATATTTAGAAGTTATAATAGGAGAGAAAGGCTATGAAAAGCATCAAATTAAATTGGAAGAGATACGAGGATGTATTGATATCTAGTCAGTCTAGATATGCATAAACAAAATATTGCGTTACCATCGCAACGAACAATAACTTATTAGAAGGGTTCGTTATAAAGTTTGACGACAAAAAAGTAAACCAGAGTTACGCAATAAATTAAAAGAAAAAAGATGTCCACCGAAATTGCGAAAATCGAAAAATTAGAGTATCGTGCCATCATCAAGTGAAAGTATTTAAAAGGGTTAAAAGGTAAGCAGATTTACGAAGATATGCTTTATACCCTTGGTGATGAATATCCTTCGTATGCGACCGTGAAAAATTGAAATGCAAGCTTCAAAAGAGGTAAATTTTCCATTGAAGATGATGATCGATCGCTAGGCTAGTTTCTGTGTCAGTCCCCGAAAATATCGATGCAGTTCATCATATAGTTCACGTCAATTTGGACATGAGAAAAATTGCTGCAAAATGGATCCCCAAATATTTGAATGTTGACCAAAAGCGTGCAAGTGTAGAAGCATCGCATTTTATCTGTGCTCGATTTGAAAACAATGTAGAAAAAATTAAAGAGAAAAGATGCGGAAAGCTATCCAAAGGTGTTTTGTTTTTGCAGGACAATGCCCCTGCAAACAAATCTCATGTTGCCAAACGAAAAATTCGTGATTTAGGGTTTGAATTACTAGAACACCCCCCTTATCCATCAGATTTGGCTCCGTCCGATTATCATCTCTTTCCTCAACTGAAAAAAAGTTCAGAAGGTCGTACATTTTCTTTCAACGAGGAGGTAATAAAAGCTGTGGAGGTCGGGTTTGCAGAGCAAGAAGAAACATTTTTTTTTAAAGGTCTAGAGGCGTTGCAGGTTCGCTGTAATAAATGTATCTAATTAAGAGTAGAATATGTTTAGTAATAAAATATTTTGACTTTGAAATTTTGTCTAGTTCTATAGTAGTCTAAGAATTTTTCAATATATCGTCTTACAACAGAAAAAAGCGAATTTATCTAAACTTTAAGACAGTATCTGTTTTGGCTAGGTATAAGTAGCACGTTTTTATACTTTGCAACGCTCCATTTTCAACAATTAGATGTCATAACGGCCGCTAATAAAAAGCAAGAAACAATATTGCAAATGATAAATCTTCCACGTTATTTGCCATTGCATGATGTCTATTAGTTTCACAAAAGTGGTGCTTTAATAAAACTGACTATCAAAATAAAAAGCTCTTGCAAGTTCTATCTATTGCACATTGTCTTCTCTGTGTGGATACCTGATATCGCATGTAATAAAAACTGCATCAAAACCGATAGAGTTGCAAGTGTGAAACGATCCAGCAGCTTAGCTTGCGACTTGCATTGCATCCCAAGTTTTCTAGCTTCAAGCTGTTTTAAGGTTCTCGTTACTGTCCAGCACAATAAGAAGCCAATTAAAAGTTTATTTTTCCACTAATATTAATATTTTATTCGTAAGACAGCTGTAGGAAATTTTATCGCCTACACATTATGAAATAAATCGCCCGATGGAAGATAATGAAACATGAAATATAAAAATGAGGTTAGATTTTGAAACCATAAAATATTATTAGTGATCGTGACCGAAGATTATAATTCTGTATAAAAGACTAATTGAACAGCGTACTATATCTGATAATTCATTCGACTAATAACAGTTGTTTATAATTTATTATCTCCGGGTATTAAGTTGATTCACTAATTCTTTTTGAATCGAATATTGTAAAAAAAACATCATCATGAACATTTATCAGAATTGTATTCATGTAATTTTTCCGTCTATCTATTTACTTCATTAACATACATATTGATATATCTAAAAAAGACAATGGAATAGTTCGGATTAGAAAATACAGAAGCATTTGCAAAAATTTGAATTCTATAAATAAATGTCAGGATGGTGTTCCCATACGCACATACAACAGGGTGGGGTAGAGCAACTTTTTGTTTTTCTCGTTTATTCAAACAGTTTTTAATGACAAAATGGTAGGGTGAATTTCTTTATACACAAACTATTCACTATCACTTAAGTTGGATTTATGAACTCTTACGTTTGCGCCAGCGCTGACGCTTTTGTTGGCGTTACCTTTCGGTTGTTCTTGTTTACTAACTACCCTGTTGCTGGAGACTCGTTTTATATACACTATCATAGAACTTTCGATTTACCGTAAATAAACAAAAGGTTCTTCTTAGAAATTGTATCTATAAAAACAGTCACGAAAACAATGTAAATAGGTACACAAAAAATAATAATGTAAATATAAACAGCCTAT
Organism: Diorhabda sublineata; assembly: GCF_026230105.1. Classification (NCBI taxonomy): domain Eukaryota; kingdom Metazoa; phylum Arthropoda; class Insecta; order Coleoptera; family Chrysomelidae; genus Diorhabda; species Diorhabda sublineata. The sequence goes on from NC_079484.1 coordinate 11,516,033, forward strand.
AACAGAGGATGAGTTCTCAACAATATTCTGTTTTGGAAAGAGAAATATGTCGACTGTATTGATTGAATGTAAATAACAAACTTGTTTTGACAAAGTTGGCGAATGTAAAGAAACAAAACAAAAAATGATGAAGATGAGGCAATGCAGAACCTAGAAGACACAACATTGATCACTATCATTTGGAATGTGTTCTCGACAAATTATTTGTTTTACCTTTCTCTATACAAAAAATCCATTATGGTGAGATCTGGAAATCTAGTAGGCCAACATGTCACATTTATTCACCCAAAAAACATCTATCACCAAAAAGATTATTTAACCAATCACTGATTCTTTGTTTATAATGAGCAGAACATCCATCATGTTGTAAGAAATGAGTCCGTCGAATATTTAAAGGAAGTTCGTCAATAAATATATGCAGAATTTGTAAATAAGTGTGCTGATTTAACGTTTGTTCAATAAAGAAAGGTCCAATGATTCTTGAGAGCAAACATTCAGTTTTGAAAAACTGCTTTCTTGCTTTAATTACGTAATGAGGATTGCTTTCGCTTCAATAACGAGAGTTTTGGAAAGACGGAACACCATTTGTGGTAAGAATGTTAGGTCAGAGAAAAATATTAATTTATGAAATTGTCTTTCTTAGTTATCTTCGCTAATTACGCTTCGATTCCTGAGTGCAATTTTGGGACCTGCATCCTTTGATTTGAAAGCAACTCAATTGCATGCAACAGTTCCATTATAAGTTTCGTATCTTTCTTCTTATAAGGAATGCTACCTATTATAAGAAATTTGTTTATCAAACGTCAAGCAATACTTTTGTTTATCACGATAATTGGATAGTCCATTGAACAAGGTAATAACCATTTTCATTGAACTTTGACCGGTTCCATAACACTGAATCATCTAAACTTTTTCCTATAAGATTAACAAAGTAGATTTAAACTGTTGATTCATTCTTTTTAATATATATATATATATATATATATATATATATATATATATATATATTATTATGGATACAACTTTGTTTATCCGATTAGAAATTATATTTGACCGATGATTTTGAATTTTGTTATGGAGATCTAAATGATTCTAAACAACTTATCTCATTAATTTTTGACGTATTTTCCACAGAGGTACTTTTATGTATAGCCATGAGCGCTGATTAGCTGCTTAACAACGACAATGCGCTATCATCGAAAACCTGTGTAGTAGTTCTTAGTAAAGTACTAAATCGTATAGCTTCGCCAGCCTTTCTAGAATCACGACGTGGCTCTTTTTTAATTTAAAAATACCATTCAAAGGATGAAATTCATGCATTGCATTTTCAGGCAGTGAAAACATTGCTGATAACGTGTTATTCAATCTAACGAAAACTCATCTTTTACATACTTAATTTATTAAAAATATTTAACTAAACTATAATAATTAACTATTCGTCATTATGAATAAATTATAAAGAATTTCTTAGTGATTTCTTACACATTTGTTCGTTATATTTAGCATCGTAAACAATATTCTATTAACTAAAAAATAGCTGCCGAAATTGCTAGCACTATTTTACTTTAACGCGTAACGACCAATTTGTTTTCTCCCGATGCTTAAATTATTAATAGCTTCGAAATTTTTCGTGCCAACCAGGTCTAGAAATATCGCAATAACTTATGATTTAACAGTAATAAATTTATTTCTATTTATCGCTAGTTTTTAATGTTGTTTGTAGAGATGTAATAAAATGCATATTCCTTACTTTTAGATATTGGTTATTAATTTCATATTCTGTTTTTCTATATATTAGATCTATAGTATTATTTATTCAGTCCAGACGCAATATATACAATATCTACGAGGATGGTCCCAGATGTACCTGGCTCAACAAACAGTACAAAAATTTTGAAAAAGAAAATATTTTTATTTTTTAATTTTCAATGTTCAATAAGTTCAATACCCTTTTTATAATAAGAATAGTCAAGCTCCTCAAAATAGCCATCAGCTGCCAATATCATATCTTCATTGTTGGAAAATCTTTGACTCCCGAACCGAAGTCTGGGAACAAAAAATAATCCGATGGAGCTAAATCTGGCGAATAGGGTGCATGAGGTAGCAATTCAAACTTTAATTGATTAATTTTGGAAATTGCAACAACAGATTTGTGAGCTGGTGCATTGTATTGATGAAACGACACTTTTTTCTTAGCCAAATGCAGCCGTTTTTGCTTAATTTCTTCACTCAAAAGTTGAAATAAGTTCGCATAATACTAGCCGTTGATAGTTTTTCCTTTTTCAAGATAGTCAATGAAAGTAATCCCATGTGCATCCCACAAAACCGACGCCATGACCTTGCCTGCAGATGAAACAGTCTTTGTCTTCTTTAGAGCCGGTTCTCCCTTTTCAGTCCATCGTTTTGATTGTTCTTTGGTTTCGGATGTGAAGTGATGGATCCACGTTTCATCCATGGTTATGAAACGGCAATGTCAGATTTGATATATTTATATCAGTATTGCCATATCTCAAAACTTGCCTATCAGACGCAACGGAAATAAAGTAATACATTTTCAATTGTCCCATTTTTTGCAAGTAGCTAGTAAGTTAAAGTCTAAGAGATAGAGACGAGTTTTGTACTTCATACAAACAACAGTGGTGAAAATTTTATTTTATACTATTGTTTGTTAGTAATCGTTTGAAGGGTTGTTCACAGTCCTGAGCCTATAGGCAACTCACGCATTAGATATTTGATAGTACCAGAAGAACTAAATCGGAAGTTGTTGACAGCTTGGTCAAAAATTTCGACCTCGCTGCACAGCTGTCTGTATTGACCAAGCAGTCAGCAACTTTGGATTTAGTCTTCCTGAACGACCAAGTGTTTAATGTGCGATTTGCTTACAGTAGTCATATCACCTGCGCGACTTCATTTTCAACCCCATCCCCTATACGTTCAGGTCTGTCAGCAACCCAAGCAATAGTTCGATGACGTGAAAAACACTATATCTCTGTCTATTACTTTTTGTAATATATATATTTAACTTTTTATTTTTGCTAACAAAATTTATAATTTCATCGTAATTTTGGATAGCCTTGTGAAATATTTTTTTTAACACGTTTATGGTGTGAGAATGAGTTTTTAGTCAGATCTGTCTTTTTTTTTCTTTAGTTGATACCATATTCTTGTTTTATTTTTTAACCGCAAATATGCAGCTAATAGGTCACGACAAGCTCAATGCCAACTGCAAACAGCTTTTTTCAGATATGTTTACTCATCTTATATAACATACATAAGTCTAGAGTTGTTTTTCTATAATGCCGGATTCTGACTTTCGCAAGGCACTTCCTAGAAGTACGAAGTCTTAGTTAGATATTCCCTCGGTAGTCTCTTGTAAAGTATGGGTTGGGTATAGAATTTCTTGTATTTATTCTTTTTGTTTTTTTAATAAACTATTCTCTTATTGTTTTCAGCTGCCAATATTAACTTGGAGATAAATTTATTTTTTTTTAAGTGTTTCCAGCTTATCCGCCTTTTTTTTCGTTTATGAATTTCATTCTGATGAAAAGCTAGTTGCGTCCGATTCAATATCAGTTGTTAACCTCATCTAAGTACAAATTATATATTTTCGCGTTTCGCTAACCAAGTTATCATCATCAGAGACTGACGGTAGTGTATGTGTATGTTCAGTATGGATATCACCTACGGTTCCGGAAACTCCAGCTAAGTTACAAATTTTTGAAAAAATAAAAAAAATAGTTATAAAATTAGATAAAGAATATCAAAATCTCTATTCCAGAATTTTATTCGAATTAAAAACTCTATAAACTTTGATATTCATTTCCAGTATTGTTTGAAATTACATTGCGCGTCACTGCTCACTAAGTAAGTAATTACGTAAATTGCTACAACACATTTTCTGGCTTGGCGAGGGAGTTGATGAAATCGATGTCACTCTCTATCTCTCTCACTCTCTTCCACTCACAGCTCCCCAATTCCCGCAACTCCCAAACTACCGTTCGACTCTTTGCTCCTTTTCTTTATTCTAACGGCTCAGAAGGAGCTATTCTGCTTGAGTAATTGTTCGATTCGATACGTTTTTGTCAATTTTTCTGATGTTTGATGGCGTTTCGACCAAAGACGTACCTATGCGATTAGATGAATAAGTTGATAAATAACTACAAAATTATTTTTTGCAGATGAATATAATTCCTAATAAAATAATTGAAGAAATAAAAGAAATTTATATATCAACATACTAAATCTGACAATTATCGTTCACTCATTCATATTTTTAACACAAATTCAATGTATTGCTTTCTAAACATGCCTCTTATGCATTAACTTCCCCTACAATTATATTTAATACGAATTTTCGATATAGTACAGTAAACCTTGACGAAAAGTCATTTAAGTTAGATATTGACGGGCAGCTAGAGCTTGTCTTCCACCGTGTTTTGACCGCATAATGAATCAATCCATTCATACATACGCAGTTTTGCGTATTTCACCTCTTGGTAACACTTGGCGCATTAGCTCAAGAAAAAAATATCTTTCCAAAGCAGAAATCAGAATTGATGGAGCATTGTAAGATGGCCGTATAAAATTCCCTTTTTGTAATCGCCCATAGATTCGCAATTAGGCAGGTACAACCACACTCCAAAAACATTTATAGTTATATCTAGTACAACACGACATCACACAATAAAACAACGCGATGAAACATTTAAAGCATGGACTGTTCAAAAACATGGCGTCGAGATACAGTTCAATCTGTTACAAATTTCTCTTGCTAGATGTATCGACCGACTTTTGGAGTAACGATTTGGTTTGCTGGCTACAAAGCAACTACAGAGGACGACCCGTTTTGATTTTTATAAACGTCAATATATGATGATCATACAATGTTTAATAGTGAATAAAAATTCGGCAGGGCGATCATAAAAAATGTCTATATGTAAACAGCCGTTTATATGAATACCTATAAATGTCTTGATTGTATATAATAAAATGTCATGATCCAATAAGTATATATATATATATATATATATATATATGATATATATATATATATATATGATATATTATTGTTTCAAAAATATTTATAAATGAGCAACTAGATGGGAAGAAATTGGTCACAACCATCAATATCCCGATTTTTCGATAACAACATTGAAATATTTTTTTTTCAAGTTAATTTTGGAACAACAACAGAACTGACCACGTTCTCTTTCACTAACAAATAAATCATTCATTACTCAGGTTAAATAGAAAGTACGATGTTGTTCTTGAATCGGCGAAAGTTGTCCTTTAAATCGTTCCAAAGTAATTTTCTGATGTTAAGTCGGGACATGGATATTATTTTGGTCCTTGGATGGTTTTTGGGCTCGCAGTTTGTATAATTCGGGTTTGTTGGTTCAACGTTTGTAAGGAGAAAGAGCTTAATACAAATTGTCAGGTGAATAGTAGCATATTATTATGAACTATTCGATCGTAAAAAAAATGTTGTGATTCAATAAGGAATCTAAAATTGATAATATTTATAGAGAAGTCTTTATTTAGATTTAGTCGATGAGAGGAATAAACTTTGGAAACTATGATGTCATTGCGAAAGTTTATCAAGTATTCGGTTCTCATTTCTAGGCTTCGAGAAGCCAGTGATAAGAAAGTACAGTGAAACCTGAATATAAGGAATTCCAATGGCTTGAAATTTTTTTTAAATCCCGGTTTCCTTACAATCAAATTTTAATAGTCAAAAAGAGAGCTAATTTTTATTAACTCATTATTTTTTGAAATTAGACGCAAAATCGACTGCGAATTTCGTAATTCCCTCACCTATTAAGCGGCATTCATTTGTGATCACAGCTGTCGTTTCGGCATGCCGTAATAGAGAAGAACAAAGCCACTGTTTATAAGAAAATAAACAACGCATGATTCATCAAGGGGTAGGGGACTTCCTTAAACCTCTTGGAAAGATTACTTATATAGAGGAACGAAATTCCGAAATAAAGCGTTTTAGACTCCAAGAGGCTGAGACTGGGAATTCCAATCCTTATATAAAATATAGAAGTTCCTTCTTAATTTGGAGGACAACAATAGATCCGTAAAGATCGAATTTGGAAATGCCATATACCTTTTGTGACTATTATACATAACCTAAAAAGTGATCACAAATATTTCAACAGCCTGATATTACATTGAAAAATTCTAGGACAACCAAAAATTACTACAAAAATTAGTCTTCACTTTACTGTATATGTACTTTTATAATTATCATATGTGGTATTAAAATAATACAATTTAAACCCCTTGATAATATACGGCCATGTTTGCGGTTAAAATCACATGTTTGTCGGGTTGTCTATCTCTCTACTCTACTCACTCTTCCCTGGTTCTCGTCTATTTCTTTCAATCAATAAAGAATTATAGGATGAAACCGTCAGAACAGATCCGTACTAGATTAGCTGTCATCAAACTTTTAATAGAAACCTCATACTGATTTCATAATGAATGGTGATAATATTTTATATATACTTCGCGGGTAAGTATCTTTTCTAATCCTTTTAAGTGTACTAAAGTAAAAACGTAGTACAATAAAATGAAAATTCAATTTACTATCGAAAGAACAATCATACGACATAAAAAATATGTCTTTCAGGGATTGAAATTTTATTGAAAATATATAAAAAATGTCTAAACTACCCAGCTGAAAATATACATAGTCTTCAAACGACAACTTGATTCAATCAGAAACCCAAAAAGAGTTTAAAAATGTGAAAAAACACGCCAAATTTTTCTAAAAGAAAGCCGAAATTCCCTAAAAAAAATCATACTCCATATTTTGTCAAGTAGCAACTAATTTATTTGTGGAATATCAGGAATAACACAAACAACTTGAAACTTCCCCGATTTAACGAATTAAATGTTCGGATAATGACAAGTCAAAACTCTATTACGTAAACTTAAGTTATTGTATTTGAAAGTCCTGTGCTAAGTATATTTAGCTCTTTTTTTTGTACATTTAATCTTTATTTAGTTAACTGTTGCTACACAACTAAGAATCTCCCACCATTTCAGGTACCAATGCTTGAAAAGTTTTTTTTTTACAATATTCTGACTAGCAATGGAATATCAGTGTTCAGTACAGCAATAATAGTAGCGTTGCTTGACGGTCTGGCGAATCATCGAATTGCGGATTGACTAGGGATTTTCCAACTCAGTTACCCGAATAGTGCGATTGCACCAGGAAACTAACAGCGTTGAATAGAGACGTAGAACTGGGCATCCTAGGATAACTGTCGAAGCAAAAGAGTCTCAGTTGTCTGAACTCAATTTAGAAGAACGTATAGTCGATTCATTTCCAGTACCACAATACGGCGGAGACTTGCTGGAATCAACTTGGGCTCAAGAGACCATTGAGAGTATTCAGGTTGCTTTACAGAATATAGCCGCTCGTCTACATTTGGCACAGGACTGGATTTTAGTGGCTAGATGCTTGTATTTCAAGACAGAACCAAATTTGATTTACTTAGTTAGAGTCGGCGTTACAGAGTTTGGAGAGAGTGACCAGAAAGACTATATTTTAGTAGAGAAGTCGTTGCGTACTAAGAAGGAAGAATAATGTTTTTCATTTGTATTTTTTTCATGTGAAGTTAAAATTTAATTCCGCCAATTTGCATTTACATAATTAAATATATTTTTAATACACTACTTCAGTTTTAATAATAGTGACTCATTTTGTCATAGACATATGTAGACTATCCGTCTAGAATTCGATGCATTTTGGTCAAGCATGCTAATGAGCTTATGAGTCTAATGAAGGCCCATTCTGGCACTAACAAAAGCGCTCCAATGCAGCCAAAATCTTAAAATCCAGTATATCCCCAACTTCAGCCTCTTATTGCTAATAAAAATTTCAACCAAATACATAAACTTATCTATAACCAGACCTCACCAAATTTCCTCTAATTAAATACGTTCTTTCTAACGGCAGATTGATAAGTAACGAAAAGGTCGACTGACTTGAATATTATCTTATAATTTAATCAACAAAACTCTTCACTAATTCTGTCACTGTCCTCCATGTCGGTTAAAGGATATAACGGCGTGAGTATAGAATAAATAGAGAGTGTGATTCGCCGACGCTCGCAGAAACTTGTTTGGAGAGCCTTTAAGAAGCGACACGCGAGTTTCTCTATCAGGTAATATACCTAAAATTTACACTGTAACTCGTCATATGCACGTTAACCCCAATTAAAAAAAAATTTTGATATATTTGTGCTAGAAAGTGAGATAATTGCATTGAACAAATTTATAGCTCAGCTGTATGGAATACAAAAAAAATTATACACAATATTCAATGTTTTTTGTTTCCAATCATGACTACACCTTAGTGTAGGTACGCTAGATAATCTTAATATTTTGATTGTATTCGACAATATACTAATTAATGAATGTCTTTGCTTCATATCACACTGCAAATGGGGAGCTAAAAAGGAAATGTTGTTGAGAGTTAACAGATCTTTTATTCATTCCAGCATGGACTATGATAACATTCTTTACGTATCATCTACTACAGATTTAAGACTGCTCAGAATTGTACAAAATGCAACTATACGTGTGCTTGAAATCCATCTAGAGAACCTAGTCAATAGTTCATGTTGGTAAGCTACTCTTTGGTTGGAAAGACAATTCCTCTCATAACACTGTTAGAGAATATCTGAAATACCATATAACTAAATGAGTCCAGTATTATATACAGACGTCTTTAAAAGCAGTAATGCTGTAGGTTGTTTCCCCTTTCTTAAACAACTGTTTCAAGAAACTTCCTTTCATCTTCCTGCATTGTTCACACTGAAGAGCTGTTTGCTATACTTCAAGCTTGTAGCTAGCTCTATTCCCCAAAACGATAAAAAAGTTGCAATATACTTTGATACCTTTGCCTCGATCAAATCAATCCAGAGTATTTACAGCCCTCGCCCTCTAGTCAAGACTAAACATGAACCTTTTCAGTAGTTCTCCAATGTAGAAGTAATCGTAGCTTTGCTCTTGTAAGTCGTACATTACGTGAATTGATGGATTTTGGCGACATGGACCTTTCCTCCATGGGAGTTGAGTGGTATCATCTCTACGCAATGATGTCATTTTTATATAGCTTACTGTGGAACCACAGTATCATTTATTTAGATTATTGTCCAAAAAATATGTGATTGAGGTATAGAGAGTGGTTTATAAAAAACTTCTAGTTTATATAAGGTGATCAAGAAAGAAGATATTTTTTGCATGCATTTGAAGCACAATTAAAAAACTTAGATCAAAATATACAATGGTAAAAAAATGTTTTTATTATTTATGTTTTGTTTCATGAAATCCAATATTCATAGAGTAGCTCTTATTAAAAATTACCATTAGGGAAATGTCTGTCAATATTCCGTAAGCTATATTCTTCAAAACGTTCGCATGCGAGTTATATCACTGCATTAAGGGAAAATTCGATTAAAAATCACCAACAAACACATGTCTATAACGCATAGATTAATCACAAATTAACAATAAGGTTAAGCCAATCAAAGCTTGTGGAACGTTCATGTTCCTCCCTCTCGAGCGGTCGAGAGAGCCATAAAAGTATTCAGCTGCTGCCGCATTTTTGAACTTGCGTTATAGACATGTGATTGTTAGGTGATTTTTAATCGATTTTTTTTTTGCTTAATGAAGTGATATAACTCGCATGCGAACGTTTTGAAAGACCCCGTATAAATATATCTAATGGACTCTGTCGATTGATAATATATTTATATAAATAATTTTACATATTTAATGCAAAAATGATATTTCTAAATATAATAAATATATAAATATAATAAAATTTGTATAAGTTCCAGTCCTGTTTTTTAGGATAAAGACAGAAAATTCTCGTACAACGAAAGGGATCGATTTTGTTGAGGAAATGATGTTTGAAATACTTTAATAATAATCCAATGGAATTAAAAGGAAAAGCCGAGTTAGTTCTCAGCCACCGGCTGCCGATGACGACGACGGTCGGGTTAAAAAGGAAAATAAATGGTAAGGGTTCTTCTTCCTTGTTAAAGATAAGAAAATTTTATTATTTAGGACTTAAGGAGTTGTAAATAATTCCCGACGATGTTATTGAGATTTAATAGAAACATTGGAGTGGCTAAAGCTCCTTAAGAAAAATTATATTAAAACGACTTTTAGAAATTCAATTTTAATTATGGAATAAAACTTGAATGTAATAAGGGCGTAAACAATATGGAACTTTACAACAATATCTACCTAATTATAGTCAATGAGAAAAATTGACGAAAAAGTCGACTAGTACGAAAAACTCTTGAGTCTAATTTTTATTAGTAGAGTCAGCAGTCAAGTTATTATTTGGTCAAGTACTAAATATGCCTCTAACTCTATGAATGAATACGTAACTGGTCGGGTTTAGAGCTCGATCATTATTGTGTAGAGTAAGATTTCACGTTGGTAAAGTAACTTGCGCACTTGCCTTTTATTTCCACCGATTCATACTTTTTTGACCAGCGCTAGATATTTTATATTAATGAAAATATTCGATGGTTGTATAAAAAGTTTCCGACCTTACCCTAAAGCACTTATCAATATGGAAAATATATTTGCGTATGTGTTGAATGATTTTGGACGTTTAGTTTCTGTTTAATAATCGTACAAATGAGTCGATATGAATATTTTTCCAAAAATGCAAACAATTCAGTGTCAAGCTTGTGAAAGGCAAATAAAAGAGGAATTAGTAAGGAGACTCTGCACTGCACTATAATATACGACCCTAAATGTTTGGTGGCTAAATTCAAATTTATCAACTTGATTGACGACGAGTGTTCTGGGCCGCTAAAAACTGCGATAACCAGCGATATGATCGAATAATTTTTCCAAATCTCTAACAACTGTCGGATTTGGGATAGAGAGATAGAGAGATAGAAGAGGTTATCGGTTTATCGAAAGAATATATTTGCCACTGCAGAATTATGCATTGGTTTTTCTCACTTTGGACTAAAAGCGCATTCTAATGAACATTACCCAGGGCTTATATATGTAGTTTTAGACAAAATAATCGAATTTTTGGGATCAAACTATTATTTGGAAGAGTTGAAAGGCTTAACTAAGGGTATAGACTTAAAAGAAGACTGTTGAATAAAGTTGAATAATAAATGATTATAGCAAAAATATCTTGCTTTTTTTGAGATCGGAAACTTTCAAGACAACCTTCGTAAATATTTGTGCACTATATCTAGCGTCAATTACAAGAATAAGTTTATAAGAGATTTATCATCTTAAGCAGTTTGAAGAATTTTGTAATTTTCTCTATCTTGGCAGTTTTTAAAAGCTCCTTCAATTCAGACTGATACGGAGCAGTTGCATTAGCAATTTACCTCTTAAAAATAAGGCTTCGTTCCATAGACGGATCAATGTTCATAAAAAAATCACAAAGCTATGATTTTTCAAATTAAATGTCACGTTTTCAGTGCTTGTTGAAGCCTCTTCTTCAATGGGCTGTAAATTTAACATTTTCTCCAAGTCGGTTTCAGTCAAATTCAGGCAACTCCTGAATGTCACTTGATTCTATCTGCTCGAACCCATCTCGTCCTATTCCATTCGCGATTTCGGCTATGAAGTCATAGTTTGAACATAGATTCTGCATCATTTTCCGCAGTCAGAGTAGGCCAAAGTTTTTACCAGCATGACTTCAATGTGTGTGGCTTCAGTTCTTCCAATGATTCTTTTATGTTTACGATGCATTTTGCAATGTCAAATTTCTTCCAGTATTCCATAACATTCATATCAGGATTACATTCCATATTATCCAATATGATTCTGATGCAATAGAACTTAAAGGCTTATATTATTCCTCGGTTCATAGGTTGAAGCAAAGCCGTATTGTTGGGAGGTAAAAATGACACTTTTATATTTGGATGCATAGTTTCAAGTTTGCGAGGATGACCTGGAGCATTGTCCAAAAGTAGAAGTGCTTTCAAGTCTAAATTCTGTTTTTTTAAATAAGTTTCAACTTCAGAAACAGAACAATTCCGGAATCAGTCACAGAAAATAGCGCTTGTAGCTCATGCTTTCTTATTAGCATGCCAAAACACTGGCAGGTTGTCCTTGTTTTGATTTTTTAAATCCCGAGGATTAAACGATGTGTAAAGCATCAGTAACTTAATGACACCATCTCTAGATGCATTCGAACATAGCAGCAGTGTAACTCTATCCTTTGCTGCCTTAAATCCAGGAGCAGACTTTTCGCTTTTAGAAATGAATATTTTGTTTGGCATTATCTTTCAAAACAGTGTCTACATTAAATACTTGCTCAGGTTTGTATCCTCCATCAGCTACTAGGTTTGCAAATTCTTCTGGATATCGCTCTCCTGCAGTAAAGCTTTTACCATAGAACTGAACAGCAACATTTAAAATATGCGTATGTACTCCATCATTGAATAATACGGTTGCTTTCATTCTGTTTATTTAAATTCTAAAAAACACCGATTGCGGCGAAGACGGTTTATGTCAAAGTCGTCTGCAATATCATTTAACAACATACTTTAGGCAAAGTCTTTATAAGATTTATTTACTTTTTTTATTAGTTCATTTGACGGCATTTACAAATGATATAGGGTTGGATACCTATTGCAATCCTTTTATTATTATGTATGTACTTATTAGATCCGCGAATAAAGAAATTTTTAGCCGCGAATAGTGAAAGCGCGAATGAAGGAAGCGCGAAAAAGGAACTTATACTGTACTAGTATAAAAACTCTTACATTAAACGTAACAAACAATACAAAGTGTGGTTCCACTAGCGCCGTATAGAAGGCCACAATGAAGTTACTACAAATCAAACCGATTTTGCTCGATCACCTTCGAATATTCGAGACGTCAGGTGCACGTTTGTGATGAGTTACTAATAATTGTTCTAATATGGGGTACGTACCAATGGTAAAGCATAAAATACTTGCTGGAATATGAATGAATTTATATAAAAAACTTACCTGTTTGTGCATTTCCACATTAAGGCCATATGACATTTCGTAGTACTGAAACAAAAATGAATTTTTAATAAAATGTAATGATGAATTATTTTTTAAATAATTTATGGTAGAAAATACCACAATTTAGATTATATCGGAAAATATAATAAAATAATTGTAAGGAGCATATATTATATAAGATATAATTTTTATGTTTCTAAATGTTCTTGATTTTAGGTCTCTTCTATTTCAAAATTAGTTTTTTTAATAATTTTTGAAAGATAGATAAAATTGACGTTTCGACTTTTCTGTCTTTATTAAAATATGATATTGACACTGACAATAAGAAATTTAAAAAATATAATTTAGTAGACAGATTCATATATTGAGAAATAATATACAAGGTGAGGAGCAAAGAGTTTTGATTGTAATTGCGTATAAGTATACACGACGCAGCAAAATTAATGCTTTATTTTTGAATTATAATTTAAGTAGGAACTGAGGAATTTTTTTTAAGGTGAGTTCTAGTAGATTTGGCTGGTTGATTTTCACGAGAATTTTATTTTAATAAGACTATATGAGATCATAATAAAATGACAAAAAGGAAATTCAATAAACTAATGACTAATCTTCTCTGTCTTTTATTATTATCTCTCACATTAAAAATTTCTACCAATCACAAAAACAACTCGCGTGTTACGTAATTGTCTCCTTATGATTTCGTTGTCATTTTGAAAGTTGTTTTTAATTTACATGTCCAGTTCAATTCTAGAACATGGTAGAAGCTTCTGACTAGTTACATCCAACTTCTTCTATCAAAAACACATTGAGCAATATTTACCCACTATTAGTTGCAGCCACTCTCCATCTTTTGTATCTTCCATTACATTAAATTACAAATTACACAAGGCGTGCGACTGGGTGCCTATTACAATACCAACAAAACGGAAGAACTAATGAATAGAAGATCTGACGGTGCATTCACACATAATCCTATATTGTTACTATAAAAGTGACCAGTTAGTTTACAATGAGATTGCTCTTGGATTGATATTTTGACAGGTAGCAAATAGGGAAAGGTCTACTATTTGCCAACAAAACAAACATTTTTAAACTCAAAATCAAATTATACAACCCAGGTTGCACGGCTCAGTAGCGGTGCTGATAATTTCCAGCTGGTCAGGACTTAATGTGAGAGATTAAGTCGTCAAACAAATTGCAAACCAAACCAATACCAGACCATTCTGGGGATCTATAGAACCAGTTGTTGGGTTATGAATACTTCTTTTTTCTGGAACATTGATGATGCTGGAATGGGTTCGCATTTTGGGAATGCCAAACGTAGGAAGTTTTTTGTTCTCTGACTGGTGTCTCATTTTATTATCCCATTTTTATATTTGTGCAAGTGACTGTGACATTTTAATTTTAATTATCAATAGCAAAATTTTTCAATTGTTATAGATGGATGGACAATGTATCAATGCTAAAAAAACAATTTATAATCAATTCCCAGTCATTTTGAATACCCCATAATAAGTTGGCAACAAATCGAATTATATATGAAATGTCTTTTATGAAATTTCTGAATTTGAGAAAAAATATTTTCTCATTTAACCAAATTAATTAGTATTCAATTGTAGTATTATGTGGGTAACAGACAATAATTTTTAGATCATGTTTTTTCGTGTGAATTTGTGTTTCATGATTTTAAAATACGAGTAAGTTGCAACAATTCAACAAATTATTATTATTCCAACCGGTTCCTTTTGATATTTATTCCCTACACTTGTCGCCAATTTGTTTCGTTGAAAACATTTCATTCCCCATTTCTATCATTCTTTCTTTCCTCCACTGACGACTCATCGGTTGACATCCGTACCGATCTACTAATACCGGTGACGGCGGTTGCTCGAAGAGAGGGCGGTAAATGTTCGGAAACGAGGGGATGCAGACCGAACACCCGCCGCCCTTAAAGCAGCAACCATAAACAGCTATTTCACTTGTGTGTGTATCAGACGTGACAAGCACCTTGTCGAGCTCACTGGTAATCGATACAAGCCCTCCAACCCCCTTCTCTTCATCTAAGCTAAGATCGCTCCCACAGTCGCCGTTTGTAGGGGTGATTTTATAACTTTACAGGTACCTGTACTGGATAGCTAGTTAAGTTAATTAGAATACATTAAATCACACATGTAAACTTCGTATTTTTTAATATTCTAATAATTTTAAGGAGGTTGGCACTAGTTTTTGGAGATTGGTAATTGAAAAATATTAATTCAAATCTGTAAAGATAGATACTTTTTAAATACATTTTCAAAAGTCACTAAATTACTCTTACTGTAAAGTTATAATAAAAAACAATTTCTCTTAAATGTCATTTTCGATTTGCGACTCTCCAACACTTCTACTTCTTGAGGAACTATTTACTTTGGCTTCAAAATATTTATTTTGGCAGTCACGTCCCCGATTAAGCCAAATTTGCTTTATTATGGGTCTTCTGATGTGTGTTTGTGTGTGGAACTAATTCAAGTAATATTGCTATAGTAACTAAAAATTTTTAACACGTGGTTTTATCAGGAATATACAATGAAAATTATAGGAAAAAAGATAAATATAGAAAATAAGAAGAGAGGGCAAAATAATAAAAATAAAGATAATAAAAGAATGTGAAACTATATCGACATATAAATAAACAAGATAGAAAAAGAACTTAAAAAAATATCAAGGAAAAAAAAATGAAGTTATAGTATTTTAAAGAAATTATTAACAGAGAAAGAAAGTATGCACGAACGCGATGATACAAATGATAATTGAAAAATACTAGAATTTCAAGAAACATCGACAGAAGTGGGGAATAGGGAATGAGCTAATAAGATAAGAGGAATATTTAAGATCAGGTGGATAAACAATGTTGAGGGAATGTCTACTGAGTTGATGATGAAGGGAGGAAATCCCAATATATGTAGCAATTATAGAGAAATTGAATTGCTTGCCACCGTATATAAAATACTAATGACGATAATAATCCAAAGACTGAAAAAGTTATTCGTTATTCGCATCAGATATAGGGTAGTATCAAAACGGTTTTAGACAAGAAAAATCAACAGTGGATGGCATTCATATAATAAATCTAGTGATCGAAAAATGTTATGAGCTCAACATGCACATTCTATGCGAGGACCTCAAACAAGCACAAGCACAGTCTGAAAAAGAGGACGTAGAAAAACTGAAAGTGCCCGAAAAGTTTACGAATACGATTGGTGAGAATTACTAGGTTAAATTCTAGGAGAAGGGTAATGGCGAAAAAAAGAACATTGATGAATTTTAAATAAATACTGGTGTGAGGCAAGGTGATTGATTAATAAATCAAAACAAATCAAACATATCCTGTTGATTTAACTTTAATAGCAAGGAACCGAAGAATTTTGAAGACACATTAATATATATATATATATATATATATATATATATATATATATATATATATATATATATATATATTGGAAAATGAAGATACAGTACACAATTAAATTAAAAAGATTACTATGTTTAGATACATGACACAACGATAAGGCATGAGAAGAATTACAGAATGGAGATGCAATGAGAAAAAACTGACAGGAAGACCAAAAAGTAGATGAGAAGATTAGAGAGAGAAGAGAAGATTGTAATATATAAGCAAAATATTGGGGTATTTGACTAGAACAGACAGATGCAGGACAGAAATAAATGGAGAACAATAGAAAAAACAGGTGGTAAACTGGAAATAAGTAGTGATTAAATGTTAGCTGACCTCGCACAAAATACAAGGTCAAATGAGCTCAATTTGAACGGTTATAATTCTACTTTCTTCCTCTATTTATTAAGTATTTTTTATCTGAAATATACTTTTTCAAAAGGACAATCCTCTCACATCTTTCAAGGTACAAGGTTTATTACTCCTAGGTACCATAAGTGCATCAACTTGGAAAATAGCTTTCTTATATCACTAATATTTTTATAGATGATAACTTGGTTATCGGAAAGTGATGAAGATGTAAAGTTGTATGTTCAGACAAAAAGTTTTGTAAATAAAACATACATAACCTTCTAATTAAGCCTAAACAACAAAATCAGAAAGTAGAATTTTATTAGCTGAAGACGTATGAAAAAAATAATTTTAGATGTTTTAAGTTACTATAACATTGGAGATTGGGAAGCCGATATAATCAGAAATTTTGTTAATTAGACATTTTTCATTTTATCAAATTGTTAAGGGAAAGAAGAAAATTATAGTACTTTATACAAAGAATATATCATCATATTCTTCCATCCTCTATAAATTGTCCTTTCCCTATATAATTAAGTAGTTATCAAATGTTCTTGAAGCGTTATGGTACTGTCCTGTATTCGAGACTATTGGCTATAAAAAGAGGAGAGAATTTAGCAGAAAAAATTAGAAAGTTCAAAATCTGAAAACACTAAAAGTTCCTCTGTTAATGTTAATGCATAAAAATTATTATAAAAATATATTTTTAAACCTCAGAGTACCGAATTCGTTACGCTACTGATGTTCACTTGTCGCCAACGGCTCTTTCGACAGATCGACGACAAGGACCCAGTACCGGTAAGATGTTCGGCCGCCGGAAAAATTCCAAGGATTTAGTTTCGGATGTGTTCTAGAGGATATACGTATTTGTGTGAGTTGGTGTAAGGGTGTGGAATGTCGTTTGCACTATTACAAAATCCTTTCTGATCAACATTGTACTTCCCTTAAGATATTGCAGAATATTTCTAAGGATGAATCCAATCATGTAAAATATTATCAAAATAAACGTAATGAAATTTATAAAATGAAGATGAAAAGTCGGTTTTGAATTTAGTCGAAGTGCAGTTATACTTCAATAATGTGTAGTGTGTACACATAATTCCATTACCATTACTCCCCAAATTCATGTATTCTTCTTTAGAACATAAAGATCGGTCCCCATTTGAGAGGAGCTTTAAGTTAGATCCCATTATATCTGAACTTCAAATCATTATTTGGGAATTTAATCAACTTTTCTGGTAACTGTCACTTGTACCAAGCACCAAAAAAAAAACAGTATGTATGTGTATTTGAGTCTTATGTTGATCAGGACTGAAAAATAAGACAAGTTTTTGTTACAAAACATAATAACCACCATAAACCATATTTATTTAGACATTTGTCATTTCATTTTATTGGATACAATTTCAACCAGTCTTTTTCATTTCTCTTTTGATAGTAGGTACTAAATAAGATACTCTAAAAAAATTGTTTTGTCACTAATAGTCTTCTGGATATTTTTTTATCCCGGTGTGATGGCAATGAACCTTTCATACAAAACTTATTTATTGGAATTTTAAATTGTCACATATTCAAATATTTTGTTGTACTTTACCACTACTAGCTTAATACGGCATTTTAATAATATGTTATTTGCTTTTACAGAAGTAAAACACTGCGTCAAACGTTCTCTTAAGGTACAAATTTTGTGCGGGACAGAATGGCCATGATCCGTACGGTTGATTGTAATAGTCAGGTCTTCATTAGATTAGACAGTACAATAATGAAAAATAATCTTGTGCCTACCTATACATATTTTAACTCTCCGTTTCTTGTAGGAACTACCTTTCTTTGAATCATATATTTTTGTATATCTAAGAATCGGAGTTTCTAGAAAGCACGTCTTCGTTTTTGTGATCAATAATGAGCACACTTTCTACAATGTTTGATAAACTTTTCTATGAATATACTTTTGACCATCACATGAGAATAAAGCAAAAAATTCTGTTTTTTGCTGTAGATTATTACAAATATGACTCAAATGCTACACGCCATATTATCGAATTTGCCTGGATTTGTTGATCTATCTCATAAGAACAGAAATAATAGGTAATATTTATTTATTCGACAAAGAACAAGGAGTGTTTAACGTGAGGATTTTTTGAAGGAATATGAATTTAATAAGTCGAGAGAACGGCATTAACAATTTACATTTATTACAGGAGGATTCCAAAAGGGCGAATCTACTCTCAAGATTCTCGGCCACAAATTAGAATAATTCGGAATATCTTAAAACATTTAATAATTCTATTGGTTCTTACTCAAGTATCTCAAATTTTAGGATACGCAGAGAAGAATGTATTACGTGATAATTAAGACGAGAAAAGCTATGGAGAAACAACTAGCAATTATAATATTCAAGTTAATGATAACACTAGAATGGTGATAGCAACATGACACTGGATAGGATTCCTCACTGTAGAAGGAAATGTAAGAATAGATCGGAGAGTGAGACAACAAAAATGGATTGAAACATAAAGGGATAGAATAAAATGCTTAGAAATACCTAAAGATGAGTTATCGCATTTTTTGTCAGTCGCTTTCTCTTTATTTTCCACAATCTATTTAGATCAGTATAATTTTATTATTCAAAAATAGTGGAAACTCATAAACAATTCGATCACTTTATCCAAGAAACATGTTGTAAACGTACTTATTGACTATGCAAATCTTCTCTTTGAAGTACCTATTTAAGCATTTCCATAGCTTCTATTCAATTCGGTCTAATTTCTCTGTGACCGATCTTTGGCTTTTAATGGATTTATCCATCTACATTATTTTATTAGATATTCTTTATGGGTTCAATATCGGTTATTTTTTTAATTATTGATCATTTGTCGTTTCTGCTTCTCTCTCATTTCAATCGTTTCAATCGCAGCCTGCAATTTTCAGTCAGTTCTGTCTCATAATTGTCTTTATTATATAATGAGAGTAACATCAAGACTCACTTCTTGAGGAACCGATTACAAATTTAATGTATTTTTTGTGTATATGACGTTCTAAACAGAATTAAAAGAAACATGGCTCCCTCTCACAATTTGGTACATATATCTAAATCTATTTAAATATTTTTATCACACCCATAAATTTCTTTTATTGATACTACTTGTTAAACGTTTAGTGTAATGGTGCAAATGGCAGAGTAGAGCTCGAATGTAGGTATATCGATTTTAACGAAGTGAATAGAAATGGTTATCTCGGTAATAATGGAAGGTTAGACTAATGGCATCCGCTTCTCTCTATTCTATCCACAGAACGCGGATGGAGTAGAGAGTGGAGAAAACAGAAAATAAGGATTTATTTGAGGATATTTCTTATTGTGTCTTTTGTAATAGGGTAAAATCCAAGGAGACTTAAAAGCATTAAATTTTATGTAATGGGTATCTGTGTATTTTTCTTTGCGGAGATTTATTTTATTTAATTGATAGGTTTGTATGGAGGTTACTAATTTCACTAGAATAATAAAAGAAATATTCGAAATGCTTTAGTCCAAAAATCAAGTCATTATTTTAATAAAATTATTGCAATCACTGCATTAGAACGCGTGATTCATTTAGAGGTATTTTTGTAGTAGGGATTTAATTACAAATCGCGCATGCGATAATAGAAATATTTATCCCAGCACAGCGTCTACACATTGTTCAGTTCCATTACGAAAATGGAGGTTCTACTAGGAATGTGTATCAAAATAGACCACATCCAGCACGCTGTGAAGGAAATATAGGAGCTGTAGCGGAGAGTGCACATGAAGAGCGTCGCCGTTCTCAATAGCTTGGCCTATAGTATTTAACATCTTGGTGTATTTTACGTAAGGATTTATATTCAAAAGCATACAACTATTGCAAGAACTGAAGCCATTTTAGTCGTTGTGTTCTTGACAAACTTGCAGAAGATAGTCGTATTTGGCATAGTAAAAAACATAAGATATTCAAGAGCTACATTAACTCCTGACAAAACAAGTGTTTGGTGTGGTTTATAGTAAGGTGGAATATCGGTCTATATTACTTCCAAATAGAAACCGGCCGGAATGTTACTGTGAATGGTGATCGGTATCGCGTCATTATAATATTATTTAATTTCTGAAATTGAAGCCAAGTCCGCGCCGTACATAAAGGCAAAGTCGTGTGGTACACGACGGCATTAAAACTCAAAAAAAATAACAAGCTAACATTGTCAAAACAAAATTGGTAATGATGAGAAGCAGTACGGAATTGCTCTATTACATTGTTTTTGATTTGTGTATTATTTTATTTTTACTCTTTGGTAATAATACCTACATTTCATGCTTTGGATCAGTAAATTTACCGGCTATCATGTAACATCAAACCTCTTAACTTTTTACTTCGATTGAGGTAATGGACGCCAATATTACTCGAGTCGGTTTCTTTATGTTCTAATAAAGTGCCGAATAATTATTAGCCACATAACTTTAGTAGGAACTTTTAATTGTCGAATAAATGTTTACCGTTTCTTCACCCTAGTTTGTTTAAATCCGAACTTTATTATGTATTTAACAAATAGTCTACTGTTGGTAACACTATGAGAGATGTCTATATAGCAATCGTCCATGTATTGAATAAGGAAATAAATAAGCGAAAAAACGGCGTGTGTTTGTGACAACTATCTGTGCGTAATTATATTTGCTCGTGTTTTGTTAAGGTTAATGTTCAAATAGTCGCTAGTTGGAAAAATATGTGTTGGTCTGAAAATAATTCATAGGAAAGAAAAAATTCCATCATCGGACAAATAATTGTAATGATCAATTTTATACGAACGGAATAAGCTTGTACTGAAATTTTCTGTATTTCCTTCATCAAACAAATCTTCTAAATATTGAAAAGCATCCATATTAAATATTTAATTATTTGTATTACAAATATTTGCAAATATAAACTAATCAAATACAGGTATAATAAACAAACAAACCACTTTTGTTGTATATTAAAGGTTAACTTTCTACTAAACTCTTTAATTCACACTCGTGTCTGTCTAGTAACTTAATTAGCAAATACCTCGATTTAATCGGAGGTTTACTTTATTAGGAGGTGAAGGCACCGAATTTTTGGTTATTCGGTAAATAATAGTTAATAGGGACTTATTAAGAAGTGAAGAAACCCGGCCTAAATATAATAACTACAATATCAAGAGATCAGTACGAGCCCTGTCTCCACTATTAGTATCAGTCTCGATGCACTATTGAGGGGCAAGCGGTTTAAGTTTAGAATCCGTTTCAATGAAAGCGAGTCCTGGAAATAGGAACCGCTGTTTGCTGTTAAATTTAAAAAATTATGTTATGTGCCGAATGAGAAGTAAACTGTTTTTTGTGTAAAAGCCATATTTGGATTTCGATTCTCTGTATTTAAGTTGCTCCGTTGTTTACAATTCACCGGTTCTCTGCGGAGCACGCTCTACGGCTCGTTAGGATTTTACTGGGTTTTATTATGTTCAAATTTTTTTGTTCACTCTCAACTCTTCCCTGCTCATCGATTCAACGGAGTATACATAATCGACGTTTCTATGTGTTTTTTCTAATTAGATTTTTATCAGGTTCATTTGGGACCGTTGGTTGAAACAGCAGGGACGCAAACGATCGATGTTAAAGAAAAACAAAAAGCCTCATTCATATTTAAAAACTATTTTTTATTATAATCCCACATTTTTTAACTATAACAAATTATTTCATATCAAAAATGTTCTATAACTTCTGTTAATATCTTTTATGTGATATAGCAAAATATAAAATCGATAAAATTACAAGCCGATGTTCCATCGAAGTTGTGTGAGCTTGACTTTTGAAGAAGTAAAAAAAAATAGGTAAGATTAACAATATGAGATGAATGTCATCCACCTAACCAGACATCAGAGATTATTTGTAGTTGAATTAATCTTTGAGCACAACTATTATATCTTAGGTTACGAACACATACCCACTATCCAGTATGACTTCTGAAATAAACACCTTTTCAAACGTTATGGATCTATTTGGAATTATTTATTGAAAGTTGCTATCATTAGAGAAAAATGGATGAATTTTAATTTTCTTATTTAATTTTGTGGATCTGTGTTCTTATCTGAATTCATAATTGCTTCTCTTTATTTGTATAAACATTGATTACTTGAAGCAAGCTCAACACAGAAGAATGTTGCGAATGATCTAAATGTGTCCTCAAGTGTCATTTCGAGGATGCTTTATGGGTTCCACTAAACTGGAGCTGTTGCCGAAAAACGAAAAGTTGGAAATTCCAGAGTAACAAACTTTGTAATTCTGGAAGTATATCTGTATCGATATCAACGATGAAAAGAAGAATCCGTAATACAGTTTAAGATCCGGAGAGTATTATTGACATTTGCGCATAGGCAATAAACATTAGCGTGGATATTGGACACCAATACTGGCGTAATGGATGTAGGATTGGGATCTTCGCAAATTAGTCTCATTGAGGATTGTTTTTAGACAGTAGACAAGTAAGAATATGCATAAATTCATTGACGAACTTGCATACAAGACATTCATCCGTTTAGAGACGTTACAGTGATGGTCTGGACAGGAATTTGTTTTAACAAATATAGTGAGTTGATTGTATTGGATAGAAATATGACAGGACAAGTATATATGGATCAAGTGGTGACAAACACACTGCCACAAATCAAAGTTGTCTTCATCTACCATTTCTACTCAGGTTGCCTGATCTGAATTAAATAGAGCCATGGACCCCAATCGGCGAACAAAAGCCACATAAGAGCTTATAAATCTTATTTTGCGGCTTTGGGCAGAAATAGCACAAAATTTATTGGACAACTTGGTTGGAAGCATACCAAAATGTGTTGCTGTGATGTGAATATTAGCTGTTGTTTAAATATTATTTTATGTTAAATTACTTAATACATTTTTTTAAATTATTTTTAATTATTCTATATTAGCATTTTATTCTATAATAAGAAAAAATATTCTATTCGTTTTTGCCAATTGAATTTAATTAGTTAAGTATTGCTCGTTAAGCGCAACTTTAACATTGTGTATATTAGAGATTTTCCTACTAATTAACAATTTAATTCCAGAGAATCGTTTATAAAGCAGCAAAATCCCAAAAACTGGTCTATGTGTATATAAATGCGAAGTAATTATTTTTTCGTTATAATTTTGTTCCATTTACTTTCGTCGTTTTAATGTTTCAAATTAATGAAAATACTTTTTATTTCAAATTAACGAAACGTTCTCACCTGGTAACAAGATTAAACAGACAAAAATCGACTTGACACTTACAAAACGTTCCGAAAAGCAAAAAAAAAGCAATTGAGAAAACAGAACTGAACTTCAGCTACATTCTGGTGTCAAACTCAAACAGAAAGAGAGGAAAATAAACTGGTAATAAATCAAGTAAAAAGAATCCTTTGTACCAACAGGACCGTATTTAATTGATAATATGAAATGTTCTAATTTTTAATATCAGATTTATCGTGAATGCATAGTTTTGAATACATTTACATTATTTTCAATATTTACACAGCGTGATAAAAAATATACCCCCATGTGTTGAGACAAGTCAGGCCAGACTACTACTATAGTCGCTTTAGGGAAATCGTGTTCGCATAACAGTCGTGAAACGTACATTAAATTTTGTTTACATTTAACAAAAAATACCTGAAATTTGAGTATATGGTTATGACCATCACATCGCCTTAAAAAGAATCAGTCATTTTTCCAATGGATTTTGGGACATACTGCAGTGGAGAGAAATGAAATAGCAGAAAAATTTGTCAAAATAGGGGTGGATGAACCCTTCGTAAGACCTGAATTCTTCTGTGGAATTGGCTTCAGGACAATAGAAAAAGAAATTGATAAAGAAAAAATCGGTTACTTGAGAAATTTTTACCTCAAAGAAATCAAAGAACTAATTTAATGGAAAGAGAAAGCCATAAAAACGCGATAGAGGCCCAAAACTACAGAAAATGAGAACATACTGGACAACTTCACCCCAAATAAGGTACAAAAAAAATTTACATAATTAAAACCGAACCATTATCTAAATGAACTAACAGATGATCGAACCACTGAGTAATTATTCACTGTGAATATATACGAAAAGAATAAATTCAATTCAACATATTCCGCAAAATCAAATGGAAGATGGATCTTTGGCACGAGATGAACAATAAAAGGTTTCATACTTGGAGAATATGTTTCAAATTACTGACATGGAAAACAATGATGTAACCGATAGTGGCGATGATGGGAATATTGGTGAAGGAATAAATGTTGAAAAGCAAAAACTCATGGCATCTAAAAAGGTAATGAAGATTATTGAAAATAACATTAATTCCAAGAAAGCTCTGGGATACGACATAATAACAAGAAAAATGTTGCCGAACAAGGCCTCACAAATGGAGTATACAGAGTCCGATATGTACAAATAACGTGGAAAACACCTAAAATAATTATTAATCGCAAACCAAACAAACTAGTGCATAAAGTAGACCAACAACATCGTTATTGTCAATTATTTCAAAATTATTTGAGAAGATACTATTGATAAGAACTCAAACAACAATTGATCAAAATGTTATTACATGTGAGAAGCAAGTTAAAGTGACAGAAACATTTAAAAAAAAAAGTGGAGCAGCCCAACCTCAAATATGAAAAGCTATATTGGTTACTAGGAAGAAGCTCACAACTTATTATTAAAAATAAGGTATTAGTATACAAACAAATACTCAAACCGGTATGGTCTTATGGTGTATAACTATGGGATTATACCAGTGAAAGTAATTTTGCTTGTATTCGGAGTCCAAGAGGTCTCGAAGGACCACTTGATAACCACACAAGTAATGACATATTGGAACATCTAGATAATCGTTTTAAACTTCTGTGAAAAGTGTTAATTCAAACCCATATCAATGGATAATAGGTACAATAGTAAAGTGCACATTAACATCAATCCTTAGTTGAACTATTGGAAATACTTAGGACAGTAGTAGCTCAGGTTAAATGTAAAATGTCGCTTAATCGTGAGATTAAGTGCTTTCTTTCTCTTATAAAAAAACTGGAATGGTCTAAAAGGATTGAGACATATAATTCCACCCCTAGGAAACTATGACAGGGAAAGTTTTATTGAATGTATCAGCCCAGGCAAAAACAATTTATGAATACTAACAGGAGTTTATCAGGGCATAGCCGTCTCAATGGACACTTGAAGAAGCTAGGTTTAATAGAAAGTGTATTGTGCATAGGACGAAACCTCTATTCACATTCTCTTGAAGTGTAAGAGACTACGGATATCCAGAGCATTATACCTGGGACCTCAACTTTTTAAAAGGAGTGAGATTAATAAATCAACTGTAAACACTGATCACCCCCAATGTATGTATTACACACATACATACAATTTCAACATTGAAGCGTAATCAGAGTTCATCAAAAGAGGAACAGCTGTGATTTGAGCTGAGTTGTACAAGGGGGTGCTGAAATGTTTGTTAAATTATGGACCAATGAAACAATGGCTTTCTTCTTCAACGTGACACCGCGCCGTGCCACAAGTCACTTTTGATAAGCGAGTTTTTGGCCGCTAAAGTCGTTCTATCAGATCATATCCTCATTATCCATTTGATTTGGCACAATGCGACTTGTTCTCCGCGAATTGAAAACAAATCTTGAAACGTTTCAATATCACTTCTGACATTGGAAGGGTCAGAACATATGTTTAGCCATATTCATAGGCAGGGACCATAGTTTGTAACAAATTTTGTGCTACATTTTTGCTTTGTTTTTGATATTTCGCTGTATGTTATAAACAGTATTATCAAAGCATATTAATGGAATGAAATATTTCTGAACATTTTCCCACTTATGTAAGTGAAAATGAGTTATTACATGGAATGTCACGTGTTTTTTTCTGCATATAGATCTCTCAAGCATTCCACTATTTCTGTCCTTTGAATTCAAGGTCTCCTTTGGTGCTAATAAAATTGTAACTAATGAAAATCACAATTCTAACTTCATAACTAGTCAAAAAACATTTTCAAATGGTTAAAATACAAAAAAATTTTCTTCATCACTAGAAAAATATTCTTATGTTATTCCATTTACTGTTGCGGAGCACTTTTTTTGTCAAAAATCGATTTATTTCATCAATGTAATTTCCTTATAGAGATGGTCGATGGAGAATATTCCATGCGCATCCTAAAATACTGAAGCCGTAACCTTCCCAGCTGTCTTTTGTGCGTTTGGACGGTTCGGACGTGATTCACCGGCTGCAGTCCAGATAATGATCGTTTTGATTTCGAAGTGAAATGACGGATACATGTTCCATCCATTGTCACATATCGACGCAAAAAAACCAATTTGTGGAATTTTTTGATGTTCTCTGGAGTAACCAACTCAATTGGACGTACAGAACTTTCACCATCATCGGTGTCTGTAAGATCACGTTTAAATTTAGCAAAGAAATACCAAATGGTTCTTTTCGATGGAACAGAGTTCGAATAAAACTTTTAAAGCTATTGCTGAGCTTGAATAGTATTTTTTTTCCTCAAGAAGCAATGATCAATTAACACGAAATTGTTTGGAATCCATTGTTTTGAAAATAATAAAAGTAGCTTCACTTAAATGGCACTTCTATCTGACTAATTGAAATGTCATGAAATTTTGCTTTTGAAAGTTGGTACTTCATAAACGTCATATGGATTTCACAATGGCATTTCACAGAAATAAAACCGAATTTTGGCGCCGTTTCATGGCCATGGATGAAACGTGGATCCATCACTTCAAACCCGAAGCAAAAAAACAATCAAAACAATGGACTAAAAAGGGAGAACCGGCTCCAACGAAGGCAATGACGTACGTGGGATTTTCATTGACTATCTGCAAAAACTATCAACAGAAAGTATTATGCGTACTTATTGCAACATTTTAGCGAATAAATTAAGCAAAATCGGCCGCATTTAGGTAAGAAGAAAGTGTTGTTTCATCAAAACAATGCACCAGCTCATACAGATGAATTAATGTTGTTACCTCATGCACCCTATTCGCCAGGTTTAGCCCTCTCGGATTATTTTCTGTTCCCAGACTTGGCTTGGTGGTCAAATATTTTCCTACAATGGAGATGTGATGTTGGCAGATAATGGCTATTTTGAGGAGCTTGACGTTATTAATTATAAAAAGGGTATCGAACTTATTGAACATCGCTGGGAAAAGTTGTTATTATAATTTTTATTTAGACTTGAATCGATCAACTCGATTTGACTTTTGATGATGAGGCAGTATCTTGGATCATCGGTTTTAGATAGTTTTCCGAATTAAATCATTGTCGCACTTCGGTGAAGATCGTCCAAAACCGGTTGTGGTGTCAGAAAACATCGATGCTGTGCGTGAACTGATATTGCAAGATCGTCATGTGACATAACGAGGCATACGTGGGCATTAGTTTCAATCGCATACATTCAATATTGCATGAACTTTTGGCTGCCAAGACGATTTGTTCGCGTTGAATAACGCATAATTTGACAATCGCTCAAAAGAAAACCTCTATCGATTGGTTTAAAGAAAATGTCGCCAGCTGGGAAAAGATTACGTCGAAAAATATATTTTTTTCTAAAATGTTTGTTGTCTTGGTTGGGACAGGTACTTTTGGAACCATCCTCGTATTTAAAAGGCACACTTTAGTAGGTAGGTATTTTTTTGTCTGGGTTTTCTTATAAATATTTACTTCAGTACCAAGTTATATGACAAAAACTGAATTAAATAGACAGTGTATCTGTTTTGAAAAAATTACGCTTAATCTACGTATAACTAATAATAATGAATACATACTTTCTCGCTAGTAGCATATTTTTCCAATTGTGAAAATATTTAATTACTCAAATAAAATTAATAATCTTCGTCTATGCTGCCCGATCGATGTCGCTTTTGTGCTCCCACAATTGTAAATGAAAGAACTATAAAAACAACTCGTGTTATTACTAACTGATTTTGTGAAAATATAGTCTTTTTTATCTACCAAAAAAACCTTAGGAATTATTTTAAAACAAAAGTTTTAATTAAATCTGTTAATGATTATTTGACCAAAATTGATTGAACAGGTTCCTCTACAAACGAATGAATGGGGATAACTCAGGAGCACTATGATGATAAAATGCCTCAAGACAAAAAACATTCATTGTAGACTCACTAAGATACGTAAATATTTTGAATACATTTGAAACATTAGGATTTCACATTAGAGGGTGTAAACTTTATTGACATAAGACATACTTTATGAGTATATCGATGCTTCCAGATCCCGTTACATAAAAGGAACGGAAGAACCTTATTTCTCCTCAGAAAGTTCCTCTGATACATGATGTTATGGAAAATTTTAATGGAAGTTGGATGGACAAAAAGGAGGTATCGTTTAAACAATATTAAATATTCAAGAAATACTTCAATTTAACAATACTGGAAAATTTGTTTTTATTTATAATAAATTTTGCACGCCTAATCTTGGTTACAAAGTTTTCGCTCTTCAAACCTTTCTTTAATCACTGAACAGAGCATAGTTATGTACAGAATACACCCTGTTAATTGTTTTTCCTTTTCTAATTAGGCCATAAGCTTGGCTAGTACAATGTTGTGTTTTGTGTTTTTCCACGATTCGCGATCCACCCACTCAGATAATTATCGTGCGTAAAAGTGAATTCAAATTTTAAAAAAAGCACTTCAAAAAATAGGAAATTCTTAATTTTGATTACCTCTACTGCAGCTTTGAGTCGTGAGATGTCAAATTTTCAACGCAAAAAAAGTTGGTGCCCCCAATATTAATAAAAGTGGAAAATCGCAATATTCTAAAAGCACCTAGTGGAACAACTTTTAGATTTCGAAAAAAAAAATCTTAAATGCAAAGTACAAAACAATATAAATCAAATTCATTTCGTGTTGAGTTATACGATGGTTGCTACTTATGTTTTGAGATAGACAAATAAAAACAAATATTTATAATTAGATACGGTTTTATTATTTTTTAAAATATTATCCATTAAGATCAATACACTTTAGCGTGCGTTTGAACCAATCATCGAAGTATTTTGTCCACACCTTCAAAACATGTGATTTGAACGGATTAACAGCTTCTTTAGGTGTAGAAAATCGTTGACCTCACAATTTTATTTCGATCTGCAGGAAGAAAAAAAAATCATTGGGTTCCAAACAAGGACTGTACGGCAGATGACCCATCAATTCGATATTTTGACTGTTCGAAAATGTTTTTATTCGAACTGATGTGTGAACAGAATGGCAGATGTGGCAGTCAGAATTAACCGTTTAACATTGCTCTAATGGAACGGTGGCAACATGTCCTGTTATTCTAAAAAACAGGAGAAGTACTTCGTACGCAAACAACTCTTGTTCGATTTGGCTCGTTCCGGAAGACCCTTAGAGTCGATTGTTGTTTATTTTCAGGTTCATATAAATAGATCCATGATTCCTCGCCTGTCACGATCTTGTAGACGTCTTTGGAAGCACAGCGATTGAATTTTTTCCATATTTATTTGCACCAATCCACACAAGCTTTATTTTGAGCGATTTTCAAATTATGCAGTATCCAAAGCGGACAAATCTTTTTGACATCCGGTAACGAAGGACGATCACGTTTGAATTCGGAAAACCAGCGAAGCACTGGAGCTCGAATGCTTCAACACTAAAAGACGAAGCGAGTTGATCGCCACACTGCTGCTGGTTTTTTAAGTATCTGTAAACAACTCAAAAAGCACTCGTATGACAACAGGTTCTTAGAACGTTCATCATTAAAATGTCAAACTTTATGATGGCAATGTCAGATATAGCAACCCTCGTATTTCCAAAGACATTTTAATACTATAAAGTTCTTTTGTTTATGTAGGTACGTAGGTTAGCTTAAGTACTGTAAGCAAGAAGATGTATTGGATCCCTTTCTGTTACTTAATTGCTGGTTATATCCCAATAGCTTTAGCAGCTCCTCCACACATTGTGGAATTATGTGAATGCATGTCTTATTCTCAGTTGAAAAGGTTCGTTTAGGTTATCTGTGAATCTTCTTTAATATTAACATTTGTTAATATTCTATTTCTACTTAAGTCAATTAATCAGGTAGATCTATTGTATAGATCAGATAGTTCGGATGTCAATGTCTTCTTAACAGTAAAAAGGTCTCAAATTTTCAAAATTTTAAAACTATCGGAAATGTTTTCACCAAATCTTAATTCATGTTATATATTTATCAATTAAACTAGATGATTTGCGAAACTTATCAAGTTAATGGAACACTTCACCTTATACGCGACGCCCCTGCACGTCTTTTATCTCTATCACAATCCATCTCAGCGTGTATCTGATGCTTCACCGGGGTAACAGCTATACAACATACAATAATACACGCCGCGCCGTCTTAAAGGCGCATAACAGGAGAACATTGTCTGCATTGTTTTGAGTCGTCCTCTCTACAGATAAACATTACGTCTCGGTTACAAGTATTCGTGAACTTTTGAATTTAATTGCATCTACAGTTTTTAATAAAGGAGAATAATGTTTTTGAGGCTCTATTCTACATATTGGTATTATTCATAGAACAAAAAGTAAGGCCCAATCCACATTCAATTTCTTTATTAATCCATTGTTTTTGATTCTCTATAGAAGTTCTGTGAGAAATACGTTGCATTGTAACCACATGACTGGACAAATATATATAAATTGTGATTAAAACTTACTTTTAAGGTTAATTAAACATTAAAAGCAGTCTTTGAAATATGTTAAGATGTTAGAAATTACAAATAAAAACAAAATAGCAACAATTATAAGCAATAAATTAGATGCATTTCAAATATTAACAAACAATAAAGCTATACGACATCATTAAATGCTTAATACATAAAATGTAAACGTTTAACGTTATTTACAAAAAAATCAATTTGATAGAAACAAATCTTTATTATTCAAGCCAAGGTGGGTTTCACCATGTACATTCAGCCGTCAGTCGGCGTTGTGCTACAGCCACGTAAATATGTCCGCCATGGTTGATGCTCCCGCCAAGTGTGAATTGCGAAGTATGATTCGTTTTCTACAAGCTGAAGGCCATAGTTCTGCAGAAACCCATCGGAGGATGAGTCGTGTGTATGGAGAAAACTTCATGAGTGATGGTGTTGTGCGTAAATGGTGTCGAAAGTTTACAAATGGCCGTTATGATATGCACGATGAAGGGGGCCAAGGACGCAAATCTGTCATTTCAGGTGACCTGGTTCGACGAGTTGACAGAATGGTTAAATAAAACCGGAATTTCCAGAAGTTTCAAGGTCTTTTGTGCTCTATTGTTACTGATCGGTTGGGCTACATTGGCGGCAAGTTTCTTGAAGAGGGTATTGAAGAGCTTGTCCACAGATAAGACAAATGGCTCAATCTCTTCGGTGATTATGTCAAAAATAACCGTGTACCAATCTTTTGGTAATAAAATTATTGTTTTATATGAACTTGTCTTTTATTTATAGCCTAACGGATGTTGAAAACAAAACGGCACTCGTAATAAGCAATGTATTATTTTTTGTTTCTAATGGATTTTTCCAGTTTTTCAATAATAATATTAAGTTTATTTCAATGACTGCTTTTAATGTTCAATTATCCTCAAAAATAAATTTTCACGATACTAAAGGGGTTTGTTATAATTAAATTTCTTGCAAAACTTGAAAATTATTACATAAAGAAAGCTTCACATGGTGTAAGACAACTTGTTAGAAATTGGATAAGTAAATTAAACAAATTCCTAACGTCAAATTTTATTTAATATCTTGTGACGGGATTAAAAATGAAAATAACAAAGCTAAGTAAAATGGTTGAGAAAAAAGTGGTCAGTGAATAATTCGCTTTTGCAGCCTGATGAACAGTTTGGTTTTTACGCGAAAAGTAATTAGCTTGCACGCAATAAAAATAGTATCAAATCGATAATGTTGCAAGTGCGAGATTTTGTACGAAACAATTAACTGACCTTCATCTGCGCATTATTTTGATCAAGAAATATTGCGTCTTGCATTGCATGTTTCTTTGCTTCATGTCAAGCGGCCTTGAAGAATCGAAACTTGTCATTCAATAAAGTGAAGAATTCAATCTATCATTTACACTAAATTATTTATCTGTTTCTTATCTACACTAGATTTTGTTTATTTTATCAACTCAAAATAAAAGAATACCTACTAAGAGATTTAGTTACAGTTAGGAATATTAATTTTCTCTTTAGTAGTCTACGTTCATATATTACATTATATAATAATTGAATTTGAGTTTTACTGCCTCTCTATATTTCTTCTGTAACAAGGGGTTTGAGTATGCAAATTTGATGCGAGAAAACAGCATTGTAATTTGTAAATAACCGATACGTTTCAAGATGTAATAAATGATGGGATTATAGATCAAAGCATAGGAATACAAACAACAAAAACACTCGGAAAAAGTAGGTAAGCAGTTAAAATAGAACAGAAATACAAATATATAAGTACACAAATAGGACCCCTTTCGGTAATCATTTAGTTTAGGTTGCATACGCCCGATTTTCTTGAAATTTTAGTATGTTACGAGTATACAGTTTTTTATGCTGAAAAAAGATGTATATATGTTGGGCTCGGAAATTATTCCTTCACATACTTTTCCGAGGTTGAAAATTTAGATAGGTTAGATTAGGTTAGGATAGGTTAAGTTAGGTTAGGTTAGGATAGGTTAGGTTAGGTTAGGTTAGGCTCATATTCAAAATATTGAGCGACTTGGCGAGATATTCGTGATAATATACCTCGTTATGGAAGAACTAGATCTCATTATCGTCAGTATTTTGGGGAATTTCTATTTAAAATACATTACTCATATTCAAATAGAATTGAAGCATTTATTGAAGAAATGTCACGATGATTATCATGTAAATAATGATTATTGTTAGAAATTGATTTGTGTCATTACATTAGGCGTAACTAATTATATTTAATGTTAGAGAGGATTGGGGGTGGGGAGGAGGGGTGTTAAAAGATAGTCTATATTTTTAACAGCCCAACATTTAATTGAAACTTATTACATGGTAACATAAGTATCAAGACAGTTTATTCCTGCTATAGTTAGTGTTACCAGTGCTAGATTTTTTAAATTTTCCGCGCTTTTTCTAGATCAACACTCATTTGCCAGACTATACATTCTCAAAACAACTCTTATATATCGGTGATGGAAAAGTTACTATAGATGAAACTGGATGCGTAAAATTACCGACCGATTTCTGCACAATCATTGAAGAAATATTTCTCGATGTACGCACACAGTACATAAATTATGAATGGCTTGCAGAAAGAGCAATTTTAGCGGCCGTTGACGAATTAAATCTAAAGATACAACAGTTGTTGCCTGGGAACTTGGTATCATACTATTGATACAGTTTGCGATGCCAGCGAAGCTGTATATTTTCCAACAAAGTTTTTGAACTCACTGGATTTGCCAGGCATGCCACCGACTAATTTACAATTGAAGGTTGGATCTCCGATTATTTTGCTTCGTAATTTGAACCCGCTGCGGCTGTGCAGCGGTACGCGATTAATCATTCAAAAATTAATGAAAAACCTTTTCGAAGCCAGCATTTTAAAGGGCAAATTCCGAGGTGAAAATATATTAATACCACGAATCCCTATTATCCCTACAGATGTGCCAATTCAATTTAAACGTATACTGTTTCCGATTAGATTGGCATTTGCAATGACTATCAATAAGTCCCAAGGCCAAACGATGTCTGTTTGTGGCTTAAATTTGAGCACACCATGTTTTTCACACGGACAATTATACGTGGCATGCTCTCGAGTGGGTAAATCATCAAAGTTTGTTTGTGTTAGCTAAAGATGAGCTAACAAAAAATATTGTTCACGCTATAGAATTAAGAGATTGACATTGTTTGTTAGTGTTACTGTCGTAATTAATTAATGATATATATAAGGAATAAATTATAATAAATTACGTTTACCGGGTCAGTTAGTATATATATATATATATATATTTAATTAAATTTTTTTAAATTTTTATTTATTTAATTAAATAAAAGATGTTATTTTTTTTCTACACTAGAAAATCCCTAGAAATAATTTATATGGCAAAACAACGTTTGCCGGGTCAGTTAGTATATATATATATATATATATATATATATATATATATATATATATATATATATATATATATATATATATAACACTGTATAATATACTAAAATTTCGCGCAGGAGCAGAAGTTTTGGTCTTATGTAGATATCCATAGAGAAATTTACTAGTATATAATAGCAGGTTATATAAGAGTGAACATCTTGACCACCGAAAGCTTTTGCTGATTATTTTCAGTCAAAATATACTACCTCGTCTACTGCTAATTTTGACAACATTTTTTATCTGGTTCTATTGGTTTACATGCATTTCTACTACGAGACTGCGTCAGTTCTTCCAATTACACCAATTATTTTTACACATCTCATTGAATGGTAAATTTTCGATGATTGGAAACCTGGACGATTTTATCTATTTATTTAAAAATATTTAAAATTTATTTATTGAAAACTATCGCCCCTTCACCTGTATATCCAACTTTTAAAAAATAGTTGAAGCTCTGATTTTACAACGTTATTTTCCGCCACATGAAACAATCGAAATGAAAAGCTTGGTTTTTATCCTGGTATATCTACAATCTCAAATTTAATGTGGTTAACGCAATATATACGGCGACACATTTAGAAAACGATGATGAGATCATGGTATTATTCTCACTAAGCTATAAAACGTAGATTAACAGTCACATCCACCAATTTATTTACTTTTTACCTACTTGTGTCATGCCTCACGGATAGAAACTTATAATTACGTACCATGCATGCAACTGCATAGAAATTTATAATTGAATTTGTCTTGAGTTTACATTCTAATGTTACCCTTTGAGCATTTGATCTAAAAGTATATCATTTTATATTAAAACATCGGTGACTGTCATTTACTTCAATTTGATATAAATACAATTTGTGAGTGATGCGATGAAAATGCACTTCCTCTCAAAATTTCAAAATGTAATTTCTCATCTTTCACTAGGAAACTCTGATTTATTTAACATCTATTATAACATTTCTAATTATGTGCTTGAAAAGTTTGCAGCATTTGAAGATCTTGATGTTACATTGGATAGCGAATTGAACTCTGTTGAGCTTAATTATATTATCCTTGGTAGAGCCTTTAAGATCCATGGTTCCGTATTGAATAACTTTAGGTAGCTAAAACAGTATCTTCACTTTATGCAATCGTTCTTTCAAAAATAAGGTGAGCCTCTTTTAATATAGGACTTTATCTACCAAAATCATATCAGCCAAATAAATAATAATCACAGAAAGTATGTAAAACTCATTGTTACATCGATTTAATCTAAACGATCTAAAGACAGATATATGCGTTCTTTCTTGCTATTCCTTCACAAAATTGTGACGAATAGGATTCACTGACCTGATCACGGTTGCAAGAATACATGTACTCAAATTTTCATCCATATAGAATGGAGCAATATCACTGTCATATTGTACAGAACTCCGGATATTTTTTGCCGCATTAACTCTAACATAAAAAAGAAAATTAGCTACAAGTATAAGGTTTACTTTTTTTTATATTCTTATGTACACTATATTATTAAAACATTTTTTTAAAATCTTTAATCGTACTATTTAATTTAGATTAATTTTTCAATCTATTAATTGATCCTTGAGGTGTTGGTAAAGAAATAAAAAATTTATAAGATTTTCACGGAAACTAGAGCAAAAACAATTGAAACAACGGACAAAGATACAAGGATGAACATACTACATAAACATATTAGGATTAATAGAGGGAATCAAAGTTAAATGCAAAACACGGACACATTGCTAGAAATAATAAGATTAATAAGAACTAGATGAAAATCTTTTTCCTAAGTCTCAGCATCAGGGTCATAAAAGGCCAGATGACATCATTTGTAGTACCTTTTACGAGAACAATAAAAAGACATTAGTGATAAGCATATACGTACGATATTTTCTTAATTAGCCCTTGGTAATACATTCAAGATAATTTCCGCATTAAGAGTATGATTATTTGTTTGTTAAGTCGCTCCCAAATATAATAGGTTGGTGAAAAAATAATTTCGGTTCCTTCGAATATGTATATATTTTGAATAATTCTTATTTAATGGATGTTTGTAGAGTTCGAAGTAACGTCGTTTGTTCACTTCTACAAAAATTGAGATTTTAAAAAGTCACTTTGGTTAGGTTAGGTGACATGTTGCTTTTTTACGTTCAAAAAGGAAATAATTCATGGCAGCTTCTTCGAAAACAATGTAGTATTTATGGTTTTGAGTTCTTGAACGAGATGGTTTACATAAGAATGGATACTAAAAAAGCTTGCTACTTGTGTTCCACATAAAAAAACGAAATCAAGCCTTTGTGAAAAAAATAATCACGGAATACTATAATGGATCACGTACGGCAATAATGTACGATTGAGTTCGTGTTTGAAGCATGGAGAAGCTTCAAAAACAATAATCGAGGAAAGGTTAAGCTTAGTGTTTAGTGGTATCAGAAGGGAAAATATTAAAAATTCAATAAAACAATTATTATTATTTGCAAACTAGAATTGATTTGAAATTTGAAAAATAAATGGTTCCATCTATGTTTTGAATTTTCTACCCATCTAGTTCAAAGTGGTTCACGCTCAGTAACGCCTATGTGAGAATCTCGTCTTCTCTATAAACCTCTCGAGAATCTAATACTCGATTAGAAATGTCTCAAACACACACTCTACGTTTGAGTCTCTTTTGTAATTGGCTTTGTCAATGATCTTCTCAATTCCGTATGTACTTCAAATTAGATATATGTACTTTTGAAACCTGTATTTGAGTTAATTAATTTATTATTTTGTTATCATGAACTAACAACGGGAGAGTACGTATGAAAAACGATCGTTAATTTGATGTTTACAATTGGTTATAATGAAAAAAATGCATTGTCAACTGAAAAGTTGAAATTGTTAGTTAAGATTTTCATAATTTGATTCACTCATCGCGATAATTCGTTGGCTCCATTGGAACTTTACACTTGAGCAATAGTTTTTCATATCAAGTGAATACGAGATGTGTGAAAAAGTAATGAGCTGGCAACGTTGATTATAACGGCCTGTGCTGGACTAGTCTACTTCGTTGGATATTACTCTTTGCATGCACGTTGTAATTTGTAGTGATCGTATGAAAATGTTGTATTTTTTGTCATGCACAAACATTTGCTGTTATCAAATAACCACATTAGTTAAAAATAACAAAGTTCAACTTCTAAATACGTTTATCTATACGTGTTTTTTATGATTTTTCGAGAGTGACAGTGCTGAACATATGACTCACAAAAATACATGCGTGTGAGTGGCGCAATGAATGCAAATGCAGTCGAGATTCAGTTTGCTTTGTTCTAGATAGCTAAGAATGTTATTTATATTTTTGGCATTGGCAACATTGAATGGTTTGAAATGTCACTGAAATTCTCAGTTACTTTACATTATTGGACATAATTAAAGAAATTCGTGGTTAATCATTTTTACCAGTGCAATAAGCCGTTATTGCTTTTGAAACGTAAATTTAGGAACTATTTCAGTCGGAGTTCCTCGGAAGCATTGAAAAGTGTTTTCATTGCAATGAAAATTGTTTTGATAAACAATAATATCAGCTTGTTTTTTTTGCACTGTTTATATCAATAATATAAGTCGCAACCGCAAATCAACATTTAAGAAGAGATACAACGTAATTGTTTTTCAAGTTATTAATTAAGAGTAATTATGGCATTTCAAAAGACCACATTCCCAGCATCTTCTTTTGTATCGTATCGTATTTTGAATTAAACTTAACGCTTACGTTTTCTATTCTACCAACTTTATGACTTCATTCTAGATCGGCATCAGATTGTTTCATGGTTGAACAACTTCGGAACTATCGGTGATATAAAAAAGAAAATGCTTGAATTTTTACAAACAGTAAGGACATAGCAAGAAAACATCTACACTCAATAACATTCTATTGCTGTTGGGTTTTCTCCGCATTCCACTAGGTCAGGGGCCAGCAACCTTTTAAAAAGGAAGAGTCAAGTTACAATGTACAAAATTTCCCAATTTTTTAAAATCCACTAAAAATTTAAAGTTTGATTTAAAATAAATGAATTTATATGAGGATTAATAATTGTTCTCATAAAATCAGCAATATATAGTATTGGCTTTACATGTCTAATGAAAGAAATTTGGCTTATAACTTTTAGGTTTCTCTCTCCATATGCCAACTTCTTCAACTCAATGTACAATGTAGTATCCCGGAAGACTATTGAAAGCGCCTATTATAAGAGTCTCAACTTGTGCTGCAAGATGTGCATACATTTTTAGACCTCTAACTTGCTCTTGAATACTGTTAACGTGCCATTTCCCAAGTCTTTGTATTTTAAGTCTAGCAATTGCATTTGAAGCAATCCAGCATCAATTGCAAATTGCTCGATGTTTATCTCCTTTATATTTGTGTTAATGAATATGATAGTACACTAAAGCTCTAAATGCGAAAACTTCTTGGCTCTTACAGGATGGTTGGCAACCATACATTATTCAATTACGTAACACGCGAATAGACAAATCGAATTCAATTGGGTGAAAGGTTAACATAGTCTCTCTCTATAAGAACAAAACAATATTTCAACTTTATCCTGTTACAATATTGTTTTCAACGGTTATGAAAATAGAATTTTCTTTTTAATAGTTTTAATAATAAATTGTTTGGAACTGGAAACCTAGAGCACTTCGTATTGTTTTTGTTTATTTCCTAAAATTTTAATCTCTAAAAAGAATAAAATTGGCCAAGCTAGTAATCCACTCTGCCAAACGTCAATCTATGAAGCATTTCTGTGAGACTTCTTTCAAAATGTCAGGAATAGTGTCAAAAATTTTCCCTTTTAGCACATTTTTTTAATTTTCGGGAAAAGCCGTTTAGCAACCACTCGCTAAACAAAAGCAACTTGTAACACGGCGCGTTAAAACGAGAAATTTTCATTTCAAATATACCAAAAACCTAATAAAAAAGTTTCGCGCGCGGACGTTATGAGGTTTTTCAGATAAGTTTTCCGGCACTTTCGATCTCTTCTTACGAGGGTTTTTCGGGCCTGCAAAACTTCTTGCGCTATTACACCGATCCTATTTGAGGTTTAAACCCTAAGATATAAAAGGTTTCACGCGCGCCCGTTATGAGGTTTTTCAGCCAATTTTTTTCGTTCGGGAAAGCCGGCTGGCATTTTCATATCCGACCTGTGCTGACCTTAAGAAGTGGCGTTTGGTACTAAGTTGGCCAGTTTACAAGCTGAAATGGCGCACACCTTATCGACCCTGTTTATTGTAGCCAGCTTTGGGACTATTATGTTTCAAGACTTTTTCTTTTCACATTACCGAATTGCATGTTTGAAGCAGGGTTATGTATGGACATTTTCATTAGTTTTTTAATCGAAGGCCGCCTCGGGTCTTCCTGGTCCTTAACAGATACATAAATCGCTTATATCGCTTATAAACATTGTATATCATCAACAGAGTCAAATTTTAACAAGACGTTACGGCACATGTTTTCGAAACGTAATTTTATGTTTCACATTACATCGCATTAAAGCAGCTGAACTAGAAGCATGAGATGTACTATTCGGAATAGATGCAGCGTAAGTGATTGATTTGATTTTTATCATTCTGAGAAGCTGAGTTACCAGTAAAAAAGTAATACTAGCTTAAAACTTTAGTAATATTTGAGAATTATCGTGTAAAATCGAGGGCGAAATGGGTAAAATATGATTTTTTACTTCAAAAATCATACATATTTATTTGTAACTGTTAAATTTTATCCCTATTATTAATAAAAACATTCAGTGTATTTCGTTATATACCATGGTATTATTACAAGCAATAGCAAAACCGTATTCAAACCAATTTGCTCCACGCAAAATACCCCTTCGGTTGCAAGCAATGCAGGCCAAGTGAATGAGCTCGTATGTAACATCCGAGCATCAATCACACAATTACCGGCTGACCGATCATCGGTCGTCGATGGCCCGATCGTTGTCTGCCTGTATAATGCCGATGCCTGCGCGTTACCGTGATTACCGTCAATTCCACGATTACATTAGCGATGACAATGATATTACTTACAACCGACCGCTGTATGCCAATAGTAGGCAACATAGGCGCCGATAGTTTGTAACATCAATTGATTTACATATGGAATAGTAGTTTAATTAATTGATATTGACTGTAAAATACAGGCAAGTAGGAGAGTTTTAGAATATAATATGAATTTTAATTTGTTTCCTGAATACGTGCGAAATTTTTCAAGAA
This sequence comes from Diorhabda sublineata, assembly GCF_026230105.1. Taxonomy (NCBI): domain Eukaryota; kingdom Metazoa; phylum Arthropoda; class Insecta; order Coleoptera; family Chrysomelidae; genus Diorhabda; species Diorhabda sublineata. The sequence goes on from NC_079484.1 coordinate 11,557,268, forward strand.
AGTATAGGTTGTTCAAAAACAATGCAGTACTGCGTTCTTACTTAGTACACTGCAATATTTATCAAATATAAAACATTATACAAATTACAAATAAGTTTTGAAATCTATTTTTTGTGTCGTAATTTCTCTAATGGGAATCATCCACGAGTTCACTTAATGGCGCTGGCAATTTCATATGATTTTACTTTAATTACTTTTACTTGAAGAAAATCTGAGCTATTGGTTGGTTCATATTCGCAATAGGACGGTTTAAAACGGAGATTATTATTTCATCATTGGGCAATTAACTGTGCAATTCTCTTAGATAAATTCTATTCATATTGTAACATGCCAACAGCCTATTAAGGTTTTTTTAAATATTTCATTATTTAGTTATTGTTGCTCATTAGTCACTTCTGTTTTATTACCACGTTCATGTTTTCAAAGAATGTGTTACTACATGTAAAAAGCAAAGTTAAAAAGATATTAGAAAAACTTACCAGCGAATATAAAGTGAAGTTCCACCACAAATTTACTAAAAGTATTTCTTTGGTAGGAGTTGTAGGCATAGAATGTTTTAGAATGAATAAAGAAATTTTATTGAACTTTTCGAACATATTAATTTCTTTAAAAACTTGGACGCGGTAATAAAACAGAAGTGACTATTGATCCACCATAATTAAACAAAGGAATATGAAAAATAGTCGAAGAAAGACGTACTGTGTATTCTTTTAGTAGTATGAAAATTTTGAAATTCCATTATCTTTATATCAACTACACCTTTAATTGCATGTGCTACAGCATCAACAAAGTCTGGAAAGTTTTTCCATGCATTTTCATTTACAGCTTCACCTGATTATGGAGGATGATAGCAGATGTATATGGATGTCCTGGTTCAAAATACTGGATAACGTAGATAAAACCACCTGAAGTATTACCAATTTTTGTTTTGGCTTCAACTAATCAAGCCAAATGCAAGCCTAACTTTTTAAAAAAATACTACTACTACTACTGACGCCATTGTTAATTATATTTATATTTTGAAAAAAAAATCGTTTTCTGATGACTCGGAAATAGATCTTCTATTATATTCATTGGTAGCATCACTTTTTTCGACATATTGTTCATAAAAACACCCACTCCTACAAACAAAAAATTAACCTCTGCCGCGATTGTACTAAGCACTGTCATATGTTGTATTTTTACTATGGAAATATCTGTATTTTTATTAGATTCGTGAAATATGAACAGTTTTCTGTAATTCTAGTACTGTTATTGGTATTTTATAGAATACTGCCATGGAAAAATGTGTAAGTCAGAATGTCATTTTTGTACATACTGCATTTCTGCAAATGACGACAGCGTTAAATTAAGTTGTAACGATTTCCTTATCATCATCTTTTAAATGTCATAATAAACTACTGATCTAGTATTGTATTAACTCATCAATATTAAAGCAACTGTTCCTGTGACTTTTCTCATCGATTTTTTGTGACAAGTCTTCATTTATGACAACAGACCATACAAATGACACTAGGCAATACAAATCGTTCTTTATTATGAACATTTCTCGCTTCTCAAATTTTAGAAATATCTACCTCCTCCACGTTCAGAATTAGTCAAGGGCTGAATATTTTACAATGCAAAAAGCATGCATAATCATTTGCCAATTGAAATCTAATCTATAACATCCTTTCCCGCTTTTTGCAATAATTTGAAGAGGAAATTACTGAAAGTGCCTTATACTCTATAAATGACTTTTATATGTCTATTTATTTGTTTGTATGCTTCTTTCTTCTTCGTTTACAAATTCTAAACAATTTTTTACCAAGAAAGCATTTCTCTCTTTCTCTCTCTAATCTTTCCATAACATTATCATAGAAATTATATTTATTTGTGAATTGGCTTCTGTTTTTGCGATATAACTGCTTTTTAATTAAAATGTCCGAATTTTAGTTTCACTGCAATTCATTAGAGTTTTTTCTACGGATAATTTCACAAAAGAATTATGAAACTTCGGAGAATTACTAAAACGGAACAAATAGAAGCAGAAATAGATGAAGAACAAACAGACAAAAAAGACGATAATTTAACAGGAACTAGCTACATAAATATGGGAAAAGCCAAGAACAGAAATAAAACCGCGAGGTGATAGATGACAGATAGAATGATACGCAAGCAGTATTTAGATACAACAGTTCAACGCAAGTTTAGATATTCACTTCGAGACAAATAACAGAACAGAACTTTGATTGAGTAGAAACAGAGAAAAAATATAAGAAATTATGAGGAATGGAGAAGTTAGTAGTAACCAATTGATAAACCTAGTTAAGAATATATCTAGGAAAACAGGGAATAGTTCGAGTCAACGAGATGATGATAAATAGTTTTGTAACTGACACAGGATTTAGCCAAGGAGACGTTTTAAGCCCGTTATTGTTCCTATTTATGTTGGTAGAAACAGATAAAGAAGGGGGACCAGTTTATATAAATGACTAATGTTTACAGATGATATACTAATATTTGCTAACATAAAGGAAGATGTGGAAAAATGAGAAATGGACAATACAGACTGCAAATAAGCATACAAGGTAGATTTGATGAAAATATTAAGCATAGCAGAAGAAATAACTGTGCGGATACAAGAACAGCAAAAGAAGAGCGTTATCAGTAGAGTATCTAGGTACAAGATGGATAATTTGACGGTATTCATTAGTTTTTTTTAACAACAAAAAAATAACAAAATGTATACAAAAGCGAACATTTACGAGTCCTTATTACAATAAACGCTGATCTGTGGTTGCGGATCCTGTGTGTTAGTCAGCCAATATATTGAAGCAGAAATGTGCAATGTAAAATGAGGATACTGAGAAAAATAATGGGGTGAAGAGACTTGATAGAAGAGGAACGACACAATTAGACGTGAATTGAAGGTTGAGATGGTTTGGAGACATAGTAAGAGAGAAAACATTCTGGGAAAAAAAGAGGACTAAGCTGGAAGCAAAGGACAGAACCAAATGGTAAAGAAATATTACCTCTACAACAATGGTAGAATGTAGGTACGTAGGATGCAGATGAATATGATACTATTGTTGCCAATAGTTTAAAAAGGCCATAAGAGTAGAATACAAAAATAACTAAATTACCAAAATATGTTTATTTATTTCTTACAATTGAAAAGTTGCCAATAAAATGTTACAATTTCTCCAACTGAACGTCGTCAAATGAAATCGATTTCTGAAAGGAAATGAAGAATAGAAAAAGTGAGAAACTGGCATTTCTCTATAATTCAAGACGAGTAATATTGTTTTCATGTAATAACCTTATTTAAGGGAATTGTAAATCGGGTCACGTTCGTAACCTCATCGTGAAGCCCAAACTTTCAAACTTGCTTGGAAACCAATAGAGATGGACATCGATGAAATAAATTCCTACTATAAAATATTCTTAAACAAGAAATACTTATATAATTTGAAATTATAATGACAATTGAACTGAATTTAAAAAAAAAGTTCCATCACCTTGTTGGAAAATATATTCAATAATCTTTAAAGTATTATAACTAGAGGGAATAACTTAAATTTTTGATATTGTAGCGCCTTCACATCTAAAATGAAATCATAACATTTCTAATAAATTTCATTAATATGTACTAAGAAAAAAATAAGATATTTCGCGACCCCGTGGCTGATACTTATGTATACCTAGGCAATGACAAACAAAAGTGGTCGATGTTTGCTTGTCAATTGTGTCTGAGTCTGTGGATGGTGGTGTAAATTGTACAGTCAACCCCCGTAATATTCTACACATGTAAGATAGGGTTCAAATCTGGTGATCGGCATGGCGAGGGCAAGACTTTAATACGGCTTCTTAGAGAAACTTCTTACCAACACTCCAACAGTCTTGTGTACAACAGCTAACTCAATATCACAATTTCCACGTCGGCGTTTTAAATTTCTACAGCCGTCATGCGCCCCTAAATAAAATTTCTTTTGGTTGCTGAATGTTATATTAAGCAGTAAACAACATTTGTAGAAAAGAATTGTTTTTATAAATATATCTAAAGATGAAATGCTGATATTATTATCATAGCTAATGGTCATGATGTTGTCAAAAAATCAAGGTCAAGAAATATGGAAAAACAAAATATTGAAATTTGCACGGGGAGATCAACTTAGCCATTGTCTTATATACCCATAATGAAGGTTCTCACATCTCATATTTATGATATTAAAAACTACAGATACTTGGAAGGGATTTTAACTTAGGGTACAGTACAAAATATAACCTTGGTTTTAACAGAAAGAAACGAATTGTTGCAAAATCGTATTGGAATGAATATTGTACATAAAGCCTGGATCTACCGCCATACTCCTAAACAGTTAATACAAACGGCAGACAGTTTTATCGGCCAGAAAAGTGATGGCGACCGTTGTTTGGGATAGATAAGTATCGAATATCTTTGAAAAGGTAAAACAATAACAAGAGAGTATTGTCGTTGCTAGATAAGGTGAAGGAAGGAAAGAAAAGACAGTGATTTTCAATCAAGTCAACGCACTTTTGCATACTTCGGTGATAGGTATGGCTAAAATTCACTGGACTTCGAATTGGTTGACACCAAATCTGGCCGCTACCGACTCCACTAACCTTGAAGTTCCACTTGCAGGAGAGATATTTTTATTAGACGAGAACGTTATCCAATATGTAAACGCGCATTTTGCAAAGAGAGAAACTATGATATAGAAGGATTAAGAGGTTATATCGCTATACAAAGTGTACTGATTTAAAAGGAGAAAAATAAAAATTATTATATCTTGTTTCTTTGTTAAGTCGGTAGTTTTCAGACAATCCTCGTATAATATTACTATCTTCTTCATATAAGTTGGAATATATATTACAGAAATCTATACAATGATCTGATAATCAAATTATTTTTGCAATTTTGGAACGCAAATTTCAAAAACTTTTTTTTTCTTCTCGAAGTATTATATCCTATTCTAATTTTACAACTGCCGAAGAAAACAGCTGCCCAAAATGTTATCATTTTCCAGTTTTCCGTCTCAGGTCATAACGTAATATTTTTTTCGATTTTTCCGACTTTCACTACTTTCTTTTAGTAATATGTGTAACGATATATCTAAGTTTTAATATCTAGATTCAAAAGGAACAGATATATTGTTTTCATGCTCATGATGCTACTTAATATTTTCATATTATTAAAATAATTATTGTCATAAAATCAGAGGTTTTTTGTTTTAATAAGAATAAACTTTCACAATAATTATATGATTTTACAGTTATTTCTAGGTGTGTTTCATATTTACCGAACCCAATCGTGCAATTCTGTTTATTGTTAATCAAAACATGAATAGGTTTTATTTGTCTGAATTTATATATAACTGCAAACTTACGCAAATCATGAAAAAGTGTACTTGACTGTGATATCTTCTAAAATATGTCCTGCTGTTTCTTGAATATTTTTTTGATTAGGTTGGGATAGGTTGATTTGATCAGTACTATTTTTAAAAGGCAACTCTAGTAATTAACATTTTTTTAAAAAGTAATATTAGTCAATATAAAAAAATTTCGCGTAAAAAACATAAAACGCATAAATACAACCGAGAAGTAAATTGGTCAGATTCCATAAGCATACTTAAAATAAGTTTAAGAATGAGGTTTTTTCTTCTTCCTAACCTTAAAATTTTACTTGCATGAGAAAAAATTTTATAAGACGAGAACGTAATCGTAGGTATGCGTCTATGTTGAGGAGAAAGACGGCAACTATTATTTGGAAGGGTTAAAGCATCGCTGGACCATATGTATGTATTTGAAAGGAAACTTTGTTTTATTTTTTTGTTAGGTGGGAAACTTTGTACCATTTCATAATGATGTACTAAAATCCTTAACTTTATGATGCTAAAGACAAATTTAAAGTATATGCTGTGGACAAAATGGCAACTTAACATTGTAATCGCTGCTTCGATTACTGAACTAAACGACTTAAACTATGTGCTACGTAAAGCGTCAACCGGAAGGAATGAATTGCGCAGTTTCACAAAGAAAAATCGTCAATGTGGAATGACAAAATTTGTAATGAACTAATTAAAACATCAATAATAAGTGTTCTGATTCTGATGTAGATTAACCCTTTTAGTATTGAGGTTACGTACGTAAGCAGATATTTTTATTGTTAATTGTTTTGTTTACTAATTGTAAATACTACTTGGTTTGTAACTTTTTTAAACTTCACTTGGTTTTCAACAGTCTCTCTTCTATTACGTATTGTATGAAATAAGTCAATATACAAACAATCAAATACTTACAAATAATACAATTCAGATTTATTCACAAAATTGATTTTATCTTCAGCTCACGTTACTGGCTACTATAATAACTTCATTTTTAATCTCTTTCCAATAGAAAAGATCCTAATCTTCTGATACATGGTGAAGCTACCTGCTCGAAACAGAAATTAAAAAATATGTTCATAATAACATGTTCATATTACTTGGATGGCTCACCCTGAATTGGTTTTACTGGGATCACTATTGATGATAAATATTAGGTGTGGAGTTCGATTTTTTATTATAAAAAATTGAAAACTCTTATTTTCAATAAATTTTTTATTTTGTTCATTTTTAAGCGCATTAGAAATAAGTTTACCAAACACTATTTCAACACTTTTTTGGTTACAAAAAAATTATATTATCAATCTTATTATTAACAAGAAACAAATTTTTATACTAAATGAATCATTGTGCAATTCTAGCAACGTTACAAAGAGAAGCATGAAGAAAAGTATAACCTAATCTAAAAAAAATTTCTTCATCTATAAAACTTGTTTGAATTATGATATTCAATTGTTTATTTTATTGTTCGTTTTTATCGGTACTTTTCGAAAAAAATACTAAAATCTTCAATAATTTACAGTTTTCGGATTGATCAAGAAATTATGGAAATTTCGGTTTTAAAACTTGGGTCTCATTTTTATCTTATATCTAATATTAATTTTTCTATTTTTGATGACCACTTTCAAATGTTAATCGAATTTATTACTCTCACACAATAAACTATAAAATAGCAGTTAATTAGACTGTAGAACTTCCATGTAGCTCTGACATTTAAGTTGAATATTAATTTATCCACAAATAATCTTCAATTTCTAAATACATTTTTCTAGTTTTCTATCAAAGACTAATATTTCCATCAATATCTCTTCAAAAAAAATCGAAATTCCACAAAATGTCCTTCAGTAAAACTTCCGTCCACCTCTAACAGCTCTATCTGCCGCCTACTGTTCCCCTATCCCTCCGAATTATAACTCGACACAAATCTTATCACATCCCTGGTTATCTTCTCTCCTTGGTTCGTCTATTATACCTCCGTCAATTGCTTTCCTTGCCCCGTCGACTTCGTAGACGATTTGTCTCCCCATCCCCCCAACCACCCCCTATATCTGCCGCCTAAGACGAGAAAGGAAACGTTCTTTCTTTATTTCTTCATGTATGAGAAGTCGCCAGAGACCTACTTCGCTTCAATTCAGTTTGTAAATGGTGCGGCAGCCATTTTAGTTGTTATTTCATGATAAAGAAAATCATATTAATTCTTAAATCTCCTGTGAATATATTTTTATAGCGAGTACAATTCAAACAATCAAAGATAATCGGTGATGACTCAAACTATTATCAAAAATATTTTCATTATATTTTAATAAATTTGATTTTCTATTAGTTGAGAAATAGCTGCCTTAGAGATTATGGAAACCGTAAAATTTATTATAAAGGGGGTATTTACTCAAAAAACATTTGAAGTGAATGTCTACTTTCAACCAACTTATTCAAATAGCTTGAAATATTTGAAAAAAAGTTTTATTTAATATTTCTTGGAAATCAAAATATAAGTAAATTACGATACTTTTTGAACAACATTGTCTTTTTAATATGTTTTGCTATTTAAACGTGAATTATGACATTTTCAAGCAAAAATCTGACGAACACAACACGACACAATCATAAATTAATTAATTTGCCACACAATCACTAAAAGGTTCGCAGAAAATGACGTTGGCGACAGTTAGCTGGCTGTTTAGCTATATGACCCAAATAGTGACGCCCTTTGACATCGTCTTCAGTTCGGGTCTCAAGCCCGAACGAGAGTTTGTTATACCACCCCTATGAGATGTGATAACGTCGAAACAAATTTCTTCTTGCAATTGCGAACCATTGGTGATGTTGATATCGACAAAAATACGAACATATAAAATAGGAAAGAAAGTGAGGATAGCAGTTTTTTGTCTAGATTTTGTTGTCGCGTTGATAAGTAAGAAAATTGTCGATTGGTACCTGATTTCCTCAATTATATGGAGAGAAGTTGTTTGCTGGCAACCTGAGGGAAGCAATTATGAAATTATATTCGTATATATAATTATATATTTGATTATATACAGAAGGTTAGTGAATTTTATTTCTAAGTACCAGTTAAAAAATATACATGTATGCCGATATATTCATAAAAAAAGTAGATACAATAATTAATCCTGTTAAGTTTGAATGAAAAATGAAAAATTGTTTCATGCTTAGTATTATATGGTTAAGTTAATTTAAAAAAATATTATGTACCTCTTCATATTTAGATAAATATTTTTAAATCAATCAATACTCTTTCCAATAAATAAAATTAATTAAAATTACTAAATTCCTTCTCCAACAATTTATATTTATAACTAATGTAATAGCCCGAACTCAATGAGAAACAAAATCTCGTGCCACTGCATATATTATGAGCTAGCCGCAGTAATAATTAAATTTTAGATCTCTATCAATTACAAATTTGTTTAAAACCATATAATATTAACGTATCGACTATTTTCAGTTTATTATAGACTGATATCTCTCAGTATATTCATGCCTCTCCGATTCTCTCCATCATATCTTCTCTAGTAGTCGTAGAAGTTTTATAAGCCCCATTTTTTATAAAGTCTCATAATAATAAATCAACGTTTGTTAACTCTCGACCAAGGTGGCCAATCAGTTGACCCCGTCTTTAGAGCCAACCGTTTTAGAATACTGTACAGAGATGATCTTGTTCTTCTAATAAAACTGGCAGATGATTCTGAAGAAAATTCAAATAAACCGTACCGTACTATTTCCTGGTCACATGATCAAGACTCCAACAATTTAATGAGTACATCCATTGGCTGTCTCTTCCAGAATTTGAAAGTAAACTTGCTGAGGTTCTACTAAAATTATGCCTGCTATAATTTTAGAAATTTTAACAATAGTATTTTTTTTAACCATTTGATGATACACTTTCCTGTTCTATAGCACTCAAATAAACGTGTATGATCTGTTTTAGGGAGTAGCGATATATATTTTCTATAAATGTCAATATAATTAGAGCCTTTCCATGAAATTAGTTTAACTTTTCCTTCCTAGGGCGGAAAAGTACTTTCCCTCTCGAGGGAGGAAAAGTACGACTTTGCTCCTTATAACGAGGCCAGGAAATGTATACTTTGGATAGAGGTAAACGGAAAACACGTTGCATACTCAGTAACCAAAACATTTCCTATAATTTCTTAAGTAAACAAGAAGTAGTCGTATATACGAGAATGTATTGATATCTAGTTAGCCTAGACCAGTTCCATGCATGAACAAAATATTGCGTTGCCATAGCAAAGAACAATAACTTATTAGAAGTGTCAGTGTAAAGTTTGACGTCAAAAAAGTAAACCGGAGTTACGCAATAAATTAAAAGAAAAAAGATGTCCACCGAAATTGTGAAAATCTAAAAATTGGAGTATCGAGCCATCATCAAGTACCTGTATTTAATAGAGTTAAGGGGTATGCAGATTTACGAAGATATGCTTAATACCCTTGGTGATCAATGTACTTCGTATGCGACCGTGAAAAATTGGACTGCAAGTTTCGAAAGAGATAAATTTTCCATTGATGATCATGACCGATCGGGAAAGCCAGTTTCTGTGTCAGTCCCAGAAAATATCGATGCAGTTCATGACATGATTTTATCAGACCATCGAATTGGGCTAAAACGGATATCCGAAGCACTGAATATTTCATACAAACGCGTTCATCTTATAGTTCACATCAATTTAGACATGAGAAAAATTGCTGCAAAACGGATCCCCAAATGTTTGATGTTGACCAAAAGCGTGCAAGGGTAAAAGCATCGCATTCGATCTGTGCTCGATTTGAAAACGATGTAGACTTCTTAAACGGAATTGTTACGACAGATGAGACTTAAGTACATTTCTACGATCCAGAAAGAAAGCAACAATCGATGGAATGGCGACACTCTGGTTCTCCAAGACCTAAGAAGTTTCGTGTCCAAAAATCTGCTGGAAAAGTTTTTGCTTCAGTTTTTTGGGATTGCCATGGAGTAATCATGATTGATTTTTTGAATAAGGGTAGAACAATAACTGGAGATTACTACTCGACTTTACTGACCACCCTACGGGAAAAAATTGAGGAGAAACGACGTGGAAAGCTATCCAAAGGTGTTTTGTTTTTGCAGGATAATGCCCTTGCACTCAAATCTCATGTTGTCATGCAAAAATTCGTGATTTGGGGTTTGAATTACTAGAACACACCCCTTATTCACCAGATTTGGCTCCGTCCGACTATCATCTCTTTCCTCAGCTGAAAAAGTTGAAAAGATCGTAAATTTTCTTCCAACGAGGTGGTAATAAAAGCTGTGGAGGTCTGGTTTGCAGAGCAAGAAGAAACATTTTTTTTTTGAAAGGTCTAGAGAGGTTGCAGGTTCGCTGTAATAAATGTATCCAATTAAGAGGAGAATATGTTGAGTAATAAAATATTTTGACATTGAAATTTTGTTTGGTTCTATAGTAGCCTAAGAATTTTTCGTACATATGTCATTGATGTTCAATATTGTTTTAAAATTTTTCATTACATCTGATTTTCACAATTATACTGTCGAAAACTCCAAACTTTGGAATGACAATGACACGTTTTGCCGTCCAACCCGTTTTGCTCATTCTTAATAAGCTTCTCGTTAAGCTAAAATATTCTTGTAGAATAATTAGTTCTTCTAGGTACAAATATTCGATTTTTTTTTTGCTTTGAGTCATATGGTCATTGATTAATTAGATGGATTTTACGAATCTATAAATAATGACCCCATACAGGTTTTAAAACTATTTTTGAATGAAACTGAATAAGATAATGTAATTCTAATTATCGAATAGAATTATTCTCCCAGGCATTTTATTCCTTTTACGTTCTTATAAAACAAGGTAAATATGAATTTGAAATAATGTAGTTATTTTGATTTTAAAATCTACTAAAACAATTTTAACGAGAAAAAAGTTTTGATATATCAAAGAAAGACATTTTATTGAACATAATTATTATAGTTATCGTTTTCTGTTCAATAAAATAAATGCATAATTAAAATCAATAGAATTTGTTTTTAGGATGTATGTTCCTAATCATTGTACCGCCTACTTTACACGTTTTACTGTCAGAGAGTTACTACCAGAAGCAGAAATTTAGATAATTTACAAGATCTGGTCAATCAGTCCGGGACATTTTGAATTTTTCGCCTCTAAAATAAAATGGCCACAATGCTAAGCTCAATAACTATTATTATAGAAAATGGTTTACTGGATTTAGTAAAAGCACGAAAGACGCCGAACGTTCTGGACGCTCAGTCGAAGTCTCTACACTTCAAAAAATTCAGAATAGGGTATAGGCCTACCGGAGATTAAAATAGAAAGTGATTGCTGAAGATATAGACATTTCACATGACTCGGTGGTTTCTATTTTGAGTATGAGGAAGATTTCTGCTCGAAAGGTCATCTATTACAAAACGCCAGAAACTACACAGCAATCAAAACAGTGTGTTCCTCGTATTTAATCGATGCTAAAGAGAACCTAAAGAGAGAACAACTAATAGCGTCACGAATCTATAATCAGCAAAAGTCAGACAATCATTGTCGAATATTATACTTATTGAATCTATTTAACGAGGGTTGAGGGTTTGGAAAATAAGCAGTTGTTTTGCACCCGGTCAATATTAAGATACAATTTATACAGTAAATTGTATCTTAACATTGCTCCCTTATTCACCCTATTCTCTGGATTTACCCACGAGTGAGTATTTTTAATTTCCAAATATAAATAGAGATTTGACTACAATGATGAAACCATCTTATAATAAACAAATATACGTTATATGCGACACATAGTCCTTTTCGTATAATGGAGAAAGATTGTTAATTCATATGTAAAAATCACGTGATATTTCTGGTTAGATTGACGTTAAAGGGTTGACATTGAAAAAATCTAGCTTATTGTAACTTACTAGAAAAAAGAAAGGAAAATATTTATCAATATTGCCTAAATTAACAGGGATGGACGGAAGAAGATGAACAAAAGAGCATCATTTTCAGCAAGATGCTGCGTCACCTCAAACGCATAACAAGTAGGTGTACTCGACCGCTAGATTAGTCATAAAGGGTCCAATGACAGAGCTGGTCTTTGATCTGACGCTATGTGATTTCTACTTTTGCTTGCAACAATTACTCGAGTGGCAATACGTCGTGTGACGAATGGTGTTCACATGGAACATTCGTGGGCTTTTTTGAAAAACTAGTACTGTGTTTCTTTTCCGTTTGATGTATAATTGACTTATATATGGTTATTGTATGAATGTATGAAATAGTATAAAACGTGTAAACCTAGTTGATAATTTTGAAATAGCCGGTACGCAACATTTGTGAGGATGACTATTTCATCTGTGAAACAAACTGTGAAGCTTGCCCAGGTGTTTGAACCTAACACGTATGAGTGGAGATGGCGTTTTAGATGACCGTGTTCGGTTAAAAGGCCAGTCAAATTTACGCTTGTTTAGGTCGAGCTAGTGTTCAGTACTCTCGGGAGAGCCTGTAACTCCTAGAGAGCGCGTCCCCGGGTGGCGGATAGGGGAATGCTTCCCAGATATGGGTGGTAGGGCGGAAATCAAATACGCCCCGTGGACCAACAGGAAAAATCTGCAGCGTCTGACCCAGAGTGGGCGGCTGCAAACAGCGACGGCTCCCCAGGTTAGGGGCGGCTGAACCTACACTCACCAAGACGTCTGGCCAACGTGGTGTTTTATGGCTAAACCCCTCTCATATGAAGACATACCAAAAACAATGGCCCCCAGTGCCCAGCGGCTCGAACGACCCTGGCCAAGGTAGCGGTCAGACCAGTCGTAGAGCAGGGGGTGCTAAGAATCCCTGGGTAAAACAAGGCTGCCAACTTCACATTGCAACTTATAACGCTAGGTCAATTGGAAATGAGGAAAGGTTAACGGAACTACAGTACGAACTGGACAGAATAAACTGGGATATTCTGGGAATATCAGAAACAAGGAGAAGAGGTGAAGAATCCATTAGACTAAGATCAGGACATATCCTATTCTACAAAGGAAGAGAAGATAATAGTTTGGGTGGTGTGGGTTTTCTTATCAACAAACGAATCTCCCCAAATCTTCAAATACTTAAAACCATATCAGATAGAGTAATATACATAACACTTAAGATTAACTCCAATATAACAATTAAAGTCGTTCAAATCTATGCCCCAACAAGTAGTCATGAGGACGAAGAGATCGAGGTGCTGTATGATGAAATCACACAGAGCCTAACAGAAAATAAGACAAGATACACGCTGATAATAGGAGACTTCAACGCAAGAATAGGAGAGCAGTGTAATAGCTCACAGTATGTTGGACAATTTGGACTGGGGAAACGAAATGAAAGAGGGACGATGCTTGCAAATTTCCTGGAAAAAGAACAACTATACATAATGAATACGTTTTTCAAAAAAAGACCTCACAAAAAATGGACCTGGGCCAGCCCGGATGGAATTACAAAAAACGAAATAGACTACGTGCTGACACCAAATAAACATATCGTCCAAGAAGTTGACGTTCTTAATTCCTTTAATACGGGCAGCGACCACAGATTAGTCCGGTGCAGGATCGTATTAAACACAAAATTGGAAAGAGCAAAAAAATTCAACAGCACGCAATACCGTATAGATCCTGATACAATAAGAGACAACAAGTCAACATATAGCAAAAGATTGACAGAACGACTAACAAAGGAAACAACATCATCACACGAGAGCTTGGACGAAACAAACAATAGACTGGTAAAAGAACTGAAAGAAACAACTACAAGTTTAGTATCATCAAAAACTAAAAGAATAGAAAAGTTTACAACACAAACCAAACAGCTACTGGAAAGAAGGAGAGAGCTCATTAAAGACAACAAAAGGAATACAGTAGAGTATGCCGAACTAAACAAAACAGCAAGGAAAATGGCCAAGCAGGACATACGAAAGTATCAAGAAAATCGAATAGAGGAGTTGATACAGCAAAACAGAGGTCTGAACATCTTTAAAAAAGAAAACGCACATAAAAAAGAAATGATCAAATTGAGAGACGGACAAGGTAACATAACAGAAGATCGAAGAGAGATACTCAAGGTAACAGAGAAGTTCTACACAGGTCTGTACGAGTCCAAAATAGACAATGAGGATGTTAGAAAAGCAAACAGTGACCATAAAAACAGGATATGTAACGTTGGCTCCGAGGATCTACCTGAGATTGAAGAGGAAGAAATTGTAAAAGCTTTAAATCAACTAAAAAACGGAAAGGCGGCAGGTGACGATAACATCATAGCGGAAATGTTGAAGGAAGGTGGAAGCCTACTGATAAGAGAGCTTAAATCATTATTTAATACATGCCTAACCGAGGGAAGAATACCACAGGATTGGAACACCGCGATAGTCATACTGATATATAAGAAAGGTGATCCAAGCAACCTAGAAAACTATAGACCAATCAGCCTGCTATCACAGATCTACAAGCTTTTTATGAGAATAATAGCAAACCGCCTTGAATTCAAACTCGACGCATACCAACCCTATGAGCAGGCGGGCTTCAGAAAAGGCATGAGTACAATAGAACATCTCCACACCATAAGGACACTGAACGAAAAAGTAACGGAATATAACATCCCATTATGGATTGCCTTCATAGATTTTAGAAAGGCCTTCGACACAGTTGAATTTTGGGCAATTATCAGGTCAATGAAAAATGCAAGAATAGACCAACGATATATTGACATTATACAGACACTAAACGACAACTCAAAAATGAAAGTAAGGCTATATGAAGACACTGAGGAAATCATAATTAAAAGAGGCGTTAGACAAGGAGACATTGTGTCACCCAAATTGTTTACACTGGTGCTAGAAGACGTTTTTAAAAGCCTACATTGGGAAGACAGAGGAATTGATATATCGGGAGAAAAACTAAGTAACCTAAGATTTGCCGATGACATTGCCATTTTTGCCCCAAACAGTGAAGAATTAGAATACATGCTTATAGAACTACAACAAGAAGCAAGAAAAGTAGGCCTAGAAATGAACATTTCTAAAACCAAATTCATGACAAACCAACGGACAAACAAAGAGAGTATAAATGTGCGAGGACAACAGATAAAGAAAGTGAACTCTTATATCTACCTAGGTCAAGAATTAACATTGGGTAAAACCAATCAAGAACTTGAAATTAACCACAGAATACATCTAGGATGGGCGGCATACGGGAAGATGCGACACGTCTTCAACTCCAACCTACCCCTCAAACTAAAAACCAAGGTTTACATGGAATGCATTCTCCCAGTAACAACCTACGGATGTGAAACATGGGTCCTAACAAAGAAAATCTTGAATAAATTAAAGGTACATCAAAGATCAATAGAACGGAAAATGATAGGAATAACGCTTAAAGACCATAAAACCAATGAGTGGATAAGAAATAGAACCAAAATCGAGGACATAGTGAGGCGAATAGGTAGTCTTAAATGGAACTGGGCCGGACATGTTGCTCGAAATAACACCAACTGGAGCGGAAAAATAACAAGATGGAGACCTTGGGGGGAGAAAAGAAGCACCGGCAGACCACAACAAAGATGGTATGATGATATCAAGAGAACAGCCGGACTTAACTGGTACCAAGTGGCACAGAACAGGGAAAACTGGAAAAATATGAGAGAGGCCTATATCCAAAGGATAGAAAACGGCTAGAAGAGAGAGAGAGAGTGTTCAGTACGGAACGCAGATGGTCCATCTATGTGTATCTTAATTTGTCTTATACTAGGTATTTCTCTTTATCTTTACAGTGTCTGTTTTGCGAGCAACTTATTGATAGATGTAATAGACACACTTTTGACAAAACCAAAAATGGGTTCTGGGCCTATAGCTGGATTTGCTAATTCCACTCTGGCAAACGAGCCAGCTTCATCGTTGTCCTTGTTGGCTGCGCATCTGAAGGAGTTCGATCCTCCAGCCATCAATCACCAGATATTTTGGGACTTTTTTTATACTCCTGCATAAGTCTACAACACACCGTTTCAGCCGATTTGGCTTATATAGCAGCTCTTCTGTCTGAGTAGATTGAGTATCATACACATGTACATTCCATCCGAGCGCATACCTTGCGTTGGAACACGGAAGACTATATTCCTAAGCTAGGAAAATTCACTTATTTTGGAGTATCCTCCGCAGAAGCTTACTTCGGCCAAATCATTCATCCTGGGGCCGTCTGTGTAGCAAGTGCTCATTATGTTAGTAATGTGTGCCACTACCTCATTTTTTATTAATGGTAGTTATTTACTCACTGCCCATCAAAATGATTGGACGTTTATATTACAGCCTGTGGCCAGATTTTCACATGGTCAGTTGTTAGAGGCTGCGATATTCAGTGTGCCCAATGGCACTCTAGATTTCAATTTTTTCCCTACAGGGTTACTATGAGAAGTGGTTTGACGAATGAGTTGTGAATCAGGGGATCTTCGGAGAAAGATCTCATGTACAACAGAAGGCACTTCATGTTTTAGTGTTCACGTATTTATGTGAGAATATGTAAGAAACTTGTTCATGTGTTATAGTTAGACATGTCTTCGATTTTTCATTATATTTGTTATTCTAGTTCTAAGATATTCAATTTAATTATTTATTAA
This sequence comes from Diorhabda sublineata, assembly GCF_026230105.1. Lineage (NCBI taxonomy): Eukaryota > Metazoa > Arthropoda > Insecta > Coleoptera > Chrysomelidae > Diorhabda > Diorhabda sublineata. The sequence continues at coordinate 11,574,300 of NC_079484.1, forward strand.
ATATAAAATAAGACTTTTATATAAGTATATACGTATATAACATCTCATCTGGTAGAAGGAGGGATTATAAACGACTCATTAAATACCCATTCTAAACTGGCGGCTTACAATCACGATTCGAATATTTCTTATTCATCTTTTTTGGAGTGTCGGAATTCTTTGAGCTTTTGTTACAGCGAACCGAAATCTGTGTCCGATTGCTTGGCAGGTAAAAGCACTTACCTTACCACATAAAAACGTCCCGGTCGGCTGTATTTATATCGACATAGAATAATTAATAAATATTTCAAGAATTTATTAAAGCGCAGGGTTTCATTATTTAAGATTTGATTTGGTTCTTTTTTAATGATCATAAAATACAAAATATATTTCATTTATTGAACCTAATAACTTGAAAAATAAATAGTTATAACTAACGGAAAATTGAAACTTTAAATTTAAGAAAATATAAATTCGATACCGATTGATAGTGATAATAATCGGTTTTTCAAGTTCTTAGAGATAATTGGAAATTAAAGACCTCGAGAAGTTGGCACCGCCCTTTGAAGTTACAACAGTTTTGAGAGTTGTTCCAGGAATTTTTACTTTATTTACAAAGGCATAGGTCTAGGCTGATAATAAAACTTTTAGGTAAAGGTGAAGATTGAAAAAAAATTTTTAGTTAGCACTTCACTTTAAAGGTATCGCGATTCTGGATTTGTGTTCTAGGCTTGTCCAAAATATCGCATTAAAACATTTTTCACAAATTACGCTAAATATATTTCACCTTATATTCGAAAAATCATTGTTCTCAACTTCGAGCTTTACCGTATTTTTGAGACATCGCAGTTTTAGTGGTTGTTCTACATTTATTCAAAATATCTCATTGCAAAAAAAATGTTTTCACAGCAATTAGAAATAGAAACTTGGCGGTAAAAAATTGAAATTGCAAATGAGAAATTCGTAGTGCATACTATGATACTAGCACAATAGTACAACCTTTGATGGCCTCTAAAAATTGATAATTTCAGTATCATTCTGGGCCGATGCCCTTATATAACAAAGAAGAACAAACCTAGAACAACTTACCCTCAAAATCGGATTATCATGAAAATACGGTTCCAATTGAAAAGTCCGTTTTTTCATGTTTCTCGAAAAGTTCTAGGAAAAAGTTGAGACCAATTAGAACAATTCATAAAATGACGATATATTGAAATTGAGGTGAGATATTGCTGAAATAATATTATCAATTTCTAGAAAATCTTTTTTTTTTCCGAAAGCAATATTCAACATTTCAGAACAAATTCAGAACGATTGTAATCGCGATAGCTGCAAAGTGTGATACTAGCTCAATAACTATTTTGTGGAATTTGTGAAAACTAGATTTGTTTGGACTATATTTTAGAACAATACAGAACAAACCTAAAACCGGCGCCAGAATCGCGATACCTTGAAAGCACAGTGTGCGCTTTTTTAAATTTTCTTTCGGAGAGTTATTCCGTATTAGAACAAAGTTGAACAATCTCAAACAACCCTCAAAATTTTTGTAACTACAAAGTACGTTGCTAAAACTACCTAAAAATGGATCAACGGCTTTCTTCTAATCTCACCCATGCGTAGCATCGCAAATTGCTTTTTGGTCGCTAAAAAGTTTTTTATGATAATATGATAATAAAAATATTTTATGTTTGAATTAATGAGACATTAAATTAAGGTTAGTTTACGTCTTTTCACTTCGCTTGAAATACACCGAATAATTTTTTTTTTATAACTGGTTTCATCTATAGCTATGAATCGACCGAAATAAATCCGCCTCATTTTGCTAGAACTGCGTCAATGATCTTTTGATTCCAAGTGAGAAGACGTGGCACCTAATGTGAATGTCATTATTCAGCTGATACGGCCACTTTTGAATTCAGCTAACTCAAATTTTATGGTCGTGAATGATGGTGCAAGGTCTCCGTACACAGTGTTGAAGTGAGTAGGCGAATTACCTTTCAAAAATATTTAATATCCGCTCGATACTCAATTTTACAATTCTAAAAAAATCTTCACAAAGACTCACGTAACGATAATCAAACAGAAACTAAGGTCGCATGACTTGATGCAATACATAATGATAAGCGCGGATATCTTCATTTTGAGTCGGAAACTTTTTCGATCACTTCGACTACCCATATATATTGTGAACTTTTGATATGCCGTTGTGTTTATTTTAATCCCAAACTATATGTTGTTAAGTGAAAAGCTTATCTTTAATTTTCGTTTTGTTATTTCCGCCTCCCTTTTAGATAATTCACTTGGCTTTCTTTTGAAAATAAATCTCTTGAAAAAAAGAGAGACTGATAGCAATAGCGAACCCTCTTTACTTAACACCCCTCACTAATAAATTTTTCGAATTTTCTACCAAAACAATTTTTGTAGAAGAATTGCCGTCTAATGAGATTTGCCGGCATAAACCTTTTGTGTGTTTCATAGCTCTGATGATATAACAATAACAGATGGATTCTGAAAACGTGTAGAAACGGCCTTTGTTCGCCGAATTCTGGGTGCCTTCAATTACACGGATGTGCTTTCTGCGAATCAGTAACAGAGTCGGCTTTAAAAATACAAAACGCTATTTTCTATACCAATTTTCCAAATTATCTGAATCGGTTGTCGAACTTTTATTTCAGAAACTATAAAAAGCGGACAAGTAAATATATAGCAAAAGATCACTTGTAAGAATAACGGTAAAATAAAGAGAAATAGAATGCCAATAATAAAAAGATTGGAAAGAAATTGACTTCAAGAACAATTTGCTAATAATATCAACGCCAAATGAAGTTTTTGAGAAGTATTTGTCAAATATAGCGCGTTCAGTGGAATTTCATAAAAATCTTGTCTCGGTCTGAAATATAGTAAAAATATTCTCGTGGAAGGATCTTTGGTTTATATAATTCCATTATCAATTGCAAAAGCTGTTTTTATAAGGAAACAAAAACAAAACAGAAAACAAGTGACTCATACTTTCAACATAGACATTTGCAGATCCAAGAGGAAAATAAATCGACAAGTCGAATGTACGGCAGTAAGAATTATCGAATAAGTTGAAAACGAAAAAAATGTTGTCTTCCTATCATTAATGTTACCAAAAACAATAAATGCCAAAACAAATTTTTGAGTTGTCTATCTTATCACCTCTGACATGATTCGAAAAATATTGTGTTTTCTGTATATACCTGTTATTAATTAAAATAGTTTTCTATTCTCAGCCTTCGAAGTATTAATATCGATTTTATACATACTAGCTTTAGAAACTTTTTTTTTACTACATAATGTAACTACCTCACTAACATTCATATTTTGTTTATGGCTTCAACACATTTCTGATCATGGTTTTTTCTTCGGATGTTAAATTGTAACGTTTCCTTTTGATATCTGGTTCACTATTACTATTCTCACTCATATTTATTATTTGTCACCAAATTACTGCAATTCAAACTTCTAATTATGTCGAAGATCGATGAAGAAATAGAAACAATGTTTATTACAAACCTAAAAACTAAAAACCTAAAAAGTACTGCAGGAAACTAAACGTAATAAATTTAGTTTAAAACAATAACGAATGAAAAATACTAGTATTATTGTGAGAAAAGCGTCGGGCACTCAATGTACGCCTTTTTTCACAATAATACTAGTATTTTTCATTCGTTATTGTTTTAAGCTTATTTTGAAATTTATTTCTAACTTTTTAATTTGATGCGCTTTTAAAGCGCATAATTTTATTTATTTAGTTTCCACTTTTTTAGTTTCATATGTTATGAATGCGTGCTTCTTGAATTTTTTCTACATGATAGTGTAGTTGGTAAGGTTGTCGAAGTGTTAAATTTCCAATACGAAGATCCAAGGTTCCAATGCTCTGTCGGATGAAATTTTTATTAAATAAGCCACTTGCTCTAAGTTTAAAGGAGAGTTACAAACAAACAAACCCACAACCCACATGAAGCTAATAAAAGAGTGTTAAAAACGCCGATCTCTGCTTCATAAAACCCTACACGTGTATGAAACTGACAGAAATTACCTGATAAATGAAGTTATTCTCAATAAAGTAGCTTCAATTTTCGACGTCATTGCTGTTCTCTTTTATTATCTAAAATTGATGAAAGATATAAACTACAGTCATATTATTATTATCAAGTTGAATGCTGAAAAAGTTTTAGTTTACAAGAAACCCTTTATCGCTTAGAAGAAATTTGCACTGTTTAAAAATCAACGAGTCAAATTATCGAAGTTGAATTAACGTTTGGAAAATAATAATTAGAAGGTTTTTGTAAGATTATAAATGAATAATATACGGTTGTTCTAACCCACTTGCATAAACTAACACGGAATCTTTCTCTATTTCATTAGGAATTCAAAAATACAACAACTATTCAAACAATTTTTTGGTACAGAGTAAATGTACAATGGAAGAGTTACTTCATTTGAATGTAATTGATATGTTTGGTGTTCAAATCATCAAAACGGTGAATCGTAAGCTTAAAGGCATTTTATAAGTCCTTTATTTTATCAGTGCTTGATATCCATAGATATTTTTGAAGTGACAAAAGCCAAATGATATATATGTATAATAATAAATTCTGTTGATTGTTCTTGAAACTTAGTTTTTTGATCTTGGGAAAATGAAAAGGCACAAAGTAATAATGAAATTACATATATATCTAAAATATTATCACATATGAATTTAACTATTTGCACAACAGAGCCACTTAATCAAATATATTAAGTTCTCTAGAAAAGGATAATTTAGAACAATTGGATGCAATCATAGTGATTGCAGAATTAACACAAATTAGTGAAATTTACTGAAAATTCTTTATACAAAAATTTGAAGAAATTAACATAGCTACGGAAGAGTTTATAAAGAAAATTTATATAAAGAGACAAGGATTACTACAATGGACCCATCCCTCCAAATTAGAGTAAGTTGAGAATAGAAAACCCCACGTTTTCATAAATCCATTATTTTTCTTCAAAAAATATGTTTCTACAGACATGATGTAGTAAATTCCTTGGGTACACTATGATTGAGCTTTATACGGATACAATGCAAATATCGATTTAGAACTAATATCGACGATGATGTAATAAATCATGGTTGGGTTGACAAAAGTAAAAACCTCCGTTTAAGTGGACCATGCTCGTAAGCGAGACGAATTATATTCTTACTAGTTGGAAAGAAAAACAGTTTTGTATTTAATCTGTTATTATCTGAATTGTAGCTGATTATTTTGAAGAAATGAAGGAAGATTTATTTGAAAACTGGTTCTACCTAATATTCCATAATTAAGTACTCGTAATTGTTCTGAATAACACATCGTATCACTCGAGGAAACTCCTAGTAATAGAAAAAAATCGGACGAATTATCAAAAGGGCTCAATACACATCTGGTATCCTGTTTAAAAAGAACAGCTTTGTAGGTAATTTTGTAACTGCATTTTTTATTTAATATTGAACGATTTTACCTGTTGAAAAAAATTGTGCAGATTGTGGAACCATTGCGCATGGTCTAAGTACTGCAGTCAATGGGTTCTTAACATAATATAGGAAGGTTGTGAATAAAATAAAAAATTATTTCTCAATATATTCTCCCTTAATTCCCACACACCTTTCAGAACTTCTGACTAAAGCTTCTATGCCACTATAAAAATGTGATCCATCTTTAGAGTTAAAATGTTCGTTTAAATTCATTGTCGCTGTTAAAACTTTTATTCCTTAACGCTTTGCCAACAACAAATAGTCCGACGTTGTCAGATCAGATTTATAAGGAGCGTGTCCCATCTATGTGAAGCCTCATTAGTGTACAGAGTAGCCTTGGAAAGCGAAACAGTGTGGATTGTAGCACACCTCGGATTTAGTCTTTTTTCCATATTTTTTTTATGAAACTGAAATCAGAGTAATATGCCACGTTCACGGTAGTATACCTTCGCAGTATTTTTGTATGCTTTTCGTGACCTTTGCTTTTTCTAGCACGGGTTTTCCTTTCCGATGCCACTCTATGGAATCTCTTTTGAATGCTGCATAAAAGTAAAATACCATATCACTCCTTATAATTGACAGATTACAATTTTTTGGCCCTCAAAGCTCTAAAAATCATTCACAGCATACTACTCAAAGCAATGCGCTAAGTAATCGATGCACTAATTTCTGTCATATTTGAATGCTCAAGTATAATCCTTAAAACCATTGTTCTGGAAAAGCCGGTATGCGCTTAAATTTATTTTTTGTTTTTATTCGCCAGTCACTTAGAACAATTTCTTCCACTAATTTAATGTTTTCTAGAGTAGTCACTGCCACAAAACCTCCTGCTCGTGGGTCATATTCTAATGATTCTCGTCCCCGACGAAACAACTTTAATCGAAAATTTTACAGCGCCAAACTCAATTAGAGTCATTTTTCAAAACAATTTGACTGAGTGGTGGTTCGAACTCTAATAAGATAGATCGAAGCAGCAAGTTGAAACTTTGTGTAAAGCTTGTTGAGACTTGTCAATGACGCGTGCATGAAGATTTTTGCGAAGGCACTCTATTTACTATATGAGACCAAGAGCTCATGGACCACACTACGTACTTATTTACTCTAACTTACTTGATAGTGACGACAATTGAATATAAACTCCACCCATCTACCATCAACAGGGAGATTTTTACTATGTTTAGTTTTGACATCACCCCTTTGAATTTTTATTTTAAATAGAATATGCCACATGGATCTTCTAGACCAATAGCTTATAAATTATTTCTTTTCAGCCTTTTTATATTTAGCATTACGTCATGGATTCCTCTCTCTCTCTCTCTCTCTCTCTTTCCCAGATGTTAATTTTTTCTCTATAGTTTATTATGTTTATTTTGCTCATGCCTGTTCTATATCCATACATTTTTTTCTTGTTCTATGTTGCGCCATATCTTATTGAACAATAGAACTTGGCAGTTACATGTATCAGGAAAGAACAGGAAGAACAAGGTGAAGCAGATCGGTTCAAACTTTCCGCTCAAACGCTGATTCCCAATATGGCGGTGAACTGACGTCAGTACATAGTAAGCTTGTACACAGTTAAGGGCATTGCTTAGTGATAATTATAAATTGCTTTTCTTGATCAATCGTCTTGATTTCAGGTGTCCTTTGATAAAAAATGATTTTGAAAAAACAGATAAAAATAGAAGTTTCGGCTTATTTTGGTCTCTATCAAGAAATTTTAATAAATGTCTTTTCTCAAAAAAAGTCCTAAGTCCTAATAACCACTAAGTAAAGTAAATTGTTATATTTATTTTTCTAGCTTTATAACTGCTAAAAGATGTACTTATAGCCAAGAAGGATTAAAAAGATTGAATCGGATCACAACAGACGTTCACTATTTAGTGACGTCACTAACAGTTGATTGGTGCATGGTGAACCGTGATTTGTTTCTGATCACATGACAAAATATATTTTAATACATTTCTTGTATTAAATTTTATAGTTAACTAATAATGAAACCGCGTAAAAACGTGCCAAGTACATTACTTGAAACACAAACCATTTTCAAAAGCTTTCAGGCGATCATTGATTTGATATCTGAGAAATCTCTATCTTTCCTCTTTGAAATTTACGTACAGCTATCTTTTTTCATTTGTAGCTTATGACTACATTCAATTGATCCAGTTTCGACCAAAAATATTCAGAAAATTTTAGTGCGGATTTTAGAATATTAGAAGATGGGTTTTCTAGAGAGTATGGATGAAGTATTTCCTCTAAGAAACACTGATAAGGCTTTTCTTTACTAAGTAACTAAAGAACCCGTTCTCACATTTAATAAAATTTTTGCAATTATAGGATCCATAGGGAATTATTTATTATGGTATTAGAAATATTTGTACCAATTTTCAGTTTTGTGGGAGTTTTAGTGATAATGCATATCTAATTTGACTGGACTAATATTTTACATCGCTGAATGCTCCAGAAGATCGTTCTACATTATGGTATAATTGTCAAATGAATATTATTTTTAGCTACGGAATTCGAGCACTTAACAGCTATCCATTGTTACAAATAATAAGAAAAAGAATCTCAATGATGTTACTTGAATTATGACTATGAAATTAAAAAGTAATTTTTTTGTTTATCTTACCATGACGTAGTGCCGTTGCATTTCAGTCTTTTCACTAGCTAATTTCTCACATTCTAGTTTTAACCTGGAACAAAAAACGACAAATTATTATAATTGATATAACAAAGAGAATAAATACATTCGGATAATAAGAATCTGCATGGGCAAATGTTAAAGAACTTTTAGTTTCCGATAACGATTATCAATCAAAGCAATGATATGATTTGTAATTTAAAACATTAATGAACACCCGTATACTTAATGAAAATTTTTTGAATTGGAATATGACCAGTGTCAACAGTTATGTCGATTGACAGTTACACTAGTAGAAAATCCTTTTCTCTAACAAAAATAAAATTAATTATCCATAACTATAGTCTATTTTTTTGAATGAGAAAGTTATAAAATTATGAGGCATCAAAAATTTTGACTAGTCAAAACTTTTTCCTATTGTCCTGTACAACTTATGATTATAACAGACAATGAAATCCGAAAACTTGTATTAGCTGAGGTAGGTACATTTATTTTATTTAGTTTTGGATTAGTAAGTAGGTTTCACTACTTTCTAGGTCATAAAAATAGACTATAATTTTGCTGACTAAACGTAGTAAAAGGAACTAAAAAGTCGAAATGTGAATATGGAAAGTGAATTTTGAAATTCGAAACCACTCCATGGCTTGGTAGGAGTTGGAAAGTTTTTTTAATAGATTTTACATTTTGTTTCATTCTTTCATCACTTTCAAAAATAGTTGCCAATTTCTTTTTATTTAGCATGTTTTCATAAAGGAGAGTCGCTAATCACTTTTCTGATTTAAGGTTCAATAAAAATGTCTCCTTTGTTTTCTTTACTTAATTCAGGAAACAGTATTTGTTTCACCTTCTTCATCCATAGCTTTCAGAAAATTCTTCAAAGTCCTAATTTGATGTGAAGCGACGGAAAAGAAACTTTTTCCGAATCAATGAGAAGATATTAATTGATATTGGTAGTTCCAGACAGAAAAGTCTTTTTTTACACTTCGCTAACCGACTTTCAAGACCCACAACCCAGATCTTTAAATTACCACAAATTTGCAAATTGGATTGATTATATATAACATTTAAAATTTTTATAACGAAAAAAGCAACACGAAAAAAATATATATATATTTACATCTGGGTTTCATTGATCCAAAAAATTCCTCAATGCAATAAATAGAGGAGTCTTGTGAAGAAAATTTGAACAGAGAGGAATAAATCAAATTCAATGCATTGGAAATTTGTACAGGAACAACAAAAATGCCACACAAAACATCTAGAATATTTGAAACAAATAATGGAGTAAAACAAGTCCATTACTGTATACGGTAATATTATATGAAACCATAAAAGGAATAAAAAACAGTTTAAAAAATCATAAAGTAGTGCACTTTCAAATGGAGTTACAATAAGGCAAATATGCTACACTGAATATAGTCATCAGCAGAGAAAAAACAACAGGAAAATTATTTAACAACATTTATAGGTAGCAATGGAACATTTAAGGAAATGAGATTAGAAATTTGTGAAAGAGTAGTTATACCAATACTAATATATTATGACTATGAAACATAGACGAAGACCGTAAAGCACAGGAAAAAGATAAAAATGATTCGATTTCTCCAAGAAATTGGAAACAAAACCCGATTTTACCACATATGAAACAAAATTAGTAAATAAATATTGAATACAAAACCCGCAGAACAACCCATAGAAGAAAATCAAATGGTTTGGACATGTCAAAAGGATGTTTGAGAAAAAACAATGAGAATAGTATAAGAGTCAGAAGTTGATGAAAATCAACAAGAATAGAGGAGAAAAACTAACTGAAATTCTACCCAAACAAAAAAAGATATTGTAGTATAGTTACGATGTTCAATAAACAGTTTAGATTGTGTATTGATTCCATTATGGAGCAGATATAAAGCTCTATTCTTATGGTTTACGTTCGTTTTTAATTACTCCAGAATCCAGAATCCATCTTTATTGAGGCAAATACAAACTGAACCTTCTATAGAACTCTCGAATAGAGCATATTTCTTTATCGATATTCACTCGAGATTCCATTTTTGTAGTCTAGAAACGAGAAGTTTCTATTTTTGTTTCGTACCGAATCCTTGAGTTCATTTTGAGGCTCGATGTTTCAAGTTAGGGTCAAAATTGTCTGCAGCTATGTCTGTTTTGGATTCAACTTCAGTGTCTCTCACCTTGTAAGTGTCAATATATGTAAAATAGCAGAGTACTTATTTAAATATTATTCTGGGTTTGTGAAGCATTTACCAGAATAATTTGAGAGGTTTCCGCCATACCATAGGGACAGCTGATAGCATATAGCTTCTGTTACTTCCCATCTTCTGAACAAGAGCTACATTAAAACTTATGCAGCACACGTGACGTTCCTAACTGTTATCTGGGTCATAACTTTATACCCGAAATAAATAAAATAAACTTTTCCATTTTTTGAAATATCTATGTCAGAGTTGTATTTTTGGTATGAAACGTCCACAAATATAATAAAATTTATCAAGAGTAGTCTAAATTGAGAACTTGTTATTTTTCGAAATTACATGTTATAAGAGGAAAAAACCACACTTATTAAAGGATTTTTCTATTCTTGGACAGCCCGAAATGACCAGGCCAAGCATGGCATTTTCGCAAAAATTATGAAAATTGGGGATGATTCCATATTTGTTAAAACTAAAATTAGACGTGGTGGGACTTTTTTACTTGAACTTTTACTTGTTTAAACAATATAAATAAATTAATGGTTTGATTTTTCTTATTGTATCACTGTAGACCAGTGTTTTATTTGATGGTAATAATTTTCCTGATTCAAAATCTGGGTTTCACAATATATTTTACGACTATATTAATTTAGTTTACCTGACATAAAATAATAGTATTTATTACATTAATTGTTTTACTCCATATTTTTTATAAAATCGATTCCATATTTTAACGACCACCATTTTTAACTTATGAATAAATAAAACCTTTGAATTATTATTATGTTTAACAATACGTCGTAAATCATGATTAGTGTATATAGCATTCTGCTGGAAACTTATTAATATGTTATATTTTTATGTGACCCATTACCAAGTAACTACAAAATTGTAATAAAGAACTCACAATAATCGTATCAGTTTATCTCTATTTTCCAGTTCATAACGATTTTTAGTAATAGTATTTGTAGAAAATCCGCACAAAGAATAATAATGAAACTAAGGCAATGATGATCAATCGTTTTTAAGCCACCGGCACCGCAAATAAACTAAAAAAATTTATAAATATATATCACTTATAACAGAATCTTTCATTCAAACATTATGATTTAATTACACCGCATTTTGTTTATTGTACAATGGAAATCAAAGATAAAGATGTAGTTAAATATACAGGTCACAGTTTAAAAATTATTATTCTTTGAAATTTGTACTTTCACACCACTAGAAGGAATTTAAACTTTTTTAACTAAATAGAGGTACTATGAGGGTGTTATAATGATCAAACGTGTTGAAACTCTCTATGCTACAAGTGAAGCTTGAAGATTAAACACTAAAAAATTGCAGATCTGATTGATAAGAGGTGTGGTCAATCAATTCAAAGTGCAAATCGTGAATTTTAGCCACAGTGATCACCAGAGTATGAGAAGTTACGTTATCCTGGTGGAGAAGCACTTTTTTTTTTCAAATGAGCCCAATTTTTGCAAATTCCTCTTATTCTATCAAGCAATGATATATTAGAGAGTAATACTCTCCTGTTTTATCGTTTTGAAGATATTCGATGAACATAATTCCACGATTATCCAAAAAATGATCGCAATCAGTTTTCCGGCCAATGAAATCATTTTTATCATTTTTGGAGGAGACTCCCCCCTTGCAACCCACTGTCTTGACTGTTAATTTCATCGTAGCTCTTGAATATTCTACCCCTTTACTCGGCCTTCAGCTTTGCGAACAAAAAATAGTCGGAAGAGGACAGTTCAGTGCTATATGGTGAGTGTTCATCCTTTATGAATCCAAATTCATATACAGAAGCCTTGGAAATGGTCGCAGCGTGGCATTGTCATGGAATAAGCGCACAACTCGACTCATTTTATATCGCCTTTTTTCGATAACTTTTTCACAACTGCTTAAGTAAGTAGTAACAAGCTTTAGTATGTCAAAATAATATGCTGCATTCACTCTCTTTTGGATGTCGCGTCATAGTAAAATACCATAATTTCGTTACCTGTAACATTTGATCGGATCACACTCTCTTGGCGCTCGCAGCGAAGCTCTAAAAATGCTTATTGTAGATAAAGCTTAATTAAGAATAAATTCTATAATTCAGATAATTATTTTTTTACGATTCTCTACATACAATTTAAGGAAAGGATGAGTAAAGTATGTACATGAAACAAACTTTATTTTCAACGTTTAGACATACATTCAGACGAATATAAAACAGAAATGGTAACCTGAAGACGATTTTAGAAGTTATGCCAAAAATAAATCAAATATCCATCATCGATGATGAATATATAGATATTCGAAAGCTAATAATATACATTGAAAAAGTATATACATTTGGGTATTTAGTAGTCACAACCCCAATTATTTATTTCTTTTATATTTATTATTTACTTATTAGAACTTTTTGTTGATAAATCGTTTTGATTTAATTGGCTTTTAGGTAGATAAAAATATTGATGGTTGGACCTATTTCTATCTTTACAAAATATAATTTGACATTGATAATTTGCGTGATTATACTTATTGAATAGATCACCTATAACATGAATATCATGAATAAAAATCTGTTTTAACTATCCTATATTTTTATATATTTAAATATATCTCAAAAGTAGGTAACAGCCCTCAATTAAATTATTCTCATATTTATTGGACATAAAACAGAATTATGAATTTTAATTAAATTGTTCAAGATGACAAAGATATGCAGTGAAAATAGGACACTGCTTTTTGATTTCCCTGTTTAATTTGTCTCACAACTCAATTGGGTCGAGCGAAAGTAACGGCTTACTTTCAGTATATTCTTCCTTTCCTATTCTTTCAAATACTCTTTGCAGAGCTACAAGGAATGATTGGGATCATTGTCAAGCTGGAAGATAAATTTTGTGCTTATCAAGCGCTGACTAGAATTTACTATATTTTGCTTTTTTTATATCATTCTTCCTTCAAAATTCCAATTTTTAGCAGGTATCCAGTCGACCTACCTCCCAAACATCCCAAACTATCACCGTGCCTCCGCCATGTTTTACAGTCGGAATCTAACATACGTTCTTCCTTTCACTCATCATTCCATAAAGCTTTCTCCTACTCGCCACGCATTCAATTTTAATATTCTTAAGCCCACTGCAACCTCTTAATTTTATTTTGACATCTTAATAGAGCATAGCATGTTGTTGCGTCTCACATGGTTGACTAGAACTAAACTACAATCATAAACACCGAAGGAATAATTCACATTTAAGGAATAATAAAAAAATCAGCCGGTTCTTGCAAGTTTCAGCTCGTAGCACTCATCGACAAAAAATAAAGATGCGCTCTTATAAAGAAAACAAATAAATATGAAAAAGAAATTTGTTAAAGAGTATTATTTTGGAATTAAATGAATGGACAAAACTTTTGAGCGGTAATGTATGTTTTTGTTTTATCTTCATAAATCTTCTTTCATAAAATATTTGAACAAACTGATGGTTTTACTATGGAGGTTATAGCACAATTAGTAATTGAGGATCTTGAGGAAACCGTCTTAGCATGAATATTGCAGGGTTTTTTCTTATGTAGATGACTGTATTACTACTGCCCAAAAAAAGTAAATAAGAAACATATGTCAAAAATTCAATAAGCATAATTAAAACAATTCAAATGAGAAATTAAACAAAATAATAAAATTAATTTTCTTGGCGTCACATTATATAAAATTGACAAAAAAAAACAAATTGTATACAAAACCAATTAGGTCCCCGAGATATTTAAGCTTCAATGCTTCAAGAAAATGAACATAAATATAATAAATAAATAAATAAATAAATATATATATATATATATATATATATATAAATACAATACATTCTTAAGACAGAGTCAAATACAGGAATAACAAAACTTTGAAAAATAATTCACATTCACAGAAACAAGAAAATTGTCAATGATAAAAAATACCTGCAAAATTTGAATTTAATTTATAATCCTAGTTCACAAATTTCATTGTTACTATGAGGACCACTTCTAATTTTTTAGATATAACAACTAAAAGAACAGAAAATAATCAATTGTCAATGTCAAATCGTATTTTGGTAAAGACGCAACAGTTCGAAACGTCAATATTTGTATCTGCTTTAAATTAATCATAGTTGCATTTATATTTAAGAAACAAAATTTAAAATTTAAATTTCACTTAAATTGTTTCTATATTTGTGACAAATTCTCTCTCCCTTGTGTTTGACTGTGTTTCAAGAATTTTCATTATTAAATTTTATGTTTTTTGATACTATAAAGCTCGTTGATGCAATTTTATTTTTTCATCGTATTCATATCGATTTTATAAATATTGAAAAATATGTCGTAAGTAACCAGCTGACCATACGTGGTACTGAACTTTGAGTCTTCAAAACAAACATTATTTGCTGATCCACAATTTAACAAATATTTCATTGAACTGATGATCTTGCTGAATTACATATTGTTAGTTGTATCTTTTTAAAAAGTTACTTTTTACAATAATTCACAATCATAGGAAGATACTTGATATAAATATTACTTCTTTTGATTTTGAGTGTAATAATCTTCTCACACTACATGGCAAGTATACGCAAGCAGGGCTTATTCGCCAAGTACATGTACAGGGTTGACAGATAAATTGATCAATTTCGATACGAATTCTGCTTGCAAGAAATTCAAATATCGTACTTCATTAAAACCCCTTTTCGAACATTGATTATGGCGTCACCTCTTTCAGAATGAATTCTCATCCGTTCAATATAGACAAATTTATCGATTCACTCCACCGATTAACCTTAACGTGAATTCATGAGAAAACTGAATTTTTTCTAGGATGTTGTTGTTTTCTATTTGATCCGATTACACCGAAGAGAGTATTCTTAAAAAGAATGCTTCAGGAATTAACACGGATCACCTATATTTAGATGGATCTATGTTCTAACCAAATTGACGTCAACTGCTCCCTTACAACTAATAAACTTTCAAATTTATGTTTTTGTTCATAATACTTCTCAAAATGGCACCTTTTCAAGATATAGTATTACGAAAGATGAAATTATGAGAGCTATTATGGAAGAAATAATAAATTTGGAAATTTATCAGTTGTAATCTTATCGTTAAGTTATTGTAAGAACACTTTTCTTCTTACTCAAGTGAAATGGAGACAAATCGGGTTTTTGAAGAAATATGACAATCCTTCAATCTTAATAATAATCTAAACAAATCATGTTATTATTTATTGACAAGGTGAAAATAAAACTTGAAGAAAATATGTATTAAAAAAATATTTATACAAACATAGTCATCACTTATCACTTAAACTTCATAACAAAAACCTCTCAGTTAATTTAGTATTGTTTATAGCCTACAGCCACGTATTGAAACGTTCTAAGTCCTTATTAGAATTTGGGAACAAATGCATTCCATTAATAGATTCATAATAATATACAGAACATTTATTGAAAGTCATTAAAAATTAACAACTAACACTACAGTCCCTGGCCAAATTATTCGACGCACTGTATTTCTTTAATAATTTTGTTTCTTAAGAGATTTTACGCCGTGATTGTATATTTATCTATAATATTATTGATTCTTATTCAAAAGATTAGTCGCATACAATTTATTTGTATTTATTTTCAACATACAGCTACACCGTGTTGTCAAAGTGATACATGAACGTGAACAAGTACCAACCTGTATCGGAATCGCATCAGGTACGAACTTGTTTGTACTATTACAGTTAGTGAAAAAGCTGGAGTGAAGTCCCTTGTGTATGCGAAAATATTCATAAACCGGAAAATATCACGAAAATTGAGGCTAATTTACAACACATAAAGAAGAAAATTCAGGGTCAGGGGAAGAATTACACAAATGTGATGGAATCACAACTGCAGGATGCTAGCGTGAATGATCCTGAGCGCAGTGTTCGAAGAAAATTAAAAGAATTAGATTTTAAGGCTTGTCGTGCCGCCAGGAAGCCCAAGTTAATAGCTGCAATGAAAGCGCTTGAAGTGGGCCAAACTTCGGTAAGATAATATATTTTGATAAAAAATGGATGCATAGTTATTATTTCCAATTAAATGAAGCAAAGAAACCTGAAATTTTACTATTTTCTGATAGGTATACTTCAGTGACGGAAGTACATTCGAAATTTTGAGGAATAAAGCGTTGTCGTCATGCCACCAAAGTGATGATTTGGTCAGTCATAAGTGGCAAGGGTACCAAACGTTTGTACGTCGTAAGAGGAATAATGAGGCAAAATCAGTACAAAAAAGTTTAATAAAAAATCGGTTGATTTCGCAGCTCAGAGGATGGTTTTCAAATTGGGAACCTTTCGCCTTCATGCAACATGGAGCTCTCTGTCACATTGTTCAGTCTGTGTTTTTTTGGCAGAAGAAAATATCACTATGTTGGATTGGCCTGGTAACAGATCCCATATAAACTCAATTGAAAATTTGTGGAATCTGATGGTGAGAGAAGTCGATAAAAAGGTGATCAACAACAAAACCGAGCTCCTAGTGAAAATTTTTAATTTGTGGAATCACCATCCGCAAATGCAGCAGTGTACAATCTTGCCTTAATAGCATGTCGTGCAGAATTAAAGCTTTAATAATGGCTAAAGGTGGTTCAACTAAATATTGACGGTAATGGGTTGGATACTATAAAAATAACGATCAGATCAATTTAAACCAATGAAACAGTAATTAATATTTCACATAAAATCACGAATAATTTGGCCATGGACAGTATACATAACCAAAAGGACACAAAACACGAGCACAACACAACGATAATGAATCATAAAGGAAAACTTACAAAGTATACCAAAATGAAATTATCCAGTTTTGTGTTAAATTCCCAACTTAATATATAGTTATGTAGGTAGATCCATCTAGGGCTCTGAACTAATTACAAAAATGATTCAACCGTGAGTAAAACGTCTGGTTTGTGGGCATCATTGGAAGTACCTCTAACGAATATTTATTCTCACTGACTTCCGAAAATTCTGACAGAAATATACTATTATATATATTATTATATATATATCTCTTTCGTTCCAGATACCTCATTCAGGATGCGCATGCTTGATAATGCGCAGAACCTAGCTGGAACTTCGGAGGATAGAGGAAGCATTATAATTCTGTCTTCCTTAGTCGGAACAGCTTCCACTTATAGAAACTGTCCATATAGAAGTATTACATATATGATTAACATTTCAAACAACACCAACTGTACTCTTCACATTCATTTGAAAAATTGAGAAATTTGAATAAAGTATATGAAATCTGGATTGGTATATTTATCTGGCTTTACAAGGTATCATCAGATAAATCATTAAAAAAAGAACTTAAAATAGACTTCGTTTCTTATATTAGGTTGATGATGATACAATGAAAGCACGCGTGTTTTCAAGACCTGGAGTTTCATACGTAATGTCTTGCTGTCTTAATATAAAGATAGCAAAGGACTAGTAAAAACAAGGTAATTAAGAAGCAACTAATGTACTGAGAGTTAATTCTTCATTAACTGCTAATTTTACTTCATTTCTTTTGGATGATTAATTTCCAGTCTGTTGGTTTTTAAGTACCTTATTTGCACTCATCGTCCTACTATCGTCACCTTAAATATAGCAAATCACCTCGTGACTGTTGTGAAAAAATTTACGTTAACATTTGTTAATTAATTCCTTTTCAGAACGTTTCCTCTACCTGCTATCTATAGAAAAATGTGTATTATCTTTGTTAATTTTTTTAGATGTAATTTTGAACATGATTGACTACCGGTTAATAAGTAAGTAGACTGTAGTTTCTGTCTCCTTTTCTCATTTGCACTAATTGTCCTCCATATAATGTCGCAAGACATTGCGTTATTTTTTCCCCATCCAAGAGAGGAGGGCGACTGTTTTTATTGAGTCGGAGCCTTTCTGTAGAGTAGGAAACCCTTATAAAAGTTTCTGAGACAAAGGAATTAGAAAAAGAAGCACTTTGATATATATTCTCAGGTTCAAGCATTCCATTGGGACTTTGATAACGCTATATCCAAAAAAAAAACAATCTACAGCTTATCACTAGCTTTTTTACAAATAAAGCCTGAGTAAACATTTAATGCAATTATATCTAGAAGAAATTGACTAGTGTAAATTCTGTGGATGGGAAATGCAAATGAATACTTCTTAGAAGAAATTTGTAGGAGCGAAGATATAACCTTCTTGAAGCGAGTACAAATAATGGAGTTGTTAATAAGTCTGGAACTGCGAGGTGTGCTGATTGAAGATGTTAATAATAGTACCGCCATAGAGCACAATAAACTTGAAGGTTGCAGTTTCAATGTAACCCATAATCTACATCTACATCTACCCATTATATTATATTCTTCGAATCAAAATGTTTCAAACTATAATTGTATTTGTGATACTTAGAAATAAAGTTGAAACAATAAGGAACAAATTGAAATTTCTTAAAACAATAAGTAGTAATGAACGTTACCAGCGAACAAATTTATAATTTCTATTAAACGTAATAAATGTAATCACCATCGAACAAAACACTGAATAAGGAAAGGAAAAAAAATCAAACATATTAAGTTGGAATTTCTCACGATTTGCTCTCTCAGTTAAATACGTTTCTTTTATTGCTTTTTGCGATAAATTTTAATGAAAGCGATTAATTCAACAGTGGCGTAGCAGATATAAATTTGAAAAACACAATTTAATATTTTAACAATTCCTTCTGTAACGAGAAAAAATCAGTGATGTTTGTCATATTGGAACAAATAGTGAATTTGTAGAAAAAAATGAAAATAGCTTTAGAATGAAAGAGAATGTATATAAAATATCATAAATAACTTGTGTTTCGTATGTATCCACTTATCACTGCTTCAGATTTCCTCTCAAAACTAGTTTCCAAATGTTGGTCCTCTTCGGTCTCCTTTAATTATCATGTTATTGGAGCATCTCGATGTTAATGTATTTAAAGAGTCACGCAATGCATTGTTCATGATGGCAGTGAACCAAATGGATTCTTTGAATTCTATTTTTTGTTATTATCTGTTTGGATCCCTCTATATTTAAGCTATCAAGAACTGGCGTTGCCATATCGCAACAAAATCAGTAACTTGTGAATAGAATTGACGACCAGAAATGATGATTGTTTAGTAAAAGCATGGTGTTGCATATCGTCAATTTCCAAATAAAAAAAATGTGAGCAATACAAGCTTCATTTTGTAAGGTTAGTGCAATAGCGTTTACACAATAAACTTCAGACTAGCGTGAGTGGTAAAAATACATTAATATTCAGTTTTATATAAAATTCTAAAAAATAATAAAATATAAAGATTTAATCTAAATCATATAATTTAGAAGTTCACTTGTTCTAGATGGAATATACTGATTCTTTTTCAAATTATTTGTACATTATTCTGTTTTCAAATGCAGATGAAGATTTAACAATAGATAAATTTTTGTAGAACTTCCAGAAAGTGACTAACGGGGACTCTGGTGGAGAATACGGGGAGCTAAAAATAAACACAATTAGTCAAATATATTATATTATAGTATGTAGTAGATAATTAATTGAACACACCAGTCGAGTTAATTTATAGTTCGGACAATGGAGCAAAAGAAGAGGACCTCCAAAATAATAGTCATAATAGGAATAGGCGCCAGCTTGGAATGTTACAAAATCCAAAATATCATTTGAGCCTCCAAGTTATCAGAATTTCAAATCTCTAACTCCAACTTAAGTATTGAATAATTTTTTGATAATGAGTTCTTACATTTGTTAGTAATGAAAACCGAAAAATATGCCAAGAGAAGTTAATGATTTCAAAGTCACTTAGGATGAAATGAAAATATTTCTTTCTATAACTCCTTTCCTGACATAAAGTTCTGATATGGGAAATAATATGGTAATAAACCACGTAGAGATCGGTTTTTGTCAATATTTAGATACCAACATCATGTAAGGCCTGTTATGGAGTATTTATAAAATAATTGTGTTTTATTTTGTATACGAAGGAAATTGATGGTGGAATATTGGGAAAACATAGTTATAAATAATTTATAAGGGACACGCTTTCTATTGCTAGTCAAAGTACTGAGCTTCAACGTCATCGACAGAAAGCTAACATGAGCGTGCTTAGATTAACTTGATGAAAAACAATCTTTCATCTGAGTTACTGATCAGACAAGAATCGACATAACTGAAGAGTCCAATATACTCGTTAGGAAAGGAGGACAAACGCCTTTTATTATCCCGTAGCCTTTTTTCCTGGACTTAACAGAAACTCGAATTCATTTGTGTTTTCATTAAATATTCCATAATATGGACTTCTAATAAAAAAGTTGTTTTGTGATTTATAGAGTGTAATTTATTTGGTTTTAAATCCCAATTTAATGTGTAAAAAGGCTAGAATAATTTTTATTGGATTTATCAATGACTAATGTTCAATTTTGGGGTGGGTCATACTGTGCTATAGGTGTAGGAAACACGAGTATTAGGAAAATACCCCTTGAAAATTCATTAAAAAACTTGAAGACTTGATGACTTTAAGGTTGCAGCACATTTTTCATTGACGTGTTTCATACTTTATTAATTTACATAAGATATAAATTAATTAATAGCTCTCTTTATCAATTACTGAGTATTTTATTGATAGAGACGGTTTTCTATTTCCGTTGAGTAATAAAACAGATTTCAGACTGTGTGTCAAGGAATCAACGAATAAGCGATATTCTGTGTTTATTATAGTACTGATTAATTGCTTCCAAAATTCCTGGGAAATCAGTACAATAATAGGTTTCTTATTCTCTCTTGAAAAATTCCGGGTAATTAAACCTTTTTCTTTCGTATCTAGTGTAAACAAATTTCGCTATTGTATGTGAGAAGTATTATTGTTCAAGATCTTGGTAATTGCAAATCTCCAATGAGATAATTTTATTCATATTGATTAATTCAATATGGAGTATTTTTTTGGAGAAATAGATCTTATCACTATCTCACTTTCATTGTCATCATTCAATATATTTTGAGTGGAATTACCAGGAGAAATTGGATATGGAAGATCCATCGAATTGGCTTAGTAACAGATGGAACATTGACATATAAAGACTTGTCTTATTTTTTTATTGTATCCCACTATCTTAGTGACACAAAAGAAATAGACATTTTCGTGATTGATAGGTTTTCTTCATTATATTGATTAACCAAATGGATGGTATATGTTATCTCTGGCTGACACATGTGGTACTAATTTTTTAAATTGAATCGCAACAGGATATCCAAAATAATGGAGATGTGTACTCTTTAAATAATCCATGAAAAAACTCATATGGTTGAGAGAAAAAAATGTGACGAGATAGTGTATTTAGGCTAACACTTTTATGTTCAAGGAAGGTAGGTCGACACATTTATAAAAATTTATTTCGAGGTTTATTAAGAAGTCAAAATGTGTAAACTTTTTTTAAATACTTTCAATGTTCAATTCGAAATTAAACTTGTCCGACTTGTCCGAGTATTTATATTTTTCAAATTTTTTGGAAAGTTCATAACTAACAATTTTTATCACTGGGAAAATTAGGGGATTATTATTACTTAATTCATATTACAAGTGTTCTTCACAAGCGATAGTTTAATATTTGGTAGAGCCTCAATATTCATGATGTTTATGATAATTTATTTTTATTTTATATTGACAAAAACGATACAACTCGAGAAAGATAAAAAAGATTTTAATATTAGATTGGATTTGAAATAAAAACAATTAGATTAAATTCAAAATCAAGTTAATATTTTCACTAAACTATTAGCTTCACTTGACGTAATTTTTTCTTTATTTTGATACATTTTATTAAATAATTTGTTGACGAGTAAACTAATAAAGGAACTATGTAAACGCCACTGAATTCAAGTACTACTTTGTGAGAGGATTCTTCATAATTTTTCCGAGTTCAATGAATGGGTAATAGTTGAGGAGTGTTTTAAGTGATTGTAAGTCATTAGGAACTTATATCTTTCTTGCTCTAAATAACTATTACCTACAACATTTTTTTAATTACGTTACTCTTCAAAATAGATAACCCGTAGATTTCCAAGAGATTATTTCAATGAAAACCGTTTTATTGTTTATGACGAGACAAAATTATCAATTTGTTCTATGTTTTGCAGAAATTTTGAGTGATAATGGTTTTATTATTAAACACCAATAGATAAGCCTTTTGCAACATTTATTTTATATCAGTTTAATCCTCAGAGGACAAAAAATTTGATTTATCAAAACAAAGAAAATATCAAAAAAATTGTACAAAACATCTATACAAAAAAATGAACGGTACTTAAACTAAAACCAGCCAATGAATTTCTAATAGCTTATGTTGCCACCCCTTGCTTTAATTACAGCTTCCATTCGTCTTGGATGGCTTCTAAACAGGTTCTGCACGTATCCTTGCGGCATGTTTTCCCAGGAGTTAAAAAGAACATTCTGAAGATCATCTAGTGTTCTTATCGGTGCCGGATGTTGCTGAATTTGCGTTCCTAGATGATCCCAGACATGCTCTATTGGGTTAAGGTCCGGGCTACGTGCAGGCCAATTCAGGGTGGGTATCTCGACCTCTTCTAAGTACTGCTGAACCTCTCTAGCAGCGTGTGGACGAGCATTATAGTGCATTAGCACAGAGTTGTCACCGATATGAGACATATAGGGCACTACATGGGGTTCTAGGATATTGGTTATGTACCTGTCAGCATTTAGTCTTCCATCATTCACTGCACTAACTCCGTGCGACCCTCCCCAAACCATGATAGAGCCACCACCAAAGCTTTCAGTTTGACAAAAATTAACCTGATCGTGCCGTTCACCACGTTGCCTAGTACACGTCTATCTGATGAATATAGATAAAATCTTGATTTATCCGTGAATAAAATATTGGACCAATCTTGAATATTCCAATTTGTGTGTTTTCGAGCAAATTCCAATCTTGCTACTCGATGTTCTCTGGTAGGACGTGGACCTCTACCTAACACTCTGGCTCGTATACCTGCTTCTCTCAGCCTATTTCGAACTGTTTGTAGGCTTATTCGGACATCAGAGCAGCCATCAGATCTGTTTGCAGCCTTCGACTGATTCTTAACGCCGTTAACCTCAAATAACGATCATCTACTACCGAACTTACCATTACGGTCTTCTGGTTAGCTGCCCTGTTTCTTGGTAGCGAATAACAACTCTGAATATGGTACTTTAATGAACTCCAATTACCCCGGCGACGTATCTTTAACTGGGGCCATCTTGTATGAGCGTGATGATTCTAGCGGCTTCTTCATTCGTCACATGTCTTGGTAAACGTTGAGGCACATCCATTTTTAAAAAAATAAATTTAAATTTTCACTATACAATAACACAATTTGCTTAGAAAGTTCTCGATCTCAAAGGATTCTCCAAGACAGAAATGATTTACTCGAGCATTTTTGCTTCCAAAAAAATTTGTAAGAAATTGTGATATTTTTTGCCCATGATAAGAAACCAGAAATATCTATTAAGTTGATACATATACAGATTGTCCCAGAAAACTAAAATTAAGTATTAAAAATATCCTAAAATACCAGTGATGCGATAATTTTTGTGGTATATTATATATATATATATATATATATATATATATATATATATATATATTGTAAATTCATTTCAGTAGCGTAGCAAGAAACGTGTTTAAAATAATATGAGTGAAAAAGTGAAAACAAGCGTGCGTGCATTCATTACTATAGAAAAATAATATATCTAAAACAGCAGGTGGGCGTTTTCAAATTTAATTTATGCATTGAAAACATCAAGTCATTTGTAATTTTTTGTTATTTTTTAAGAAAAAAATAGTGACTATCTACGCAGCAAGAAAATAATGTCCTATGATACAGACTGTATTTAAAGTTTCAACTTTTTGAACGTCTAGTACCTACCTATTAAAATATATATTATTCGTAAAATAGAAGTGAAAAGTTATTTGTTACAGATGTTTCAGTAAGCTCTATTGAAAGAGTAATTTCAGAAAGGCAGTACTTACTCAATACAATCGGTAAATTGAACTTGACATTTAAAACCGAGTCTCTACCTCAATTTTACATATGACATATTCGACGAATGGTACACGATTTTCATTAAACAGAAAACTGTCGATTTAGTGTCAAAGAAATTAAAACAGAAACTTTGGATCCTGCCTATTACAAACCTCACTAGGACGATTCTGCGAAATGGATTTTCTATGGCGGAGAACACAAAACAAGCAAACGTTTTGATCGAAAAAAGTAAATAAGGGATTTAAGAATAAAATATTTGAGACAACTTAAATATCGTAAGGTTAAAAATAGGTCTATTGTGTTTGTTGCTGAGATCTACGTTCATAGTGTTAATACATCTTCGGAAAGTTGGTCTGGCAACTCTACTCTAATAAGCTAATATCATTCTTCAACTTCAAAAGTAGTAAGATACTTGCCGTATTTAAAAGTGGTCATACAAGTCTTAAAGATGATCCAAGTTATGGATTAAAAATGCATCAACGTAGTAACACATATACAATAATAAAAAATTTGATTATAAGATTAACAGAGGAAGATTCGGTAGAATCCCTAGGCATTAAACCCGAAACATAAACATATTCGTATGCGATTTTCTCAATCTTTGGAGAGTTCTAGCAAGATAAAAAGGATTTTTGCGTCGTTTTATAATTGTCGGTTAAATTACCATTATCTTGAAGTAAACAAGAGGCTGAAAAATTTTGCGTACCCAGTATTACGACTTCAAAATTGAGGTTCAGAAATTGGACAAGAATGTGTAGTTTTTTTGGGATGCTTGTACGCCGCATGCCAACATGCGTTTCTGCTTCAGAAGTATCTTCTTTATTTGATTGATATTTCTTTATTTCTAGATGTTTTTCTGATCTGAAAACAGCAGTAGTCACTTGGAGCTAAATCTAAAGAATATAGTGGGTGCGAGAGCATTCATTGTCTTGGCGAAAGAGTATTTTTTTCTTCTGTATAAAAAGAAGTTTATTTGTTTCCTTTTTCAATTGAACCAATAGTAATAGTCATTATGTATATATGATAATGTTGCTCTTCTTAATTACTACCTCTCACGGCTTCGGTAATAAAATAAACCAAGCAGCATGTTATCAGAAAATAAAACAAAGAAAGAATACGATAGAAAATTCTTAGATATCTCACCCAATAAGAAATAACTATTTGTTCGCCATTGCGAAACTTTGTACGCAAAAAATTTTGAACCACACCTGTGGCTTGATTTATTATTGAATACTAATAATTATCCGAATTCGTGATATTCCTCGTCAAAATTACCCACATGTATCTCGAATTTCTTGTAGTTCCTGAAGCGATAAAGCCCACAGCTTGCGTGTTAATCTCGAAGGTGAATCACATTCTTTAAAAAAATTATTAAATAATATTTTCAGCGAACAACGGTTCGAAGATGAAATGATTTTATATGAAATTGATGTATTTAGTTTTTTCTTATTTCAGATCATGTCAAATTTTGTTTTGATTAATAATATGATCCCTTTAATTGTATATTCGCCCTTTTTGAGCAGAGAAATAGAAAAAGACTTCTAAACGTTCTATAAATCTACAAAGAACAATTGAGGTAAATAGTACCTATGCAGATCAATCAATAAGTTGCCGTGGCGTCGTCCCATTAATCATTTAAAACAGTCCTACTTAAAATACACACATAAATACTTCATAATCTGCTATAAGCAGTAAAAATAAATTGTATTTGGGCTAGCTCTAAATTGGTATGAATTAGAGCAATAAATGGACCTCTACGAAAAAAGAAAGACTCTTCGATATGTGCTGATCGATGCCAGTTAGACGGTGATGGCGGAAATTGTTCGCGTGTGTCGATTGATAATTATTGAGGAGTATTATTAATTATTGAGTCCAGTATTTTAAAAAATATGAGTAGGTTAAAGGCAAATTTAAGTATACGTCAAAAAGTGAGATCGAATCAGAAAGTTCAACTCGACTTGGTACGGAAAAAATAATTGGATTTGTGGGTGTTAAGTGATACAAGTTTTTTTTTCATGTGTTTTGTTTGGTGGCCCCGAAATGACACGGAAGATTTAGGACACATTCATAAAAAAATTAAAAATTGAAACAAACGATATAAGTATAGTCTAGTGGACAAACCGGTGCTATAGATCTTTACTTTTGATAGCTGCTATTAGGAAAGTAAAGTTTTGGGAATATAACAGTTTACCCCGGGTTTTAATTATTAATGGCCGAATTATCAAGATTACAAAATGGCTGGTAAGGAAAAGAGATTTACTCACCTGAGATTTCATCCAGATAACAAAACCACTTTTAGAGAACTCTTTGCAATACAGCTTCGTTTATCATGATGAGTATGCGTTTTTATAATTCAAGAAATGTAGAATAGGGAACACATGCACATGTAAGTATTTTTAAATTGTTCACCATAATTTCGAATCTAAAGTAAAAATCGAGTAAACGCAACCACGACAACAAAAGCTAGATGTTTGGATTGTCTACTCCACAGGAAAATAATTAATTTTATATTTTTAAATGGAAATCCAGCTTCACATTTATTTAGGAATTTTTTGACCGAATCACACTATTTTTAATCAACATTTAATGGTTTAATCTCCTTCTTTATTTAAAATATGTATATCATCTAATTATAATAACATTCCATGATAAATTAATGGAATTAGAGATAAAAACGTGTGTTTAAAATGCTTTTCCTATTCCCTTCAATACTGGTGGTATACTATACGTTCTACAGTGTTAATACTATTTCTAAATCCTGCATTGGAAAATTAGTTATAGATAGCTAATTCAATTTTCAATAGTAGAAAAAAGTAAATTTTTGTCGACTACATCAATTTATTACTATTTATATCTATAACAAATCGCTATGTGTATCACTGATGAAGTGTTTATTTTATAGTAGTTCTCAATATAAAACTACTACATATTTGGATGAATATCATGAATCATTTAAATACACATGAACACTTCTAAGTAAAACCGAAAGAAAGGTAAGTCAACTAATAATGTTTTATTAGCAAACTTGATATTGTACAGGACCGCATTCGACTAAAGAAATATATATAAAAATTAACATATAAAAAACTAGGAAACATGTATTTCTATCTCATTAACTTCAAAATTTATAGGAAGAGAAATTACAGGGAAAAAAACAAAACAACAGAAATTTACAAGAAATGTTCAAATTACAATGCCTGACAAATTGATCAATTTAATAATAAAAAGAGTGTGTACATAATTGGCAAATGGTATATATATCATAGAAGAATATAAATTCAGATTTTCTGACACGGGGTAAAGCTACCTGTATGACAAATTAATAAAAAAAGTTCATGATCATATTTTAATATGGATGGCTCATTCTGTATTGGTCTTATAAGGATGAGAATTTATTATTCCGTCGTATTAACAGCGTGCTTGTAGTAGAGTACTGAATACAAATATATCTCATATAAAAAACATTAAAATGTAATCACAAATAGTAGGTTCATTATTATTTCAGAAAAACAATTTAATACATATTTGCGATTGTATCTTTGTATTGTATTTTCCACTTAGCTTCCTAGAACTGTGTTGAAAACAAGTAGTCCTTTTATTGCTGATACTTCAATTACTTCAATCCTCCTCTATATGTGTTCGGAATTATCAGATTCTGTTGTGCTTTGCATTCAGCAACCTTCAGAATATCAAGTTGTCTTTCGCATCAGTGTCCATTCAAGCGATATGTCCTGTAATAAACTCCGTTCGTGCAGAGTTGAGTCTCTTCCTTTGCTAGTTTTATCAGCAATCTTATTTTCTACCTCGATGTATCTTTGCAACTATGGAGTAAGTATGTTAGTCCGGTCCATTTCGTTGAGTATTCCTAAAAATTACTAAGCCATTTTGGAACTAATTACAGTTGAGCTCAGAGCTTTAATGCTTGCGTAGCTATCCGATATGATTATCATTTCCTTGCCTTCTATATTTCTTATTCATGTTGCACTGTTACAATATTATTGTAATGATATGATATACATGTAGGGATGACGTGAAAATGACCCCATACGACCCCTTGTTCCTGAGTTGCACGCCTTTAAATTTACTTACGGGAGTAACACGATGTTCGACAGTATGCATTAGAAATGTTTGATGGTGTTTTAATACATGCTGGAAGTATTTTCAATGAATAATTACAATTTATGATAATTTTCTTCAGAATGTCTCCTTATGGCGAACTGTTTCCTTGGCATGTACATCGATCTAAAAAAGTACATATCTCCTAAACCATAAATTTTATCGAGTTAAACAAAGGGTTGTTAAAAAATCCATCTTTGCTATCTTTAGGTTGGACAGGTTGTCCCTGTAAAAGTTACGAATTATTAACCATTTTCATGAGCCGTCCCTGGCCTTCATATATTAGTGTAGAATTATTTATTCCGTCAACCATGGACATACGTAATCATCTATTGAAAATCCATAATGTTCGAATGTAAAATTTAGAAAATATTTAAGTTCTGATTTCGCAACTTTAAAGATCTATAACTCAGAAATGAGGGGTCGTTTGAGAAAAATTTGTCA
Organism: Diorhabda sublineata; assembly: GCF_026230105.1. Classification (NCBI taxonomy): domain Eukaryota; kingdom Metazoa; phylum Arthropoda; class Insecta; order Coleoptera; family Chrysomelidae; genus Diorhabda; species Diorhabda sublineata. The sequence continues at coordinate 11,603,283 of NC_079484.1, forward strand.
GAGCATTATTTTGACGTCATCTACTCACTCCAGAATTTTTTGCATTAAGTCTCGGAACACCCTCTGTATCAAACAAAGTAAAAGATCATACAATGAAACGATTCTTTCATATGGCGTGATTTTTTTTTCTTTACTTTACTCAATCTTTACCTTTATTCATAACTAACCATTACATCTTGGTTTTAAACATTTTTCGTATTTCCAAAAAAACCTTGCACCATTTTAATAAATTATTTTTTAGATACCAAATCTTCCTGGTTTTCCAATAAAAAAAGCCTTTGCTTAGCTTCACTTATATGTAAAAAGAATCCTTTGAAATATTTGAATACCTTAATACAAAAAAATCCAACACAATACAATTAGTTTTGTATATTTCTCATTTGGTTCTCATTTGGCTTTTTACTGGCTACAGCATGAGTCTTAATAAACTGAAACTAACAACTTTAACCCCAAGTGAAAATTCTACGGTCAAAAGTGGCATGAAGGTAAAATACATGGCAGCTCAATAACTAAGGAAAAAAGCTGAAATACTGTCAAGATATGACTAAGCAGAAATTTCTCTTGCAGACAAAGAGTAGTCGCGCTTTCTGATATAAAAGAAGAACAGTGTCGTGACAAGAACATGGGTGATCAGGACCTAGCTTAGACGATATAGTCGTGGAATTTTCAAAATCACTGGAACAGCTATAATTGGTAAATATTAGAAGCTCCATAATCTTGTGTTTAAGAAGGTTGCAGAGTTTTTTATCGGATTTTGTAGCAAAATGTCGAGACTGCTTACTAGATAAATCGCTCATTTTTAAAAATTAAAAGAGTCATCGTGGTATGCACAGTAAAGAGTGATTAACAATATGACAAGTATTGAAAAACTTGTACCATTAGTTATAGGGCTGAATAACTTCGTTGTTTTTCGAGGTGTGAATCTCTACCACTAGACTATGATACCAGTAAGAAAGTTGACAATAAAATGAGGAAACGAAAAAAATTACTTTCCGTTGACAATTGTACAGCTCACAACCTAATTCTGCCATTGAATGATAAGTGATATGGACAAGTCTGCTTCGCCTAATAACATTTTCTTTTACTGCTTCTAAAGCTGACGATTTCCAATGGTACAAGAAACTTTAGAAGAAACTTTTGAGCCGGACCTGACCTTAGAAGCCGATTAAAATAAAGTGTAAAATTTAGAAGTTCAATTTGAGGATGATGGTATTATATGTAATGAAGGAATAGTTACTAATGGAACATTAACAGTTAATCAAAATGAAAATGACGATAATGTCAACCAAAATGATAGTATCATCTGGATTCTACAGTTGTTGAACCATTCATATAAAATAAAGCAGCCAAACATACATATTTCATATCTCGAACTTCTGGTTAAGTCGAAGTTTTTTGCGTTTCCATTGAGATTCGAGATACTGTATTAATATTGAACTTTGGAAAAATTATTCTTTTGGTGATTATTCTTCTAATATCATGTTATTAGATGCGAAGTTCTAACAAATTATCCATACAGAAATATAAAAGTATATATTCACAAATAAAAGAGAATTTCATACAGCAAGGTGGATAATATAGAGTTGGGATGAAAGACAATTATATATATTGTTTGTATATGAATTTTTCTTCGAGTGAAACGTTCAATTTTGTCGACTATACAAACGCTAATTTTTTTGTTATCAACAAGTAAACAGAGTAAAATGGTTAGATATATAATTAATTGCCCATATTCGTTTCAGTATTAAGTAAATGGTATAAAATAATTTTTCAAAACTCACAAAATGATAAAAACAAACCAGGTGAGGAGACAAAATGAAAATAACGGTATATCAGTTTTTATACATAGAATCTGTAGATAATATAATTTGCAGCCGTCGCGGCAACAAATAAATTTATTGAAAGCTCTCGCCTATTAGGGGTGTAGACACTACTAGGAATCTTCTCTTTAGTATATATCGGTATTGATTATATTCTGGAGAAACCGTCCAATTCCTATAATACTGGAACATAATAGAGAATCTGAAGATTAATACAAATTTAATTGGAACATGTGAGGTTCCAATATAATCCGGAAGTTTGTTATAAAAAATGTTATTATTAAGTTACAAAGTTGAAATTTTTTACAGTTTATGTAGATATTCTACACACTTTTTCATCACTCCGGAAGCTTTCGAATTCCTTTTTTTTTAAAAATCACTCAGTTTGCCATGTAACCATTCGTGCATGCAGGATTCTACATCCGCATTGCTGTCTAATCGCCAAGTACCTCTTTCAATGAACCAAATAAATAAAAGTCGCATGGCGATAAATAGGGCTTATAAGAAGACTGTTCCAGTGTTTCCCAACCCAATTCGCGGAGACACGTCCAAACTTCCCAGCGCTGACGTTCTCATCGGTAACACTTGTTCTGGGGTGCCGCGCATGTGGCATGTTTGCCACCACTCCTCGGCCTTTTTGGAACGCGTAAGAATAACTATAAATTTGAGTGTTTGAGAGTAATTTTTAATCATTTCCGCGGATTTTACAGTATTTTTTATCAAAAAGCGAATAATGATGCATTGGGCAACAGACGCTGGTATATCCTTCCCGCTCATGGCTGTTCTGTACTCTTCGTAAAAGACTAATGTAGCATCCAGTTTGAACACTTTTACGACACTAAATTTTTTGCGCGTTTATTCAAAAATTCGGGTTTATATTTGAACCACCCTCGTATTATAAAATAAAAACACTAGAAATCAACTAACTCTTGTAACCAACGAGAATGTGAAGTAGAGCTGGAGGAATTTTTGTTTGGGAGAGGTTTTTGACATGACAAATGTAAGAAAAAATTTAATTAGTCGAAAAATTCAGTTAGTTCAGTAACGTTATACCGCCCTGATTGGTGGTCGCACTAACGTTATATATATGAAGAATAAATAGGTTCTAGAATGTTATTTTTTAACCTCTCCATTTAATAACACCATTCAATTTATGATGAAGGTATAGTTATTAAGAGTTAATCACAAACTCACTTCGCCAACAAGAAACGTATATACAATGGATTGAAAAACATTTGATATATATTTAAATTCAAAGGAAGTCATGGTCTATGCGGGCTTGATTGACGTCCGTCAATATGTTAAATCTTTGGTCTTCAACCAATTAAAAACAATCAGGCCTAAATAGTCAGTCATAAATCTTATTTTTACAGTTGGTAACTACTTAAGTCCCAGACAGTAGCGTGTATTCCGTAGCATCTGTATACTTTATTTAGTTCGGTTCTGTTTTGTAGACCATAGGAAAATTAACTTCTCAAAATAGAATTAGAAATAGAATTGCACATATAAGTGAGAATATTATCACATATGAATTTAACTACAAAGACTTACAAATATATACCCAAAAAAATGTATTTGATTCTCTAAAAAGGAAAATATTCAGCAATCTAGTAGTAAGAATTGCATATTTATCAAAATGATTTTTGAATTATACTGAAAATAGAAAAACTTGGAAGGATAAATTATTCCTTGATTATCATGAAGACATGACAGCAAACTTATTGGAAAACTGTTTTAGAAAACAACTTCTGCATAATATTCGACTAGACAGTAAAGATTATGGAAAACGCACCCGTATGTAGCCTAAAAGTACTAAAAAAAATTACAGGGTACAAAAGGTGCTCTGTTCATGTCTGTAACCCTGTTTAAACACCCATGTAGGTAGGTTTTGCTATGCGTTCTTCAATATTAACTAGTAAAAAAATGTGCTTATAGATAACGTCGTTCAATCCCTCAATCTTTAAACACTGTTCTTTCATTGTAAATGGAAGAATCATATTTACAAGCTTTGAACATATATAGTCTTACTTTCATATGTCAATGTTCCAAATACCAAAGGCCCGCACTCGGCCTAGTAAGCCGCAATGTAATCGTCCAAGATATTATTCAACTGAGCGGTGGACGAGTAATTTTGAGTCATTGGATAGAATCATGTTCTATTTTCTCGGCCGAGTAGACACTCTCCACCACTCATCCACTCGATCGTTCGGAGTTCGCCTTTCAAGTCGGCCAGTATGATTATGGCGGGTCTTCTATTGCCACTATTAGATTTTTCAATCAGTGAACCAATCAAATACTTTCTCCCTTGCAATTTTTTTTTCGTTTTGAAAATGTTCAAGTGTCAAGTAAAGTTCATTCGAGAATAGAAAAACATTTCAAATCAACTGCTTACAGCTATGAATTTACTCGGATTCGGTCAGGCAGAAGTGAAAAAGGAAATAAAGAATTTGAGATCGACCTGGAACTAAGAAAAAAGTATAAGCAAATGATGAAAACATTCAACTTTTTTCTTTTATCATTTCACGGGGTTAACATCGCGGAACACATCTGATAAATGCCTCGCTTTGACCAGCTAGAATGTAATCACCTACTCGCCGCATCGAACTACCGAGTAGTTAGCCGAGCAAGTAAGCAGGTGTACCCATAAGGGTAGCGAATACCTCCACTAATAGATGTAAAAATTATAATATTTTACTTACGTGTGATATTGGGCTTGCAGAAAATTAAATTCTTCTTTTATCCTTTCTAAAGTGTCTGCTATTGTAAATTTGATTTGACCACCTTGTGGTGGTGGACCCTGTAACAAAAAATGGAATTTTGATTATTGATAATTTTTTATTAGAACAAAGTAAAAGGGAGCATAAAATTTGATTCAATCTTCGACAAATTACTATTCTTGGCTAGCAATATACTTATTCCACCGTCGAATAAATTACTGATAGATTTCCTCAGAGGTTTCTTTCAGAATGACTATGCTATGTCTTGTCTTCTTAATGACGGGTAGATTGTAAAAACGTGTTCGTTTTAATAAGGGAAAACCGGGCGAGACTTATTCATCTTTCAGCATTGTATTTGAATTTAGCGGACAAAACGTCAATGCGTCATTCTGTGACTCAAATAATTTTGTAAGATTCCAAATATACAGTGCTTTTCAGATAAAAGTATCCACCTTTAATAACGTTTGTAATACTGGTATTTAGAAAAAATCCAAAAACACGTCAATTTATGTTGGAAGGGGCAAGCATTATGGCATATTTAAACTTACTGGAAAAGCCACTCCCTCACCCCCAGCAGCATCCCCTTTATTTTTTTAAATTACTTGTCATATTTTTTATGTAAAATTTGGATACTCCTCTTTGAGCTGATATCAAAAATGTATAATACTTGTAGGTTAAAGTGGTTAGTTTATGAGATAAACAATTTTTCTTTTAAGAGCACAAATTTTACTTATTATTTACTTTCACCTTATTTGCCTGTACTAAAATGGGTTGTACAACAGTTTAAACTCTTTAATCTTTTTAACTGTGCTATGTATTATGAAGTTACAATAAGTGTTCAAAATGAGTACTATTCACTTCCATACAATGGTATCTATTTTGAAATGCCTCTCTGACATTGCTTAATACGGCTGGATTTAATTGTCGACATTCATTTTCTATCCTCTCTCGTAAATCATCCAGAGATTCTGGTTGGGTAGCATAAACTTTTGTTTTTAAATACCCCCATAAAAAGAAGTCTAGGGGTGTTAAATTCGGTGACCTAGGTGGCCACTCCATCATCTGCCCCCTTCTACCTATCCAACGAGCGGGGAATGTTTCGTTTAAAAATTGTCGGACAGGCATAGCATAGTGTGGGGGAGCTGCGTCTTGTTGAAATACCAGTAAATCTTCGGAAAGGTTATCATCATTTTCTATTATTGTTGTAATACGTGGGTCAACCCCTTCCCTGAGTAACTCAAGATATGATTCACCATTTAAATTTCCGTTGATGAAGAAAGGTCCAACAATGTGGTCACCTAGGATACCACACCAAACGTTTAACTTTTGGGGATGTTGTGTATGGAATTCACGCATAATATGTGGATCACTTTCAGCCCAATATCTACAATTATGCCTACTTACTAAGCCATTTAATGACCATGAGCATTCATCAGAAAAGCAAATATTGTTTAACAATTGTGGATCAAAATCATCTTCATTCAACTCGTGCACCAACTTAACTTTGTATGGGTGGTACTTGAATTTATGTAGAACTCGGAAAACTGTAGAAGATGAAAGACCGATCGCTCTACTTATTGTTGACAACGATTGAGGTTGTTGAGCCTCTAAGCTGACTTGCCCTAAAATTGCCACTTGGATTGCTTCGTTATTTACGAGTCCCTCTCGCTTATGCACTTTATTGCAAACAGACCCTGTTGTGGTAAATTTCTCCATCAGTTGAATTACATACTTATGAGTTGCATGTCTTCCGTCGTGTAATTCGTTAAATATTCTAGCAGCAGCTCTTGCACAATTATTATTTTGGTAGTATAAACCTACAATTTCAATTCTTTCTTGCAAAGAGTAAACCATTTCAGAGAAACAAAATAAATAATGTATCAAATTACACTATCAATAGTGACTACAAATTCTAGTTGACAATGTCAAACTTTAATAAAAAGTAGAGTTTTTTGTCGTTTGGATTTTTTAAGTAGAATAAATAGCACAGTTAAAAAGATTAAAGAGTTTGAACTGTTGTACAACCCATTTTAGTACAGGCAAATAAGGTGAAAGTAAATAATAAGTAAAATTTGTGCTCTTAAAAGAAAAATTGTTTATCTCATAAACTAACCACTTTAACCTACAAGTATTATACATTTTTGAAATCAGCTCAAAGAGCAGTATCCAAATTTTACATAAAAAATATGACAAGTAATTTAAAAAAATAAAGGGGATGCTGCTAGGGGTGAGGGGGTGGCTTTTCCAGTAAGTTTAAATAAGCCATAATGCTTGCCCCTTCCAACATAAATTGACGTGTTTTTGGATTTTTTCTAAATACCAGTATTACAAAAGTTATTAAAGGTGGATACTTTTATCTGAAAAGCACTGTATATGCAAAGTCATAGTATTTCTTTAGTTTCAATATGGTTTACTTTATTTATTTGTGTGTTATGATGTCTATGATAGATCTGTCATGGATGTCACAAATGTCACTGTCACAAGTGTCAATTTTGATTTATTAGAATAAGATAATAGAGGTTAATTAATGTAGGTCAAGAAATATTGCTTATTTAAGAAAGAGTTGAAGAAATACACATTAAAAAATGTCGTTTCTTTGTTTTTAGGTGAGATTTAGTTGTAATGTAAATGTAATGTAATGTAAATGTAATATAAAACAGTTTATTAACATCACTTATGTAGTGCATTTGTCATAAAAATAAAATCTTTGTTTTTTAGAGCAACACATGTGTTTATTTCAATTAATTTGAAAATAATCTCAAATATAAATGTTTTTTATCCATACAATATCTAGCTATATGTGAAATTAAAATGTTTCAACAATTAAACGGCTTAACTAACTCCATCAATTCGTCTCAAAAAGTTTTGAATTTGTTTTGTAATGTTTGAATGAATATGAAAATGGTGAATACAAGTCATTAATATACCATACTCCTTTGTTTACAATGTGAATGGGTATACTAAAATTAAGAGAAAAAGCTTTTAAATAAATTCCTGTTAAAATTTTCCTCTTATAACCAGAAAAATGTTGTTTCTATACAATATACAAATAAAATTTGTTAATGGTAAAGTTGGTACAGTGACTATTATAACTTTAGTGAATAAAGGTTGATATGGGCAATATTCAATTTAATAGTCTAAGAGCCAGTGAAAGGCTACCTGAATGTATTTGACCAGACCTAATTTTTGGTGTATTGAGGCCCCTATACCTACCCTACATGGAATGGGGACTCACTAAGCCTAAAGTGGTGGACGCGGCTAGTGCGCAGGTAACACAGGTATTAATTTTTAACCAATTTTGAATCCATTTGACCACGTCTGCCGTTTTGAAATTATAAAATATATTATTATTATTATCGGAAAATAACATTGGCAGACTATTATCACGCCGATTTCTTTGTAGCAGACAATTTTGAAATTTCAAAAAAAAGTCAAATTTTGAAAGTATTTGACCAGATCTGTCATTGATGTATTTTATTAATTACAGTCTAAAAAATTTATATATATCACGGCAGACGTCTACATCGCGTATAAATCTCAATAATTAACAAAATCCCAGCGACAGCCCGGTCAGATGTATATGTATTATATTCGGTAATTTACATCAATATAATTAACTTTTGAGTCACTTTATGAGAGTATTTGGAAAAATTAATTTTTTTTTTATTATATATATTATATTTCATTATTTAAATGATAAAAAGTATATATTTAAGGTTGAACAATAAATAATAAGGCAAAATGGTAATAAAAAAAAATGATAAAATTTCTCATTTCAATTTTTTCATTTCATTTCGTCAACATAAATACAAAATTGTTAAAAAAGTTTAAAAATAAATCATGCATACTTTAAAATATATATTGATATAAGTATATACATCTTAATCATCATTCATCATCATCGTCGTTATCATCATCGTCATCGGAGTCATGTTGGTCGTTAGGTGGCTCGTCCTCATCATCTAATGCGTCAGACTCTGCAAAAATAAAACGTTAGTCGTAAAATATAAATAAATTGATCGGAAAATATTCTAGAAAGGATATATTTTTATAAACTTACCAGAAACTTTGGTGATTAAGTCACCCACAAAAGATGGAAGTTGGTCACCTTCGAACCATTTGAAGGTATATGCGTTGTCTTGCTCATCCCAACCATACTTCAATGGGTCTAAAGTTGTCGGTTGTAATTTGGAAGCATTTCTCCACAGAGAAGAAATGTAGTGGGCCCTCAAAAATTGTTGGTAAAGCTCAGTCTTACATGGTGGTATTGAGCTTGCGTCAAAATTTTGAATTTTCTTCTGAAAATTTTCATTGATGTCTGAGGCTTTATAGTTTCTAACAAACATCTGAAACCTGGCATCGTCTACATCAGTAGATTTTTTGGCATTGTATAGCTGGCAGGTGAACTCTTGAATAGTGTTAAATAGCTGTTGTAGTTGATCTTCTGTTAAATTATCTTCACCAAGTGTAGCAAATGCTTGTTGAAATCCAGAATTTTTCTTCAGTAAAGTAAAGGGTCTTCTTTTCCCTTTGTTAAAGAATGCTGGATTAAAGTCGCATCCAGTAAATGCATGGAAACCGATTAAACTTTTAGCTAATAGTTCACCAAGTTCTCTATAAATTTTTTTGATGTCAATGTATCTTTCATTATTTCCTGTTCCACTGAGCATCCAAATATTAGAATGAGGGTTCTTTAAATGTGACATATTACCAATCATTAGAATTAAAATGTTGGTATCTGAGGCCCTAATGACAATGTTTGTCTGCTCTGCGATATAAGAAGCATGATAGATAATTTTTGTATCAGCTTCTTCATGTGAAGTACAACATAAATCTTCCACAACACTCGATTCTACTGTATCATCAACAACTTGATACAATTCACAATTCCGAAAATTTAAATAAATCTGTCGGTTACCCAAAAATGATTTTACTTCCTCAGTAGACCAATGCTTTATAAAAAATTCAACAATAGCTTCCTTAAAATTGGTGTTTTTCAATTCTTTTGAAAAATCTGATGGTCGCACCTGATCAGGCCCAGAAATTGTGTAGTCAATCAAAGATGCTTCATGCCGTAGAAATCTTTCACTATCTTTTATTGATGGATAAAAATATTGGTCGAAGGTAACATCAATACGTCGGGCAGAATATTTTGTTATCATTTGAAGAAATTTTTTTGAAATACTCCCGAATGTTTTAGGAACTTCTTTCATTGAATGAAGAATGAAAAATCCATCAATTATAAACACATCTGTATTGCGTGGTGGTTCTTGATCAACATTTGGTACAAGACATTTTACAAGTACAGATTTGTCAATCTTACAAAAACCACCATCTAGATGACATAGAGCAAGAGGTACAGGAGTTATGGGATACGATAAAACTCTTAAAACATCAATTTGATGGTCCATAGAAATTCCCAACAAACGCCCAAATAAATCTCGCTGTAGCTTGATCTCTTGATGCTTACCTCCAATTTTTACCGACTTCTTCTTCATAAGTAGACTTGAAAAATTGTGTATCGGTGTCTTTTTTATGGCTTTTTCAAACCTATTGGAGTCAGATGCACATTCCGATATAAAAGTAGTTCGTAGCTCTTCACCTGTTTTTTCGATATTTAAAAGAAATTCACTCACTTGAGTTGATGCAGCTTTCCCAGAACCTATATTAAATAATTGATCGGGTGATAAATCTAAGCTGAAGGGGTTCACATACTGATCGAACGAGTTTATAAACTTATCAAGTTGTTGACAACTTTTCTTGATATTATGTGGCTGCAACTCTACTGAAATATCTTGCTTCTTGGTTATTCCCAACTCTTCTAACACGTGTGTGATTATAGTTGAGCGGATGTCGTGACTTCTCGCCCACCGTTGACGAGCTGAAATGGAATTAGTCAGATGTGAGATACCAGTAAGTGTTCTTGCAGCATCTGCATTGATGGTCTGTTCAAATGTAAGATCAATGGGCTGCCTTGAAAATGGTTTACTGGTACGTTTGATCCCAAAAAATCCTTTTTTAAAGTCCTCCTCTAAACCAGGATGAGTTGTATGAGCTTTCTTTAAGTTGTAATGATACTGAACAGTCCATTTTGCATAATTTTGATGGTTGAAAACAAAAAATAAATTGGTTATTTTTGGTAGAATGTCAAGATACAATTGAAAGTCTCCAGCACGAATGCTTCTGCTTAGTTGTAAATAATGATAAACAAGTTTTATGTAAATCATATAAAATTGCGATGTTTTACCATGATCATCATTTAATGTCTGCTGTTCATAAATAACATAGTCATTACAGATTTCTCTTAAACTTTCATTGTGAATAATAAGTAAATGTGTCTGACAACTTTGTAATCTTGCAAGTTCTTCTTCGATATCATCAGAAATTTTAATATTTTTAGACTTTAAAAAAGATCTGAAATGCATAATTTGTAGCCCCAAAGCCATCATTGGATGTAATCTTTTACAGCGATTGAAATGCTTGCCCTCAATAAAACTTGAAATAGATCCACTAGCAAGCATTTCGCTGTCAACCATGATGGTTGTCAAACCACAATCATTAATAAACTTTCCAATCGCCTTAAAATATGACATCATAATATGAAAAGCACCCAAGTGTATGAATAGTTTTCTAAAGGTGTTACTTTCCGTAGCTTGGATTTGCAAAGCGATTTTTGCAATAGCTAAATCGTAAGTTACTTGCATGTACTCTTGATTTAGCTCTTGCAATACTGACATGCATTGATGCATAGTAGCCAAAACAACTGCATTACTTGTTGGAGATTCATTAATCGGAGTTAAGTAGGAAATTAATTGCTGAGGACTATCATCGGTTATTATTTTACTGTTGAAACCAGTCCACATAGGGGTATTGGGCAGCCCAAAAGCGTGACTTAACATCCAAATAATGTCAATTTGATCGTAAAGACTCTTATGCACTATTAAATTAATCTCTTCCTCACTTTGAATTTCAATATTAGTCGTTTTTTTCAGCTTTTTAGCGCACTGTGGCAATTCATGTTGGACTGCATCAAACGATCGCCTTCTACGTTTATTTCCTGTCATATCTTCAACTCGTGTTTTTTCTCGTTCTTCTTCTTCTTCGTCTTCTTCTTCTTCTAAATTGTCGTGTACAATATTTTGGTATATTATACCAACTGTATCGTGAAGAGTATCTTTTCCATTCCTAGTCTCAACAAATCTATCATAATTGTCGAATGCCATACCTGTCGAAAGATTCTCCTCTTTATTAATTGCCTCTGGACATATCCCGGTACGTGAAACGGAAGAAAATGTTGCTTCTGTTTCAAGCTCTTCAATTGCGCTGTAACTGATGCAATGGCCGTAACGATTGATGATATCGATAACCTTTCGACTGCTAGTAAGACTTTTTAACGCCATGCCTAAGCAGATGTGTTTCGAAGTCTTAATGTTACCATTGTGACTCATATAAATGATGTCCTGGGACAAAGATTTTACGTGGCGTTGAAAACTATCACAATTCCGATGTTTACGACCATAACCTCCGAGAATTGAAGAAAAAAATTCTGACACCATTGGTGGTGTTGAACATTCCCCATTGATCAGTCGTTGACTTGTTATGTAGTCAGGTAATTTTTTCTTCTTTATTCCCATGATCTCCTGTCGTAAAATAGCGGCGGCTGCTTGCAGTGTGTCTTGATCTTTCAAATGGGTAAATAATGAATCATCGATGGTTGTAATACCTTTAGGGGCAACTACTTTCTTGTTTTTAGAAATGAGAATTTGAATTTTATCATTGAACTTTTTGCGGATTTTTTCTTCTAAAAAGTGTGTGTTAAATATCGATTTTGTTTCCAAGCTTTCACTCAATTCATTAAACATATCTAGATACTCTTTATGTAAGTACGTTAATAAATAACAACGTCCACGTTTTACCACATTTTCTTCTATTAAATTGCATATTTCTTTATAGACCGTTTCATGTAAATCTCTAGAGATATGCCAAGAAGTACGGACAGGACTTTTAACCAAGGATCTTTTCTTGTTTCTAAAATCTTGCCGACAAACATCATGATAATGAACGTTCTGGAATTGATGACTTTGTAATTTTGACAAAGTTTCATTATAAATTTCTGTATCTACTTTGAACTTTGACAAAATACTTTTTTCAAATTGATCCTTATCTGCTGTCCGTAAAGGCTCATTTTTAGACCGGTTTTGTTTCTTTTTTTTGTTACAAAAAAAACACAATTGCGGGTTGGTTGCTATTGAAAGTTATGGATAGGTAATCGTGATTATTAGGTTTTATATTTACAAATGAAATACACAGTGGTTAACATTCATATATTAAGTCTTTATTTAAAAGACTACGTTTTCGAGAAGCGTCCTCACGCTTGAAAGAGTCGGTTTGTACTTACTAAAAATTAATAATAAAATATTTACAATGAGGTCTAAGCCTCTCCTTAAGAATCGTAAAATTACAGATGTTTTACTAAAATATATGCATTACTCCGAAAAGTAAAAGAGTCCTTTGTGTGACCCATGTGTCCGGGGTCATAAAACAGAGGTAGGACTTACTTTTCCTTTTCTAAAATATCTTTCAACTAAATGTTAAGTTTCCTTAAACATAAAATCTAAGCATAATGTTAAAATACTAAAATAAAAAATAATTTGTAAAATAGGATTCAATTTTGCCCAGAGAAATTCAACACGCCCCCTCAAAAATGAATCCCTTACATAAAAACAAACTTGTAAAAATACAGTCTACATAATAATATTTTACAACTAAAATCCTAAGTATTAAGTACTCCATACATTTCTTACAATATTATCTTTACTTGAATAAAAACCGTAATGACCCTTCTCTCAACGTAGTCCATCAACTTATATGACTCTACCTGGTCCAACATTTGTTGCTTAAGGGTTTAAGGGAAAACCCAACGTCTTATGGGAAAACCTTACCAGACCAATTTACAATAGTGTTACAAAAAAAATTCTTAAAAACCATTTCAAGTCCATTTTTGTTCTGAACTCCATAAATTTTGCCCCTGTCAGTGATTTAGTCAATACATCGGCTATCTGCTGATCTGTAGGCATATAAATTAATTTGATTAGTCCCTTTTCTACTTTATCACGAGAATAGTGATATTTTATATCGATATGTTTCGATCTTTTGTGACTTGATGGATTATTTGCAATACTTATGCATCCATTGTTATCTTCATATATTATTATAGGACCTGATATAATTATTTTTATACTCTCTGCTAGTGATCGCAACCACAGAGCTTCTCGTCTAGCCTCATACAAAGTCATATATTCAGCTTCCGGAGTAGAGCCTGCCATGGAAGTCTGCCGCTTCGTAGCCCAACAGATAGTACAATTTTCGTATAATTTAAAAAGATAACCCGTCGCACTTTTTCTATCATTAATATCACCCGCCCAATCAGCATCAGCATATCCACTTATTATATTTTTATAATGACTTCTAGTATATACTAATTTTAAATCGATTGTGCCCTTTAAATATCTTAAGATTCTTTTTAAATATTGCCATAATTTAATATTATTTTTGTTCATATATCTACTAACAATATTGACTGAAAAACTCAGATCTGGGCGAGTACAAATCATTATATACATCAAACAACCAATAATACTTCGACATGGCTTATTACAATTTTTATCTAAATTTAAAGCTTCATAATCTATTTTGTTTTCAAGAGGACTATTTTCTGGATCACAATCTTGCATTTTAAATTTTTCTAGAACTAATTTTACATACGCACTTTGATCTAATGTTATGACTGACTCTGTTCTGGAAACTCTTATACCTAGAAATAATCTTATTTCTTTAAGATCTACCATTTGAAATTTATGCATTAAATATTCTTTTAAACTATTCATCGTATCTTTATTCAGAGTGGCAATAACAAGATCATCAACATATAGTACGATATAAATATTTCTGGAAATATCCCCCAAATCTAAGATATAAATGCACCGATCTACTGGAGAATTTTGAAAATTCATTGATTTTAAAGTTTTGTCAAATACCTCAAACCAATACCGGGCTGCCTGCTTCAAACCATAAAGTGCTTTGTTTAATTTACAGACCTGACCCTTTTTACATTGAACGCCCTCAGGTACTCTCATAAAAATTTCTTCTTTTAATTTGCCATTCAAAAATGCTGTTTTTACATCCATATGGTGTAGTAACAGATTATTCTGGTTGGCAAAAGAGACAATGAATCTAAAACTAGATATTCTAGCAACTGGTGCAAAAGTTTCGTCATAGTCTACCATATATACCTGACTAAAACCTCTTGCTACTAAACGAGCTTTATATTTACAAGGACTACCAAATTCATTATTCTTAATTGTAAATACCCATTTACAGTTTACAATATTTTTATCAGTAGGTCTTGGTACTAATGTCCAAGTATTATTTGTATCAAGTGAATTAAGTTCACTTTCAATAGCTTGTTCCCATTGAACTCTATCCGGCCTATTTTTAATTTCATCAAATGACTTCGGTACAGCACTTATTATTATTTGAGCTGATAACATACATTCTTCTGGACTACCAGATTCATCATATGATATTTTAGGAAGACCTCTGATCCTGTCACTCCTCCGACGACTGGCGTCAAAATCACTATTTTCTATTTCTAGTCTTGGAAATTTATTTCTGGGATCACAGAGTACATCTGATTTCTCATTATCAGATTCATTACCTGGTTTATCATTACCAGTTTTACATACACTATCTGATTTCTCAATATAAGATACATTATCTGATTTATCATCATCAGATTTATATACACTATCTGATTTCTCAATATCAGATTTATTGAAACTATCTGGTTCATCATTACCAGATTTATTTTCCATCACTGAAACTTCAAATGAATCAGTTTCATCTGCGGAACCCTTATTTGTTCTGTCAGATTTTATACCTGGCCGAGACACCAAATAATTTGTCTCGTCCACAATAACATCCCTTACAACGGCATGTTTATGAGATTCTACATCCCATACTCTGTAATCATTTGGTTCATAACCAACCAGTACACCTTTCCAAGATTTATTATCGAATTTAGTTTTATTGAGTTTATCATGTACATATACAGTAGAACCAAATACTTTTAAATATTTAAACAAAGGCTTTTTGCTATGCCACAACTCATAAGGTGTCTTCATTATTTTTAATGCTCTACTCGGAATAATATTTATCAAGTAAGTTGCTGTTAAAACTGCATCACCCCAGAAAACTTTATCTAAACAAGATCCAGCTATCATTGACCGAGCTTTTTCTGTTATTGTTCTAACCATACGTTCAGCAGCGCCATTTAATTGAGGAGTTCGCGGAACTGTTAAATGATAAATTATGCCTTTATTTTTACAGTAATCTTTCATATCATTTGATAAATTTTCTCTACCGTTATCTATGTATAAGTAATTTAATTTGAGATTGAAATGTGATTCACTTTTCGCGACAAAATCTTTAAATACTGAAAACACCTCTGATTTATGTTTAAGCAAATATACTACACAATAATGAGTATAATGATCAAGAAATAAGACAAAATAATTTTTATCATTTAGTGCCGTCGGAGTGATTGGACCACATCAGAATGTACAATAAACAATGGTCTTCTTACATGATCTCGATTTTTAACTTTATTGAAAGGTAATCGAGTTTGCTTGCCATTAATACAAGCTTCACATATCTTATCAATCGGATTAATTTCTTTTATTTCTTCGAAATCGTCTATCATATTATGTACCTTTAATTTTACAAATTTATCCTTACTTATATGACCTAATCTCTTATGCCAAATGTCATAATTTATTTTCTTATTGTCGAGTATTTTGACGACAGAATTTATTTCGTAATTTTCAATAGTAAAGTTTATTTGCGTCAAACTATTTAGTGGCTTACCTTGCATGATAAGTGTACCATTTTTACTTATCTTTACTCCATGCTGATCGAACAAGATGACCATGTCTGACTTTTGGAGCTGGGAAACCGACAGTAGATTGTATGGGACTTCTGGACTGTAAAGAACTTCTCCAATTGTCACCTTTACGTCTTTGTTGGTTGTCACATTAATTGAACCTCGTTTGGTTGCTGAAATGTACTGCTCGCTCTTGGCAACCAAAATTTTAATTGGTGTTTCAAGTGGCTCAAATGTTCTGGCGATGTCTTCTCTGTTTATAATATGATCGGATGCTCCGGAATCTGCTTCCTCTATTATTGATCCAGACGCTAGCAGATCATTTACATACGTATCAAAAATTGAAAATTGTTCTCTTAGTGGCATATCAGGCGCTAATTTTAATTCTGAAAGTCTTTGATTCATCATCATTTGTGTTGGAAGACTTTTTCGATCATATACAGAATCTAATTTTTCAAAAATATTCTTAGCATATGTCACATCCGTAAAATGAAGCAGCGAGTCCGCCAAAAGCGAACCGACAATACTATGGGCAACGTCATTCTTTTTATTCCATTTATCATTTGGAAACACAGGAATTTCTTCGTCAATAATGCTGAGTATATGGTGCTCTTTCAACAGTAGGCGCACTCTCTTCTTCCAAATACTATAATTCTGTCCATTAAAAGGAGTTATTCCTCTTTGCGAATTTAAGTTCGAATTTGTCATTGTGTCGAATTATCTCAATTCACTCACAATAAAATAATTCACTTAATATATCTTCTATTTAAAATATTTTTATACACACACTACAATTATCACTTAATTGTGGAATGACTAACAAGTACTTTTACAAGTTTGATTTCGATCACAAATTATTATTTAAGTTCACTATTTTCACGATTTAATTATTCACGTTATCTGGGCCCATAACCTATTGAAAGTTATGGATAGGTAATCGTGATTATTAGGTTTTATATTTACAAATGAAATACACAGTGGTTAACATTCATATATTAAGTCTTTATTTAAAAGACTACGTTTTCGAGAAGCGTCCTCACGCTTGAAAGAGTCGGTTTGTACTTACTAAAAACTAATAATAAAATATTTACAATGAGGTCTAAGCCTCTCCTTAAGAATCGTAAAATTACAGATGTTTTTCTAAAATATATGCATTACTCCGAAAAGTAAAAGAGTCCTTTGTGTGACCCATGTGTCCGGGGTCATAAAACAGAGGTAGGACTTACTTTTCCTTTTCTAAAATATCTTTCAACTAAATGTTAAGTTTCCTTAAACATAAAATCTAAGCATAATGTTAAAATACTAAAATAAAAAATAATTTGTAAAATAGGATTCAATTTTGCCCAGAGAAATTCAACAGTTGCCGCCACGTTACCAGAAGCCTGAACATCTTCACATGGTACTTCCTCCAGCGCCTGATCTTCTGCAGCTTCTGTAGTTATGTCCATGTCATCGGGTGTTTCGGTCACGTTCACATCTGCATGGGAATCATTTAGCATTGTTACATGATGACTAGCAGATGTTGATGGTTCATCAATTGCAGAGATAGAAGTATGACGTCGTGATTCAACCGTTTCTGTGATCTCTGTCGAAAAAAACTTTTTTTTTTAAAGCTGTAAACGATTTATAACAAGCACTGTGATAAGCGGCATCATAAATTTCATCTGGTAAAATAACGTCATTATATTTCAACTTATGAAATTTTCTTAACCTTAAAATCGTTCGGCATTTTGCCATTGTCTCTACAGAAAAAGTTATTAATTTTTCATTTTTTATGTTATCACAAAAAACACACTTCACTTGGTCTTTATTACTCGACATCATGTCAGATATATTTGATAAATAATTGACAAAAAAATAAAATAATCAGCACTACGTATATTGCAATATTCACGAAACACGAGGTAACTATATGTACGCATAGAATTATACTGAAAACATCTGGCTACGTTGGGACTGTTATCTGACCCTTCCAGGTATACACCCTATATTTTTTGAACGTTATACGTTGAGAAAGAATATACTAGAATAAGATAGAATAAGCTGTACAGACAAGGATGAGTACAACAGTATTACATGAGTGAAAAAAAGAGATCGCTGTTAAAGCCTAGGCCAACTATCTAACCGGGCTGTCGCTGGGATTTTGTTAATTATTGAGATTTATACGCGATGTAGACGTCTGCCGTGATATATATAAGTTTTTTAGATTGTAATTAATAAAATACATCAATGACAGATCTGGTCAAATACTTTCAAAATTTGACTTTTTTTTGAAATTTCAAAATTGTCTGCCACAAAGAAATCGGCGTGATAATAGTCTGCCAATGTTATTTTCCGATAATAATAATAATATATTTTATAATTTCAAAACGGCAGACGTGGTCAAATGGATTCAAAATTGGTTAAAAATTAATACCTGTGTTACCTGCGCACTAGCCGCGTCCACCACTTTAGACTTAGTGAGTCCCCATTCCATGTAGGGTAGGTATAGGGGCCTCAATACACCAAAAATCAGGTCTGGTCAAATACATACAGGTAGCCTTTCACTGGCTCTTAGACTATAAAGTTACAAACCAAACCGATTGATGACCGCAATGTAAAGGGAAGTCCATTTTAAATTCATCTTCTATAATGCTATAATTATCACTATTGCAATCATCCGTTGGAGTTATTAGTAACTATTTATAGCAAAATAAACAAAAAAATACTTTCAACTTGAAGTAAAACAAAAAAATCATAAACATCAATAAATTACATTTTCCCATTACCTTGGTGCGACATTCTTTACTGAACCATGTTTATAAGTTTTCCGAATTAATGTCGAACGGCTTCATTTCCTGTTTAAAGTAGGTTCATTTTTGATAATGGAACTGAGAATAAAATACTCGTATCTGTAGAAAAGTTTAACTACAGTTTTACTATGCTTATATATTTCATTTTTGAAATTTAGCAGTTTTAATTTGTAATAGAATGTTTAATTTAAAACTGGTATCTGGGTAATACAAACACAAGATTACTGTCTGTTAAATACAATGTAAATTCGTTTAAAGAAGTGTATAAATATTGTTAAATGTTTGCGTGTTTAAACAAGGTGAAGAGAAATTCGTAGTGTTAATTGTAAGTATACTTTTTAGGTATTTTCTTCTAAGTTTATACTAAATATGAGTTGCGCTTACTAACCAACGAAACGGACGCTGTGAAATATTTGTTTATTCATACATTCATTTATACATTTTCATTTATTTATCACATTCATTATGAATTGTTCAGAATATAAAAATACAAAAAATAAATTAAAATTACTATAATGTTAATATCAAACGTTGCTAGAAAAATTTGGAAATGCACATTAATATCACTTTTGTGAATGTAGCCATTTGTAATTCTCCAACAATAATTAATACTAATATGCTAAATGATTTTTTCCTAACAACTATCTTTTTACTATTACTATTTTTAATCATTTGTTGCAAAGCTTGCCATTTCTAAAGCTTTTTAATATTTCTATTATAGTATAGCATCATTTCCGTGAATAACAATATAAATCAGGGATTTTTTTAAATACTGACAACAATGCTGAAAAATAGGGGACGGTTCGCACGCAAAAGAAGTTTCACTTAAAGCAGGTTAAGGACATAAGTACGTGGGCAGTTGATATCAAAATAGACATTTTTTAACTTTAAACCAAATAAACCTAACATCACTAGCTCCAAGTACTTTACCTACCAGTGAACAGATTAAAATAAACATTATGGGGAAAGTATTTGGCTTAATACGAAAAAACTTATCTAATGAAGTCGAAACTGTTGAAATAGGTTCTAACAGGGAGGTTTGGAATAAATATAGAAAAAAATATGAAGAAAAATGATTTCGTACGTATATAGATCTAATGACTCCTATGTGTGGCTATCGTAAGGTTCAGCAAATGAACAGCTATGTGTTAGGAAGTCTGAGGAAAGCCAACATCTCAAAAACTCTCAGGCTATTCCTCGCCTATCTCCACGACCAACCATCCGGTGTGTGTGTTTCGAAGGGTATACAAATACTAGCATTAAACTAACTTTAACATCGCAGGCACTTGCTTGCGACGTGGCCTCCTTACGTAAGTCGTGTTATCGCTTCCACAATTCTTATGGTATTGGTTCAGCTGGAGTTGAAGCAACTGTTTCCGTTTTCAGGTCTTACTTTTCAACGGAGAAACTACTGCAGCTTTAAAAAAGTGTCAGTTAATCACCTTCTGAAAAGCTGAACGGTATCAAGCTCAGCGGATATCTGATTAATATTTAGTCCCTAAGACACATAACAGATGAATTGTATCTTTTACCAGAGGAATTTAATTTTCCAGAAATCATTCAGATCACCAAACTATCCCACAATAGCAAAATTTAATAGAATTAATTTATCTCATAGAGGAACTATGATAATGTCTACAAACGACTTTTCCGAAATAGCACAGTTCAATAACTTAATATCTGAGAAAGTGTTCGAATTCTCTATCGTTTTTACAATACGTCTATATTGTTTGTATTTACATGCTGACATGCATACATTCTGTCGTAAACTACGGACTCTCTAAATAGCAAATTAATTTTATGTGAATATCATATAATCATGCATAACCAGAATAATTAAAATTAGTTCTAGTATTATAGATTATGTCGCGTCATCGTATGGTTCAGAATCCACCGATTGTACTGTCTTTAATTCAGGTCCCTCCGATCATGAAACAGCATTAACAAAATTTTCGGTAAAATCCAATACTAAAAATTCTTCATACAAATTGAGCCGAAAAAAAATTCTCAAAAATTTACGTATATCTGCAAAGAACATGCGATCTTTATCTCACCTAAGGAAATTCTCGGAAATTGTCTTCTTCCAAAAATTACGTAAAATTATCATAGAAAGTTATCATATGGCTATAATAGGTGACTATTATTTCTCGCAATGTTGCGAATGAAATATGGTATATTGTGAATGATTTAAAAAAAAAGCTTCTTTGTCGAGCAGAATATCTACTTGATACCTGATAACTTAATAATTACTTTGTGAATGTAACCAGTCAATTAAAGAATTCTATAACTTCTTCTCATGATCCGCTTCCATATCTCCCTGATACTAATCTGAATTTACTCAGTTTTTTTATGTCCGTAGTTTTAGCAGAGCTTCGCAGTACAATTAATGACATCAAACATAAATCCTCATCTGGTACCGATGGGCTTATATCAATTATGTTTTCGAGTGTGCGGGAATGCACATTAAATCATTCTACAGCTTTAATAAACATTTCGTTTCAAAATAGCACCTTTCCAAATTGTCTTGAGACGGCAATAATTATACCTTTACATGAAGGAGGAGATGAAGATCAATCATCGAAGTATCGCCCAATTGCAATCCTTCCCACGTTATCTAAGATCATTGGAAGATTGGTAAAAGAAAGACGTTCATCATATCTAATTAATATAAAATACTATTATCCACTAATTTAAATTTACAAATGCACGAATTATGCTAGCCTGCAGCCTAAACAACCATCATTCCACTGCAACATTTTTCTATGATTTTTCTATTGTGTAAATCATAATATTTTAATTACAAATTACAGTGCTATGATTTCTGGGAAGCATTTCTCGTATAGTTCAAGTTATATCTTTCCAACAGAAGTTAGCTTGTAAGGGTTTATACAACGATGTATTTTTACAAGCCATTAGAATGTGGAGCACCTGAAGAGTCAGTGCTAGATCCCATTTATCAACGACATTGCATAACTAGACATCAGCGGTAAAATAGAGATACTAGTATCGGAACGATACTAGTATCTCTATCAAAATACTGGCGTGGTCACTAATGTGAAGTCGACAAAAACGTAAAATACTGCAAACACATTATTTTTATCATTTTATCAAGTTATAGTAATAAAATGTTTACTCTCTTGACATTTTCTAGCAGATAAATAAATATTGGTGGTGAAATATACACTTTGTCATTTCCGTAGACCTTTTGTGTCCCAGGAATTGCCAATATTAGCAGGTTTGCTTCAGGAAAAATAATTGACATGAAAAATGATTTTGTTAAAATTATACAAGCGGATAAAGCAATAAATGAAACACCTGTTAATCCAGACTAAATAAAACAAAGGAAAAGAAGAAAAGAAGAGGTTTTCAAAAAACAAATAAAAGGAGATTTCAATCAGTTAACTTCTAAAAACGAAACCGAAACTATATTTGGGATAGTTTTCAATAAAAAATTTAAATTGAATAAAATTTGACGTCCAGGAGAACTATCAGAAATTACTGTTTGCTAATCGGTCTGCCGTTGGTGACTTTCAACATAAACGAATTTTATCTTTTCCTGTCGGTCGTTCGTAGCAACTTTCGTAGTAATAGAAAAGAGCCAATGACATCCGTTGGTGTTTGTCCCAATAAAAAAAAATCTTCGTTATTTTCCATAATATCATCCATAAATATTGGATTACAAAGAAAAACACAAAAATATTGCGAAAACAAAAAGCAGCATCAAAAAGGATAAAAACATTTTTAGGTGAACGGCATGAAGAGGGTGTCGAATTTGCTACCAAAGTCAAAACAAAAAGTCAAGTTTATGAATCGGCCTTTAAGAGGAAAGAATTGCCAACAGGTAAATTATTACAGGAGAAGCCGTAGTCAAATTTGTGGTGTTGAAAACAGCTGAAAATGAGAGAAAAGATGAAAAAAAAAACAAAATAACATCAACTAATATTTTTTAATATTCTTAGTTTAATTTTTACTAGAGAATTACAAACATTAAAAAATTAAATGCATTATATTGTTTTTACCTCCATTTCCTGAAATTTCTGAAATCAATTATTTAAATTAATGGAGCCATTAATAAATTAATTAAGGCTATAATGCCTAAAACTTCCTCTACGCTACGTTGTTGGCGTTTTTCTTCTAAATTATTGAAAATCCTCTTACCTCATGTACAAATTTTAGGGCTTCTTATCCTCTATAGAAATGTAAATAGCTAGTTAGTCGACAGTGGAGCATTAAGTAAATAACGTTTAAAGTAAATACCGGTATGTATTATCATCATACAGAGTAGCACAAAGACTCAAGAGTATATGACTAATAGCATAATAGAAAAGATATAAAATAGGGTCATTCATGGAAACCGGATGTTTTTAAAAAAATCATAAAAAATTGAATATTTACTTTAAAAAAGTTTTATTGGTACATAAACACTTGTTAAATCATAGCATTTGTTATTTACTCACTTACGAAAAATTATATCCGATAAGTGATGCCCATTTTGGGCAATACATTTTTGTAGCCTTTCACGAAAACTGGCCTCAATTCTTTGTAGCATGTCTACATCAATCTGGGTAACGTGTTGTTGAATTGCGATCTTTAGGTCCTCCAAAGTACGCGGTTTATTGTTGTACATACTCTTCGTTACTCATTAACAATATCAAATTTTCATTTTCTTCAAAAATGGTAAGCATTTGTCGACACAGTTGTAATCGCTGCTGGGAATCTGGCTCTTTTAACTGCTGCACGACGGCTACCTTGTAAGGATGGAAATTTAGATCTGTATGCAGAATTCATCTTACCGTACTTGTACTCATTTGAACTGCTGCTGAATGCATCTGAATAGAGCGGCGTTGGCTTCTGACAAAGGCCTCCCTTATTCGTTCAATGTTCTCCGCAGTTCTTTGGGAAGCCGGTGGTTTTTTCTTCAATATTGATCCACTTGTTCCAAGGTTGTTTACCCATCCCAATATTTTGCTACGAGAAGGGACACTTGCATTACGATGGATATTAAACTGACGGCGGAAATCTCTCTGAACAGCAGTTACGGATTCGTCATTTCGCACAAAACAGTCATACGCGTACAAGCGTTGGTCTTACCTCCACGGCTCCATCTCAAAGGCAAATGCTATGAACAAAAGAAACGTTAGATACCAGTCACGTGCCCCTACCACCATGAGCGCCCGTTTACAAACCACTTCAAAAACATCCGGTTCCCGTAAATGACCCAATATAACAGCAAAAGTGTTTAAAAGAGCAATCAAAGAAGTAAAATACTTCAAAATGTGTTACAAAAATACGGATTGGAAATCAATGAAGAAGCAACTAAAAAACAAGATGCTACTTAATATAAATCATAATTTTGAAAAGTATGTGATCAAATACTTGTGAGTAAGAATTATGGGTTTTTGAAAAAACAGAAAATTTTTATGGAATGGAACCTACCGTATTAAACGAAAGGAAAAAATATTCGACAAAAATATAATGGGGTCAATATGTTAAATAAATATAACATCAGCAGTGGAAAGAATATGAAAAATTGTACGAGAACTGGGGCAAGACAACATAATATAAAAGATATAAAATAATTAAATCAAGCGCATGGCATGAAAGAAATCAGCATAATTAGAAAAGTAACACAATTGCCAAGAAGAAGAAATTAACAGAAGACTACTTGAAGGAACAAGATACGGGAATCATTACGTGTGTGGCCGAATATCACCACACGAGGGAGAAATAAAAATGAGAGCAAAGAAAATAGGCCAACCTTAAAAATATGTGTGTTATATGAAAGTGTTAGTAACTATACCAAATAATCAATTGATTGATGATGGTATTTATTAAATAAACAATGAGATTAAAATAAATTAGCTTTTTTAATTATGCTATTCTTTATTTCTAAGAAAAGTAGATTAACACCAAACACCCTATACAAGTTAAGCTATTATAATATGTCTTGTGTTTCTGCTTAAATACTCTGTCCTAGCTTTAATATCTGCAATAGATAACACACTTGCTGTTTTTATACATTAATCCCGATATATTAACGATTTTTATTCAAAATTGCTTAATGGGAAACTATATCAAATATACTGTAGTTAAATGAAAAATAGGTTCTATCATTTTAATAATAAGAGTCGTAAAAGAAGTTATTACTAATTTTATAGGTTAAGCGGTTAAAAATACGCTCACTCTGTAATCTTTAACTCATAAATAGTCGTAAGCGCTCATGTTATTTCTCTCAAAATATGCTAATAGTGTTGTAAAATATTTACTCTAACACACCGAATTTGTGT
This sequence comes from Diorhabda sublineata, assembly GCF_026230105.1. NCBI lineage: Eukaryota > Metazoa > Arthropoda > Insecta > Coleoptera > Chrysomelidae > Diorhabda > Diorhabda sublineata. The sequence goes on from NC_079484.1 coordinate 11,628,840, forward strand.
TTGGAAGTTATGTTGTGTAAATAAAGCAAAGAGAATGTTTGCATTAAGTCATTCATTTCTAAAAGCAGTAGCTGTAACCCGTACAGGTATACAATTTTAAAATGTACGGGGGAATTGAAATATACTAACTAAATAAAATAGGTGAACACGCATAAAGTTCGACAGAGATCACACATTATTTAACTTATCTTGTTTATCAGTCAAAATATATGAAAAGTTTCTCATAAGTTCAATCCAACTCGTTCTATCCCACGTTAGTTACATGAGACCAACACTTGTAATAATGCATCGCGTTAGGCCGACTTTGTAAAGATCTGTCTGGGGGCTTTGAGATGCTTAAATTAAACAGATGAGTTGTTCGACAAAAACCTCAAGAGCTGCCGGTATTTTCTTCGATGTTCTTCCAATAATATGTCACGGGATAGTATCCAATGAGCATACCAGTAACACTTCTTAGCTCATATTTTCTTTACGAAAGGGACTTTTGTGTGGGACCAATTGGGAGAATGAAAAATAAATATCTGCGATGGTTTCAGTCCTGGGGTCTTACTCCATATTCCTAGTATTTTCTTTCTTTCCACTTTTTTCTTCGCCAGGTGATCAGCTTGTTCATTACATTGCGTTGTGGCCGGGTACCCATATGAGGGTAACTTTGTTGGTTGCTCTCAGTAAATTCAAAAATTGTGTGTATTTCCATACAAGCTTTGATTTAATTTTATAAGAGACAGAGCTTGGAGGGCTGCTCTGCAATATGAAAGAATAAATATCTTTGTATTAACGTATGACATCCCCTGGAAAATAGATTTTTAGTCCATCGGGACAGCGAGCTGGTTCTCAGACCGCATATCCCTGTCTCTACTTGTCCATCTTGAATTTTGTAACCATTAGTGTAGAATAGCAATCAATTTCGTTGAAACACAATCTCTGCATTTGCCTATTGCTGTAGACTTATCGTGACTATTTAGTTTTGGATGAAGATAATTTGGAAGACATTACATCTGTGATCATATCAATTGGCATATTCCTTTAGAATACCTAGACGCCCATTTAGGTTACCGGGATTTATGTTCTGTTCCTAGTATGCCTTTATTGCCTTTTTTACTGCTTCTAGCATCTAGAACATTTAGACACATTACAAAGTGTCAAGTAATGAACAACTTCGGTCAAGAAAATTTCATGCAGTTCATTTCTTGGTGAGAAATATCTAGAACGTAGTTAATGAAAGAGAGAAATGCTTTATTGTTAAAAAATTGTTACAATTTGTAGACAAAAGCTTGTAAAAACAAACATAAAAATAACGAAATAAAGGTACAAATAAAATAAAATTTCAATATACAGAATAAAACCGCAATGAGTAACAAAATTATAGTTAATAGTAATAGGTAATAATTAGTATATTAGTCCATAGCAAAAATTAAACCAGTATGCAGCATGTCCGGACTTAAATATTATTATTAGAATAAAACTCGTTTACACAGTAGAAGGCACTTTCCAGTAAATATATCCTCGAATTGTCATTGTCCACAACAAGCCCTAAAAATTTTACAGATTCAACGACGTCAATAAATAACTACTTTGGTTTTAAAAACGTTGAGACAGAGAAGTTTAGAATCGTACCATGATATAATGGTGATTAGGTCATTAGATATGATTCTCTGAAGTGCTGTGAGATCAGGGTTGCTCCCAGAGAAACTATCTGCAAATGGACATATTTTACCACTGTTGTTTAGATAGACGATGTCCTTTATAAACAGAAGAAACAAAAGAGGGCCTAGTACTAAGCCTTGGCCACTCCACATTCTATTGGCTTGCAAGATGACATCGTTGTATGAACCCTTACAAGCTAACTTCTGTTGGTATGACCTAAACTATGCGAGATGTGTATTATGAATAACACAATAGAAAGCCTTGGAAAAATTACAAAAAGTTGTTGTAGTGGAATGATGGCTGTTTAGGCTAGAGTACACATTATTATTGGCTATCCAATAATAAGTGGATCCACCCGGGCATATTTTATAGCTTTTATTACCTCAAACTATAACTGGCGCCGTTATATGGCTTGCATTTGTGTATCCTATAGAATTCACTATATATTATAAATTATGATTGACGCCGGCAGATGGCGTGCAGCTATTTATCCGTCACAAAATATTTAGATGTCTGTATATTATCGACAGTTTCCGGATCCGAATACATCTATGGAAACGTGCGTTTACGTAAGAACTTTTTTTTAATAATAACATATTTTCGAAAATATTTGACACTATAAATTGTCATAACACACACACAGTTTGTAAAAACACTTTCAGGTTATGTCGCGTTACGGATTTCTTACATTTTGGTCCATAAAGGCGCATGTACGAAAATATAGCTGCCAAGTAACTTTGAGAGATCGGATTGTTGAGTTACGTGAAGCTGGTTTATAAATAAAAATAGTTTTAAATAGTCCAAAAAGATCTTTACATAACATAGAGTAATGTCAACGGATAGTAATTGGTATCCGTACACTATGTTGTTGTTAATGTGGGATTTGCAAGTCATATTTTAGAACACATTCCTTTCATATGAAATATAAAAATTGTATGAAAAATAAACAAAAAAGTTTAGAAAATTTAGAATCCGATGGTATATTTTGTAGACATTGATAAAAACTTGTTAAAAAGTTTCGTCTTATAAATATTAATAATAAGCAGTCAACTAACGTGTCAGTATAGTATCATACTCAATATTTTTCATTACGAAACTTTCTATTTATTTACTATAATGCTTCTTCATATAATAACAAAATATTTTTTACGAATGTAATATCTATCGACCAACGGAAGAACGGATATCTGTGTTGGACCATTTTGGTCACTTCAACCACATATTATCGGTATCACTTGATATGATTTGGGACATTGTGGTAAAATATCTTCGAATCAAATCGTGACTGCGTTATTTTATGAAATATACAAAAGCTAGTTACATCAACATTAAATTATATATGTGCCGAAAATTATTAGACAGAAGCGTACACACTCGTTTTGATTGGAGTGAACAAATGAAAAACGGAACTACCAAAGGCAAAATTTAAGATATTTGGATTAAGAAAGCATTTTTTAAATTTATAACAAAAAAATTCTTCAAATTAAGAAATAGTAATACGTAGAATACATATTGAAGTTTTTTTATTACTTAAACTGAAAAAGGAATAATAGAGACAATTTTTTCCAAATTGTTTGTAGGCATACTAATAGTAAGTACCTAATAAATTAGAAATTTTCCAAAACTTACATTTGGCAATTACGAAAAAATTTCGAGTTTCATTGTGGTACTAAAGAAGCATGGCATGACTTAAGAATGCGTTTTATGTGTGGTCTTGGTTTTATCAACAGAAATTAAACAATAGAAAAGTTCAAATAGTGAAATAATTAAAAGAATTGATTTACATATCAAATGGAAAATATTGAATATTTAAATATAAGTTCACCTTAACAAACATTTAAAGTAGTAGAAAGTATGATAGATTTATTTGGGGTAGAAAAAAATCACAACCCAGCATTATCGAATTAAAAAAAATTTATGTTACTGTTCATATCTATAAAATACAGATTACAGCATGGCATTTATATTTTCCTTGAAAAAACATTTATCAATAAACTTTGTCGAAACAATGACATGACATTTTTTTTTGCAAATTATGCAACTATACAATGTGGCACAGTTTGCGGAATATCTCCGTGAAATAAAATTACTTGTTTATGTTAAAATATTAGTTACATATACCAGTATGTCAACATAAGATTTCCGTTACGGGTTTTATTATGAAATACATATAGAAATACGATATACAGAGTTATGATAAAGTAATACACAAAATTCGTAAAACGTAAAACCGTCATTTTTGAAAAAAATGCAAAAACTCACATAAGAAAAAACAAAATAAAATTGATTTTGAATTTTCAAAAAACTGCATAATTAACAAAATTAGAACTCGAAGTTACGTAGTAAGAATATGTTTTTATCAATTTTCTTAATTGTTTTAATCAGTCAGTGTCTTACAATTAGTCTCATACCAATTTTATTATTACGGCTCCATTAAACGAAAGAGGAAGGATAGAAATTCTAGTGATGGTAGGTTAAGGGGATAGATAGACTTCGGCCTTGTACTTAATTTGACGAAACATATTTTGAAAGACCTCGAATTTCTACAAACATGTAAGCAAAATTGTTGCAAAGTTTACTAAAACGAGGCAACGTTGTGTTTAAGTGGTACAGTAGATCGCACAATAGTCGCCACTGAGCTCAGGACAATTCTCACTGGAGTCGGATAAAATACACCCGGCGCACTCAAAAATTAATATTTAGGTAGGAATCGTAAGGGGAAGGTTGACTGGTCTTTGTTTCTTTTGCAGAAAATTAAGTTGAGGATATTTCGGAAAATTTAATTCCAACAAGATGATTTTGGTGTTAATCTTCGAAGGTTCACCTGATCTTAACCCCTTTGATTTTTTTTTCGGCAAAAGTCGGGTTCAAGTTAACCGTTCAGAAAATTTAGAAGACTTAATGAAACGAATTGGACATGATAAGACTCTTAAATCCCACAGATGTTTGAAAACTCTGTGAATCAGGTCTACTATCGTCTTGGCCTATGTTAGATAGTGAAAGGAACACAGTTTGAATAATTCCTCTAAGAAACAGTTTTGCTTTAATTGAAAGTTTGATTCGATTTCCGATTAATTAAAATTAATAAAGTATTCAACACCTCTTTACTGTATCCTAACTATTTCTCCAAAAATTTTGTCAAGATTTAGATTGATAATAAATATTGAAGAGCTACTAATATTTATTGCACTTATCTAAGCACTGGTGTTTTGGGACTGATTGATATATCTCTCAAATGCTGCTGGAAATGAATTTGAAGACAATTTTTTACGGCAATTATCTATAGAATTTGCTAAACTTTTCTAAAATATATTTACCGTTTATCAAGGTAAAAAATAAAATAAAAATGTATCCATTTTGAGTATATAACACACAACTGCGTATGAGTGACAAGAAGTCAAAAACAATGCCGTACGATAACATTTTTTTTGATACCATGTGAATACCAGAGTAGAATATGTCATGTATAACATTATTGATCTGATTGGTGTGAATATTTGGATAATTTAGAAACAGAAAATTGATTGAAATAATTATCAGTTTTATGGTAACTAATTGAAGTTATTTCACAAAAATAAAAAAGTTTTCGGCCTCCCCGTTAACAACAGTTAACAGTGTCCAAAAAGGAACATTGCCAAGTTGTCAAGAAATTTTCAACTAACTCTAAGGAGACATGTATAAGTTGTTGTAATTGTTTGGGTTGAAGGTATGCCGAATTAAACAATTCATTATTATTAGTATTAAATTTTCCTAATATCTAAAAGTTTATTATAACAAATGAGTTTTTATATCCATTCTCATGTTTATTGATTCAAATACTACATCTATTATTAAAATAATGTTGTTAAAAATTGAGAGAGAAATAAAATACCTACATTGCTTAGGGAGTAATTTCTTAAAAATAACACCTCCAAATGTTGTACTCAGGGCCATGGCCTCCCCCTCCGTGATGGAGGCCATGTCGTGACAGATATTTTCTTTTAATTGTCACAAGAAAATCAGTTTATCTAAAGTAAGGTTCTATAATTCTTTCACGCAGCCCAAACAGTCACTTTAGGAGAATGTAGCGGGTTTCTGATGTTTGTATTTAGGATTCGTTGCCATCCAGTAGCGACAATTTTGATTGTTGACGTGACCCTTAAGACGTAAGAGAACTTCCGAAAACAAGATATTGGTAAACGTTGGAAGGCGGTTAATCATCTTAAAGCTTCTGACCAACACTCTGAGGCTTCAATTATTGCACCAATTGAATTCTATAAGGGTGCAGCCCCAAATATGTGCACATTCAAAGTGTAACAGCACGCTTCCAAATAGACAAGTCAAGCTCGTCAAATACAGAACGAGAAACACGGTCTCTGTTTTCGACTGGTCGAAGATCTTGGACGCCCGGATTATGGTTTATATTGCTGAAATTTATACGCTCTACAGTCGCCGAATTGCCGTTTTTATAAAACTCACGCACACACAACGCATGATTCGCTCCCAAGAAATCCTCCATAGCATCTCCGAATAGATGCGTTCAGGCAAAAAACAATATAAAGGTGAACTTTTTTTGATTAAATGGACGTGCATATTTAGTTGAGTTTAGTCCAAGGGCTCATAAGTAGATATTTCTCAGTAAAGAAAAATTTTCGTCCTTCCCGTGTTAAGGTGGGATAGCAAATTGAATTTTGCTACCCACACTACTATATGTAGAGTTGATATTTTAATAGTGTACGTCGTATTTGATTTGCTTTTTTTCTGTTTTAAATACTGAAACTAACCATCAGTAACTTACACAATGTGTAATCAACGCTTCAAAAAAGTATTAAGGAAAAATAAAATGCTACATTAATAATTATTGGAATAGAAATTGATGAAATAGCTACTTCTTTTCATTTTATAATCGAAAACTTCCTTGATTGGACCATCTTACTATTCAGAAAAATTGAAGCGTCCTTTTACTTTTGTTATGTGAAAGTTCTTTAAACGTCCGAAACGATAAAACAAAAAATTAATTAAGATAATGGGAAGTGAGTCTCGAAAGTAATTAATCTAATAAGCACGAAATGTTATCAGAAAGTCATTGCTTTATCATAAAAAGGGAAAGAAGTGTACAAAAAATTAATGTACGAAAAAATAAAATGGTAGTCATTAATAATATACGAAGTCTGGCTATTAAATAACTAGACTGCGCGCCTAGAGGGCGCCCTAGTAGGGTAGGGTTGAAAACGAGTAGTGCGTTGGGTATATAGATATTTTGTCTATGCACGTCCCAAAACACGTTTCCGTCACTATTATAGTATTTGTACAGTAGCGGTTTGGAACGAAGTGATTTTTTCTCGTGCTGAAAACCAGGAGCAACGTATCAATCTCAAAATTCTCGTTAAATTGAAAAAAACTCCGACTGAGTGCTATAAATTGTTTCAAGAGGCCTATGGGAACAATTCTTAAGTGAGGGCAGAAAGAGTACTGAAGATGACCAGCGCCCAGGTCGCCCTGTGACTATTACAACAGCAGAAACAGTGACCTAAATTAACCAAATTGTGCGTGCGGATCGTCGAATGAGCATCCGGATGATTGCCGAGGTTGTAAACGCTGATAAAGAAACGGTTACAAAAATTTTACACGAGGGATTACACATGACAAAAGTCTGAGCTTAGTCAACGGGTCTGCTATGATTTCTTTGAAAGGTTAGAATGAGATCTGCTTTGAAAGGGACCCGATTTGAGTCAATGGAAGCGGTAAAGCAAAAAATGGCAGAGCTCCTAAGGGCACTCAGCAAAGAAGACTTCCAGCACTGCTTCGAACAATGAAAAAAACGTATAAAAAAGCGAGGGGACCGTTGGAATGTAGAATAATTGTTATAATAAAACCCTTTTTCGTAACCAGTCTCAATGAATCTTCTTTTTTGAATATTTGCAGTGGTTTGGAAGTGCAGCAGCATAGGTGTGATATAAAATCAACTTTGGTATTCGAGAATTTCATTGGGTTGGAAGATATAGATATATTTTCCATCGGCCATTTAATTGAAACATGTTAAAATAACATCTTGCTGTTAATTCACATATCTTTCTCCCTTTTTATGCAGTGACAACGTGGGGTCGTGAGTTTAAATGTGGTAGACAATAGCGTACAGAGAAACATGCAGGTGAAGCACCCAAAACTGCTACCACACACGAACATGTGTGTTCAAAAATCGACGTGTGAATATTATTCAAATAGTTGAAGAAAGTGGTCTCTGATATTATTTGCTACATATTTACTGCCAAACTGAAAAAGGAAAAAATTGTGTGATTAATGGTACCTCGAATGTTAACAAGATGCATACAAGTAAATTCAAAGACTCGATTGATTCAAATCGTTAAATTCAAAATACATTTAAAATTGCATTCTATGGATGTTGGAAATATCTACAATAAATATTTTACTAAAGCTTGCATTATTGTAATTGTTCGTTGACTGACAAGCGTTGAACGTTGTGTATTCGAATTTTCAAATTACCGCTTCAAGTATGGGATTTGTTAAGGTCATATGCTCAAATGCATGATTCGCCACCTAGGCAGATGTGTCTATGATGCCCCTTTAGGAAATTTTCTTCTAATAAACCAGTCGAGGCTAGTCTTCATTTGAGAATTAATCAGGTTATACTGATTGCTGATGCTAATTACATAAAAAAATATTGTGTTACCATAGCAACGAACAATAACTTATTAGAAGTGTCAGTGTAAAGTTTGACGTCAAAAAAGTAAACCAGAGTTACGTAATAAATTAAAAGAAAAAAGATGTCCACCGAAATTGTGAAAATGGAAAAATTGGAGTATCGAACCATCATCAAGTATCTGTATTTAAAAGGGTTACGAGGTAAGGTAAGTAAATTTTCCATTGAAGATGATGACCGATCGGGAAAGCCAGTTTCTGTATATATATATAGATATATCACAATTTTTCATATACTTCCAAAATCGTTTGAAATTAGATTTATTCATTTGAAAAAAGTAGTAGGTTTTTCCGTCAATAATTGTGTTTAAACGACATATATTATTTGCCAATGTCGAAAGTGACATAATTATGTTACAATTAATTGTAATTAAGTAGATTACGGTGCTCGTGGATGGTACGTTTTCAAATCACAACCAAATGACTAAAGATGCAATTTGGATTACTCTTTGGATCTTTTCAAAGAATTGAGTTTTATTAAAAAAATAAAAAACCAAAATTTGCCGACAAAATGGAAAACTGCATAATTTGATGTTGGTGTAGATAATATGTTTCATCCTCATATACTAACGTTGGTACAATATTTATCTACAATGATAATTATGAGCATGGAATAAAATTTTTTGAAACAAAAATGCAAGTGTTTCCAATGAGTCACGTTAATGTTGATTGGTACATAATTGCTACAGTTGAAGGAATGTTACTGGGCCATTCTGTGTAAGAGGCATTTTAACTCGGAAGAGTCATAGAATATTGTGTGTGTGGTAATCGGGAGGAGCTGAGAATGCAGATAACAGCACCGTGAAATAAACAATTGTGAATCCGCTATAAGCTTTTCTGTAATATACTTGGATACGGTCATATATAAGAAGGAAGACAATCTGAACAAGTTAATTTGGAGTAACGATGCACCCTGTATACATCTGATATATTGACTCATGTCGATGCCATTGCATGAATTCTTTAATTTTTATTCAAACATTTTTGACGTAAGTTCAACAAAAATCAAAATATTAACAAGTTACCTCACTTTACGTACCCACTGTATAGCATAACACAATGATCTGGAACATATACGCAGCAAGGTAAAAGTAATAAATTAATTTTAAACGTTTTGGAAACTTTTTCTTCCATTTCTATTTCTTATAGTTTATGGTTATTATGCGAAGAATTACTTATTAGATGGGTCTACAAGTAAATGTCATAAAAATATACCCCAAAATTTTGTTAGCATAATATTGAGTTTTATTTGTTATTCATAGAGAACCAAACGATACAAAGCAAATTCTACCATGTTTCACATCGCAGGTAGTATTCTTTTATCAGATACGAGTGGAATTTTGACTTGAAAAAAATAAAACCATAAGTTTACAACCTGAGGTAGTAAATTCAAAGTTGTTAAGACTGTAACAAAATACCTAATTTTCTACATGGAAGTAAGCTGCAACCTCTCGATCTGACATTTTACATGAATATGTCTAATAAACATGAAGTATTTCAATAAAGAGTAAAAATTGAAAATAAAGCTATTCGACATCCGTCGCTTACCGTTTTAAACATCTTCAACTCCCATAAACACTTTAAATCCTCAAAAGCAAAACTGAAAAACTATCCCATCCTCAATCACACACAACACTTCACTAATCACATCCTTTAATTCACAGAATATTCTTCAGGAAAACACAAAATGAACACTCTAAACTCGCGAGTACAGACGCGGCGTCTATAAACAATGACCTTCGTGGTAACGAGTACACGTCGCGTAGAATTTACCTCCAACTACTAACAACTCCGATGCCACAGTAAGACTGAAAACAGAACTAAAACCGAAAAACTGGCCGATTCGATGCGATGAGCCGACAACAGTCACACGGAGTTCGGGTTGTTAGTTGGCGCTTTCTGGGGTGGGCCACAGTGGTGCCGATACGTGAGGGCATTATTTGGGTTAAGCGAAAAGCGCTGAAGGATAGAGGGTTGTACTTCGTAGATCGAATTTGAACGAGATTTTTTTGACCATAAAAAACCTTTTTTTGTTTGGCATAGTTATCAAGAATTATTTAAATAAATATTTACCGAGTAAATTGAAATACAACGTAAACTGCTTCCAAAAATCATTTTATAAACATACAATTATATATAATGGAGGTTTAAATCATTATACCCACAGACAGTTCCTTTGAAAAATATTGCCTAGATAGAGGTAGGATCATGATGAAAATTTTTAAGGATTCGGCAACACCTTCAAATCCAACTCGTACTTATAGTTGACATTCTTGGCATCTGTATATTCAGAATAATATCTTGGTCAGCTTATTAAGACCCTCGCTACAGCGCTGCAAAATGATAGAGTAAAATATATTAAAATCGAACTCGATCCATGTGACTTACTACCATTTATTAAGATTTTACAAAAGGTCTAAGAATATCATCAATCTATGGTCAAATTATATTACCAGTCTTCCCATTCGTAAAAAACAGTCTATATTAGATCAAGCTATATTAGAGTACATACCTCTTTCTGGTCGACCGCTCACTGGGGTTACCCTAGAAAACATTGCAACTGAAAAAACGGGAGACCGAATATCGTCGATTGACTTATGAGTCATCAAGAAGACTTTAGGGAGTGGTTCGGCAAACGCACAGATATTTGTTGAAGATCACCGGCCTAACCGCAGTTTTAGAGGAACTGTCTTCTATAAAAATTCAACGTTCACACAGTGTTGGAAAAGATGGTTCTTTTGAAAACTAGGTGAAAAAATGTGTAGGGAGTTCGATGAAATCGCGTCATCCAAAGATTGACTTAGTTCATGGAAATACTCCTGCTTATACTAGAAATTTATTTCTTAGTTTATAAGGGAAGTTATATTGAAATAATATATTCTACTACATGAAAGAAAACTTGTATCAATTTCCGATATAAATGGTAGGAGAGGATTTCGGCATACCCTATACCCAATAATCTAAGCTATTAGATTTTAAGTATAATAGAAATCATTCTATTTCATTATTCAATTTATTAAATGACGAACACGATGGTGTATCTTACTTAATTATTTTTAGAAACCTAGTATCTTTGGAAAATAATAGATTTATGAGCATCTGGGGCGCCTACAATCACATCATATTGGTAATTCGTTATTTGATTTGATAATTTATTTACATATTCAACACGTTCTAGTTATAACAGTTGTTATTCAACCTTTTATTATTTGATATAAGTTATTTATTCGTGACATAATACACTGGTACCATATAATATTTTCAAATGATTTCCGTAAACATTTGCTTAGTGATATACATGTTTAATAGACATTACTGAATAGTGAAAGCTAGTTATGAAAAGCGGATATTGAAATTGTTGTTACTAAAGAAATAAAAATAATAATGAGCTCTTAATTTTTCAGCCCACCCCTTTCCGAGATATCACCCTAAAAAGGTAGTGACTAAACTTGAATTTTTATTTTATTCTAATATAAGCCAAAAACTTGGAATACTATAATTTTCGTGCACTCGCAAAGAACCTACTACGGGTATTTTTTCAATATTCTTTTTACATTATACGAGGGTAAAATTAGCAGCCCTTACTTCATTTCATATCAAAACTTTTTTTCAAGATGAACTTTTATGAATTGAAATTATAAGTTGATATCCTTGTTTTATTTAAAAAAAAATTAATTTGTAAATTTTTTCCAAAAAATAAATACCATATTTTACAATTTTCTTAATAAATTGAGTAGATTACAATAATGACCACATTAGTCCTTTGCGAGTACAGGAAAATTACAGAATTTCAAGTTTTACTGAAATGTTAGAAATAAATAGAAATTCAATTTGAGTCACTACATTTTAAGGGTGATATCCCGGAAAGGGGTGGGCTAAGCAAATTTTGTTATAGGAAATACCCATCTTAATTTCATATGAGCAATCACCTCATTTTTGTCTCATGAATTTACAAACACTCTGTATTCACAAAAATATACTGAACGAGACCATCAGCAAAAAACATTTTAAAAGAGTGCTAGCAAAATTTTATGCTACAGGTAATGTTGGTTCTACTTAAAAAAGTCGATGATTGTTACCACCGATGGAGAAAAAGAATTCTTCGTGATATGATTAGTAATTGGGAATCCGATTTCAAATACCAGATAAATTGCAAATATTCTTGGATAGTTTTAATTTCCGTTAATCACTGCAATCTTCACTTGTCTAAATTAAATGGGTTCGTCGGGATAAACCTTTGCACCAACTCTTTATTTGCATAAAAAATGGAATATCTTTAGGCAAAATCTAGAAACATGAAAGTTAACCAAAATTTCCATGTAGAATTGATAAGGGTATGAGAATATAATTTTGAAAGATTCCGTTTAACCACTAGAAATCGTATAAATAGACGTGTATCATCTTGTTTATATTATTGCAACTTTTCAGACTTTCAGTCTGCTGTTATAACCTACAAGTAGAAGGAAATATTTTTAATTTCTTAATATTGATGCATTTATTTTTGTTATCGCATTAGATATATTTCGATTTTTTTATTTATGGTGAGCTTTCAATGCCAGTATTATTTACGTCACATATTAGCTAATGTGTTGTGTTTAATCCAAGCAGTTGATACTTTTTTTGCTTCTAATAACATTAATTTCATTTAGCAAATCGTCTTTTTTTTGTAAACAAATTAGAGTGACGTGAATTTGGAAATAATATTGGTTTTAACAACTGCAATAGAGAATTATATAAATAATCTACTTCACGATACAACTTGTAAATGGTTCTCCCTGTTTAATGATTTCTGTCATTTCATCACTTTCAAATTAACATAAACAAATTTTTTATATTACAATTTGGTAAGACATTTTTCCCACACTTTATCAATAGTTTTATAAAATTAACAAATTTGTAGTACACACAGGAATTGTGTTCCACTGAATTTATTGATAGCTAAAAATTTTAATATTCAGTTCACGTGTCGATTGTTTCCTGCAAAGTTTAACGCATCTATATAAAAATATTTTAATAATTACATCGCTTTTACATTCAATTACACACACAGCTAGAAAACATAATTAATTGTTAAATTATTTAAATAAATGTTCAATTTCAAACTACAAATAGTAGTTAGTTAATTTATTGCATGTATAATTAAACAACCTTGAAGAACGGAACTATTCTAACAACCCGGCAACATTTTTTTAAACAATACGGTATTGTTTATGTTATTTATTGCAACTAACGCTTATGTTTATGTCATGAAAGTCATTGACACACCAAATAGTAAAAAATTGAAAAACACACCGAATGAGCTTGGAAATAATATACAGTTCAGTCCATTAGTACTTTAGATTTACTGTCCATCTAATTTTTCATATAATCTCTTATCCAATTCGTTTTGAAATTTAAAAAGAAGGACTGCAAATATGACATTTTAAATATACGAGGTGTGTCAATTAAATAACTAGACTAGAGAAGTGAAATATTTTATTATAAAATCATACATTTTCTTCAATATACATATACCTATATTTTAACCTCAACATCGCTCAATGTGGAGCTTCCATAGTTTGTATCTCTTTCACGGCACTAACGGACTTGAATATTGTTCTTTCACGTAAATATTATCTTGGAAACAGAGACGAATCGCTGGGCGTAAAATCCGACTGAGGAAGAGTGGAGCTTTGAACTTAACCAGATATATATTGACAGACAATACAAGTTGTCTTGCCGTACCCACGGCTTATTCATCCACAATTTGGGTCGATCTTTCTGTATTATTTCACGGAGTAAAGGTAGTAATGTTGATTGATAGCTTCAAGGACCCAGTGAAAGTACACAATCCCTAAAAAAACGATAAACATTGCCTCACACTTTGATTTGTTGATTCGATCTTTTTTAGCTCTTGATGAAGACGTGCTCTGTCCTTGCATGGATTTCAGTAAATACAAAACTAGGATTTGTCACTTTCCAATAAGTTCGGTTAATTTTTATTAACATACCACACCAATAATTTTTTTGATGAGGTATATTTTGTAGCCGAAAAAAAATGCTTTTGTTCAAATTTTTTACAACGACTTACTATTTTATCGACTGACAATAAAGAAATCGAGTTAATTTTAGCAATGATGGAGTATTACTTACAAAATTAATATTTTTAAGATAACTGAATAATTTTGATAAGCCATAATTAAATTGGAAAATACCCGTTAAGCTATACACGATCAATTTTATGTATACCCTTTATCTTAGTCTAGCCCATCAAAACAATCTTAACTCTAGCGATCTATCAATTACGTAATCATGGAATTAATACTTCTCCAGTTTAGAGAGAAACCAGATCATTTCATTCCTATCGTTCCCTCTTTCCAACCAATTCTCTATTGCTTTGTTCGACCGTTACCACCAAATATCCCGTTACGGAATGATTTATGCGTAATTAAGGGGTTGCGCATTATGAAACAATTATTTATTAACCCTTTAAAAAGTCAAATATTGAATTTTTAATTGATTTTTTCATTTCCAATTGAACTTATAGTACTAATCTTCAAAGAGAAATAGAATAATATAAATATTTTTTGATAACTATCTCTTTTACTCATATAATCCCCCATGCTTGCGCCATAACAACATCAAAACGTTACTTATCAAAAAATAATTCAAAAATTTGGTGTCAGATATTTGAAATTCTTGCAAGCAAAAATGATTTTATGGGGCTTCCGTATCTCCATTAATGTTTTTGGTACATAGACAGTATACTAGAAAAATGTCATGTTTTGATTTGTTCGTTTTCATTATCTTGTTCTCTGGTATACACAGTAATGTTAGGTTATATTTTACGTTATGAGTTAATAGACTTATTTCTTTTACATATTACGAACGAACAGTTCTTCATCTAAATAACAATTAGCGTTTGCAGATGCTCTCCAACGCGAAAGGAAAATGTCCTTAGTGTACAGTTTATGTGAAAAACTATTGAGAAAAAAGAAGTTGATGATCCTGCTCGCGATCTTGCATCTGAACAAATGGATTCCAAATACAGTACTCTGTGCCTGGAACCATATTGCAATAATGCATTTACAGTAATAATGATATAGTCAAGTATTTGCGTACATATCCATTAAATGAAATTTGAAACTGAATGCTATTCTATCCAGAAAATGAAAGGCTTCTTTAAATCAGTGTATCTTTTAAAATGCTGATATGCTGCTATATTCATTGCTACTTCAATCAAAAACCAACGCATAAATATTTTGATTTTTATGGGATGTGTAGATAAAACGAGAGCTTAGCAACAAGCATATCTCAATGATAGGTATTAATATTAATAAAGACGAAAAGTACCATCCTCAATAAATTCACTTATATAATCCTTTCTGGATGACCGATCTTATCTGAACTGAAAACAAGAAATTCCCCTCAGAAACAAATCTTGATGTCCCGTACATCAGGAAGTTAATATTATCCAATATAAAAATTTAGCAGAATCCAAAGGATCCAAATGTTAATTTGATTAAATGATTTATTTGACAAAATAAAAATATCCTAATATACATGATTTGATTGATTTATGTATATTATTCAAATTTCAGAAGCACCTATTAAGTGAAAAGACAACCTGTAAACATAAAACAAAATAAATATAATATAAATATATAATAATTTATATATATATATATATATATATATATATATAAAACCTCCAATTAGAAATGTGAAATTATTCACAAAATCGTTACCTTAAACAATCTACAGCAATTCCAGAAACCTTCCTCATCCGAATATCTCCGGCTTTCATCTTTAACCAACCCAATATGGATTGTCTCGTGCGAGTCGGGCGAACCGATTCATTGAACAAATCTATGTAATGAGTTTGCTTCTCAGTAGCAGAATAATACAGTGAAAATCTAGGAACGATACAGCCCCTGGATTATGAGTTGGTTTCATTGGGATATCGTCAGTAGCGGACTTGCAGTAAGGGTTTGCGCTACTGATTAATTTAAATAATTGATGTTTTCGAAATTGGTTCAATCACTTTTATAATTATTTAATTTAATTTATTATATAATCATAATTTAATAAGATATAGAAGAGCAAATATTTAACTAGGGTAAACAAATAATAAGAAGAATATCAACAGACATAATTAGAAAAATAATTCTATTGCCAATGTGTTCTGATAATTGTAGATACTATTAAAAATTCTGGATTAGAAATCTTATGCATTGTACCAGTACACACAGGTACGAGACTTCAAAAACCTGTATATGAAGTCAACGGTACTATACAACAAATCAAAGCACAGTAGCGATCCGCGCTTTGAAATCAAAATAACGATACTTTTCCTATTCCTATTCTTGTATAAATCTGTGGATCCAAACCAACTCGTGTCGCTTTGCGAGACATCCGGGCCCATTCGTTAGCCCAACTAGTAGGCATGCGCGTAAGTTTGATGTTTTTATTTTCGAACAAAAAAGGCGTTATTCTTTCGCTTGTTGTTGTGCTTAAGACGTGAGTCGTATTTCATCGATGGAAAATCTTGTTTCACAGGTATTTTTCCAAGTTTAGCAACAGAAGATAAGTCGAGATGGTAAATTGGATGCATAAGATTGCAATACTTTCGACATAGCCAAATGTGGTTAATTTTGCTTAATTTTTTTGTTTAGCCGCTGCATTCCATAATACTTGACGTTGATAAATCCCCCCCCCAAAAAAAAACCCAAAAAATGATGTCATGACCGGTGTTCTTTATCTTTAGAGCTAGTTTTCAATTGTTCTTTTGTCACGAATGTGAAGTGCTGGATTCATGTTACATCCATAAGGAATCCTGCTAAATTCCCAACACTTTTGTGATCACACGGGCATCTATTTTGACACAGCTTTCTCATCATAGATAAAATGAAGGAGGGATAAAACTAAAAGAAGATTGACAACAGAATGCATTTCGTATCGTCCAACTTCGATAACAATATTTACCAAATATTAAGACCAATAACACGTTTTATCATTCACGAATCGTGAAGAAAATTCTCATGCCAGTTTCCCAAAAGATGAAATAATAATATTTATGAAAATTAAGAACATAGCTTGTAGTGGACATTTTTTTAATTTGCAGTCATTTTTGAAAAGATTTAATGATACATTTTCATAATTCCAATAATAACTTCTATTATAACATTATTTGTACATAACGTTGATACAACGCAGTTATTTTAACAATGGGACGCCACTGAAGACGGCAGAATTCTTTTTTCTTTCAATGAATGCTTTGCTTTTTCAATAGAAAGACTAAAGACTATACAGGGTATCCCATGACGAGTTAAACTATCTGTATATGGCAAAATACTTATAGTAAAATCATGTAATTTCCAAATTTGGGTTTTCGGATACGATCTTTAACTAAAATATTTTCAAAGATGTCCGACTCTTTATATTAATACATTTTAGTATATTTTTGTCTGAAAACTTTTTCCGGAAAATGCTTACTTTATGAGTTATAAAATTTTTTATAAAAAATTTGACCGTTGCAGATCCTTATAAATTATTTTTTTATTTTATTTTGACCCGTTGATACAAGCACTAAGAAATAAAAAAGTTCAAGTAAATTTGCTTTTAATACATGGTAAATATGGCAAAGTTGTTACAAGAGCATGTGCTTTCTTTGCAATAAGATTCCAGATAGAACCACAATCGAAATCGCACATTGTTAAACGAATACTTAACATTTTTAAGCTATTCGGTTAATTTTAAGCAAAAGTTAATCGAAGTAAACCATTTGTGATAATAATAACAAACTTTTATGGAAAATTAAAAGCCAAAGAAAAATAATCTGATGTTTTAAAGTAAATGTTCAAAATTGCTCCCTTAAACTTCAATGCAATTTTTAACCAATCAAATGATAAGCAATCTAAATAATTCTGTTTTAAATTTCTTAAAATATCAAGATATTTTTTACCTAAAAATAAAACAAAAAACATTAAAGAATACAAAAACATGTTTTTACATTATTAATTGAGAATAAATTGTTTGTGTTTCCTAACCATTCAAATTCCCATCGTAAAAATGAAGTGTTATTATTTGGTAATTTCTAATAGCACAAAAGACATTGAACTGCCACCGATCTTGAAAAGCATGTTTTTTGGTTAAATGAAGATTATCTTGACTCCAATAATAGGAAATGTGTGTATTAAATAATCCCTTTTTCGTGATTTCGATTCGTCACACCAAATTATGTTTTTTAAAAAATCTTCGTCTTCCTGGCATTTTATTATTAAAAATTCAGCAAACTCTACTCGTTCAATAGAATCGGTTGGTTTTAAATTTTAACACAAATTGAGATGCATTTTATGTTTTCGTAAAATGCGGTGAATCGACAATTTCCTTATTTCAAGATCTCTTACTGCAACACGTATTGATGCTTCTAGATAAGCAACAACATTAATTTCGGCATTATTATTGTCAATAATTGATTTAATTCGATTAACTTTTGCTTCAAATGAATCGTATAGCTTAAAATTGTTGAGGATTCTTTTTCACATTAAAAGTATCAACAATTTACTAATGACAAATAAATAAGTGTCATTTATTACAAAAAGTATACATAAAAAATTAAAACTCAAAAAATACAATAATAATTTGAAACCGCATATATCTCGGAAACGACTAAAAGTTGGAATAGGAATAGTAAATACAATTTGATTTGATTTTTTTTATAGACCTTGACAAGATAAAGAAAAATACTTTTTTATTTCTTAGTGCTTGTAACAACGAGTCAAAATAAAATTTAGACCACAACTGCATCTCTAAAAATTTACAGAAAACATTTAATATATGGATAACGGTGAGGTTTAGGTATAGGAAAGTATATATAAATTCGCCTTATCTTTTACCCCTGAATGCATTAAAATAAAAAAAACCGGGTGGTTCCATTTAAACAAATAAAGAAATTTGATATTCATGTTAAACTTCGAGCACTTTTTGTTCATACCCTATATAAAATATTAAAATTCGATAATCTTGTACTTTTAATGTTGTTTAATTTCCAGTAATTAACTAAATGTATGTATACGGAGCTTCTATGATTGCAATATCGTTTTACAATCTCAATTATATTGTAATGTTCAAACTTTATTGTTAATTATACGTCTAACGTAATTATGTTTCGGATTAAGACATAAAAAATAAGAGTTAATAAACTTTACGGATACAATTCATTACCTGTATATGTTAATATGTTTAATTTCTATACCAGAACCAGACACATTTTCTTGAGTACTTAACTGATCATTTTAATAGTTCATATATTTAATGTATGAAATGGTAATTAAGTAAAACGTTCAGATGCTAATATTTTCACTCATATTATAAATGTTAATTGAAAATGAAATATAAAATTTACATCTGAACGATCTGAAAAATAGGAGGTGTGAAAATTTGAAATTCTCTTCTCTCAACTCAAAAGGTAACAGTGCTTCTGTAAACGGGTATCTGCCATTTGTCTCCTGATTTTGAGTTTGCTCAATTGAGGTCTCAAAATTCGAAATAACGGAAAAATTGACGATATGATGTTTTCGCATAAATGTTTACATACAAGGATGTATTGATATCTAGTTATCCCAGACCATTTCCATGCATAAACAAAATATTGCGTTACCATAGCAACGAACAATAACTTATTAGAAGTGTCAGTGTAAAGCTTGACGTCAAAAAAGTAAACCGGAGTTACGCAATAAATTAAAAGAAAAATGATGTCCACCGATATTGTGAAAATCGAAAATTTGAACTATCGAGCCATCATCAAGTACCTGTATCTAAAAGGGTTAAGAGGTAAGCAATTTTCGAAGATATGCTTAATACCCTTGGTGATCAATGTCCTTCGTATACGACCGTGAAAATTGGACTGCGAGCTTCAAACGAAGTAAATTTTCCATTGAAGATGATGACCAATCGGGAAGGCTAGTTTGTGTGTCAGTCCCCGAAAATATCGATGCAGTTTATGACATGATTTTATCAAACCCTCGAATTGGGCTAAAACGCGTTTATCATATAGTTCACGTCAATTTGGACATGAGAAAAATTACTACAAAATGGATTCCCAAATGTTTGAATGTTGACCAAAAGCGTGCAAGGGTAAAAACATCGCGTTCGATCTATGCTCGATATGAAAACGATGTAGACTTCTTAAACCGAATTGTTACTATGGATGAGACTTGGCTACATTTCTACGATCAAGAAACAAAGCAACAATCGACGATGGAATGGCGACACTCTGGTTCTCCAAGACCTAAGAAGTTTCGTGACCAAAAATCTGCTGGAAAAGTTCTTGCTTCAGTTTTTTGGGATTGCCATGGAGTAATCATGATTTATTTTTTGGATAAGGGTACAACAATAACTGGAGATTACTATTCGACATTATTGACCACTCTACAAGAAAAAATTAAAGAGAAAAGACGCGGAAAGCTATCCAAAGGTGTTTTATTTTCGCAGGACAATGCCCCTGCACACAAACCTCATGTTTCCATGCAAAAAATTCGTGATTTGAATTACTAGAACACCCTCCTTATTCACCAGATTTGGTTCCGTCCGACTATCATCTCTTTCCTCAACTGAACAAAAGTTTAAAAGGTCGTAAATTTTCTTCCAAAGAGGAGGTAATAAAAGCTGTGGAGGTATGGTTTTGCAGAGCAGAAGAAATATTTTTTTTGAAAGGTCTAGAGACGTTGCAGGTTCGCTGTAATAAATGTATCCAATTAGGATGAGAATATGTGGAGTAATAAAATATTTTAACATTGAATTTTTCACCGTTTGACAACTATGAACAAAACGTAGATCCACATCAACATACCAAATAACAAATAGTTATCAAAACAGAGACATTATTGGGGCGAATCGGTGACAAGGGAGCTGTTCGAGAATTATATTCTCAAACCAATGAATGATCATTCGATTTTAGAATCGATGATCTTTCAAAAATGATTAATAAATTTACGACTACCTGATCTCAAAAAAAAATGGCAGTGAGTTGTCAGTGCATTTAAAAATGAAAAGTCAAATTAATTTTTCTTGATGAATTAATATAGTTCTTTTATTCAATTTACGTTTCAAGTATTATTTACTGTATTTGGGCGCAGGACAAGTTTTGTGTTTAACATTTTGTGTAGTGTAGCCATATTTTATTATAACTTTTTATCATGAAAGTGTCTCAATTTATATCGACAGAAGTCAATAAGGCACCAACTACTGTAGCTTTACGACCTAAAGTAGTTGCTAAATAAAAGATTATTCATAGTGGCGTATGTCTTTTAGCCTTATACTAAAATACCGTTTTGTGCTACCAAAAATCAGCAACTGCTACAGTCTAAGTGCTGTACAGTTAACAAGTACGTGCAGCGCTCCTCACGCTTAGATATAAATAGGCGTGTGGGTAAAGTGGTTGAAAAACACGGTCATTTTCCAACCATCTTTGTGGTCCTTCGAGCCGGATAGCAAAAAAGGTATTTACAGAGCCTTTCTTCATACTATTCTTCGAGATTATATGCAATTGTCACAGAAAATTCAACTTCCTTCAAGATATTCAAGTTCCTGTGTCCCTAGGCAGCAGTAACTTCCAGTATTCAAGGTAGGATCAAACCTTTAATCTTCCCAAGTGCATTGTGTGTTAAAAAAAAATCAATATATTGCTAGTTCATTTAATATTTCCAAATATTCGAACTCAATTTAGTATAATTTCAAGTTTCAATTGTAAAATTCCAATCTATTCTATTTCGTACAATTGCAAGTGAAATTTCCAAAAAATGTCTCTGGAAAATTTAAAAACACAGAGAAGATCTGTGAAATCTTCTATTACCAGAATGAATAACTGGATAACTTCCCAATCTACTGTTACAAATGAAACTGCATTTATGAATGAATATATAAACAGACGCGACAAGCTTGAAAAGTATTTCTTACAATATGAAAATATTCAAGGTCAAATTGAAATGCTTATTGAAAACTCTCAGGATGAATTATCAGATAACGAAGACATAGACTTAGTTGAGAAAAAATACTTCACAACTAATTCTGAACTGAATTGATGAATTGACATCGAACGATAATTCAAACTCTCAGAGTCAAACTAATAATAATTGTATTATCGACGTCAAGTGACCTGATATTTCCTTGCCTAAATTTAAGGGTCAGACGTCAGAGTGGCATTCATTCATTCAACTCTTTGAAAATCTGATTATTTCTAACAATAGCTTAACAAATATCAAAAAATTGCTATATTTAAAAGCTTCCCTTTCTAACGAGCCCTTGCAATTGATAGACGATCTAGAACTTTGTGATGACAATTTTCAAATAGCTATAGATACTTTAAAACAAAGGTATGATGATCAAAGTGTTCTACTGTATAACTTAATTGATCAAATATACCAACAAAAACCGGTGAGCAAAACTTTCCCTACGCTTTTACGTGAAATAACGGCTAAAATGTATAAAATTATACAATCAATGTCAAAACTAAATTTAAATCCAAAACAGTTATTAGATTATATTCTTATTTTCTGGATAGATAAAAAACTAGATCTACCAACTCGTAAATTATTTGAACAAAGTAAAAAACAAGGTGAAATCCCGTCCCTTGAGAATTTTTTTGATTTTTTGAAACAACGTAGTGGTATTCTAGAGCGCACTCAAAATATTCAAGCTTCTACTTCTAATTCAAATGATACTAAACAAAAGTTTAGTCCCAAATATTCGAAAACAACTGCTCACGTGAATTATATGATTCCTACAAACAGTCAATCAGACTGTTATTATTGTAAAAATGCTTCACATCGTATCTATACGTGTGAATCATTTAAAAATTTGTCTATCAGTGATAAATATAAATTCATACATTCGAATAATCTCTGTAAAAACTGTCTAGGAGGTCGCCACATCACAAGGGATTGTAAATCTCTAAAATCTTGTTCAATATGTCAAAAAAGACATCATACTTATCTCCATTCTGACTCTTTCCGTGCAAATGATAATGCACATAATAATAATAATGGTTCTATTTCCCAAAACCGTTATAACAACTCACAATCTATTCACTCCAATGTACATACGACAAATGGTCAACATCCTCACACCAAATCGATAAATAATCGAAATAATAACTTTAATCGTCAAATTGACGAAAATTCACATTCTCACCAGGCTACTGATAATCGACAAAATCCTTCTAGACCACAGAAGAATTATGATAATGCTGAAACCAACGAAAACTCACAAGATAATAATTCTAACGTATCTGCTATACAAACACAATCCTTATCTGCTCTATCCACTGAATGCCAGGTGCTTCTAGCTACGGCTAAAATAATTATGTATGACTCTCACAATAACCCATTTAAAACTACTATTCTGCTAGACAACGGTTCCCAAAACTCATTTGTTTCACAAGAACTAGTAAATAAACTACAATTGAAAACGTTTGAAAAAACACTGCAAATTTCCGGCATATCACAAACAGTATCAACCACAAATAAAATGGTTCATTTAAAATTCTTTCCACATTCCAATCCGATCAAACACTTTGAAATACCTTGTGCAGTATTGCCAAAAATTACTTGCAAATTACCACAAGTAAAAATTAACGTAAGCCAGCTACGTCTGCCTACTGATATTATTCTAGCCAATCCAGAATTTAACATACCATCGGAGATTCACATTCTAGTTGGGGCCGATTTATATTACAAACTTCTTACACCAGGTATCATAGATCTCGGTAAAAAATTACCTAGTTTACAAAATACTAGCTTAGGCTGGATAATTGCTGGAACTATTCCAAACAGTGCTTCTTTTAATTCCGTGAATATTCAAAATAATGATTCCGTGTTTACAAGCTGTAATCATATTTCTATATCGAACAAAGACCTAAGTTCATCTCTTTCTAAATTTTGGGAACAGGAGGAAATTCCTTCTAAGAGTATTCTCTCGTCTGACGACGAACTAGCGGAAACTATTTTTCAAAATTCCACACAAATTCTGGAAAACGGCAGGTTCCAAGTCAATTTCCCGTTGAAATCTGAAAAAGAACACCATAAACTCGGTGAATCATTTCTGATCGCTAAAAGGCGATTTCTCTCGCTCGAAAATAGAATCCGTAAAAATCCAGAATTATTTTCTGAATATAGTAAATTTATTTCTGAATATGTAAACTTGAGACATGCAAAATATGTCACTCTTAACCTCACTAATTCAAAAAACGAATTAAAATATTTTATCCCACACTTATGCGTAATTCGTGAACAAAGTATATCTACAAAACTTCGTGTTGTCTTTGATTCTAGTTGCCCTACCTCAACAGGTGTTTCTTTAAATGATATAACTTTGAAAGGGTACCAGGTGCAACCAGATCTATTCGATATTCTTTGCCGTTTCAGGCTAAATAAGTTTGCGATAACTTCTGACGTACAAAAAATGTTTCGTCAAATTTCTATAAACACAGAACATCGTTTTTTACAAAATATATTATGGCGAGAAAATCCTCAACAAACCCTGCAGTGCATTGAGTTATCAACTCTAACTTATGGTTGCAATTTCTCTCCGTTTGTAGCGACAAGAGTATTGCAAGAGATTGCAAATAATAATAGTTCCAATTTCTCTTTAGCGGCAAACGCCCTCATATCCGAAACTTACATGGATGATATAATTTCAGGTACAAATTCTGAACATGAATTGATAAAATTAATTCAATAATTAAAAATTGTATTAGGAAATCACGGGTTCAATTTACATAAGTGGGCCTCAAATAACTCAAACGTTCTCGCTGAAATTTCTGATTCAAACAATTCTTCCTTCTTACAAAATCCTGAAAAATGCATTAGTCTTGATTTAGAAAATTCTCAAAATAAAGTTCTAGGCCTAAATTGGATCCCAGCTTCTGATAATTTGAACATTTCTGTCCCCACTACCTTTTCAATATTCCCCGCAACCAAGAGAAAAATTCTCTCAACCATATCGCGATGTTTCGATCCTCTTGGACTTTATAATCCCATAATATTGTCTGGAAAACTTTTGGTCAAACAATTATGGCAAGCTAAACTTGACTGGGGACACAGAGATATCAGATCCAGTCATACTGGAAAAATGGCATACATTCGTAAACAATCTTCCTAAGCTATCTCAATTAACTATTCCAAGATTCATTTTTTTTGGACAAATCTATCAATCTCATCGAAATGCATGGTTTCTCAGACGCGAGTCTGAAAGCTTTTGGCGCATGCGTGTATTTACGAACCATTTATTCTGACAATTCTGTTTCCTGTAATTTAATTTCGGCAAAATCGCGTGTATCTACCACAATTACACTTCCTCGGCTAGAATTATCAGCCATGCTCCTACTGTCTAATTTAGTGGACAAAATTTATAAAAACTTTCAAACAAAGATTAATATTATTTCTGTAAATCTCTGGTCGGACAGCCAGATCGCTTTATGCTGGCGCAATGATGAACCCAGCCGTTGGACAGTATTTGTAGGCAACAGAGTTGCTAAAATTCAAGCCATAACTAAAGATCATTCATGGAGGTATGTAAATACTATCGATAATCCCGCTGATTTGGTGTCACGTGGCACTAGCGCAAATAATTTAATTTCTAATAAACTTTGGTGGCATGGACCGAAATTTCTATCAAATCCCACTCTCGATTTATCAAAATTTGATAATTTTACATACCCAAACCTTCATCTTTCTGACATTCCCGAAACAAAAACTGTCGTCATGACTACCCCAACAGAAGAAAATTTTCTTTTAACTTTATTTTCTAAATTTTCCTGTTATAAGAAGTTGCAAAGAACAATGGCGTACGTACATAGGTTCATCAGAAATTGTAAGAATTCGAACAAATTTTCTGGTCCTTTGACAGTATCCGAATTGAGCAAATCTGAAATCTTTATAATCAAGACCCTACAACAAACTAAATTTCAAAAGGAAATTAATGAGATTAAACAGAATAAAATTTTATCTGATAAGCAAATAAATAAGCTGAAACCTTTTTTAGACGATAAAGGAATGCTTCGAGTCGGTGGACGTCTTGCTAACGCTGACCTTTCTTTTAACCAAAAATATCCATTACTTCTGCCGTCAAAAAATATAACTGTCAACTTAATGATTAAAGCTGAACATGAAAGGCTTGGACACGCTGGAACTCAAACAGTGTTGTACAATTTTCGACTAAATTTCTGGCCATTAAATGGTTTAAAAATTACCAAAAAGCTTATTCGAAGCTGTCATAAGTGTTTTCGTTTTTCAACTAAGCCATATACACAAATTATGGCAGACCTTCCACGAGATAGAGTCATCCCTGCTCGACCGTTTCAAAAAACAGGACTGGACTTTGGTGGGCCATTTCTCATAAAATCTTCCAAATTACGAAAAGCTCCCTTGGTGAAATGCTATATTGCGCTTTTCGTATGTTTTGTCTGAACTGAAGCCTTTATCTTGACCCTAAAACGGTTCATTTCCCGTCGTGGCAAACCTGCCAAAATTTATTCCGACAACGCCACTAATTTTCAGGGCGCTGATAACACGTTTAGAGATTTAGAAATACTTTTCAAAAATGAAAATAATATTGATTCTATTCAAAATTTTTTATCGCATTCCAAAATTGAATGGAAATTCATACCTCCTAGAGCGCCACATTTTGGAGGAATATGGGAAAGCGGAATAAAAAGCTCGAAAAAGCTTATGTCAAAAATTCTTGGAGACTCCAAATTAGCATATGAAGAGTTCTCTACAATTCTAGCCCAAATAGAGGCAATTTTAAATAGCAGACCTATATCACTATTATCTAATGACCCTTCTGACTTGGAATGTTTGACCCCAGGTCATTTTCTAATTGGCGCTAGCCTAACTTCCTTTCCTGAAAAAGATAATACCACCATCCCTGAAAATCGGCTGTCACTATGGCAACAATGTACAAAGTTACAACAACAATTCTGGCGCCGCTGGTCGACTGAATACTTGAATCAATTACAAAATCGACCAAAGTGGCTTAAGTCTTTCCCTAATCTGAAAGTTGATTCTTTAGTTCTTCTTAAAGAGGATATGCTACACCCTCTACAGTGGTCTACAGGAAGAATCATCGAAACGATGCCGGGGCCTGATGGGAATGTGAGGGTAGTAAAAGTTAAAACAGCAACTGGTATATACACCAGAGCCATCTCTAAAATAGTACCTTTTCCTGAGTCTGATGAGTCACTTCTCGGTGAAAAGTGACTGATATTCAACATAGGCTTGTAAGTTATATGAACCACCTTGTTGTTTACATTTTTTTAGTAGTTACATTGGTTACTAGAATGTAGTTTCCAATAGGAATCGTTAATTTTTCTTAATTTTATAAAATGCATTGAATTCCCTTTCTCGATTTTTAATTTTTACCGTGCGATATTGACATGCTTACAAACATTTTAATGCTATTTCAGTCCCATTTATCGAGCATTTTGAAACTTTTCAAGTTTCAAAGGGCCCAATATGTTCGAGAATTATATTCTCAAACCAATGAATGATCATTCGATTTTAGAATCGATGATCTTTCAAAAATGATTAATAAATTTACGACTACCTGATCTCAAAAAAAAAATGGCAGTGAGTTGTCAGTGCATTTAAAAATGAAAAGTCAAATTAATTTTTCTTGATGAATTAACATAGTTCTTTTATTCAATTTACGTTTCAAGTGTTATTTACTGTATTTGGGCGCAGGACAAGTTTTGTGTTTACCATTTTGTGTAGTGTAGTCATATTTTATTATAACTTTTTATCATGAAAGTGTCTCAATTTATATCGACAGAAGTCAATAAGGCACCAACTACTGTAGCTTTACGACCTAAAGTAGTTGCTAAATAAAAGATTATTCATAGTGGCGTATGTCTTTTAGCCTTATACTGAAATACCGTTTTGTGCTACCAAAAATCAGCAACTGCTACAGTCTAAGTGCTGTACAGTTAACAAGTACGTGCAGCGCTCCTCACGCTTAGATATAAATAGGCGTGTGGGTAAAGTGGTTGAAGAGCACGGTCATTTTCCAACCAGAAGCCAAGGTGGGTTTGTAAGCCAATTAAGTTTTAACGAGCATTTTTTGGCAGATTATTATTATTGATTTCTCATTCAGACTATTTACCGGATTCAGTACCGAGTGGCTATTTCTTGTTTCCAACTCTGATAAAAAGCTCGCCAAAAATAGGTTTAACTCCAACGATAGTATCCTCTAACAAAGAAATACCTATTTTGACGACCTCCTCAAATCTCATTTTTTGGAAGGGATGGCGAAATTGGGAAACATGTTATGATTTTTTATATAAAATCCATGATTCATTAAGGCAGTTAAAAACTTACTGATCCTCCTACGAATCTAACATCAGGACAAAAGATTTCCAAAGACGGAACTGCAAAATTGCTTGTACCGGGTAAGCAACTGAGAACGGCCGTTGGTAACATAACAAAAGTGGTTGAGAGAAAAACACGTAGAATTTATTTGGATAATTTTAGGTCCATCACGTATTTTAAAATACAAAATTAAAAAAGTTATCTCAAAATTCACCCAATTGAGTGGTACTTTGTTACTATAATCGATTTATTTTACAAGATTTGGTCTATATTTTCAAATAAGAGGTTAGGGAGTGTTATGAAAAATGCCTGTAATTCCGGTTATGATTTTTATTAACTTGATGTTGTTTGAAAGAACTTTTGTCCAGCAATATTTCATATATCTTGATATCTTGATACCGTATTAGAAAGAACACAATTTATATAGAATATGTTTCAAGTTTCAAGACGCCACGTTGTTTAGTATTTGTTTGGCAGCCATCAATAGTGAACGTTTGTGAATTAGTAAACATGAAAAAAATGGTCATCGTTATGGGATACGATACATTTATTTGAAAGGCATTATCCCAAACTGAACTAGATTCCACTCTGGGTAAGACTGCTCCTTTGTTATCAACAGTAAAATATTGGTTAGCAGAGTTTAAATCTTTAAATAGGACTGCGAAGACCAGCATCGCAGTTGTCGACCAAATGAGGTGACGATTAAATGTTGAAGAAAATCCACAAACCGGTACCAGATGATTGTTCACTGGAAGTGCGCCAGTTCGCAGACGTAGACATTTCAAAAAGTGCGATACATCGCAAATTAACTGAAAATTTCGACATGAGAAAACTTTGCGCAACAAGGGTGGCGTGTTTGCTCACATTGGAACGAAAACAATGTGTGAAGATGTTTTCATCGAGTGCTTGATAATGTTTCACAGAAATAAAGCCGAATTTTTACGCAGTTTCATAACCAAGGGTCCACCACTTCACACCCGAAACAAAAGAACAATTAGAACAATGGACTGGAAAACGAGAACCGGCTCCAAAGAGGCAAAGTCATGACGTCGGTTTTTTTGGAATGCACGTGGGATAATTTTCAATAACTATTTTGAAAAAGGAAAAACTATCAACGTCGAGTATAATGCGAACTTATTGGAACGTTTTGGCGAAGAAATCAAGCAAAAACGGCCACATTTGGCTCACAAGAAACGCCAGATTTAGCTCCCTCGAATTATTTTCTGTCCTCAGATGTTGAAAAAATGGCTCAGGAGCATGACGGTTCTTATTATAAAAAGGATATCGAACTTATTGAACATCGCTGGGGAAAGTGTATGAAGTTAAAAGAAGATTACGTTGAAAAATATATATATATTTTTTTCTTGTTGACCATCCTCGTATGCTATACTAATTATACTATTTTAGAATGCTTCAATATCAGCAGGTCCTATACGAGAGTCTAAATGTTCGAGATTTTGATACATGACAATCACAAATTTTGTTGACAGATGAGGCTACGTTTCATAATAATGGTAGACTAAATCACTATAGTATGCACTACTGGTACGAAATGAATCTCCGTTTTGCGCAGAATTTTTTGAAGATTTTGATTATCGTATATAAATAGCCACATAATTAGGTAGTTTTAAAAAAATTGCTTTTTTAATTTCATATTACGCCCTCTAGTGGCGAACCTAGGATTCTGAAAATAATTTCCACTTGTTTCTCGTGGCCACTTTTTTGTAATATTATTTGTTCTTGAGATTTGACTAACGGTCGTTCTTAGTTGCCCGCCCGGTATATTGTGCTTGTCGTGGTTACAGTTGTTTCGATTGTTAAAAGGCGAAGGAAAAAATACACAATATGGACTGAACAGTGCTTACAAATTAGACAAACTAAATCATATATAAACATGTTAAGTAAGTTGAAGATGTACCTTTGTTATTGGCATAATTTATACTCATAGACGCATATTTGCGGTTATCATTCCTTGTCACCCCTATAATTGAAAAAAGAACTATAATTACCTTATCTGTAAGTCACCAAAAATTATTAACAGCCACTTGCAAAAAGATGAACAAGATTTATGGGTTCATTTCTCAAGAGCGTCTAATGAGTTCTAGTGCATAAAAATCACGAAATAATGAGCAGAATAAGTATATGGGGTGTAATATGACAAAATCCGTGATCTTTTAAGTATAAATAAATATTATCTGTAAATTCAGTAAATTGGTGAGATCCAACATTTATTTTGGTAATTGTTATTAAGTTACTGTATACTCTGTATAATCATGAGTGTTTAAAATCTGCAATTTTGTCTACGTATTGCCTATAAACGTACGAACGCATTCACCACAGTAATATATTTATACCTTCAAATATTCTGTTGCAAGCGTTTTTAAATCGCCCAAAGGATCAAAAATATTTTATTACAAAAATTTTCGGTAAACGATAATTATAGCCTTGGTAATAGACCCTCTTTCCCTTTAGATAACAAAAAAATGAATGAAAGAAAGATCTACAGCTACCTGTATAACCATTAATTTTGTTGCATGCTTGATTCATTAACAATAAAATATTGATTACATCAATAAAAACATAATAAAAGGTAAGTTATTAAAGTACACGAGAAAATTTTATTTGTCATATTTTAAATTTATTCAAGGATTAAATACCATATGGAATTACATTTGAGTAAAATTTGTGTCTATCAATATACAATTAATGGAGATTTTTAATTCATTCAAATTATTTTACCCCTCTTCTACCATTTAGGGTGCAGGGCCACAAAAATTATTATTTACAATATTTAATAACGTTATTGTATACAATTTTTGTCCATTTTTTCTTATTCATAACGTTCTTTGTTTGGTTCAATGTCGGGTATTTCTTCTGCAAAACTTTTCGTATCATGTCATCCCTTATTTCCTTTGGTTTTCCTCTGTTTCTTTTTTTATTACCTATTGTCTGTAAATATTCCCACTAGCTTAACTGCCTTCTTTCAATGAATTTGGTGACTGGTATTACTTGTAGTTCTTCTCTAACACTACCACTTCTAATTCTATCTTTTGTTTTCACTTCTTTTACTCTTCCCAAATATTTCATCTCTGTAGCTTGTATTTTACCATTGAAGTCTCCTGCTTTATTTTATTTAAATTTATTTTATTCATTTATTTGGAAGATGCTGAAATAAATTCAATCACGAGGAAAATTCTTTAACTCCTGGATCTAATTAGTGTCTAAGTCTCGTAGTGTGATTTGAAGATCTTCGATTGCCCCTTATTTAGTGGATGCGATTTTATTACTTATTCTTATTATCTAGTATTTCTATCCTCACACTTAATTTTTTAGTCACTAAAATCTTTGTTTTACATAGAAATAGAAAAGTAAGAAATGTACAACATAAATAGAGAGTGTACCTGGTCTCTTAATATGAATGTCTCAAAAATTGTTTACGAGAAAAAGACATTATACACAAATGTGGCTTTCAGAGAAAGAATGTGGAATATAGCATGCGACTCAGACTCAGAGTATGTCAAGAACAAATACTGCTGTTAAATTTACTCTACATGAGAATTGCTTATGTCGAAAATGATGGAAGAATTCTTAGTCGACTTCATTTGGTGAATATTAGGTTTTTTCAAAGTCCACTAATTATTTTTGTATATTTGCACTTAACGCTCTTTCCCAGTAACATAAATATTGAAATTATTATTAATACGGCAATGAAAGTCAATTTCAATTAATGTAAAATTCAATCCTTTGCGTACCTTCAATAATCATAATATGTAATCTATAATCAAAGGAAAATGTCGGGATGTGAAAATATATCGACATGAGGTTTTCACTTTTTTGTTGCTTATTAGGTCTACTCTTCTAATTAGTGATTTGCCAAAAAAATTGGTTAAGTATAACTGGAGTTATAAGCAGTTTTTCATAACATCCCTCCTGTCGATCGACTTTGTTTGTCTTGCCCTTAATTATGTTATTTTTGTCAAATTTAGCATTTACATTTTTTTGTTTGATTTACGCCCTGTAACAGTAACAACACAAACTTCAAAATGAGTTCCTAATTTTGCTAGAGGCAACATTTGTTTTAATGTTAACTGCTATTACAAACGGTTTCTGATACATGGCTAAGAGCCTTTCACATTGGGACACCCGTTAAACATGTTTATTCATTGCATAAAAATTAACGCTCCAACACAGGACTGTGTCTAGGAATTATGATCTGTTTTACAATGGCAACAAGTAGAAACTATAGAGCGCGTTCTATTTAATAGCGATACCAGCATAGTCGCTATCACTTTTCCGGCCTATGAAAGCGTTTTTTCCATTATCGGAGCAGGAATTTTATCGATGGAATAAATCGATGCAAAAAACCAAACTTATTTTGCTCAAACTGCGCCAATAAGGCAGTACTTAATGAGCGGATAGCGTACGCAAGCATAATTCTTCCGTAAGTATATGGCAAATACATTCTTTTGATATGCCGATATTTCTAACCTTATTTCGACGGTCGTGCAGCACCATCGAACTTTTCCAATTATATCGCTGGTTATCGCAGTTTTTAGCCATCTCGAACGTTCGTGGTCAGTCAAGCTGATAAGGCCACATTTGCATTCAACTGCCCAAAATTTTATGGTTGTAAATTGTGGACAGTGTCTTCTCTTTCATTCGCGTATTGCCTTTCATAAACAAATATTTAAAGACAGCTTTTCCCATTTTTTGGAAGATTTTCACTAATACTCAATTATCCGATTATCAAGCAGAAACTAAGTATTCAAAATTTCTGAATTTTTAGTGAGAATATCTCAGTTTGAGGTTGGAAACCTCTCAGAGGTATTAGAGGTAGTGCGGATTTTCATTAAGTATTTCATTAAAAAAAATGCGCTTGATGTTCTCAAGCATAACGTCGTCCGTTTATCTGAATGCTTAATAATAAATACATACTTCTTCGTCTATGATATAATTTTTCAGGTTTTAAAAATATTTAAATGATTAAATATAATTTATAATTTCCGTCCATGCCTCTCAATCGATGTCGCTTTTAAACGCCTATAATTATAGCCGGAAGAGCTATAACAACCTTACATTTACCCAACCATATTACTTGTTAAGTCGAATATTTTTAAAGATAATTTTGCATACTAGAAATTGACTGTATGGGGATTGTTGCAGAAGGTATAGGGTTTATAAGAAACACAATGTAATTAAAAATCTTAGTACCATGTTTTACATGGATATTTCATCAAAATATATTATAAACGGTGTGCATGTCGCATTAGCATGCAATTATTTCACGTAAACGATAATAAACCGCATGCAAATGAGCAATAAAGTAAAAAAACCTATTAAATATGTTTGTTGAAACTGCCTAATATAAGAAATAAAAATAAATGCATGCAATTACTGTACGGCCTTAAAAAAGAATATAAACGGAAAATCTATTAAGAGGTTAACAACATTCTATTAATTCATATTATAGTAAAAATATATTGTTCGACTATAGTTGACTAGATATGTTTACCATATTTTAAATATGAAAAAGTGAAACGAAGAATGAATTCTATTAGTGATTCAGTTGCCACTTAATTATGATTATAATCAATAAGCTTAATATTTCTATAAAATATAGATAAAATTTGTCGTCTTTCTCAAAATATGATATTGACACTGACAATTTGTGTATTTATATTGATCAATAGATCACCTTCATCATTAATATCAAAATAAGAATGAAGTCAAAATAGAATTTTGTTTTGTTCTAAAAAGAAAAATTAATTTTTTCTTGGTCTTTACATCTCAAATATATAGCAGTAGTCAATTGAATTATTTGAAGTTTTATTACTTAAATTATTTAGGTCTTTTTTATCATTTATAGCTTTTTCGTTCTTATGAATGTGAAAAATTCTCTTTTTCGTGTATTAGATTTCGTTTTAACAATTTTTGAATCAATTATAATTGAATTTATGTTTTTTTGATATTTCATGGTTCGTTAATGCAGTTCTATTTTTTTTATCATATTGATGACCTCTTAGTCTATTTTCCAAATACTGAGATTTCTGCCCTATATAGACAGCGTCACAATTAGTACAAGACACTTGATATATAATATATAATATATATATATATATATATATATATATATATATATATATATATATATATTCGACCTATTGTATATTTTTATTGAGTTCTTCCTTGGGTTTAACTGGATTGAAATAATGTTAAATTGGTTATTTAGATCTTTTAATGACGTTCCGGTCTTTCTTTATTTAGATCTTTTTCAAAATTAAAAGTAATTATATTTTGTAACATACAAAACAAAGAATAAAAGCGTAATTCGTCAATGTGCATTGCACCAAATTTAAAAATATTTTTTCCCCAATTAAAAACTGTTTGTTTATATTTTTTACTCAAATAATCACAATTAGGACAGCAATAATTAGAATACAGTGAACAGTTATATTGCCATACATTCATTCCATCAATAATTACTTCCAGTTTTGTGAAAGATCTAAAGAAAAGACCCAAATGTTATTAAAATGTCTGAATAAACATTTATATACAGTCTACTTAAGTTGGAACCATATGGAAAACTTTTTTATTAGTGGTTTTATGAAAAAATGGAATTAGATATCAATTTTTTAAAGCAGTATACGATTTTTGTCAAAAAATTTGAATTTTATGCAAGAGTGAAATATCTTTATTTTTCAGAGTTCAGAAAAATGTTAAGTTGTTTTGAATTAAAACTTATATACAAATATGCAATTACAGACATTTATTATGAAAATTCAGGTTTTTTGATTATTTACGTATTAATTATTCTGAATGGATACAATTTATCTCCCTTACCTGTTAAAAATGTGATAACCTTTCTGTTTATTACTGTTTTTGAACAAACTTGCAATTTACATACGTAATGAATGCGTAATAATTATTTATTGTGGAAATTGTTAAATTATTTATTAAACAGAAACAAACATAATTAAATTTTAATTTAATGTCCTACTGCTTCGACATATCCACCTTCACTTTTTAAAACATTTAATTGTTCTTTTGTCAAACTCTTGTATTACTTTCCGTATCATATTTGGAGTAATTTTTTGGCATTCTTCAGAAATAATCCCCTTCAATGGTCTACATCATCAAATGGTCCTCGTTGATAAATCTGCTGTTTTAAGTAACCCCATAAAAAAAGTAAAATCAGCAGACATATGAGGCCAAAAAATATCTGAATACCTGTGAATCACCTTCCCATTAAACATATTTTCAAGGAGTACTCTAACGTTTAATGTACTATTGAAGGAAGTACCGTCTTGTTGGAACCAAATTGTCATACGTCGTGCAAAAAATCACTTACTTGTTGTACTATTAGGCCACCAGTGACAATTTTGTGATGAGACGGTTCCGTTTGAAGAAAATGTTGCTTCATCCGAAAATATTATAGTTCATGTAAAAAACGGGTCTTCATCCAACTTTCCTTGGATCAGAGCGCAGAATTAAAAATGAATATCGCAATTCCTTGGTAGTACAAATTGCGGTTTGTATGCATGATATTTATTACCTTTCAAAATATTTGCCACTGTATCTTTACTTAGCGAAGTAGTTTGGATTGCCGAAGCCCTTTTTCTTAATGACATTTTTGAGTCTTCTACGACAGAAAGCATCACTCAAATTCAGTAACTTCATTCGCAATCCATTTTCGGCGTTTAACCTTAAATTTTATTTTCTATACTTACACTAGCATTAAATTTTTATTTAAAATATTTGTATGTTGGATGCCTAATGTTTCTATGCGGATGTCTATTATTAACAATATTTGCGGCATCTCTATGTGTTTTGTAATTATCTCCAACAATTAACACAATTTCTATTTTTTCTTCAAGATTTAGTAAATTTGTCATTTTTATTGTAATATTATAAACAACTCACTCTGACATTCACTGTTCCATACTTCATGTCAGGGCATTCTTCCCTTAAATTTTATCCCTCCAGAATAATTAATACGGTACCTAATGATTAGTAAATAATCACAAAATCTAAATTTTCATAATAAATGGCTGTAATATATAACTTTTAATTTCAAAACAAATTTACTTTATAACATTTTTCTGAATTGTAAAGAATAAAGATATTTTACTCTTGTAAAAAATTCAATTTTTTTGACAAACCTCGTATACTACTTTAATACATTGATATATGAGGGTTTCATTTCAACGTTTGGACCATGCTGAACTTTTTATAAAGAATAACTTTTTTTCATAAAACCACTAATAAAAAAGTTTTCCACATGGTTCCAACTTAAGTAGACACATTGTATATGATATGGTCATAACCACTGACTAGTTTCGATGTTTTCGTATCTCATCAGAGCGGCTTATCAACCTCTCGTTCGGAATCTTTAATCTGAACTCAAGTCTACATCAGCGAGTGCTGATATTTGATTCTTGTAGTTTAATATTCACCAGCAGACGCTATCTGGCACCATACTCTCCTCCAACTGCGGCACATTTATTAAATAAAGTGTAGCCTCGGCTGGCGATAATAAGAAATAAATATTAAGTGATATACGAGGTGAGCTCAATATATCAAAATATACAATATCTACTTGTCAACTCTTATATTATACCGAACTTCAATAATTTTACATTATGGTCTGCCGTTCCTCAAAGAAGAAAATAACTACTTTCCTGGCTAATGCTGCGACGCATATTGAATTACATATTTTCTAAAATCGACAAAAAAATGTCCAAGTCTTCGAAGGGTGTAATTCAATATTCATCGCGATATTATATTAACAAATTATCTACGTTAATCAACTGAGATTTGTGGTATTGCATTTTTTTTATAGAATCTTGAATTTATTTGATTCAAAAAGAAACTTTCAAAATGATAGTTTGTTAGATTTCTTGATTTCTTAGTTTTTGAAAATTAAATCCGTACAGTTAAACGTAAGTTTAAGGTGAATACCATCGAATTTTTATAGAATTTGTTTTTTCATAATCTAAGAGATATGCATAGCTTACACTAATATTGTGATTACGATGTCATGTACTCTGTTAGCCAGAAGAGACCTATTGTGTCCTACACTAAGGTTATATAAATCAGGTTTTTCATTCGTAGAATGATCATCTCGAGCAATATATAACCAGGCGTTTTAGAAAGCAATTTTGGTTTATAAATTTTATGACTGATTCAACATCCATAGCACGGCCCCAACCTGGTTCTTTAAGTGAATAATAAAATAATAGCTCCAAACAATTAAAAAATTAGTTACAGTTCATTTGTTTCGCGTTAGAAGAAATTCTACCTGAGCGATAACCACAAAAATCTGTATACTATAACCGCCCCGCGCCCCTTTCAATATTATAGAATATATCATTCCAAATGTCATATGAAGCTCTCCACGCTTCTATAATAGTGAATTAATTTCATTTCAATCTTATATCAAAAATTAATTTTTTATCTTGGTTGGTTAACTATGGAAGCATGTATTTTAGTTTCTATTATTTCTTTTATCTTACCACACTGAGACTAAATAAAAAAGTCAAAACATTATTGAATACGTCAACCGAACAACATATGTTGTACCGATGTTTTATCCCTCACCCTCTACTTTACCACCCTTCTTGGTAAATTTTATTAAAGAATAGAATAAAGTCGTATGTAATGTCGATTTATAAGTGGAAATTGTTACCAGGTGTTGGTACGAAACATTATTAATTAGTATATATTTTTATTCATTGTAGTTAAAATATGAAATTGATGATTATTACATGTAAAAATATCAATTACTCTTTCATATAATGTCAACATCTATTCATTTTTACAAATAATCAATTTTTTAGTTTTGGGTTCATATGCATCGATCCATTATTCGACGCCTGTCACAATCTTATATGTCTTTTGAAAAACCGCGTCTAAATTTTTTCAGCATTTATTTCTATCAATCGACGGGAGCTTTTTTTGAGTAATTGTCAAATTCCGCGGTATCCAACGAGAACATATCTTTACTACAACTCTTCATTCAGCTTTCTATGTCGGTTGATCCGAATAACTAACAGTTTATTGTTTCGATGTATCCAAAATTATCTATTTCTACTGAACTTACCAGTTATTTTTTTTGTTCAAGTGATCGTATCGAATGTGTAGGTCAAGGTTGATGGATTGTTTAGGCCTTTCATGGTCAAAGTTTTCGAGGAACAGTCTCGAATGTCTAAGGACCAGATATAGACTTCCATTTGAGTAAGATTTTCCATTTTCTGCAATTTCCTGTTTATGAGTCAAACACAACGGTAATGGTGTTTTAGCGCCCATATCTGTGTATGCTGGCTCCCAGATTTAGGAGAATTTTTTTTCGCCTAGTTCATGTAGCTGAACTTTCCATGACCCACTTCGATTTGATTATATGGGAGTTCCGGTCTAATTTATACATTCACACTTTCCAATAGCTAGTATTAGGTTTTCAGCTCATACACTCCTATATCCATTCCTATTGCGGGTTCTCTCATCTACTGGAGGTCTTAGGAGGAATATTTATTTTATTTGGAATTCTCTTATTTCCCGTTGGTCTTCCTATAAGGATTAAAATAACTTCATTGCTTCTATTAGACAGGTGTTCATATCCCCCGTAATTGTTTTTTCTTTTGTTTTAGTGTTTCGCCATGATATCCTACTTTTTCTTGTTCTGAACAAACCAACGTGCAGTTGTCTTTTGGTTTGTTTTACGGTGGCCAAAGCTTGTATCACAACATCAGTCTAAATATGGATAATTAGAAAGTTTTTAATATGTAGCATATGAATTGTTATAACTCATAGCTCACAGTCCTAGCTATGAATAATAAATGTAGCTAAA
Source organism: Diorhabda sublineata (assembly GCF_026230105.1). Classification (NCBI taxonomy): domain Eukaryota; kingdom Metazoa; phylum Arthropoda; class Insecta; order Coleoptera; family Chrysomelidae; genus Diorhabda; species Diorhabda sublineata. The sequence goes on from NC_079484.1 coordinate 11,668,374, forward strand.
TCAAACTGATTCGTGCAAATTAGAAAGTTTTTCTTTTTTTGGTTATTTTTACTGGTTTAAGTCATATCTTATCAACAGAAGTCAGCTTGTAAGGGTTGATATAACGAAGTCATCTTGCAAAACAATAGAATGTGGAGTGCCCCAACCCTCAGTACTAGGACCTATTTTATTTCTTCTGTTTATAAACGACATCGCCTATCTAGACATCAGTGGTAAAAAAATGATTATTTGCAGCCTACACCAGTTTTTCTTGGAGCAACACTGATCTCACGGCACTTCATAGGATCACATCTAGTGATCTAATCACCCTTTATATCGTGGTGCGATTCTAATCTTTTCTGTATCAACGTTTCTAAAATGAAAGTTCTATCAAATAAAAATACATTGCAGCCTTTTTTATTAAATAACACCACCATTGACGTCTTTGAATCTGTATAATTTTTGTTGTGGACAATCCCTTGAAATGGAAGTTACATATTGCCGCCTTATTTAAAAAATTTTGCTCTTCTTGTTTTGCGCTGAGAGCAGTTTCCAAAGAAATGAACTTATCCACCTCCACAACATTTTATTACGCCCTTATTCAGTCGCATCTCCGAAATGCCCTTCCCTTCTGGGGTACGTGTGGTGCGACTGAATTTGAGCGAATCTTCAAACTACAAAAGAGACCTGTTATTTACTCAAACTAAACAGCAGGGCTCACTGCAGGGACTCCTATATTAAAAAAATATTGTTTATTCATTTTTTTAATCTGTTTGCCTAATTCATAAGCACGCTTCAATTTCACAAAGATCGTTACACAGATATCCAATTAGGAATGCGGAGCTCGACCTTTACCTACCTACTCCACGTTCAGAATTAGTTAAGGACTCAATATTTTACAGTCAAAAAAATGCATAATCACTTGCCAATTGAAATCAAATCGATATCATCTTTTCCCGCATTCCGCAATAATTTGAGGGCATATTCACTGGAAAGTGCCTTGTACTCTGTAAACGACTTCGGACTTTTATATACGACTTATATATTAATATTACCTATTACTATTACCTATAATTATTTTACTCATTGTGGTTTTATTCTAAATATTGAAATTTTATTTCATTTGTATCTTTATTTAGTTATTTTTTTGTTTGTTTGTTTGTAACAATTTTTTGGCAATAAAGCATTTCTCTCTCTCTCTCTCTCTCTAGTACACAATATTAGGGTAAGCATTGAAAATACAATTCGTCTATTAAATTTCAACAACAATTCTTAAGTAACAAGTTACACTGCATTAATTAATATTCATGGGAGTACTTTTTATACAAATTATTTTCGTTTCGTTCGTTTGTGTCAGTTAAAGTGTAAAAAAGAGGGTGAAAGAAGACTAAAAATAAGGTAGAGGAAGCTTAGAGAAGGGTATAGGGTGAAATCGCGTCGGGCCAGTAATTGGCATGATTTTGTAACATAATAGGGGTTCGGTTTTTCCCTCATTGTAATTTGCGTCTCTATTCACTTCGTGCTACCACCGCTGAGTGTAAAAAGTCAGTGACGGTACATGTAAGTGGGATGAATACAAAAGACTTTTTCTAAATAGAATTTGAATAACAACACATTAACTCACAATGGATATTTTGTAGACTCTTAAAATATGCACATTTTCATATAAAACCATTTTAAATACTATATAACTTAGTTTCCGTATAGACGTTATTAGTATGTCTCGTAATTTTCAGGCCGTCTGTATGGTTATTCCATTTATTATAACCGCTTTGGTGAGTTAGTGTGGAAATGAGTCACTAAAGATCGGAAAACATTCAAGATTCCTTTAACATTAAAAACAGATGTATACGTGCAAATAATAAATTTATTTGTTCAAACATAATTTGAAATCACGCATGCGCAACCTCAAAATGTAAATGTAAGTAGATATCAAGTTACCATGATATTTAATATCTTATAATAAATGCCAAAAAAAAAACTATAAAACACATCTTTTTTTTCAAATTAATACTAGTATTTTTGTTACTGTTGTTTTAAGCTTATTTTTAAAATTATTTTTAACTTTTTAGTTTGAGGTGCTTTAAAACAGAGGACAAACAGTTGTAAAATTTATTTCGATGTAACGAAAAAATTTGCAGTGATGATTTTTAAAGACAAATTACCGTGAACGAGTTTTGATATACTAACAGTAGTAAGCGACAAAGAAGAGTTACAAACAAATAAGCTCACAAATAAACAAACAAACCTACATACAGGTGAAGCTAATATAAGCGTGTTGAAATAAAATAAATTTAAAAGTAAATCGAAATGTTAGGTTAGGTTGTGAAAAGCCAATTGCAAGTAAGGCGACGCCAATATGAAAATCAAAATTCTCTGCGTAAAAGGTCATTATTGCTAGAAAATATAGATCAAATACAATTTTAAAAATTTAACCGATAAAAATCAAAATTTAGTCTAGCTACATGTAATTCAAGTGATATTTAGCGACAAAAATTTTTTCAATTAAAATCAGATTCAATTAAAGTTGACACCAGCACGAAAAACGAGAAAAGGAAGACCAAGAAGAAGTTGGAGACAGGACATAGATAAGGAAATACAGGGAGGAGATTTAACAGAAGAACTGTCACAGAGATGTTGGCGGTTGGAAATCGGATATCGGAAATTGCGAATAATGAACCATCTTTCTGTGCTATTATGTCGAAGGACAGAATGATATTGTTGTTATATATGATATACAAATAAAAATTTATAATTTTCCTCTCTTCAGAAAGTTATTGGATTCAATAATCAATAAGAGGACCAAGTGCTCTAGACTCAACTATTTATGTTTTTTAGAAAAACTATCTTTGTGTTTTTCAAAGCTATAGGAACTTTATAATTTAAATCCGAAAAGTGAAATGTTTAAATTGAAACCAAAAAATTATAAGGCTCTCATAAAATTTTGTACGTGTAAACTTTATAAATTTATAATGTAACATGAGAATTATTATATTTTTTCCTATGTTTAGATTATTATTTTTCTTGATATCATTTTTTTTGGTAAAAAACTTTTTTTTAATGTATAAATAATAAAGTATTTGCTACTTTTTGTAACAAAAAGTTTTTTCTCAATTTTCCAATAACCACATAAGTGAAAAATAGAAAGGGTATATTGAAATTAAATTTTCACGAGCTTTCCATTTATCTTCACATTTGAAAAAATGTTAGGTTGATCTGCAGCGAAGGGTTTGACAAAGAAAATTTCATTTCATTGGCAACAAATATGTTCCACTTGAAATCAATTCACATATGTCAAGTTGATTTTTGTTACTTCTTAAGTAGTACTTATTTTTTACGGAAATCAACATTTATATAGGTTACAATACCTTTTTTTACAATATTAATAATGAATAGTTTCCTGTATGTGCCCTATTAAATGCTTCGAAGTTTTATTAAATTGAATGAAATAATTTTTTCTCATTCATTTTCATCTATAGTATTTCAAAATATTTTTATATGATTTACAAAATTTTTTGGTCTACATCTGCGACGACTGTTTTCCCTGAGCCTTCGAGAAATTGACTTCTATTGTATTATTGATAGTGTCGATCATAGAGGGGTAACTGATAGACAAGGGACGTTACGGACGATTGGGTCATCAAGAATATTGTAAAAATTCCAGTAACGTCGTTATATCAAATTGATCAGTCAGTAGACAGGAAGTAGGGAAAAAAGCTTTATGATTAGATTCTATGAGTAATAAAGGATGTTAAGAGGTTGCTTGGGAAAATACTAGGGTTTTTTTTATTAAAATCAAAAGTATGACAATATAATTAATCTAAGCGAACCATAATTGCTCTGTTGCACTATAAATCGATTGACAATACTTTGGAAAACTGACTGTCTTAACCAACTAAACTAATTTTTTATTTTATATCACCATGGCCACTTGCACAGGTGTAGTTACACTATATAATTAAACAGAAACCATAATCAAATAAGGAACAAAACGGAAACTAAACACTTCTGTTCATTGAAATAGAATACAAGTCTTGAGACAGATTTTTGCAATGTTTTAACTGTAAAAAAAATTAACTTGACATTTGCTACCATGTTTGCCAATATTAAGTTAAGTATTAACCAAACAAAATTAACCAAACAAAATTTCAATGTCAAAATATTTTATTACTCAATATATTCTCCCCTTAATCGGATAAATTTATTACAGCGAACCTGCAACGTCTATAGACCTTTAAAAAAAATGTTTCTTCTTGTTCTTCAAACCAGACCTCCACAGCTTTTATTAACTCCTCGTTGGAAGAAAATTTACGACCTTTTAAACTTTTTTTCAGTTGAGGAAAGAGAGCCAAATCTGCTGAATAAGGGGGGTGTTCTAGTAATGCAAACCCTAAATCACGAATGTTTTGCATGGCAACATGAGATTTGTGTGCAGGAGCGTTGTCCTGCGAGAACAAATCACCTTTGGATACCTTTCCGCGTATTTTCTCTTTAATTTTTTTCCATAGAGTGGTCAATAATGTCGCTGCTCTGCAAAACCATACCTCCACAGCTTTTATTACCTCCTCTTTGGAAGAAAATTTACGACCTTTTAAACTTTTGTTCAGTTGAGGAAAGAGATGATAGTCGGACGGAACCAAATCTGGTGAATAAGGAGGGTGTTCTAGTAATTCAAATCACGAATTTTTTGCATGGAAACATGAGGTTTGTGTGCAGGGGCATTGTCCTGCGAAAATAAAACACCTTTGGATAGCTTTCCGCGTCTTTTCTCTTTAATTTTTTTCTTGTAGAGTGGTCAATAATGTCGAATAGTAATCTCCAGTTATTGTCCTACCCTTATCCAAGAAATCAATCATGATTACTCCATGGCAATCCCAAAAAACGAACTTTTCCAGCAGATTTTTGGACACGAAACTTCTTAGGTCTTGCAGAACCAGAGTGTCGCCATTCCATCGATTGTTGCTTTATTTCTGGATTGTAGAAATGTACCCAAGTCTCATCCATAGTAACAATTCAGTTTAAGAAGTCTACATCGTTCTCAAATCGAGCACAGATCAAACGCGATGCTTCTAACCTTGCACGCTTTTGGTCTGATAAAATCATGTCATTAACTGCATCGATATTTTCGGGTATTGACACAGAAACTGGCCTTCCCGATCGGTTATCATCTTCAATGGAAAATTTACCTCTTTTGAAGCTTGCAGTCAATTTTTCACGGTCGCATACGAAGGACATTGATCACCTAGGGCATTAAGCATATCTTCGTAAATCTGCTTACCTCTTAACCCTTTTGAATACATGTACTTGATGATGAATCGATACTCCAATTTTTCGATTTTCACAGTATCGGTGGACATATTTTTTCTTTTAATTTATTGCGTAACTCTGGTTTACTTTTTTGACGTCAAACTTTACACTGACACTTCTAATAAGTTATTGTTCGTTGCTATGGTAACGCAATATTTTGTTTATGCATGGAACTGGTCTAGGCTAACTAGATATCAATATATCCTCGTATTTACCCTTTCAGTCTAGCCGACTCCTTACCAGTCAAATCCATTTGTTCGTTACAAGTATTCTTGAGAATGACAGCGGTTTATCTTTTTCCTTCTGAATACTACTTAAATGCAATAAGTCCTCCTTTCACTAATACTGAAAAATCTCTTTTTGTCGTGGTATCCATAACAACAAATCCTCTTTTCACTCCATCATTCTGATTCGACCTAGAATTGAGTTGATATTGACATCTGGTCAAAAACCGTGTTCCTTGAACATTAGGAAAAATGTTCTTATTAATCTACAATGTTACAAAGAAGGTAAAGCGATGAGGTCTTCCGATGTTATTACCAAGCAGAGCTACAGAAGGAGCACATTGAAACAAATCGTATCGGTTCATACTAAAACAGCGAATTCGGTTCCGCTCCGATTTCAGTAAAAACCCCAGCAATGATTTTGCGGATAGATCCGTCTCTTGTACTGGAAGGATTAAGATAGCTTCCTACGATCTATTAAATTACAGGTCGCTGTTTTAAGAGTCCATAATAAAAATTGAAAATACAGAATTGAAGTATTATTTATGATGATGATAAAACGTTAGCTAACAGAACAAATGTTTGACAATAAATAATTGAATAGGTTTGCTGTGTCAACGGTTTCCCACAGCTCTTGATTTCTGCTAGTAAATAAAATTATTTCCATCATGAGTTTGATTTACCGATGGCAACATAATGTTGTTTAGAATATTGATACTTAACCAAGCCAAAACATTTGTTGAAATTTGACGGACCGATTTCATCCGTCAACATATTACTCTTCAAATCTTGAATTTGGTGGTCTGTAAACGGTCGAAAGCTTGAAAGTATGTTACATATGCAGCACTGGCAGCCGATTCAAAGGGATGTTCTATTAAAAAATTAATCGACTCAGCATCTTGTACGTCATATGCAATTTTCGTTCCTCCAGACCCAACCTTTCGGCGCAAGGTCTCGTTCGTTTGTTGCAGCTCTCTGAATTTCAGTTAACTGAGGAGGCATTGAGTACACTTTTACTTCAACTCAAATTAAATTAATTATTAAATTATCTGTCACGGACAGTGACATTACGTAGGAACTCTGATTTACGCAGGCAAAATTTATGTTCCCTTTTTCGGTGAACAGAAGTATAAGTCATAAAAGATATTATCCAAATATTTCACTAAACTAAAATCTAAGCTATTTATATGGAACAGACATATCAGTATTTACAACATGGATTTAAAAGTCATCAATATCTTAAAAAAAATAAGACTGCATTAACAAACGATGAAATCTCAAAAAAGCAACCATTCAATTATAAAAAGATGTCTTTCAGAAATGGTTATTCCTTGTGATTAAAATAGATTTCTATTTTTATTCTGATTTTCATGTTTTAGGTGATCCATGGATTAATATAATTATGCAGGTTGTCAATCTCAAGTAATATTTAGATAAAGACTGAAGTATTATTTTGTAGAGCTTATGATTACAAAAGACTAATAAAATATACAATTGTTCTATAGTTTATGGTGAAGTTCTTTGAGGAATTGAAGTATGAAGGTACAGTGGCATAAATAAGTCTGGAAATAGAAGACATTAAATAACCTTTGATGAGACTTGAGTGACCGAGTCTTACTCTTCATACGACATCTTGTCTTGAGAGGTGTACTTGGTTGACGGTGACCTATCGAGGTGTAAGTAAGTACAGATGGCATTCCAATTCTACTGCCATACTACTCTCCCAATAAACTGTAACTTATGGTGATTCCTAGTTATATAAAGACTATATAAAGGTAATGAAATTATATAAAAAGGTTACGAAGTTTTGTAAGATCACCTTTTAGTAACACAGTTATATTACGGTTTTATACAATTTCTGTAACTTGTGGGTATATAAAGAAGTGTTATAACCGTTTCCATCACCATTTAATAAAACATGTAGTAACTGTTACCAATGTGTTTATAACAAATTTATATAAGGTTTTCCGTTACCTAAATTATATAACTATATAGGCTCTGAGTTATATAATAGTGTTTCTAAACACAATTAAAAAAATCAGGGATTATTAGTGTTTGTATATCCTATTAAAAAACTTTTGGTAACCAACTTAGGGACAACCATTTCTTTTATATACATGGGTTACCTTAAGTAAAATTAATTGCCCTTATATATATATATATATATATATATATATATATATATATATATATATATATATATATATATATACAGTGCTTTTCAGATAAAAGTATCCACCTTTAATAACTTTTGTAATACTGGTATTTAGAAAAAATCCAAAAACACGTCAATTTATGTTGGAAGGGGCAAGCATTATGGCTTATTTAAACTTACTGGAAAAGCCACCCCCTCACCCCTAGCAGCATCCCCTTTATTTTTTTAAATTACTTTTCATATTTTTTATGTAAAATTTGGATACTCCTCTTTGAGCTGATTTCAAAAATGTATAATACTTGTAGGTTAAAGTGGTTAGTTTATGAGATAAACAATTTTTCTTTTAAGAGCACAAATTTTACTTATTATTTACTTTCGCCTTATTTGCCTGTACTAAAATGGGTTGTACAACAGTTCAAACTCTTTAATCTTTTTAACTGTGCTATTTATTCTACTTAAAAAATCCAAACAACAAAAAACTCTACTTTTTATTAAAGTTTGACATTGTCAACTAGAATTTGTAGTCACTATTGATAGTGTATGTAATTTGATACATTATTTATTTTGTTTCTCTGAAATGGTTTACTCTTTGCAAGAAAGAATTGAAATTGTAGGTTTATACTACCAAAATAATAATTGTGCAAGAGCTGCTGCTAGAATATTTAACGAATTACACGACGGAAGACATGCAACTCATAAGTATGTAATTCAACTGAAGGAGAAATTTACCACCACAGGGTCTGTTTGCAATAAAGTGCATAAGCGAGAGGGACTCGTAAATAACGAAGCAATCCAAGTGGCAATTTTAGGGCAAGTCAGCTTAGAGGCTCAACAACCCCAATCGTTGTCAACAATAAGTAGAGCGATCGGTGTTTCATCTTCTACAGTTTTCCGAGTTCTACATAAATTCAAGTACCACCCATACAAAGTTAAGTTGGTGCACGAGTTGAATGAAGATGATTTTGATCGTCGTCTAGAGTTTTGCGAATCAATGACGCAAATTATCAATAACAATCCACAATTGTTAAACAATATTTGCTTTTCTGATGAATGCTCATGGTCATTAAATGGCTTAGTAAGTAGGCATAATTGTAGATATTGGGCTGAAAGTGATCCACATATTATGCGTGAATTCCATACACAACATCCTCAAAAGTTGAACGTTTGGTGTGGTATCCTAGGTGACCACATTGTCGGACCTTTCTTCATCAACGGAAATTTAAATGGTGAATCATATCTTGAGTTTCTCAGGGAAGGGGTTGACCCACGTATTACAACAATAATAGAAAATGATGATAACCTTTCCGAAGATTTACTGGTATTTCAACAAGACGGAGCTCCCCCACACTATACTATGCCTGTCCGATAATTTTTAAACGAAACATTCCCCGCTCGTTGGATAGGTAGAAGGGGGCAGATGATGGAGTGGCCACCTAGGTCACCGGATTTAACACCCCTAGACTTCTTTTTATGGGGGTATTTAAAAACAAAAGTTTATGCTACCCAACTAGAATCTCTGGATGATTTACGAGAGAGGATAGAAAATGAATGTCGACAATTAAATCCAGCCGTATTAAGCAATGTCAGAGAGGCATTTCAAAATAGATTATACCATTGTATGGAAGTGAATGGTACTCATTTTGAACACTTATTGTAACTTCATAATAAATTTGGGGTTGTTGAGCCTCTAAGCTGACTTGCCCTAAAATTGCCACTTGGATTGCTTCGTTATTTACGAGTCCCTCTCGCTTATGCACTTTATTGCAAACAGACCCTGTGGTGGTAAATTTCTCCTTCAGTTGAATTACATACTTATGAGTTGCATGTCTTCCGTCGTGTAATTCGTTAAATATTCTAGCAGCAGCTCTTGCACAATTATTATTTTGGTAGTATAAACCTACAATTTCAATTCTTTCTTGCAAAGAGTAAACCATTTCAGAGAAACAAAATAGATAATGTATCAAATTACATACACTATCAATAGTGACTACAAATTCTAGTTGACAATGTCAAACTTTAATAAAAAGTAGAGTTTTTTGTTGTTTGGATTTTTTAAGTAGAATAAATAGCACAGTTAAAAAGATTAAAGAGTTTGAACTGTTGTACAACCCATTTTAGTACAGGCAAATAAGGCGAAAGTAAATAATAAGTAAAATTTGTGCTCTTAAAAGAAAAATTGTTTATCTCATAAACTAACCACTTTAACCTACAAGTATTATACATTTTTGAAATCAGCTCAAAGAGGAGTATCCAAATTTTACATAAAAAATATGAAAAGTAATTTAAAAAAATAAAGGGGATGCTGCTAGGGGTGAGGGGGTGGCTTTTCCAGTAAGTTTAAATAAGCCATAATGCTTGCCCCTTCCAACATAAATTGACGTGTTTTTGGATTTTTTCTAAATACCAGTATTACAAAAGTTATTAAAGGTGGATACTTTTATCTGAAAAGCACTGTATAAACTTATTACAGATGACGATTGACAAAATGGTTGCCGGTGTCGATTGTCGAATAAGAATATATTATTAAGATACAAAGTTGATACTAACAGTACTAACACCAGTTGTTTGTGAACAGTGAGCAGCAGCAGTGTAATAAACATTAATTTATTATTGTAAAATATCGCTATGTTACGAAATTGGAAAAAAATAAAGGACAGCTCTGCGTTTTGGCGGAAAGTGATAAAAAAATTTAAACGAATCGTAGATTGTGTACCGGTAACTGCTACTGTTAGACTGATAAATAATGAATTTTTTCCGCAACCAGATATCCCTCAAATTACAGAACAAAATGATAGCAGTCCAACGCCAACGCCGGCAGAAAATAATCTTCGGCCCTTGAATGACTGCACTACCGCCGAATGCAGACTTAATAAGTGGTTGACAGAACTTGCTGAGGATGATGATTTGTCTCCTCTCTCCGAGGAGGATTTAGAATGCACAAAAAATGAACAGTTAAGATATGATTTAACAAAATGGGGTTGCTAATTTAACATAACACATCGGGCTTTGAAGGAAGTGATAAGAATAATTAATAATCGTTTACCAAACATTTTGCCGGTGGATCCGAGAACATTACTGGAGACTCCTACAAATATTCTACTACAACCAGTGGGCGATGGTTACTACTGGCATCAAGGTCTTGAATATTGTTTAACCAAGCAGTGTTATCAGAGTCTGCAGACTTTTTCAGATATTTCAATCAACTTAAGTATGGATGGTTTGCCAATTTACAAATGTTCAAGGGACGAATTTTGGCCCATTTTATTCAACATTACTGAAATTCCTTTTTCTGATACAGGGCTGAGGCACCCAATCTGATTGGGGCCTCGACTTGCCGTCACATATTAATTTGGGAATAAGCCTTTTCTTTTGGACAGGGGGCCAGAAAAGAGTGCCATCCTTTTCCCAAGCTGCAGGCACAATTGTTAAAGATGGCAACTTGTGCCCCGGCTCTTTAGTTTGCACAAATTTAAAAGACATTTGCATGTCTTTTAAAATATTTAAAACTTATACTTAATACTCTTAATAGCAAACGTTTTATTAGTTAAATTAAGGTTATGTATTATATCAAACATGTGTTAAACCATTGTCAAACTTGAAATGTTTTTTAAAACTCAGCTGCTCGCACGTCAGTTATTGAAAACGCGATGCGCGTGTTGCCCAACTTTAAGTATATAACAACACTTTCAGTAACGTATGTAATTTTTAATTATATACGACATCCTTGGAGGCTTTGTTTTATTTTAACACTACTAGTAACTCTAAACACTACTATATAACCCACAAAATTATATATCATTACTATCGGTTATACAAGATCACAACAAGTGATTTTTAGGTTTCCATTATTTGTAAAATTACTATACAATGATTTCGCCATGATTGTTTACTCAAATGAAAAGGGACGATTCATTATGCCTTCAAAAAACGAAAATTAAACTTATTTGAACAACATGGAATCCAAAATTAATATCATCCTGTTAAATAGTAGTTATACGAATATCTTTGGCCACATTATTTAGCGTCTATGTTAAAAATAAAATAAAAAATATTTGTGCGTTTTTTCAAGGCATCTTGTCCATGTTAGCAGTAAAAACCGTTTCCCTCATGAAATTTAAGTCACTACAATGCTAAAAACGCCTAATTAAGATAAATGTTATACGGTATTATAGGTAACGTGTATATATATTTATCTGACATCTTATAAATTTTTATTTTGCTGATAATAATCGAACATAACGCAATAAGAAAAAGAGAGAATGAAAATGTGTGTCCAAGTGAGAGAAAACATATATTTGGCAGGGAGAAGAGTAACAGAAATATTATCAAAACCATTATAGGCAATGTTTATAAGGGTAACAGTAACATATATAATACTACATTTGACCAATAAAAGGCTCCAACCGTGGATTTTTAAGTAGTTATAATTATAGAGGTTGCCAAAATGTTTTCGTTACTTTTGGTTAAAACACCTAAGTTTATATAGCGTTACTAACCTAAGTTTTCCGTAAACTTTATATAATCCCCATTTAAGCTCTTTAAGGGGTTTATACGAGTAACAGAAATATTACGGTTACTATCATATATACATTTAAGTTATTTAATGAGGTGATATAATATTTACGGCAAATGTTATATAACAAACAATTTTTATTGGGTTGGTTTTTCTTTCAAAGTTAGATCAGAATCCTTATAAATAGTTATTTTATCGGTTATGGTATTTGTAGAAGTAATTTTTGTCTATTGATCTGTAGTTCTTTACCTACGATTCCAATGAGGGAAGGTAACCAAATGATAGTAATTGTTATTTTGGATTGTGAAAAATTGGTATCAGTCATGTATAGATTAGGCAATAGGGTGATCAGTAAATATATTTGAAATATATGAAATTGAGGCAAGTGAATCTTGCAACATAAAAAGGGATGGTAAAATTCATGACTTGTGGTAACCTAAATAGTTACGGGTTCAGGAAATAGCTTATTGAAAATCGTGACACTATTACTTTTTTATTCTTGGGTGCTCACCGTTCATAAAATTAAAGCGTTATTATTCTAATTAGGGAGGCGAATAGGGGATTTTTCGGGAATACTCGAGCGTGGCAGTTGAAGATATGAGAAATACCTTATACCCTAATAGAACAACTTTTGAAAGTATTAACTCTATATGTACTGACGCGCGCCTAGGGTAGACGATCAGATTATTAAAAAAAATCGATAGTCTGAAATACTCGAGCGCGTCAGATTAAGATATTGGGGGTTGATTTTAGTATTTTAAGACTAAATTTAACCAATCTGACGATAAGTACTTGACGCCTCCGAATTATAGGGTCGCGAACATGTAAAAAAAACGTTAATCCAACATTCTCGAGCTCGATTTTTATTTTTTTCATTTTGAGGAATATAATCTAAAACTTACCAAAACTACAAAATCTGCCGTTTTCCGCATAACCGGAAGTATGGAGGAGCCATTTCGTCTTACGAAAAACGGGTTGCGGCATATAAGTCGCGAACGATACATTTTACAAAAAAAAGTTTAAATAAAAAAAAAGTAATTTTATTTTACTCAAAAAAAGTTTCTTTACATTTTTGTCCAAAGTTAAAACTTTTGGACTTAAAGCATCATGAAAACTCAAACTCCCGGTTTTTTGAGTATATCTCGAAAACGGAGGGTGTTATAAAATTGATTTTGGAATTTTTGAACTTTTATTATATCTCAAAATTTTTTTTTCCTGAAGCTTCTCGACAATTTTCGTAGATTCGGAAAAAGTTACGCGCATGTTTATGGTCGCTACTATAGACCTATATGCCCTCAGTAAGATGCCGATTGAAAAGAGAAAAGAAAACGTAAAGGTCATACATAACAATACAATTTTTATATAATTTTTCATTTTTTTGTATAATAAATAATACAATTTGTACTACATTTCATCTACATTTACGATGGTTGTATCTATCGCTTTATTGTTATTCTTAAATTCCCCGTTTTATCAGGGAGAAAGAAAGAGAAAAAAAGAAACAAAAAAAATTTTTCGGTCAGATTAAGAAAATATGCTTTCGGGATACCGAGATAAACCTCCCCTATGAAAATTTCACGCGCTCGAGTATTTCAATGAACTTTTTTTGCATTTTCAAAAATTTGTCGTAACTTATCGTCACGCCGAAATCGTCAGTTTTTTTAAGGGGAGCTTCCTTATTGCCTACTCAACACCTCGAGTAACTGTTTTCTTTAACATTTTTGAAAAACCGTACACGCCATACCCACAGTAAAATGGTTTTTACCATACGAGCTTTTCTTTCCGAAATTACTTTATCTTTCGATTTTGATAGCTCTCGACGGCGCTCGGGAATGTCGCCATTTAGCAACCTCGCCTCCCTAACTATTCCTTTGAAGGAATTTTTGATTATTTGTTTGTCGTATCTCGTAAGGGATGTATTAAATTTAGGAAGGTTTATAATTCATGGTGGAGCAGAGGGAATAGGAAAACAACGTGTAAAGGTCTACGCCATCGATAATCTGTGCCAAGACTGAAAATTATTCGATTGCAGATGAACCATTCTTAATGGAAGAAGGAGATCAGATTAAAGATTGTTAAAAGTAAGATTAAATGGGGTACGGCTTAAAACCGTCCCTTGAGGAATAACATCATGTTTGATTTAAGTTAACGATAAAGTACCATTACCACCGATTATGGAAAATCTAATATTCTGATCAAATGTAGCTGCAATGATTACGTGTTTTCTATTAGTATCGCAGATCTAATATGAGATTGATGAACAGCTGGTTTGTCTTGAGTCGATCTATTTTCTTGAAATACGAATTGCTGTTTTGAGATTTTATTATATTTCTCAAGTCGCTTTTTCATCAGTGATACAGGATGGAAAGAGTTTGTGTAGGTAGCTGCTTATTCATACTTTTAAATAGAAATCGTAGATGTTAGCTATTAGTAAGATTTGGTTAGTGTACCATCGTAATATGTAACATTCTGGGAGCTTGTGCAAACCACCAATGGAAAATTTTTATGAGAAATATATACGAGATATTATCAAGTCTACACAGCACGTGCATAGCAGAAATTCAGTATGGAATAGGTTCGCTCTTTGCAAACTACTGTCGCGTCAGTGAGATTTGGAAAATGTTCGATTGACTGCGCTTTTAGGCTAAAAAAGCAAAAGCAGATCCCAACACAATCATTGCTTACGCATCCATAATTCTTCAGTCAGTATATAGCAAATGCGTTCTTCTGTTATGCCGACAGCATCATTCATTAGAATTTGGTGAACTTTCTCAATTATATCCCTGGTGTTACAGTTTTTGCTGTTGTCAGTCAAGCGGTTACTGCCAAGTTTGAATTCAGCTGCATTTCACAGTCGTAAATGATGGTTTCTTCGTACACAGTGTTTAACTCCTACTTCATTTGCATAGGCGTATGGCCTTTCAAAAACTACTCAATTTTTTTAGAAAAATCTTCACAACGACTTACTTATACGAAGAATTCAAAATTGCAGAAATTAAATTAATTAAAAATAATATCATCTATGTAGGAATAATTTGTTCCAACAATTTCATATTTATTACTTTAGGCTTTAGTAAATTTCGAAATGAAAGATGGAAAAAGAAATATCACTCTTCAAAGAAAAAATTTCGGAGAAAGAAAGTTCACAATAAACTTGATATCGAGGATTTCGATGAATTATTAGATTCATCATAGAAATATTCAGTATTACTAGTTTTGTAACGCCTTTTGATAGTCCCAATTAATTAGTCCCAACACCAGTAAAAGAGAAATGTCATTTATAAAATATTTCGATTTTAGATGATGAAATCTTGTTAAAACACTTTCAAATGGAGTGTTATATAAGGAGAACATTTTAGAAATCATGAAACTCGTGATTATTCACTGAATGAGATGTTCTCGTATTTAGTACAATTTAAGGGCATTGAGAAATTAGTTTTTCATATATAAATAGTACATGAAATTTCTAAATCTAATAAATAACTTTCATTTTTATTATTTAAAGATACATTGTAATAATGATTACTCATATATTTTAATAGTGTATTTTTCTTCTTGTATTCTTATGTTTGTTGAATAAAAATTTATACTACCATATATTTCGAGTTTTGTTAAGATATGTCAAAATAGGTTCATTCTACTCTATAAGGGGGTTAATTTTCTATTGTAGTTTCTAACTTACTTTTGTATCCATTAGCTCCTAGAACCACCTCTTACCAAATCTTAAGTGAGAAGGAATTTCACAAAATACATAATTTTGAAGCTATTAATTTTATTTTAAAATAAAAAAAATTGATTAGGTGACCGGAGTTAATATGATCAAGCTTATACAGAGTTCTTCCTGTTAGAATATAATTTTTGAGATGGTTAATTGGTTAATTGCACACCAAAAAAAGGTAAATCAGGAAATTATTTTATGGAAATAATGATTGTCGCTGCTATGTGCAAACTATGAGGAACAGCAAGTAAATCGTTATGACGTTGTAAATTTAATTGAAAAATCAAAAAAACCTGGATTTATTTTAAATATGCTTCTATAAAAAATGACGCTCTTGCAGCAGTTGTATTAGGTCATCTTTTCATGGATAATAGTCAATCAAAACCCATCAGATCACCCATTGATTGAATGGCGCAGGTTTGTAGATTTTTTAAGGAGTTGGCTTCTGGCTCCTCTGCCCCTATACCTAAAAATGATTTTTTACAAGGCTCTATATCATTGTTCTGTTTCCAATGGAGGCTATTTTTGAGAGATTTTGTGTTTCACTTTTGATGAAATGGGCAGGACATTCGTAGAGTAGATTATTTGCTGTTTCCATGGCTTGTTCGCAGAATCTGCAGATGTCGTCCTCTGCGTTACTACCGTAACTTCTCATGAGGCTAAACTTAAATAATGTTCATACTAGAGAGATACAATTCGAGCTTACGGGAGACCTTTATTGACTCTTGATTGGCGGTCCTTCATCCTTCGCATTCAGTTCATTGATTTGTCACTGCTTACTAGCTTTATCAATCCTGAATTCAAGTTTACTGTCTGTATTATCCTGCAGGAAACTCTAAATGCCTCTTTTTTCATCAAACGGTGAAGAGAAGGAATGCTTAGCAGCGTCTCTAAGGTTGTGGTGGGACGACACAGGTTTACTTAACTTAACATACACAGAGACCCCAAAAACTGAATATTTGGGTAGGTTTTATAGAAGACCTTATTGCTACTCACATAACCCAAACATTAAAAGATGGTAGGTAACTTTTTTTTTCAATAGGGTGGAACTCTACACTATGATGAACGGGTTTGTAACTTTGTAGATGCTCGTTTTCTGAACAATAGCCACAAGACAAGTAGAGAAAATTCAAAAACCAGGCTACACTATTGAATAGAAGTTGGAAGTGAAAAGAGTATCAAAATAAAATAGAAAAAAGAAGTTGCACAGATAATAGAAGCAGATTATAGTTTTACCAAACAGTCTTGCCATTTAAAGTATTTCAAGAGGTGGTACTGGGCGCTAGAGGTATGAGAGAATAGTGGTTTGAACTAATTGAAAAATTAAGCATCATTTACATAAATTTCAGTACAGACAATCTCTATATTTCTATAGGAAGCCCATAGACTACAACGCCCAGGAATTGCGAAGTAATTTATGTCAGAATAAGACATGTATATCAATAAATCCGTATCCTTGATCTTAAACGAGTAGTTGAGCAGAATAAATAAAAAGAGAAAAACAAAATTCATTCAAGTCGAATCTGAGCTTTATATTTCTTGTCCTGAGATATTATTTTCTTAGTTATCTCTTTATGGTCGTTATACGTAGCATTTTTAAGATGCAAAATACTTTCTAATTGATTTTATTTTATCAGCGAAACAAATATAGATTGATGAAATGATCCTTGTAATGGACCACATTAGGGTGACTTTTTTCCTGTTAGCTAGTACTCTTAGAGTTTGTATGCACTCCCATGCTAGCTTAGACCTGCACTCAATGGCTTGTATTTTGGTTCAAAAATGCCAATCCAGCTTCTTGCTCTATTTTCGAATAATTTTTCAGAGAGATACATTTCGAGCTTACCATTATTGACCCTTGATTAGTGGTCAATGATTTGTTCTTTGAATGGGATATGAGTGCTCATTATGCTGGGCATTTGGTCCAAAAAAACCGCTAGAGGTGTTGCTATCCTTGCCTAGCCTAGTCTCTATTTCCTACAAACGAAAACTAAGAATATTATCTGACACGTGACACTGAAGCGTTATGATAAGCATAAAAATGAAGTTCGTTCAATCGTATAACGAATTCGTTTCCCGCATTTCAACAAAATGATTTGTACCAACTGCCCAACCACGAGAGATGTACAGCAACTTATACCTCATATTGGGTCCCAGCAGGGGACATTGATAAATCTAGACTTGAAAATAATTCAAATCAAAAAACTACTTGATGTGGCTATAAGTAAATGCCAGACTGTTTGAAATCATCCGAAACTAATAGATGCCCAATAAGCCCTACCCAACTCGGTGGAACAGATATCTTAAAAGTCCAGAGAATAATAAATTAAATACCAAGAAAACTGGGCTTGGGAGTCCTAAAAGAATTAAATTTTAATTGGATATGCTAAAACATCCAAACCCATAGCTGAGGGCACAATAAGACATATTAAGGATGCAAAAAATACAAGCTTCATTAGAAATGGACAACTCGTTGATTGAAGTAATAAAAGAAAGCGTTTCGAAAATTATAATTTATAATAAGCAAGATACAAGGACATACAAAATGAAAATGAATGCAAAAAATAAGAAGGAGCAAATAAAGAAGTTGCTTTCACAGAAAAGAGGAAAGTGACAAATTTGAAAAGTGGCTCCAAGACTACATGTCCCTCTTTCCTCAGCAACCAATGAGGGTGGATATGCCAATACTACAGTAGACCTGGAAACCTTACAATTTTGCAAACGCGATACACACGCCTTAAGCTCAGCACCAGTAGAGAAATTTTTTTATGTCGAGGTATGATAATGAGAAGAAAATTGAGTCATAATGTATATGAACAACTTGTTAAATATGGTAGAAAATAATAATAGGCTTGAATTGGACAAAAGGTATTTGTATTTCGAAAAAGTATTTTAAAGATACTTATTTCGCATACAACATTTAAAATTTAAATCTATTCAGTATTTTGCATTTGTAAACGTATATTGAAAAAGGATTCACATTGCATGAACTTAAAAGGTTCTCACCCCGTATCTAATTTCTTTTTTTTTTCGTCATATGAACATAATAGTAATTCCATTCTAGGCACTACCTTTTATTTATAAATTTCGCTTTTGATTGTCGAGCTGAATTGTCATATTTAAAACCATTTTACATTTATTCAAAAGTTTTTTTCTGTTGTTTCTTCTACCAAACACAATTTAACTTATTTTTAGTAAAATTATACATCACTATTATACGTTAATGCCAAATTTAATTAAAATAACAATCGTTACATCAAAGACATTATATATATAGATATGATTTTCATGTAACGTCAACCGTTTGTCGATTGGTGTTGTTCTTCCGCTTGGCTGCTCAATTATATTCGTTTTAATAAAGTCACCGAAATGGTAATCAATGACCTAACAATGGGCCAGTAATGATAATGTTAGCAATCGCTTGTTCGACCAGTCGACTAAAGGATTGAGTGATGATAGTAATTATAATAGATACGCATATTACACTCAGATAAGGCCTTGTATTTAAAATACTGTTTGTTGGGAAATTACTATTTGGACGGTACTTCTGTAACAAATTTACGTTTTTAAATAACATTATGGCCAAATATTTAGATGTTAATAACAGCTATACTGGAATATTGGGATCAGTTGATATTCTAGAAAAGTGAAAGCTGGTTAGCTACGGAGCTAGTTCACCAATTATTATTTTGTTCTACGTTATGGAAGGCTGCATTTCTCATTGAGTTATCTGTCAACGATATTTTCCGACTGAGAATCGACCTTTTTTTGGAAAAAGCTTTGTAATAACGGTTAGTGTACAAGAAGAAAGTACATGTTATTCATATTTCTTGGTCTCTGGTTAATCAAACAAAATTGATTATTATATCTCATTGGATTATAGTATTTCAATTCGTTGTATCAAAAAATGACCTCTTTGGAAAGTAGATCAACACAATACTTTATTTACGAGGATGTATTGATATCTAGTTAGCCTAGACCAGTTCCATGCATAAACAAAATATTGCGTTACCACAGCAACGAACTTATTAGAAGTGTCAGTGTAAAGTTTGTGATGTCAAAAAAGTAAACCAGAGTTACGCAATAAATTAAAAGATGTCCACCGAAATTGTGAAAATCGAAAAATTGAACTATCGAGCCATCATCAAGTACCTGTATTTAAAAGGGTTAAAAGTTAAGCAGATTTACGAAGATATGCTTAATACCCTTGGTAATCAATGTCCTTCGTATGCGACCGTGAAAAATTGTACTGCAAGCTTCAAAAGAGGTGAATTTTCCATTGAAGATGATGTCCGATCGGGAAGGCCACTTTCTGTGACAGTCCCCGAAAATATCGATGCAGTTCATGACTTGATTTTATCAGACCGTCGAATTGGGCTAAAACGAATATCTGAAGCACTGAATATTTCATACAAACGCGTTCATCATATAGTTCACGTCAACTTGGACATGAGAAAAATTGCTGCAAAATGGATTCCCAAATGTTTGAATGTTGACCAAAAGCGTGGAAGAATATAAGCAACGCGTTCGATCTGTGCTCGATATGAAAACAATGTAGACTTCTTAAATGTGTTACTATGGATTAGACTTGGGTGCATTTCTACGATCCAGAAACAAAGCAACAATCGATGGAATGGCGACACTCTAGTTCTCCAATACCTTAGAAGTTTTGTGTCCAAAAATCTGCTTGCTTCAGTTTTTTGGGATTGCCATGGAGTAATCATGATTGATTTTTTGGATAAGGGTAGAACAATAACTGGAGATTACTATTCGACATTACTGACCACTCTACGGGAAAATCTAAAGAGAAAAGACGCGGAAAGATATCCATAGGTGTTTTGTTTTTGTAGGACAACGCCCCTGCACACAAATCTCATGTTGCCATGCAAAAAATTCGTGATTAAGGGTTTGATTTACTAGAACACCCCCTTATTCACCAGATTTGGCTGCGTCCGACTATCATCTCTTTCCTCGACTGAATAAAAGTTTGAAAAGTCGTAAATTTTCTTCCAACGAGGAGGTAACAAAAGCTGTGGAGGTCGGTTTTGCAGAGCAAGAAGAAACATTTTTTTTAAAAGGTCTAGAGACGTTGCAGGTTCGCTGTAATAAATGTATCCAATTAAGAGGAGAATATGTTGAGTAATAAAATATTTTGACATTTTGTTTGGTTCTATAATAGGCTAAGATTTTTTCAATATATTCTCATATATCTAAAAGGTCACTAATAAAGATTTCATATGAAATCCGATAGTGCTTCTAATTCACTAAATTACGAGAGTCGTACTGGAAAGCTTAAGATACTTGAACACCTTTTGTACGACTAGTTATCCTTTTTTCTGTGCCGCTTTTATAAAACATCATACTTTTCCATTTGTTAATCATAAGGACAATTGTGACTCTGCTTACTGCTGTTAAAAAAGGTCTAGTACCTATTAACCCCCATCCTCAAACTCAAAGTATGAAAGTTTCCTTGTTTTATCTCATTTATCTTCTGTATGACACAACATTCCTTTTAAAACTTAAGTACAAGAAGTCATAATTCTCAACAAACCAGGTGCTTCTTTTGGATCAATTGTTCCTAATATTATGAGAAGAATGGAAGTTGCAGTTTGATTAAAAACGCTGATATGGAAAAAATGAAATGATTTCGTTATGTCACGAGACATCCGAATATGAATTATTGATATAGAATTTAAATGACAATGCACCGATTTTAAAAAACAGCTGAAATGAGACTAAATAAATTAAGCGATATACATCATCCAAGTAGAGTAGTTTCTATTTCACTCATATACAATATGTGGCTGTTTAGTAAGGCGGTCTCTCTTTTAGTTGTCTTAAGCCTATTTAAGCAAATTTATCCAAAAAAATTGTTTTGGCAGTGTGGTGAACAAGAGTGATTCACTTTACAAGCATTATCATCAAGCCTTTCAATCCCATGTGGATTATGGCTATCGCTTTTGGCGCTTTAAATCCTTTTATTTTGAGGTGTATTACTCCTCTATTTCTAATTTTTATTTTCTTTATAGTTTGTCGTTTGTTTTGGCTGCTTTTGTTATTATTTTCCATTCTTTTCGGTTCCGGCATTTTGCTCTCCAGTTTTCTACATTTCTCCAAGTTTTTCTCGGCCTACCCCTTCTCCTTGGCCACAATGGGATCCATTGCTTTATTCTTTTGATTATTTCAATTAGTTTTCTTCTCATTATGTGCTCGGCCCAGTTGAGTCTTTGTCTTTTAATTTTTCTTTGCTCTTCTTTCTCCTTCCTGTGTTATGTTTGGACCTGTTATAGTTCTCATTATCTTTCTTTCGGTAATTTTAAGTTATTCTACTCTTTTATTTATTACTGTTGTTTCCATCGCATATCTGATTACTGGTCTTATTAGAGTTTTGTAGACTTTACAAGCATAATGTCGGAAATTGTAATTGGTTTAGTCTAGTGTATGTCAAGAACGTGCGTGGATTAATAAAAGGAAAGGAGAGACATGATTCAATAGAAGCCGATTAGTTACCACTCATACCGATGCGAATGTCCCGTTTACGCATACTGTTCACACATAACCGGTGTCTAACATCAACAAAGAAACCGTCTGCAAGATGTTAAACGAGGATTTAAACAAAAGAAAAATTTACGCATATATTGCTCCAAAAGTTTTTACACTTGTCCAGATTCACCAAGCTAGCTTGATCTTACAACGCGAAAAGTTATCGGAACATTCCTCATTTATTGAGCAAGAGTTTTGGCGAAAAACGTACCCCATCGATGCTGCTCCAACCGTATAGACCCCATTATTTCTCAAGATAAAGTCACACCTCAAAAAAATCATCAGTGTGTATGAGGTCAAAGAAGCTGTAACCATGCTTAGATGGAGACTATTGTGAAAGTGTACTGTAAACTTTTGTGTGAAATTTTATTTGCTTGTTTTTCATAAATAAATTTAATTAATTTACACACCGCGAACAAAATGAAAAAAAAAATACAGAATCAAATCAAACAGAATGAACAGTCCACACTAATACCATGTCTGCCTTACTTTCAAGCTTTTCCGAAGTATGACCTCTTTTATGTGTTTCCATAATTTGTCAACATTACGGTCTAAGTATGTGCTACTAAAAAATATCAATTGATTTTCATAAAGTTTTTGTTTTATTACAGAATTTTCGGGCTACCATACCTATTAAAAATATTGAAATAGAAAAATGTGTTTTTTGAGATCACCTTAACACAATTCTCTTGATATTTAGAATCACTCATTTATTCAACCCATACTTAACGTAGAATGTATGTAATAGAGTAATTTGAATCATATTTGTAAAAATTTACTATATATTTCAAACTGGAAGTATATCAATTTGTTGCCTCGTATATACATTTCAATTTTTTCCTTATGTATCACGATGTTCCCCAGTATGCAGTTCAATTGTGTCTATTTATGGCAAACAGTTTCCTTGGCATGTACAACAATCTAAAAATCTACATATCTCCTAAACCATCAATTTTATCGAGTTGAGTACCTTTTTGTTGAAAAATCGCTTAAAAATTCATTATTGTTATCTTTTGATTGTACAGGTTGTCCCTGTAAAAGTTACGGATTGTTAACCATTGACCATGACCGCCACTGGCCACAGTGTAGAATTATTTATTCCGTAAAACTTGTACCACATGGACAATGGACATACGTAATCCATAAAAAAATTCATGTTTCTCAAATGTGTGATAAAGGAAATATACTTGAATATAAGTTCTGATATCGCAACTTTAAAGGTCTATAACTCAGAAACGAGGGGTCATATGAGAACATTTTTTATACCACAGCATTATTTTCACGTCATCTATTCACTCCCGATTTTTTGCAACAAGTTCGGAACACCTTGTATCAAATTAGTACGAGAGATGGGTAATTGTACTAAGAACATTAGACTTTCATTTTCTGAAAAATACAATTGATGGGACATTAGGATTGTCACAAATGCTCATAATATAGGTACATTACCTACTTTCTAAAATGAATGAGTCTGACATGAGAAAATTCAATGGAAATATTTACTATTGTACAGTTCGACGGAGAGAGGTGTTATGTACTCAGCATAAAATAAACATATAATAAAATAAAATATATAACTTAAATTATTCAACAATTTGAAAAATTATATGAATTTTGAAGTGTAATAAATATAAATTACGATTGAAATAGATCGTACCCCAGGAATGATCCTTTCATTCGAGTCATGTTTTATCCATTTTCTCAAAGTATCTATATCGTTCTTCGAAATGTTTCTCACAACAAAAGCCAACGATATCGACTTTCCACTATTTTATGGTTCGATATTGGAAGGTACTTAAAATAGCGAGCACTTTTCCGTCACTATGTTTTACACCGCGGTACCATACACAGTATAACCATCTGGTTTTATTAAAGACACTATAGTTTGAAATAATAAACGGTCGAAAAATAAAATTTCCAACTACAAATGAATTCTAAAAAATATGAGAAGAAAAAAACACACACGCCGATTTTAGGTTATACACTTTAAGGCAAAAATTTTCATCTTTACCCTACCGTGGCTCTACCCCATGGTCTTACTTGTAACCGTGTTATACCCACGTCCACCTCTAAGTTCTCTAGATAGCTGCGCCGCGACATGGCTTTTACAAAAACATAGCATCCGGGCAACAAGAGAACCAAGCTGCTATATAGAATATGGGCTTGGTTTCCAGACCTGCATATCAGACTGTGGTCACGATCTACGATGATACATGATGGATGCGATCATATTTATCACAGCACACAAGAAGGTTAAGTTGGAATCTCTGGAACACTGTTTACATCACCACTACACAAAATGGTTGACCCATGTGACAGATGAACATCTATATAGACTCATAGACAGGTGCGAGCAAGAAACATAGTGACAGATAATATTCAAGATGGCGGACGCTTCCGTCCAATTATGACGTACTTCCGTTATAGAATCGGCTTTGCTTGCCTACATTAAATGTAATTACTTTTATTAACATAAAATGCACTATTATTTAAGAATTATTTATTAAAACTTTATAACTCATCTTAAAATTAAATGGCGATTTGTCCATAGCAATCTTGCAGATTAATTTGGAAACACCCTGTTGTTCTGTTTTTCTCCTACTGAAAACAAACTATTAGCAAATAGAGAAAATCTCAGTTCTTCGACTTTTTGCACTATTATTTCTCTTTCCAATCGGTAAGAAACTTTTCCTTTATCAAAAGCTTTTAAACCCGACAACGGTCGAGGTCCAAGACGGACGTCCCGACGCCGTCAACGCTTCTTTCCATTTAACAAGGGTATAATTTTTGTTCGCCCAGAAAGTTTTTAAATAACTTTGATTGAAATTTAATTTGAGGCTCTAAAGGGAACGTCGAAGTTGTCCAGTACAGGACCGGGTTTTCCTTGGTATCATGTTTTTGGAATTTAAAAAAAAAAACGTTAGTTTCGAATGTAACCTGTTCCAACTTACTCAACCGCAATTCCAAAAATTGAGTTGTTGTATCTCGTTTCTAATTTTTTCCCTCTTCCCTTTGCTACGTATACCGTACCTTACAGAATCGTCTGTATCAGTATTTTATCATATTTTCTGGAGGATGCCTTTCTAAGCACTCACAATTCTATTTATTCAAAAAGGATTATGATATACGATATTTCAACTTTTTGAATACGCATTTGAATTTAACAGATTAGCTGCCGTTTTACCCAAGTATGTGTATTTATTCACAACTATTAATTAATACATCTGAAACAAATGCGACTTTATACTATGCTTTACCATACAGAATGGAAAAAATGACAGCTTTGTTCGCACAAGCAAATCCCGAAAAAATTTTTATGCGCAACTGCGGCTTAAAATGAATCCGTGATTGATTTCTGTTTCTTGTGGACTACATCTGTAAATTCAAAAATCTCCCAATAACAAAACTTAATAACAAAGTAAATAAGATATTATGTGAAATACCTTGATTGAATGGAAGCCTTTTCTGTTAATATAAGAGTCAGGATATTCCCGAGGTCTCTCTTTTCTAATATGGCTTTAATATATTCATCTTTCCTTCACAAATTTTTCCTCCCTGGACTGCTTTCTGAACAATTACAAACAATATTTCTTCGCCACCCGTCTGACCGACGCCTGATCCGTGGAATTCGAAATTTCTTTTTTTGTTATTCCAATTGTGGTTTTTTAAAATTTTTATTTTATGCATATTTCAATGTTTCTTCCATTATATTGTTGTACCAACTTGCGGACAGCAGTAATTTAAGTCAATCAAGGTGTTTTAAAGTCGAGACTAGTTAAACAAAGAATGAATAGAGTTAGGCAGTTAAGTGAACGCGAAGCTGAAAGAATAGCCGAGCTAGTTGGACAGGTACAAAGTTATCATGAAGTGGCAAATCTGTTTGGCGTACACCACACAACCATTGGCAGATTGATGCAAGCATTTCGAGAGACAGGTTCACATTCTAGGAGGCCTGGACAAGGATGTCTTTCAGATGACCGTTTTTTGCAATTAAATTCATTAAGAAATCGGTCAATAGCAAGTGTCTAGCTCAACAGCCTTTTACGAGAAGTTCGAAATGTAAATATCTCTGATAGATCAATAAGACGACACCTAAGACGTGTGTGTGTCTCTGTGTGTGTGTCTGTGTGTGTGTGTGTGTGTAAAAGAAAATGGCTTGGAGGCAAGTCCATCAGCCGCAGAATTTCTCAATGATTCTACTTAAATATTAATTTTAATATCCTTTATGAAATTTACTAGTAGATCTAAAGTTTGTCGGGTATCTATGCTTAAAAGATGTGTGAGGTTTAGAGGTAACGAGTAGTTTTGTTTAACAAGTAACTGCAACAAATTATTTGTTTTATGAATGTGATTGCTGCATGCGAAAGCAATGTGATTTAGATCAGCACAAGAATTAGTTTCAAATGAAACAAATACACATACAAAAGATAGCAAAAAAATTAAAATATTAATTCAAGGTAGTTTGAAACAAAACAACCCGGACTGTAATTCATATAATGCAAATGTGCAGGTCTGCTTTGCGAACTCCTGATTATTTATCAACAGGAGAAAATATTCGTTCTGAAAATCTCCAAAGATGAGTACTCATGAGTCAGTTTCTGCTAGTTTCTGACTGGTCTGCGAACAAAGCTAATATCACTAGAAGTAAACGGCACTTATTATATGTTGAGCTTAAACGTCTCCAGCCGATGCATTGTGGTCTACCCAAATAACATAATGAATCCTTTTACTCCGATTGATATGACACTCTTTTTACTGTAAGTGTGAACATAATTCATGTTAAGTGTAACAAAAAGGCTATAACTATTCATATGTTCGAGAAAATCCTATAAGTTTGGCGACTTTGTTTAAGTGAATATTTCAATGGTGGAATAAGTTATTTAGATTAATTCCCAATTGCAGTTCTTGAGATATATTTTCAGTAGAATATTCATAGTTGAAAATGTCAAATTGTATATTAATATACTGTCGGTACTATTCGATTACGCAGTTCATGATAGGGCTAGTATAGTTTTTATTATTTTATTATCCATTATAATAAAAACTCATTCTATTGTAGTGAAATAATGTAATAATAAAAGTAATATAGTCATTATTATACGCTGGAAGCAAAATATTTGGCAATATTTGCTCCAAATATACTCGTATACTTATACTGTCATTTTTTCGTCAATTATTTGGTATGTACGAGTATCATTCATACAATATTTAGTAGTGAATCAGATTTACAGGTACATTATGTGTTTTGTACATCGCCAGACGTTTTATAACTATTAACTGGAGCTACAGAAATTGACAACTGACAGAAAAACATCATCATTTCTGACAATATTATCTATCCTAGGTATTAGCAAATTAACTTTTATCAAAAAGCAAATTGCTACATTTTTAAGGTCATTCGCTTAGACGTATTGCCTTTTAAAAACAGATTATCATTGACAACTGGATACTCCAAATGGAAAGTAGCGTTTACCATGATTGAAATTTGAATTACAATTAAATCATATATATATATATATATATATATATATATATATATATATATATATATATATATATATACGAGGATATATTGAAAAATTCTTAGCCTACTATAGAACCAAACAAAATTTCAATATAAAAATATTTTATTACCTCCGCATTGGAAGAAAATTTACGATCTTTCAAACTTTTTTTCAGTTGGGGAAGGAGATGATAGTCGGATGGAGCCAAATCTGGTGAATAATGGGGGTGTCCTAGTAATTCAAATTCGAATTTTTTGCATGGAAACATGAGATTTGTGTGCAGGGGTGTTGTCCTGCAAAAATAAAATATTTTTGCATAGCTTTTCGCGTCTTTTCTCTTTAATTTTTTCCCGCAGAGTGGTCAGTAATGTCGAAGAGTAATTTTTAGTCATTGTTCTACTATTACTCCATGGCAATCCCAAAAAACTGAACCAAGAACTTTTCCAGCAGATTTTTGAACACGAAACTTCTTAGGTCTTGAAGAACCAGAGTGTCGCCATTCCATTGATTGTTGCTTTGTTTCTGGATTGTAGAAATGTACCCAAGTCTCATCCATAGTAACAATTCGATTTAAGAAGTCTACATCGTTTTCAAATCGAGCACAGATCGAACGCGATGCTTCTACCCTTGCACGCTTTTGGTCAACATTCAATCATTTGGGCATCCATTTTGCAGCATTTTTTTCATGTCCAAATTGACGTGAACTATATGATGAACGCGTTTGTATGAAATAATGCTTCAGATACCCGTTTTAGCCCAAATTGACGGTCTTTCCAATCGGTCATCATCTTCAATGGAAAATTTGTGTCTTTAAAAGCAATTTTTCACGGTCTCATAAGAAGGACATTGATCACCAAAGGTATTAAGCATATCTTCGTAAGTCTGCTTATCTCTTAACCCTTTAAAAAAAAAGATACTTGATGATGGCTCGATACTCCAATTTTTCGATTTTCTCAATTCCGGTGGACATATTTTTTCTTTTAATTTATTGCGTAACTCTGGTTCACTTTTTTGACGTCAAACTGTACACTGACACTTCTAGTAAGTTATTGTTCGATTATCAACTTTTTTATTGCTGACATATTCAGCTTCAAGTCGGATGCTTTTTATAAAAAAACTTATATGTAGTTATGAATAAAGAATTATATCCGGCTCGCGCATGATGGCTATTACCCACTCAATTTTATATTTATGAGTAATAGCGTCATTATACTCTTGTTTAATAAAATACTATTATTGACTCTTATAAGAAAACAGTTCTGAGCAATGATGTAAATATTTATAATGTATTAAAATAGTGGGCGAAGAAATTTGATCTGATTGTAATTAATAACATGTAACGGACTTTCAGCATTTGATTTTTTCTATCCATATCAAGCGATTAGATGCCAAAGGGACAGTAACAATGCTATTACTTGTTGAGAGATAATATTGATACAGGTGTCAGAGTAAAAAAAGATAATAAGATTCACTAAACACCTAATATAGAAAACTATTAGAATGAACACTGGACATTGTACTGTTGGCATAAAACTCCAGAATAGTAGATTGTCTTGAAAAAAAAACAGAAGTATATGAGTAAAAACCTTCGGGTTTGAAATCTTTTAAAATGAGCTATAAAAGGAAAAAGATGGGGGAATGGTCAGCTAATGAATAAGTTATGGTAAACAAAAAGTAACTCTCTTCTGTGTCGAGAGAATTTATTATGTATTTTTATCTGTTTTGAATTACTCGAACTTCTCAGCGTATCCATCCTATATATTTTTGAAGGCACGCTCAATTAATTCATGTTAATAGTTGCAAGTTCTCAATTTTTATTACTTATTATTATTTAACATATATTTTCTCCGTATGGTTGTTGAGACGTGATGTTCAGATTTTAGAAGGTTGCTATAGAATAAAGAAACTGTAGACCTATGAATTAGACAGATACGGTTCTGTCTTTTCGACGAGTGAAAAATCTAATCCCACGAATTAAGCCATTTTAAAGGTTGAAAGAGGATTTCGAGCAACATTTATAATTAATTTTTTGCCTTGAGTGTTTTCGTTCGCTTCTCTTCACTTTGACTCCCGCTATAACGTCAACTCTTCAACTCTCAGTCAAAACACTCCACTAATTCTTTGAAAAAGTGTTAAAATTGATTTCGTGATTCCCAATCCGGTCCGCGACAACGAGCCGAAGGATGAAGAAACGTTTAAAAAGAAATGCACTCGAATTAACAAGATTAATTGAAATACGCTTAAGCAGATATACTACGAAGTTTATTTTTTGAAATGAAAAATAATCATTGATTCTGACCTACTTAACAAAATATAGTGAGAGTTAAACTTCTAAATATATTAAGATACGAGAGTTGCCTAAAGCGAATATTGTGTTCAAAAGGGCTCATTTTTTTGAGATGCGAAACTCGTATTTAGTACCATCTAACCTCAAAAAATTAACACGTTATAATTTTAAAATATATGTAAAAACATCATTTTCGTGAATATATGTTAGCATAAACTTATCTTTGAAACGTTTAAATTTTTCTTCTTGCATCAATTATCTAAGATTTAGAGCAAGTTCACGACGGCCATTTCAAACTTTTTTTTACTTTGTAGGTTGTACAGGGTGCAACGTTAACTTTCAACCTAAAGGTTTGTATTCTCATATCAAAGTAACTTTTTTCATGAATGGCCCGCTCTCCAGTTCCAAGAGTAAAAAAAGGTTCCCACCTCAACCTGAAGATGTCAGCACTTATCAATATATGTTGAGAAATGTTTTTTAGAAACAAAACATATATTGCTGAAGACGATCAATGTTTTAATAAACGAACTGATTAAAGTAACCACAGTGTAGTAATAATAAATAAACCTGTATTTGGACGTGTTTCTATTTCAAGCAAACAATAGAAAGTAACAAAATATAATGATGTCAAAAATCATTTAGAAAATTGTTTTTTGAGATATATGAATTCAATATTTTATTATAATTATACACATCTTTATGTTCATATATTTATATACTTATTAAATGACTTTACAAATTTTATACGTTTCGGCGTCTATTTTGGATCCCTTATCAAGAGGAGGGATCTAATTTTGTTGATTTAGACTTTGATTTATTGAAATATTGTAGTATTTTTCTTATTTATTTACACTATTACTATCTGTGGGGTGAATTTATAAACACTGTCTTTTACTCACTCAATTTATTCAAACACTTTAAACTACACTTAACTAACTTATATAATAATTAACTTGTCACCAATACTCAACTAACTATAATTTATTTAAATTCTTCGGTTATTTTTCTATTTCCTTCCGTTCCCTATGACTATTTATTAGATATAAACTAAACTCCGCAAGACCTTCCTAGAAATTAGATTGAAACAAACAATGTAAGCAAATCTCCTGCTCTGTTGAAAACATATATAAAAAACATCAAACGGGCCGCGACGTCGCCAAATCTTAGAATTTCATTATAACCGGACAGGACCGCTTTCATGTCGGGGACGAGTTCGTAACAATATTTGAAATTGATTGATATGATTTGATAATGTATTATGTCCTTTATGACTTGAACTTATAGCATATTTATTGTCTTATTCATAAGGTATCGAAACACAATTTTATGTTTGATGATTATTATTAATTGTTAATGTAATCCTTTATCTTCAAATTTGAATATCATGTTTCCAATAATCCGTTCAACAGTTCTTAGTTGCTATAATTGTGGTTTTTGATGTTGTTCAGAAACTTTTCTACAGATTGAAAAGAGAAATATCGTGTTGGTTACATCTGAAAAGGAGTTATTTTGCTCGCAGCGTTCTAAATGCAAATTACCGACAGGGATGAAAAAAAGGAAAGAAAATCAAATTCTGCCCGGGTAATAGGAGTATCGCAGAAACTGGTTTATGTAGCTGTACGGCGACGACAAGTATCGGAGAATAGATATATAAAGATTTAATTTTTAAGTACATATAATTTGTACCTTCATTAAAACATTTAGAATACAAATGAACAGCTGATATTTCCAATCGTATTAAAATACTCTATTATTATCTTTTACTCTTCGTCATGATATTGTAGTCGACCTCAGAAACTGATACTTACATGGGGTGAACCTTCAATATAATAAAAAACAATAAATAAGTAAAAAAACTTAAAATAAAACAAGAAGAAGGTGGAAAAGTTGGAAATACCTGATAAAGGTTTAACGGAACATGAGAATTGGCATCTGGCCCTTTCAATCACAGATAAGTGAAATAATTTTCTTGTTTGAAACACGATGCATCATTTTCTAGTCGCATCGCTCATATTCACATCTGTTAAGACAGGTACTAACAAGTTTTAACCTGTTGCAACTTACCAGTCTGCTATTATAACTGCTTTAGTGAGATCGTAAATATAGTAAATTTGGAGACAGTTCATAAATGATATGGAATACTGAGAGTTTCAGTAAGTACAAGGAACGACAGAGATGATCTTTTACCTCAAAAAAGTGTTATTTCAAACAGAAAATTGACTATTTGAGATCTTATTGAAGCACTAAAAATATCTTATGGGTACGAAAGAGAAATGAATAATTGACAAACAAATTTCTTATCACGATTCACAAATGTATAGCCGCTAAAAGTTTCTCTATCTTCTCTATCTATCCGCATTCGTACCACGTACCAGATTTGGCACCATATCACTTACAAAGTCCACGATGAGCAAAAGATAGTCATTCCAGTTCAATCATTGATTGATTATGAGATAAGTGCATTACTAGCAATTCAACGTTTAAATTAAGTTTTTACTTTGCTTTTAATAACGAAAGTTTTTGTTCTCCCTATATTGTTAACAACGCGTCATGATCAGAAAACTTTACAAAGAGTTTTACTTCAACTACCACCCTTGGGTAGTAATAACATATACCATATAAAACATGTATCTCATTTACTTCCTATTCCTATTTCAAACATAGGAAATATCTTTTTTTTGCTTTCCTCTATAGAAAGAGTGAATTACAGCATGGAATATTCACACTATAAGCTAAATGAATACGCCAAAAGTAGTCAAACAGTCAACCCCTTTGTCTGAAAAGTTCCTAGCTTCAACCTTAAAACGTCAGCACTTATCAATATAAGTTGGAAAATATGTGTGCACATGCATTGAGCGATTCTCACTAGATTTTTCTGCAAATGGGAACATTTTAGTATCAAAATGTCATTAAATATTTGTTTTTGTTAGGACACTCTGTACCATCATTTACAACCGTAAAATTTTGGGCTGCGGGATCAAACGTTGTCGTATCAGCTTGCCTGCGGACGAGCATTCCGGACCTCTAAAAACTGCAACTACCGGCGATATCATCGAAAAAGTTCACCAAATAGTTAGAAAGACAAAAGAGACTATCGGCATATCGAAAGAACGTATTGCCACGTACTGACTAAAAAATTTTGCATGCGTAAGCTATCTGCGCGTTGGGTACATCACTTGCTTTCTTTGGACTAAAAGCGCATATAGCATGAAACCTAAACCTTATTGATAAGATTTGAGCGAAATGAGTCGAGTTTTTTAATCGATCCATATTTGTCAAATGGATGGAAATATAAACTTTGAAAAATTCTTTTTTAATAAATAAAATGATTATGAAAATAAATGTTTTGTTTCTTTGCTCAATACTAGATTTTTACTCATACTCACTTTATGATATAAACTAATAAATATGATTGATATCACTGAAACAAGAATCTTGAGTAGTTATATACAAACATGGTGAAAATGAGACTTCTCATACTAATAAATTTAAACTCCTTATCAACACACTACTGCCTAATCCTAGGTATTTTGCTTTATACCGATGAAAATGGAATGTGTTGAAAATCAAAAGTTATTGAACACGTATCATTCGAGGCCCCGTTCCTGTTTTAAAAAATTTGTGGTATAACACCAACCCTTGGTATAATAGAGTCTAAGCCTTACTTTCTTCGTTGATAGTTATAAATACCGGTAGGCATTTGTTGGAACACCCTTTATATTGAATAAGTAACAGCGGCATATATTTCGATCTCTCCTTGAGTATGTTTGTACCTTCTGAAGAATATAAACCTTAACAAAATTCCATATATCCAAAGTTATAACATACGTGAATATATAGACGTGTATAGAGAGTAAAAAAAGTGTCAGTTTTTATTGATTCGTATGTTGTGCGCAAAGAGTAGGGAAAATATAAGCGCTATTTGTGGTGCATTTTGCACCAGTGGCTCCCACATTGTCTCAAACTTGAACATAAATAAGATATTTGATAAATCTAGCTCAATTCATAAAATCAATTCTTCCATTTCTTTTCTTATTACCATCTCATAGTGATCAATTTTATCGTTGTTATTATAAAGAACTTCGTTATCTAGTAAGAACATAGTGCCGAAAATGTTTGTCCTTATTCCAGCGCTATTACAAGAATGGTATCGAATTTTGAAGTTACCTAAACAGTAAACAAGAGAGGAAAGTGATGCTTCTGTTAGATGCTTTGTCAAGAGGAATGACAGTGAACACTGAGAAGCTCTGTGGAACTTTATGCGCTATTCCAAATCGTTCTCTAGCGTCGTTATGCTTTACGACAATACAGGAACAACCAGTACACATTCATAACTTAGTATGATAGGACCTCCATCTATTTCCAAACCATTTTTAGAGGAAAACTTTAAGGGAAACTGTCATTATTTGGTTGAATGTTCAGGCATCAGAGTTATAAAAAGATGGATTGAAAAGCTGAAAAAAATATCTCTGTTTGTAATGCAATTTACTTTCATTACCAAAGTTCCTCCTACACCATTATAAAATAGATTTTCTCATAGTTATAGGTGAATATTTTGCATTGAATTAATTATTTCTCAAATATGTGAGAGTATATATGTCTCTGTCTATTCCACACACTCTCTATCGACTCAATTGGTTAAAAACAGAAATAAAAACCCTTCCAAAAGGTTTTGACCAAAATTTCTAATTCGTCCCAAAAGTTTTTCGGGTAAAATGTTGTTAAACGTGACCAAATTCACTGTAAAAAAGTTTTCACATAGGACCAAGCTTCTAATTCAACTCGCCCTAAATCTACAAACTTGAACTCTACTACTTAGTCAAAATATGGGACTTGGCTCTTCTACTACCATCACATGTGTGTGTGGTTAAAATCGTATTTACTATTATATTAGTTTTCTGTTATATGATAGTTCTTATTAGGAATGAACATATTTTCACTGGGTTGTAGAATTTGTTAAATTATGAGTAATTACAGTAGAATGTCGCAGCGAAGGTAGATTCTTGGTTAGTCAGAAATCAGATCAACTATTGTCTCACACAGAACATAGCTATTCTAAGCGTTTGTCTATTACTTTGAACACGTGATTCTCCGGAATCCCCAAAGAAGCTGAGCACGTTTTCTTTGCCAGGTACTTCCGCAATAGAAGTACTTCAAGTTCCCTATGTCACAGAAAGACAAAGTACTACAAATAATAACGACGGACAGAGAGGAAGTTGATACGTAAAAATATTTTAATAAAATAGAACCTGTTATTTTCCAATCAGTATTTCACCACAAGCATTTTTTGTGTACCGTAAATTTTTATACCAGATATCTAAAAATTAGTATAACATTTTTTCAATGTTCAACAAACTCAACATTAACATATGAACATTTGTCAAGTCGTAGCTTTTAGATCCCTACCGTTTTACCGTTAAATCATTTAGTAACCGTTTTTTCAATTTATTATCATTTTTTGCTGATCTTTAAACTTGTGTCAATTACTAATGAAGCTCTTCAATATTGAAACGGTTGTGCCGGCAAATTTTGTTTTTCAACCTTTTTCGAATGATAGGTAAAATCACCAATTTTTTAAATAGAAAGTATATTGTTTAAAAGGTGTCTTCTATATTGGAAAATAGTTTCGTTTTCAAACTGATTGCAGTAACTAAGATAGAATAAAATAGTTAGTGTGTTGAAACGTCTCAGCAACTTGTTTTGTAATTATAAGTTGTAAGTATTGTAATATTAGTTTAAAATACGTTAATAATTCTGAAAAATGGTTAGATTGATGAAAATGCATAAAACAACAGGTTTGAAAATGGTTACGGGGATAAAACCCGAATACACCAGTAAGCAACACGCCTATTTCATTATAAATTTCCTGATTTACCGCCTACATCCCAAGGAACAATTATTTGAATAGAGAAGCAGTTTAGTTAGGTCATGTAAGGCTGATAAAAAAGCATCTGCCAATAAGTGATGAAATAAATCAAATTAGATGTGATGCTTTAGTTTGAGGATAACAACCTAACCTAACCCACATACATCGAATAGACAGGCATCAACTACATTGATACTGGTCACCACCTTTTTATTGAGAGAAACTTGGGTGGCTTATTTGGAACTACTTCAAAGTTATGTAATTTTCACTTTCGCAAGTTCTCATCCTGATACAAGAAACCTTTAAATTCCTCATTACCAGCACAATATCCGGCATTGCCTCTATGCAATATTTCCCAATTGGTGGATAGGAAAGCGACGATTGATAGAATAGCCCAAGCGATCTACTGATCTTACATTATTAGATTTCTTTCTACGGAGATATATAGAGGGCAAAGCCAAGTCTTTCAATTTAAATGGCTTAAAAGAACGAATAAAGCTAGCGATTAAGTTTATCATGCCTGATACGTAAAAGAAAGTTAAAAGCCAGTTTTAAAAAGGATTAGAATGTTATTAAGACGTTCACGACGAACATTTTGAACAACTACTTCATTGAGTTCCATAGTTTTGTTTAGTGTTCAACATTTTATAACATTTTGCATTAAATTTTAGGCAATTTCTGTGATTAAACGATTTTATTTTATGCTTCTTTATTTTTGCAATAAACGTTAACATTTTTTAATAGATATATCACAATGAATTCATTCCATTTGGCTTTTACACCCTGTATATTAGCTTTTTAGGACTCTGAGAAGTATCCTACGAGTTTTAATGATCAGACGAAAACGGGATAAGTATAAGTTATGCAATAGAAACTTGGTTTGTTAAATAAGTCCACTATTGGTAGGAAAGTAGGTAGGAAAATGTAGGTAGTGCCATCGCATCGACGATAATTTACAGATATTCCAAGTATATTTCTAAATTTATAGATTATTTACGGCTTCATTTAATTACTTTGATCGAGACAGCACACACCTTATGCTGACGAGGCGCAATGACTCTAAAATCAATTTACAGGTTAAACATTTCTACTTTCACTATCAAATCTTTCAGGAAAAATGTAATTCAATATTTGAATCTGTTTTTTGTGAAATCTCGGCAAACGCATTTTTATTTTCTTGAATAAATAGTAATAAACATTTTTATATGCTTTAACTACAACTGTTAAGTTATTAGTACGCGACGTTTTATTTTAAATTACAAACCAAGTTGTTTCTCCTTAACATTCACTATACATTATTATTAAGTTTGATGTCTTCAGGTATTGTATTGTTCTTTGTAATTGTCGTAGATTTGTTATATTTTTGTTTACTTTATTTTGTGTTTTTTTTCTGTCTTCTTGAAATTCTGGACAGTCCAATATGTTCAATGGTCAATCTCACATCGCACTTGTTAGATTTTGGGAGAGCTTCTTTGGATATTCTTTAACCATGGGTAATACGACTATGGCCGACTCTAGGACTTGTTCTTTTAATTTGTTCTAGCAGTTTGGATTGTTGATGTTAGTCGTTCTCTAACTATTTTGTTCGCTATTACTTTCTATTTGGTTCTTTTCGCTAATTAACTTTTTGATAGAGTTGTCAATATCACTGTGTATATATCTTTGAGGTATTTTTATATCCAGTGATGTTGCTTCATTGGCAGTTGTATCGGATAACTAAACATTTTTTTATAGAAATTTTACTCGTCGTTTCGAAATGTCACAAATAACGTAACGACATCATACATTTCGTCGCGGCTCCAATCTAATATGGGGAATGCTTAAAATTTCGCAAATGAGTATGACGTTGAGCCTTGAAGGCTGCTTCACATGGTGCGAAACAATGTGCAAGTAATTTCATGCAATTTCTTGCAAGGTTAAAATATTGTGCAAATGAATATGCAAGAAAATTCAACGAGTAAATGTAAACAAATTTCTAACCTCAAATCTTTTACTGTCTTGCATTTGAATCCTGACGGACAGGTTGGTTGTTAAGCCAAAAATAACTAGATGTCTCCTTAGAATTGCAGCTTGCGTTCATAAAAATGGTTCCAAATCGATAATATATGTTTCATGTCTTGCATGAAACAATCAACTGAAATTCATCTGCTAATGCTTTTGATTAAGAAATATTACGTCTTGCATTGCAATGCACGTTATATTGCATCATGTCAGGCAGCCTTAAGAAACCATGAAAAATGGAATATATACGAGAATATCAATGTTGCGCTTGATAAGTGGGTTTAAGGAAAATTCTGTATCCTGGAATTGTAGCTCCAGCATTTCTATTTGACGCTGAAAATAGCTCTTCGAGCAATCGTTAACTTGTGCGCACCACCTTGAAAGTGAGTACGTCATTTCACAAAAATGTCTGAGGTATAATCCAAATACTTTAGAAAATTTATAACAGTTGGTATTTTACACTTAAATCAATTTTTCAAAAACTAGACGATTGTTACTTTTTCCATTTTGTACTTGTAAATTTTTTTCGTTTCTTAGA
Organism: Diorhabda sublineata; assembly: GCF_026230105.1. Lineage (NCBI taxonomy): Eukaryota > Metazoa > Arthropoda > Insecta > Coleoptera > Chrysomelidae > Diorhabda > Diorhabda sublineata. Next base: position 11,707,009 of record NC_079484.1, read on the forward strand.
GCCCTTTTTTTCTATTTCTTTTTCTAAGTTATTAAAAAATTTTATTTATCGTTATATTATCTTTCTTATGCCTAGAAAAAGCATTTCATTAAAAACTGTCTTTTTACTCTATTTTTTATTAATTATGATAAAAAAGTATTTATATTTTTTAAACTTTAACAACGGAATCTTATCAATCTTTTTTAAAAATTCGAAAATATTTATACTTAACGAACCATAAGCGAGAAACTCAATATTTATTCAAGGTGTTTAATTGTTTATAACTTTTAAAATTTTGTATAAACTAGACTCAAAGGCTTGTTATGAGAAATTACTTAAAAAAGTGTCTATATGAATTATGTTACGATGTAGTTGTTTGTATCAAGAGATTGATTCTTTTGGTAATTTCAATGAACTGTGAGGTTGGAATATGTTAAATCAATTAGTTAAAGTGTAATAAAAATCAAATAATCATCTACAATTTCACTAAATTACAATATGCAATCACATAAAATATTCTGTTATTATTTTGGTCAAGAGACCTATTTTAATGCGATTGTTATACTAAGCTCACCACTCGGAATTAGGGTAGCAATTATTACCGTTTCTGTTGTAATTTCTAAGGGAAAGGGGCTCGCCCCAAATTAATTTGAAAGGATAAACCTCTATTATTATTCTGTAGTGTTATTTCCAAAGGGTGAGCTTTCGCCCCCTTCATTCTTTTTGTAAATCTGCCAAATGTTTCAGGTAACTATCCAGGTAATAGACTCGGCAAATATTTAGGTAAAGGCATAATAGTTTACCTGAAGAGGAATTTCAAAGACGGATCATAAATATGTTAAATATAATCAAATGGATAATAGGCTTTATTTAAAGTTTAAAGTTAAGTACATTTTATGAATGATGATAAGAAAAATTTCAAATTACTTATCCATGTGTTTGTTATGTATATATTTTTTCATTTTTATGACATATCTGTTATACTTTTTTGAAATAAATTATGAATTTAATATGAAGTAAAAATTAATTACCCGACTATCTGAAGTTTTCTTATTGACATATTTCATTTAACCAATGCTAGCTGATGTTGTTTTGTATATTTACAAGAATTTTGGAAATCACACTTTTCTTTCTTCTTAATTGAGAAAAGATACATGATGGTTATCGGATAATGATTCAATTTTTTCAATCGTCACCAATTGCAAAACAAATTCTATCAATGTGCCCCACTTAGAGAAATGACATACTTGACACTAATCAACCTTAAAAAACAGGCAAAATTCCCATGGATAACGTCAGACGACTATAGAGAATTTAAATACATGATTCCTTATTTTGCAAGGAACGCATTTACAGAAAAGACTGCTGATGGGCTGCTGATAGATCCAGGATTTGGATTTCAATCTTCACAAATGCTCATAGATTCTACTGAGGTAGCTTGTGGCCATTGCCTATAGACTATTGCCCTGGAGACTAAATCCTCCTACTAGAGTTTTTTTATGTAGTCTGCAGTTTTTCCATCTGATCAACAAAACCTATACGAGGACTCTCTGTCATCAATTTCTGTTGAACATATAATATGAATTTTTCCCTTTTCTTCAACTTGATGGGCTCTTCTACCATAGCCCATTGTTTCACCCCTTTAGATTTATTCCATACTGTTGTATATCCTCTCGTTATTTTCGATTGGAAAATTGTTACGTCCTCAGTGAGGCTCATCAAGAAGCCTGTTTCTTGTGCGCATATATTTTGAATTTGTTATTGACTATGAGGGTTGCATCAATAACAATAAACATAATTAGCTCATTACATTTCGTATTATGCTTAGACTTTATGTACTGTTTAGTATGTACTCATCTGTGCAGTACAGATCTACTCTCGGCTTGTACGAAGTGATATGAATGTGGTAGATTTAGCAAGAGTTCCATTGGATCCATGGGAGTGATTCTAAAGACACTTGTGACAAACATTAATTAGTCTCATTTGTCTTCTGGTCCTCTTAAAGTATTATATCCTGGGCAGATAAAAATTACTCACCCCTGAACCTCGCCTTGATGGGCTATGACTTCAAGTCTCAGATCTTGAGAAGCTAGAGCAATAGCCACAAAAGGCGTTGCGCAGTAGACATCGTCACCAGAAACTGGCCTACAAGTTCGATTTCCTCAATACTTATATATCTTATCACAAATTACAAGCACAACCCGCAGGAGGAGTTTGAACATCACAATTTTAAACTATATTACGATAGGTCCATTATCACAGATAGATAGGTGATGAAAAACAAACCTGACATCGTGGTGGTTGAGTCAATTCAGTCTTTCTCGTCGTTATAGCTATACTGAACACTCATAACGTTCTAAACAAACACCAAGAGAAAGCGGCCAACTACGCGGATCTCGCAATTGAGATTAAACAGATGTGGCAGAGCGAAAATGTGGAAATAGTCCCAGTTATTATGTCGGCAACCGGCTTTCAGCTCAAGACCATGCACGATAGTATCGCCAAAAACATCTTCACCGACATCCAGAAGGCTTGAACGGTTACAACGCGCATTTGATAATGAAAATTCTTCACGCGCAACTGTGATGAGCCACGAGCTGGTGAGCCCTATTGTTCAGTTAGTATTGAAAACATTGGGAGAGTGAGACGTATGATCCAACACCAGCATTGACAAAAAGCAATGATTTTTCCGTCTATTAGCGAAAGCACTTAATCTTGAAGATCAACGTTCAGTTACAGCAAACTGATTCACCACAGAATGTTTATGTGCAGTTCTTAAGCCAGTCAATATTCGCGAGTTAATGCTGCATCACGATAATGCTTAGTAATACATGCTACAGCAGACAGTTGAATTTTATGTCAAAATAATGTAACACCATGGAAAATCTAACTTATTCGAGTGATTTAGCCATTTGTAATGTCTGGTCATTCATTAACCTATAGATGAATTCAAGTGTCACCGTTTCACCATGGATAATGAAATAGATTAAGGAATCTATCAATTTTTTGAGAGTTTTTCCAAAATATGACTAGCTTCAAGATTTTAAGTTACGAAAGCTACTGTTAAAAACGTATATATGTAGGTGGTGATTACTTTGAACATAAATAAGTCTTGTAGCTTCCTTCTACGAACATTAAAGAAACTTCACTAATATGTTATATTTCGTGCCGTGAATTCATGGCATATTTTTCAAATGCTGGCTTCCCAATTCTTCCATTGATATTACCAGACATGCGCTCGTCCCATTTTATAACCTAGAGTTACTATGCGCGATGGGTCAGGGATACAATGGAATATTGTTGACCTTAAATCGTTTGATTAATGTTTTCGACGTATGACAGCAGCCCTATCTTTTGGAATATAAAGGCCTTCAGAGATTCCAAAGTTTCTTTTATCGCGGCCAACAAACATTTTTTAAAAATTAATGCATATTTATCGGTATTAATAACACCTTTACCAGACCTGGTCTCCAGTGACTATTTCTGTTTCGCAACTTCAAAGTTTCACTTGCAGGAAAGATTTTCATTAGACAAGGATAAGGCATAAACGCCTATTTCGGGGAAAACGACGGCAACTATTATTCGGGAGGTTTAAAACAGTTAGAGCATCGCTGGACTAAGATTATAGACTTAAAAGGGTTTAAAACTAAGTGTTTACATTATATGTTCCATAAAAATTTTTGCAATACCATATATTCTTTAGACTTACGTATTTCTCCTAAAGGCGCGCCTCTGTTAGCCGGGAAACGTATACTGTTTAAACGGCACACCGTCATAAAAACAAATAAGAGAGTCTCGCAGATAAAGTGAAGGGAGTGAGTGCGCACAGATCGAGCGAGTCGCGAGGGGGATGATGTAGACAGAGAACATAAGCATAGCACAGTAAGTACATATATATATATATATATATATATATATATATATATATATATATATATATATATATATATATATTATGTGGTATATCTGTATATGTGTAAACTTGCTGAACGAGTTTGAAGAGCACTGCGCAACCAATTATTGTACCAGATAAAGGATAAACAGCAACAAAGACACCAATGTGATTTGCTAGTTTCTACCGCCAGGGGTCGCACGAAAGCGATTTGCTATGATTTATTTTGAGAAGGAACAGGAAGTCGGACAGATCGAATCTAGTGGTAGTTTCTTAATGTAATGATGTGTTTAAAAATGATACATACATAGTATGAGAGTTCCCAAAAAAGCATGTTTGACTTTCTAGGCAGAATGCGTTTAGTTTTTATTAGGTACCAAAAATTAAGTTAAATATAATTATTTTCTCGTTATAGCCTAAGAGCCAGTGATATTTTTTATTCGGATAAGGCATATTTGGTGAGGAACTGTTGTGAAGGGCCTAATTAAGTATATTACGAGATTATTAATCCTGATCGCAGACCGCCCTGAATGTGTAAAAAATGTGCGTTGTTCAGTTGAAGCTTTTTATTATTTACTACTTATTATTGTTTAGTTAAGTTTCTTTTTTTAGAAACTGATATTTTCATATTGATACATTGGAAATTCAGCTTTGAAATTTCAAAAAAATTTCATTTGACAATAACTTTGCAACTATGAGAGACGCGAAAAAGTTGACTGAATATTTTTGATGGGTAATTTAATTCTCTACAAGAAAGATGAATTAGCATTTTTACGTATCTTGCTTATTTTCTACGATATAATAGAAGTAAACAAATATCACTTGAAAATATGTGAGCGTTTAATTCTAATTAATATTTATGAATTTTTTAATATTTTCACTTTATCGTAAATACCAAAAGAGATACAAAAAAACTACTATAAACTTTTTTTTAGAAAAAATGAATTTCCTAGTAAGACAATATTTTTCATGTCTCACATTTTTGCAAAATTATTCTTGTATGAAATTTTTTTACAATATTCAAATATGAGTTTAGAAATAACTGCTCCAAAGGTAAATTTCACAGGAAACTTGGAGGTATTGCCAATAACAACACCAATAAACTTATTGGTCCTCATTGTGGTCAACTCCCAAAAACCACAACAGGAACACCGACTGGATAGCAGCCGGAGAGATGCGATTAAACATTGTTCCGAAGCAGTTTGATGATTTCTTCACACTAGAGAAAATCACTGACACAATCCAAAATACGAAAAATTGGAAAGCAGCGGAAGTTTATAATATCCAAAACTTCTGGTATAAAAAATTCCCGAACGAATCATCGAAGTAATTTTCTCACGAACCAAAAGATTCCCCAACGTTTCTAGCACTGGGATTTGCTTCCAAAGAGCTCCCACCAACCGAAGGCATCCACTATTAGAGCAACATTACTCCAAAAAGAGGGTGGGAGAGGTTTGATCGATCTTGTTAACCTATACTCTCGACAGGTATTGAAACTTTATGAATTCTTTCACAGGAAATCAGAAACCTCAACCCCACATCAGATTATATCTAAGGTGGATAACGATTACTCACCCCTCAATCTCGCATCGCCAGAATCAGAAGATAGAATTGGACACAACGAATCTGGAACAATGGCCACGAAGGGCGCTACACATGTATTTTTATTATTTTCACTATATCGTAAATACCAAACGAGATACAAAATACTACTATTCACCTTTTTTGTAGAAAATTTCATTTCCTATTAAGACAATTTTTTTCCTGTCTCTCATTTTTGCAAAATTAATCTCGAATAATTTTTTTTACAATTTTCAAATATGAGTATAAAAATATCAGCTCCAAAGGTAAACGGCAGTCTGATATTATTAAAAACATCATAAATAAATGCTACAAATATGAAACATTAAAAATGTAAATTCTTGTGTGAAATAAGTGCCCGCATACGGGATGTTCAAGTCATTCTGCTAGGTACTTAGAGCCGCCATTTTGTCTGTCAATTGTCATATATACTTCAAATAATTGACAACAAAGTAAAAATGGAACTTAACTAAGTAATAAAAAGTTCATTTCTCCTGCGACATTTTCCACAACTGTCTAATCGACCTGCCACTGCGAAATCAATGATTATCTGCTACTGGAGGACTACTGAAAAAAATGTTGCATTGAAATGTTTTTTATATATGCTTTTTAATAGATCTGCATAACCAAAGGATTTTGGTACGCATAGAGTTAGGGCACCCTAGAAAAATATTTATCTAGAGGTCTAAAGAAATCTTTTATGTAAAGGAAAAGCCTTTTAAAAAATCCATCTGCCGATAGCCACCTTTAATCTTAATACGACGGTCTGTCAATATCATTTGGTGAACTAGGTCGATGATATCGTTGGTTGTAGTAATTTTGACCGTCCCGAATGCTGGTCGTCAGTCATTCTAATACTTTACGTTTGAACTCAGCTTTAATTCATTTTCATAAAAATCTTCACAACAAACCACTCATACAATTGCCAAACAGAAACTAATTGTTCAGATTTTCCTGAAACTTGGCGCAATAATAGTTTGAAGCAAGCTGATTAAAAATCCAATGGACACACAACATCCAAATACTTCAACCCCGTGAAAGCTACCCCTGAAGTATCAGAAGATACATTGGAATGAAGAGAATTGGTTTGGCCATTGTTCTGATGCTCATTAAAAGTCTCAATAGCTACGAAAGCAAAAGCCCCCCAAACTCCCAAAACTACTCTTGAAAAGTCCAAGGGTATCATATTCAGAAACAATAAATTGTCCTATTTAGAAGAAAAACTGATAATAGAGAACCTCTTCTCTTATATATATATATATATATATATATATATATATATATACCTCCTGTTATGGTATCCTTGGATACTTCAGGTGTAGTTTTGGAGGATTGAGGGGTTTGGGGTTTCGTTTCTGTTGAGACTTTAAATCAGTTTTCTTTGAACTGTCATTGCGCCAAGTTTCTCTTCATCCCAGAATACCTTCTAACACTTCAGGAGAAGTTTTGACAGAGTTGGGGAGGAGGGGGGTGTTTCGTGCCCATTGAGACTTTTAATCAGCTTGCTTCAAACTATTATTGTACTAATTTTTAGAAGAATTGGCCGATAGCCAATTTCCATACGGATTGCGCAGGGTCTTTTTAGGGAGGATCGCTTACCGATACACAAATATATTTCCCAACTTATATCAATAAGTGCTGGCGTCTTCAGGGTGAAGTAGGAAACTTTTTAGACACCCTTCGAATACACACATCTATCTAACTCAAAGTTTGTCTGTATATTTTCTCATAGCAGGTACCAAATATAAAGAGCTCTGTTCAACGAAATTTATTAACAAAAATAATGTATTCGTATTTTGACAAAAAATCAAATTCATTTTACCAATTATATAACATACGCTAATGTATGTAATATACAACACCCTTGTCATTCACCTAACAAAACATGAAAACTATTTACACCCCAGATTCCATCCACCCTCCACGGTCCTACTAATCGCAACAGAAATAAATCCGTCTTCCCTCCTTAACCAACCCTAATATGTCTCACCAAATTAACTCCATCTAGAGATGTATACAAGCAATAGAGAGCGAGACAAAACCCAGAGTGAGAGAGTGGAGGGGGCTTTTCAGTTCCAATCTGTCGATGATGACGTCAGTGGAAATCTCGAAAAGTCATTTTCATAATCCCTATGGGGTTCTTGAACCGATTAGGGCTAAGGGCTTAGGGCTCAAGGAATATTAAGGACTGTGGCGGCATTTCAATCTCTCTCAAAGGATATGTACGATGTTGAGGTTGACGTTATACAGTGGCTGAGAGCTTCTGTTACTACAATTATAATATTAGCTAAAACTTATTAGATAGATATATTCTCAGAGGAAACATAGTTATTACGATTACTTTGAATTATATAGAATTGAATTTGTTAGAACTGTTTAGTAGAAAATAAAACTATCCAAGTTTTTTCAACTTTCAACTTTAAATGTTTACGTTTCTTGAAAATTCTTCTTCGGTCGGCTGTTTATGTCGTACGATGCATCTTATTTTACTGTGTAGAGGACTTTCACAGGTGTCTGACTTGTCCTGTCAAAAAAATATCAAAATAACTCCTCCTGGAACTGTCGTCATTATGTAACTTCACAGAATTGTCAACAAAACCGATCTAAAATAGCAACAAAAGATTTTGTATAGTGACATCGCATACGAAGAATCCAGTTTTTACGAATGTAGCAACCATTTCCATTTCTTCATCCTTTGAACTCTCTCTTCTGTCTTTTTTCATTAAAAATATATTTGATGTTTTGGTGAGCGTTCTTGCTTCTTCATAAAGAAAATCCCAAAATAACAATTCGTACAAAGTTGAGATTTTACATTATTAGGAGACACATAAATCAAGATTTAAAACTTTCCTTGTAGTTTTTCTAAATTCTATCCCCCTAAATGCTTTTACATCTAAATCAATAAGATAAAATATTCCTAACTACTCCAGAATAGATGAATTTTGTCGTTTCTGGGGTTTGTGAATTTATTTGATCGATTTTAGACCTTATTATTTCCAGTTTCATTGCGAATTTGATTATTAAAGAATTGCAACGAAAAGAGGTGCGAAATTTCCTCTTGGAAAGTGGCTTTGTCGGTATTTTCCGGTATGCAGTGTTGTGCGCAGTGTAGGGAAGTACATTGGGAACTTGTAGAAAATTAGCAGGATTCTTGCATCTAATGAAAAGGGGCTTAATTTTGTCCTAGTATCTTCCAGCTGCTACTAGGTTATCAATTTGCAACCTATTCATGTTTGATAAACTTGAGAACACAACAATGGAAATTGATATCAGAAAAACTTATCTAGATCTATGAGTGTCAAATAGCAATTGACAACTAGGTTCTTGAGCTAGTAAGATGGATACGTTCCGAAGATTTGGTTTATAAATACAACTCTTTGTTCAATTTTTCATACATCAACCTAATCTGTTTTTAATGGTATAAACTTGGTTCATTTAGATTGAAAAACTTTTTTATTTCTATAATTTTTTAAGTTATTTAAATAAATTATAATTTTTTTATGCACTCATAAAGGAGGTTGTCTACAAAGTGTATAATTTGGAATCTAAAACTGCTAACCTAACCAAACCATGTTTCTTAGAGTTGATTGACTATTTTTTTGTTTTGTGTCATTCCAATAGGGCATTCCATGACTCTGACGTTTATGATACCAATACTGCCGCTGGGAGGTAGTATTGGTTACATAACCATTTTTTAACTTGTTTCTTAAAAAATATTTAAATACAAATATTACTAAAATGAAAAATGTGAATCCTTTTTCTCTTAAGATAAAGAGTTAAACTTCAGTGGAGGAATTTTTCCGAACTTGAAAAATATGGACATTGTTAGCTATCTAGTGCTTCTTAATAGCAAACAAATGAATTAGTTTGAAGGTTCAAATGCATACAAATATTTCGATGCAAGCTTTGGACGCAATTGTGGGGTGATTGTAATAAATGAATATATCATAGTTGTAGGAAATGTACGTTTAAATATTATTTTTTATCATGTAATAATACTTTAATTTGTATCGTTTACATGATATGTGAAGTACTTTCAAAATAAGTGAAAGCCGAGAAGAATGGAATACCAAACTTATATGCCAAATCCATAAAAGCTTGTGAAGTTATCCATGGATTTCTACTACGAATTTTTTTTACAAAAAACTGAACTTTTGCAAAAAAATGTTAATAGAGGGGACATAAAATGACATTTTAATAGGTTACATGAAAAATTGAAGAGTAAGTGGATAAAAAATTTTGAACAAGTGGGTTTGTACATATTTCACGACTCCTAACTAAATACGTCAAAGAAAAAATTCATAAACTTAACATTTGAACGCTGACGCGCAAAATTTTTTTTCGAACCAAAGCTCCAGCATTCTTTCAAATTTTCTCTAACTATTGCAACGGGTACTTGATAAGTAATATGTTGATAAAAAATTGTGATATGAATATTTTTTATAAAGTCAAAAAAAGTTTAATCTCAGTTAAACCAAAGTAAGTAATACTTGGTTACTTTGTGACAAAACAGTATTTCAATGAAATCAACACTGTTTTTATTCATTGTTAGTTGTTTAGTTAGTATAATATGTAGTTTTTATCTTCATTTTCTTAGCTTTCTTAAGTCAAGGCCAGTTAGTTAAGCTTTTATTTTAGATCCTGAGTCAACGATATTGTTAAAAAAGTTTCAGTTAAATTTTCCATCGTATCATCTGTTTGACAATAAAATGTTTTCGTCTACTAGGTTAGATTCATTTTCCATACTTCATAAATCTATGGAGGCAACTTCAGAGGAATCCATCCTACAATAAAAAATGTGCTATAGTATATTAAAAATGTAAACTATATGTTCTAGAATATAACAGAACAGTGACATAAATAATTTCATTTTTTTTTCTTTTAATTTTCCGTTCATATCGCTAGGCTTTTGATTTTGAGGAACTCGAATCATGGTCTTTATACACTATATTTCTAGAAAGAATCGAAGGATTATTACCATTCCTCAGTTTAGCAGGTTTTCCTATATTGTTTAAATGTTAACATCTTCAAAAAGCCATTCATATTATAATTTACCAGTTATACAATGATTAAAACACACACGAGCATTCTTCAATTCCATTACGCTGGTGAAATCACGTTTTATAGCTTTTAACCTTTTGTTTTGTCGCTTTAAAACTAAGTTATTTAATTCGGTTTTATACCTTAAATAGGTCACTGATCGTAAGCGAAAAAATTTAAATTTATCATGGTTACTTTTCATTCCATACTGAAAACACTAGAGCAATGAGGCATGCTTTAGTCTTGAAATGAGTATTTTAATAAAACTCTTAAATTATTCCAACTACAACACAAAACTATACAAAACTAACAGAACAATATTCTTTGTTTGTCTTCCAGCAGTCATATTGTTTTAGTTTTAGTGGTTTATCTCTGCATATATTATTATAATTCTTAACCAATTAACAAAACAATAATAGGTGAATTTATAATATAACAATTACTTCAATTCCATACGTTTTAGATAATCCCATGAAAATTTCTATGAGGGTTCAATTGATCGAGGATTAAACGACCAGAAAATATAACTTAAACAATTTCTGATCACACAAATTTTCTTTTTTAAAAGGTCTAGGGTTATTTTGGTGATTATTGTCGGCCTATCTAGCTTACATACCTCTATAAATTAATATGGGGGTGACAAAACTTGTTAGGAAGCTAACGAAGTTTATAACATGCAGTCATAATTAGGGAAATTAAATGACCAGTGGCGTTGTTGCCAATACCATCTTATCTATTCTCTCAATTTTCATGAGTTTAGCAGATCGTATGTACAGTCTTTGAAGAGAGAATAGAAGAAAAAGGTTATGTAAATTTGTGAAATATTCAATAGTTTTTTGTTAAAACCCACTCACTTTTTCATTAACTAATACTGGATCTTAAGGACTGTGTCGATTGACACCATCCGACTTTATCGATCGACTATGTCGAAGAAGTGTGGACGTTACATTTATTTATATGTATCTTTATCGGAGTTATCCAAGGGACCCAAGTAAACCGAACTATAATAATAAAAGACATGAGGGACTTATGGAAATAGCAGTGACTTTCGGCATTGAAAAACAAGAGAAATTTAGAAATTTACAAAGCCAATTTACCAGAGAATGTCGGTGGACACATCCACATGTACTGGTAAATGTAGACAGGCCGAAAGTCGAACGTGTCGATCGATTGTCAGTATTCAAAAATTCAACAACTTTTCAGTACAACTTAACCGTCTACTTTGATTGATCTTTAGAACAGCTCTACAATATGATGCGCTGTTTTCAATTGTCAGATTTAACTATAGAACAATATTCTTCTATAACTCTGTAGCATTGTCGAATTCATTTAGGTTAATAACTAAGAGGTTATAAGCAACATTTGCATTTAGGTATGAGGGAAACTCAGTATAATTTAAATCGATAATGGCCTGAATAATAAATTAGCATCGGCATTAATGATACGGATACATTATTGGTTTTTATCCTCACCGCAAACAGAAAAATCACCCCTCGCATTCGAACATTACACAGCTATCGTCGAGTTGTACCTAATGTCAATGATTCCCCCGACCAACTTAACTCGTGGCTATTTTCAATAGAAGTAAAGAATCAGAGGAATGATTGTCCAAAACTTTTGTTTTGATATTGGAAATTTATTAGCAAAACCTGTTTTAGTTTTTATCTTGATTTTATTCTTATTTTGATATTAATGATGTATAAATACGCAAAGTGTCAATATTATATTTTGATAAATACTAAAAGAAGTCGAAATAAAACATTTTTATCTGTCTTTCAAAAATTATAAAAGAGACTAATTTTAAAACAGCAGAGACCTAAAATCAATATATATATACATATTGTTATGGTATGAATATATCCAAAATAAATTATTAATTAATAATAAGATATAAATAAAGCAATAAGTTCAGTTCTGTTATTCGGTGATTTAGAGCAGTTTATCACAATAAAATAAATAACATTCTTTATATTAAGTTTTGGCCAACACTATATTCTAAATTATTATTTAATTTTGACAAATCCTGTATAATCAAAGAATTTAATCCATAAATTGACAGATAAAAACAGGAGCACCAACTTCAAAAATTTATGTGATATACCAACATAAATTTTAAGGTTATAAATGATAAAATATAAAAATTTTGATAACTGCAATGATAAAATTAATAACATAGGAATGAAATAAATACAACAAAGAAATTATAGAATAATATTATTTGAATAAAGTCACAATAATTTAAAAATTTAGAAATGACAATTTAGTAACTAACTTTTAAAATAAATATCATTGGTTAAAAAAAAAAAATTAAGAAAAGAATAAACAACGAGAAAGAAAAGGTTTTTTTTTGCAAGAGAAAAAAGAGTAAAATAATTTTAATTGAAATTTAAAAAATTAAAATCTTGATAAGAAAGGCATAAAATATTCAAAGGATTGATAATTAATACTTGTATAAGTGTAGTAATAAGAAATTAGTGAAAACAATTAAATAAAGTGAAATAAGTGAGAATACTCACAAAGGGACAATTTCCAAGATAAAGAAGTTGTGAAAAGGAAAAGAACAGGAATGGAACTACAGCGGAGTATCTGTTTATTCTGCAAGGCCGTAACAATTTCCAATTAAAAAAAAAAAATTAAAAATACAACATAACAAACACTTAAGGTACTGTTCTATTAAGTTTAAGTATTTCTTTTAGTATATAATATTTGAGTTCACATTTCCATATAATTTAGTTTTATGAGTGTAATTACGAGTATGAATGAATGAATGAATGTTTGTAAAAAAAAATCATTATAATAACTAGTTAAGAAATTGTATATTTTGAATATTTTATTCATTATAAAGAACAGACCCGGTCTTAAAACTATTATCATCTGACCTTATAACCATAACAATTTATCGCAATAAAATTTTTTAATTTGACCTCACAATATAATACCCTGAGAATAAAAAAAAAATAATAATAACATAATAAAATAAAGAAATTCAAATAATTATTAATGGCGCCCAAATTAAAATCTGATTTTATTTAAAAAAAAAAAAAATTTTATAAAAATAAACATTACACATTATCATACCATAACAATATATATATATATATATATATATATATATATATATATATATATATATATATATATATTGTTTTGGTATGATAATGTGTAATGTTATTATTATTATATAATATATAATTGTGAAGTCTTTGCCAGCTATATTATGAGCTGTTTCTTATTGGGAACGTAGCAAGGAAACACCAAAGTGGACTAACTATTTTTCAAGCTTTGGTGTTTCATTGCCACGCTCCTAATAAGAAACCGCTCATAATATAGCTGGCAGACTTTTTTATTTCTTAGACCTTTTGATAATATAAGTTTCGAATTTAGGTGGTAAAAATATAGTTCAATTGATTGTAATGTTTACAGAATATGAACCAATTAAAATTATAAATTATTTATCAAATGAAGATTTAGAATATACACAAATTATATAATTGTATATGTGAACTATTGAGACAGTGAATCAAAAACAATTATATTTAAAAAAAACTGGAAAACTGATTATGTAAATATCTATGGTTTCTATAAAACATTAGATAGTTTCACGTGGGAAAAATAGACGAACATATAAAAGGGGAAAGATTGTTAAAGAAACTCTCTTGTTTTTTGTCTCTTGAGATGAGAAGTGCTACTAAGTGAGAAGATTGATTCCTGATTTCCTCAATTATATAGAGTGAAGCTGTTTGCTGACAACCTGAGGAAGCAATTGTGAAATTATATTTGTGAATTTAATTATAAACAGAAGGTCAGTGAATATTATTTATTATTGGAACAAATAAAAAAGGAACAATTATACATGTGCATTTTTTTATTCAATAGATTCACAATGAATTTGCAAGCATTTTCCCAGTTTCATTTTCTAATTTATAATTTCCATTCCAGAAGTAACACTTTCAAAATGCAGATTCACACAACAGTCAGAAGTCGGATATATCCAAGTTGGCGATTAGGGTGAATGTTGCAACACTTTGTACTCTATTTCCATTTCGCGTTTTGCGATAGTATTTTGAGCTGCGTGAGAGGTTCTATTATCTTGGTAGAAATAATTGGTTTTATTGTGTCAACCAAGACTTTTTTCATGAATCTTACCGTTGATCCAAAAGATAATAATATTTTGTGTCAGCGTGAGGATCCAATAACAAAATTCCTTTTGCACCCTAAAAACTTTCTGGTCTGATTTCTAGACACAACTCTCGAGTATCGGGTTCGTAACCACTACTTGGCTTCTTGTTTTGATTCGGGATCCCAATGATTGACCCATGTTTCATCTACGGTTATAAAACCACGTACCTAACCTTTTAGTTCTTCGCATGTGTTTTTGTTAGGTGCACACATTTTGCACATATCTTTCTGAAATCCACAACTTCGACCAGAATATTGCACACATTGTCTAATGAGATGCATGGGGCTACCACTAAATTAGATTATTGGTTGATAAAAAAGCTGATTTATCTTCTTTAAATCGCGACGGAAGGTAGGAATTGAGCAATATCGCTGAAAGTTGTATTGAGATATTAATGAAAAACAAATTATTGTAAATCTTAAAAGTAAATTTATAATAACAATACAAATGAATTATTTTCATGTGTTATTAATGTTTGTAGTGTGTCAATAATTTCACAATTAAGATTTCTGTGAGATATTCTGCACAGTATAATATACAATTAATTTTTCATAGAGGGAATGGCGAACCTGCTCCGATAAAGACAAAAACGTGGCGGCCGGAAAAGTGAAAAGAAGTTGTTTGGAATATTCAATAGTGTGTTTTCTTTAGGACAAAACAACTTTTCACTCTTTAATAATCGTCACAACTAAAATTCATGATTTGATTGACCACTTCACCACGGTAGCCTCAAAGCTTCACTTTTAAGGGAATTTTCATCAAACGACTATATTGAGAAATAAAAATCGTTGTGGAAGAAAAATGTTTTATCTTTTTTTTAGGGGAGAAACTTTTAGACTTCTTTCTCAATTATTCTTACCAATAGCAATGGGATGCTGCCATAAAAATAAAACATGTGGATTCAGAAATTGATTGGAAAATGTCTTATTTTACTGAAGTTTTAGGAGATAATTTTATTCAATTTACCAACTAAACTTTTCCAAATAAAAAATATATTTTGACAGTTTAATTCGTATATGAGCTCACTACGTCCTTATTTCTTTGGTAGTCCCCTCCGCTTGTTAAAAGTGTAAATATGTGCCAGTAGGCATTGCCCACGAAATATCTCTCCCCCTTTTTATATCTGCATGGCAGGACGGCAAGGAACCCTCGAAAAGGGACAAAACCATTATATTAGATGATGTTGGCCCATTCATATGCATTCAAATTGAAATCATGGAATTAAATGTGGGGTAAATCATCACCCACGTCGCAACACTTTGTTCTTATTTATTCCAACGAAAGAAAAGATACAAAAGGATTTAATAGGAATAACTGTAGATAAACTGCAACAATAATAAACGAAATTATATGTATCCTTAATCCAACAGGATAATTCAGTAGGAAAGAAAAACCATAAAAAATATTCGATAATAAAAATTATTGTCAAAAGTAAACTTTTAAGTACATTTTTTAATTTTTTGAAAGAGCCAGAAGTCGCATGATAATACATTTTATTATTAAGGCGAAGTTGGATTGACTTTTAGTATATAAAAACTCTCGAATAAAAAGCGACTTGTGGCATGGCGCATTGTCATGATGAAGAAGAAAGCCTATTCTTTCTACAAAGGTTCCACACACGTTCCGGTAAATAGTTTTCACGAACACACTATGCCGTCATAAACGAAGAAAACAATAACCATAAAAGCATAACCTTGGTCTTCAACGTTAATAGACGGACCTTTTTAAGGGGAGCTAGTCCTTGTTTTTTTATTACAAACTCCGAATTTTTGTCTCAGATTAGTAGCCATAGACATCAATAACAGTCCAATTGTAAAAAGACTTGTGAGCTACTAAGTATTTTTACCGCATTTTTTATAATAAAAATGTGCTATTCTAGCGTTTTGTCCGTCCTTCCGTCTATAGCAGCGATGTCTCCTCACAGGAAGCATGTAGCGAGCTTTTATGCATTTAATTCCTGTATAGCCGTAGATATACCGAAACGAAAGAAATTTTGGTCATTATTAGGAAGAAATTAATTAAATTAACCAAAATTTGATTCCATTGGCCAAATGACCTCAAATGACAATAGACGTCAATTGGCTACAACGGACGTCAATTCCTGTTATTTGAGGTCATTTTTTATTTCATAAACAAATTATTATGACCATTGTCAAGAAGTAAAGAGAACAACATTTGAAACAAATGGAATTATTGTTATTTTTCTTGTTTTATACTTGTCAGGGAAACTTTTATAAATTAAGAGTTTAGTTAATATTACTGATTGCTAACGTAAAAACTGTGCTTTAGTCACTCGCACCGAGAGTGAGACGTCTTTTTTACTTGTCTGATCACACCTTAAATCACATTTTAAATGTAAATTTCTTAACTATTTACTACTTACACGTTAATATTAAAGTCCGAAATAGGTCGAAACATTAATTTTAAATCAGATGAGAAATAAAATCAAGATGATTTATCAACAAACATTGTTTATATACAGCTATTTATTAAGCTATAAAAATTATGTATTAGGTTTATCTATCAAATACACTCGATATAAACAGATTACGTCAGGAATTCATTTATTAACTGTACATGTATATTTTTTTTGTTTATGTTATATTTCTACGAAAAGTACACATTTTTTAACCCTCCTATATCTTTTGTCGCGAATAAAGGTGATTAAAAATATATTAGAGATAATATGCAAGAAATGAATCAGATTTTGAAAAATTTATTTCACAAAATTAACACAGAATGAGGCAGAGAAAATAGTTGATCTATAATATTTAACAGGATCCCTCACATATTAAGGAAAAATTGAGACATCAATTTTCAAAAAAAGTAGTAGTAAGTTTTTTATAAAACAATTTTCTGTATCTCTTATCAGTACACCTCTGTAATAAAAATTACCAACGAACAAAACTCTATCTAAAATATGAACTGGCATAGAAATCAATCATTAACAATATGTTTATTGAACGAAAAGTATGTTTAGTTAAGTAAATCAATATTTACTCCTATTTTATTTCAACTCCATTAAAATAAACAGTAAAAATATCATTGTATACACTTCAAAGACAGTAAACACTGGACTCTATTTGCTTTGAACAAACTTTCAAAACAAATTTATTATTGTTACAAATATAATTTCGGAAAAGTTAAAATAGCTTGACTTAACTGATGAGTTGGATTCTGATCTTTATAATTTAAGGACGAAATTTGTTTTCAATTGCTGGTGTAGTTAATGAGGTTTTATTCAATTACAAATTAAATTTGAATATTTCAAATCATAAGCCAGTACGTCGGAAAGAAAATAGTTGATTATGAAACCAAAAATGCCGATTTAGTATTTTAATAATTTAAAAATGAACATTAGTCAAATTTAACGATTATTATTAATCTCTTACAATTCAAATTCACATAATAGAGTGAAAGTGACATAAATATTTGAAGGTTGCCGTTTGGGAACTAATACAATTGACACATTGTTCAATGTTTATCAAGGATCTCAAAAGATCCTAATGGTGAACAATACAAATGTCAAACTAAGGCACCGTGTGCGAACTAGTGACCAAAATTCATATAGGGGCCTTGCATCATTTGATTTTAAACGTCGTTATACGATAAACGACATTTATTTCTGCCCAGTCGTTCTATGCCTTTTTCGAGGCCTTTGCACAATTTATGATAATAGACAATAATTATTTTATTGAATATCTTAAAATAATAGTAGTTTACGTAACAAGTCCCATGAGAACTGTCCATATAGGAGTATTACATATATGGTTCTACTACTCAAACCAAAAATTTAACGAATAGTTCTTTTTTGTAATTTGAAGATAGATTCGAAAAGTTGCAATCTACAAGACCACTAGGAAGGCAAACCATAACGAAGTTGCGATTCAACAACGAGTAGTAAGTTGCTCAGACACAAATTTAAGCGCAAAACAAGCAGAGGATAATTTGTTTGCCAAATTTTCCACATGTACAGACCTATGAAGGGCACCGTCAATATTTAGATCAAGAAACTTGATCGAATTTGAGGATCGTATCAAGTTTTAGAGTTGGTAAAGCTCCTTTATGGGTTAGATAAATATTATGAAATTTTGAATTGAAACGTCGCGTCGTTTAGCTATCGGTTGGTTAATTTTATTTGGTGAAATATTTGTAGAGTTAAACGTATATTAAAAAAATAATGTGAGTTTTTTTAAACCGCTGTTTATTAAAAAATGATTCAAGTACCTGATAGTGTTTATTTTAACTTTTATTCTCTCCAATAAAATAAAATCGTGCTTTTCTAACGTTAAAGAATAATAAGAGTTTTACACAATATAATTTTATTTACTATATACTTTGTTAACATTAGTTTTGTTCATATTAGAAAAGAAGAAGAAATAGAAGAAGCCGAAGTATCAGATGACTGTGAATCTGACAAATTTTCTCATAATTTTCAATAGTTGTAAATTGTTACAACAGCGATGGTAAATTTTATATGTGTAATTATATTATCTACAATTTTTGTTTGATCTAATTATATGGTAAAACTACAAAGATTGTTTAATAAATTTTAGACCTAACGAAGAAACAAGACATTTTTTCCATAACCAATTTTATTTTAGTTCTGTACACTCAGTCCAATGATGTAACTTTTTATTTATTTTAAATAATAGTTATATCCATAAAGTAAGAGTTGCAGAATCACAGACAAATAGTTCTCTTCACTGTATTGTAATTTTTTGACCTTCAAAAGAAGTGTTCTGTATTTTTCATGCAGAAGGCTCATTTTTGAGACCTCAAAATGGAAACTAGAAAATCAGGTTTCATAGTGAGGATGCGAGAATGATAGTTCTGTAGACTGTGCCGGTTAGAATTCGAGATAAAATGAATTGCTTTGATGATTAAGAATAGAACGCCATTTTTTTACGATGGGATGGGATTGGGGTTACAGGAGCAGAAGGACAGGGTCGAAGACCTAGGCATTAACGTGCAAAGTGATCAATTCTCAAGTGCTACAGATTGCTGCCAGAGTGTCGTCGAATGCTACCTGCTTCACTCCAAAAACGTATCGCCTAACTTAATCAATACTCAATACTCAAGTATATTCTTCTTAGCATTCGGCGGCACTTTGGCATCATTCTACATCACACCAGAATTTATCAGTCGGCCCGTTAATGTCTATGTCTTCGACCCTTGTCCTTGTAATCCCTGTAGCCCCAGTTTCCCTGTAAAAATAGCACTCTATTCTATTTTATTGAATCACTTCATTTTAGATCGATTCCTACCCGGCATCATTCTCGCATCCTCGGCATAAAATATGATTTATCACTTCCCATTATGAGGGAAGTGGTAAAGTGGGGAAGTGGGAAGGAAAAATGATCCCTTATAGAGCAGCACTCTGCATGAAAAGTACAGAGCACTTTTTTAAGGTTCAAAACATTACAGCACTTTCTATGATCCCGGAACTCTTACTTTACACACATATAATTATTGTCATCGTTCTCCTCAAAATAGGCATTTACGTATGCGATTGATAACGTCCTCGTTATCTCTCACCAGCAAGTGAAACTTTAAGGTTTAGGAAAAATGAAAAAGTCTATGACGGCCAGATCAGGCGAGTACGGTGGGTGGACAACCAATATGTCAATTTTGTCATGCCGATTACCGATGTGAGAGAAGCTGCGTTGTTCTAATGGATAGCACCGAAGTGGAACGCTTCTCCCTTTACCTTATGAAACAATGATGCGTAATTCTCTTCTGCTATTTTTAATGACAGTCAATGAACAAAATTCCACGACTTTCCCAAAAAACAGCCGGAATTACTTTTTCGGCCGATGAAACCGTTTCTGTCTTTTTTGGAACAGATTTCCCTTTCCAGACCACTGTCTTGGCTGTTTTTTCGTTTTAGGAGGGTAGTGGTGGATCCTGGTTTCATCTACAATAATGAATCGACGCAAAAAATCGCACTTTTTTTGCTTAAACCGCATCTATAGGGTTTGGGAAATGTTCGAATATGCTTTTGATCAAAAGTTTTTCATTAAGAAAATACCAATTATTTTTTTAGTTTTCTCCCTATCATAGAGGTAGGGTCACCTTTTATGAAACATCCATACCATTGATTACTGTTTCAAATTTATATCAATATATTTATTCTTTTTCCTAATCCAAGTTATTTAGTCCTAGAATAAAATGGAATCTGATAAATATTTCGAATAACAATATTATTCTTCCAAATTGATTTTTACTATTTATTTTATCCTATTAGCGAATTAATTATATAATAAAATTATTAGTTTTGTAATGTTCAATGTATTTCCCACAGTGACTCATGATCATTACAGTTTATTTTGTCTGCAGCTATATTATGTTTATGGCAAATGAAGATTATTATTATTTTAACTCTCTGTTTCCAATTTATCGGTTGAGTAGACGGTATTATTTTTTAAAACACTCATTTCCACTCTATTGTTCACAGCTCGAAAAATAATAACAAATATTAAAATAATAAACGTTCTGTACTGAAGAGAATCGATTGCCAACAAAAAACATTAGTCAATTACTGAAATCATGATTTCAATATTTACGATGCCATAAAAATATTAAAACTAACGAACATTTCGAAAAAGTTGAATCAATAAAATATAAATAATACAATATACAAAAACTCAAGCAGGTTCGTATTTAGGATAATTTTACGGTATATGAATCCAATAAAATGGTAAAGTTTAAAAACTTAATCATTGCTGTTAATTTGACAACTAAAAATTTTATTATTTTTATTATATTTAAAAAAATATAAATGTTGGAAATCTGTTGTTTCTGAAAAGAATCACTAATCGATATATTATCAAGTATGCAATAAAAGGTAAAACATTTCAAATTATGGATAAAATTTGGTAGTTCATTTTTCGGATAATAAATACACATTGTTTCTTGAAACAGTTTATCATCCATATCGATAGTTGGGCAATCATAAATTTCTGATTAAAATTTACCAACAATATCTGCAGGCATATTCATAAGCCTCGACATTTTTGAGCTTGTTGATGTTGATATTATTAGGTACACATTTTAGCAGATAGGCACTAATTTTTTAAAAACCCTATTACACCATTTCCCGGGTTTTTTAAATTGGTTCATTGAGCCCAACAATAACGTTTTTTACTTTCACTTGGCCTATATGTAGAGTTAAATTAAGAAACTCCCATAAAAGTTGAATTTGTCTAGCCTATACCTTTTGATAGATCTAACTTCATTTTGGATAAAAATGAACATAAGGTGTTTCTCAAATAACCTTAATTTTACAAGAATAATGGTGTTTATTGCAAGTCGATAGGATTAGTATCAACAAACTTTAGAAGTTTGGAAATTTTTTATATAGCCCGAGATCCGTTCCAAATAGATACTACGTCATCAGAGCCGATTGTGTAGGAGAGTTGCCGGTCTGTTTGACAAGTCACTGACGACTAGGGGTTGATGTTTTGATAAAAATGGAGCAGGGGTTTTTCGTGGTTCTTCAAACAACTTACTCCAAATAAATTTCCCTGCAATGACTAGTTATTTTACCACAAATAACGATTTTATGACTGTTAAAATGCACAGCATAAACCAAATGAACAGACGGAACGATAGAATGACATATTCATTAATATTTTATATGCACGGGATCTCTCAATTTTGAAATACCATGTGTTAAACAAATATATAACGTTTAATTTGGAGCAAATTCGACTTCGATTTTTTATACTTATGGTGTTGGAGTGAAAAAGTACCTAATTGTTATCATAAAATAGTTAAAATGAGACAGGGAAATACTATAAGTTATAGTTCCCTTGTTTATGCCAGATAACTAGCATAAGGTGTCAACTAACTTACATAAAAAATGTAGGTTTATAGAGGTTTTTATAAAAAAAGGATATGTCCGTACCACATTTTGAGGATTTCGTCATGATAAATCAGACCAATTTTATTTTTTAAATGAAAAAATACTCTAAGAGTCAAATTTGTCTTATGGTAAACGTGAATTTTGAAAATTTTTAGTTTTGAAAAACCGGTAGTGTTTTTTTTTTCTTTAGCAATATTCATGTTAGATGCAATGCAAAAAAAAACAAAAAAAGGAAATCACAAATAACACCTCAAAACTACTACATTATTGATTCAAAAATATGTCAAGCTACCCTGTATTTTAAGTTTTACAAAATAACTTGTACTTGGTAAGACAGTATTCCTTTTACTGTCCTTTTTCATTGCATCCCACATTTCGTCAGGGATACTTAAAAATATTTTATTTGGTGCAGTAATAATGGAGTTGATACATTTTGGAAAAATACGATATTTATAACTAACCTTTGTCGATCCAGGCTTCGACATCCTGACAAAAAAAATACGACTAATACGATACGAAGCGATCAGATGGTAAAACAAACCAATGCGGTGTGGATGCTGCTGTAGCTTGGTGGGCAAAACTCGATCGGTGTTGGTGACGTAAACAAACAATTGGTGGATGCAAGAAGAATTGAGGGTGGAGTAAAAATATTCCACTTTTCAAAAATTTATATCAGCGCTATCATGAGTACTAGAGACATCGTTTTTACACCCATTGTATTTGATTTTTTATATTTTACAAATTATCAAAATCTATGTTAATAGCGACTCTAAGAATGATAAGCTTTGCTTTTTTTATAGTGTTGTTATATTCTATTGTTATGACGAGAGAATAATAAAATAATAAAGCATTCGTAATCCATAGGCGTATCACCTCTTTTAGTAGACAGTTCAAATATTTTTTTTTAATTATACCTTGAGTATTTTCGTATGAAATAACATTTGAATAAATATATGCATACATCCAAGTACACTTATAGTTCCCCTAATTAACCTGATTAGAACTTTTAAACAGTTGAAGGTAAAAAAGTGCAATTTTTTTTAAAACGTTTGATTTTTCTACAAAAACATTGTATCATACTGGTTATATAGGTATATGAGTTTAAAATTTGACTTGTAACGTTCATGGATAATAATTTTAATATAAAAACCAGTATAAGTTATATATATATATATATATATATATATATATATATATATATATATATATATATATATATATATATTTAAGTTATAAGATTTACAAATCCGAATCAGAAGATGAATGTCGCAACCAAGATTTACAATGAGTGACTCGATCATTTCACCAATAATATTATCCAATTTCTATATTTTTTTTATACTTTAATCGCATGATTTACTGCATTATCCCAGTTTTTAGGCTTTACATTATTTATAGCCTCCAAAAACAACCGTTTGATATCACCCATTTTAAAAAATTTTTTCTAGAAACTTCTCGCAAGAACTTTATCTACTGTCGAACATTCCTTTATAAAGAATGCATGGACTGTTTTTCGAAGTCTTTCTTTTAACCGGTTTTCTATTGCAATTTTTGGTTTTTCTAGAGCTTTACGTGCTGTTTGAAGCCCACCACATTTCTCTTCCTTGATAACTATGTAAATCGTGAATTTTACAACACCAAGCATACTAGAATCTAATTCCACTATATCATATAATATTTAGATTATTCCGTAATAATATTTAAAATGACCGTACTGAGTTTTGCATTAGAAATTAGCTTTTATGAGTCTCTCGTATCTACGAGGATGGTCTCATTGTTTTAGAAAGTACACAATCTCTACAGCAAATGATTCAAGTTTGAAGACGCCACGTTGTTTAATTTTTGTTTGGCAGCCATTAATAGTGAACTTTTTCAGTGAATTTGTAAACATGGACAAAATTGGCCATAGTTATGTGGTAAAATACTTTTATTTGAAAGTTGAATTAGATTCTACGTTTGTTATCAACAGTAATATATTGGTTAGAAGAGTTTAAATGAGACCTACTACCTGCGAAAAACAACATCGCAGTGGTCAACTAAATGAGGTGGCGACTCCAAATGTTGAAGAAAATCTGCAAAGTGATACTGTACGATTGTCGACTAAAAGTGCGCGAGATAGCAGACATATTAGGCATTTCAAAAAGTGCGGTATATCGCATATTAACTGAAAATTTGGACAAGAGAAAGCTGTGAGCCAAATAGGTGCCACGTTTGCTCACAATGGATCAAAAACCGCGTCATGAAGATGTTTCCATCTAGTGTTTGGCAATATTTTACAGTAATTAAGCCGAACTTTGCGCCGTTTCAAAAACATGGATGAAACGTGCGTCCCTCACTTCACACCCAAAACAAAAGAACAATCTAAAAAATGGACTCAAAAGGGAGAACCGGTTTCAAAAAAAGCAAAGTCATGGTGTCGGTTTTTTTCCATTGACTATCTTCAAAAAGGAAAAACTATCAACGGCGAGTATTATGTGAACTTATTGCAAAGTTTGAGCGAAGAAATCAAGCAAAAACGACCGCATTTGTATAAGAAGGAAGTGTTGTTTCATCAAGACCTCATGCACCCTATTTGCCAGATTTAGCCCCCTCGGATTATTTTCTGTTCCTAAACCTGAAAAAATAGCTCGGTGGTCAAAGATTTTCCAGCAATGGAGAGGTGATGTCGGCAGTTAATGGCTATTTTGTGGAGATTGACGATTCCAGTTATAAAAAGGGTATCTAATTTATTGAACATCGCTAGGAAAAGTGTATGGAGTTGAAAGGAGATTACGTTGAAAAATAAATTTATTTTTCTCCAAAATTTTTGTGTTTTTGACCTACAAAGATTTCCACTTTCAATTTAGCGACTTGGATTCGAAGAAATTTTGTTTTGAAGCCTTATAGCTTTGAAGCCTTATATGGTGTGATGATAAGCAAAATGAGCTACTTTAGGCTAAAGGTTTTTTATTTACATATTTAACTCGAGGCGTCAAGGTTACTCCTCGTAGCCAATTTTTAATTTTATAGTGTATAACTTGCTCGACTGTCTCATTTATATGTATAAGAAGCAACAAAATTTATTATATCTTCATTGTAATTCATTTAAAATTTTTCAGACAACATTTTTTCTCATATTTGTAGCATATGCGAGGGGGATAGAAAGAAAATTACTTATGAAGTAAAACTGTGTTCAAACTGATTTCGAATGAACCAATGAAAAGTAAAACCCATTTCGTTCCTTAAGCATCATTACATAATACCAAATCATCCTCTTTGGTGAAGTAACTCATGAAGTATTCTTGTTGATTAGGAAAATACGAGAGAGTGTTTTAATTTAACAAATTCCATTGTTATCTTGACCCGAGACGTTGAGTCTCCAATTTTGACACAAAGCAACAAAAACCACAATGAATGGATGGTTAAGAGATGTTTGGTTGACATAAAAACGATTTTTTGCATAGATATGATCATGGGTGAAACCTGGAACAATATGCCAAATTGTCAAATTTAACGCATAACTATGAAACAGAAGTCTGTTTTGCAACTATGACTCGTCGTTAATCCTTGAGAACAGAGGTCCAAACCATACTATGTCTTCGAGGATCTGGATGTTTTTCTTTGTTGGTAAAAATTCTTTAACAAATTTGTTTACGAGCACAAATTAACCATTTTGTGCTCGTAAACTCCAGTCTCTACTTCTGATACATATGACAACATCTTCCACTTTGCAAATTTATTTCATGTTGTGGTTACTTTTGTAAACCCGTTCAGTACAGTACAGCCAACAAATAAAGCTATATCCATTTATAAATATTTGTTTTTATTTGTCTATCTTAAAATTTAGGTAGTAGTGACTCATTGGCATTAGTTCGTTCTATCGTACTACTACAATAAACCCACAATTTTGGTGAAAAATTTGAGTTCTCTGATTTATAATTGTCAACTAAATAATTGCTTCTTTGTTAAATAGCTATTTCAAAGTCGTAAACAATTTGAAGTGTCGAAAATTTTAAACCTACATTACTGCAATAATCAATTGACAGTCTTCAGGCGGTATAATATGTAGTCATTTACTTACTAGACAAAATCATAAAAACTAAAGGTATGTAATGAACAATGTCTGCTTTATGAATAGTAAACAACGATGTGAAGATCCTTAGATTACACCACCTTGGATACAAATTTTTTTCTGCAGATAAATCAATGAAAGCAGTTGTTTCTATGTAAGATTAGATTTTAGCTTTCGAGCTTTCGTTTTTTTAATTTCCTGCACATCTTTTGGGTGTCTTGATAATTCATCTTGAGATTCCAGCAGTAGTCAACAATCGTATTTTTATTCCCTCTACCTTTGTTCCGTTTTTCCATTTCTTTTATGTATTGGTGGAACCCTTCACCTTGCTTTTCACTGTAATCCCCTAGGTGTTCAGGGATATAGTCAAGGTGGGAATGGCGTATCATTGTTCCTACTAGGTTTTTGTTCTCGTGATCTTTATTGTTGCCCATTTTTCTTTCGGATTCATACTTTTTTGAAAATTTGCGTCTTCCATCAAAATTCGGATTTCTGGACCCTCCAAAATTCCCACCTTGACTTTTCTGACGTGATGCAGAAAAAGAAGATACTTGCAGCTGATGCCTTGTTTTGATAAAGCGGTAACAAATTTATGTGCAAAGGTGGTAACAAAATCTTATTAGGGTCAATCAACGGTTCATGCCAGATGCTTTACATACCAGGTGAAAAATTTTGTCGTTTATGCCACAATTTTTGTTTCAGTGTTTGTCACGAGCTCAACTGTTCCCATTCAAGAACGGTATTTTCGTTGACCTAGCAGAAGACATATCATTTTTAAATTGCTACACAAAAGCCATTGGTGCTCGGCATATTTGATGTTGCACAATAGGGTTCCTACATTTTCATATTTCCTTCAAGTGAACGGAATGGTCAACTGGCATGGAGGCTTATTTGTTCAATTATATGTAGATGAACTTCTTTTAGACTGATTTGAGAGTAATCAATAAAAAGTATCAATTCAGACGTGGTGGCGTGAGTGATTCCATTTATTTCATTAGATCATGAATATCAGAACATCATTGAATTTTTTTCTTCCAATAAAGGTAGTAAATTCCATAGTGATACCATGTAAAGAATATACCTTAGGCTAAGAGATTTATTAATTTCATCTTTTAGCCTAGGACTTCAGATCTCTTTTTCGATAGGTTTAAATCTCTAACCAAATCATTTAATTCTGCTTGCTTGTAGTAAATTTATCCTCTGACTTCACTCTTACATTTGGTTCGTACATTGATCAGGAAATTCTATAGTAAACAACAATCTTTTTATTTTTAGAACTGTATCTAGTAGTATTGATCATATGCAATCCTACATAGGTACGACACACTTTTAAGTTGAAATTGAGAAAATATAGGTCCTTTATTAGACCATTAATGTCACTTCTCTGTTTTGCTACTGTAAAATTACCACAAATATTACAAAACACATCAAGACTATTCAAACACTGTTCCGAATCGCTCGGCATTATTTTTACAGTGAAATGACTATAGAGTGACGAATTAACTCGCTACCGTATACTGTATTTGTTTGCGGCAACTTGAAAAAAAGATGACTGCAGTCGATGCATGATTGAAAGAAATTTTCCTGCTCGTCAGACGATAGAAACATGTAAAAGGATGACCTTGTACATGTAAATCCTAACTTCACACGAGAATCGCTATATACGCTTAATCATCGCGGGTGTCTGATTGTTTAGTGGCCGGAAAGGATTTCTAACGATAGATATGATCGATTTGTAAGTTAACTGAACGTTGTAGCGTCAAAACCAGCGTCATAAACAGCTTCAAGAATATCTATTTTCATTTCGTAATAGATTTTGGTGCACGGTAGTGTTATAATTCCCTCAACATATATTATGGACTGAAGACGAAAATTGTTATATTTTGACTTATAATAAAAAATAATATCAGATGTATAGTCAAAGACCAAGTTCCTTCTCTTAAGCATAATGTTCAAAGTAGGGAAAGTCGTATTCAAGATAAAAGTATCTCCTCACTGTAATTCATATGCCCCGCTAATCATGGAGCACCCAACTTCCCTATAACCCTTAAGGATTTGTTAATTGCTCATAATAACCAATAACCAGCCTAGAAAAGCCATTTGCGTCAGATGCTATTTGGACCTAGTAGTTCAGTAGTTGGCGTTACCGGTCCCAAGCCTGAATAAAGCACCTACCTTGACAAAACGCAACAATTATGTCTAGGATTGGTTTTTTATTGCCCATAACAATTTCACATCAGAAAAATTGTTCTATAAAAGGCATAGAAAATTTGTAGAAGCGTTGGATTGATTGTATCATTATGAAAAGAAATGATAAATAAAACAAAATTTAGCTGAAAAGCTTGATTTTTTACTATACCGGTCGATGTGTAATGGCGTACTGTCCATGCCCTAGCAGTGGTGACCACTACTAACAGCTAATACTACTTTGATAAAGTTAATTTGCAATGTTTTGTCCTCAACGGTGCTTCTAATTGATCTTAGTAAGTGTTATTGATACAGGTCAAAAAATAGCGAGTATCTAATCTATTCTACATTATTTATTCCTCAATAGACAGAAATATGATGAAATTCAACTATGAAATAACTAGTTTCTTGGCGAGAATCACTTCGAGAAATATTTTACCTAAATTTAATTCGTTTTTCACATTCAGTTGAAGCGAAAGAATCACATATAAAACAAAGGATATGTACAGAAAAAGTCACGTCAACTTTTCTTTTCTTTTTCGACGATAAGCCTGTAACTGTGACGTCAATACCGTTTTGAATTGGATTTTTCTGATTTATCATTCCTATTCACAATATGTGTATTCATATGTACATACAATAGAGGGTGGCGTCTACTCATCAAATCAAGAAATAAAAGTAGTTCCACTATCCCAAAAAGCAATTTGCGTTACTGTAAATGTTCTATATGACTTCTTTGATTTAATGAGAAACACATATAATATTAAAAATTATATGATGTAACTAATAATCCAGTTGTAATAATATGAAACTTGAATCCAAAAAAAGGCAAAAAATTGAAACCAAATATCCTATTCCAATCCATAAGGTGTGGCGAGGGAAATTTAGCCATAATTTGGGAACTGGCAGCACTGCGTTACTTTGTCTACATGTGGCAAGTATAGTTATACAAATTCATTTTATAGTTATCGAGTATGCAAAATTCAAAAAATCCAACGAGTGGAAGCAATCAAGTCTTCGTTTATATAATTGGAACTAATAAAAGTGTGATAAAAACATAACATAGTAATTTCTAAGCACATCGAAGTGTCCAGGACATTTCAAAGAGATTGTGATTTATAGTAAGGGTAGTAAGGCAACAGTTGCAATCAAAAACATTTGCGATGTTTATCGTTGGTAAATATCGAAGAAAATTCTTTGTGCAGATACAGTTATTTTCATCTTTCTGATTCTTATCGATTAAGAAGATCAACGGGATTAGGTAACGATATGCTAAGGGCAGAAGTGGTCGATCATTCAAGAATATTTTCAGAAAATTAGAAAAATGAGAAAAGCTTTATCTGTTCGAGGAGAACAAAGCCAACCGATCCATCCGATACAACGTATTGCTTCAAAGGTACCATACAGAACAGTACTTTGATTGTTTGATCACTGGAGACGAAAATGGATGGAAGGATAGTGTATGACAATCAAAACCAAAAAACCAGTAGCTCTCTCCAAATTAATCAGCACGAAGTATATGAAGCCAAGTTTACATCGCAAAAAGTTGTGGTTGGTAGAGGATACGAGGAAATGTTAATTCCGAAGAGATAGAGGACATGATAATCGAAGAAAACTAAACGAGATCTTTAGGATAATAGGGATGAATTGGAAAAGAGACAAGGCTTTGTCCATCTATCTAAGTCAGCGCTGTAGCTAATGGGAAGGTTATGGTTCGTTTTTATGAAAAATATTATGATGGTGTAAAGCAGGGATTCCCAAACCATTTTAGGCAAGAGACCCCTTTTCCTAACTGAACTGATATCTCAGACCGCCGTAATTACTTTACAATTAATTAAAAAATTCTATCTCTATTTTTTTTTTCTATTGATACAAAATACTTCCAATTTAGAAACTTTGCGGTTGCTTAAGTGAGTGAACTTAACATTCTTTAGTTATCAAAACTTATCAAAATAAATACAATAAAACTCAGTATATATCAAGTGTAATTAATAATTATGAATACAAGTTACGTAAGAATATTAGAGTACGCAAAGTGAAGATGAAAAATTGAAAAATTCAGTGCGATAGATGAATCTGGTGATTTTATACCAATCTAGCTAAATTCGGTTCAATATTGGTGAGTTGCAGCCTTAAATTGTCACGTTCGTTAATTTTCGAACGGTATCTTTGTTTTGTCAAAATGTTTGTAACCACACTGAAGCCTTTTTCGACGAGGTAAATTGATGGAAAAACGATAAGGTATTTTTCAGCAATGTTCCACAATGCAAGATTCTGTGTTTTAATGTTGCGTTGCAACCAGAATTTCTGATAGCCTTGGTTGAACTTCTCCTTAAGCTCCTCGTCTGTGCTGATGGTGGTAATCAACTCTTCTTGTATTTTCACATTGGTGTCCTCCATGGCTGTGATATTGTATGGATTTATTATCCATTGAGGAATTTGTAAATCTAAGAGATCCTCAAACCCCTTAGTAAAATCCTTGTGTAATGCGTCTAAGTGAGTGATATATGATAAAATAATATCGTCTTGAAGCATTTCTGGTAATTTTGACAAATGCCGGAACTGTACAAAGGCCAATATTATTGATTTTGTTTTAATTAAGTTGAGATCGTCACCTTGCAGTTGCAAATTTACTTTGTTCAACATTTCAAAAATATCAGTGAAGTAATAAATATCTGTTTTACAATTGTTCAGATTTTTTTTCAAATTGAGATTTTTTTCTTGTAAAAATTCCAACACAGATTCAAAAATGGCAGAAAATCTTGTTAAACACGAGCCTCTTGATAGCCAGCGAACTTGCAGAAGTAATCGAGTGAAGACTTCACAAAGCTGAGCAAATAATCGACAGTTCAAAGAATTGCTTCGAATCTTGTTGACGCTGATCGATTGTTAAGTTTCTTTAAAAGTACAAGAATGATACTTCCTACTAAAATATTAGTCATTCTCATAACAAGTCGGTACCCCTAGAACAAGTTATACAGTATCTAAAAAAATTTTAAAGAAGAACTCTGGTTAGTTAATACGGGCCGATATTTTAGACGTCGTCAACCCCCATAAACAGTTCTCGTTTATGTCGACCCCTTGGAAACCGATATCGACTCCAAGGGATCAATATCGACCACTTTGGGAATCTCTGGTGTAAAGGTCCTGAAAACCATCATTTTAAGTTTGATTTATAAGATATATTTTTTGAAGACACCAGCTTTTTAATTCGTGTCAATAAATGGTAGTGTTAACGAAAGTTGCGTGAATTTTACTCCTATGCAGGCATGAATGACAAAACAAATGAAATCATGTGTATTTCTGAAGTTCTGAGATCTTGAATCTGAGAAAAATTAATTAATTATTAATTTATGATTAGAGATATAATATTCGTGGTGGTGATTTAAGTATTTAATAGACAAGATATATAATTCTCAATTAGTACATGTTACAGTGAAGGAAATTCACGAATTTGCATTCTCTTTGTTTTGTTCGCAGGTTATGTATGGCTAGGAATAACGGTTTCTTTCTCCATTTTGGTGCGGTAAAAGTATAGCAAATATGGTAATTGCTCGTTCCTGATAGGATGATTTCATGTTATTAAGTTAGAAATGCTGATAGATCCAAAAATCCAAAATAATTTCCATAAAATAACTCATTATTCATTAATAGAAAATATATATTCAAGATATAACGTTGGCTTTCGATCTGTTTTCAATTTTGTTTTTTGTATATTTTTCATTTCGTCTGAATTTTTGGTCATCTTATCCTGTTGACCTAGCACTGGATACCGGTATTTTATTCTTTCAACTATTATTCTGTACCTCTTTCAATTTCTCAATTCCTCTTTCCAATTACTGATATTCACGTTTATCAAGTATTGTTTTCCCACCGGCAGCAAAATATTTGGCATTCATTCTTTTTCTAAAAGTTCCTAACGGTCTAAACCATCATTAAATATTATATTAAATCAGGCTTGCTATATATATTTTCCGTTTTTATCTTTTTTCTTCTCCACATTAATTCTGTGTTTTTTTTTTAATTTACTGTTAAAATTTGTTGTAATACAGAATATTTCGTGTTGACCACCCTCTAGGGTGCAAATCCAGTCATATATAGATATATGTATGTCTCGTCTCGGCATTGTTAAATAATGGGAGAAGCGTAAATACAGCGCAAAGAAGATATATATGTATATGTGTGTGACTGTTGTTCCATTTGTCTGTAGTCGAGTCATGTAAATATTGAAAGCAAATGGAAAGTAATGGACATAATAAATTGGAATCTTGCAATATTTTTGTTCTTAAATAATGATAAACATGATAAGTACTGTCCTAGAATGCGTTTTTAATACAATTAATACATTTCTTTCAATATTGATTTGAAAATTTTGTTATAACCAGTTTCTATCTGAGGGTTGTCCTACAAGTATCCACCCCGACCTAAAGATAGTTAAAGTGAATAGTTTCAATAGTGAATTGTTTCAATGATTTATGATAATTGATTATGAACATTGATCATGATTCATGTGAATACTTTTATTAAAAATGCATCAGCACAACTCTTTCCTACTATGAGTGAGTCTGGTGTTTAGTTTAAAACAGTCAAATATCTAGTAACAGATTCTAAAAGAAGTCGTACG
Organism: Diorhabda sublineata; assembly: GCF_026230105.1. Lineage (NCBI taxonomy): Eukaryota > Metazoa > Arthropoda > Insecta > Coleoptera > Chrysomelidae > Diorhabda > Diorhabda sublineata. The sequence continues at coordinate 11,740,410 of NC_079484.1, forward strand.
AGCCAAAACTGACAAATGGCAAAGATAATTTAAGATTTTGGCATTTCAGAAGAAAATTCTGTAATAACACAAAGAGAAAATGGACTTTGAAAAATGTGCTTTACAAGAGCACAAAATTTGAGGTAAATATGACATGTGAAAATGGTGCCAGAAACGAGGAGAGGCGAGGAGAGGGAATTCTAAGAGAGAGAGAGAAATCGTAATTTCTGGAAAAAAAATAAAGAAAGCAGTGGAAAAATTGAGAGAAATTAACTATCATGGGCTCTACATACCAAAGAGGTGCAAAAAACATGGTAATTTGAGTAGCATGTATTAGTGAAGAGAAGGAAGGAAGTCATTTTGTAGGATAGATCACCCAGTATTAATAGCAATACTACACACATCTCCAAAAGTCGCATGTTTATTTTAATTTGAGCATTTTTTGCAAATACTTGTTTATCTTATCATATAAATAAAAACAATTACAAAGCAAAAACTTGTATTCGTGTAAAAATAATCAGAATTTTGTAAAATAAAAAAAACAAAATAAAATCTTTTTTTAAGAAAAATATGTGATTACTGAAAATAACATAACTTAATAACTTGTGTTTCCACCTCTTCTTGTAATTAATTCTCCAACGCGTCTTGGCATGCCACGAATTAGCTCATCAATAACATTATTGAGTATATTGCTCCACTCTTCTTGAACAGCTGCAGTTAGGTCCCGGAGAGTTAAAGAAGGGTTTTGTCTATTAGATATTGCTCTGCCAAGATAATCCCATACATGTTCGATGGGATTCATGTCTGGCGAGTTTGCTGGCCAGTTTAATCTTTGGATATTTTCCTCTTGTAGCATATTCTGTACCCTTGGTACGCGATGAGGTCTGGCATTATCATCTTGAAAAATGAAATTTGCTCCATATTCGTTGCGCAAAGGTTGCATGATTGCTTGGATAATGTTTTGATCGTATATGGCACCGGTGATGGTTCGCTCAATAAGAATAAGTGGAGTGCGGCGACCATACATTATGATAAAGGACAAAGCCTCTTGCGGAAATTAGTCGCTCTCGTCTACCTGGGCCTGTCCAAATTCTTTCCCGGTGATATCACTCTGTAGGCGAAATCGTGACTCGTCAGAAAATAAATGCGCCATTGGGGTAAAAGCCAATTCCGATGTTCTTCGGCCCATTGGCGACGTTCAGCTGTATGTCGAGGTAGAAGTCTAGGTCTTCTTGCCCTAAGATTTAAAGAATGTAACCTCCTTTTTATGGTACTTCTCGAAATTACTCTTCATAGCCATATACTGATCTTCCCTCTCTGAAGTCACTCTAGTTAGACCAGACACCGGCCTTCGTGCAACGCCACCAGTTTCTTGAAAAAGGGTCACTACCCACCTTATCCAAGTTGGCGGCATATTTAAACGCCTAGCAATCTCATGATTTGAGAAACCCTCTTGGTGTAGGGCCACAATTCTTGCTCGATCAAATTGAGAAATCGGATTTCCTGGCATCTTAGACAAACTTCAATGAATACTTTCTATACACACTACAATTCAAAACTGACTTCTTTTACAAAATTCTGAATATGTTCATACGAAAACAAGTTTCTGCTTCCTAATTGGTTTTATTTATATGATAAGATAAGAAGGTATTTGTAAACAAAAAATGCTGAAATTAAAATAAACATGTGACAAATAAACAAGGGGCGCCAAGACTTTTGGAGGTGTGTAGATATATAATGATTTTTCTGTTGAACAGTATTCCAAATCTAATGAATCTGCAATCACTATTCAATGAACTTTTTAATGTTGAACGTAATAGTTCGATATCTGTTACAAAAAATAAATCGGCTCTTCATCCTCGTGTTGAAAACCCTCACGAAGGTAATTTTTTTAGACGAAAAATTTTTTGTGAAAAAATCCTTGATGTTGTTTCAAAAATCAATGCTATTTTAATGATACGCGATGAAGCCCACTTTCATTTAAATGAATCTGTGAACGAGTGGAATTGCCACTAGTGGTCAGTGGTGAGCAACCCACAAGAATTATATCAAAAACCACTGCACCTAAAGTTACGTGTGTGTGGAGTACCGAACACTGTTATCATTCTATTTATAGTTAATTCTTAACATTATGTGGGAATGTTGGAGATCGCCACAGCTTAAATATGGTTTCAACATGATGGAGTTCACACGAGTAAAACATCGTTAACAAAATGTTTCCAGATCCCGCAATTTCCCGTTCCGGTTATCTTATGAGGTCACTTGAAATTGATTGTCCAAACCTCGTTCACTAGAAAATCTGAAGGCTTAAGAAACTGCTACTGAACCACAAGACACTTTGACACAGAACTTTTACTGTGTATTAACTCGAAAGGGCGACATATTTCAAACTATATTCAAAAAATAGTTGAATGATTTAGACCTCTGAATGACCTGTTTTCTATGAAATCTACTTTTCGAGTGATTGAGTTAAGAAAATGATCTCCTTTGGTTACATTCGTAGATTTCTGACGAGGTCAAAGGACAAACTGTTTTATGAAAAGCTGCAATCAATGAGTATCACATCTGTACCTAATTTTCAATATGAATTATGTTCAGTGTACTCAACAATTAATCGACTGAGCTTATTTAGCTTTATGTGTTCTGTGTAAATCAGTTAACCAACAATAGATGATATTATATAGTTTGTACATGCGTGTCCCTCCTTCATTTGAGCTGGACTAGACAAGTATGTTACTGCTCTTCCTCTAGTCCCAATTCATTAATGAATACGATTATTTTAGACTGTTTAGAAAGTTAGTTATCCACTTTCGATCTTGGATTACTCAAATACCCGGGCAGGAGCCCTTCTATTTGGGGCCCATGGGAACTATGTGATTCGGTATTTTACCCTCTTCTCCACTAACTTGCAGTTGCCAGTGGTTTCCATATTTATTCCCTTGTGTTATTCATGAAAATGACAGTATTTCTACATAAATCGATGTACGAGGGTTGCTACTTAAGTTTTGAGATAGACAAATAAAAAAGAATAGTTATGTTTTTCTTCCTTACTTTCTTGTTTTTCAAAATTATTTCCATATACTTTTGCATTCGTTTGAGCCAATTGTAGATTGAGGTACCACCAAAGCATATGATTTGAACGAATCAACCGCTTCTTCAGGTGTAGAAAAGCGTTGACCTCGCAAGTTATTATTGATCTGCGAAAACAAGAAGAAATTAGTGGGTACTAAACAAGGGCTGTATGGCAGTTAACCCATCAATTCGATGTTTGAACTGTTCAAATATGTTTTTGTTTGAATTAATGTGTGAGAGCTCGCATTGTCGTGGTGGAGAATGATTCGACTTCTTCGAATGGTTTTCCTGATTTTTTTGAACACTTCTGGCAAACATATGCCGGTATGCCATTCAAAATTGATCGTTCTCGTGCCGCATGTCTAGTTATTCCGAAACAACAGGCGACCATTTGCTTCGAAATGCTTCGTGCGATTTTGTTGGATTCGGCTCGTCTTTAAAGACCGATACAATCGATTGTTGTTTAGTTTCGGATTCATATGCATTCGTCGCCTGTCACGATTTTATAGACATCTTTTGAAGCAACGCAATTGAATTTTTTCAGCATATTTTTGCACCAATCGACAGGAGCTTTTTTCTAGAAATTGTTAATTATGCAATATCCAACGCGAACTAACGTATGTCACATGACGGTCAGTTTATGCACAGCAACGATGAAAACCAGCGAAACACGGTGGCTCGAAGTGCTGCTTCACCACCACGTCGAAATTCCATTTTTTGACTAAGATTAATGTTTCAAGTATCAACTCAAATAGCACTTGTATGACAACACATTCTGAGTAAATTCTCCATTAAAAATATCAAACTTTATAATGACAATGTCAGATTTGACATGTTCACATCAGTGTTGCCATATCACAAACGTAAGAGCAAAACTTCGTATTTATTAGACCTTTGCTGTTATAGTTTTCGAGGAACATCTCGAATGTCGGTCGGATATACGTTCCCAGTCTGGCAAAAGGGATCCAAGCACTAATTTTTTTCATATTATTTGCTTATTAGTACAGTTAGTGTTTATGGACATTTCATGATCAACTAAGACTTGACAATTTGTGATATGGTTGCTCTTGTGGCTGCTTTATCATAATATGAGTAAAAGTGTGTCGTTTCCAATTATTTTTATCACTTAGCAATACTTTTCTTTCTCATAATTACCTGTTTTTTTGAATCATCTCATTAGACTTCTTCCGAGTTTGAAATCATTCCTTTCTTAAATCAGCTTTTGACCATCATAAACACGTATCCAACAATACGGATTTGCAGAAATTTTGATTAAATAATAATTAAAATATTTCCACCGTACATAGAATCTCTCCATCCACAATCCAGTTTCAAGCTCTTGTTAAGTTAAATCCAGTAAAATAATTTGAAAAGTGGTATATCACGTCACAAAAAGAAATATAAAATTCTGCTTGTTATATGAAGAGAAAATAACTTGCGCATAAAAATATGAGTTTAGCGTAATTTCACAAAAACACTCTTGTTATTTCATAAATTTCGAAGTTATTAAAGAGCCGTTTCAACGTTTTGAAAGTGGTCGTAAAATTTAATATCGAAACAAAAACTGTTCCCGTTGTCGACGAGTGACGAGAATAATAGGGGTCGTTTAGAGAGAAGAGGCCAAAAAGAAGGGTAAGTTAAGCTGGCTATTGCGTAAATAAACGAATTATTCCTCCTTATGTTTTGTATTGATTCATGCTTCTAAACTAATTATAAGTCAAGTATTCAAACGAAATTTGATTGCTACCGAATCGTTGAGTGCAGTACAACTAGTGACGAACATAATCTTTTGTCACAAGTTGTCTAATCTTCATGACAACTACAATCACGGGTTGGCACATTTTAAAGAAATTAAAATTTTATGGCGGGTATTAAAATCACGAGTTGGAGCATGCTCTAATCATTATTAGGAAACCTGAAAGAACGAATTGTCCCTGATAATGAAAGCATTATAACTATTAAAATTCTATTGTAACCAAACAAAAACTTTTTCAGTAACAATCTAATTGTTGCCCTCGAAAGCTGGCCCAGTGAGATATTATTGAATTGGCTTATATTTATGAGAATATGAGGTTATTTATTCTTCTATTCTATTTTTCTACGTTCAAATTTTGAAATGAATGATTTCGTAAAAGATTTTTTTATTTGCTGAAACTGTGACAAAGGCTTATTTTATTTAAATACTTATTAGCTGTAATGTGTCAGTGGTTCAGTAAATTGAGAGGAAGAGAAAAAGTACACCTTTTGTAGTTCTATGCTATGGCAAAAGCCCACCAACCATTTTGATGCTGTGTGAAAAAGACTGAAGGTTATTCCAAAAAGGGAAGCGTAATATCGAATGTAGAAAATGCGTTATTTGTCATAACCTCCAGTCCTCCACATAACGAATATTACAACCTTTAAAAAAAGAAATACGCCTTTTCCACATTTTAAAATATGGAAAAAGCTGTGTTCTTATATAATAATGAATATTTAAAATCATATGGAATAAACTAAAAATGCTAAGTGGCAGATATGAGGCGATTTCAAAGTTATCACAAATTTAATGGAATCTCAGGGAGATTTTACAAAATATTGCTGTTTTCTTTGTTGGTGGCACAGTCTTGCAGTGATTAAAAACTATGTAATCAGGTGGATTTGGAAGGAAAGGTCCGAATTTCAACCAGGATCTGAAAATTTCATTCATGTACCTATTGTAGACCCAAAAACTCCTCTTTTTCTCCGAATCCTTTCATACATGAACGAATAAAAATATTTTTTAAGGCTAGAAATAAAGAGGGTGAAGGATTTGAATACTTAAAACAAGTCTTTCCCAGTCAAGTAAGCCAAATTAAAGGAAGATAGTTTTATTGATCTACATATTTAAAAACTACGACGTGATTTTAATTTTATAGAAAAGCTACAGAAAAGAGCTTAGATCTCGGAGCTCATTCATGAGTGTGCTGAGGAGATTTTAGGGGCAAAAATATGGTTTCATCCTACATAAGAAATGAAAAATACTTTCTCATTTTTTAAGTTCACTACTTAACAACTGTTTGAAATTAAACTATTACGTTGAAGTTGCGGTATCAGTTACAAATATAACAAATCAATGAAGTTTGTGTTTCTGACTGCCCAGTTTCAACTGTTTTCGAGAATTACACGAAATATTTCATATTTAGTCTTTTTGTAGAAGATGAAGGCTTGGCCGAGAAAGGGAAATATATGTACAGTCATAAAAAATAATTGTTTTTGTTTATGTCACTTTTATTTAAATTCAAATTGAGGATTGATGAATAGATCCAGTTTCTGATTAAGGTAGGCTCATTTTAGATTAGGTTAAGTTAACTTAATTGGCCGAAAATTCGGGAAAAAGATATTTTTCTATAAAATGCAATATATATTCATAATAAAGAGAACCCACTGTGTAATTCATGAATCCAATCGAAAAACCAAACTGGATGTCAATCATTCTAATTATTGGTAAAAGTACTAATATCCGATAAATAAATTCTGAGACTACAGAAATGCCAAATTAAGGTGATTTTATTATTCTTAAGACTCATTTTATTGGGAACAAAAAAAATCAATTCGCCAGTTAACGCATTTTTTACGTATTGATTGTACTGTGTAGCTCTGTATATGTATAAACCATTGGTACTTGTCCTTTTAATATTTTCACAATGTGTGAGTTATGATGATTCTTAAGATGTGCTTTAAAAATTTTTTTGGATATCTGATTGTATGTTCAAGGTAATGTAATGACTTTGAATGAATAATAGATATTTTCATTTCTTTGATTAATTCTAGACATTTTTTATATAGTAGCATGTGTAACATTACAAATTATTTATTTTCATATAGTAAATTTGTCAGTTCCTTTTGTACCACTTTACCGAGGAGAACCGAACTTCTATCCACTGTTCGTTACACAAGGTTACATCAACTTGGATCCGAAATTTACTACCAATCAAAAAACATATAAGAGACGTGTTCATAAAAGAATACTAAAGATTAAGTGAGATTGTATAAGTATTTTATATCAAATTGACAGAACCTACCAACAAAACTCACAAAATGTTCAAATATGTCTATGGTGATAATTTAGCAATTTTGAAGAAGAGGACACTCTTCGATATAAAACAGATGTAAAGAGGATCAAACTTGTCGATCAAATAAGTGATTGACTATTCAAATTTCTTGAGGATATTTGTACTGGAATATTTTATATATTATATATTATTTATATATTATACTATTCCTTGCGGTTCTTTGACAAAAAGTAATTCAAATTTCATGCTAACTTTTACTTTATTTTTTATGTATTTTCTCATATCTCGTATCATATTTAAATGAACTAATAATAACTTTATTAGAGTATTTACAAAAAAAATCCTCCACTCATTTTTAACAATCTTTTTGATAATAATTTTTGAATCTTTACATCATATTTACACAATAATAATTCCTCCTGTGGTATTTATGTCTTCGTATACCCCTATTTCCCATAAAGGGTCGTAAAAGGCGCTCAGCTTTTGTTTCCTCATTCTATCAGCTCATTAGCAAGTCTAACCACGCTTCTCTGTCATTTTAACAGGTTCGGTTCATTCTTCTCGGTTCATCCAGAACCCTGCCCGGATGTCGTCGGTCGACTCAACCAAAGTATACATAACATCGGAATTCCCAGCTCTCTGTTTTCTGATTTCTCGTCAATGCAGCGGCGGAGAAACAAAAAAATGCCGAAAGATATGTTTAAGATACTAAAAGTAGGTAATTGGGAGGATACCAAATTATAGATCTAGTAAGTTTAATACTATAACTATATTCAAATAATATTGAATAACGAAACTCCTCAAACAAAACATTATTTGAAAAATCAGATGCGCACATCGTAGAAAGCGGGATTAATAACTGGTTATAACATTAAATTAATGTAGGTGGAACCTAATGAACAAAACTTGTAAGCTCAATAACAACCATTGATTTAGGACCGAAAAAAATTAACTAAATGATAAAATTACAGCAAGGAAACAGGACTAAAGACAAACAATAAAATCAAGAATCATAACCTTGCAAAGAGGCTAACTAAAGCAAAACCTGTAAGGAATAAAGACAAGAATATGAATAGGAAAGATGTAAATGAAATTGGAAGAGGGGAATAGAAAAATTGGGAAATAAAGAAGCGAAAAATGTTCACATGATGTACGAGGATTATATTGAAAAGTTCTTAGTCTACTATAGAACCAAACAAAATTTCAATGTCAAATTTATTACTCAACATATTCTCCTCTTAATTGGATATATTTATTACAGCGAACCTGCAACGTCTCTTGTCAATTTTTCTTCTTGCTCTGCAAACCAGACCTTAACAGCTTTTATTACCTCCTCGTTGGAAGAAAACTTGCGACCATTCAAACATTTTTTCAGTTTAGGAAAGAGATGATAGTCGGACGGAGCCAAATCTGGTGAATAAGGGGGGTGTTCTAGTAATTCAAACCCTAAATCACGAATTTTTTGCATGGCAACATGAGATTTGTGTGCGTTGTCCTGCAAAAGCAATGGATGGATTTCCGCGTCTTATTCCCGTAGAGTGGTGAGTAATGTCGAATAGTAATCTCCAGTTATTGTTCTACCCTTATTCAAAAAATCAATCATGATTACTCCATGGCAATCCCAAAAAACTGAAGCAAGAACTTTTCCAGTAGATTTACCCAAGTCTCATCCATAGCAGCAATTCGGTAGGTAGTAATAAGCATATCTTCGTAAATCTGCTTACCTCTCAACCCTTTTAAATACAGATACTTGATGATGGCTCGATACTCCAATTTTTCCATTTTCACAATTTCGGTGGACATATTTTTTCTTTTAATTCATTGCGTAACTCCGGTTTACTTTTTTGACATCAAACTTTACACTGACACTTCTAATAAGTTATTGTTCGTTGCTATGGTAACGCAATATTTTGATTATGCATGGAACTGGTCTAGGCTAACTAGATATCAATACATTCTCGTATTAATTAGTTAATAATAGATTACAAAGTGCTGTAGAGAAAAGGTATCCCTAAATAATATTCTAAGAGCAAATGAAAGAATATCGAAAGTAGTGAAGATATGATTGTCTAAAACGATAATTAGATTACTGTATGGGTTTAAGTCCTGTGTACTAACCTAGAAGACTTCTGAAGAAATAGACGTGTGGGAGAGAAAAGTGCACTGAAAATTACTGAAAATACCGGTGGGCGTCAAAACGAATAATGATTCGAGACGCAGAACGAATGCTGAGCTGAAATACGTAACTAACCTAACCTAACGAATATGTAGACTCAAACTTTTTCACTAAACTTTTTACTGCCTGTCTACTAGATTGAGAATTACGAAAGAGTTAACGCTCTTAAAGTAGCGGCCACCTACTCCGAATTTCTGTAGTAAATTTTTAAGATTCTCAGACGTTGTTCGTTCGTTTACTTCACCATGATGAAAAGGTTCTGTCTACTGAATAAACTGACAGTGATAGTTCGATGTTAAGTGAAAAGGAGCGTTCACAAACTAAATTCAAAATTATCAAGTCCCTATTGGTAAACCCTATATATGGAGGGGTATAGTAAAGAATGTAAAAGAAGCAAAACTTATCGAGTTTACATATACTCGAGTTTTATATATTTATTAAGTAAATTTTTAATTGTGAAAATTTAGTCATATGCCTTCAAAGTATGAAGTGTTATGATATACTGACTTAATTACTAGACTAGTGCGGAAATTATTTTTTTTCGTTTTAGTCATCTAATTTATGAGATGACTATAATTAGTTTTCATTTCATTCAAATGTTTACAACACAATTACAATTTGTTCAAGTTTAAACAAATTGAGCATAAAGTTGATGGCTGCTTTTCTACATACGTATCAGCATCTCACGGGAGCACTAATATTTTAAGTTCGCCACTGTTGTTCACCACCCCTAGGCGGCATAAGCAAGGGCCGGTCGTATTCGGACGACCGACGTGCATTAATTAACAAATAATGTGGCTTGGTTGGGTTTTGGTTCAGGATAAAGCGGTATGAACGTGTATCTTTGAGGATTTTGACGTTTTAGTCCAGTTGTTTAATTAATGTTTTGACATTGAGAAAATCGAAGGTGTGGGGTTTAGGAGGATAGATGCGTGGCCTCGGCTATTATGCTAGAAGTTACCTTTTGATGATTGAATGAAAAATATTATAGAGTTAAATTGACTATTCAATTCACTAGTGTTAATAGAATAATTGTCTAAATTGAATAAACCTTGCCCCATTTTGTTAAGACACGTCCCGTTTCAAATTGCATACGTAAAGAAATTTTAAATTTTGTATCAAACGTTTTTGGAAAAGTGTTATAGTATATATAGTATATATATATAGATAGAAGATATATAGAAGATAACACATTTTTTTATACTTTTGACAGTTCAACAATAAATTTTTCACATTTAGTTTCAAATATTCGTAAAATATATTGGTTAAAAATCAATTTCATCAATCAACTACACTGGCGAGCAAAAAATTGAGATTACTTCAGAAAATGCGAATAATTCAGAAATTGCGAATAATTTTAGCGTCAATATGGATAAGGATGAGTAGGCGTTAAAGCAAATTTTTTCCGAGACTTGACAGCTGTCATTAGCTGTCATTCGATGTATTAGAATACGACTTTGATGAAAAATGTTCCTTTGCGCCATTTCACATTTGCCTTGCCTGTTTTCCAGTTTACTGTTGTTCTTTAGGTAAAACCTAACGATTGCAAAGTGTAGTGATTTAACAGGCCCATAATGCCTTTAGATCCGATTGTAGTGGCAAGAATTGTTGCGCTGTTATAAGACGGTCGGAGGCAACGTGAAACTACAAGAATTGTTGTGGCTAGTTTTTATGGTGGGCAAAGGGTATACTAGCGCTTTCTGGAGACTGGCCTGATCACTGGAAGACCAGGGTCTGGTCAAAAAAGAGTTACCACTCAATGAGATGACCGTTTTTTGATGTCCACAAGCTTGCGGAATAGAACAGCTACTGCGGTTTCACTGCGAAATCAGTTGGAAGAAGTGAAATGTCAACGTTAGTGAATGGACCTTTAGAAGAAGAGTTCATGCTGCTGGATTGTCATGCAGAAGCATGGCTACAGGTCCCCCGTTGCAACGCCAGCATCAGACTGCAAAATTGACATTTGCCAGAGAGTTCATTGGAATAATGATGACTGGAACTGGGTATTGTTCTCAGATGAGTTGCGTTTTTGCCTCACTGGGTCAGATGAACATCGACCAGTGTCACTGCACAACCTCGTACATAGTTCGTCTTCATAGAAAATGGCTCCCTAACGTCTTACAGGTACATTACGGAGGTGCTAGACCATGTTATGCCTTTCATGGTGACTATGGGGGAACGTGGCATTTTTATGCAAGATAATGCGATACCACATACAGCCAGAATTGTCAGGGAGTATCTGGATGACGTAGAAATTAGAATTTGACTGTGCAGCTCGCAGCCCAGACATGAATCCCATAGAACATGTCTGGGACGAGTTGGGACGACTGATCCGCAGACACTCACCAGCACCAAGAACTGCCCAGGAGCTGAGACGATTGCTGTTGCAGGAATAGGATAACATCGACCAGAATGTGATTCGCAACTTAATTCAAAGTATGCCGCGCCGACTTCAAGCAGTCATCAATGCAAGAGAAGGGAATACACGTTATTAGTATCAAGTTTTTCAATTTTGTTCGTTCCATATCTTCCCTAACAACAAAATATTGAATTTGGCCCAAAATGTTAATTTGTTGCTTTTTCAGAATAAATCATTAAATTCAAGAAAAAAATGCATTTTTCTTTAGTGTAGGGTACTTACTAAAGCACATGCAATGATATACAGTTTGCGAATACTTGAGGTGATTTAAATTTTTTGCTCGCCTATGTATTTAATCTTCTTTGGACATTATATTCTTAAAATTGAGGTAACAATGAGAGAATGTTATAAATTAAGTATGTAAATAAATAAATAGAGTAAGTAAATTAAGTTAGAATGTCCTGTAAACGGTAATAGTATATTATATTATAAAGATTAAAAGTGCATATTTTTTTACGAGCAATACTTGTGATGTATGTATGTATCACTTGATTCCGGAATTTCAAGAATTGAATTGATATTAGTGATGGAAAAGTAAGTACCTACCTGCCTTTTTGTTATATGCATTGTCCCTACTATATTTTTATTACCTATCTCATTTATTTAATTATTTTGCAGGTTTTATATATGTGACTTTACAATAGAATTGATACAAAAAAGGAGAAGAAATAATATCACAGAACGGGGAGGTTTGCGATTATTCCTATATAACAATAATAATTAATAATTTAATAATTAACATATTTGAATAAATAAAGAGAATATACTATATTTCTTTTCATCACTCCGAATGGGAAGTACTCTAGATAAAATTTGTTTTCGACATCCACTCACAGCACAATCAATTAAGATTCAGTTGAAAATCTGTTCGGTTGATTTTATTATCAAATAATTAACCCTATCAAGCAATCAATTTTGATCTTTTTTTTTCGAATACTGTTAAATCATTGTTGAAACTCAGCTACAACACAAGTTTCCATAGATAGATCTAATCTTCACTATTTTTAGAGATTTGGAAATTGGTCCGGATCCAACAAAATTTTAGAAGTGGTCTATGAAACGGAGGACTCATGCCCTACAGGGGGTCAATTTGATTACAAAGGGCGACAATTCGAAAATGGTCTCTACGTGAGTTCCCAAACAGTGCGCCGCCAGCTAGTGCCAGGGGCGCTGCCGTTGTCTACCAAAGAGGCCGACAACAAAAGATCGTGTCTCAGAAAATTTTTTTCGTAAGCCTTTGCGACAGCCCACTACTTCCAGTTCCATTTTCGTTCCAGTTTCCATTGTTTTGTTTTCAGTTGTCAGTTATTATTGGCAGTGTTCTGCACGTCACGCACAAGTGAAATAAATAATCAAAGCAGTTAAGGTGTTTTTTGTTGTGTTTTTCAATTGTTAGTTATTAAATTTTTCATTAAAATGAAAAGATTTTTATCGTCAAATAAAAGTGAACAAGGAAGTAAGCAAAGTAGTGCGTCTGCAAAGAGCGATGCCGATTCCCTCAGCTGGCTCAGCTGAGGGAAATATGACGATAAGTATCTAGATTTTGGTTTTTCTTGTATTGAAATTAATAACGAAGAGCGCCCACAATGTGTTGTTTGCATGAAGGTTTTATCTGTTGAATCTATGTTGCCTAGCAAACTGAAACGACAAACATGGTTGGGAAACCAAGAGAGTTTTTTCAAAAAAAAGCAAACTGACGCAGTAAAACAAAAGGCTTCTTTTTCTAAACAATCAAAAGCTAACAGCGATGCTCTTTTAGCTTTATACAAAGTGGCATATCGCATTGCAAAATGCAAAAAACCACACAATTGCGGAAGAGTTGATTTTACCTGCTGCTGTTGACAAGGCAAAGATAATGATTGGCGAGGAAGCAGGGAAACAGCTTCTTAAAATTCCTCTTTCGAACAACACAATAAGCAGGAGGATTGACGACATATCTGAGGATATTAGCAATCAACTTATAAATAGTTTGAGAGGTAGAGAGTTCGAAATTCAATTAGACGAGGCTACTGACAGTCACAAAGACGCTCATTTGATTTGCTTCGTTAGGTATGTGAATGAAAAACAGTTGATAGAAGACTTGTTGTTTTGTAAAGAAATTGAAGGAGGCACCTCTGGTAAAGAATTGTTTGATATTGTTGATGGTTTTATGGCAGAGAATGATATTAACTGGGAAAACTGTGTTGGGGTATGTACTGATGGAGGTCGGTCAATGTCAGGCCATTACCAAGGACTCCAGCAAAATCCCCAAATGCTGTTTGAACACACTGTATTATATACCGAGAAGCACAGAGATAAGTGCAGTTTTAAAAACTGTGATACAAGTAATAAACTTAATCAAAACAAGACCAATGAAGGCCCGTATTTTTTCTAAGCTATGTAATGACACAAGCGCTCAACACTCGTCGCTTTTGTACTATAGCAGTGCACGTTGGCTATCTGAGGGCAATTCTCTGCTAAGAGTGTTTGAACTAAGTCACTAAATCCACATGTTTCTGAGTGAAGAAAATAATGTTCTTGCTGATATGTTTATTGATGAAAGTTTTCTCCTTAAACTTTGCAGGAGAACAATACAGATATTTTTCAAATGACTAGTAACGTCTAAGCATTCAAGAAGAAACTTTGCTTTGCGAAAAAAGTTTGACGAATGGAGATTGTTCGATGTTTTCATTTTTAAACCAGTTTCTACAAGAAAATAATTTTACCCTGAAAGAAGAAATGAAAAAAAATTGACTCAGCACTTGTCTAAATTACAGAGTTATTTTGAAGATTACCTGCCGAAAGATGAAATCAAAGCGCAATAAACGGCCCTTTTCAAACTGAAATGCCTGAACACTTCAGTAATGAAGAAGCAGAACAACTGATTGACATTTCAACGGACTTGTCATCGAAATCAAAATTTCAGGCCCAATCCCTGTTTGAGTTTTGGAGTGATATTGAAATAGTTATTTTAGTGCGGGAAAGACACTTTACACATGTGTTAGGAACATTATTTTTTCTACGACCGTATATACAAAAAAGTATACCAACCCATTTTTGAGAAATTATTTTATTCCAACAAACATAACAATATAAAACACTTTAACTAAAAACTACTAATTATTATAAATATTAATATTGAAAGCACAATTTGTTGTATTCTGTAGACTAGTAAGAATTGCCGGTCCAGTGGAATAATTTGATTTCAACTGGAAGGTAGATGACGTCGATGAGGATTGCATCGGTTGCAGGTCGCATAAAGATGACGATGGCGGCAACAGTTTTAAGTCATTTGGCAGGTAACAGCTCGGAATTAGTTTCATTTGCAGCTTTCAAAATGGCCTCGGGAAGTTCTTCTTCTGATGAATCCATTAATATTATTGTATCGGATTCGGATCAATGTGGTTTGATTTAGAAGAAGATTGTACTTATTCGGTCACTTCCAAGACGTTTTGAACAACTTTCACGTTTTAGTAACAATTACATGGTTAAATAAAAAAATATCTGTATTATTTTATATTTTTAAAAAATTAAAAATGCTACATAAAGCTAGAAAAGGTTTAAATTTTATTTGATAGACTATTTCGTGAATATTTATTTATCTGTAGTAACAATAGTTATAATCTCAGAAGTAAAAAACTATCTAATAAGGTCAAAATTTGCATAATTTTACTTTCCCGCACTAGTGCGGGAAAGTGACACTTTCAAAACTAAAATGCGTACGGGAAAGTGGGTTAAAACGCACGGTCGTAGAAAAACGAATTTCCAGAGTTGAGCAAGAAGGCTTTGCGTGCTGTTATTCCGTTTGCCAGTTCTTAGCTTTGCGAGTGTGGTATTTCTGATGTTGCAGTGATGAAATCCAAGTATAGAGCAACGCTTAACATTGAAAAAGAAATTTGGGTTGCTCTATCAAAATTTACTCCTAGGTATAATGAACTTATAAAAGACAAATAAGTGCATCCCTCCCATTGAAACAAAAAGTTATGGACTTTGTTAATTTCTGTATAATCTTTTTCAAGTTGGCACTTCATTTATGTTCAGTTAAGTTTTTGATTTTTTTTAGAGTATTAGTTCTGTTTTCCTAATGTTTATTTCAAGTTTAATTTTTGTCAGTATTATTACAACTCTTGTAAATTGTTAAAGTTAAAGTTATTTCTTGACCTCTGTAAGAACAAAGTAAACATGGTAAACTCAGCAACTGACCAATCTGTGAGAAATTTTAAAAATCTTGAATTGTGTGTTGTTATAAAAGTAGCAACAATCTTTTTATATATTATATTAACAATTAACTATGAGGTAAATTAAAAATGTAATGTAATGCAATGCAAAATGGGTAAATTATACAAGGTGCGCCGCCATGCTATGTTTGTACTGAAAGGGAGCCATATGTTAAGAAAGTTTGGGAACCTCTGGTTTAACCATTTAAATGCAAAGCTAGATTTTGGTGCCAAAATTGAAAGCAAAAAGGAAATTCTCAAATAATTGCGGTTAACTAATATTATAAATTCGTTTTTGGCGTCATCAAGTTAACTTCCCGTCGGCAGACGGAAGGCTCCACATGGACCCCCGGACTGTTTAAAAGTTTGCTATACAAGGCAGTTGTTCGCATCTGAATAAAAGAACTTCAATTAATGAAATAAAATACGTAAGCTGACGCGACTCGTAAAGAATCTGTGGTCCCATGATGCCTAGAAAAAAAAAGAAGCTAGCAGGGATATTGCAGTCACTATTACTGAATTTGTTTGAAAGATTAAATATTTAGTATCAAGAACTCGCAGAAATGCCAAATTGTAAGTCAGTTGAAACTTAATTCAATATAAAAGGAAATTTAACCAAATGTGCAAGAAAACTTTTGATACCGTTTCCATCTTCATATTTTGCTAAATGTGGATTTATCGCTGGAGCTATCCAAATCGGAACCTAACATAAAATTTCTGTTCACCAAGCATCGAACGCAAGGATCTCACTAAATTTAAAAAATATTAAATTATTATAGAAAAAAATCTATATTGAAATTATTTCAAATTGAAATTTTGTTATTCATTATTTGTTTTGAAAATTTATTTGAATCTAATCCATACTATCCTCCAAGATACACGGGAGATCGCGAGTGTGAGACGTGTAGAAGTGTAGACGGTCGCTCGTGTCCCCTCTCCTCGCTTTTCTGTCGCTACGCTTCGTGTCGGTTTTTTTGACGGAATTTAAAGAGCACGAGGAGGCGAGGCGAAAAAATAAACCTTAATCGTGTTCGATCACTTTTTTTATTCTGCCAGATGCGTATACAGCAACTGAATAAATCGAGTGTGGATGGCTATCAGTACTACCATCTCCAATCATCAAGAGGTGTTTAGAGCCCGTAGGAGAGAGTATTATAGTACAGGATCCCACAACTTTATTCTGCAGATATCTCTTTTTTCAGAACTAAGTTTGTTTTGGGGGTATGTAAAGTATTGACAATGGAAAAGCGTATCATAAATTAACCACAATTACATATAATTAAATTTAGTGTAATCAATTTTTTTATATAATTTGCAATAGAGAAAACATTTTTTAAGGATTGCTTAGGACACAAAGAATACACGACAAAACGGAACAACACTGAAGAAGATGGAAAAACTCAAAAAGAAGGAGAGGGAAACTAAAGAATGGACACTGAAAGAAGATAAAATCACAGCCGAGATGATAACGAACATAAAAGAAAAAGCGAACTTATTACTGCTCAAAATTTTCAATAGAGTACAGATAAAAGAAAAGATTGGAAATGGGCTTAATACTACCAGTGCCCAAAAGGGTAGCGTAAAAATTATAAAGATATAAATATCCCTATTATATACAACGCTAAAGCTTTTTGAACAAATAATCGAAAAGAGAAAAGATGGGGGAGACAAAGAAAAAGATATTGGTACGTCCACGTGAAAAGAATGGAAGAGATTAGAATGCCACGCATTGTACTTGAAGGGAAACCAATAGGGAAAAGAGAACTCGGACTACCACCTAAGAGATAGATTGACAGCTGGCAGTCCACCTCCCAGAAACTGATACAGAGAAACCTGAATAGCTAACAGATCATGAGAACGCAAAAATGAATAAGAAGAAGAAGAAGCAGCTTCATATTGGATTCTGAAAACTAGAACATAATATATCGGAATGCGCCTTTGCAGGTGATTATAGTAGAAAATCAGAAGAATCAACAAGGAAATTCAACTTGAACAACTGGAAGCAAATATTGATAGGAAACGGAATGAAAATGAACAAAAAGAAAACCAAAGTTATGGTAGTGGCAAATCTAAAAGAAAAAATCGAAATCGGAGATGAAAAAGAGCTTATAGAACAAGTATTAGTAGCTTCCAATACCTAGGAGTTATGTTGGAAGAAACAGGAAGACAGGATTTAGAATTGAACAATAGAATAGAGAAAGTGAACAAGGTAAACTATGCATTAAGCAAGGGGCTAATTAACACAAAAGGGAATCTTCAAAGAAACAAAAATGAAAGTGTTCAAAGCAATACAGGTCAATTCTCACATACTGTGAATTTTGGGTTTTGACAGAGAGAGACAAGAGTAAAATTAGAGCAGCATTGATGAAATATGGGGTTTTCCAATAAGAGGTGTTATTTTGATATTCAAAGAAAAATGCCATTTTTTGAGATAAATGATCGGATGTTTATTTCATTATAAAGAGGAAGGTATGCCGTTAATAATGGAACACAACATCAGCCAAATGGCCTCCACGACTGCGCTTACAGGACCATATCCTTTTCATGAAATTTTCCGTAACCAAATTGCAAAGTGGCTGCCCTATGTCCTCGATAGCCTCACGAATTCCATCTTTGAGGTCTTGAATCGATGCTGGACTGTTGGCGTAGACCTTATCTTTCACGTGGCCCCAAAGGAAAAAGTCGCAAGGTGTTAAATCACAAGATCTCGGTGGCCAATTGTGATCATCTCTTCGAGAGATAACACGGTCCGGAAATTTTTCCCGTAAAAGATCGATGGTTTTGTTGCTTGTGTGGCACGTAGCGCCGTCTTGTTGAAAGTAAACGTTGTCCAAATCAATACCATCCAATTCCGGCCATAAAAAATCATTAATAATCTCTCGATAGCGCAATCCATTCACCGTAACTGTTGCTCCAGCCTCATTTTCGAAAAAGTAAGGTCCAATGACACCGCCAGACCATAAACCGCACCAAACAGTCACGCGTTGAGGATGGAGAGGATTTTCAACAATAACTCTTGGGTTTTCCGAGCCCCAGATTCGACAGTTTTGTTTATTGACGTAACCACCAAGGTGGAAATGGGCCTCATCAGTTTAGATGATTTTTCGATGAAATTCCGGATCATTTTCATGCATTTCAAGGACCCAATCAGCAAAGCCACACGTTGTTGATGATCGGCCGGCTTGAGCTCTTGTGTTAACTGAACTTTATAGGCCTTAAGACCAAGTCTTTATGCAAAATACGGTGTAATGACGTTTGTGGAATGGCTAATTCCAAAGAAATACGAGGAATGGACAAACCTGGGTTTTCTTCAACACTTTGGGCTACAGCAGCAATATTCTCAGTTGTTCTTGAGCGACGTGCACGGGTTTTATTCTTCACATCACTAACTTGTCCCAACAGCTCAAATTTTTCCACCAATTTCTGTATTGCGGTCCGAGAAGGTGCTTCACGTCCACCCAAAAATGTTTTAGTTTTACGAACCGTCTCTGCCAAACTTTCACCATTTTTATAGTGAATTTTAATAATTTCAATGCGTTGTTGAAGCTTTATCGTTCCATTTTCATTAATGGCGTAGTTTCTACTTGTCAAATGTCAAAAAATGACAGCTTCAAAAGTGACATTTACCGAATTAGCGGGCTATTCAAAATGACACCTCTTATTGGAAAATAAAAGTGAATGAACTAATTAGAAATAATAGACTCAGAAACTCGCATATAAGACAAGATTCAAAAGTTGAATCCTCACAAGAATACACAGAAAGGAGACAACTAGGATGATGCGACCACCTACAGTGCGATATAAGAAAATTTGGGAATATAAAATGCCAGGAAAAGGAATAAGGGAAGACCACGAGTAACATGGGATAACACTCTAGGACACATCTTTAAACAGAAGGGGTCGAAGCACAAAAGTTGGCGCAAGATAAAAAGAGCTGGCAACTTTTTATAAGAAAGATGTTTTAAACATTGAATTAGACAAGATATATAAAATACCTGAAATAGAAATTGGCTGGGTGGTATAAAACTAGAAAGAAAGTGACAGCTGTATAAACTTTACGCAACTAGCGGCGAAGTAAGGTCCTATTTTAGATCGTGCTTACCATCATCTCATGCGTTTACTGGCCGCAGTTATTCAGGTGCATTTTATAATAGTTCATGCCTTCAAAAATCAATGTAAATAACGAAACCTTTTAAAGAGTTTTCGCGCCGCCAAATATCAAATATTTCAGCACCAAAAATTAATGAAGAAGTTTTGAATAAAATTAGTGGTTTTAACCCAATTAATTCCATTTTGTTTGTTGGAAATCTTTAGAACAAAAGCTGTTATGAAACTGTTGTTATAAATTGCGTGTGACATAAAGAAGCTGAACCATGTTATCTAAAATTCAATTCAGAATATTATCATTGAGCAGTTATTAATGATCATTTGACATAAACGAGGTTTATCGGCGACCCAACTTCAATGATAGTTGAAGATATTGTGTTAGCATCAAAAGATATAGATGAAATATGGATATAGATGATGTAATACTCTGATACATAGATTGAATAAAAAAAATGGAAAAGATGTGAAATTATAAGATTTACATTCGGAATAAGGTTATTGTTTCAATTAGGAAAACCAAATACGATAGTATTGATAAGGTTTAACATAAAATAAAAATAAATAGTTTTTAATGCGAAATTTGTGAAATACTAGAATTGTATCTACACTGCGTCATATTCTTGTTTCTTCAACGTCCGGAGCATCTTTTCTTTTGTACTGACGCTTACCGGAAGCGAACCATGGCTTATCGTAAACAGTAAATATCAAACTTTAAGTTTGGATTAGAGTTTATTGAAAAAACAAATGATTGTGAATAATTAATAATGATATACCTGTTTACACCTGGCAGCCCTGACGTTGTCGCTCACTGATAGCTTGTGAAAAAGTTTGTCAAACAAAGATTTGTGAAATGATTTGACTGTGTATAGGACCCTGATTATAAGGCTATCCAATTAAAAGAATTCATATTCTGACATTGGAAAATTGTTACTACTATATCAAAGGTACAGTTTTAAGAATATAATAATGTTTTGCAAGTAAAACAATTGAGTTACCCCAAAACAACGTAATACAAAGGAATGGAAACTCATAACGACTGAAGAGGTCTAAAACGTATAATAAAACGAAACGACAGAGTGAATGTACTATGAAGTTATAGTTAGACGTGCTCTATGTTCCACACGTACACAGAGACGCTAAAAATATATATATAAATAAATATAAATATAAAAAAGGCAGAGACTATAGACATTTAGCTTTGAAATAGTGAGATAAAATATATTCGTAATGAATCTCGTTTTAGAGTCACTATTAGTAACATTCGGAGAATGATCCACTGTGAAAATTCTCTTGATTTTTCACACTTCTAAGGGATAATTTCTTCTGACTTACCAATAGCTACCAAATTTGAAAAATTCGCACTTACCTGGAACAAAAAAATAATTAAACTAACTAACAATACAGAACTATATACGGCAGGATAACTGCTAACTATTATTAACCAAAGTTTTATCAACTTGTGTATTTCCTTGTAAATAATAAGGAAATCGAAATAATCTGAAGTTTCAGTCTCTGGTGATGCTTTAAGAATTTATTATTTTTCTTCATTTTTTCCTTCTTAGACCTTCTTTCATGCTTTTGTTTATAAATGGTCTTGATTCCAAATTTGTTTTTAAAAAAGGCATATTAATCAATTGATCAGCTACAACATGAATATCAAAGAAAAATTGTGACAAAAAACATATTAAAAAGTCTAAGAAGTAAAAAGTTATAAAATAGAATAATAAATTTCATTCAAATTGTTCAAGTCTTTATTATCATTCTTTCTCGTTCATATGAATTTTTATAATTGAATGTTTTTTGATATTCCATTGTTTCTTATTGCAGTTTTATAATTTTGTCATATTGATGATCTTCATAATCTATTCTCAAAATACTGAATGTCTGTTCTATGTAAATGTCTTCATAATCATTGCAAGATACATAATATATAATATTACTTCTTTTGTTTTTAAGTGTTTTATATTTTGGGTTAGTAAAATATTTCAATGATGTACTTTATGTACTTATACTAATATATTTATTGAAATAATTTGATAGTTGTTGGGGGAGTCCTTGTTCATATGGTAAGGAAAAATGTTTCATGTTTGGTTTCTATATTGTTCTTCAATTGATTTATTTATTAGTTTCTTAAATATGTTAGTCAGCAATTTTTTCAGAATAATTATTGTCTCTTAATGTAGTTTTTTTGTTTGAATAGGAAAGTATTTAAATTCAAGATCTGATAGTTGAATAATCAGGATATAAGTTTAGCTAGCAGATTTAGATACTTAGCTATTCAAAAAGCTATTGAGAGAAATAATTATACCTAAAAATGATGAATAACATAATTGCATGAAATATTCAAAAATATACATTCAATTAGAGAAATTCTAAAATTCTTGAAATGGAATCAAATACAAGAAAAAAAAATTTTAGACATGGTTCACATACATATGAACGAGAGTGCTGTCAATGTCAAAAAAAAACAGATTAAGTGAAATTTATAATTATATTTTATTGATTAATGTTGTTACTTGTATTCGGAGGACCGATTTTTTAAAATAATAACGAGTTATTTTGTTTATTGAAAGTATAGTTTGAATAAGAATGGTTAAATATTCTCGTCTTTACAACTACCCTTACTGAGAGAGATTCCCTTCTATATCTAAAAGTGTGAGATGAAATATTTCAGCCTTGATAAAGGTTTTAACATTTAAACATTTTTGCCTTTTTCAAAAACGAATTTTTAATCAAAAGATACCTAAAATTAGGACGGTTTATCAACAAAAATAATTTATTGAATGATTCAAAAACTGATGAATATTGGCATAACAATAAGAATTTTTTGTTTTAAAATTCGGAGTTAACTACCATATGAACGACATTAGAAACACTAGTATATTTCAAAACGAATTACAAAAAAAAAACAATCCATTCAACGAGGATCTATAATGAAATTACAATGTACCCTTTCTACGTATGGTGTTTCCCTTCGGACGTTTCGTTCTTCACACGACACCGCAAAACAAGAATTGTTTTTTATTTATTTAGCTTGAACATCTCTCTCTTTCCGTTTCACTCCATTTCATTTGGTCAAATTTGAAATTCATGCTTGATGACGATCAACAGTGGCACAACACACTCCCCTTTATCGATACTATACGCCACATTAGATAACATCGTTTATCAGAGTCGGATCTAAATATTTGAACGAATATTCCGTTACATTGTGATTATACGTTCAACTTGATCGTGATCACAAGATCGCAATAAAGATTCCAAAATCTCTTAAAATTTGGTAAACCTTTACATCAATTCGTCAAACATCGCACATTATTAATCTGGATCGCGATCATCAATTTGGATCGCAGATCGTGATATAAAGTGAGCGTGTACGGCCGCTTAATGGTCCCAATTTAAAATTAATCGCCAGAGGATTCGCGTGTGTGATTTGGTGTTTCTTGTAGTTTTCAAAAAAGATTACTTTCATTATTTAATTTCTAGTCAAAATGTCGTCTCAACCCAGAATAGCCAATGGAGATAGTCATCAAATATTTGGAGTGGAATTGTAGGTAATCATGTGACAGGATCGTACTTCTTTGATGAAAGGGCAGCTGGCGCTGTTTATTCAATTTTTCTACAGAATCACCTGACAGTTTATTTAGAAGAAGTTCCACTTCGCCTATACGAGATCATCTCAAAATTCGAAAACAGGTGGGGGCTAACTGTCATATCGCTCGCTCTCCCGTTTGAACAAAAGTTAATTTTTATGGGGATTTATAAAAAAAATGAGGTTTATTAATCTACACCCACCACTAGAATAAGAGAAGCAGTCAGATCTATTAACATGCTGAAAGATATTAGTCAATCATTTGAACTTAGACTGCATAATTGCATTGATCCTGATGATCATGAAAATTGCGACAAAAAATTGTTTATGTCAGCAAAGCAGTTCACTTCATATTTGCATTACTCCGTTTTTTATTCACAAGGCAATATTTCTTTTATTTTCGAACACTAGATGAGTTCATATGTTGCAATTACACCGATTTCAAAATAGTCAAGGCATAGAGAGTTTTAGTGTAGAAAATAATAATAATTCATTTTCAACTTGGAATCGGGAGAGAAAGAACGAATCCCAAATTATAAATGATAATTTTATTGTGTATAAAGTCATATAAAAAACGCATTATTATCAATTTGGAAAACAATTAAACAAATTTCCAAACGATAAATCAATGATGGTACGTCATTCCGAGCCCGGTCCCTTTTATATCCAAATCCGTATGTCCCAATCTCCAAGGGTGGTTTAGAATGTATTCGTGTCGACCGCGTCAGCATCTGTCAACTAGAGGGGTGGTTTTCAGTTTACATCACGGGGATGTTCGACAGATGTGCCATACTAATCACTAGGACTACCAACATCATAAATAAAAATGTACTATCGCCCTTCGAATATACAGGATGTTGCCCATTCTCAATTTCTATTTGCTTCATAGTTTCTTATAATTCGAATTTTTTTCCGTGAATTCTGCGGTTGAATAGGGTTGTTCAGTTAGGGTTAAGAATAGGGTCAATAAAAGAGATCAAGTATTAATTAGGGGAAATCTTGTGATTTGAATTGGGATAAAAAAAACTAAGTGCTGAATTGATTAAAGAGAATATTTAAAAGAGATAATTTTAAATTAATGATAATGAGTGATTAAAAATTTTGAGAAACTTTTCATATATTTGTTAACAAACAATACTCATACTGCCAGAAATATTTTTTCCATTCCAATTGAGGTATCTCGAAAACATATATTTGCACGCATCAAATGTTTCTTCAGCTGTTGTCCTCACAATTTATTTTTGATCTACAATAACAACAAAGACTGTACGGCGGATGAACCATCAATTCGACGTTTTGACTGTTTGACGTTTTTGTTTGAACTGATGTGTGAGAGCTCACATTGTCATATTGGAGAATGATTCGTCTTCTACGATCGGCTTTCATGATTTTTTCGGACACTTCTAGCAAACAAATGCTGGTGTACAATTCAGAATTGACCGTTCTACATTGCTTCAATGGAACAGTGGCGACATGTCCAGGTATTCCGAAAAAACAGGCGACCATTTACCTCGAAGTGCTTCGTGTGCGAACAACTTTTTCTGGATTTGACTCATTTTGAAAGACCCACACAGTCGATTGTTGTTTAGTATCGGGTATTAGTGCAAATAGATTACCGGGCAATACGCGTCAAAATGGGAAAAGGTCAAATGGCCCCATCCGGAGTTTTAGTGTTCATTAACCGTCATAGGTTGAAGAAATTGTCTTGTAAAACCACCTTTTCCCAAATCAAAATGAAAAACAACAAAAATTTGCTCTATGATCTTTCAATCCTGTTTATAATACAAATGGATTGGAAAGTATTTTTAACAAAGTAGTTTTAAAATTGATTTATAAATCCAAATAAATTAAAGTACTAGATTTATAAAAGAGTAGTATTTACGAAATTATATGCAATGAAGAATGGGCAAACTATGAATTCTTTTCATGTCCGGTTTAAATAAAAAATAGCTGATTTTAAATATGGACGGAGAGAAAAATCGAATATTGCCGAGCATGCTGTCAGAGAATATCATGGAATACATATAAATAATGTAAAATTGTAAAATTTATACAATAAAGTGAAATATGTATTTAAAAGTATTAATATTGTTAAATGTAATATTTTAAAAAGAACTTAGTCATTACGTTCACACTATATTTTATTAGTTGGGTACGAAAGTGAAATTTCTCGTCGAAGTGGTTTTTTTCCGTTGGAATTATATTTTGCAGAAAGAAGTTCATTGATAAGAAAATTATTAATAAATAGGTAGGTCAAGGTATTAGATTTTAGTTTACCTTCATTTACTGAGGACGATAACTTGGTTATTGAAATGCGCCTCAGGCAGTGTAATTGTGAGCGTATTTTTTATAACTCATTGTCGAGGATGAATCGAAGTAAAAACAATATTAAAAATTGGGATGAAGTTTCCTCGTATAAGCTTTGGTTTTGGAGTTATAGACATCAAAATGTTTCATATTGATAGCACATAATATATTCGAAGCTCTTCAAAGGTTAAAGCGTGGTCCAAACAAATTAAGGTATTTTTAAACAATTTTTAACACGATGCACGAATCAAGTTTGAAAATGATTAAAGCCCATAGGATTTTACGATGGGCACAGTATAGATAAACCCAAGACTGGTCTGCAACCCTGGGCCAGGCTGGTTGCTTGTAAAAATATATTTCTAATATATTGTTGATAAAATTAAAGTTTTATGACAAACTTCTATTAATACACTCTACAAATTAATGTACATAAAAATATTAGTTAAATAATTAAACATATAAAGAAATGATACTATTTTATGATACTATTTTTTATTATTCTATTCTTTATTGTCTTTTATGCATAAAAGAATTTTATTCATAAAAAAATATTACTTTTAATGTTAAGATATCTATTATGGATAAGATATTAGAACAAAACTTTATATAGTTATTCAGAGTTCTGCCAAGTCTGGCTGACTATAGAATGGCCGGGACTAAGTTACCCAGACTTTAACCAGGCTTGGACCATTATTGGTTCGCAAAAGCCGGGTTTCCCAGCGTTGGTCCAAGTTAAGTCCCGTCGTTCATGTCTGGGGGCAGTCCACAATATTCCAGTCATTCAAAAGTTGTAAGATCGGTAGCACTATAGTGAAAATGCTTTCAAGAAGGTAATTTAGAAATTATTTTATTCATTAATTACAATAGTGGCGTGATCTGGATCTTCACACAATAAATTGCGTGAATCATCAGTGGCTTGGGTGTCTATAATAGATGCTGGACCCACTTGAATGTTTTATTTTGTCACCACATTTTGTATTCCTTCTTGACCTGTTCTATGAAAAGGTTTCTTAATTACGTTGTAATATATTTTTCATTGACAATTGAAGATATCTCTGTTAATCTACACCTCTTCTTTCGTGTTTTCGGTGTAGAAGTCTCCATTGTATGAGTTTCTGGTGTAGAAGGGTTTGTTATTATAAAATAAAATTATTTTTCACAGGTACCAAATACGTCACAGAAATGGGGAAAATTGGGAAAAAATCTTCTCTTTCAAAACTTTCCCCATTTCTTGATGCGCTTGATGGACAATATATTGCAATTATAGGCTGTAAAGGGCATGGAAGTGTTAATTTTAATGATTTTAATAGCATTTGTTTTATTGTTTTACCTACATCAACATAGGAGCAAATGGAACTGCATCTGATGGTGGTTTTTCTAAGAACTATCTATCTATAATTCATTATATAATGACAGCTTCATACCAAAAGGAACAGATGATGTCTTTTATTCGTTACAGAGGCCTTGTCGGAAATGACGTTGGAATAGTAGCAAGCCGATTACGAGTTTTCGAAAAAACTATTTCAACGAAGACATACATCATAATCAGCTTATTGCCTTTGCCGATGGTTCTCTAAGAAATGGGTTACGAAAAAAGTGAAGAGGTTGATGATATTAACACCTACAATTTGCATGAAGGTATGTGAGAACTGACGCAAGTAGTTTTAACAGCATCAAACAATATCATAGTTAAGTGCAAGAGAGAAATGAATATATTATACTAATTATTTTGTGAACGAAGGAAAAGTAGCGTGGCAAATTAATATGTTTCATTAAATTGAAAGTAATTGTAAATTTGATAGTGACTGATTGTAGAAGAAAATTATTTTTAATTTATCACTCATTCTGAATAGATAACAATTATTAACAACATGCCTATAAAAACTAACTTATCTTTTGATTTTTTAATTTTGTCTAGTTCAAGGTAGTGAATAGATCGTATACTTTTTGTTTCATCTTTTAACTCCTCAACTGTAGAACCTTCTACCTGCTGCCTTTACATGATATACCACAAACACATGTTCTCTATAGAGACACAAATTGAAGAGTTTGTCTTCCAGACAACTTCATTACCAAGAATTACCTATGGAATTCCAAAGAAACACAGAATGAGTGTTCGCTGTTCAACGTCTAATCAAGCAATGGATTTGCATTCAAACCATTCCACTAGCATTTGATTGGGCAAGCTGGAAGGAAAAATAGACCATCATTCAATTCAAGTGGACTGGATTGATCACTGAAGTAATACATTCCAGTGCATGTTCACATTATTCTAGAAGCATTCCAGCGCTGAAATGGAATGCTGGACTGAAATAATGTGAACCGAGTTCAGTATGTTCTTAATTTTTGATAGTAATGGGTTATAATGTTGATGTGAAATGAAAAAGTTATTTGAGTTCTGTAAACCATTTAGTTGTTAGCTCCGACATGACGTCTGTTAGTATTCGTAGATTATTTTTGCATAGGTTGATACCTTCCACAGATATTCTGTGGCTATAGTTTCCCCAGACATCTTTGCCTGTCTCAACCCCTGTAGATTGATCCAGTATCATGTTTTTCTTCTATCTACCTTATTTTGCAGTGTTTTCACTTGAGTTGATTCCACTAAAGGGAGTACTGTGAAAGGTTTATCCGCTCCAACTTTAGTAAATCTGTCAGCTATTTTATTTCCAAACCAACTTTTATCTAATGGCTGCTTGGATATCGGACAACATATTATCTCTTGTTTGCGATAATTCCTCTATAGATTGAACTGGATACATTTTTCAATTGCATATATTTCTGCATGACAAATACTTGCTGTATTGTCCTTTCAGAGTGTATGGTTCTGAACTCATACACTCTTATTCCTATTCTGTTTGATGTTTTGGAGCCATTCATATACTATTTTTTGGCATTACTGTTCATTTCTAGTATCGTGTTTCGATTTCATTAGCTTCAACGGCTTAGTATTAAGGTAAATTAGATTTAGAATCATTTCTAGTATAGCTTTAAGAATATTCTCATGGAACTAATTGCACATATGCAAGCCAACCTTTATAACGCCGAGAGATTGATCCCGTGGTGTTCATACTCATTCCACTACCCAATAGTAGTGCCCCATACGTGATGATTGGTTTGAATATCGTCATCCACGGCAGGATCTTTGGGTTACAACACCACTTCTCTGCGAAATATCTATACACAGCCAGGGTTTTCGTTGCTTAAGTAATTATCTCTTTTCAGTTTGTTCAGAAGTGTTTGTTACCTAGGGTAGGTCCCAAATATTTCCCCTCTGTTTTCTATTCAATTGCTTGTTCCTCTAGCTTAATGGGCACGAAATTGAATTTGTGCTCGATTTGAAAACGATTTAGACTTCTTAAACCGAATTGTTACTATGGATGTGACTTAAGTACATTTCTACGATCCAGAAACAAAACAACAATCGATGAAATCTGGTTCTCCAAGACCTAACAAGTTTCGTGTCCAAAAATCTGCTGGAATAGTTCTTACTTCAGTTTTTTGGGATTGCCATGATTGATTTTTTGGATAAGGGTAGAACAATAACTGGAGATTACTATTCGACATTACTGACCACTCTACGACGCGGAAAGCTATTTAAAGGTGTTTTGTTTTTGCAGGACAACGCCCTTGCACACAAATCTTATGTTGCCATGCAAAAAATTCATGGTTTAGTTTTTTAATTACTTTTTTATATTATAAAACTAATTTGTTAATTCTTTGATTTTGCGCTTTGTTAACATATATGTATTGAATAATAGAAATAAATTATATGCCTATTTGCATTTCAGTATTACAAATACACTCTGGCCGCAGACACAAGTACAGTGGAACTGTTGTCAAAATTATATAATTACTGCCAATAATATGTGATGTGCAATATATTAGAGATTACAATGAATGAATATTCAAATATTTCCCAATATTGCTATATCTATAGATGATATTAACGAATTTATAGTAATATTTGATTATGCACTCAAAAATGTTTAAATATCACCCGAATAATGTAAATTATTCATGGTCAATATGTAATTTCCAAATCTACAAATTAAATTTTCATGTCCAAGCATATTTTAACTCTCAACCGATCACAGACAATTGAATTCAATACATGCTTTTATCGCTAATTCTGGATTTCCGAGAAAAAGGCGACAGTCCAAATTTCATCTATTATGAGCGTTTATAATACAGTCGGAACAAAATTATCATTTAAAAATTAGTAAAAAACACTTAAAGACGTAAATTGATTTTACCTCAGAAGTATTCATTTCAAAAAAATTTTTCCTTCAACGTCTTTGCTGCAATCCTCCCCAATCAATTTTTTTAAATTAAGGGGCTTGAATCTTGGAGAATGGTGATCAATTTGGAAATAAACTATCGGAGTACAATTCTCTTGGTATCCAAACAATAAAAACCAAAAATTAGGATTGCTTCGATTCAATTAATGGGTATTATATGGACAGTTTGCTAAAAAATTTTTCGTCGATATATAGTGTGCCAAATTCTATTTTCAGAGACAATTGTAGGTCTTCTTTATATTTTTCCAATATTTAAAATTATTCATTGCGTTCAGTTTATAATTATCACATTTATGGATCAATTTTTATATATCTTCTACTCTTTTCCACCCAATCTCATTTTTCAAATCGATCCTACCAGTGATATCAACAATTCAAAAAAATATTTTCAAAGTAGACCTCAAGTTGCCATATAAATATGTATGTATAAATGTAAATGTTTTTTCTAACCATTTCTTCCTCAAAATTGGAGATCGAAGATTTGTTTATGGTTTCCATGTGTGACAGTATTACTGCACCCCTTAGCAGAATGTTTGAAGAAGTTGTTAAAGCTTGTTTATTTTTTTTTCGGTTTCCTTTCCATCTAGCAACTTATTTCTCGACCGTCATTGTGATTTACTTTCTTGTAACTATTGTTCGTATTCAGCAAATCAAGATTAATAAATTACATTAAGTACTAATCCACGAGTAGCATTAAAAAAAGGTTATTACCAGCAAGATGCAATTTTAGGAGTTTTTTAAGTACGCAGATTCCTCTATTAGAAAAGCCTGGCAGTGGTAACTTTTTCTTTGTCAAACTGGAAATCATATCAATTCAACGATGACATTAAATGCGATGATCAGCAAATCTATTTTATGTTTAAATGAAAGCTTTTTTCGTGAAAATTGTTATCCGGCAACACTTTCAGGTAGTCTGGTTTATGATGGTTCAGTTGGCGTTATAGGAAATTGGAATATTTGGTTCGCATACCATGGAGTGAAAATGGATATGGCTTTCTACAGCTAAATCTTCAAGGCAAAATATACGGTCATAGACGGCCTGAACGAAGAAGAAAATCTTCTAAAACCTCAGGCAATGGTTTGCCTTAATTACTACAGAATTATTCCGGGCATCAGCTTACAATATTAGATTAGCCATGGTAGTGGCCAACATCCGGTCCGGAAAGGTTCTAACAGAATAATTTTTTAAAAGTAAATAAATTTTGTACAGGTTTAAAATGATTAGACATAAAAAGTTTACTTTTGCTAAATTCTTGAATCTCTTGTGTTAGAGTACAGTTCTAGGTATTTTTTGGATGCTTTTTGCTCAGAAAACATTTTCTCTGGTGTAAACGCGAATCATATCTGTTAATTCTCGTTTGGATAATGCTTATTCCTCCAAAGTTTCATTCATGTTAGAATAAAAATGAGTCTGCTTACCCTGTTTCAAATCTTTAGTTTTAGAAACGTTGAGATTAGATATGGTCCTATGAAGTGCCGTGACGTCAGTTGCTCCAAGAACTGCAAAATACATAATCTACGACTGATAGGCAATGTCGTTGATAAACAGAAGAAACAATACGGCTTAGTACTTACTACGTCTATTCAAGAAGACATCGTAGTAGCAACCCTCACAAGCTTATTTTGTTGATAATGTATGACTTAAACCATGCCAAAGGTGTTGTTTGATGGGTAGTAAATATTTTATATTTGAACACAAATGATAGAAGCCACATGTTGCCACTAGTTTCGGCAAAATCCTTAAAAAATGTGTACAAATTTTCTATCACAATAAATTATGAATAAGCTATCTATATATTTTAAGCAGGTTATTTAGTGATAATAAAAACACTTAGAAAACTTTTGAGATTGACAAAAAAGAATCAAAAGCAACATTGAAACTAGAAAACATATGGGCAATTTGTGATTAAAGTAAAATGAGGAGCCTGGAACTTCTAGACTTGCCTGCCATAAACTCACTCGATTACATTGTAAAAGATCATATGGAATAATCAACACCAAACGTGTTCAAATTATTACATATGCAGATTAAGTAGTTTTGGTCAGCGAAATCAAAAATGAAATACAAGGAATGTTTATAACATTGGAGATGACAGGAATAAGGAAAAAAGAGTACATATTGTGTATTTATTCATTAACACTAATTGAAGTGTAGCATGTCGTCGATGACTAATGAATACTGACGAGTAGAGAAGACCGTCAATCGGTCGGTATACGTGTATTTCAGGGTCAGTTCATAGAAGACTAGTATCCTAAAAGATAGTATTCTATCTTAGGTTAGGTTAGTTTTGTACCTACTAGACCAATAGAAACGGTGGCTAAGAAAGAAAAGCATACGAATATACATTATGTAAAATTGGGGCACCCTATATACATATAGATGGACATACTCAGAATGACCCCAGAAATGACATATTTCAAGGTCATAGGGATTGTAGAGAATTGTACCGCAAAAGACAGAATTGCCGAATTTTTTTCCAAAAAAAATTCCAATTATTTTTTCCAAAAAAAAATTCCAATTATTTTTCAATTTTCATCCACCGGGTCACCCTATTTTGATACACCCGGTCTATCCTCATTCATCCCAGAGTTGCGCTCTTGTGCGTTTGGTGGAGTATACGTGCTGAAACCTAGCGAAACCTTTATTATATATCGAGTGAGTCAATCTTTAAATGAAAAGTATCCGGCGATTTGAACAGAAAATGCAAGATAAACGAATTGGTGTCTCACCCACATAATCGCCTGACATCGCATCTTCGGATTTTCATTTATTCCAATTGCTACATTTTCTTAGTGGCAAAAATTTGGATGATGTTTAAAATGATAACACAAATAAATAGTTAGAAATTTAATGTAAAAAAGTGAAAATGACATTACTTTGCGGTTCCCCTTTATAATTTATTAAAATATAACATATTGGCAAATAACAAGTGATTACGTAAAAAAGCTCAAATTATTATATCATTATTTATTATACATAAAAGTTTTTTTAATACGTTCGCCATTTACATGTCAGGTCAAAACTTTCCTAAAAATCCTTGAATCTATTGTGACAAGAGTCATTATTTCTTCACAAACATGTTGACTATTGGTTTATCGGTTTTTTCGCATTATCAGATATAAAACTTGTGTAAAATGTATCATTATTAAACGGTTACGCCACTGCAAAATTCCCTCGTGTACATCCTCATTCATAGTCCATATAATCGAATACCCCACTTTAATTTTTAATACATTATTTAATCGTAGGGTAGTTCGCGTTTTAGAAGGGTGTTTTATTATTATATATATTTTGCGTGCCGTCACCCTAAATCCTCCATTATGTACAATGGAATCGGTCAATAGAACATGTTTGGAAAGGGAGTTAAGTCTTTTGATGTTTAGGTAGTTTTAGCTGGCTGGTGTACATTTGACAACCGATTTTAATTTTGAGGTGCGAAATACAAATAACTCGAGACATATGAATTGATCACCTGAAAGGTGTACAATCAATCAAAAGGTGGAAAAAAATTAAACTTATATAGAGAAATGATATAATTATAATAGATCATCGATCACTTGAAATTGTAAACAAAAACCATGCGTGATCTATTCTGAATCATTAGACCATTCGCTCAATATTAGCAATAGGGACAACAGAAGCTTCTATAGGTTTGAATATTTTGTATGCTTACTGTGTTATAAAACGAAATATGTGTTTTTTGAAATTGTGCACACTCTGATGTTTCACGTTGTTTTAAAAATATAAAAAAAAAAAGAAATTATTTCCTTGTTAATATAAACGACGCGACGTATAAAATTTTTAGGAAAAACCAATTTGCGCCAAAAACAATTTTTTTGCTAAAATATTTAAAAAATGTACCGAATCATGGATGTAACCACATGTGATTCTCCAACATTAATTAATTTTAATATGCTATACCAGTGGTCGGCAACCTTTTAACAAAGAGGTGCTCATGTACAATTTTGAACAAAGCCAAAGTGCTATTATCAAAAACTGTATAAATTTTATATGAATGAAGAATATAAAATTATTAAAAGTAATAAGGAAGGTCAAAATGACCACATATATTTCTAAAAATTTTAATCAAATAGGAAACAACGCCGACTTAAACGAAATATACAAGGTCGGTTTAAATATGATTGAGACAAACGCTGTATAAAATCAATTCTTCATGATCTATTTCCATATAGACTTGAGCTCGATTCTTGATCGAAAAAGCGTATATTGCTGTGTAATGGATTATCTCAATATGTACTTTCCATTTCTTGTAAAAATGACTTGAATTGTCTATGAGTTAACGAAGAACAACTGACAATGAATTTGACAACTTTTACAATAGTTTTAAAAGCTTCCGCTCGAAATCTTCATGAATCGTGCCATGAAAAATCAAAAGGCGAATAATGCGTGCATAAATATTCATATAGGCTGACCAATCATCAGCAAATGCTCCTCAATTGCACAATGCAAATGTTTTTCGAAAATTTCTCAATTTCTAATGCTGACCGATTAATAAAATTTTCATGATCAATTTCTTACCTTACAGATAGCCAATCAAAATTCCACAAATATGAGATGCTAAAATCTTGAAGCACAAATAGAAGAGTGGTTAAGATAAATGATTATCAATTTTGGAAGTATACTGACTGCTCTAATCAGAAATATTAACCATTATAAAACAACACAAGAAACTATTTAATAAATATATTATTTATGAAATTGTAAAAGCTCAAAGGGCCTTACCATTGTAAACTCAAATGGATTACGTTAATATAGGCAGACATTAAAAGATATGTTGCAGATTATAACACATTTCAGTTTAAACATAGAAAAAATATTGGATGCAGTGCTACAAACATTATTTCTTCTTGGTTTTATAATTAAATAATGTCCAATGAAGTCATCATCATTTATGGCAAACAGTTTTATTACATAATTCGATAAAAACAGTTATCTGTGTAAAAATTGTACTACAATCATTGATATGCAATATAAGTAGTACACAAGGTGTATAAAAAATATAACTTTTATGAAAAAGCTAATGACTAGTAGTAAATACTGTGTACATCAACATCATTCTTAATGCACCCCTGCTCAATTCTATCTACGTACCTAATGTAACGAAAAAATGGCATGTAGCTCCATCTATTATTGGGTAACCGCTTGTTGAGCTAATGCTGCAGATGTTGCACAGAATTTGTCTATTGCTAAACAGTTTAGAAATTCTATTTTACAATGTTTTAAAATTATTTCAAGAGTATATTTATTGCAGGGACTCACATTAGAGTATAGAATAGAGATACGCAGCGTACAATTTTATCCACGAACCCTTTACCTGAGGAACGTAACAGTATGATAACTAGGTAACTAAACATTTTCACAATTCAGTGAGTGTTTTAAATCTGATTCGCTTACATCTTTATATATATATATATATATATATATATATATATATATATATATATATATATATATATATATATATATAAAAGCGTTTGACTTTTCCTTTATTTATTTTAAATATCAATTAATAAATATTTAATTAGTTAAAAAGGCACAATTTTTTTGTACATATTCATAGTTAACATGTTTTGTATAAACTGATCCCATTATTTAGATTCTACAATATCGTACTTTTACAATATTTGAAACGCCCAAAGCAATGTTGTCGTATCGACATTATCAGTCAGAGAAGACTAAGAGAAGAAAAATGAAAACAAACAAAATTTTGTGAATACCATTTGTCATAGTTTTCTTATTGATATCTACTTATAGAGACAACCTGTACAATCTAAAGATAGCAAAAATCCATTATCATAAATTGTAATTATTTATCGACAATACTTAAAGGAGGTAATAAAACACAATCGAACGTTTCTTGGAGAGCTAATGAATAAATAAATAAACATTTGTACTACATACTATCGGAGATCATATTACTGGCATAAGGAAAAACTTGAAAGAGATCAATAATTAAAATATAAAAAATAAAATTTCTTTAATAAGTGTATTGATCGATAATGTCCCGTTACAAGGCCACCACGTTCCCCTGAATTAAATATAATGGATTAATTTGTTTGAAGATATGTTGAGAGCTTGGTATGTGCACCGGTAAACACAAGGAACGAAGTGATCGATAGAATAAACTTCCATTGTGACGCTATAAGGCAGAATCTTGTTTCCAAGTTCAAAGAAATATCCTTCGTAGACTCAGGAAGTGTGTAGAAGTGCAAGGTGCTCACTTCGAACATTTATTAGTTTTTTTTTATTTTGATTTGATAGATTGTAGCCTAACCAACTAAATTTTCCTACATTTCAATTTTTTCCTTATGTATGTAACTCGATGTTCGACAGTATGCAGTTCAATAAGAAACTTTGATCGTCTTTTAAAACCTCATCTCCTCCGGTTTCCTTGGCATGTACAACGATCTAAAAATTTTCATATCTCATAAACCAACAGTACCTTTTTGTTAAAAAATCGATTGAAAAATTCATTTTTGCTATCTTTAGATTGTATAGGTTATCAGCGTAGAAGTTACGGATAGTTAACCATTGTGCATGAGCTGCAGATAGTAGTGTAGAATTATTTATTCCGTCAAACACACTACAAGGACATACGTAATCATCCATTAAAAATTCATAATGTTCAAATGTATAATTTAGAAAATATACTTATATTTCTTTATATCACAGCATTATTTTCACGTCATCTACTCTCTCCCAAATTTTTTGCGTCAAGTCCTGGAACACCCTGTATGAATTGGTGATTTTTGAAATATTTCAAACTACCAAGTTACCGATAATTGGTAAATTGAAATAACAGAATATAGACACAAATATACAACTTTCCACTTTGAAGAAAATGTGAAAAACGAGTTTGATTTAATATCGAATGTATAAGAAATATAGTTGAGTTAAAAGTAAAATTTTGAGCTCAATACCACATTAATTGAACCTTTAAGAAATAGGATCCGATAGAAAAGATGATGAAAGTTGGCCTCTTGTAAGTCACTATTTTCCTCTCCTTTAATTTCCTTATTACAGTGATATACTGAGTGATGTACATACTAGTTTTTACGAAAAATTATTAGAAAAAAGCTTAATATCCAAATCATTTCGATCAATCAAATAACATTGAAATTAAAAATCATATGAATATTCAAATGAATACTTAACAGAAATTGACCCATATTTATCTAAACTCGAAACCTAAAATTCTTTGAATTCTAATAATTATATGATATACATTCATTTAGAGACATATTTACGAATCATCTTTAAATGGTAAATGGTATTTTGGAAATCCACTCACTTCAACCGAATCCAAATCAAGAGAATATGGTGGCTTTGTTTTATAAACTCTTAAGCCATTGCAAGTTGACTTGTTCTAATGATGGAATTATTGAAGAAAATTTCTTCATTTAGAGTACACTTCTATTTAACTTTTGTGGGAATTCATAGAAAAGTAGTTTCTTGGAACGTCTTTAATAAAGTTGAAAGTCTATCGACCGATATTAATACCATATAAATATTACACTTCAATCAATCATATCGTCATCGTTTCTGTATCTATTTAAATCTTTTCTATTGGCGCTAAATTCATCAATAATTTTACACGTACGATGCGGTCAATTAACATAATAATGGTAAGCATTCTTTCAATGTATCATTAGTAATAATAATTTCAACTCTCAACTTGTAATTCATTTAACAATAGAATAAGAGGCGTAGACTTCAACAGGGAATATCGGGTAAGGGGAATAAATATCTGTATAATAAAATCAGCCATAATGCTGAAGAATTGCATATAGGTCATGCAATTTGAGTTTTAATAGAAATATTAGACATTGAAAGTTTCCATCTTGCACATGTTCGTGATCGAACGTATGCGACCCCTCACTTCTACCTAGGCACAGTGGATAAAAAATTTCAATTCGTACCCAAAATTAAAAAAAATTATCATAATAGCTTTTAATAATGGGGGTTAAAATTTTGTTTTTGTATCACCGCCATTCAAAATGACACTTCTAATGACAGTCAACATTGTTAAAAGTGATGGTTTACATGGAAACGTGTTAAAAATATTTTAAAGGGGGTTTTCTGGTCTAGAAATTCGAAAAAATCTATTTTTTGCATATTTTCAAATCTTAGACCCTTAATAATATGCTCTTAAACGGATTTTCGAAATATTTCCGGAGATACAGTAGTTTGTGACGTAGCCGGCCGAGTGGAACGAGTTATTCTACTGGAATTGTTTCTCAAACTTTGAGAGCCTTTTTCTCGAAACTACTTTTTTTGAGTGGTTGACATGATATCTCTAGTTCTACCCGTCTGATTCCTTTTAAATGTGGCGCAAATAATTGCGATTCGGCATGAAACATTAGTCAGTTAGGTTTTGTTGAAGAATGGGTGATTTGAACCGCCGCCGTCGTCTGGCCTGCATTGCAGCAGCTTATATTTTAATGGAAAACCTCGTTCTCGTCGATGGTGACAGAGACAATTGTTTTTACGGCGAACACACACA
This sequence comes from Diorhabda sublineata, assembly GCF_026230105.1. NCBI lineage: Eukaryota > Metazoa > Arthropoda > Insecta > Coleoptera > Chrysomelidae > Diorhabda > Diorhabda sublineata. The sequence goes on from NC_079484.1 coordinate 11,779,115, forward strand.
CACACACACACACACACACACACACACAAACACAAACACACAAACACACAAACACACAAACACACAAACACACAAACACACAAACACACAAACACACAAACACACACAAACACATACAAACACACACACACACACACACACACACACACACACACAAACACACAAACACACAAACACACACACACACACACACACACACACACACACACACAACAAGTCAAACAGGTGGTAGGGGAAGTCACTGATAAACAATGTTCGGTCTAGGACGTGAAATGTTTGTTGGGATAGCGTCCACACCAAAAACACCGACGAACATTGTTTGTGAAACAAAAAAGTTTGTCGAAATTTTCGACAAATGTTTGGCAAACAATGTTTGTCCATTGTTTGACCAGTGGGGACGCGGCTTTAAAGTCAATAAATATCATATTAACAATGTTTCTCAATTTTTTTACGTTAGTTTCAGAAATGTAGGCTTCTAGACCAGAATATCCCCTTCCGTGTTAACAATATTCTCAACACGATATGTGGTTATATGAATATTAAAATGCATTTTAAAGTTGAAAGTCATTTCAAGTTCGTTTTCACTAGAACTACCTGACAGATAGTTTGCTTGTTATTTAAAAAAAAATCAATTTCTGGAATATCAGCATTGGAAAAAAAATTTCGGTTTTGAAAAAAGTAGACACACACATGCTACTAGGGGATCTGAAGAAATAAGCAGGTGCAAAGGATCTTTATTCGTTGCTGTTTGAAGACATTTTCTTGTGTTGCTTCTTTGGAAACGTTTCAAATCATCATTTCAGCACTCTTGCACTTCCTCTGATAATTGACCTATAGGCAATAAAACACTAGAAATTACTCCATGTACAATGACATACAACCAAACGCCTTATTAAATTATTTATCAATAATTAATGTAAATTAAGACGATTATTTATTTTTTAAGGATCACCTGGCAGTAATTCCGTCATTAGACAAGCCTGCTCCGCCTGGTTGAACTTTATCAATTAGTAAACCAAGTTTATTCTTAATTTAGCTTCACAATCTTTTCTTATTTGCCATTTTTGATATAATATTTATGATTAGTTAACAAAGTGTAAAGCATAATGTCCCGATTTTTTATGAATACATTGATGAGATATTTTATAACAACTTTTCATCCTCAATTAGGAATGATATTGCCTTAATTAGACATGAAATCGAATTAGAGCTAACATTAAAAATTTGATTTTTTCCTGACCTGAGATATATTCTCCATTTACTACAGACTGTACATTGTGCTGTAAAAACATAATGTACAGTCGGTTATTTTCAATGGCCTTTCGACTGGGTTTAGACCTATCAATTTGGCTTGATAGACACCATTCAACTACACTACGACCATAAACATAGAGTTCTTGGTAAACCCAAACAATTAGTAAAGGTAAGTAATCAGAACGCCTCAAAATACTTATTAAGTTGATAGAAAAAGTAAATCCAAAGTAATATCGCCAATATTCATCATCAAAAATTGTTCACGAAAAAACCCATTTGCAAAAGTTTTTAATTCGATATGTACTATCACTGTATCTGTATATATTATCTAATCTAATATCGATAGGTTCCTATGTATGCATAGTATTTACCTGCCAATCTTATCGACGGAGAAACAGCAGCACGGTAGTTGGTATTATTTTTAAAGACTTTAGGAGCCATTAAACATAAAAGTCTTTGGAAATCCGATTTCGTTAACTTGACGAAATTACGGATCGAGCTACCATTTTTCAGAAGTAACTCAGTCTAACTACAAAAAGTCTCTCTACAGTTACCTCCTCTTAATTTTCTCAGCATTTGCAACAATAATTATGAACGCAGCACTTGCTTCCAGCAGCAACAGTATCCTCCATTTTTCAAACAACACTAATATTGGTGCGGACGCCCAACCTTATTGATAATATGTATCTAAATACAAGTTGATAAAATCAATAAAAAGTTGCCAACATCTTGTATTGAGATCTGTATTAGTCTTAAGCGGCGTTCATACTATGAAACTTGTTTACTTTTGTTTGTTGCTTTATAAAGCATCATTAAATTCGTTGCAAAACATAACACCTTTTATACATATTCGGACGTATTTATGAAAAATTAATGAAATTGTAAGAGCTTAAAGACTGTTTTGAGTGTATATTTCGATATATGCTGGGAAAAATATAGTGCTAGCAATATATTGCTATATTTGCAGACATACACAGATTTGTTGGCAGGGAAATTGAGAACAATAAAGAAGTTTTTACATTTTTTTTATTAAGAACAAATACAAGAGGATACATCTATATTTTTTCCTTTTTTCCACAGAAAACATGTAGCAAGCTCATTTTTTGCATTTAATTCTTGTATAGCTGTAGATGTGCAGAAACGAAAGACATTTTGGGCATTATTAAGAAAAAATTAATCAAACCAACCAAAATGTGATTTTTCTACAGACGAGGCAGTACTACCGCCGTTTGCTGTACACAAGTAGACTGGATGACTGAAGAGTGAGGGAGGGTGTTAGACGTGTAAGAATAAGTAAAAGTGCTAATTGCAGCACCAAAGGCGCACGATACCAATTGTACACAGAATATTTGATTTGGTATAATAACCGAAGCTACTTTGCCGACCTTTTTTGAGGTTTTTACAACATTTTCAGCAAAAACTAAGTGATAATATGCCGTATATTACTTGCAGACGGAGGTGTACTGTTTGACCGTCGAAAATATTATTGTTTTGATCTTTATCGATACAGTCTGGAAAAGAAAATCGTTGATCTTCATCTTCAGAGACGAGATAAGTATATTTTGCAATACGACTTTGTAACAAATTACTTTACCTTTTATGGAAAAGTACATTGTTTTTCTTAAAATGTAGTCAAAGTTACCAGGAAAATCCCAAAAATGGTCGGCGGATAGTTAGTATTATAACAAATGCGTTCTTTCGACATATCAACTTTCTCTTCTATCTTCTATCTAATTTTAATCCGACAGTCTTTGTGAACTTTTTATATGATATCGCTGGTTGAAGCAGTTTTGACGTCCCAGAGGCTCCTTATCAATCTAGCTGATATGCCCATGTTTGAATTCAGCTGCCAAAAAATTTTACGTTCGAAAATGATGGTGCAGAGTCTCCGTACACAGTTTTTAATTTCTCTTTCAATTGAGTATTAGTATTGTCTTTTAAATAAAAATATTTGCAATGACAGCACGATTCTAAATTTTTCCCATTTTCAGAAAATTCCTCGCAACGACTCAGTTTTACGATTGTCAAACAAAAAATAAGCGTCCAAAATGACTAAAAGTTTAGAGGAAGTCTCTCAAGACATGCACAAATATATTTCCCAACTTATATTGATAATTGCTGACATCTTCAGGTTAAGCTCTGAAACTTTTTGGACAACCATCATACATTATCATATCACTTTTATTTTTTGAAAAAATTAAATGAACTGATATTATAAGAGCAAGAACCTGTTTCTACAGCACTGGTATTCGGTACGACTTTAAACAGCTTAACTGTAATAAGACTCATCTTGACCGAAGTTTAAGAATTGATGATATAGCTTTGGAGCAAACAAACGTATGATTAACTTAATAGCTCATAATTGTACTTGATGGATGGAGAAACATTTGTAGAAATTGTATATTAAGATTATTGACCTATTACAGGGTGAAACAAATTGATATCATATATAGATAAATGAATATTTTTGTTATCTTTAGGATTAGAGTTAAGTTGGAAACTTTTGTGAATTTCATTTTATCTATTGGCTTTATTCAACTTTTTTTATGTTACGGCAATAGAGAAATGATTAGTCGAATTAAAAAAAATGTTAGATAAAATTGTTGTTAGATTAGAAAAAAGTAACTGGATTTGTACATGCCAATCGACCTGTTATGCTTTTAGTCATATAATTTTAATCCTTTCTGTTTGATTTTATCCAAGTATTTTATGTTTGAATTTTTTTCTATCCTTTATAATTGTATGTTGACTATTATACAAATACAATAAGATTTGTGTAGTCCTAATATGGAGATAATGAAGTAGAAAATTTAAACAAAGTGGAAACAATATTTTCATCAATTTAAATTTCTGACGTAACATATATTAAATAAGTTACGTTAAAAATTAATAGATATGTAGTCAATTGCATAAAAACAATTTTGCAATAAAAATTGCTTCGAAAATTCATAGAATCGAGTCTGGCTTATATTTTGTTATGTTCTTTTCAGTATGTAAATTTTGAAACTTAATATACTGTTATAAGAGGATGTATTGATATCTAGTTAGCCTAGACCTAGACATCATAAAAAATATATTGCGTTACCATAGCAACGAACAATAACTTATTAGAAGTATCAGTGTAAAGTTTGACGTCAAAAAAATAAACTAATAAATTAAAAGAAAAAATATGTCCACCGAAATTGTGAAAATCGAAAAATTGGAGTATCGAGCCATCAACAAGAACCTGTATTTAAAAGGGTTAAGAGGTAAGCAGATTTAGGAAGATATGTTTAATACCCTTGGTGATCAATGTCCTTTGTATGCGACCGTGAAAAATTGGACTGCAATCTTCAAAAGTGGTAAATTTTCCATTGAAGATGATGATCGATCGGGAAGGCCAATTTCTGTGTCAGTCTCCGAAAATATCGATGCAGTTTATGACATGATTTTATCAAACCCTCGAATTGGGCTAAAACGGATATCTGAAGCACTGAATATTTCATACGAACGCGTTCATCATATAGTTCACGTTAATTTGGACCTGAGAAATATTGCTGCAAAATGGATTCCGATATGTTTGAATGTTGACCAAAAGCGTGCAAGAGTAGAAGCAACGCGTTCGATCTGTGCTCCATTCGAAAACGATGTAGACTTCTTAAACCAAATTGTTACTATGGATGAGAGTTTTCTACGATCCAGAAACAAAGTAACAATCGATGGTTCTCCAAGACCTAAGAAGTTTCGTGTCCAAAAATCTGCTGGAAAAGTTCGTGCTTCAGTTTTTTGAAATTGCCATGGAGTAATCATGATTGATTTTTTGGATAAGGGTAGAACAATAGCTGGAGATTACTATACGACATTACTCACCACTCTACGGTAAAAAATTAAAGAGGAAAGACGCGCAAACCTATCCAAAGTTTTTTTATTTTTGCAGGACAACTCCCCTAGATACAAATCTCATGTTGCCATGCAAAAAATTCGTGATTTGAATTGGAATTACTAGAACACCCCCCTTATTCAGCAGATTTGGCTCCATCCGACTATCATCTCTCGAAACATTTTTTTTTTGAAAGGTCTAGAGACGTTGCAGGTTCGCTGTAATAAATGTATCCAATTAAGAGGAGAATATGTTGAGTAATAAAATATTTTGAAATTGAAATTTTGTTTATTACGGGAGGCTATTATAACCGAAATTATAAACAAATCCACGTTAAAATTTTTTGTTTGTTTTAATTATAATAAATTAAATAAAAATGGGTCACCAGAGTTGTTGTGTAGTGAATTGTAAAAATACTAGCAGAAAAAGTAAGGGCAAATTTTATAAATTTCCAACCGCTACATGAAAAATAAATCAACGGAATCGGTGGATAGCTGCAATTAAAACGTTTAAGTAAGTAGTATCATAACCTTATTGTTAACAAAAATAATAATTCGAAGTATTGTAGATCTTTGTGAAATTCCCCAACATATGTTGCACTGCATTGACGATATTTTGCATATTTGTTGTGTTTTGGTAAATTTACAGCCTCCAATTATTTCTGATAAAAAAGATCCTGAAAATGAGGGATGAAAACTATTTTATTACTCATGAAAATTGTACATTAAGTACTTGTGATAATACAAACGAAAATTTGTAAGAAATTTTAAATTTATTGTACGCTTTTAATAAAATTAATAATTAAACTTATTGTAATAAACAGTTATATTCTTTTAAACTTGTTGATAACTAACAAATTAGTAACGAATATTAAAATTCTTTTAAATAGACATTATTGTGACACAAAATAACACTTTTTAGTTTTTAGTCACTTAATAAATATTGTTTTTTCAGTAACTAATTATAAAAATACTGTATTGACTTTTACACAATTATACATCATAGAAAATAAATTTTTATATTAAAATATTTGCAAGATCATTTCCAGTATAGCTTCGTTTTTCAGATGTACTTTCATCTTCTTTGTTACTAGTATCTGAATTATCAGAGACTTTATTAAAAAGCTATCAAAGTTTCGTCGATGTTTCTCAGGTTCTCTCACATGTCCAGCAAGAACAACATTTTTACCCTTGGTCATAGTTTCTGGTTGAAATTTTATTTGATGGCTGAAATCCTGTTTTTATAATAATATCCATTTCTTTGGTTTAACTAAAAATAATGAAAAAATCAATTAATTAAGCAAATATTTCCTTATCCCATTGAAAAAACAGTTTAAAGCAACTTAATCTCATATATGTTTGCTGCATTCTGTTATATATTTTATCATTATACATACTTGTCTTTTTGGCTTCTCAAGATAATTATAAAATTGTAGTAAGTATTAAACTGTCACATTTATTTTTGACGACTAATTTATTACTATTTATCATACTTTTTTTCCAAAATTTTTCTGTTTACTATTGAAAAACGTAATAAAACATGCTCTGACAGCCTCCCGTAGTTCATATTCACTGTGGCGCTGCAGTCACACTCGGAGCGAATAGTAGGCTAAGAATTTTTCAATATATCCTCGTATTGAGTTTGATGTAGCTTAGAAGATAGTACAATAAGTCTACTCCACCCCTGGTGACAGAACTATAGGAATCGGAGTGAGTTGCCTTATCTCGTACACCCAGTGGTGTTGTCGAGCCAGAACGCTCCGGAACGTCGTTCCGGTACTTCCTTTTTGGACAGGAACGCGCTCCGGATCTAAAGATGATTTCTGATAACGAGAATTGGCTAACGTATTTAAAAAATTAAAAAGAATTGCTGATTTTTTTTAACTTTTGATGAATTTTTATATGTATTATTATAAACAAGGGTTGGAACCGAAACCGAACCGGAACAAAAACCGGAACGAACCGGCTTGTTTTTCCGAACCGTGAACCGGAGTCCGGAACGTTTTTTTTCTGCTGAACCCGCACTCGAACTGAACCGAAACAAATACGTGAACCGGTTCAACGGGAATTAAACTTTATTTATAAAAAACATTAAGAAAAAAAATATAAAATTTTAAAAAAGTAAAGATTTCATACATAAATTTTAATTACAGCGGCCCACGGACCGTACGTTACTCATCCCTGGTATAGTTTATTGCCATACCCAAATGGGCCTACGGCTAATGCTAAGAATTTTTATTATACATTTGTTGTGAACTAGAATTTCCAGATGTTGGTTTCCAGTATTGGTAGATGTTTTAGTTAGTGAATAAGTGCCACACAAAACTATTGTATGCATTAAAACCTTCACTACATACAATGTAATAATAATATTAATAAGTACTACTGTTAGTAAAATATTCTATGCACGCTACCTACGCTACCTAAGTCAAAGTGTCGATTAAAAAGTGTTAGGGTCAATTTCGCATATTTCTAAGAACCTCTCACTACAAGATTACGTGCGCGTTACATATATGTATGTAGTAGTTGCATTTTTCTATAATCTTTAATATAATAAACTTAAAGTATAAGTATATTTCATTTTCCTTATAAAAAAATATCCGTTTTTCTTTCCTATTAAATAATAGTATTTATTTTATTAGTAACTTCAACAAGAGAGAAAAAAGAAAAAACAGTAGCATCACCGATTTTTATAAACATAAACTAAAAACTAGCTGCGAAAATGAGTCAATGACCCAGGAAAAAGCAACATTGAGCCAAGTATCCAACACCAACTGCAACGCTGATCAACTAGAATATGTTGAACTTGCAACCATAGCATCAATGTCAAGTACTTATAATGATAACGATTCCGACGAAGTCTCGTGATTAATATTTGGAGTGCGGAAATGTGGTTAGAAAAGAAAAGACAGTTTCCTTGGTTACTTTCCGAATCCGGAAAATTAGGCTGCTCTTTTTGTAACAAAATACAGCACTTAGGTGTATCTAAAACCCGTGATGTTAATATTTCAAAGGAATGGAGCTCCACATCCGTTTCTTACTAAGGTAAAGATAAAAACAACACGCGAAAACAACAGCGCACATTAATTCGGATTATTATAATTTATTGCAATTACAAGAATTAAATGGAACAATTTTGGCACTTGGTTTACGGTCCAGATATACCTGCGCAAATATAATTAATTACATATCCAAAAATATGAAATTAATAATTTGTTCAGAAATTATTAAAACAAATTGAAAGATTTCGATTCTCATTGATGAATCTACAACATCTGCTCTAATTATATTTTTAAAATTCGAAATAAATAAAATTAGCAAACCACGATTCCTTTTTTTTGATTTATTAGAATTGTCCGATCAAACAGCATCCACCATTACAGAATACCTTTTAAATAATTTGGAAAAATATGGCTTCGACGAGAATTATTTGAAACAAAATTTAATTGCATTTACCAGTGAGTGTTAGGAGAAAGGTGAGGAGTGGCTACAAAATTATTGAATAAATTTCCAAAAATAATCACGTGGCACTGTTTAAATCATCGTTTGGAGCTCTCTGTTAAGATGCTGTCGCGCAAGTAAATGGTATTAGCCATTTTCACATATTTATGGATAAATTATATACCATTTATTATCAATCTCCTAAAAAGCAACGCAAACTAGAATAATGGGCGGAAAATTTGGGAGAAGAAATTAAAAAAATAGGATGTGTTTTAGGAATAAGGTGTATAGCTAGTTCTTTCCAAACTGTTAATGCAGTTTGGCAAAATTTAAAATCTCTTGCTGAACATTTTCATCAAGCCGCAACTGATGAAACTCGTTCAAAAACTGATCAGAGTGTATACATCTGTCTAAAAAAATATATCATGTCTAAACAGTGTATAATTAACTTTGCATTAATTTTCGACGTTTTGTATGAACTTTCTATTTTGTCTGAAGCGTTACAGAACAGAAGTGTAACGATGATATGCGGACAAACTAATCCGTCGAACTATTCGCTAGTTGGAATCACTAAAAGACGTTAAAAAAGGAAACAAACACATAGAAACATCAGAGGCTGTTCAAGTGATGAAATTAGGAACAATAATTTTAACAGATAATAAAAAAATTATAACTATTATTAACAGAAATCAATTCCTTGTAAGTCTCATTAATAATATGACAGAAGACTACATACAGAAAATGATTTGATAAGTGAATTTCGAGTACTAGATCCAACGGAGTGGCCAGCAGATATTGAAATTGGCTATGGAAAAAATGAAATCCAGTGATTATGCACCAGATTTAATTTAACATCACTGATGAAATGTGTCAATGCGTTTAGAGATTATATTGATACTGGAGGCAAAGTAATTCCTGAAGATGTAGAAATCTTAATTCGATACATAAATATTGTACCTTGCAATTCGGCAGAGTGTGAGCGCGGATTTAGTAATATTATTTTAAATGAACAAAGAAATAGAATATATATATATATATATATATATATATATATATATATATATATATATATATATGAATATACACAGAAGTGTTACAAATATATACATGCAAGACAATGGCAGGATCCCATATTCCGTGAAGAGTTTGCGGCAATGTACTAGACTTCTCGCATTATGTGTGATACTAGGGCACTGCTAGAGTTGCTCCATATAGGGATAACATAAGCCAAATGACCGTGGATCAAACCAAAGTAAATTTGCGCATAACGCAATTACAGCCAATAGAGTGCAATTGTCTCATTGCAAAAAGCTGTGATGTGATTCTCTACTGTGACAATTTCTCCTCTGGTATCTCGTTTTACAAAGTTAAATATTATTGTTTTAGTTTTTGTTTCGTTTAATTTCAAATTGTTTGAATCAAATCAAGATTTAACTACCTTTAGATCGTTTTTATATAGCAGAAACAATATTTATATATATATTTATGTTTATTAATTATATAGCAGAAACAATAGTGGCCACAACACTCAACCCTGAAGGACTCCATCGCTCACTAATTTCAGACTAGATTAACACCTGTTGTAGCTTACGTGCTGCTGCTGATTTTCTAAATAAGATTCAAACAGCTCCACTACCTCTCTACCTCGTAATCCATAGTGTTCCATCTTAAGCAACAAAAAATCAAAGTTAGGTCACGCATAATGCCATACATGTTTTTACCATCATCAAGACCATCAACTTTGCCTTCAATAACGTTCAAGATTGCCTTAGTGATTGATTTGTGTTTCTGAAACCCAAATTGACTTTCAGATATTAAGTTATTTAGTTCCAGATAGTAGCTAAGTTTATTTTTTATCAGTATTTCAAATATTTTAGAGATCACAGGTATAATAGCTATAGTTGTTAACGATATTGAAGTCGCCATTTTTAAACACTGGAATTATTTTTGATATTTTCATCACCTGAGGCCAGTTTCCCTCGTTTCTACATTTGTTATCAAAGGTTAAACTTCAAACATAATTAAGTTTAAATTATAGAAATCCAAATTGGGCTTATATTTTAATGAGAATATTGCTTCATGAACATCAGTCTCTAAAATTGACGACATGAAGAAGGATAATAAAAGTAGGGCATTTAAAAAATGGGATGGATCAGTTTTAGGACCTTCTATACTGTTTAAAATAGTTTCAAACATGCTTGCGAAGAATATATTTTTACAATGTTCCAAATATACAGTGGCGAGCAAACATTTGAGGTCACCTTAAAATTTTCATGTTCTTTGAAATTTTACGTTTTCAGATAGTATTCGCAAACTGTATATCATTGCATGTGCTTTAGTAAGTAGGTTTTAGGTTATCCAAAAAAAATATTTTTAAAACATATCCATGCTCATTTTTATACATCTCTAAATGTTTTTTTCAAAAATTGGATTTTTTATTAACTTCCTGATTGGTTGTTAATCGAAAATTCTCTTTTATCTTTGCGACATATGTTTTAGTGAATGTTTGGAATTCGACAAATATAACAAACTTCATATTTACGTTCGTTGTCGTTTTGTTATTTTTTGAATCCCATGATTTACGACTTTACAACAAAATTGTAATGCCGAAATTCTTGATTAATTGATAAGGACTTGATCCTTTTGGACGCGACGGCGACGTGAGATAGCAGAGCAATATTTAACTAATTGAGTTTGTGTCCATTGGATCTTTCATAACCTGATTAATAAAGAAAGTACTCAAGTTCCATCAGAGGCTGTGTTTAATATCTACACAGATAATGAATCATTGATGTACGCATATAACTCCGAAACAAAACAATCAACTGTCTGAGTCTTCCAAGATGAGCCAAATATAAAGAATTTTTACAGAAAAAGCACATCCCAATGTATAGGTCCGGTTTCTTTGGCTTTATCGGTCATCAACGTAAGACTTAATGATTTATTCGCTAGAAATCTTTGGAGAAATTCGAAAAAAGTCAATGAACAGGCGAATCATTAATCGTAACAATGTAAGCCAGCCATTAGGTCGAATTGATGCATTATCCACCTTAAAGCCCCGATTAGGCAGTCAATAATTTAGTTTTGTTCGCGCACATCAAAAAGAAACTCGCGGTTAAACATTAGAAGAATCGACTTTTCTTTAAAAATGCATATATGTTGAGGCTGAAAAGTGCTTTGAATCAAACACAGAAAAATATTCGAGTATTGAACTCAAAAAAGAATGTTTTGGAGGGTAATGTTTCAAAACTTGTTGTATAGATTGAGTTTTTCAGCTGAAATTATAATTAAATTTGGCAAATTTCGAGATTATTTATGAATATGTACAATAATCAAAATAGTGCATTGGATAATGTTGTATTCATGTAATATTAGAGACATAGAACCTAGTTCCTATCCATAGATAAAAACTGTAGTTCGTGATTATGCTTTTCTGCTAATTACGAGCCATCAGATTAAACATTCGTCGGAGTTGTAAATTGGACGGGGGAATGCTGGTATATGTATATGTAAAGACATGTTGAAAAAACAATTTGTAAAAATTTATTATATATTATATAAGACTATAAATAGAAAAATTGAAGAAAATATATATTGAAATTTTGTGATATACAATATTCCTATGTGTATTTGACTTGTATGTGACAAATTTCCTTTAAGTATTTGATAGAATTATCTAGCCACTCTCTACATAAAAGAAAATTGGCTTTTCTGGGATTTATTTCGATATCTTTTCTTTGTCTACTTTTCTCAAAGTTTTCATTACCGTAATTACTTGAAAATAAAATTTCTCGAGCAAATCTCGGCATCTTTTAAATTAAAAAGGATCTAATTTCTTTATTTCGTCTTTTTCTTGCAAAAACTTGAATGTTTACCTTGAAATTAGTTTTTTCTAAACCTTTTGTGTTGAATAATTATGAATTTTTTGTAGCAACTTGATAACTCGAAGAATAACCAAACGTTTTCATCATAGATATGACTAAATATGTAGAAAACCTGCCAATAGAGATTTAGAAGTTATAAAAAAGTCAAGAATGTTCGGCTGCATGTGACCCTTACGACTGGCGGCTTTGTTTCAAATTTTTACTACATACTCTACCACACACTATGAAAATTTCACATATGAAGGTAGCAGAAAAAACAAAAGCCATTTATTTATTATTCCAATCATAAGTATTAGGAAATAAGTTCAAAAATATTGAAAGTACTCTACTCTATGGTATAAGGAAAACCGGATGTTTACCTAAAGAATGATAAATTTTTTTGGAGTTTTTTGTGTTATATGAAATCTAAATGTAATAATAAAATATCAGAAACTGAAACTACGTGGTTAGTTTAGGTTAGGTTAGGAAGAATTTGTTTCGTTTCCTTTCTTTGTCAGACTCCAAAAATCCTTTCAGGTAAAATCATTTAGTATGTGATAAAGTATCTAGTAAAAATTTGAAGCCAATCGATGTGTTCCCGTTTTCGGAACTCCAGTCGACGCATCGAATGATGGCTTTCAAGAATTCAAATGTTCTAGATTTCTCTACCTAGACACGTTACTATACAAATCCTCTAAGTAAATAATCCAATGGTGTCAAGATGCATGAAAGAAATAGCCAGTTAACAGGCCCCATCGATGACCAAATGTTACAGTAAATCCATTTACGTGTGGTACATGGCATCGGAATTGATCAATATTAACGCCCTCCAAATGAGGCAAGTTCGTAATCATATATCTGTATTACTGTATCTGACCATCAGCATTCCTAAAGAAATAAGGTCCAATTATGCCACAGGCCCATACTTAGTTTCTCTAAATGCAATGGCGTTTCGGAAATGGCTCTTGAATTCTCATCAGCCCAAATTCTGCAAATCTGTTTTTGTCATTATATGATTAAATGTTTTATTTTATAACAATCCCCCCTCAAGGAGTCATTGGACCTTGACGGCTTACTCCAAAGCAGAAGCAATCGTGCCTAGAGATAAATGATACTTGAGGCCTAATCAGGTGTCGCGAACAATGCCGCGGGAAACCCGCTTTCAACCCGCAGATGCAGGAAAAGCCTGTTAAAAGGTCAAGTACCTCTGGTTCTACACCTTTTTGGCTGGTTAGGTATCATATTCTACTTCGTCAAAAGATTCAAGCCCAAGCAGCTAATCGGCTTTTTAAACGACATGGACCCTTGGACACACACTATTTCATTATGAACTGTTATAACAATCTGGTAACCGTCTATTTTCATTTTTAGTTTCTCAGTCTATACACATGATTAACGTTTTCACTGGTCCCCTGTCAGATTTTATATCTAAATCCATCTATTTATAACAATTTTATTAAATGTTTGCCAGAGGATCATAAACATTAGTTCAATAAATCTTTAAAATGTTCTGAAATCAAATAAATTAGTATTTAAACATGAAAAGCTATTATATATGATTAAGCCTGTTTCTCGTTGATTAATATTAATTCTCTTTGCCTATAGTTAATGTAGCTGCAGAATTTTACGATGTTCGCAATAATTAGCAGTTGAAAGAACGATTTTATCTTTAAAATATATAGTAAAGAGAAAGAATGAATAAGGAGACAATAAAAATAAAAATAATAAAAAATAGATAACATTGGAAGAAATGCTCTCGAGAAAGTTAAAATAAGACGGGAAACGATGAAAACGTGGCATTTGTGTACAGCTAAAGAAAACAATGTTTAGTAGATAGCTTTTAAGAATCTTGAAGTATAATAAAAATAATGAATATGAGATCGGAGGTTCAAAGCGTCTGTCGAACGAAATTTTTGTTAGATACACAAATACACAAATCCACCATAGCCCATAGTCGTCGGAGGTTTAGCTACTTATGAAGGGTCCTTCTATACAAAAATCATTTTTGATACTGTTGATTCCCAATGTTTTTAGAAAATACCGGGCGTATAAACAATGTAAAGGTTGTCGGGCTATCGATATTACAGTTTATATTATATAGTGGCCAGGTGATACTGAAGCTTAAGGAAAAACCTTGTAAGAAAAGCCTAGGAGTTAAATTCTAGATTCAAAAAAAGGCTGACTCTTTTGCTGAAGAACCTCAGTAGGATGGATACAGGGGACTCACACATCCATGAAGTTTGGAATGCCAACGACTGTTATTTCTGCTTAACCAACATTTTTTATCCTGAGTAAAAGCAAGCATCACATAGTGTAGCTAAATATATCTTAAACCATTAGACCCTCCAGAGATATATGATAAATCAGACAATTATGACACAGGAGAGTCAGAGCCCAGCCCAAGTTTTGAGGAGGAAATCGTTTTCGAATGCAATACCAGCAAACAGTCACATTTTATTTTTAAGGAAGAGATCAGTTCTGCTTGGATACGTTTGCAGCAGTGAAACTTTTTACAAAAAGATGTGAAAATTTTCGGAATAGCTAGTCGATGCTAGCCATGTTTTTTTGAAAGGTGTATGACTTAGTTTACTGTCATGATATTTCAGGTTTACTCAATGAGCTTGACCATCAGTTTCCGTTGGATTTGGTCTAAATATGGAATACATTAGAGCTTGTTCATACCACTCTAAATCATAAAATACAAAATCATAATTGGAATATCTGTGTTGATCTCAAAGAGCACTGTTCACACGACTGCAGAGTCGTTTGACAAAGTATTATTGTTTCTTATGCAGATGGGACAGTAGTGCCAGAAAGCAACATTACTTATTTTAAGATTGGCCATTTCGTCAATATTGTGCCTAGCTGAAAAAACGTTTTAATGAACCTGCAATAGCTCAGCAGAAAATTTAAAAATAGAATAAAATTGAAGCTTATTCAAATTTCTTTTGAAGCCTTAGATAGAGAACGACATGCGTTCCTTTATTTGAAAAAGAAATTTCCGCGTGAGTGAAGTGGAGAAGAAGCATTTTTAGATTAACCTCAAATACGAGGACCAAAATTATGAAAATACACTTTAAAGAAAAAAAACCAGAGCATGGGATGCCTTCAAAAAACCTCTCCTGGCAAAAACAAACAAAAAAACATAACCAAATGGATTATTTGATTGTATTTATTTTTATTCTGTACAATGAGGAGTGTTTTTTGTGAAAAAATTTCTTCTATTCTTTTTTAAAATTCACCAATAGATCTCCGAGAGTGATAGGGAGAAACAGAGTACATATTAGAGTTCAGTACATACAAAAAACCACAAAAAAGTCGTGTAGTGTAAATTACAAACCGATCTTATATACAAATGGAATTTGTTGAGTTTGTTGAATCAAAAATCAGTGACTTATATTTACAATAGTAGCTCAAAGTTAAATACCATGAGTGATTCAACCACAGGAGAAGATGTTTATTGTTATGTACACGGTAATCATCCGGAAGTATGTTGGGTTTGTTTTTTGCAGATTGGTGAGTACATATCGTGAAGTCTCTTCTTAGCAGCAATTAAAAGTATTGTATCGCGTTTCTATTTCCTCAGCTAATGGTCTCACGTGAAACTAGTATAAAATATCGTATTTATTGCTGGTTCCAGCTTAAGGAGAAGAATTCCTGGGCTGCCCTTGAAATTTTGAGCCATTAAGTAGGTAGAGCTGTAATACAGAATTGGTTTCTCACAATTCTCTTACGTATAGTCATACTTTTAACGTCAGTGGTGACTTCATTGTCTTTTGTGACGAGTTTAGGATAAAATCTGGGTAGTAAATTGTTTCTTTTAACTATCTTTTTGGTTTGTACGTTATAGTTTTTCGTTTCCCGATCCTTTTTTGGCCTTTTCTTGATGTCTTAATGCCTTGAATTGTTTTGTTTATGGCTTTATAAATTTCTTTAGTTTTTTTTCTCTAAGGCAGATCAAGTTGACAATTCAAAACATGTATTGGTTTTTGTTCAATTATGGGAAGGATGGAACTATTGTAACATAAGATAGCGTATTACATTTGCTTATTTATGCCTAATAAAATGTTCTTTTATGTTCTGAGAATTACGTGTTCTAATATTGTGGAGTGGAAGCGTTCGACTATCCCATTTGATTGTGGGCTGTTTTCAGTTTTGTAATGGACATAATTTTGTGAGTGTCAACAAACTTTTGCATTCTTAAATTTGGAACCTTGTCGGCTACCATCATATATGTAGCAATATTTGCGAAATGCATCAACGACTCTTAGAAACTTCTGGCTATCTTTTTCGAAGGTAACGTGATAAAAATGACTGCCAAGGGTTTCGTGGGTGTTGGGGTTATCATCAATTTTAGTTTTGGAAGATTTATTTGGGGATAAACAAGTATTTGATAAATTCATTATGTCTGCAATGTCTTTTTTGGCCAATAGTGTAGTTCTCGAATTGGGGGCTCTGTTTTATGTTTCGGTGAAGGTATGCTTTAAAATTTTTGTCTTTTGGAAGTAAATAAACCGTGCTCTTGAACGTATCCCTGATTAGGTTAAGAGAACTGGATAAAGATCGTGGTTTTCAAAGTATAGAGCATATTTCTTCTTCGGTTCCAGATATTTCCTGCAAATTTTGAAAAATTCTCCCTTACGTTACTGTGGGTACACAACTAGTGATTTTAACTTTTCAACGTAGTTTTTGAAACGATCCAAATGTATGATTCCGTCATAGTGTTCAATAAGTGAGCTTGTATCCATCTACTTTATAGAAAATTTTTCGGAAAGATTGATTGATACACAATTTCATTTGTTCCTTTTGTTCAATGATAAAGCACATTTTGGTTAAATAGTTATGTGAATAGAATCGTTGAATTTTGGGATTTGAGAATCGTTATCAGAATACCATTACATCCGAAAAAACTAACCATATGCGACAATTTAATCCTCACATCTTCAGAGATTTGATTACTCATTTTTAAATGCCTTAGTTGGGATATAGTTTCAACAGGTAAAAACAATTCACGGCAGAAATATTGTCAAAGGAATAATTCATCATTGGATGTGTTAACTAGCCAACTAACTAACATGACACCATTAAATTATTTTAAATCACATGTCTACGTATATAAACCAAAAACACTCAATCATTTGGAAGGTAAAATTTGACGCGTGATTGCTAACATGCAGCCTGTAGTATTGCAAAGAGTGGATATATTCTAAATGCGCAAAATGTCGAGAGGCGAGTTCATGCCAAAAAATTATCTTCAATTTTTCGTTCGTTCGTTTATGTTTTGTTATTATTTCTCTTGATTAGACTTGTTGTGATAAAGTTTTCCATTATTTCGATCTACTCATGTAAATATAACAACTAAACAAAAGAAGTGATGGTGAGTGGACGCCTCATTGGTCCCATAAATACCCGTCCAGACCTAGAGATAGCGGTAGGTTGAATAATATCACTGAATTAGGTATCAGTCTAACCAGTATGAAAGGTGAGCTTTGATCTACTCTGGGCGAGTTTGATTCTTCGTTAACAACACTAAAATTATGAATAGTACTATTTAAACAAGGCCGTACGAGCTACCAAGACGAGTATCATCGATATTGGATGCATAAGTTAGACGATATGGCAGCCATTTAAATAATGCCGCTTATCACATAATATCTGAAAACTTGCAAAACGCAGAATTTTTTCGCTGTTTTATAACCATAAATGAAGCATAGGTCACTTTATATCCGAGACACAACAACAATGGATTAAATGAAAAACCACGTATAAGGTTTTTTGGGTAGCTGAGGGATGAATCCATCGAGCTTAGCTCAAGAGCAGCAGTGATTGTGTTAGTGTCAACAATGTTTTCGATGGTAAGCACATTATTTTTGTTTTCTATTTTAATCATTTTAGATTTTTTTGTTTCAGCTTTTCATTTCCTCGGGAAATTATAAAGAGTAGGCAGATTGAGACCCTATCCCATCCCTTCTTTTGATAATGGCTCCAAAGCGGGAGCCGAAACGTCGAGAATTTTCAAAATTTCAACGCGGTTCAACCCGTGAACCTAGTTCTTTTGTTCATAATCCTGACCGCGGAAACCTTTCCGAACATATAGACCTTTTATATATATGTATGTTCCTAAATCGTCTTGATTTTAGGTCTCTCCTGTTTTAAAATTAGTTAGATAGACAGATATTTGGCGTTTTGGCTACTTTCAGTCTTTATCAAAATATTATATTTCTCTATCATTATAAAAAAGTTATCCACTTTATTGAACATCGAGGGATGTCTACAGAAAAATGTAGATTATGTTGGAAAATTAAAGGAAGTGCTCTGACACTATCATAAACGTTATATATCTATTTTTGTGGTAGGTACCAGTTTTTAAAATAAATTCTATAATAAAATGTAATTTGCACATCAGTGCGGTTTATGTTATATAGTTAATAATCGAATCACTGCCGAAATATGTATTTAACATATAATAGGTAAATATAACAAGGTCATTATAAATGTAATAGTTTTCAAATAACAGTATAGAAACATCATTAAGTCAACATAGATACTTAGAACATTTTTCAAGAGTGTCGGTACAAATTAAAGATGATAGATAGTGGCTCATTAAACGTATAGCATGCTCTAATTAGTGTTATTTTTTTACACTAACGATGCTCGCCGATTATATTGAAATTATTAGTAAATGAATATATATATATATATATATATATATATATATATATATATATATATATATATAAATTTCTTTAATTCCTTATTTCTTAGACCTTTTGATATGTCTAGGTTCTTCTTGATTTCAGTTCACAATCGACGTCGAGAAAATAATAAAATCAATTTTCTTCATGTCACATTATATAAAATTAACAATAACATAAGAACAGAATGGTATACGAAACCAACTTGGTCCTCAAGATATTTAAACTTCAATTCGTGTCATTCTATGTCACAAAAAAGATCAGTGATAATAAGTTTGGCTGATAGATCTATCCAACTACCAAATCCTTAATTTAGATGCTTAGCTTTTCAAAAAGCAAAAACTGAAGGTGATCTATTCAACAATATAAATACGCATATTGTAAGTGTCAATATCATATTTTGATAAAGACAGAAAAATCGAAACGTCGAAACGAAAATTTTATCAATCTTTTTAAAATTATTAGAAAAACTAATTTTGAAACCGAAGAGACCTAAAATTAAGAACATTTAGAAACAGAAACATATTAAAAGATCTAAGAAATTAAAGAAATTTATATATATATATATATATATATATATATATATATATATATATATATAGTGTGTCCTACTTAAGTTGGAACCATATAGAAAACTTTTTTATTAGTGGTTTTATGAAAAAAAGTTATTCTTGATAAAAAGTTCTGCATGGTCCAAAAGTTAAAATGCAACCATTAGATATCAATTTTTTGAGCAGTATACGAGGTTTGTCAAAAAATTTGAATTTTGTGAAGGAGTAAAGTATCTTTATTTTTCACAATTCAGAAAAATGTTATAAAGTAAAGTTGTTTTGAATTAAAAGTTATATATTACAGCCATTTATTTCGAAAATTCAGATTTTATGATTATTTACTAATCATTAGGTACCGTATTAATTATTCTGGAGGGATAAAATTTAACGCAAGGATGCCCTGACATGAAGTATTTGACAGTGAATGTCAGAGTCAGTTGTTTATAATATTACAATAAGAATGGCAAATTTGCTGATCTTGAAGAAAAAATAGAAATTGTATTAATTGTTGGAGACAATTACAAAACACATAGAAAGGCCGCAAATATTTTTAATAATAAACATCCGCATACAAACATTAGGCATCCAACAGTTACAAAAATTTTAAATAAATTTAAGGCTAGTTAAGAAAAAACGCCGAAAACGGCAAATGCAAATGAAGACACTGAATTTGAGTGATGCTTTCTGTCGTAGAAGACTCAAAAATGTCGTTAAGAAAAAGAGCCTCTGCAACCCAAAATACTTCAGTAAGTAAAGATACAATGGCAAATATTTTGAGCGGTCATATATATCATGCATACAAACCGCAATTTGTACTACTAAGGAATTACGATATTCGTTTTGAATTCTGCGCTCTGATCCAAGAAAAGTTGAATGAAGACCCATTTTTTACAAGAACTAAAATATTTTCCGATGGGGCAACATTTTCTTCAAACGGAACCGTATCATCACAAAATTGTCGCTAGTGGTCTAACAGTAATCCAAACTTTGTAATAAAAACTCGGAACCAATATTGTTTTAAAACGAACGTATGGTGTGGTGTGTAGAAAAATATTAGTTGGACCTTTTTTTTTTCGACATTCCTTAAATGTTGCTCAATACCTACAATTATTACAAAATAAAGTCAGTAATTTTTTGCACGAACTTCCGTTACAAGAACGTATGACAATTTGGTTCCAACAAGACGGTGCTTCCATCAATAGTATATTAAACTCCTTGAAAATATGTTTAATGGGAAGGTGATTCACAGGTATTCAGATATTTTTTGGCCTCCTATGTCTGCTGATTTCACTTCCCTTTACTTTGTTTATGGGAATACTTAAAACAGCAGGTTTATCAGCGAGGACCATTTGATGATGTAGACCATTTGAAGAGGATTATTTCTGAAGAATGCTAAAAAATTACTCCAAACATGATACGGAAAGTAATGCAAGAGTTTGACAGAAGAACAATTTTGAAACAGAAGATACCCAAAATTTGACGTTTCAACTTTTCTTTAAGTCTTCATCAAAATATATGTAGATACTGCAAAAGATTAAAATTATTATTTTGATACTACTAAGTGGGTTCGAATTTCTTCTAATGGATTTTCGTCCTTTTCTTGAAGTTTATCCAGATGAACTTTTTCTATTTTCAGGTTTTGTACCTTCATAATTGGGAAAGAAGTTTTGGTAATGTCTTCTAATGTTAGGGCGTGTCCTGTAATTGTACTTTTTTCGTTCGAATATGACACAGATGAGGTTTTGGCAGCTGGGTGGAATAATAAAAAGGAAAGTGTCATGTAAAATTGCGATGTCACTATCTTTGCAATTCAGTTGCATCTTCATTGCCTCTGGGAAAATACCGATGTAGTGGCTATTACTTAGTTCTTCTATGAGTTGGAAGTTTCGAAAGGTACTTGCTTGGAGTTGTTTATGTCACTGAATGGGAGTAGAGATGTCGCACAGTCTTCGTTGGTTTGACTCGATTCTCTTCACATAGAAATATTGATTGCAGATCGGTACATTCTTCTTTTTGGTATTGGTACAAATTGGTACAAATTGTTGCTCATTATAAGGAAAAGTGATTGAGGGATAATAAAAGTCTGATTTATATTTGGAACGGAATAGAGATGATAATGATCAAAGGAGTCTGGGTGGACCAAAGGAAAATCTATATAGAAAATCAATCGAATAAACTACTTTTGTTTTCACTATCTTATAAAAATTTAAGGAGTCGTCCGCTAAAAAAAAAATATTTAATCTTTATTGTAGAATTTGTGTAAATCTGTTATGATTTCTCTAAAATTATCTGGATAGATTAGACTAGGTTGTACGGCATTTAATATGGAAAAACTTATTGAGTTTTCGATATCTGTTGAAAATCTTAAATTAGGTCTAAATTAAATTTTAGCTGGTCTATAATATCTCTTATTTCTAAATATTGATTAACGATACTTCTAGATTCGTTTAATCATTGTATTTCTCTTATGTTGTTGAAAATTGATATTTGGTTTCTATTCAATGTTGATATTGTATCATTTAAAACGTTCATAGATTTTTCGTTTAGTGAAACATGATTATTGAGTTTCCTAAATAATTTTCGTGTGGCTATTTTCTAAATAACAAATACTATTGTTAATTTCTATTGCGTCTTGTTCGTCGATATGATTTTTATGAAAGATCCTAGAAAATTGATTAATGTTCTTTTGGATAATTTGTTAGAGAAAATTGAGAACATTTTTTTATTTATGTTATCAATTTCAAGATTTGTACATTGTAAAAAGTGCAAGTCTATTGGAAGCTGTGGAATTTTCAATTACAGTTCCTAATTGTCGAAAAGAGGAAGTTAGTGAGTCTATTTGGTCTTGGATAGGTTTTAGTGGAATATAGTGGGGAAAGGTGTGTGTAGCAGTTTTAACTTTAGCATTTCCTAATTCGTAAGACAGAATACCAGGGTTGTCTTTAAGATTGT
Source organism: Diorhabda sublineata (assembly GCF_026230105.1). Classification (NCBI taxonomy): domain Eukaryota; kingdom Metazoa; phylum Arthropoda; class Insecta; order Coleoptera; family Chrysomelidae; genus Diorhabda; species Diorhabda sublineata. The sequence continues at coordinate 11,801,729 of NC_079484.1, forward strand.
GCACTTGAATTTTCTGATTCATTGTCAATGGGAGGATCGACATCCTGTAAAATAACGGGATGTTTAAACAAAAGTTTGTGCTAGGTATTTTGAGGAGTTGTAATTGTAATCCCTTCTGATTTCAGAACAAGTTCGGGTTGTAAGAGGTCTTTGCTTGCCTGTCTGTTTGTTTTCTGTTACCTATGGAACCGGGTTCAATGATAGGAGTATCAGAACGTGTTTCGTTTCTCAATAGTTTTCAATTTTTTTCAAGTAAACTTTCATGTAAATTGTCGTATAGTATTTTCATTTTTTCCTAGTATTCATTCAAGTTATTCGTCATAGTTTATAATAAAAGGATCTTAAGTTCTAGGTGTCCAAAGATTAAACCTGTTGGTTTTTGTTTTGTCACGGAGTGTATAGAATTCTTATATCCTATAATTGAATAACTCAGTTTTTCGAAAGGGGTGAGCTTTGGTTTAGTAATTGAAAGGGTTGTCATATGATTTAGGAGTATTGAGTGAAACCTTTCGGGAATTGAATTACTATTTGGATTAAATGGGAGAGTTTAATAAAGATTGGTACACGTGAATAGCTGAAAGTGATGGGATGATGTAAGCTTGTGCGAATTTGGAAAAACTGTCACAAATTGTCAGTGCCATATCGAATTTAAAACCGTCTATATGCACAGTTTCAAATGGTTTAATGGGAGTTGAATTTAGTTGTAATTTTATTAAAGGGGGTTCGTATTTCGCTTATTCACATATGCTGCAATTATTTATAAAATTTTTAACATCTTCATTTAATTTGGGCAAAAAATATTTATTTTTCAACTCTTGAATAGTTACATTTATACATCTGTTGGTTTATAATACCTTCACGACAATTTTTATCAGACTATGTTGCCTATTTTCATTAAGGACATCAAATAGAAGGATGTTTGATTTTAGTAATTAGAAGACAGAATTTTTAAATATTTCTGGTATGAATCTACACATATTTTTATAAAGAGCTTGATTGTCGTTATTTTGAAGGTAAAATACGTATTGTTTCTTTGGAAATCCATATTGTTTAAGTTTTGACATTCTTCTCAAAAAGCTTTTTTATTTCTTGACGAGAGTTTTTATCTACTTTTATTATAATAATTTGGTTGAGAAAATTATTAAGAGGTTTGTCATTATCATGTATTCCTAAAATTCGGTCTTCTTGGTTGGAGTGTAATGTTTCGGTGTCATTGTGCTATTTGGGCAATTATGGAGGAATTGTATAGATTGAGAGTTTGGTTAAGGTTAAATTCCTTCATCAAATTCCTGTAATTTTAATCTCCAACGTATTAATCGCGAGTTTGGTTCTTTTAAAGACATTGGCCATTGTAGGGGGTCTGTAACAATTTTGAATTTTCTACTAAAAATGTAAGGTCTAAAATATTTTGTAGCATATACTATGGCCAAAGTTCTTTTTCTCTTCATTGGGTGTGCGTGAGGCACAAGAAATTGGTTTATCTTGATTAAGGAGACCTTGGAATAAAATTGCACCAACAGCAAAATCACTAGCGTCTGTAATTATCATGAAGTCTTTAATAAAATCGGGATAGGCTAAAATTAGTTGGTGAGTTAGTAAAGCTTTACAAAGTTTTAATTTAAGTTTTAATGTATAATGGATCGTTTATGTTTATTTTAGCACCCTTTTTCAAACATAGTGTAAAGGCTTAGTTATTTTCGCGAAGTTATTATTAATTTTCTATAATATCCTAGGAATCATAGCAATGATTTTATTTCGCGAATCGATTTCGTAATCGGGTAATTTTGGATAGCTTGAATCTTTTCCGGGTTTGGTTTTATCTCGTCTGGCGTAACCAATGAATGCAACTACCTTTTTTAAAACCTCTGATTTCTCTAGATAGAAATAGATTTCTCCTAACCTCTCTTAATTTTTGTGAGATTTTCTGTAAATAGACGATGTGCTCTTGAATGGATGTAGAGAACACAATTATATTATTCGAGTAGATAAAGCAGATTTTGTTTATATATTCTCGTAGGACATTATCCATTACCCTTTGGAAGGTAGAAGGCCCGTTCTTTATTCCGAATGGCAAACGAAGGTATTCATAATGACCGTTTCAACACTAAACGTATTTTCTTGATATCATCCGGATGCATCTCTATCTGATGAAATCCACAAGCTAAATAAAGAGTTGAGAATGTCAGTTATGTTGAGATTAGGGTAACGATCATCTATGGTTTTTTCATTATGTTTATGATAGTCCACTACAATGCGCCATTTCTTCTTACCGGAAGCATCGGGTTTTTTGCTATTATCTCAATTGGGCTACTTCAAGGAGAGTCGCTTGGGCGAATGATGCCTTTTTCTAACAAATCTTTTATTTGTTTTTCAACATCGGGTTTCGTCATTTGTTTTTATATGGTATTTAACCTGATTTGTGAAACTTGGTAGTATTGTCAATGGAGGGTGTTACTTATACATGAAAAATTTCTTTCTTTTTTTCAATTGGAATGGTTTTAATGGGCCCGTAAAAGTATATTTCTGAAATATTATCTGTATTGTTGATAATGTCTACAGGGGCATAACCATTTTCTGCCTAAGAAATTCCGTCTCTAATGAAATTGAATAATTTCGTTGGCGGTATGCCAACAATACCATTATGAATATCTAAAGGAATTTTTGCAGATTTGATAGAATTCGGTTCAATTCTAGGGAAGAGTAATAATTTCCTTTTACTTTCGTAATGTGAAAGACGAAACTGAGCTTTAGTTGTTTCAATGACTAAGTTTTTGACATCTAGTTCGACACCTAGTTGTTTTAGTGTGAAATCCAATGAAAAAATGATGAAATTTGAAAATACAAAAATTTATAGTTTGGTTTGTGTTACATTCTGGAAATTCCGCAGATAGTGATAGGCTTTTTTATAATATTTTTTGAAAAAAACTTTATGCTATTTCGGGATTAATGAATGATCTGGTAGCACCTGTGCCAGTTTCAATGGTGGATCCATAATTTTAATATAAGGACGATCTGCTCTATCATAGATTGAATGTAGTTCTATGATTGTTCGATTTGAGGCTACATTGTGAAAATTGTCTTGTTGAGTATTTTCGCAGTATTCGTCATTTGTATCGTCTAAGGTTTATTAATTGTCATAGAATAAATCAAGGTTATTTTTTTGTAGTGAATTACATGATTTTCTTATAGGTTTCTAGGAGCTTGATTTCGATATACTGATGTCGAAGGTCGATTTATGGAGTAATTTGGAATTCCGCTCATAGGAATAGGTCTTTGAAAGTTATTCGGTAGTTTTCTAAAAGTATTATTTGAAATTCCATTCATAAGGGTAGTTTTCGGTTGTGAAGCTTGGGGGTTTGGTTAAAATGAATTCTGATTTAGCGATTAATGAAAAAACTCTGATGTGGTGAGGGACCTGATTGTATATCGATCGGACCAGGTAGAAAATGGTTAGGATTTTGGAAATTTTGTGGTGGTAGGGTGTGTTGTGGTGAAGATCGACATAATTATGCAATGAGCTTCAATTTGACATAACATTGATCGCCAAAATGTGTAACTATTGCTTCTTGAACAGATTTCCAACATTCAGCGATACAAACACTATATACTTCTTTTGCATCACCCACTAATTTGGAATAAATTTATAAATAAGACTTAAATTTTGAACACAAGCAGAATTAACAGGATCTTAATAGATATTTATTAAAGTATTACTAATATCTATGAAAGAAGATAGTTCCAAAGGATTCCCCAAAGGAATATTGGAGCAATATCCAAAATTTTAGTATCATATTTGGGAAATAACAATGTTAAATTACTTATATCACTTCTATTCGATATGAAGGAATTACTAATTGAATCTTCAATAGACAAATTCCCTTTCTATATCAAAAGATATTTAGTTTTCTATATAACTTATATTAAAACTATTCAGGCGATTTTCTTCAATAGATAATGCAATAGGTGTGGAAAATGACATAAATTAAAAGGAATGAGCAACTTACAGAGTTGTGGTTATTTTCATTTCTTATTAATAATTTTATTACCTTCTTTCTTTTTACGTAGATTCTTTTTATCACTGAACTAATGGTTGATACCAAAGGGTTATTTACTATAAAATCCCTTTCAGTATCCTAATGACTGCGCCACTTGATATTTTTGAAGTCATAAAATATATTTTTTAAAATTCTATTTAATTTATTTTACACAGATTTTAATGTAACTACAATAATTAAAAATAAATAAATATCATATTACTTATACAGCAGAATAACGACCTCGTACAAATAAAACAATGATAATACGGATTAAAGGTAAATTCCATTCCATGTGTGTACATTACGTGAATATAATGCTGTGACAAAAAAATTCTCATACGATCCCTCGCTTCTGAGTTATAGGCATTTAAAGTTGCGAAATCAAAACTTATATTTAAGTATATGTTCTAAATTACACAATCGAACATTTTGAATTTTTATAAATTATTCTACGCTACTATCTGAAGGCCAGGGGTTAACAATCCGTAATTTTTACCTGTACAATCTAAAGATAGCAAAAATGAATGTTTCAATCGATTTTTTAACAAAAAGGTACTCTTTGTTTAGCTTCATAAAATTTATCGTTTAGGATAGATGTAAATTTTTAGATCGTTGTACATACCAAGGAAACCGTCGCTATAAAGAGAAACTCTGAAGAAAATTATCATAATTTGTAATTATTTTTTGAAAATACTTACTTACTTAGGAGGTATTAAAACATAATGAAACATTTCTAATTGAACTGCATACTGTCGAACATCGTGTTACTTACATAGCCTACAACTTTTGTGTTAATATGTGAAGAGGAAAAGTAGGTAATAATTTAGTAGGTCCATATTATTTCCCACCCATGTTGTGTAATATTCCTCTAAACATTCGCAGAGACACGTGGTTCATGCGCGATACATGCTTCCTAAATAATGTAAAAAATCATCCTAATAACATTTTTCCTAATAGGTCGATTGGTTGGGGAGGTCCATTTGCATGGCCACCACGTTCCCCTGAATTAAATACAATGGATTCATTTTTGTTTAGGGATATCTTAAAAGCTTTGTATACGCAACACAAGGAACGGAATGATCAATATAAACAACTTCCATTGTAACGCTATAAGGCAGAATCTTGGAATGCCCTTCCAAAGAAATATCCTCCATCTAAACATTTATTATAGTTTTTTTTGTTTTTATTTGATAAGTTGTAGGTTGACCAACTAAATTTTTTCCTTATGTAACACGATGTTCGACAGTATGCAGTTCAATTAGAAATGTGTTTTAGTACCTCCTGTAAGTAGTTTTTCAATAAATAATTACAATTTATAATTTTTTTTAAATTTCACTTTATGGTGGGCGGTTTCCTAACGGAAACGAAAGGAACGGAATGATCAATATAATCAACTTCCATTGTAACGCTATAAGGCAGAATCTTGGAATGCCCTTCCAAAGAAATATCCTCCATCTAAACATTTATTATAGTTTTTTGTTGTTTTTATTTGATAAGTTGTAGGTTGACCAACTAAATTTTTTCCTTATGTAACACGATGTTCGACAGTATGCAGTTCAATTAGAAATGTGTTTTAGTACCTCCTGTAAGTAGTTTTTCAATAAATAATTACAATTTATAATTTTTTTTAAATTTCACTTTATGGTGGGCGGTTTCCTAAGCTATACATTTTATCAAGTTAAAAAAAGAGTACTTTTTTGTTAAAAAGTTGTCGTAAGCTTTAGATTGTACAGGTTGTCCCTGAAAAAGTTACGGATTGTTAACCATTGGGCATGAGCCGCCCCTGTCCTTCAGATAGTAGTGTAGAATAATCTATTCCGTCAAACACACTACATGGATATACGTAATAATCCATTAAAAATTCATAATGTCCGGATGTATAATTGAGAAAATTTCTGCATTAGCAACTTAGAAGGCCTATAACTCGTATTTTTGCATCAAGTTCCGAAACGCCCTCTATATTTAATTTTTTAACTTTAACAAGGAAAATTTATTTTTACAATAGTTTTCGGTTCATTCCCAATATTCAATTAATCGCTTGAAACCTGGTTTATATCATATACATAATTCTTGATATTTCTCTCAATGATTTTAATGTGACTATATTTATTACAAACTTAAATAGGGCTTTCCAACTTAGTAATAACTAGAAACCACAGATGTTAGTATCTCTCCATTACCTCATCTATCATTATCTCTTTCTCTCTCACGCATTTACTATCACAGTCTGTACTCTATATTAATAGTGTCACGGTTTTGGTGGTATTCGGGAACATGAAATCCTCATAAACATACAAAGTACACTTAACCGAGGTTATTTATTATCATTAAACTTCAAATTTAGAGGTGGGAACCAACAATGAGGCTTTTTTAAGATGTAACTCAATAATACTGATATTATTGTGAAAAAAGCGTCAGGCGCTCGATGTACGCACCACGCTTTTTTCACAATAAAACCTACCAGAATTTTTCATTTATTATTGTTTCGAGTTTATTTTAAAAATTATTTTCAACTTTTTAGTTCTTTAATTAGTTCAAACAATACGAGGATGTATTGATATTTAGTTAGCCTAGACCAGTTCCATGCATAAAAAAAATATTGCGGTACCATAGCAACGAACAATAAATTATTAGAAGTGTCAGTGTAAAGCTTGACGTCAAAAAAGTAAACCGGAGTTACGCAATAAATTAAAAGAAAAAAGATGTCCACCGGAATTTTGAAAATCGAAAAATTGAAGTATCGAGCCCTCATCAAGTACCTGTATTTAAAAGGGTTAAGAGGTAAGCAGATTTACGAAGATATGCTTAAACCCTTGGGGATCAATGTCCTTCGTATGCGACCGTGAAAAATTGGACTGCAAGCTTCTAAAGAGGTAAATTTTCCATTGAAGATGATGACCGATCGGGAAGGCCAGCAAAATGGATCCCCAAATGTTTGAATGTTGACCAAAAGCGTGCAAGGGTAGAAGCATCGCGTTCGATCTGTGCTTGATTTGAAAACGATGTAGACTTCTTAAACCGAATTGTTACAATGGATGAGAGTTGGGTACATTTCTACGATCCAGAAACAAAGCAACAATCGATAGAATGGCGACATTCTGGATCTCCAAGACCGAAGAAGTTTCGTGTCCAAAAATCTGCTGGAAAAGTTCTTGGTTCAGTTTTTTAAAGAGAAAAGACGCGGAAAGCTATCCAAAGGTGTTTTGTTATTGCAGGCAACGCCCCTGCACTCAAATCTCATGTTGTCATGCAAAAAATTCGTGATTTAAGGTTTGAATCACTAGGACACCTCCCTTATTCACCAGATTTGGCTCCGTACGACTATCATCTCTTTCCTCAACTGAAAAAAGTTTAAAATGTCGTAAATTTTCTTCCAACGAGGAGGTAATAAAAGTTGTGGAGGTAGAGTTTGCAGAGCAAAAAGAAACATTTTGAAAGGTCTAGAGACGTTGCAGTTTCGCTGTAAGAAATGTATCCAATATTTTGACATTGAAATTTTGTTTGGTTCTATAGTAGGCTAAGAATTTTTCAATATATCCTCGTATTTACTCTTCACTTTTTAGTTTCTTAATTGGGGTATCATTTCGTGTAATGGCTTCACTGCTTATATAGTCGTCGAGGCTTGTATCGAGCCATAACGTTGTAGTTGGGAAGGTTGTCGAAGTGCTTAATTTCTAATACGGAGAACGGCGATTCGGATCCTCTGTCGAACGAAATATTCATTAAATAAGGCATTTACTCTTTGTCTGAAGGAGAGTGACAAATAGACAGGCTCACAATCAAACCCACATACAGATGAAGCTAATATCAGCTCGTTAAAAAGACTTCTATTCTGATTCTTTTGAAAAAATTATTATTATTAGAAAAATAATACCAGACAAGTATATTTATTGTGATGGGTAGACAGCCGCTGCTACCTACCGAAGCCGATCATAACTTTCAGAGAAAAATATAGTATAACGGGAACACCGCTGCATGCCATTTAACGGTGCCGGTCATAATTTGACGTGATGGAAACTATAAAAGATGGTGGTTGACTATATTTATTATTGGGTAGCCATACACAATGCTCTGAAGTAATTAACTGTAACTGTACGGAAGTTGTCTGGACACTTTAGAAAGTGTCTATAATGTCCTAGAATTATTGCGAGAGTATATATAGAGCAAGAGTTTACAGCAACGCATTTAGATGAATATTGAAGATAAGTGGCGAAAAATACAAGAAATTCGGGCTGTGGAGGAGTAATATTTTGGTACAACGTTAGTTATTACAGTCTTGTTGTATTGTAATTATTGTAAGTTTCAAACGAGAAAAGAACAATTTTATCCAAGAATCCTTTACACGGAAACGATACTTTATGAGTAATTCAAATAAACAATATTCCAGTTAAATTAAAGAGTACAATAATTGGCATAGAGCTAAAATTTGTATCAATATTCCCAACATCAATGAAATCTGCGATATTTTAAAAGTATAATACGAAGGTTGCTACTTAAGTTTTGAGATAGACAAATGAAAACAAATATTTATAATTGGATATGCATATATTGTTTTTAAAATATTCTCCATTAAGATCAATACACTTTTGCATGCGTTTCAAGAATTTTTTCCGATTGAAGTACCTCCAAAACATGTGATTTGAACTCATCAACCGCTTCTTTGGGTGTAGAAAAACGTTGACCTCGCAATTTATTTCTGATCTTCGGAAATAACATAACATTCGCGTCTGACGAAAATGTTTTTCCTGCAAGTGAAACTTTAAAGTTAGGAAACAGGGAAAAGTTGTTGGGGGCTGGATCTGATGAAACCGGTGGATGGCAAATCAATTAGTCACTTCATCTTTCGTCAAATACCTACGCCGCATTTTTACGGCTGCACAGTACTCTCTTGTTATTCTTATTTGTAATTATTTCCTTTAGCTATTGGGTATAATTTTTATTGAAATTTTTCTTAATTGTATATTCTTAAAACTGTACAAAATTCTTGATATTTATCAATATATGAAGCTGAAAGCCACCTAAACCTCCAGTGCGGTTTGAAGAAACTGAATTGCATCTTCTGAATCTAGGCGAGTTGTAATACTGAACTATTGTTAAATTAACGATGCTGATACAATAGAAATCAAATACTGAATATTCAAGACCAGTGGAAGAAACATCGATTAGATAATCAACAAATGTTCGTAATGAGTTTTCTTAAACGTCTTTTGTCATGTTTAACGCTTTCTCTCCTATAGAATATTCGTTCGCTGTTTTTTTAAGTAGTTGGCCTATAATGTCTTGCCCCCGGAGGCGGTGAATTTTGAAATTGCCTTTTTATTCTTTGTAATTTCCTCATCTTCTTTTCTACATCTTTCATTTTCTCCACAATAGGAGTAAGTTATACCAAGGAAAATTTATTCTACAAAAAAAATTTTTTGTAAAAACATTTTTAGACATGGAAATTTTTAAAATAAATGAAAAAAATTTACATTTCTCACAATATTTTGTTTCCTAAAATGCTATAACAACATTTTTTTCTTTCCAGTCTTCTCCCGTTCCCAAATAAATGACTTTTAAACACACAGTTTCCTAGACATTCTCACCATTTTAAATACTTATTCGGGGTCTATCTTTCCCCTTATTCACATACGTTTCTGTAACAAAATCCAAGTATATTCTACCAAGTCAATTAAGACAAATTTAACCATTAGAACATAGAAATTTTGTGAAATAGAAACAAATCCCAACGACGCGTCGCAGCACGTAACGTAACGTACCGCAGAAGTTGAAAACCGCTAATTAGTTATCGTGGGTGCAACATTAACGTCGAAACGCCCGTCGCCGTCGACGCCGGTTGCTCCACTTCATAAACTCTCGGTTAATTGCCAACTTCTCTCGTTTTCTCGGTTAATTGCGCCTAGGGTTAAATAGATTGAAGTTTGCGGTCTAGAGTACACTATATTATTATTTATTTACAGCTTTTTTGTTAAATTATCCTTGGGCGTTACTGGCTTGATAGTTATACTACTGAAACTATATTATTTTAACAAAATATACAGTATAATTCGTTCAAATTGGATTATATGGTATATATATATATATATATATATATATATATATATATATATATATATATATATATATAATTTACCGATTTTAACTATTTCCACAATTTTCTTGGGATGACCACATTTATTTTTTTCTCGAAAATTATGTATTTATGAATTAGAGCAATTATGATGAATAAAGTTTAAATAAATAATTAAGAAATAATAATGTTAACAAATTCAAAAATTGAACACAGAACAATAATCATTCGAATATAATAATAATAATATTTATTCCATGAATACTATACAGGGTGTCCCATGACGAGTTAAAACTATCTGTATGTGGCAAAATACTTATAGGAAAATCATGAAAATTTCTATGTTTGGGTTTTCGGATACGATCTTTTTAACTAAAATATTTTGAATAATGGCCGACTTTCGTTTCTACCGGAAATTCATTGTAACTTATTTATTTTTGTTATTTTAAATAGAACACACTGTATATTGATACATCATTGAAAACTAAGTAAAATTTTAGTATACTTTTGTCTAAGAACTTTTTTTGAAAATTGCGCATACTTTTTAAGTTATTAATTTTTTTGCAAAAAAATTGACCGTTGCAGACCCTTATAAATTATTTTTTTGCTCAGTTGCTTTTAACAAGTTTAGACGTATGTATTTGAATCTATTTGAAAAATTGTTCATTTTATACAGGGTGTGTATAAAATGTGTTCAAAGTTTAACTTCATAAATATAGAATTTCTTTATATTTTTAACTAGAGCCAACCAGTTTTTTCTGTTTTAATGAATTCAGAGGTGGAAAATAGAACAAATTCATGTATACTTTCCTATATCTAAATCTCACCGTTATCTAGATATTCAATGTTTTCTGTAAATTTTTAGAAATACAGGTGTGGTCTAAATTTTATTTTGACCCGTTGATACAAGCACTAAGAAATAAAAAACTATTTTTCTTTATCTTGACAAGATCTGTAAAAAAATTAAATCAAATTGTATTTACTAATCCTATTCCAACTTTAAGTCGCTTCCAAGATATTTTAGGTTTTAAATTATTATTGTACGTTAAAACCAGTTTTAGTTTTTTATGTATCCTTTTAGAAGGCTTTTTAATAAATGACATTTATTTAACTGTCATCATTCAATTGTTGATACTTTCGAAAATCGTTAAAATGGCTCGTTCTCAATTTAATAACGAATAAATAAAATTTAGACCACACCTGTATCTCTAAAAATTTTCAGAAAACATTGAATATCTAGATAACGGTGAGATTTAGATATAGGAAAGTATACATGAATTTGTCTTATTTTCCACCTCTGAATGCATTAAAATATAAAAAACTGGTTGGCACTAGTTAAAAATATAAAGAAATTCAATATTTATGAAGTTAAACTTTGAACACTTTTTATACACACCCTGTATAGAATGAACAATTTTCAACGTAGATTCAAATACGTCTGACATTGCTTATAGCATCCGATTAGATACCATTTTCATATCTTTAAGGGTATTCTCGTAAAAAAATAATTTATAAGGGTCTGCAATGGTCAAATCTTTTACACAAAAACTATTAACTCAAAAAGTATGCATTTTTCGAAAAAAGATTTTAGACAAAAGTATACTAAAACTTTACGTATATTCCAAAAATGTGTGAATATACAGGGTGTTCTAATTAAAATAACAAAGTTACAGTCGACTTCCGGTAGAACCAGAAGTCGGCCATCTTTGAAAATATTTTAGTTAAAAAGATCGTATCCGAAAACCTGAACGTAGAAATTTTCATGATTTTACTATAAGTATTTTGCTATATATAGATAGTTTTAACTCGTCGTGGGACACCCTGTATTGAATGGTACATATGTTGTTATTACGGCAGATTCAATCATGCCGGTGTACTCGGCCGAGTAAAATGCACGAGCATTACTAGCAAGAAATTTGGTATTCACGCGAGTTTAGTTGAGGATACTGTGTTTCTTCGAAGGTAGCATACTTTTCATTGTTGGCACTACCATTTGCATAACTGCATGTAATGTGTTGTACCACGTAATATTCAGTTTATAAACGTCGTTTGCTTCAATTCCAGGATCCATTGGATCTACTTCTTTTAACTCCTGAAAATAAGTTGATTTAATGTTTTTACAATATGCAGCTTCTCACTAACTATATTGGATTCCACAAAATATCCTCATTTATTTAATTTTGAATCAAATTATTAGTTTCCTTTTCTGTCCACTAGTGTTTCTGTCGGCTCATTTTTATTTTTATTTTAATAAGACTCGCAAAACAAATGGATGAAACGTGCTAGTATATGTTCAGACTGGTGCACTGGTGCTTTCGGACCCCCCCTTTTTGTTAGCACGAAAAAGTAGAGCTGTGCAACCAGTGCACTAGCACCAATTACTGTTCACATATATTATTTGAAAGCTAGTGGCTTGCTTGTAAAGTACTCGGCTCAATACACTGGCGTGTCCGAATGAGCTTTTAATGTCGGCTCCTAATATAAATTACCTAGAGTAGTACAGGCAACCTGTAACTAGATTGGTTGTAATTCACTCGTAGGCCTCAATCCCATTGTGTTACTCTTTGTTTTCCACTTTTTGGGAACTATAATCTGGCCGGTCGTTGGTGAGAGCAGTAAAAACGCATGATCGGCTCATGGGATGCTAGTGGTACCTTTTATAACGATTCGTATTGGCTGAAGCAATGTCTGAGAAAATTCACACTGCTAAACGTTACATTAATTTATTATTATTATATTCTAAAAATTTTATATTAATAATTATTTTAAGCTTTTGTTTTATTATGTTATTTATTTACTTTGATAAAAAATTAAACTACATTTCTAACATGCGCTTTTACAGTAAGAATTATGTGACTGTATAATAGCGGATGTTAAACATGTACTTTAATTTTTATTATTCTTTAATATGTGGAATTATAGTTATGTTATACATTGACTATCCTCTATTTTAAAATAAATTTTATTGTTAAAAGTGGCTGTAATATTCATGGAACTAAATTTAAACTGTCTATTTACGTTATTCAATCTGAAGAACAATCATTTCTAAACGCGTCATTGCTTTAATACTTTTAGAATTTTGACAAAATGCATCTGAGGATACAAAGCATAATAAATATTTATTATTTATAAAAACTGGAGCGATTTTCCTCATTGCAACCAAGTTATTGTTTTTATGACTATCATGAGGAGATGAACTCAGATAGGTTCGAGGGTTGGTTTAAGGGAATTTTAAATAAACTTGAGGACGGATCAGTCATTGTAATGGACAATGCATCCTACCATTCCAAAAAATTAGACCAGTGTCCCACAAGTTCCACAAGAAAAGCGGACATACAACAGTGTTAAGGGAACGAAAAAAATTGTGTGTGTGTGTGTGTCAGCTCCGACGCACGACTGGAGTTTACTCCTTAAGTTCGCTAGTCTAACCAGACGCAAAAAGAGTTTATTTAACTTAAAAAAGATTGGTTGATTGCCAGAATATTTTGGGCTTCCTTCATTAATTTTTTTTTTTCAATCTGTAAGCTCGCTGTCTCTCGGCTGGAGTTTTTGGAGGTTTAGATTTTTTCCTAGTCAAAAACTATAAAGAAAAATTAGAAAATTTATAAATGCATAATTATAAAAATTTTAACTGACTTTAAGAAAATTGATAAAAAAAGGTTTTTATAAACATTTTTTTTAAATTATTATAATTAATTTTTTATTTAAAATATAATATTATCTTTTAATATAATCTAAATCTTTTACATACAATAATAAATAGTACATGAAAATTATTTAAATAAGCTAAAAAATAACTTTTCGAAAGAAAATTATATAAAAACATTATTATAATGAAAAAATATTGTCGATTTTTTGATAATATTATCGAATTGACTACAGTTGTTAATATTTAAAAATTATTTATAAAATAAATCATAATAACGTGGAAGAATTCATAGACATCGACAAAAAAATTAATTTTTGGTTAGGTTAGAAATTTTCTATTTTATGTGGATGCGCTCGTTAATTCATATTGGGTTGATTATCTAATTTTATGTGTTGTTTTCAAATATATATTTATATGAACATCGATAATTATTAAAATATTTAATAAATACAAATTGCACATGCTCATACATATAATACATGAATTATAACGTACCTTTCAACCACGTGTTTGTTAGATGTTCCGGCAATATCATCTTTCTGCCATAGTTATTTGAAAATACTTTCAGTTCACTTTAGCGGAACACAATGATAATAAAACTTCACAATGACAGCAATATAAGTATGTTAACACTGACAAATTAGAAAGTTGCGCATCATAGGATGCGCACCAAAAACGTAACGAGGTCATTCATTGATAGATTTTACTCCTCACATTTTTCTCATACCGGGCCCCTTATATATGCAAATCGATTCTTAAGGAGTAAACTCCAATATTAATTTTGAAAACAATATGGTGCGGGCAGAACTATTGGCATTGGTTAAAGAGAATCGGCCATTAGTCCAAAGATATGTCATTGATGAGATGGCCAAAGAGAAAAATAAAATTGTTTTACGATTGCCACCTTACCATTGTGAATTCAACCCAATTGAACTCATATGGGCACAAATCAAGGGTGAGGTGGCAAGGAAAAAGTAAAATTAGTGATGCCCAAACTTTATTTACTAAAGCTTTAAATAATGTTACTCAAACCAATTGGAGTAAGGCAATCCAACATGTCCGCTTTTTTCGAAATAAAATGTGGGACATTGATAATTTAATGGAAAAACAAGTGGAACCTCTAATAATAAATTTAAGAGCTGATTCGTCGGAATCAGATTCCGATTTAGATTAAAATAAAAATTCATCCGCCCTTATATCCCTCTCAACCACCTTTTTTAAAAACAAAGAATTTATTCAGAAAAGGACCTTGTGTTGTTTATAAAAATTATTATTATTATTATTATTTATATCGTTTTGTATGAATTTACTTTATAACCTTTGATACGTATTTTAATAAAACATATAGCACGACATTTCTTTCTTAGATATTACTTTATAGTATTAGGTACCCTTACATTTTTATTTAATATACCATTTGAAAAACCGTCTAGCTATTTAAGGTTAGGGAAAACAAAATTACGATTAAAATAATAATTATATATATTTATAGATACTTTTAAAAAAATCAAGGCAACGTGTGAAAAATGTAGGTATAACATTTAGTAGTTAACTAAGTGAACGAAGATTTTAATGTATGAATGGTATGCAATTGATAAATAAAAGTATTATTTATATGATATGATATTAAAATAAAGTATTTAAAATTCAAATAAAAATGTTAGTTTAAAAAAAGCATTTAAAATCCAATTCAAATGTTCCACTAAATACCTTTTAGTGTTGTGTATGGTGTGATTTTTCTCTCTCACGCACTATGCACGTGATTACTCTCTGTAATGAGCGGCTCTCCTATAGTTAATTGGCTAACCGCCCTCCTATCCTTTTCCCCTATCACTCCAATTGATTGTTTATTATCTTTTATGTGTTCTTGGCCAAATCGATCAGAATATCGTGTAATCAATTCTGTGACAGTAGCATATTTTAACTATTCCAACGGTAGTAGTACTGTTACTGTCTCGTTGCTTTTCTCTTCCCTCATCCCATCTTTAGTACGTCTATCTATCCCATCCACTTCATAGTATCCAGACACCCAGAAGAAGTTCACTCGTGTCATAAATCCATTACCACCTTTGATTTTGTCGTTTCCGATGGCATTGTTCTAAAGGCCTGCCTGTTTGTGTGGATTGTTGTGTTTATATTTGATTCACCATTTTCAATTAACAATCTGGTAACCGTCTTTATTGCGTAGATTTTCGGGCGAAGGATATTATAGTTTTTAGTATGTACTTTTGGATATTCACTTCTTTTAAACACACCGGCTCGTGTTCCATTTTCTGTTACGAGGTCATCTGTGAAGATTCATCCCATTCTTCTCTTGTGGTCATGCTTATTTTTATCCTTTCCTTGAAGCCCGTTTTTATGAACATATAGTCAGTAGTCTGAGCTGAGAGATTCTTCATTTTAGTCATTTTCTGCAGAATAGTTTTATATCCTCCAAAAGTTATTCTCTCTTAACCGAAGAACTCCTTTGGAGGCTACACCTTCTATAGGCTGCAGGATTAAGATTTTTTTCTAAAGCTGCTTGTACACTACTTCGGTGATTCCCAGTGCTACTATCTTATACACTTTCGTAACATTGTTTTTGTTTGTTTCTTTGTTCATAGATAGATTGTTGTATACAACCAAGATATAACATTTCTTACCAAACATCTTCCTACAGGTGTAGATAGCGTTAATTCTTTTCTCTACATTTCTTTTCCATGAATGTTTAAAGTCTATTATGACTCCTAAGTATTTTGCTTAATTTGAAAGGAAAAGTAGTCCATTCAATTTTGATGCTGTTAGGTATTTTCTTGTGATTGACTCCTAATCCATTATTTTACGCTCTCAAGATGATATCTTCTTATGTCTTTTTCATGATGGTGCTGTTTTTTTGTGGTTTTCTACTCGAAATCAATACATCGTTAGTGTACGCTATTGTTCTGATTCCTCCTTCTAGGATTTTTAATATCTCAATTAGCACTACTGACCATTTTAAGGGTGATATCATTGCTGATTACTTCGCTTTTCAGCATCGCTATAAGCCAGCTTATTTTTATAGGGTTCACTTATAGATCTTTAAGTGAATATTATTAAGGAAAGCTCGCAGAGTAAATTCTTTCACTTCCAATGATTTTTTCATTACACATACAATTTCCAGTAGTGCTGACTCCCCTATTTTACCTTTTGAATAGGCACGTTGAATTCTGCAATTCGTTCTATAGCTCTATTCACTTTTATTTATATATCCAATAGCTTTCTCATCGCTTTTAAACTAATACCTAGTATGAAATCTACGAATTCTTTTATTTAACCTTCCTTCAAGAGAAAAATCGCAAATTACCTTTATATTTTGAGATCCAATAAAATTTCAAGTCTAGCTTCATTTCATTGTGGACTCTAAATCTAAATATTTCAATCCCTCACCTTCTTTATCCACCCCAAATTTTTAAACAAGTTCTAATGTGAAGCGAAGGAAGAACTTTTTTTCCAAAATCATAACGAAAAATAATAGAAAATTAATCTGGTACCTTTCAATTCTGTTCATACAAAAGGATTAAAAAAAATCTTTAACAGAGTAGGTTTGAAATTAGCTTAGAAATTAAACAACACGTTGAAACAATTGTTGTATAAATCCAAGAATAAAATAGCAGATTTTGAGAAGAGTGGTGCCTACGAAATTAGCTGCAATGATTATGAGAAGTTTGTTGGGCAAACCAAGAAGTCCAGTTTAAAAACTATCCAGCGCATTTGAAATATGATCGGACAAAAAATCGTTTATTGCTAATCATGAAATAAAGATAAAATTGTTAAAAATGTATCCAATAATAAATGTGAAATATGACACTGAAATAGTTTTTCGCAGGAAGTAGTTCATTTAGTATTTATAGGTGAATCCAGTTTTAATTTGCCCTCAATCATTGAAGCAGATAACTTGGTTATAGAAACGCGCGTAAGGGTTGGTGCAAAGGTAGCGTGAATACTGATAATAGATAAAATCAATAAAACAAGGAATAGATTACCTTTTACACCGCTTTGCTTTTATAGTCCTTTATCAGGAAAAAAAAATAATCCATCACGTCAACTGAAGATAATTAAGGAAAATATGAATACTAATATTGCTGCCTAATAAATGGTGAACTTGTGGGTGCTACACTTTAGTGCCAGTAATTCATCAAAACTTAATTCTTCACTGCCATGGTAAATACGTCCCCTCTGCTTACAAATTACTCCAAAATGCAATATACCTACCTATACCTATATACCCTTATCTATTAGTACCTCTTTCCCAGAACAAACCCAAGCTAATGCATAGATGAACATCAACTTCTTCATTTCAAAATTTCCTTAATAAACCTCGATGATTTCAATTATTAGATCCTGTAGAATACCTTTCACTTCCTTCATGCTATTTTTTTCTGGTAATGGTTATTCCTATATTTTTTTGGTACTTTTACTTCTTGTAAAAGGATCTGGACTATATTTATCTCTTTTCTTGTATAGTTTTTATTTCATCTTCAACGGTTCGGTGGTACTTCATTCCTATTAACGGATGCCTGTTTTCCTCTTTATACAGCTGTCTAATATAATCTGGTAACACCGCCCAAAATTTCGACGTGACATCTATTTTGCTTTTATCCTCAATTAACCTTGACTCACTTTAACACCTTTTGTGGGATTTTTTCGTTTTGTCTTTCAATAGATTGAAATTTTTAGCACTACACTACAATATTATAATACGTCGTAAGTACGTTGCCAAAAATTGATGATTACGTATACAACAACGTCTTCGTCTGATAACAATCTGATTCCTGAAAGTGAAACTTTGAGGTTAGGAAACAGGAAGAAGTTGCTGGGGATTAAATCTGGTGAATACGGTAGTTGGTCAAACAATTCGAAGCGCAATTCGAATCGACGCAAGAAATCAGAAACATTTTCCTTAAACGGCGTCACTCAGGCCTGGGAACTGTTTAGTCAGTATTTGCTAAATGCGTTCTCTGGAGATGCCCAGAGATTCTTCTTTCTCTCAATATTAATCTTACGGTCATCTAATACCATTTGGTGAACTTTTTCGATGAAATCCCTAAAAATTGTAATTTTGAAAGGATGCTTATGAGCTTTAATAATTAGTTCTTCTGACGACAGGAAAATTCCAACAACATGGGATATTTGAACCTAAATTTTTAGTTTTTCATATAATGATAATGTGTACAAGTATCAACACATTTTCCAAAATTTTATATTTGGTGGCTATCTAGGACAGTGTTGCCATTTAACAAAATACACGATGGATCTATAATGCCACATTACTATTATTGTATGCTAAAGATGGCGGTTGGAAATACAATACGATCGGTCAGAGTATTTGAAAAAATAGTATTTGAACTATTAAATTTATTTTCTATCACAAACTCACAGTGAATAACCAAATTATAGCTACTAATATTCTATCCAAAAATAAATATTTCCTTGGATACGCTACTGATTTTACTTCTCAAAATCTGTACTCACCATTATTTCCAACCTTCGTTCAAATATTAGTTTTGATTGAAAATCGTTACTAACCTTTTAGGCACAGTCATCGATCGGTACATTTACCTTACTTTTGTTTAATTGTTATACTAGGTATTATAATTTCCGTTACAAAATACAATTGAAAGAAATAATTGATGTGTGACCAGAGAAAATCGATCAAATTATTTACCGGATATTAATATAGTATAAAGACAAGCAATCGGCAAACTAACATAACGAACTATTTCAATAGGTAAGAAATATTTAAGATGAATAATGAATTTCTCTACTCAAGGAATTGTGGACATATTTAGGTACTGTTCATATTAATGCAGAAAATTAACACTAAATTTAAATTAAACTAAGAGTTCGCCAACTTGGTTTAATTCCTTAATTTAATGAGGTTATGAGCACAGAATATGCCAGAGAAGTCTGTATTTTATGGTATTGTTTTCTTCACATTTTTGTTCTTTGGCTATGAAAATATTTTTAGCGTTATTGCGCCGATTTCCGCCGTGGTGTTTTATTTTTAAAACTGATATCAAAATATAGGAAAAAATAATGTCTGAAAGTCAGCAATGTCCAGCAGACGATGAAACACTGATAGAGAGTGTCAGGAGCTTTCCACAATTGTATGACAAAAACGACCCATACAGTGAATTTCTATTAGTTTACCAGTATTTTATAATTATCGCCAATTTACTGCATAAACCAAATAATTATCACCAAGAAAGTTTAGTTTAATGTTAATTTTAATTTAGTTATACTTATATATATATATATATATATATATATATATATATATATATATATATATATATATATATATATTTATTGTATAAATCAAGCTTAAGACAATTTATTATTACTATTATCTTTTATCAACTGTCAAATTTATTTGACCAACTGCTTTCAAATCCCAAACATTCGGGGTATAGTCGTCCGGCCCAGGAGCCCGGGAGACATTTTCAAAATTTCATTGTGGCCCAAGCTCAAAAATATTTGTCCACCACTAATCTAATGTTTACCATCAAAGATTTCCAGACCGCAACGTTCCCAACAAAAAAACATTTGAAAAACTAATGGATAGTTTCAATCGCACTGGTGAAGTGGAATATGAAAAAAAGATTCAACAAAAACAACCTAAACTAAGGAAATTGTATTGAAAATACTGTTAGGATTACAAAGGATCCACATGCAAATGTGAGAAACATTTCACAAAGGCAAAACAGTCATGGGCACCGTTCAAAGATTCCTTAAAATGCATCCTTATCATACCCAGCTGCAGCAGAGTTATTTGACATTAATTTTCAATGGAAATTAACATTAAATACGCCGAATTTAAAAGTAATCGACTGGAGATTTTTTTTAGTTTGGTGTTTTTGTTGAGAGTAGATTTTTCGAAAAAATGAATATGTAAATTAACATAACTTTTATTCTTATGCAACTTCTAATCGGAATATCGTCTCAAGCCGTAAAAGCCAATGAAGGTGGTCATTAAATGTTTGGAAAAGTAACAGCGAATATTGGTGTTGACTTGGATTGGTTAGCTTCGGACAAGAAATTGTTACATCGCTCTGATGAGATGCAAAAGCGTCGAAACTAATCAGTGATTAAGATCATCTTCTTGCAATTGCGAGCCTTTAGATATATTGTTATCAACAAAAGTTTCTATGAACATTAAGTAACTCAGAAATGTAATTTTTGTGCCGATCAACTCGCTTCGAGTTTTGGTGATGAAGCCACCGAATTCAATCGTAGTCGCACTTCGCTACGGGATGATTGTGAAGGTCGACCAAAATCTGCTGTTGTGCTAGATAACATCGATGCTGTGCTGATATTACAAAATAATCATATGACATACTGTGAGGTTGAGGCATACTTGGGCATTAGAGCCACTCGCATACATTCAATATTGTATGAACATTTAACGGTCAAAACGATTTGTTCGCATAATTTGACAATAACTCAAATAAAGGTCTTGCCGATTGGTGCAAATGCTGAAAAAAATTCAATCGCAGTGCTTCAAAAGATGTCTATAAGATCATTACAGGTGACTAATCATGGATCTATGCATATGGACCCGAAACAATAATCGACTGTGTGGGTCTTTCAAGACGAGCTAAATCCAACAAAAGATTTTCGCGCATGGAACACTTCGAAGCAAATGGTCGCCTGTTTTATCGGAATAACTGGACATATCGCCACCGTTCCATCAGAGCAACGTAGAATGATCAATTCTTAATAATACACCAGCAGTTGAATGCCAGAAGTGTTCAAAAAAATCAGGGAAACCAACCGCAGAAGACGAATCATTCTCCACCATGACAATGCGAGCTCTTACACATCAGTTCAAACAAAAACACATTTGAACAGTCAGAACATCGAATTGATGGTTCATCCGCCCGTACCGTCCTTATTTGGCACCGAATAATTTCTTCATATTCCCTTAAATAAAAAATAAATTAGGAGGTCAACGGTTTTCTAAACCCAAAGAAGCGTTCAAATCACATGTTTGGAGGTACTTCAATCTGAATGGAAAAAATTTTTCGACAATTGGTTGAAACGCAAGCAGAAGTTTATTGATCTTAATGGAGAATATAATATCAATAAATCCATATCCCATTATAAATATTTGTTTTTATCAAGTTACTTGAGTTATTAAGAAATTATTATTAAAAAACAACGAACCACAAATATAATTTGTGGCGCCAACGTTAAGCCAACTATCATTGGACGTTAAACGGATTGCTGCTATATTCAGCCAGGTTAAGTGAACTAAACTAAGTAATACGCCTACTTTACAAATTTTCACATAGTAAAATAAATTTGATAATGATAATTTAGTAACATAAATTTATGCATAGGAAAATGTACTCGCGGGCCGTAAAAATTAGTGGAACGGCACTAACCGAATGTATAATTATGTTACGAACTCGTCCACGACATGGATCATGAAGCCGGTCCTTTTCAGTTATAATGGAAGTGTAAAGCTTGGCGAATGCGGTGTCATTGATATTATTATGTTCACGTGTTTTTATTATAGCAACGATTTGTTTATATTGTTTTTTTTTCACTTTCTAGAATTCTAGAAATTCCTTTCTAATTTAAACTCGTGCTTATTTAGCAGAGAGTCAGTATATAATTCAAAGTAATAGTGAACGGATGAAAGTAGCAAAAAGTAACCGGTTAATTTAATAAATAAGTTAGTTAGTGGATAATTATTATTACATAATTATTTAAATAAATTAAGTAGGCAATAGGCAAAGTGTATAAATTCACCCCCGCCGTTAGAAATAGTTTAATAAATAAGAAATACATTACAATTATTTATTAAGCATAAATTATATGACATAATGGAGGGTAAACCCATTATAGCTTGATATGGCACCGATTTCTATGCATTTGGAATAAATCTATCTAAGCTCAATTTATCACTTTCCATTAATAACAATACACCGATTTCCTTTCTCAAATTTCCATCTCTCGTCTCGTCTAAAATATATCTCTGTCTCGTAACCATGGCGTAGTATCATTCATTTCGCTGTATATTTTCGTGTAAATTGCCACTCCAAGAAAAGATTAATCAAAATTAATCATTGTTGGATGCATTAAAAACCAAAACGAGAGGTTTTCGTTGTTATTTTCTACGTTCAAGATTTCATTTTTCAAATAGAACTTATAACTGGGTCGGTCTTAAAACTTTAACTGGAAGTTACATAAACGGAAATTCGACAGGAAATTTTAATGACGTTAAGAAAACCAAAACCGCAATTTTTCATAGTAACTGTGTATTATTAGAAATATTATAACTGGCAGGCAAATCAAGAACAGAACAGCACAACAACAAAAAGCAATCGATTGTTTTTCACTACAATATGACCTTAATGTATTCACTTTACTTTGGAGTATACAGATCGGAAACAATTTCATCCACAGGTACATGAAAACACTTGTCACCACGATGAGTTAGGTACTTTTGCTTTGCACATATGTTTAGTTGCCACATACGCCAGCTACTCCCGTCGAAGGAATTTCAGTTGTCTGGACTGAGTCTGTATTCCGAATCCATTCCTCATCTTGCTTCTCTGCTAGGTAACTGGCAATCTATGTGTTGTTCTGTCTTTAGGAATGGATACGAAAATAGAGACCGGTGTTTCGTCCAATCAGTGCTTTAATACGAGGAATGGAAAAACTTGAATATAAAGCAGTGATGAAATATTTGTTTTTAAAACAAAATACTCCTTGGCAAATGAACAATATATTCAATGTTCTGACTTATACTACGATAGGAGTTGATTCCCCCAGAAACTCCTGAAGATTTTCAGTTCTTTCTTGGAGGATTATTTAAATATTTTTGAATGTCCTATTAGTACCCATAATTAATTAATACATTGTTAGTTTTAAAAAGAGCATTATCTCTAAATAGAATTTGACAGCATTGATGGAGTTTTTGGTTGCTCAGCCGATCACAATGAGGAGGAACTTAACGTTGTTCTGCTGCTTCATTTACAGAAAAAAACACATTTGCCGCTTTTGCTCACTTTGGGCACTATGAAATCAGGTCTCCGAGTTAACCACGACCATTCTAGATCGAGGTGAAACTTATTCAATAACTGTTATCAATTATATCAGTCACTATCTTGTGGTGAAAAAGCCACGATAAAAGATATAGTACCAATTATTTGTGAAAAATAAAAATATAATCTATATATTATATTTTTTTTTCAAATTTTTCTTCATCTACCTTTTCATATTTTTTGTGATAATTTCTCTTGAGTTTAGGACTTTTTTCTGGGTGTCTTTATCAAAACATTTTGAAAAAGTCTGAAGTAGGTCGAAACGACAGTTTTTACATGTTATTTTAAACTGATCTTTATATTAATATTTTTAAAAGAAAAATTTTTGGTATCTACTTTTAAAAATTATATATCTGTGCATTTATTTACCCTTGTAATCATTATTGCTTTGATTTCGACTGTTTATAGTCGTCATACATGAATATTTTGGAAAAAATTTAACTGTTACTGTATCCAGTGGGACACCGAATATCAGGTACTTTATATTATTTTTAACGCCGTTTATATTCGAGAAAATCATGAAATTGGAAAAAAATTCACTTAACCCTCCAAAACCCTACCAAAACATAGTCCCACTTGAGCTCCATACACATGATTCCCGAATTTTGTATTATTTCTAAAAAATATTATTTTCGAGGTTACAAAGAAGGTATTTGTTTATGAGATGATTTCATTAGTAAAGAAAAAGCTGCTCCTTTTGTACCATAAATAATCACTCGTTGCTAAATCCGAACAATGGGGCAGATGGGGAAACAATCATAAACTAATTAACGGATATTTAGAATGAAACTGTACATGTATGCACATTTAGCAACGATTGGCCTTAAGAAACGTGACTTAGACGACCCACATTCCGTGTACGGTTGCCAATTGGTGCAAAAACGGTTGAACAATGCCAAAAACTCCTGCGAAGTGATCATTACAAAATGAAACCACCGAGTTATGTTAAATACCTATATCTTCCATCTCTCGAATTCGTAAACTCCAATAGGCCAACACATCAGGAATTTTCTCAACTGTTTCAGAAGTAGAGATCTCAAAAAGATGCCCAGAACGTTTGGTACGACTTTAATTGAGTAAATCACTTTTGTACATTTTACATTACATTTTGTACTATATTAATTGTACAGATTTCCCATAGTATTTATTCAGCTTAACCGTGGTTACCAGGGTTGTTCGAGTTTTGCAGTCAATTGATGTATAATTTTTGACAAGAATAATGTAGTTGAATTCAGATCACAATAAGCACTCGTACAATTATTTTTAAAAATCTATTTAATCATTTACAATTTTTTTGGAACGATCTTTATACATAAAAAACCATTGAAAATTAATAAATGCCTATGGGCGCTAGTCTTAATGTCGAAGGTAGTGGAGAGGTAACTTAAGCTTACTATATATACATCAACAAACTACATACACAAAGATATATACAATACAAGATAAAAATACGAGCTAAATTTCTGGAAACGGCACAGCTTCGGTGAGACCTCGGCGTTCGATCTCTGATTGCTTCGCTGACTCGAGACAGAATGAGTTTATCATCGATTCCACATGGAACGATGAGCAGGTAGCAGGTATCGGTTTTTCCATAGTCCAAGTTCCACGTCAGGTATATCGGGGAGGATAAATTTAATTGTATGCCATTAAAATATGAAGAAGATTACTTGGAATATCTATACTATTATCGTTTTATTGAGAGAGTTTGTTCCGTGAAATGTGGACTTGTATTGAGTATTTTTAAGCGCAAAGTGGCATATCTTGGTTGCCACGAATGTTAACTTTGAATAAATCAGAGGTTAAATGTTACTAAAATAAATATTGAGGTAAGTTGTTTGTATAAACTCTCGCTAGCATGATTCTAGAATGTTTTATTAGCAGGGAAATACTTTTTAATAAATTAAATATACATAAACCAATTAAGAATAGCAAGATTTTTTGAAGTTATTTAAGTGAGGATTTTTTATGACGAATAGTGATGCAGGAAAATAGATGTCTGCCCCAATACTCAGGTTTGGCGAACATTGATTATTTTTGTAAATATATGTTTGTATTTTTTGAGACATGCTTGGGAAAAGTAGAGAAACAAAGAAATTTTACTTCTGATGAAAATTTTATGTACAAGTAATCGCCAGATAGGCTATTGATACCTAATTGATATTAACAGTGCTAGAAAATGTAGTGACAGATACTAGATCAGTAGGTGACGATAACTTGGAATCTTTGTTAAAGATGATTCGTTTCAAATAAGGCGAGGGACATATAAAAAAAACTTTTGGTTTGTCAAAATGAGTGCGCCAATTGCAGTAGGATAAATAAATAAACCCCATGGTTAAAAATAACACACCAACCCAATTTCTTAAAATATTTTTTTGTTTAATAAATTTAAATTAATATTGCTATTATTTAACTCAACTTTAATTATATATAAATAAATAATTATAATAAAAATAAATAAATAAATAAAGAAATAAATAAATAAAATAATTTAATTTAACTTACTTAACTATAATAATTTTGTGTGATTTTTAATCAGTAAAACAATGAAAATAAAAATATTGCAATAAAACCAAATTATCTTAAAAATAAAACTTGCATTCTAAACAATAATGTTCGTTTTTTTAAAACGCTACTAGCGTGTATTTCCGCCTCTGGATGTAATTGTTGCTACCATTCTCCTGAGCATGCTTTCAATTAGGTACTGTATCACTTTTTGAAGTATTTTCTCCCATTCATCGAATGCCGTTTGCTCACGCTCATTTAAATTTTGAGATGGATTTCGACGACGAATGAGGCGTTTAAAAATGTCCCAGACATGCTCGATAGGATTCATATCTGGACTTCTTGGAGGCCAGTCCAGGATATGAATTCCTACTTCGTTTAGGTAATTCACACCTACCGCAATGTGTGGTCTAGCATTATCATGCATTAAACGAAAATCATCACCAATAAATGGCTCAAAAGGAACAACGTAATTCTCAAAAATGTCAGTTATATATCTTGCTGCGTTAAGGGCGAGTCTAGGAAGAGATACTAATTCCGTGCGGGCATCGAAACAAATTCCTCTCCAAAACATGATAGACACTTTCTCGTAGTCGTCTTCGAATTTTGTTACGTCCATCTGGATCTCTTAGACAGTAAATAAAACCAATTTTCTGAATTCCAATCTAAATGTTGCCTTGCGAATCTTAGTCTAGCAACACGATGCAGCCTAATGAGCTCTTCTGCTATGTAGACCAGAATTCTGAAGGTGTCGTCTTATTGATCTATCAGAGATATTTACATTTCGAACTTCTCGTAAAAGGCTGTTGAGCTAGACACTTGCTATTGGCCGATTTCTTAATGAATTTAATTGCAAAAAACGGTCATCTCGAGGAGTTAAAACTGAAGGACGTCCTTGTCCAGGTCTTCTAGAATGTCAACCGGTTTCTCGAAATCTTTATATCAATCTGCCAATGGTTATGTGGTGTACGCCAAACAGATTTGCCACTTCTTGATAACTTTGTCCCTGTCCAACTAACTCGGCTATTCTTTCAGCTTCGCGTTAACTTAACTGCTTAACTTTATTCATTTTTTGTTCAACTAGTCTCGACTTTAACACACCTTGATTGACTTAAATTACTACTGTCTACAAGTTGGTACAACAATAGAATGAAAGAAACATTAATATATGCATAAAATTAGAATTTAAAAATCCACAAAACCAGTTATTTGCTGATAAGAAATCTTGCTACATTTTATCACTAACATTTAAGATACGATACGTACTTTAACTTTTTGTGATAGAAAAGAAAAGAAGCCCAAAAGATTAATATTTTAAGTTTTGATATTGAAATAAAGAGTGGTGCGTTATTTATAGCCACAAGTTTATAATATATCAACATCACTCAACTTACTTAGCATTAGCGAAATTTTTGTAGAAAAAATTAGTTTACTTCTTTATCTTACGTATCTATGAATGATTTTAAATGTTGGTAGATAAATACACTTAAAATCATAAAGTTTCAATGTTGAAAGTTTGTAAATCATATTTTGATATAAAAGTAATGAGAAATTATACTTTCAATAGGTTACGCCAATTCTTTGCTCTATCCACTTTTAAAAACTTGAGAACAAAATTCAAAACACTATTGTTAACGTTACCAATAATCGTTCACACTTGAAAGAGTGAATTTTTTTGTGTATACTGTATATTTACACGTGTCTGAAAATAGTTTGTTCGAACAAGATTCGGAGAAACAAAAATTGCGAGATTTTCTCGTGTCCGCCACTGTTTACAAGTATAATTGTAAAAAAAAACATGTTCAAATCTCTGTTGCCGCAATCTTCATATCACTATTTTCGCCTGTCTTCCACCCACATTCCGTTTAAAACAGACACCAACAGAAAGTAACAAATAAAAAAAGAAAAGTGCTTTGAAGTATAAAAATAATAAAAGACCAACCTCTAACCTAAAACCCGCGCCATATCTCTCTTCTTGTAGCATATCAAATTAAAAACGGAAAATAAGAAGCATAAAGTGTTGTTTTGTTGTTCCCATTAGGATAATTAATTTTGGTACGGTGTTCTCTGTTGCTCATTATATCTCTCTTTTTAATAGTCGAGAGGCTTAGCTATAATTTTTTATCCAGTCTAAATCTGGTAGAAGAAGAATTATAACAAATTGAACTGATAGTTCCTGGACGAGAAGTTTTTACGCCATGAGAAAATTTAAACATCGACTATATCTAAGAAGTTTTATTAGAACATACTCTAAATGCGAATTTTTTTCCGATACGTGACTCAAGTTATATTATCCGACACAAACTGTTTTCTTCTAATAACCTAAACAGGACGTTTTGTGGTTATGTGTTTAGTTTATATTGGTAAGTAGAGACTTCATACAAGGATTGCTACGTAGCTTTCAGATATGGCAACATTGATATGAAGATGTCAAATCTGACATTGCTATCATCACAAATTCGAAATTTTTAATGACGAACGTAATCCGAACGTATTGTCATACGAGTGCTAGGCCAGGGCACTTACGAAAAAAAAGGCTTTTGGTGACAAAATTAATAATAGAAAAAAAACAACGCCATCGTGTTCTAGGGGTTAAATAAAAGTTATGTGCATAAAGTTCAATATTTTTGCCTATGCGTTATTTTTTTAAACAATAAAAACACCAAAAAATCGGTACAAATTTTGTTTTTTGCGTTTTGCGCCGAACCTATGCAAGACTCGTCTTTGTTAATATGGGCAATATTGAAGAGAATTGAAAAATCTTCAAAATAAGCTTTTATAAATTAAATTTCGATAATTTGTTGCTTAGATAATTTAAACGAAAAGAGAAAAATTTTAATTTTTTAAATTAATTATAATTTATTTAATTTTAAATATTAAGGTTTCTTATTCACTTATTCACTTTCTTATTCACCGAGATCTCGATGTACTTAATCAATGTTCTAAAGATGGGCCCTGTAGCCTCAATAGTTTTTGCAAAATGGTAATTGAACCATAGGAGGCCTTTTTTTCAAAGGGCCATTCTTACTCACCGGATGGTCCTATCATCATTTGGAAAGTCGCGTTCGAAAGAAGAAGAGTTTAATTGAAAATACCTCATTCCAGTTCTTTGAATTTTTTTGACTTCAAAAAAGGGGTAAAAAAATTTATAAACAATTTATTGTTTTTTAAACATTTTATAAAAATATCGTAATCCCAATATCATATTCGGAAAGCTGGCAGTTTAATTTGGGGCGAAGTTAGATATTTTTTTTTTAAATTCACTGCGGCTTTGTTTTTCAACATTAAAGAATGTTTTTTGCGACATTTTGTAGAGAAAGCTTGAAATTTTTATCAACAAAAGTTTCGATAATCTATTATCGAAAATGTGCATTTAGTAGCAGTATAAGACTTCAAATTTGCGGGCGCTGAAAAATATTAAGTATTTGAGTTGTTTACGATACTTGAAACATTCGTCTTAGTCAAAAAATGAAATCAAATCGCTAACATTTTCGTGAACAAGCAGTACAGAAGAAATACTACAAATTTGGAAGAAAGGGGTGTAAAAACGGTGAAAAATTGTTATATATCCAATATGGATTGAAGAAAAAATTCCGATTGATTCTAAAATAAATATCACAACTAAACATGTGACAAAACAGAATGCAATAATTATAGAGGCACTATTTTGTAAGCGTGGAACAGACTGAAAAAAACTAATATACAACCAATTAGAAGAATCGCAAAGCGCCTTAGGAACGGAAGAATCACACAAAAACAGGTATTTACATTGAGATACATAATAGAGGAAAAACTAAGAAAGTCTACATCGGTTTTATAGACATTCAAAAAGCATTTGATGCGTCTAAAGAAATCAAATATGAAAAAATTTACAACAAAAAGGAGTTTGATCCAAATTGAATAATACCAAATGTATGTATGAAATAACGAAGAACCTGATGAGGAAAAATAATAACCAATACGAGGATTTCGCGAAAAAAGGAATAAGACAGGAGGAGGAACTGGGTTTGACGCTATTTATAATGATAATAAATTATGTTTTGGAAAAAGTGAAATCAAATTGGAGAAGGATACACCCTATAAGAAGTTTTGATTTAACGTGCAAGATCTTGTACTATAACTCTATCATTTCTACTTTAATGTTTCTCTTTCTTACTTGTTGTTTGTCTCCGTTTGTTGATAGAAAGCTGACTAATGAACGTTGCTCGAGGGCACTAGGGGGATTTACTTGGATTCGACAATTCTCTCATTTCTTTTGATGTTTATAGAGATGAGAGCGATTAACAGTAACTATCATGTTTCAATTAGTATTATGGTAATTCATTAGAGAGGTAAGTAAATTTAATCAAAAAGAACTTTCAAGGAAACAGTTAAAAAATAATATTGAAGAAAATGAATTCTACCATAATTTCAAGAATGAACAATTATGGTGTAATAAAAAGAAATGAGATGTAATTATAACATGTGTGTGAATGAATTTTTTTCAGCAGCAAATTTTTTTCCAATCTCATTTTTATTTTTGTTGCACCGAAAAAATTGTTGGTTGTCCTAGGTTTGTTGTATATTGTTTTAAAACAGCACAGGACTGCCGATTTTTGAGCTGGCACCGCACTTGTGAGATAACGCGATTTTGGCATTGTGCTAGAAGATTTATGGAAAACGTCTTAAGAGGGTTATCTTATAAAAAAAACCTGGTTTATTTGGATGACATCGTGGTATTGGGGACGACATTTGAGAGTTTCCTTTTTGCACGTACTATTAAAGTTTAATAAAACATTCGGAGATATTGCCAAGCCACTAAGTCGACTCACAGAAGAAGCAAGACCTTTCCACTAGGAGGGCAAGAAAGAGTGCCAGGATACTTTAGTGAAGTCTCTACACTAGAACGGAACTACTGCGTCACGAGAAGAGAACTTTTGGCGGTAATGAAGTCCGTGGAACACTTTTACCAGTATCTTTATGAAAGGAAGTTCCTTATTCAGAATCCAGCAGAGTGCTCTCACTGTAACAAAGCCGAATCGAAAGAAACCATAGTTTCAACAACTACAGTGGTCAACGAAGAAAGGTCAAGAAGATCAGGAATCAGACATGATTCTCACCTAAAAATGGAAGCGATCTACCTAGTAAAAAGTGTCAAGATTTTCACCGGCAATAAAAGCATATTGGGCTCAGTAGGACTCCCTTGTCCCGGAAAAGGGGCTTTTAAAAGGAATCCTTGAGAACGATTATGATTCCGAGAATACAGCTAGTCACTTTAAGAACGAGAGTAGTCGAGGTACTGAAGAAGGTCATCAGAAGAGGTCATCTGAAAGTGAAGAAAGCCCTGTTGTTCTAAAATATGAAATTTGAAAAAAAATTTTGACGGGCACTGCATTTTCGAGTTATAGTGATTCTAATGGTTGTTCATTTTTTTGGCGTACTGTTGTACTAGAATCCTAGTACAAGTCAGAACAACTTTTAATTATAAGATGCGCAGTGGCAAATGGGAAACCGTTAAACAATGTTCCCATCCAAAATCCGAGATAATTGAATCTTAACATTGAAATTCTATTTTTGAATGCATTTTTAAACAATACAAAAATTTTACTGAATACTGATACTGTTGGCTTTATGCTAGCCTTGTGACACATTGTAGAAAAATGTAATCGGGAAGGTTTAAAATTAAAGAAAACGAAGAATTTGCTGATTTGTTCTCGAAAATTATCTGTATATGATTGATAAAGCCTAAGGAGAGCTAAAATCCTAGTACAACGTGACGCCGAAAAAAAAATTTATTAATTTCATTTAATTTAATATTTTTATTAACTTTAATCATCGTACTTATCAAAATATTCTCACTAAAATCCCGGTCATTTTGGACGCTCAGTTTCTGTTTTACAATCGTATAAATGAGTCGTTGTGAGTTTTTTGACAAATATGAAGAAAATTGAGCAGCAATTAAATATTTTTATTATTAGGCCTAGGCACATGAAAGAGTAGTTAGACTCGGCACCATCATTTACAAATGTAAAATTTTGAACTGCTGTATTCAAATGTGTTCAAATGTCAAGATTAGAGAGATAATAGGGAATATGAGCATATCAAATTAGCGCATTTGCCTTATACTGATTAAAGCAATATGCATGCGTAAGCAATCCGCGCGTTATGTGGCGCGTTGGCTTACTTTTGACCAAAAGCGAATTCATATTAATATTTTCCAGGCTGTATTGAAACGTTTCAAGCAAAATGACTAGAATTTTTTGCGTCGATTCATAAATGCAGATGAAACCTGGATCCACTTTAACCCTCCACAACGGGATAGTATTACGTATCATTGCTTGATAATGTAACGAAAGAAGTTGCGAAAAGCGACTCCATTGGGGAAACAGTGCTTTTCCATCAGGACAACTCACCTTGTCACAATTGAGTGATCGCTATGACTAAAATTCACCAACCACCGTAGTTACAAGATCTGGTCCCTCAATTGCCTATTGAAACTATATTGAAAAATAAAAATAAATATGGAAAAATGTTTCTTGTTTCTTCGCTAGGTCGGAATCATTTCAGACAACCCTCGTAGATGCCACGACATAAAATGTCAATGTCAAATTTCTATTTAAATAATCCTGTTCAATATTATCCCTGTAAATTTCAATTACTCGAATACTGTAATTTTTTCAAAGGTAGCAGTTATAAGAATTTGTTACCACCTCTACCATTTATTTCCATTTTCATCTTACCTCCGCTTCTTTACTATTTCTGAAACTCTACTGGCGGCATGTTCTTGTTGGTAATAACACATAGAAGGTGGGTGACGCGTGAATCGACATGGAACTGCTAAAGCTTCACACTGTTTTTATATACGGTTTTGATTAATATCTACTAGTATACAAGGTGATACAATGAATACAAATGGTGCGCAAAACATAAATAAATGTAGGGTAGGAGGCAATTTTTAACTATCAGTTTCAACTTTTTCAGTTAAGGAGAGACGAAAGAGATGATAGTCGGACAGAGCCAAATCTGGTGAATAATGGGGGTGTTCTACTAAGTCAAATCCTAAATCACGAATTTTTGCTTGGCATCATGAGATTTGTGTCCAGGGGCGTTGTCCTGCAAAAACAAAATACCTTTGGATAGCTTTCCGCATCTTTTCTCTACAATACAATCAATCATGATTACTCCATGGCAATCCCAAAAAACTGAAGCAAGAACTTTTCCAGCAGATTTTTGGACACGAAACTTCTTATGTCTTGGAGATCCAGAATGTCGCCATTCTATCGATTGTTGCTTTGTTTCTGGATCGTAGAAATTTACCCAAGTCTCATCTATAGTAACAATTTGGTTTAAAAAGTCTACATCGTTTTCAAATAGAGTACAGATCGAAAGCGATGCTTTTACACTTGCACGCTTTTGGTCAACATTCAAACATTTTGGATCCATTTTGCAGCAATTTTTCCCATAATGGATCGATATTCCAATTTTTCAATTTTCACAATATCGATGGACATCTTTTTTCTTTTAATTTAATTGCGTAACTCTGGTTTACTTTTTTGACGTCCAACTTTACACTTTACACTTCTAATAATTTATTGTTCGTTGCTATGGTAACGCAATATTTTGTTTATGCATGGAACTGGTCTGGGATAACTAGATATCAATAGATTCTCGTATTAAAATATCACAATTTTATTACTCATGTTTATGAATATACCATGAAATCTCATGTTTCGCAAGTAATCAAAGTGAAAAATTCCAATAAATAAATAAAAATTGTACATAATGATTCGGATTCGAGTTTTTTTACTATTTTGAGAAAATTTACCATAGTTATGTATATTTTTCACACCATCAGGAAGTAAAGATTTCAATGAACCAAGTCGATATTTTGACATGGGAATTTTTTATTGAAAATTAAGGTGTTTTTCGATGTTAATAAAGCAAAATAAAGTAACAAAAAAATATTTTAAATAAAAAAAATGAGATGTAGAATTATTTATTACCTACAACTTGCTATTTAAGTTTTCCCATAGTACCGTAGTTTTACACCAAATTGAGATAAACCCTTTTTATTATATTCTATTGCTATTCTAGTTTTCTTTTATTTTTTACTATTTCCTGATCTATATCAAGAAAGAACACATACGTCTAGTTACTAGATTGTTGTTGAAGCAGTTTGTTTTGAAGTGTTCTTTGAAGTGGATGAATATTAGTAGACTTTAACCACATATATTTAACATACTTTATATGAATATTTTTTATTTGGCTGATATGAATTTGGTAGCTATCGTCCCAAATAAGAGACACCTAATCTAGTTTTGGAGGAAAAATGCATTGAAAAGGAAAGCATCGATAAACGACTTAAAGTTCCATTGTATGAAACCAAGGTACTAAGATTTCTAAACACTGCACCAAGGATATTAATATGCTCAATAAATCTCCATTTACTGCCAAATGTAACACCAAAATGTTTGAATGTTACAAACTTTTCAAGGTATACTATAACTATAACTATTTATTTATGTAAAAAGCAAGTACAAGAGGGTAAACCCTTTTAAACTGGAGTAATTCGAGTTGGGCCTTCCGTGTGGAGATGCCTTTGGATATCACTCTTGAACGTCTATAGGTTGTGGTGTTCGGGAAAAACATGCCTTGGTAGCTGATAGTAGATGTGGACCACTCGCATCGCCCGGTGAGATACCTCCGCATCGAAACTGAGCGACGTGAATTGGCCCTAAAGGTTCCAAGTTTCGTCACTGTATCATTGCGTACGGTTTCCATTATAGGAAAAAAGAAGAAAATATAGCAAACTTTTTCCGTCCTCATTTAGCCACGGCATACTTTTTTGGCGTATTTCAATATTGCGTTTCATTATGTTATACATATTATTATATAGTATGAAATGGTAATACTTAGACTTGATAATAGCAAGTTTTATCAGGAAAAATTACCAATGAAAACTAAATAAAAAAAACAAGTGAACAAATATTTTAATATTAAGAGAAAACAAAATCATTACAGGACAAAATTAAATTCAATAAAGTTTATTTAGCATAGGTGTGAAGAAAAACTAGTGGAACATTTGTGTCTGATATCCCTTCATTACAGGATCCTTTCTTGGTTGAATAGTTGACAAGCAGTGAACGGTTTATTGTCTTGATGGCATTAATGGAAGAAAATGCAGCAATAATAGCACCGACTACAACAAGAACTTCACTGGCACTGACGTAGTGATGTGACGTGACATGACTGACATTTGGTCAACGCTATGCAGCGCTGTCGGTGTCGTAGCGGAGACATATTGAACTACTAGAAGTGACTAACAGGATGCTGCATTCTACATGGCTGAATACTGAACTACAAATATTGTGAAACATAACAGAACACTATTATTCAATGAACAGTTGTGCTGCTGATTGTTCATGCCATCTTTTTAATCCACGATTTAAATGGTTTATGTTTTCGCGGCTCACATTTGGAGGCCTCGCGGCACATTGGTTGGGAATCGCTGATCTAGACAAAGATATTCCGAATTTAAGCTAGCCTCCCATTCGGATCTTCGGATGGAAGATGATCTGAAGGGTCTATCAGGCAAAACAAATTTTAAGGTAGATTTTTGCAATACGAGGTCTTAATACGAATATAAACGCTGTACGCCAGCATCTGCATTTGAAGAGACCTTATATTTTGAATCTAACAGAAACAAAGGTGAACACAACAACAACCAAGGTTCATCTTGTATATTCTGGATAGACGTACACATCCGATTCAGATATAATTTTGGACTCGCCGTATTTGTTAGGGACGATAAATCTTGCCAGTGGGTAGAGAATCTTGTACCTTCAGAATTCGATGTAATGTGCTTTAATTCAAACAACGACTCAAAGAACAAAATTCTTTTGCTTTCTATACAGACCTCCTACCTTCTAGTGATACCCGCTAGAGGCAGTTATTCTTTATATGCACCACTCAGAACATCAGATCATTAACTACTTACAGCAACGTGCGAACTGGGAATCCAAACCCAGGATCTACCTAGACTACATAAATATTAGCATTGTGGATCGGCCAAATGGAAACATCTGAAGTATTTCCTTTTTATGTTTAGTTGCAATGATGTTTGCTTCAATTCCAATGACACTTTAGTGTATGCAAACGAGATTTCGGAAGTAATCTTGGGTGGTATGAAAGCTTATATTTCTTACTCCTTGAAGGAGTTTACCGACAATAATCCATGGTTTGATAAAAACTGCACTAGAGCAGTCAGCAATTGTAGTTAACCATATACAAGGTATTTATTTAGTAGCGTTTTCGATATAAATTTGGTAAAACTGCATATTGCAGGAAGAAGCATTGTAAGAGAAATCTAAATTTTAGAAATTATAGATTGTGCATTTAAAAATATATGTTTGCTTTGTCGCGTGGTTTTTTTCGATAAATTCCATTATAAGGTAGTTATCTACCATTGTCACACCAAAAAGTCCCCCGTAAGCGTTTAAGGGTAATATAATTGTATTTCTGTACAATGTACATCAAGACATGAATGCAACCCAGAAAATACGTTCCGATATATACCGATACGAAAGATTAGCAGAATTAGTATGTTTCGAAACAAATGTATTCAAATAAATTCATAGTTGTAGAAATTTGTGGTGAATTGTGTGGGATGAAATTAGCAAAAGGGATTTTGATGCAAAAATATTACAAATTCACGTAGTTTTGATTTGTGCATTAAGGATAGTGTTTATTAATTTAAAATTACATTTTAAAAACCCAATTAGAAAAATAACTAGTATTTGAAGTATTGAATTTAATGCAAAATACACACTCAGATGAACAATTATAAAATGTTGGAAGAAATAAATTAATAAAAGTTCACAATATAGTTATTTATGAAGAAAAAAAATGAGAATAATAGAATTATGAGAAGAATATCGTAAACAAATGATGTTTACCACAACATAATAAACACTGTTTATTCCTAAGAGAGAATGATACTGAGTGATGTGCTGCCTACTTATATTTAGAGAGAGAAATGCTTTATTGTCAAAAAGTAGTTACAATTTGTAGACAAAAGCTTGTAAAAATTAAAAAACAATCATGAAAATAACTAAATATACTAATAAAATGCAATTTCAATATACAACAGAAAACTACATTGAGTAACAAAATTATAGGTAATCGTTCACAGAGTAGAAGGCACTTTCCAGTAAATTCTCAAATTATTGCAGAATGCGGGAAAAGATGATATCGATTTGATTTTAATTGGCAAGTGATTGTGCATTTTTTTGCATTGTAAAATATTGAGCCCTTAACTAATTCTGAACATGGAGTAGGTAGATACAGGTCGTGCTCCGCGTTCCTAAGTGGATAGCCGTGCAATGACCTTTCTGAAATTGGAGAAGCGTGCTTACGAATTAGGCAAACGGATCCAAAGATGAATAAGGAAGGAAGTTTCAGAATTTTTAATCTTTTAAAGAAGTACCTGCAGTGAGGCCCTGCTGTTTTGTCGGAGTAAATATCTGACAGCTCTTTTTTGTATATTGAAGATTCGCTCAAATTGAGTCGCTGATAAGCCCAGGGACATTGATAGTAAAATTTGAGAGCTTATAGCAAAAATGTTCGTTCATCGAAATAAAATAACGTTTGTATCTGTATAATACAAACGTAAAAAATTTCAATAATAGTTACAGTAAGTATTATTACTAGTAAACTAAACCAAAAAAGTGAAAAATTAAGTAAACCTATTAGGGTCACTCCTCTTTAATTTAGGAGTTTCAAACCAAACTGTTCGAGTACACAGTTTTGGATTACAGAAAATCTGGTGAAAATTCATACCTGAACAGTAGTTTATTACCACAGTCATCAGGCGAAATAAATGAAACGACATACAAGTCTGGCTATTGAATAAAGAGACTGCGCGCCTAGAGGGCGCCCTAGATGGGTGGGCTAAAAAACGAGTCGTGCTTTGGGTATCTAGATATCTTGTCTATGTACGTCCCATAACACGTTTCCGACACTATTATAGTATTTGTGCAGTAGCGGTTTAAAACGAACGTATTTTTTTCTCGTGCCGAAAACAATATGTGACGAAAAACAGGAGCAAGGTAACAATTTCTCGTTAAATTGAAAAAAAATCCATCTGAGTGCTATAAATTGATGCAAGAGGCCTATGGGGACAATTCTCTATCTTGTGGCGCGTGTTTTCGAGTGGTAAAAGCGCTTAAAAGAGGACCGAGAGAGCACTGAAGATGACCAGCGCCCAGGTCGCCCTGTGACTGTTTCAACTCCGGAAACAGTGATCAAAATCAACCAAATGGTGAGTGCAAATAGTCGAATGAACATCCGGATGATTGCCGAGGTTGTAAACGCCGATAAAGAAACGGTTGGAAAAATTTTACACGAGGAATTACACATGACAAAAGTCTGTGCGAAGTTGGTGCCAACAAATCTGTCTCCTGACCAAAACCTCAATCAACGGATCTGCTTAGATTTCCTTGAAAGATTAGAAAAAGATCTGCTTTGAAAAGGAAAGAGTCTATGGAAGCGGTAAAATAAAAAACGGCAGAGCATCTAAAGTCACTCACTAAAAAAGATTTCCACGAAACGTATGGAAATGTGTAGGGTGAGAGGAGGGGGGCATTCGAATGTAGAATATTTTTTATAATAAAACCCTTTTTCGTAACCAGTCTCGTTATTATATATAGCCAGACATTGTACACAGAATTGTCATAAAGTGATGCTCAAAGTACATCAAACAAACAACGTTCATTATTGAAAAAGATGCAAAAAACGTTACATAAGAAAAAATGAGAGAAGTAATAAAAAACAGAATAAACTTAATTTTGAATTTATGAAAAAAAGAAATAACTGATAGGCGGCGATAGACTACAAAGTCACGAAGAAGCATATGCTTTATTCAACGAAACGCATTTTTCGGATACCAGCAATGGCTAGAAGCACGGCAACCAGAATTGTTGCGAAATTTCGAAGATGAGGAATAAGCGACGATGCAAAGTTAGATATTTTGTTGTCATTAGAAGCTAACCTTCAAGCAACTACAACAGAAATTGCCTTACATACGACTGTTGGTCAGTCTTTTGTAGTAAAATTTTCTAATTTTGTGAAACCTTCTTGAGACATTGTGACAAAATCCAAATTTTCTTAATAGTGTAATATTCTCAGTTTTGTACTGTAAATCGACACAATTGTCGCTACTGGTTCAGGAAAAATCACCTTTGATTTCAGACAAATTACACTCAGAGCATTCAAAGAATTATTATTTGGGTAGGAATCGTCAAGAGAATATTGATTGGGGGTTCTTTTGCATCTGAGTAATATTTGGAACAAGTGCACCCAATTACGGCATTTCCAGATCCAAATTATAGGTGCACCACCACATTATGGTGTTAATTTCGAAGATTTCTGGATAACATGTTTGAAGGAAGATAGATTGGGAGACGTCGATCAATGGAATGGCCACCTAGGTCACATGATCTCATCCCTCTTGATTTTTTTCTGCGAAAAACATTTAAAAGTTCGCGTTCACGTTATCCGACCAGACAATTTAAGACTCAAAGTAACGAATAAGATATAAAATGTGTCCTATGTTAGATAGTGAAAAGGGATGCAGTTTGAACAATATCTGTAAAAATAGTTTCGGTTTAATAGACTATTCAGTTATATTAAAACTATTACTATGCGATTCCCACTCAAGTTATTTTTTTATAATGCAGAAAAACAAGATTTTTCAAATAATATAAAGCTAGCTATTTATTTAATGACGCCTGTAAAGCTAGAAACATGAAGTCGGTAGAATCAATCGTTTTATAGATCGAAACGTAGTGCTCATTCAGTATTAAAGACGGATATTTGGTACTGTGATAGGTGGACCAAAAATAAGAACACTGCTAACTTTTACTTAGGCTAGCAGTGTACAGCCCATGATCGCGCTATGGAATATTTATAGGGAGAGGCAAATGAGGTAATATTTTTGTGCTCAATTCGTGCTGCCTGTATAAGCAACGATTCTGAAGACTTGCAGTTGTGAAGCTAGTTTCCTATTCTAGAAAATATTGATGACTTCATAACTTTGACATTTTATCATCAAAAAACGCAGAATAAAATAGAGCACTTTGACGAGTTTCTACATTTAAAAAAAAAAATGAACATTATACGCTTTACGAATTGTGTACATTACTTTATCATAACCCATTATAAATTTAATGGTTAGTTATTTTATGTCCTTTTTTTGTTTTACCGAAATCAATCCAACGATTTTATGCAACATTAC
The DNA here is from genome assembly GCF_026230105.1 of Diorhabda sublineata. Classification (NCBI taxonomy): domain Eukaryota; kingdom Metazoa; phylum Arthropoda; class Insecta; order Coleoptera; family Chrysomelidae; genus Diorhabda; species Diorhabda sublineata. The sequence goes on from NC_079484.1 coordinate 11,842,332, forward strand.
ATTAATCATTTTGGTAAACTTGCCTATTGAAAATATTATCTAACTGATTTTACGCTAATAACAAAAAAAAAGATTAAATTATAATTTCTCATAGGTATCTACGCGAATATTGCAGGTGCATGTTTTTAATTGTCGATAAATCTAGTACCGTAATTTTAAAGACAGATAGATACTTCTGTACATATACAGTAATCTAACGAGATATTAGTTTATCCTATCACGAAGTTGTCCGTCTTGTCAACTGTACTGTAATGACAGTCATGTGTGTTGTGTTTGCTGTTAAAGGACATGAACACATAATTATTGAAGACTATTGCTTATGGCTATCACCACTTATGTTTATACGATAACTATGTGGTTGATATCCTTCAAACAGGGTGACCAGGCGTCCCGTAAAAACAAAAGTGTCCCGTGCATTCGCGTTACGCCTCATTGTTCCAAAAATAAAAGATTTTTATAAAACGTTTGATTTTTACGTGTATAAATCAAAACAACCGTTATATTCATACTGAACACACTGTTTACACTACCACTATAACAACACACACAATTGTTTACCTCAGTCTCTTAACTTGGTTATCGAAACGCGCGTCCCATAGTGTCAGTGTTGGTGTAGTGGTAGTGTAAACAGTGTGTTCAGAAGGTCGTTATGACAATGAATTCTGTAATCCTTAATATTATAAATGTGAAAGCGTGGATGTTTGTTACGCTTTCACGCAAAAACTACTTGACGAATCATCATGAAACTGTGTACAGATATTCTGGGAGGTACTAGAAGTAACATAGTATACTTTTTATTAAAAAAAAAATTTGTAAGAAAATAATGAAAAAATTGTCAACAAATATCAACATTTTGCTACTTCAGCGCCTTCTAACATACAGTAATGAAGTTCAAACCCCCAATTCAATGGAGTATAGTTTAGATTGTTTGGAATTGTTGAGGATAGGTACCATTGTTATTTTCCACTGTCACTGAAAGCGTATGTCTAAAAAATACCTCGAAAGCGTAAATCTACATTATCTAAAAATTCGTCACGGGCCCGTGCACCAAAGTTGCACGAAATCAAGAATCTTCGGTTCATGCAAAGCTGAGAAGACCACAGCAAGCAAGGCGACAAAGTGATTTGAGAGCTGCTGAAACACCTCTTCAGACCCAACGTCGTTTATAAAGACATGCTCAGCAGCGGGTAGCTAGAAGAGCGATAGAAACGCCAGAACAATCAAAGGCTAGGATAATTGTTCGAGCAGAAATAGATACCACGCGCTGTCGAAATTTCATGTGTAAGGAGTGGTTCGTATTTAATTATACTGGATTACAATATGACCCTACATTGTAATATCACAATCATCCTCTCATTGTTATTGGCTCAATGAATAAAAAATGTCAATATTGCAATGCACTGAAATGGATAGATGAAACTCCCGGAATGTGTTGTTCCACTGGTAAAATTTCACTTCCATTGCTTTGTGAACCAAAAGAATCGTTGAAAACTTTGTTTTTGAATGCTACCGATTAGTCAAAGCGATTTTTGAGTAAAATCAGAAAATACAACTCTTGCTTTCAAATGACATCCTTTGGAGTGGATAAAGTTATAAGAATGCCCGGGTTTTCACCAAATTTTACAGTTCAAGGACAAATATATCATCAAGGTTTATTTTATGGGTGACGAACAAAATGGAGCAAACCATCGTTGACAGTTTATTGAAGAAGTAGATTGATATATTTCTATTATAATGATTTCTGATGCTAATTTAAAGGATTCGATGCGAGCGAAGCCGCGGGTAAAAGCTAGTAAATCTGGTTACTACCAATACCAGCTACTGAAAAGCTTCTGAAGTGTTCTGATTCTTGGTTCAATTTTTTCGCATTAAGGAAGGCATGCAATCAAAATTATTAAGAGTAGGTGTCTTGCTTTGTGAGAGCTTTGATGAAATATCTAGTTTCTGCTTGGAAACTATAGAAAATTTTGAATTTATCGCTTAGAGTGCTGACAATATATTTGTTTAATTATATTACCAATTATGTATACTTATTAATTTTCAGCTTTGTTCATTTATATTTGAGAAATAGCTTTCCTCCCATATTCAGAACTCATTGGTAAGTACCAAATGGAATTTATACTAGGTAGATCTACTATCGGCCAATATTAGATTATAATCTGGAGAGACTAATAGGTTTCACATACCTGGGTATACAGCTTCCCAAGGATGGAATTGAAAACACAGATATCAGAAGAATAATCAATTAACACGGTATAATACTTATGCACATATTTAGATCTAGAGACGTACGTATAAATAATAAATTTCGAATATAAAAGAATATTAAAAGATCTATAAAATCGTATGGTTGTGAAGCGTGGGTTTTAACATAGAATGCAGATTACGTAAATACCTCTGAAAGCAAAATATTACGGAAAACATGGGAGGTAATGTGAGAATACAGATCCAAATATAATAAGCTATACCAATACAAAGAACTACAGATCCCTGTAGTTTGTCAGAGTACAGAGACAGGAAGAAATGAGAAAGATAACTATGTCAAGACCTGCAGTGGGGTATAGTACCATAGAAGAAGAAAAAACTTCAGTAATACAGTAATATGAATTTAAACATTTCATTTATTTATTTTTATTCTTTTAAAAACTTGAAATTGATGAGCTTTGCAAGTTTAGATATTTGATTTTCCCCATTCCGTATCCTCACACCTAGTCCCGATAGTGTGAATAGTCCCATTTTACTATGTAAATATATATTGGTGTTTAAAAATCCTTTTTCATCAAGACAATACACGTCGACAATTTCACTTATATTACCCCATATGAGTTTCCTAATGTTAAAAAAAATTGTTTCATTCCATGAGTAGAAAATTCACCTCAAAAAAGTTTAAAACTGTTTCGTACGAACCTTAACTATCACGTCTAAGAGACACAGATAAAAATAAACTAAAACATGTAATTTTGACATTCCGATATATAGCAACGGTAACCATTTCCCTTCGACATTATCCGTATAAAAACAGTATAGCTTCGTTTACAGCCATATTTCTGTCGTTAGGAATGTTCAAATAAAACCGAAATTGGTAAAGTAGGCATTCCACTATGATCATCAGTCTTACCGTTTATTGTGAACTGAATTTAAATTAAGATAATATTTTAGTTCCACACTCCAAAAATGCTTTTATTTATTTCCAGTACAACTTTATAGAGATACCAACCCATATCATATTTAAGGAAGTTTTGTTTATTATGTATATTCCCGCTATCTGATAAGAGCATTTTGATACAAAATTATAGCAATTTTTCAGAATCATTCAAACCATCTAGATAAACAAATTAGAATAATGCAACACTTCTCGTTGATTGAGTAATCTTTTATGCAAACATATTTAATATAAATAAATTTAAAACTAAAGCGCAAAGCAAATAGAAACAATAGATTAAATTAGATATACACAATTGCTACTTAATCTCATATTTCGATACCTTCGCCAATATATATATATATATATATATATATATATATATATATATATATATATATATATATATATATATATATATATATATATATATGTAAATACTAGAAAATTTTGTACTTACCCCACTTGTCGGATGTCTGGTAGATGCAGGATACATGCTGTATTAAATAATCCTAAATTTGTCACTAAAAATTCACTTTAATTAGAGCCGAAAAAAGCCGCACATTTCAAGGAAATATTAAACCAAAACAATCGAATCACTTTCTAACCTCAAAACACCACGGAAGATAGCATAGTTTAAATTCGTGAAAATTATCGTCAACTATTTACAAAACGAAACATTGCCGAATCAAGTAATTATCACTTTATAACAATTTTCATAATCTTTTATTGAAAAACAATAAAATTAGTTGGGTTATGAAGACTGACACATTCCAAACCAAACCGAACAAACTCATCTGTCGAAGCGGGAGAAGTGCACCACGTGGTAAAATCTGCTATACGTCACGGTTATTTCGACCAATTAGAAAACTCAAATCGAATCTAAAACGCCTACATTTCCTGACAGCTCTATACTAGTCCACATGGACTGTTTCAATGTTGCCTCATCAAATGAAATTCTGGAAAACAAGTGATTTTACATAGTGGTTATGTATTTATGGGTAATTGAACATTAGCGGTAGTGCCATATATAACACTATTTCCTATCAGTAATGAAAGGGTTTAATTTATATTTATGTTTTCGTTTTGCAGAGTCGTAGCATGGGTATTGATTTAGAGGAAACATTTATATACGTTTAGAGACGCATTAGAAATTTTCTCGATAAAAGAGGAAACAGATTTATGTGTATATAAAGAATTTCAGAAATAATTGATGTACTTAGGCTGGATTTGATGAAAAAATATGCTTCAAAGCCACAAAATAAGATTAATAAAATATTAATCATAACTTGGGAGCGATAGAATTCATTTTTAAAACAGTTACAATATTATAATACATATTATCATTTACTAAATCAATATTATTCAAGGAAATGATGAAAGGAACATACTTATATTAAAGATGCTAATACAAAGAAGTCAATAATATAAAGATTCCTATTACAATAAATCTAAATCAGGAGACCGAGATTATCAACTGACCCATCCAACTGATATCAGACCGTAGCCGCCTGTCCATTTTTAATAATTTTTAACGTTAGTCATACATCTTCTTCTAAAATAAGGCAATATTCGGAACGTTCAAAATCTCGTCATAAGATTTTATTATCTTTAACAAAAAATAATTTTAACAATTCAAAGATTCATGAACAGAGGTTTTAATACATATTCTAAATAATTTCTTGTTAATCCCCTCAGTAGTGTGCTCTATTGACTGTTTCATGTACCATGTTATAGTTAACGCTGTCAAGCCACACCGTTATAAAGTAATCTAGAGACAATTTAAAATCAACATATTTTTTAGCATCATTTTATGTCAATAGGTGACGTGAGGAGTTTGTATTGAAGTTTATCTCTTGTTTTGTTCCATTGCGAGATCTACGCGTGAACGTAAATCGTATCGGTTTCGTTAGTGTTCCTTGTCAAATCAGCTGAGGTGGTAGCCTGCTAGAGTGACAATGAAAGTTTAGGGAATAAAAGATTATTTTTAGTGCGATTTCCGTGATTTTTTAGTGAAAAGTGACAAAAAGAATGGATTATAAAGTCGTAGTCTACAATGCTGCCCGTGATGGCAACTTAAACAGACTTAAGGTAGGTAAAAATTGATTATTTTTCTGTTAGTAAGGCATAGGGACAATGACTTGTAGTGCCCTGAGTTGTAGCAGGTATCCTAAACCTTCCGCTTCTTGTTTTGATGACATAATTTTAAGAGGGATCAATTTTAGTTATTTTTGGCTGCTGTATTCTCGAAACATGAGTAATTTGATTTTACAGGTTTAATTAGGTTTTTTATGATGGAAGGTATATTTCATTATTGTGTAAACATGACTGGGAAATTGCTCACCATCATTGTACTGAACTTTGAAACATTTTAAAGTTAATTAGTTTAGTACTAGGTTATTTCTATTTTTCTGAAAGAGCTTATCAAGGAATTTGATTAAATTTAAATCTTCAGCTGGATTTATACAATTAACTTATTTTTCGAGCTGGAAGTTATCCAAGATAAACTATATAAAAATAAATATAAAATGAAAACTTGTAAGCTGTATGGCTAAGGCCGTGAGCTGTGTTTAGTAAGCTCATAACATGGGTGGATGGAGTAATAATACTCATTTCCAAAATAAACATTTTTAGATGCCTATGATAAACTGTAAAATCCAGAAAACATTATATTACTTTTATCAAGTTCCACATTAGTGACTACTGGTGTGTTTAACATTTTAGTTATTCAGTACATTTGAATTTTGATTTTTGTTGAGTAGATTATTTATAGCACTCATAAACACATCTTTTTGTTCAAAGTTTTTCTGCGTTATCCAGTGTCCAGATTACTAGATTGGAAGCGATGACATAAAATACTTGTCATACTAAAATTATACAGGGAAATAATGAACCACAAGCCAAATAATAACTCACAGACACATGCTAAAAGAGCCAATGTATATTATTGGAAACGAAAAAAAAAATACAACGAATTGTAAAATTGATTCTATAAAGAATTTCAAGGTCGGTGACAACGTTTGTAAGAAGGTTGATAACAGTTGTCAAATTTCGTGGCACATGTAGTTCTGAAAGGTTTTGTATTTATTAGTGAAACAAATTTTAAAACAATGATAAGATCTAATTCGTTTCTGATCAAATGTAATTAATTCAAAATAAAGGAACCGCAATAGACGAAAAGTCTATTATTTAAAGAGCAGACGATATTTGTATTTAGAAAATTGAGCTATATGAGAAATGAAGATCAGTTGAATAAAAAATTGGTTTAGTCTGAAATATAAGAAAATGTTCCATTTGTAAGTATAAGAACTTATTTGATTTAAAAATAGAAATAAATAATCAATAATCTGTATTTGATACACTTTAACAGAACACTTTATAGATTTGTCATCCCTTCTTTGATAGATTTCTTATTTGGAATATTTTATAGCAAGATTAGGTACCTATATAGAACAGGAAATTTCCAAATAGTATAAAAAAGGGACTACTTTTCAACAGAACTATTTACATATTTTTTTAATGAACATTATTTGTAACAAATAAACATTATACAGTATATCAGAACTGAGTCAATACATATGAAGTGGTACAGAGGTGGTTGCTTGACCATTTTTGATTTTTTAAAAAATTTTTATGATAATTCCTTCATGTTTGTAGATATTTAAAACACAATAAAAACATTTATCTCCAGCCATTTAAAAATAGCAGCCATTTTTCTTCGACTGCGCGGGCAAATTTTAGTCGGTGCAACCATTTGCGTTAAATAAACAAGTCAAGTTTATATTTCCCATAAACCTTACCAAAAACACTATAACTTGACCAACTTCCAGATTTTTAACTCTTGTCCCATTAGAAATATCAACGCTTGAACTGTAAAAAATTAAAAAATTGTTGAAGTTCAAAAAATTGTAAAAAATTAAAGGTACCTCAAGTAATGATGGATATTAATTTTGGATGAACTATTCATTGGTACCCACCACCATACAAAAAGGTAAGATGTTTAATGCACTCCTTGTATGTTTAGTGTTATGTACAATTTTTCATATTAGGGGTAGGAATGCACCGAATGAACTACCAACACGTTATTTAACTTAAGAAATTACTTTTAAAATGGTGTAGGGCTATGGTAAGATGCATTGTCCATTACAATTACATCATTTATTTAAAAATTCAGGAAACCAATTGTCAAATACCAATTCATTCATATCCTCATGATACTGTCCAGTTTTTTACTTTCACATATTAGCAATGTATCATTAATAAATCCATGGTTAGATCCCTCATGAAGGATTATTAAACATATGCCTTTTCCAGATGGATTTTTCAAACCTATAGACAATCCTTAAAGAAAAGCATCGTGAATAGATGTATTTGTCCATATTTTGGAATTTGTATGACCTTCATTTAGCTAGGTTTCATCAAGGTAATAAATAAGTCTCTGTTCTTGCCTATACTGTTTGATGGATCTTAGGTAATTTCTGGACATTTTATATTAATGTTAAAATTTTATCCAAAGTTGGGTTTTCATTTCTACGAAAGAAACGATGAACATTGCATTGAAGTATATTTTTTGTTGTATCATCAAAGTTCCTGCAATTCCTGAACGACATCCACGATGGTTAGAAGAGACATTATTTCATTGTTTCTATATTCTTTAATAATTCGAAACAAAGTCGATTTGGCAACTCCTAAAATATAAAATTTGTATCCATTAATTTCGTACAAAAGTACTATTATCGATAACTCACCCAACATTTTACTATTTTAAACAAAATAGTATTCAACTTTTCTCTGGTTCATCATCTGAGATTTGATTATAATGAATCACAATGTTTTGCTTCTCTGTAAACGATAAGTGGCCTAAAATTGCAAAGCTCCTTTTTTTGGGAGGGGAATGATGTCTGCTAGTACTGGGAATATTATTTGATTCCATGTTCAAATTAGTCCTGACAAGAATTGTTATATATATATATATATATATATATATATATATATATATATATATATATAATTAATATATATGAGTGTAAAACCAGCTGCTATTTGAACAATCAGGAATCTACAGAATTGCCAACTTAAATTCAAATCAGTCCTCCTAGTTTAAAAACAGGGTAGTTATTTGGAATACCAACTACATAATCAGGGGTTATTAGTGTAAATATCTTGGAAGAAACTAAGCATTTATCAGATCATTTTTAGTAGTTATGTTTGTACTAGAAATAATTGCTAAATATTAGGAGCTTAATCAGCTTCACTTTGTCAAAATGGAACAAAATTGTTTTTATGATAATAATCATATTTTATTGAGTGAAGTAGTGTACCCATACATAGTTTTGAATATGCTACAAGCAAATATTAGTTTGAATTATATGGTATAAGTTGTAGGTTCAATTTATTAGTGCTGATGTTTTCTCATTGTCCCTCAAATTATTTTCATTAGTATTATATTGATGTTAATCCATCATTAAATATTTATTATCTGACATCTTCTTGAAATATGTGTTTTAATACACTTGAGAATAATTATGACGCATGAAAAACAAAATTTAGCATTAAGTAAGTTTGTATTTCAACATCACAAAACAATGATAATTTGATAGTTTACAAATATAAATTCGTTTATCATTCGTTGATAATAAGTTATATACCTAATGCTATGAAATTGTTTATTTTATATATTAAGTTGGTACCTACATAAGCAAATATTCCAATTTATTGAGCAAAAGCAGTTGCATTAATAACATGGTTTTTGATGTAACAACACTTTAGATTTGAACATTGGTTTTTGACCTTAAAAAATATTTTCTGATTGGCATGTTAGAATATACACATTTCAATTTTTCAAAAATTGATCAAGGCTTTTTATGAACCTGCTGTAGAAAGATTTAATGATTTAAATGAAGTTATGTAGTTATGTATTCCTCAAACCACAACTAAAAAAAAATGTTTCCAAGTTCAAGTTTTTAGTTTTCTGCCAAAAAAATTACAAACGATTTATTCAAGATACTACTTTAAACTTAGAAATTTCTAGTGACATCATTCTTAGTGTATAAGAGGCTAAAAATCTGGGCTAATGTTTGATGAATCATGAAATTATAATCTTATGTTGGCTCTAACAAATTTGTCCTTAGGGATAAAATATCAAAAGTAAAGTCTGTTGTTCCACTTCAGGTATTTCTAAATTATTGTATGCCGTAATTGTTCATTATCCTTGTGTTAAGTAAAAAATTCAAATCATACAAAATGTCTTGAAACAAGTCTTTGATTTTTTCTTGGCAGGATTGTTATTATTAATATGTTCAACATTGCTTTCTAAAATTCTCTGTAAATTAATGCTCTATATAGAAAGTTAGTATTTAAAAATAATACAATACTGTGAATATTCTGAATTATCTCTAATCTTACCATGCCTCATTGCAACACTTTATCCTGCAGTTTTATCATTTCCATAATAACGTATATTAAAGTGAAAAAAGTGTTGACTGTGAAATCTTCGAGAAAAAGTAATGTATTAGCTAAGCAATTAGTAAACAATTCATTATCGTTTTATTGTTTTTTATTCTCAGGTTCTACATTGTTTGTAGGTATGAGGGTTTTCGCAAGACTCATATTTTGTTTTACCTTATACAATCTTTGTTTTATGTTGCATGTGTTCATGAAACTGGCAGTGCAAAATAGGCATAAATTAGAAAAAAATGTGGCTAATTAATTGCAAAACAATGATTTTGTTCCTGAATCTGGCCCCAACAAATCTATAACAATGCTGCTAGGTTGGAATTTCTGGTGCTATTGATGATATTTATATTGAACACACTCTTTACAATACTACTTCACGAACACTCACAATTACACTTCCTGACGCGCGTTTCGGTAAGTTCACTGGCAGTAACAAATGCTAAATATTAGAAAATCAAAATTGAAAATAGAAGAGATTTTATTGTTGTTGTTATTTGTTGTTGGAGGATCTTTCTAACTAAATTTGCTTATAAATTAGCAGTTTATTTAAGGATTTTTCCCATACTATTCTTATTTTCTTTTTTGCAAACAAAAAACTTTCATGATTACATTTTTTTAATCATTTTCCGTCAATTTCTATAATGATTTACATAATCAAAAAATCAATTTTAACCAGAAAGGCCACAAATGAACTGAGGAGAGTTAAGTTGATATCCTTTTGAAAAATTTAGGTAGAAGGTACGATGATACCTACTTTTAGACATTAAAGTAAAGAATTTATTTGAATCTTAAAAAATCATGAATCAAGATTTAGTCTGACCCAAGTTCAGATTATAATCAATGATTTATGTGCATACAATGACTAACAATGCAGTAAGCTGCATAGTTTAGGACAAGCAGCTATCAGTAATAGTTCAGCATATTAACTTTTATTTGGAGCATTTTGGTATTTGTGTGTAGTCCTATTGTGAACCTGATTATCTTGCATTTCAGCATTGCTATGATCCAGTTTATTACTGTAGGGGTCACTTATTGATCTTTTGATGCATCCATTATCAACTTGCAATGATTTCTCAATTACACTTAGTTCATGCAGTGCTGGCTCAACTAATTCGCCTTTAAAACAAGGATATTGGCTTTTGCAATCTGTTTCTATAGTAATATTTTCTTTTATATTTGAGTCCAATAGCCTTTCTAGCATTCTCAGAATGAAAGATCAGAGGCATATCTTTCTGACATCTTTGGGTATTGTGGTACTTGGTTTACCCGCCTTAGATATAAAAACAATCCTCAATATTTCTTTATTTTATTGAAACGTAGCTCAATTTCAAGCTCTGTTGGAAAAGTATTGATTATTAATCATTTATCATACAACCTAAAGATTTTTGAAATATAATTGGTATCATTCCATTCCTTTTTTGCTGACTTGTATGTTCAAAGAAGTTCATTTCCCCTATGATCCTCTCCTTAGTACTATCAAGTACACTCTTTTAATAAATTTTTAATGTTTTTGAAAGTATGAAATATTTTGATTTTAACTTATTTGAGCTGTTTGAGAAATTGCTTATTAAAATTCAAGATTTTTTTTATTCATGTTTTAATTGTCAATTAGAAGCAAAGGAAAATCTACAAAACCTATACGAGACTTGTCATCACATATGCTGGACAAACAATAGCCGAAACAGTAATTACATCATGCCTACTCTGAACAACTAAGATGGTAATAATGGGTCACACTCTACGGGACTACCATATGAACATTGGCATAGGACAAATTTGCGAAGTGGAAGATGTTATCAGATAAGTCGGAGTTAAAAAAAGAGACTGAAGAGATCATTTGAACAGAATATCTGATGAGAGAATATCTAAAATTGTCAAAGAATTTTAACTAACCAAGGGAAGACCTGTCTCAGCTTAAAAATAGGAATATACCTACTTCGATACAAGAAGAAGAAGAAAACAAAAAACAAATGACTTACAAACTCTTGGTTGTAAGTGGTTTCAGTAAAGGAAGAGGTAATGATCAGAGACAACAATAAAACATTTTTTTTGCGGTGAAGTATTTTTTTCATTGAAAAGTCACACTTACATCAAACCCGCGTTCATATTTACTATGAAGGGTAGAGGTGACGAGACGTATCTAATATGGGAGAAAAGTTGAAAAAGTGTTCAAGTGTGTACGATAATTTGGTTCGAAAACCTTCCAGAATGGCGCTGTTGTAGTCAAAGGGTATGGTAAGAATGTAGCAATTTTAGATGAATAGAAATATGCCGTGTTAAAAAATTTAATATCAACTTTGACCCAAGCAGTTTATTTTTGAAAATTTCAACGACCTTGCGTTGTACAAAATAATTTAGTATGTATAACCTCAAAGAAATTTACATTGATGCTATTGTGGCGCCAATATTTAAAAAAAGTTTTTCGTTTTGAATCAGACTATAATAATGTGTTACAGCATTCAGAATATACTAACATGTTATGTGAAATTTAACTTCTATTTCCAAAACTAATTGTGTTGAACTTATTAGCTAATAGCTCTATATGCTGGGTGGTTGACATCTGAAAAGATATGAGCAACAACAATTTTTTGTTATTTAGTTAATTAGGTATCTAGAATTTTCTGCAGACAATTTGATTTTAATATAATAGGAAAGCCCAATTTTACAAACCTATCCAAAATAGATACTTAATTTTTGATATATAATAGATGATACCATATTTATCATTTGGTTTGTGATTTATTAACTGGATTAATATTACTGTTCCAATTCGCCAGATAATTTCTTTTGGTCGCTACTTAACAAATCACCTAGTTTATAGACGTTTCACAGAGATGACACAAGGTTGAATCAATTTTCTAATTAAAGTTCAGAGCCCTAGATGGATCTGCTAGCATAAGTAGATATAAAGTTTTTTCGTGTTGTTGTTCTCCTGTTTTTGTGTCTTTCTGATTAACGTGTTAGTTGTTTTTGAGTTTTTTAAACAATAAATGTCGTGTATTATTGTAATGCATTTGTTCCCAAATCCTGTTGTAATAGATGCTGCTGACTGTAAACAAAATAAAGTAAATGCAAGGAATTTATTATGAAGTTCTGGTGATAAAATTTATTCAAATTAGGTTTAATTATTTACTATTTTAATTGCTCAGTTTTTTGTGCAATGTTTTAATTAAAAATAAATATTTTGTCGGAAGTTTTATTTTCACATTATTAAAAAATAGATAAAAGTTTTGTTGAGGTTATTCATATAATTGAGGAATCATCATATTACTATTAAAAACTTGAATAAGGAAATAAATGTTCTTACAATAACTTGAATATTTTCATTCCAATAACATTACGACTACTAAATTTCTAAATTTTTCTCATAATAGTTCTCAAAATTTCATTTTTGAGATACTGTTTCTTAAAAATATGAAATCCTGAAATAATTTAAATTACGCGCCATTGATAATATTTAAATTTGCCAGCTATTTTATGAAGGATGTCATATTAGTAGTTCAGTTTTAGACCACCTGTCGACGTCATTTTGGTTACAAATAACATTAACGTGAACAATCTAAATATAGGCGATCTGTGGGCTATTTAAAAAATTTGATGTTTTCATATTCCGTCGCAACTAAGGTCAGAATACAATCTGCTGTACATGAATGCCTGAAAATCTTATTGAGAAATGGAAAAGTGCTTCAATATATTTCAAATAAACATGATTGACTTGAATTTTGTCTAATTGTCAAGTACAATTTTTTATTCATTAATTCTTCATTGGTAAAAAATATTAAATTAGCTATTTTAAGACTATTGTGTAGAAAAATAATGTAGTGTGACAGTATTTTACTTATAAACAACCTCAAATTTAAGTGTTATTAAGATATTATGAAGTGCTGCTGAAATAATTATATTTCAAATAGTCTAGTTATGCTAAAAAAAGCTTTTGTACTGAATTTGATAATTTTATCATTTTTAACATATGAGAAACATCTAATTGCAGGTTGTTAAGTAAACTGAGATTAAAACAGTTTTGATAGCTAATGAAGCTGTTTTTGTGTTGTAACCGTCATGGTATACGGCTATTTAGTCTGTGAAAACAGACAATATCTACAGAAGTACTTAGAAAAAGCATTTGTAGATCATTTTCCATCAGGCGAGTAGTCTCAGTGTCCAGGTCAGCCTTAAAATATTTTCTTAGACGTTTTAGTCAGATAGTTTGAGAGACTTTATTAACTTTGTATAAATACACATAATTTAAAATATTACTTGTTATATTTACTAATGAAATGCAAAACTACTGCGTATTTCGAATTTGTACTCGTAAATGAATGTCATTATACAAGGGTTGTTACTTACGTTTTGAGATAGAAAAATGAAAACAAATACTTAGCTGGTTAGCCTACACCAGTTCCATGCATAAACAAAATATTGCGTTACCATAGTAACGAACAATAACTTATTAGAAGTGTCAGTGTAAAGGTTGACGTCAAAAAATTAAACCAGACTTACGCAATAAATTAAAATAAAAAAGATGCCCACTGAAATTGTGAAAATCGAAAAATTGGAGTATCGAGCCATCATCAAGAACCTGTATTTAAAAGGGTTAAGAGGTAAGCAGATTTACGAAGATATGCTTAATACCCTTGGTGATCAATGTCCTTCGAATGCGACCGTGAAAAATTGGACTGTAAGCTTCCTAAGAGGAAAATTTTCCATTGAACATGATGACCGATCGGGTAGGCCAGTTACTGTGTCAGTCCCCGAAAATATCGATGCAGTTCATGGCATGATTTTATCAGACTGTCCAATTGGGCTAAAACGGATATCTGAAGCACTAAATATTTCATACGAACCGGTTTAACATATAGTTCACGTCAATTTGGACATGAGAAAAATTGCTACAAAATGGATCCCCAAATGTTTGAATGTTGACCAAAAGCGTGCAAGGGTAGAAGCATCGCGTTCGATCTGTGCTGGATTTGAAAACGATGTAGAGTTCTTAAACCGAATTGTTTCTATGGATAAGACTTAGGTACATTTCTACGATCCAGAAACAAAGCAACAATCAATGGAATGGCGACACTCTGGTTCTTCAAGACCTAAGAAGTTTCGTGTTCAAAAATCTGCTGGAAAAGTTCGTGCTTCAGTTTTTTGGGATTGTCATGGAGTAATCATGATTAATTTTTTGGATAAGGGTAGAACAATAACTGGATATTACTATTCATTATACATTACTGACCACTCTACGGGAAAAAATTAAAGAGAAAAAACGCGGAAAGCTATCCAAAGGTGTTTTGTTGTTTTTGCAGGACAACGCCCCTGCAAACAAATCTCATGTTGCCATGCAAAAAATTCGTGATTTTGGGTTTTAATTACTAGAACACACCCCTTATTCACCAGATTTGGCTCCTTCCGACTATCATCTCTTTCCTCAACTGAAAAAAAGTTGGAAAGGTAAATTTTCTTCCAACGAGAAGGTAATCAAAGCTGTGCAGGTCTGGTTTGCAGAGCAAGAAGAAATATTTTTTTTGAAAGGTCTAGAGACGTTGCAGGTTCGCTGTAGTAAATGTATCTAATGAAGAGGAGAATATGTTGAGTAATAAAATATTTTGAAATTGAAATCTTGTTTGGTTCTATAGTAGGCTAAGAATTTTTCAATATATCCTCGTATGAGAGGTCACATTGTTGTGGTGGAGAATGCGATTGGTTTCCCTAATTTCTTCGAACACTTCTGGCAAACAAATGCTGGTGTACAATTCAGAATTGACCGTTCTACGTTGCTTCAATAGAACGGTGGCAACATGTCCAGTTATTCTGAAAAAACAGGTGACCATTTGCTTCGAAGTGGTTCTTTGATGAATTTGGCTCATATTAAAATACCCATACAGTCGATTGTTTAGTTTCGGGCTCATATGCATAGATGCATGATTGGTTGCCTGTCACGATCTTATAGACGTCTTTCGAAGCACCGCTATTGAATTTTTTCAGCATTTCTTTCCACCAATCGACCCGAGCTTTTTTGAACCATGGTCAAATCTTTTTAAAAGCCAACTGTTCATGCAATATTGAATTTATATGAGTGGATTTAATGTATGCCTCAGCCTCACGGTATAATACATGACGATATTGCAATATCAGTTAACGTTTACATCATTGATGTTTTCTAGCACCACAGCCGACAGACTATAATTGATTTCGGAAAACCAGTGAAACTCAGGGGCTGGAGATGGTGCTTCATCACCAAAAGTCGAAGCGAGTTGATCGGCACACTGCTGTTGGCTTAATCCACGTTGTAATAGAAAATCATCGCACGAAAATGTTCGAAATTTAATTCCATTGTTTTACCAAGATGAATATTTCAAGTATCTGTGAACAATCAAATAGCACTACTATGACAACACGTTCTGAGTACGTTACCCATTAAAAAAGTGAAACTTTATAATGGCAATGTCAGACTTGACATTAGTATTGCCATATCACAAAACTCAAGTAGCAACCCTCGACAGTTAAATACAATTATTTCAATGTCTGTTTAACAGGGTATGGATTTGCAAATCCTAAATATAATGTTTTCAGTTAGAAAAATATATAATTTAAAATTTATTGTTCAGTTTGGCAATTTTTCTGTGAGTTTATTTATCAATTTTTATTATTTCATTGATGTTTCGGCTGTAAGAAATGTGTGAAAATGAGAATTAATCCTGAAAACTTTCCTAAGATATCCCAAACGCAAGTTTCCTGAAAAAATTAGGGCCAATTCTGGAATCTTCAAGAAAAAAGTACCATTATCCAACGTGTGTCAAGAATTGATAAAACGATGTTGCTTAAATCCAATTAAAACAAAAAAACAAATAATGATTTGACCAAAGTAATGTCATATTCAATAGTACAAAATATAGTGCACAACTCCAATTCAAACGCTCCAATAATGCTACGCAATAGTTGCTGTTCATGGTTTATCCTTTTCTAAGATAGTTGATGAATATTATACCATGTGCATTCCAAAAAACTGATACCATAGCCTTGCCACCCAATTTTTAAGCCTTTCCACGCTTTGGAGCCGATATCACGTGCAGTCCATTCGGTTGACTGTTTATTGGACTCCGGTGTGAAATGTTAGAGCTAAATTTAAACAGTTCACAAACACTGCTCATAATCATCAATACGCCAACAGCTGCTTTTAGACATTGCCACAGTTATATGGAAAATTTCTAGTAGGCGGATTTACCATTATAGGAGCGTGTATTCCATTAGAAATATTCAAGTGTAGTATGAGATATTGTGAAGATAAGCTCCGAAATCAAAGTTTACTGGTAAAAGTTGTAACAGGTGTTGTTATTGGTCGGACCTAGGATAGTTAATCGTAATCTTTATTAACTTGTAATGCACAAGTTCACGCTCAAAATTAGTGTTATGGCGGTTAAAAAGCAGATATTGAACGTTCGGCCATTTCTAAGTTCCATAACAAGGGATTATGGTTTAAGGATAATGCTGATAGAACGAACATGTGCTGAATGTACAAAAATGTACAACATTTTTAACAAACATTAAAAAAGGACAAAATCATACAACCAAATGCAGTTTTAATGATGATATTTTCCGGTTGCGCAATAAACGTGTGTATGAAGAACTGATCTGTCTCCCAAGGAACGAATGAGAAGACATACTATCAGAATTCGTGAGGTTGTTGAAAAAAGGTGATTAGCCTTAACTAAGATGTGTAACTATAGAGGCGTACGCGCTATGATCGTAGGGATAAGGGATTTGTTTTCTTCTTACTGAATGCATTAGTCGGCCACTTTTGAATTTCAATTCTTTATTTATAAGACCATTCAACTCATTTTCACAAGAAATGGAAAGTGCATATTCTATCAATATACTCGTACATATAAATTTCTTTAATTTCTTAGACTTTTTAATATGTTTATGTTTTTAAATGTTCTTGATTTTAGGTCTATTCTGTTTCAAAATTAGTTTTTTAATAATGTTTGAAATATAAATACCTTCCAAATCTAAAAATATTCTCATAAAACTTTTAATATTTGTGATAATGCTGCATTTAATGAGGAAATCTTCAACTAAATGACTTCACTGAAAGAATTTTCAGGAAGAGATCAAAATTTAGAAAACATAGTCACGTGCTCTTTTTCTTGATTCAGCTTCAGCACATTGAATTTAGGAGTTATGGAAAATAAAATTTGTTGAACTAAGAAGAGTTTTAGAAGGTGATTCTAAGGATAAATCGAATGAAATACTGAATTGTTAAGCTGGTTTGCTAGATTAATTTATTTGCCTAAAAAAAGTGGAATTTGCATTGATTCGGATCGTCATATATGTATGAACAAGTTTTTTCCTTTATGAAAACCATTTTTTAATCCATACTGAAGCCGGCCTACAACAGAAAATTCAGTGTCGTGTGTAACATTAAAAGCAGCTAAACTCGTACATAAAAAAGAAATAAAAAAGCTTACGCGAAAATATTCCAGGTAAATAAAAAGCTGGAGAAATAAGGCACAAGAATCTAGTAAAAAATAAACACTCACTTGCACTATTTGTGTAACCTTTCAAATAATAAAAAAAATATTGTCAATGTTCTTCGCAGGTAGTAAAATTGATGACAACTTATATATTTATAAGCAGAGCGAGTTTTTTATTCTCTTATTTAGTCCACATTTGAGTTTTAATGTGAATTGTTCTGTTTAGTTAAGAAAAGTTTCACCTGACAAGTTTCGTTACATTAGTAGAGAATTTATGAAGAAATCACAAGCCAGACGATTGTTTGAATATGCGAAAAAGACTTATTTCATATATTTTAATGTTGTAATCGGAGATCAAGATAAGCAGTGAGCTTCCCATGTGTGCTGTATCAGTTGTAGTGTGCCATTGTTTCAGTGGGAAAGGGAAGATTAAGAAGTGTACTTTTAGTAGTTCCAATGGTATGGCGAGAACTCACCTACCATTTTTATGACTGCTCCTTTGGTATGACAAAAATTGAAGGTTATTCCAAAAAAAGAAAAGTAAAAGATCAAAATTTGCAATCCGCCATAAATCTCCGACACCACACTGATGCCAGTTCTGAGGAGTCATACATGATTATTTAAAAAGAGTTGAATGATTAAGTACGGGATTTGGGGTAGTCAAAGAAATAGAAATGCAAACATTTGATTTCAAGCATTTTCCTTGTGAATAGCGCTTGTTCCTAGATTAAATGAAATATAGTTTCAAAGCTGTGTATGTGTATGATAATGGAAAATGAAAACTATTTTTATCATTTACTCATTTAGTGAATGATACCTACAAAAAAATTCGCCTCATTTTCCAAAAAAACCTACAGTTGCAGATATATGGTAATTTAAAAGTTTCCAATTAAGTGTGGCCAGGTTAAAGGGGTATTTTTATTAGATCACAAATAAAAAGGTTGCTGGGCGATATTAATATGAGAAAAAAGCTTTCTACGCAAGGACTCATTTGTAAGTGTCTTGAGGGGATTTTTGGGCAACAATATAGATGCAAACTAGAATCAGCTAGTTATTTAACTTTCAAGTAAATTCCTTTATTCCCAACTATCATTTTTTCCTGAGTTTTTAGAGTTATCAGCGACGAACAGAAAGAAAGGTTTCAACAATGGAAATTCGGTACCAAAAGGGATTGGTAATTACTCGTACTGCTGGATTTTGAAGTGGCACGATTTGACATTTGGTGAACTTTTTCAATGATGTCTCTAGTTATCGTCAGTCAAGTTTATTTTAATTCAACAGTCCAACGGTCGTTAAAGATGATTAAGGATCTCTGTAAACAGTGTCTAACTCCTCTTTCAATTGCCTTACAAAAACAAATATTTAATCACTACTAGGCGCTAGACTAAATCATTCTCTTATATAAAATTGGGAAAAAAAATTGAAAAAAATTTTTAGTTGAAAAAAAATATTCATTGAAAAATAGTATTAGAAACTTGACAGTTAAGTAAGAGGATCTGTAAGACCAAAGAAAATTTGGAAAGCAAGAAATTAGAAAAAAATGAGGAAATATAAAATATATTTTAAAGTTGAATAAGTTTGAAACTGTCAGTTCATAGAAAAATTATATGAGAGCTTTTTTGTAGAGCGTACAATTTTATATAAGAGAATGATTTGATCTAACCTTTTTGATAAACCTTTAAAGAGTTATAAAATTCTAAACTCAAAAAAACAAACTTTCCTATATTAATCATACAGGAAATTGAAATTTATCATGCATGATATCTTAATATTAATAATAAGGGCTGTGGCTTTCACATGGCCCTGTTTTTATCATTTTCAACAGTATTTTCGAAATTATTGAGAGAAAAAAATTTAATCAGTTTACTGTTTACACTACCACTACTCTAACACTCACAATTACACCGTCTGGTTCTACTGAACACAATGTTTACATTACCACTACACAAACACTCACAATTACACCGGTTAACGCGCGTTTCGATAACCAAGTTATCGTCTTCAGCGACTGAACGTAAACCAATTATCTCTGAAAACCATAACTTGGTTATCGAAACGTAAATCAGACAGTCTAATTGTTAGTGTTGGTGCAGTGGCAGTGTAAACATTGTGTTCAATAGAACCAGACGGTGTAATTGTGAGTGTTCAGAGTACTGGTAGTGTTGACAGTTTGTTCAGAATCCTGGATTTCAATCGCGTTTTGTGAGAAAATGCAAAAAGAGATAATTTTAGTAGGCAATTTAATAAACTTTCAATGCATAAGAACAATTCCTTTCCAAGTTTTTCTGTATTCAAAGTATAAGCATAAATGCCTATTCTTATTTTAAACTCAAAATTTTTTTGTTAACCGTCATGATAATGTGTGTACCCGAATTTTCAGCGTATTTTACAGCACATATGGCTATTTTTTGCCTTTGTTTCATCTACTTACATGAATTATGATCCATCAAAATTTACTTGAAACTTGAATGATTGACGACTGCTATTTAAATTATTCTTATACTTTGACGCGGATGGAATTAATTATTTCCGACTTTAACAAAATTTATTTGTTTACAGATTAAAGAATTTATGTTTTCTAACAACTAAATTTTTCGTAACTTTCAATTATGGCTACAGCAAAACCTTGTTCTGAAGCAATTAGTATAGGTTATTATCCTATTGTGGTAGAAATATTTATATCTTCATTTAAATAACACCAACGTGACCTTGTAGAAAACAACCAATGTAATTGACCTTCAATTATGAAAATATGCGGTAGTTACTATTGATAATATTGTATGATGGTAGCTATAACATTGGAAGGGTCAGTTAACAAAAAGGCTGTCATTGTGTTTCTACTATACAATTAAAGTTTATGAAAATTAGATTTTCTTTCACAAGTTCATACACATATTTAATGTATTCTGTTTTACTTCCTTCTTAATTAAACGAGGTTGCAATAGTGTTGATGATAACAGGATATTCATTCTTAATAGGCTTCCTTTAGCCAAATACTGCTCACTGATGTAATAGTAAACATTCTGGAAAATTATTAATTTCGTTAATATAATCTGATACAGTGTAAATCAAAATACTAATACATTATTTTCTCAGTTTTTTTAACTGAACCACCCTGTATTGTATGTGAGTATCGAAAAGTGCTTTATCACTCTATACCTAAAATTATTAACTTTCTAAGCTTCTCTTCTTCTTCTTCTTCAACGTATTGTAAGCATTAGGCCTGTAGTTTCCAGCTTGTCATCCTTGAGATGTTAATGTCCATGAATCCATCCATTTTTATGGAGGTCTTACTAAAGGTCAACGTGTCCCTGGTTTGCTCTCTGGTCATCCTGTCTACGTGTTCGTTCCAAGTTCTTCTACGTTTACGTCCCCATCTGACTATGTCTTCCACCTCACTTTCGCGTCTTATGTCTGTGTTTCTCTTTTTGTCTCTTAGTGTGTGTTCGCATGTGTTTCTAAGTATTTTCATTTTTGTTGTTGGAATGATGTTTTTAGTTCTTTTGTTGCCCCAGAGTTACGCAATAAATTAAAAGAAAAAATTCAAAATTTCACCGAAATTGTGAAAATCGAAAAATTGGAGTATCGAGCCATCATCAAGAACCTGTATTTAAAAGGGTTAAGAGATAAGCAGATTTACCAGGAAATGCTTAATACCCTTGGTGATCAATGTCCTTCGTATGCGACCGTGAAAAATTACACTGCAAGCTTCAAAAGAGGTAAATTTTCCATTGAAGATGATGACCGATCGGGAAGACCAGTTTGTGTGTCAGTCCACTAAAATATCGATGCAGTTTATGACATGATTTTATCAGACTGTCGAATTGGCTAAAACCGATATCTGAAGCATTGAATATTGCAAACGAACGCGTCCATCATATAGTTCCCGTCAATTTGGACATGAATAAAATTGCTGCAAAATGGATCCCCAAATGTTTGAATGTTGACCAAAAGCGTGCAAGGGATCTGTGCTCGATTTGAAAACGATGTAGACTTCTTAAATCGAATTGTTACATGGATGAGACTTGGGTACATTTCTACGATCCACAAACAAAGCAACAATCGATGGAATGGCGACCCTCTGGTTCTTCAAGACCTAAGAAGTTTCGTGTTCAAAAATCTGCTGGAAAAGTTCGTGCTTCAGTTTTTTGGGATTGTCATGGAGTAATCATGATTAATTTTTTGGATAAGGGTAGAACAATAACTGGATATTACTATTCGACATTACTGACCACTCTACGGGAAAAAATTAAAGAGAAAAAATGCGGAAAGCTATCCAAAGGTGTTTTGTTTTTGCAGGACAACGCCTATGCACACAAATCTCATATTGGCATCCCAAAAATTTGTGTTTTAAAGTTTGAATTACTGGAACACCCCCTTTATTCACCAGATTTGGCTCCGTCCGACTATCGTCCCTTTCCTCAACTGAAAACAAGTTTAAAAGGTCGTAAATTTTATTCCAGCAAGGAGGTAAAAAAAAGCTGTGGAGGTCTAGTTTGCAGAGCAAGAAGAAACATTTTTTTTGAGAGGTCTAGAGACGTTGCAGGATCGCTGTAATAAATGAATCCAAGAGAAGAGAGTAATAAAATGTTTTGACATTGAAATTTTGTTTGGTTCTATAGTAGGCTAAGAATTTTCCAATATATCCTCGTAGTTTCTGTAATTACTGATTTAAGCAATCTATATGATGTAGTAGATGAAGACTTTTTGTTAAAAAGTAGTAATTGAATTATAAAATACAATTTGTGCTTTCTAGAGCCTAAACTGACCTGCACACTACTATTTTGAACTTCAGAGCTACTAAAGCACCGGTTTTTGAGAGTTTGTCGTCTTGAGAACCCTGTTCTTATACATTGTTTGTGATTTATTCTATTTTAGCTATAAAATTAGTAAATTATATTTTTTAATATCTTATATTTCCTATTTTTCTCTTTCTCATATATATTCACGTCTACAATCAAGTTTATATTTTGCTTACATTAATAATGTATATTAAGTTCAAGGTTTTTGTCGCCTCAGGCTTTTTATTTTAAGATGACGTCCAACAAAGTTTTCTTAATTCGCTTACGTCAAATTCAATCCTGGCGAAAATAATTGTCTAGAAAATGGACATGCAAATTACACGATAATAATCACTTAAATTAATCATGAAATGAGTGAAAATATATATGAAATAAAAATGTTAATCTGATATCTAAAAATTCCGCAAACTTAAATATGATAATATCATTGTTTACAGTTGATAATTATGATTATAGCTTATCATTAAATACACATTTTTGTCTATACAGGGTACTGACTATATAAATATATTAGATTTAAATAATTCGAAAAATTGTTGGAATGTAAACAAATTAGTCCAATAAAATGGTAAATGCAAGCTTGCATTTTTCAGTATAATTTTATCATTAATCATCTAAAAACAATAAGATTGAAAAAAGTTAAGAACGAAGAAATTCAAAGGATTAAAATTCTCTACAACATAGTCTTGAAACAATTTTGAAATATATGCAGTAGGGTCAGAGGTATTTGCAGTAAAAAATTAAAATTTTTATCATATTTAAAATAATTTGTGAAAAATCAAAATTGGGTTACTTTCATTGAACCGTATGTATAGTAACCATCATCCTATAAGGATATAAAGCCCCTGTAACACTGTTTTCCATACATAATTATCATTTTAGTTTGCAGTTTTCCTACCAGGCTGTAAACTAGATCCTAAAGAATGCAGGACCGTATAAAGCACAGGCTTGCATATTCTAATTTGACAAGTTTATTTATTGATTTCTTGACAGATACACAGATAATTTATTACATAACAAAAACAATTTGTAGGTATATAAATATAATCGAGAATATCTAATTATAATGGTTTGTGGAATAAAAAAAATTCATCATACCGTGATAGTGGTAATCGGTTCAACAACTCACAAGCCGACCTCCGAAAAAGGTTTTCAGCATCTAAAAAACCATGCTTTCTTGATTTAGCTGTAGGTATTATATTGTTTTGCTACAAAAATCGCTTTCATAATTTTATCATGTAAAACTACCGAATAGTAGAATAGAAAAGGTAAATTTTCTTAGACCAGATTCGAACCCGGGACCTCCAGTTTAAAGGAACGGAGCATTAACAATGAGCTGTCAGCGACATGAATGTGTAGTATATATGTTTCATTACTGACCAATGTTTTTGAAAGAATTTATAAAGTGAAGTGCTTTTAAAATAAGATGAATTAAACTTAAACTTCTCAACATTATTGTGCGTTTAGATTTCTATTTTTTAATATTTTATATCAAATTATGTTGAAAAAATGGATATAACAATTGAAAGTGACATTTCTTTAACACGACCAGATATTAGAGAAGTTGCTGGAGTTGCCTCATTTTAAACTGACAAAAGGGATTGTTAATATTTAATTTTTCTGTAATGTAAATATAGGTTATTTATGTCATTCACTACCACTCGTGGCAGTAAACTTCACCTCGTGAATAATAACTCATTATATGCGAGTAGAAAACTATATTACATCCACAATTACTAAATATTTTTGTTGAAGTTTTTTTGTTGTAAAATTTTGTTACATTATTAGAAATACAATTATTTTATTCTAACATATATTTATACAATATATTATTGTTCATCTAAACATAGTACATAGTTATCGAAAATTATAATAATCGTATAATATCTCCATAATAATCAACACAAAAATCTATGTATTAGTTTAGCAAATTTTAGGAACCTAATGTTTCAAGTGATGGTATTTATTTATATCTAATAATCCCTGTAGCTAGTACAAAATCCATATGCCATATTATATACGTTTTTTACTTTTCCGGCAATAAATTTAATGAGGCAACTTCTGGTGGAGTAAAGAAAAGCCACTTTCATTTTCTATATTCATTTTAATTGGTTTTTCATAATATAACATAAGATATTAAAATACTGAGAAATCTAAAGATACAATATTGTTGACAGGTTTGAGTTAAATTTATATTGTTTCAAAAGGCAGTTGAATCTATAATTTTTTTCAAAAATCATAGTACGTTAACAAACACATAAATGAATAGAGACATTTAATGTCTCTGATAGTTCAGTGTTAAAGCTCTGTGCCAACTGAAGAGTCTGGTTTAGGAATATGTAATTATTTTTTGATTTTTTTTATGTGTACAGAAATACATTGAAAATATTCAGTGTTTCACATGCTAAAATTATAAAATACTATTTTTTTAGCAAAACAATATAATTTGTCTAAATCAAGAATGCATTTAACAGCATAAAAAATGATTAGTCGTGGATAATAACTATAAATTAATACCATCATCTTTCAACATTACATACATAATATTTGTAGATAGATTTTTTTGTTGATTATTTTAGAGATATTACACGATTATTATAATTTTCGATAACTATGTTTAAATGAAAAATAATATATTGTATGAAATATTTGTAAGAATTAAATAATAGAGTCTCTAATAATGTAACGAAATTTTTTAAAAAGAAAATATTTAGTAGTCGAGAATAAAGTATAGTTACTCTATTCTCGTATAAAGAGTTATTATTCACTCGGTGATTTATGCAGTAAACTTTATCTCCTGATTAATAACCTTCATTATACACTCGTGAATATTATATTATTATTAAATTTTTTACGATATAACTTACGTAACATAAAATATCTAGCATTGAGTTTATTTGTTAATGTTGTAATAGATCGAATTGCATATTATCTTTATAAAAAGGCTTCCATCACACCCTGAATCATTATTAAAAAAATCGGCATCCTAAATGGGGCAAACTTCACAAAAAAATATTTCAATTTAATTAACACATGTGCACTTCTCACCCACTAATCAATATACTTTTTGTTATGTGGGATGTATGTGATAATTATAAAATTACTTCACTTTATAAAATCACTTCACTTTTTGTGTTGAATATTTGCAAATTTTCGACATATTTACAAAAGAACTCACGCTTTTTGCACAATTATGAACGATTTCTTTAGATGTATGCAACGAGATTTTCAACTTTATACTTTCAATCAGTTGAATCAAACTGGGTTATTATATCCGCATCACTGATTTATTTACAATAATCTATTTCTATACTTATTCAAGAAAATGTTTATTTAGTACACAAATTTTAATTTCTCTGACCTAAAAATGTAAACTAACGAAACTTGTGTTATTTGGCACCAAAACGCGATAGAGTTATTTTTGACGATTTTTGTTTGCCTCGAATAAATTTCCATTAATAGAAATATCGCAATCTATTAAGAGTTGTTTTGAATTAAAATACATTATGCAGATTAACAGTTACAAAAAATTTAATACTAGTATACCAACAAGGTGATAGATTGGTAAATTGCGTATATAAATTCAATATATCAATTTTAAAAATACTGTACGGCAGTGGCGGCTCGCTAAAAAATTAGTGCCGCCGTGCTTAGCATGACTATTATATCAAATATTAATTAATATATTTCGATTTTCAAAGAAAAATAAGTTTGGGCAGTTTAACCTATCAAAATATTACTATGTTTTTCTCATTAATAATTCAAAATAGACCTATTTATATATACAGGTTGTGGCGAGAAAAGTTTTTATATGTTACTTTATTCAAATATAATGTCCTCAATGTGGCACTTCAGTTATACCGGAAGTAGACGTCAACTTTGTTATTTTAAACAGAACCTAATATATTTTATTTGATTTTCGAATTCTAGAATTAAATTCTAGATAAAATTTGGGCACAGAATACAAAAAATGATGTATTTTCAAGATATTTCGAATTTTTTTAGAATATTCAAAAAATTCTAGTCCACAACGATGTCTTCAATAATAACGTAATAAAAGTTAGTGATATTATATTGTAACCAATAAATAAAAAGCACTTGCCCAAACGTATAACTTAAATCATTTATAAGTTTCTTACTCCAAATAAAACACCCTGTATATCACTCCATATTCCGGTGTATTTTTTTAAGCCAGTTCGTTTGGTATCAGTATTTCCTATACCTAAATCCAACCACTTTTGAGATCATTTATTATGTTAGTTAAAACAAAATAATTATTTGAACATTAGTAAATGCTAGGTGATGATTTCTATAAATTTTGGAAAAAAAATGACTAGGTTTTTTATAACAATCTAATTTAAAGTTTCATAAGGAGAGTTCAGCTACCTCTAAACTTTTATGAATTATTCTCCTTAAGTTATGTCTTATAATTATGAAAATATAGTCGAGTGCTAGATAATTTGAAGCAATTGAGCCTTGCTGTATCATATCTTGGTTAGTTGCAACAGGTTTGCAAAATACCTCATTTTTAATGTAACCTCAAATATCAAAATCTAAAGGATCCTAGTAAGGAGAAGAACTGGCCAACCAAAAGGACCCTGATTGGCAATCTCTTTATCATCAAACATGTAAAGATGCTGAGCAAAACACACAAAGTTATGAAGAGTTGTCCCATTTTGCTGTACCAAGCTGTAGCCACCACTCCATTTCTTAAAATGTGGCCATTAAATGTCACCATTTAAATTTTCGTTGCTAAACTTTCTAGATATAAACAACTTTTATAAAAAAAATTTTCTCATACCACCCCGTATTTCTGAGTTATAGGCATTCAAAGTTGCGAAATCAAAACTTATATTCATGTATATTTTATAAATTATACATTAGAATATCATGAATTTTTAAAGGTTGATTACGAATGTCAATGTAGTGTGTTTGACGGAATAAATAATTCCACACAACTATCTGAAGGCCAGGGGCAGCTCATGCTCAATGGTTAACAATCCGTAACTTTTATAGGCACAACCTGTACAATCTGAAGATAGTGTAAATGAATTTTTCAATCGATTTTTCAACAAAAAGGTACTGTTTGTTAAAGTCGATAAAATTTATGGTTTAGGAGATATTTAGATTTTAATATCGTTGTACATTACTGAAAAGTATTACGAGGATATATTGGATAATTCTTAGCCTACTATAGAACCAAACAAAATTTCAATGTTAAAATATTTTATCACTCAACATATTCTCCTATTAATTGGATCTATTTATTACAGCGATCCTGCAACATCTCTAGACCCATAAAAAATATTTCTTCTTGCTCTGCAAACCAGACCTCAATAGCTTTCCGCGTTTTTTCTCTTTAATTTTTTCCCTTAGAGTGGTCAGTAATGTCGTATAGTAATCTCCAGTTATTGTTCTACCCTTATCCAAAAAATCAATCACGATTACTCCATGGCAATCCCAAAAAAATTAAGCAAGAACTTTTCCAGCAGATTTTTGGACACAAAACTTCTTAGGTCTTAGAGAATCAGAGTGTCGCAATTCCATCGATTGTTGCTTTGTTTCTGGATCGTAGAAATGTACCCAAGTCACGACCATGTAACAATTCGGTTTAAGAAGTCTACATCATTTTCAAATCGAGCAAAGATCGAACGCGATGCTTCTACCCTTGCACGCTTTTGGTCAACATTCAAACATTTGGGGATCCATTTTGCAGCAATTTTTCTCATGTCCAAATTGACGTGAACTATATGATGAACGCGTTCGTATGAAATATTCAGTGCTTCAGATATCCGTTTTAGCCCAATTCGACAGGCTGATAAAATCATGTCATTAACTGTATCGATATTATAGGGGACTGACACACAAACTGGCCTTCCCGATCGGTCATCGTCTTCAATGGAAAATTTTCCTCTTTTGATTTTAATTTATTGCTTAATTCTGTATTACTTTTTTGTCGTCAAACTTTACACTAACACTTCTTATGGATTGAAAATTGAAAAAGATTGTTAACCATTAGATATGAGCCGTCCCTGGCATTCAGATTGTAATGTAGAATTATTTATTCCGTTAAATGTACCACATGGACATACGTAATCATCCAGTAAAAATTCATGATGTTTGAATGTATAATTTAGAAAATATACTTAAATATAAGTTATGATTTTGTAACTTTAAAGGTCTATAACTCACAAACGCGGGGTGGTATGAGAAAATTTTTGTTTATGTCACAGCATTTTTTGAATCAAGTCCTGGAACACCCTGTAAATAACGAACTGCTTTCTATATGTGCAGAGAATGGAGAATATGAAACTGCTGAAGCCAGTTGTCTAGTAGAACCCGGGAATAGAAGTTGGGGAAGACCTTCTAGAAGATGGGTAAGAAGAAATTAGTGAGACATGGAGCAGACTGGGGATAGGGCATCGGAAGCCATAAAACGTTTTTTGGATGTATAGAAATTTTTTCCTGAATTTTTATACAGCTAGATATATATAAAGTATTTCTTGGAATAAAACAAAGTTACATCTCTTTAGTATGTTCCATACGGTACACTGTTGCTGCTGCACGAGTGTAGTTTTATTAGAAACTGACGAGTGTCCTCAGATTAGTTACTTAGTTCTACAACGCCTAGCTGTTGCAAATAAACGCGAAGAATTCTTCAGGCAAGAAACTTATAGAAATAAAGTTATCACGGAGGTTTATCAGAATTTTAGTACTGCAGTAAAACAGCTCTAATAGGGGGCACAATAAACCTTAAGGTTGCAGTGCGACCTAAGACCTGTTTCTATATCGTGTAAAAACCGTCCATACATAACAAAGTGATACCTTAAACAACAAGACCTGCACAAATAAAATGTTAAAGCCGTTGGGAGTGGTAAAATAAAAATCTATCACTTAAGATATATTTAGAGATGTATTACGTAACTTATGTGCACTATATTTTCAAGATTTAGATGAGCTATTTTTTTATATTCCAATATGTGATAAACTAGAGTTTTTCATAATCTGTAGTGCAATAGATCTTTCGATAGAGAAATTTAAGAAATGTGACAGAATGAACAATTGTTTGTATCGACCGGTTGCAGATGATCATGTTTTGTAACAAATACAAAAAACTAAATAAATTGTTAAGTGCGAAAAACTACAGTTATGCAAGTTAACAAAGAATAGATATTAGCTTCGGTTACATGGTTCATTGAATCAATAGTACAGTTATTTGTTATAAAACCGATTGGTTTTTATTGTCG
Source organism: Diorhabda sublineata (assembly GCF_026230105.1). Taxonomy (NCBI): domain Eukaryota; kingdom Metazoa; phylum Arthropoda; class Insecta; order Coleoptera; family Chrysomelidae; genus Diorhabda; species Diorhabda sublineata. The sequence goes on from NC_079484.1 coordinate 11,872,447, forward strand.
GCTGTTACCAAACGTTCACTTACGTGATTACAAATTAAAATAGGTTCCTCTGGATTTCAGGTTCAGATCTCTGAAAATTACAAGTATTCAATGCGCCGTAAAGAATTTAAACTATATACTTCGAATTAATCTAAGGAACATGATAGAAATGTATCGATAAGTTTCTCGGTATGGCATACATTAACTTGCAAATTTATAGGGAGAATTGGGAACAAAAGTTGAGAAAAAAAGAAACATGGTAGCTAACGTCAATAATGGAACAAAGACTATTAACCCTAGAAATGGATTTTTAGCGGCGAGCAACAGGAATTTCAAAGCTCTAACATATTCCAAATATCACAATACGAGAATTGATGAATGCTAGGAAAACCATACTGGACCATATACAGGAAAAGCAACTCAGCAGGTATGGCCATATGCAGATGGTGAGTGAGTATAGAATACCAAAACCCATAATGAATTGGAACGCACGGCAATGTTGACGAAGGATCTCAGACCAGGGGACTGGGAATACCGAGAGAAATCGAGATTGGGCATTAAATTGTATGGCCTCCTCTTGCATACTCTGGCATCTCTTAGACACTCCAAAAATGAGATTGTCGATCTTTAATTGTTTAGTGGTGGTAATGGAGAACACAGTACTCCATTCCTGATGTCCCTAGTTTATGTGTTCGACTGCCCATCCCTATCTTATACCGCTATTGTCCCCTAGTAATGAGCCGGTCTACGAGTGTAGAGATTCACTCGTTCTATCTGTTTCTCAAACTTTTGCCTCTTATAACGATGTGTCTCACTTACTAACTGACTTTCGGTGATTAGCCGATCTCGTAATCCCTATAAGCGAATAAAATGGTTTTGTATAAAATCCGTTGCTTTTGGCTAGTCGTTTTCTCTAACATCAGCCGGTGCTTAATAAATAGAGAATGAATTAGAACAATATTCAAATCCAATCGAAATAACTTCAATTCCAAATTGCTTTAGATTGTTGATTCCTGGATTTATACAAAAAAATGTCGATACCATCGATTAAAGAGAAACTGCGGTAAAAAGAGATGGATATCAATTATTCTGAATGAATGATTAGGGGTTATTTACGAATTATTGGTTTTCACAACAAAATTCTCCATCGTCGGTTTACTTTTATGGAAAGACCTCTCTCGAAAAAATTTCGTTTTGACTACATGAAGCAAATTGCAAAAAATCAAAAAATAAGGATGTAAGATTATATATCTCGATGAACCAAGGTATGACACATAAGACATCATTAAATAAAGAATGACATGTGTATTTGTTCTTAAAGTTCATAAAAAAGTCAAACTAAAATGTGTAAACCACGTGTTTGCTTTTTTCACTTGAAAACCGCAAACTAAATGATTATCGGTAAGCACTTTTTCTCTATTTTCTTCCATATCTATTCAATGTTAGCCACACATTTCTACGCAAATGGAACACTAGTTACCAATATTGGGCTCATGATTCTGAAGTTCATTTTATGTTTGCATGAAAATGAACTTATTTTTTTCGATACGAAATTTATTAATATAAGTAAGTTTTTGTTTCTATGAGGAATTTCGAATATGTTGTTATGATTTTGATTCTATGTTTCATATGTTTTAATATGATAAAATTTGTATAATCCAATGTCTCTAGTGACTCCGTAGGATGACTCAAAAGACCCCGCCTGTGGGGTCTTATGAGCCATATGACTGTTTTCCTTATAAAGTAAATTTATTATAGTTATTAACGGATTTTTTGAAGTTTTTATTTCAATTAACTTTTTTTAATACTCCTTTGAAAGCACGTTACACTAATATGAACAAAATGCGGATCAATCGACCCCGCTCCGCCCCACTTCATAATGATGTCGCTCCAACTTTGACAAATTTATATCCTGATTCAGGAAACGCGATGTGGTTCCAGCAATATGGATCATTATCATATTACTAATACAATGTCCAGTAAAATCTTAACGCAATATTTCTCAATCGGTGGATAATCAGGCGATTACCTGATATTATTAGATAACTTTCTGTGGGAATATTCAAAGGCAAAATCTACAAAACTAAACCTTTGGATTTAAATACGAGGATGTATTGATATCTACTTAGCCTAGACCAGTTCCATGCATAAACAAAATATTGCGTTACCATAGCAACGAACAATAACTTATTAGAAGTGTCAGTTTAAAGTTTTACGTCAAAAAAGTAAACCAGAGTGACGCAATAAATTAAAAGAAAAAATATGTCCACCGGAATTGTGAAAATCGAAAAATTGGAGTATCGAGCCATCATCAAGAACCTGTATTTAAAAGGGTTAAGAGGTAAGCAGATTTACGAAGATATGCTTAATACCCTTGGTGATCAATGTCCTTCGAATGCGACCGTGAAAAATTGGACTGCAAGCTTTCAAAGAGGAAAATTTTCCATTGAACATGATGACCGATCGGGTAGGCCAGTTTGTGTGTCAGTCCCCTATAATATCGATACAGTTGATGACATGATTTTATCAGACTCTCGAATTGGGCTAAAACGGATATCTGAAGCACTGAATATTTTTACGAACGCGTTCATCATATAGTTTACGTCAATTTGGACATGAGAAAAATTGCTGTAAAATGGATCCTCAAATGTTTGAATGTTGACCAAAAGCGTGCAAGGGTAGAAGCATCGCGTTCGATCTGTGCTGGATTTGAAAACGATGTAGACTTCTTAAACCGAATTGTTACTATGGATAAGACTTAGGTACATTTCTACGATCCAGAAACAAAGCAACAATCAATGGAATGGCGACACTCTGGTTATTCAAGACCTAAGAAGTTTCGTGTTCAAAAATCTGCTGGAAAAGTTCGTGCTTTAGGTTTTTGGGATTGCCATGATTGATTTTTTGGATAAGGGTAGAACAATAACTGGAGATTACTATACGACATTACTGACCACTCTACGGGAAAATCTAAAGAGAAAAGACGCGGAAAGATATCCACAGGTGTTTTGTTTTTGTAGGACAACGCCCCTGCACACAAATCTCATGTTGCCATGCAAAAAATTCGTGATTTTGGGTTTTAATTACTAGAACACCCCCCTTATTCACCAGATTTGGCTGCGTCCGACTATCATCTCTTTCCTCGACTGAATAAAAGTTTGAAAAATCGTAAATTTTCTTCCAACGAAAAGGTAATAAAAGCTGTGGAGGTCTGGTTTGCAGAGCAAGAAGAAATATTTTTTTTGAAAGGTCTAGAGACGTTGCAAGTTCGCTGTAATAAATGTATCCAATTAAGATGAGAATATGTTGAGAATTTTGACATTGAAATTTTGTTTGGTTATATAGTAGGCTAAGAATTTTTCAATATATCCTCGTAGTTCTTTTTAGTGTTTTACATTTTATCACATTTGGCATTATATTTTAGTGTTTGATTATATATTGAGAATTTCTATAAGCAGATGATTTCATTTTATTATAATATCTAATCGTTGCTACAAACCTGAAAAACGATAACATTTTCGAGTAGAGAAACCTCTCCAGTTGTGTTCTCAAACTAAAAGCAAAACTTCTGTTTTCTAGTATAGATCTTGTCATAATTTTTAACATAAATAGTCTCGTACCGGACTATTCAATTTCATAGCTACTAGTATTAGTCCTCAAAGTCTTTATTTGAAGTTAAAGAAGGAAGTGAAATCGTAAAGCGTAATTTCTCGCAATTCTGCAGTTCTATACTATCAACCATCGGTGAAACTATGCCTCTTCGTTTGTAGGTGTAATAACGGGACTTTGACGCTTGAGTAGAAGTTCAATGTTGGTTATTTAGTGATAGTCAATTGTGTTCAGTATATTATAATCATTGAATTTATTGTATAAGTTTTGGAAGTGTTGAAACATTAAGGTTTGTATTGATAATAAAATTTACGCTGTAAAAAAAATAATGAAATAATAAGTATATAGGCACAATAAATTATATCGTCATCATATAAAGGTATAATAGTAAGGTATATAACTGCTTTCGTCGTAATTTAATAGGTAAGAACTGTCATTTTAAAATTTATTCAATTTGAAGTTTCTTAGTTATAAATATTCTATTAGAACAATGTCTCAAGAATTGCAATGCACCCCTTGAAATAATTATTCTAACAAAGTCGTGCGAATTATATAATTTTTTCAAATAAATTGATAAATATTTAATACACAAACAATGTCTACTATGTTTGGTTACATATAACTTTATTTATGTTTACGCCTGAAGACAAAATAGTACATGTTATTCGGAGTAGAAGGATTACATTACATTCAAATTACAATGCCTCAGCTAACGCCTCGGCAGTAAATTTCTGAGCTCAACGAAGATAACCCCTTCTGTTGATAGTAATTTAATGCACTATTAAATCATGAACGGTGGAAGACATTCTATATGTTCGCGCTTTTTTTATACAACGTACATTTTTTTTGCAATGACTTTGATAAATTGTGGATCTATATACATTAATGATAATCACAGTTAATGTAATAAAAATAAAACCAACAAATACGAGGTTTATCTGACAAGTTTCCAACCTCAATATTAAGATGTCAGCACTTATCAAAATTTGTCTGTGGGTTTAGAGGTTTGCACTAAAATTTCAGCAATTTTGGACACTCAATTTATATTTGATAATGGTATAAATCTGTCGTTGAAGATTTTTCTGAAAATAAATAAAATTATCTAGTTATCATTAAATCTTTGCTATTTTCATTAGAAAGGCAATACTTTGACGCAAATGAACTAGGAGTTAGACTCTGCACCATCTTTCACAATTGTAAAATGTTGGACAGATGAATTCAAACGTGTAGTTACAGATTGACTGACGACGACCGTTCGGGACGGCCAAAAACAGCGACAACCAGTGATATCGTCGAAAAAGTTCCCTGCCGGATTAACAGGTCTTAAGCAAAATGAGAGGAATTTTTTGTATCGATAACTGTAAAGTAAACCTGGATCCACCATTATACTCCTGAAACGAAAAAACAGTCAAGACTGTGGATTACAAACGGCGGACCTGCTCCGAAAAAGATAAAGACAGTTTCATCAGTCAGAAAAGTTTTGGCGACCGTTTTTTGCCAGGTATAGAAGAACTTGCAAAAAAGTGATCGCATGTGAAGAAAAAGAAAGTGATTATCCATCGGGACAATGCAATTTCTAATACCTATGTGATAGGTATCGCTAAAATTAAAGAATTGCACTTCGAATTAGTTAACTATCCATCGTATTCACCAAATCTACTCCTCATAGACTTTTTTCAGTTTCCTTGCAGAGGAGAGATTTTCACGTCGACGTTATTGTATACGAAAACGCCTATTTTGAAGAAAAAGACGGTAGTTAAAGCAGTGTTTCCCAAATAATGAACTGGGTGTTTGGCATTTTCAATAAAACTTCCCTACGCAGACGACAGACGTTTTAAAATTTTGCTAAAGAATGCAGTATCTGTCAACAATCGATGGTATAAGATAGGTATAAGTAACTATTACCACTTTACTTATCATTGTCAATCATTTTCAACATTTATCTGATATATCAAATATGCAGTAAAAAGAAAAACTCTCAGAATTGCAAAAAGATGAGTCAGTTAAAATTTCATATTTAATATAATAGGAGCGATATCATGGCTTTGTGACGATTTAGTGTTGTGAATTATAAAAAGAAATTGCATATAACACAACCTGGAGACCAAAGCTAACCATAACATAATATGTGCAGCTAGCATTAAGCGCAATGATCTCATGAAACTAAAATAAAATAATAAAGTAAAATCTTTATTCAAATTATTTGGAATTCGAAATTTTATTTTTCAATGCTTTGAAAATTTACTGTGCTTCATTAACAATTTCCTTAAATATTTCATTCAAGTTTCTTAGTTAACAATTCAATTTCTTAGTATTAATTAATTAAAACATTATGTATATGACTAAGGGGGCATAAGAATTTTAGAGTAGCTTAACTGATCTCTCTTCTCACAAATAAAGGTAAATAAAACGAAATTGTACGATCTGTATGATCTCGTTGAAGTGATAAGTTGCATGTGATAAACCAATAGTCTATTCTCTTCAATCAGATTAATGCGATCCCAAACACTTGATCTGCTCATTATTCCGAGGTTGAATTAATGTTGCTTGAGGGTTTCTCCATTATCTGGTATGGATTTGTTTTTATTTCTGTCCTCGGCATGGCATTATCTAATGTTCTTTTGAATCGATAGGAATAGGAGGGATCTAAATTCCGGATCTGAACTTAGAGAACCATCTATGCCATTGTGTAATTCATTTAGATAAACGCGAATGTTTTTGTCGCAACTGTTGCGTTACTATCCTTGCGAAACTCAAAAAGCATTTGTTCTGCTAGTATTTTGCGTTTTTGAACAATCAAAACATCGAATTGATGGGTCATCCGCCGTACAGTCCTTGTTTGACGGCCAATGATATCTTCTTATTTCCTAAGATCAAAAATAAATTGCGAGCTCAACGTTTTACTACACCTGAAGAAGTGGTTGATGCGTTCAAATCACATGTTTTGGAATGGTTCGACAATTGGTTCAAAAGTGTATTAATCTTAATAGCGAATATTTTGAAAAATAAGAAAGTTATATCCAATTATAAATATTTGTTTTTATTTATCTATTTCAAATTAAAGTAGCAACCTTCGTAACATTTTATGTAATTCCGAAACTTTTGAATTGCCAATACTGCTAGAAAAACTAAAAGAGGAGTAGGTGTTGTAATGAAATAAGTGAAACGCCTGAGCTAAAATTTTTTGCATAAAGTAAGAGGTTTTCTTATTGAAAAAAATTACGCTCCAGTTTTCTGACTAAATGATGCTGACTCTGAGAATTTGAGTGATCGAATGCATTGAATTCTCGTTATAACTAGTTTCGTGATTATCTAGACCTACTTTCAAATTTCGTCAATTTAAATATTAGTGTACAATCGCTGTATTTCTAAACGGACCGTCATCAAAGTAGAATCATAGTTAGCAAGGTCAGCAGGCCGTCAGGTATTAAAATATGGTAAATAGTAAATTAATATATTAAAATATTTAATGGGAACTCCCATTATACAATTTTATTACATTACCTTGCAAAATTATAAATCAGAAAAAATTAAATTAGAATATTCGAGAAATGAAAAATGAATGCTGCATAACATTTTTTTCTCTATACCTTGTTTTGTTAATTTTTTTAATAGTGTTCATCGGCGTAGTTAGCCTCAGTATTCGGGGGGGGGGGTCGTGGCCCCCGAAAAAAATAGTCTATTAAAGTATATGTGGATATTATGATATTTTTGTGCACCACGGCATACATAAAATAGAGTGCTTTAAATACTAGTAATCCACGAATACTTTTTTTATTGTTATCTCCTTTATATAACGCTTATCAAGTATTCACATATAGTAAATCACTGTTCCCTAATGTAGAAGAACTCATTGGTGAGTACCAAACGGGCTTCAGGCCAGGCAAATTCACTATCTACCAAATATTTAGCTTCAAAGAAGGAAAGGGCATGAGATAGATATTCACCAAATATTCGTGAAATTTAGGCAGGTCTTTGATTCCATTGACACTTGATAAACTAAATGTTATCATGAACAAGTTCGATAAACCAGGAAAGTTGATACGACTAGTTAAATTCCAGAATGACAAGGAAAACAGCATATGTACGTGTACAGAATCAGCTGACTAATCAATTCGAGATAACTAGAGACCATATACAGGATGATGGTCTACCATGTTATCCACTATAGTTATGGAATACATCATGAGAACAACCACATTGAATTCCATAGTTATAGATAATCGCAAATAGCAGGATACGCAGATGACATCTATGTAATGGGGAGATCACTACTAACGGTTAAAGGCAAAGACCAAAACTGCATTGAAAGAACATAATTATCACGAGAAAATGATAAATAACATATTGGAGGAAAGTATATAAAAATACTATAATCAATTAAGAAACGAAAAGAAACTAAACATTAAAACATAAAACATTTTTTTTGTCACATGTACAGACTTTCCCAATAACTATCGAATTATTTATGATATTAGTATAAGTTATAAAGTTTATTGTACATTATTCAAATATTTTACTAAACTGAAATCTAAAAACCAAAAAACAAAAGAAGAGATATTATATATCAAGTACCTTATATTATAATGATTGTGTTACATAAGGCAGGCATATCAGAATTTATAAAATAGATTAAAAGGTCATCAATACGCAAATAAAACTGCATTAACCATTAAATTTAAAAAAAACACATTAAAATATAAAGATTCAAAAATTTTTAAAATCAAATCAAATACACAAAACATAGAAATTTTAGAAATTGTTCGCATTCATAGAAACGGAAAGATAAAAAGACTTAAAATTTATAAATTCATTTAAAAAATTTTAATGCAACTACGAATAATTTAATTGATGGTTGCTACATATTTTTAAGATGTACAAATTAAGGAAAAATTAGTTTTTGTTTTTGAAACAGATTTCTATTTTGATCTCATTTTTATGTTGATATTCATGATGTAGGTGATCTATTGATTAATATAATTACGTAAATTGTCAATATCAAATCATATTTTGATAAAGACCGAAGTAAGTCGAAACGTCATATTTTTACCTGTTTTTTAAAACTGATTTCCTATGAAAAAAAAACAAAAAACATAAAAAGTAAGAAGTAAAAAAAGAAAATTTTAGCAACAAAATGCTTCAGAACGTTACAATAGATGATAATTTGGAAACAGTAACAGATTTCATATACCTAGGAGTACAGCTTACCAAGGATGGAAAGTAAATAAGGCATACTATACACGTTTAAAGATGTGCATAAAAACAATAAAAAGTCACAATATCCAAGAGATGTTTAAGATCTATAATAATGTACGGTTGTGAAACGTGGGTCTTAACACTAAAAATTTTAGATAATATTAATTAATACCTTTGAAAGACAAATATTAGGGAAAATATATGGCTCCAAATGTCAGATATGAAGATCCAGATATAATCATAAGTAATAGCAAAAATACAAGGAACTATAAATCTCGGAATTTGTTAGAGTACAGGTACTACGATGGGTTAAGCAGAGAATGCGGTGAAATGATCTTGAATCCAGTCACATTCCAAGGAGACGTGGCAGGAAGAAGTCGCAGAAGACGCAATAAGTTTTCTAAAGATACCTAATTGGAAAAGAGTAGCGATGAGAAGGGACAACTGAGAATGTCAAGGACTCAGGGGGCATGACCACTATAGAAGAAAAAGAATATAATTACAGAAAAAAGAATATAATTACAGAAAAAAGAAATAAAAACTACCTAATAATTTAAAATAGTAACATTTGTGATGTGGCATCATTATACCTTTCGCTGTCAAGGAAACAACTCTAAATAGAAACTTCATTTGCATTCTGTTGCTTTTAGTGACCATCGTTTTTACTTGTGTATTTCGCTTATCTGAATTTTGACAATTTAGAAGACAAGAAATGAAAACATAGTTTATTTTATTTATCATAAAATATAATCGAAATTTTTCTAATTCTTCTATAATTATAATTTTATTTGGAAAATCAAGATATGACCTTATACAATAAGTTGTGGTACCAAGGATATTTTACTTAGTAGAAAAAGAGTCCTGTAGAAAAGAAGAACTAATCAGTAACTGAAGTATATTTATAAATACCGATCAGTAACAATTGAGTGAAATGGTTGGGGCATATGAAAACAATGCCGCAATATAAAAATACAAAAAGGGTCATTGAAGAAGAGGAAGGTGGAAGAAAAAATGGATGGTTAGAACCTAACTGGAGTACAAAAGTTAGAATCGTAACATGTGCAAAGAAATTGTAAAAGCCGTTGAAGAGCGATAAGAAAAGAAAAATATTACATGAGCCTTAAAGGCTTGCATAACTTTGAATATATATATATATATATATATATATATATATATATATATATATATATATATATATATATATATATATATATATATATATATGTATATATATATATATATATATATATATATATATATATATATATATATATATATATATATATATATAGAAAAGGCTATAAATTAAAAATAAAACATTAGATTTATATTCACATTCTATCATAAGTAATATTATTGCACATATACAGCCACACGCCATCTACTGACGCAAGTTTTGTTATAATTAACTTGTATAATTTTATTTACGAATCTTTATCCGAGACACGTCATATTATCTATTAATATTATAGTAATAACAAAAATTATAAAAACAACGTAAACTTTGATAGAATTAAAGGAATGTTATTTTTATTAGTCTTGACCGGGTCAATTATCCTGAAAATAATGAAATTCCTTAGGCATTACCAATTGAGCTCTTGCAGGTGTAACAACTTGGTTTTAGCGAATTATACAGGTTCAAATCGTTTTAGTCTTTCTGCTAAATCTATTAGTTCTTCATAAAAATCAAGTTTTACTTTAATGATTCTCGGGGGACAGTTTATCACACTTGTATCTGTTACTGTTGATTCATTTTTCTTCGACCAGGTCTTATAGTATTTATTATATCGTGAAGGTTTTGCATAGTCACAAAAATAATCGTAATTAATATGGCTTCGTATGGTATTGGCTTTTCACATAATAAATACATATCTACTGGGGAGTTATTTTGTAATTTTCTTTTGATACAAGCATGAACAGAATCAACCGCAATCTGGGTACGATTTATTTCTGATATATTAAAAATCCATGAAGCAAACTATAATTATCAGTGCATTTGCCATAACGTTATTTCGATTTTGAGCTGCGCACCCATCGTAGATTATTGTAGTTAACCTTTTTCTGCAGAAAAGCATTTGTTTCGGATTTAAAATATGAAACTAAAGTTGTTGCCACTAAGTAACTGCCATAATTTGATTAATATGGACAGCTAGCTTTGTTTCGTGAGAGAAAGAGTTAGCATGGGTAAATGGTGCCAGCTTAACCGCCTGGAGATATACCTCTATTAATATTATTTCCCTTCTTATTACATTTTCTATATTCTTACGTTTTTGTTTTCCAGCTTTCTCGTTCTTATTTTCGTGCTTTTTCTACTACTTTTCCTGTAGATTTCTCCTTTGCCATTATCTTAATGTTGAATAAATAAATATTTCTGGTGCCCTTTACGTAGTAACTAAACTTTTTGCGACTAAAACTTGGTTCGATTAAGTAACGTTTCTAAACATCTTCGATAGATTGGAAAACTGGATCTAAATAGGGTTTAGATTCGGATCTATTGTAGTGAGAAGGCATTTCAACTGATCCAACAAAAAAGTTGAGAAATCTTGCTGGCATTCCATAAGAGCTTTCTTTCAACCATGATTAGATCATTCTGTAGCAGATTCCCAAAGTTGATAATTTTCTTGTCCAATAAACGAAATATACATTAACGTGAAATAACCCCTTGGAGTCACTATCAGTTTTATTTCTTGGTTTACTCATTTTAGTCACATATCTATTCACAAACGCTTTGGCGTATCCAGTTAGTCCCCAAAATCATCGCTAGATTGTCTCTCTGTAAAATATTGAAATTTCGTTTCTTTGAATTAATACAGACAGTATCGGTTTCATTTTTCGTACATTCCTCTGTGCATCTTTCTTTCGTCATTCATATAGTGATTATTTGGGTAGATTACAATAACAGTTTCGTTTTCCATGTCCATAAAAGTGGGTGTTAGTTGTTAACTTGGACATGGAACTGCCAGATTCATTTTGTTTAAGAGTGGAAGGAGAGTCCGTAAGAATTATTTTTTGTATTTCCCAAATAAACATGATCTCGCCTTAAATTTTCGGAGCTAGTATCATACTTTGACTTCTGCTGTAATGTGAGAACTTCTTTTTGTAGAGGAGACATACTAATTAGACTTAAAAATATTCCTTTCATATAAAATGATTTAAGGAAAACATCATCAGTGTCCCATGAATCTCTAGCTAACATTAGGATAGAATGTGTCTGTTGTGTTTAGGGAAAAGTTGTTGTCATGTCACTTAAGTTATAATATTGAATTATGCAAGCTAACCTCGTTAGATTTAGGACTTGTCAAATTATCGTTATTTCAAGAGTTCTCTGCCAACAATACAATAGGGAGTGTTTATTTTGCCTGTAGTAAGTGTAGTATTCTGATTTGAATGTTCTGAAAATTGAAAAAATATATCAAATATCGAAATGTATTTACATGGGCACCATTTCCAAGTTATATTGAAATTTCCAAAAAGAAAATGTTCGCGACCATTTGTTTTTGATCAATATTCTTATGAAGTCAACACGAAATACTAGTACCAAACGAATAAATCAAACAATTTGAATAGATTTTAAAACGTTTTCCAATATATAGCTCCTCTGATGTGAGATTCCTACATGTTCGTAGTAAGCACTTCATAATATCTATCCCAGCTTATTTATAAATTTTATACATTTAGCGGTTATACTTAAAACTCAATTCATATTATTCCAGAAACAACATAGTGACAATGCTTTCAAAAAAAAGTTTAGAAATTGTTTTAATTATTCTACATCGGTTATTACTAAGAAAATATAATTAAGCACTAGATTGACCGTTTACGCCATTCCAGTGGCACTTGAATATACGAGAACTGGAATGAAAGTCAACTAGACAGAATTGACCATAGTGCAATTCACATCATTGTAGTAGCATTCTATCGCGAGACTGAAATAATGTGAACCAGGCTTCATTCTTGCCAAATAATACGAGAATATATTGAAAAATTCTTAGCCTACTATAAAACCAAACAAAATTTTAATGTCAAAATATTTTATTACTCCTCTTACCCATTTATTACAGCGAACCTGCAACGTGTCTAGACCTTTCAAAAAAATGTTTCTTCTTGCTCTGTAAACCAAACCTCCACAGCTTTTATTTCCTCCTCGTTGGAAGAAAATTTACGACTTTTTAAACTTTTTTTCAGTTGAGGAAAGAGATGATAGTCGGATGGAGCCAAATCTGGTGAATAAGGGGAGTGTTCTAGTAATTCAAACCATAAATCACGAATTTTTTGCATGGCAACATAATATGTGTGCAGGGGCGTTGTCCTGAGAAAACAACAAAACACCTTTGGATAGCTTTCCGCGTATTTTCTCTTTAATTTTTTTCCATAGAGTGGTCAGTAATGTCGTATAGTAATCTCCAGTTATTGTTCTACCCTTATCCAAAAAATCAATCACGATTACTCCATGGCAATCCCAAAAAACTGAAGCAAGAACTTTCCCAGCAGATTTTTGGACACAAAACTTCTTCGGTCTTGGAGATCCAGAATGTTGCCATTCTATCGATTGTTGCTTTGTTTCTGGATCGTAGAAATGTACCCAAGTCTCATCCATTGTAACAATTCGGTTTAAGAAGTCTACATCGTTTTCAAATCGAGCACAGATCGAACGCGATGCTTCTACCCTTGCACGCTTTTGGTCAACATTCAAACATTTGGGGATCCATTTTTCTGCAATTTTTCTCATGTCCAAATTGACGTGAACTATATAATGAACACGTTCGTATGAAATATTCAGTGCTTCAGATATCCGTTTTAGCCCAATTCGACAGTCTGATAAAATCATGCCATGAACTGCATCGATATTTTCGGGGACTGACACAGTAACTGGCCTTCCCGATCGGTCATCATGTTCAATGGAAAATTCACCTCTTTTGAAGCTTGCAGTCCAATTTTTCACGGTCGCATTCGAAGGACATTGATCACCAAGGGTATTAAGCATATCTTCGTAAATCTGCTTACCTCTTAACCCTTTTAAATACAGGTACTTGATGATGGCTCGATACTAGATATCGATACATCCTCGTATTATTCACTTCATATTTCTTGAACAGTCTCTCGGATTGCTTCGGGATGTCTTATTGTGACGAACCTATAATATACCTACAGCATCACATTAGTCATCGATAACAAGAAAGTGCATTTCTCAAGACATTCTTTACTTATTACTAACAAATCTTTGTTACAAGAAATAGAAAAAAAGTTGATAATTAAAACACGATTCATTTCGCAATTGTCCATTAAAAATAGTACATAAATTAACCGTCATTTAATAATGTTATTCAACTTTTATGGCGAAACAGGAAGAATGATAGTATCTTGTGAGTTATACAAATAAAACGCGATATCAAAAACAAGGAAAGTTTTTCTCTTTATTTGTGTTATTCATTTTTATCTCACAGACGTCAAACTAGGTTGATAGGTAATTAGAATTAGAGATTTGTTGTGACACAGTTGTCGTTTTTATAGATTCTATGATATGAAGAATGTCATAATAGAATTGGTGACTTGGAATGCTTGGGTATTGGTCATTTCGGCATGAAGGACAGTTGGGTGTCTCCCCAAGAATAACAGGGCATACTAATTAAGGAGAACAAAAGTATATCTACCTATCTTATCAAAAACTTTCTCACTTTGCACATTATGTAAGTGACATTGTGACATTGTGAAGTGCGCATACAAATATAAAGAAACAGGTAGTGGAATTAGGTACAGATGGAGAAGAAAAGGAACTTGAAAAGCTTCAATTTGTGCCGATAAATTAGAGACAGAGAGTTAGTTGTGAAATAAATTTGATTATGCGTTGAGATATTCTCACTAAAACTTCAGCCATTTCAAACGCTTAGTTTCAGTTCGAAAATCCTATCAATGAGTCATTGTGAAGATTTTTCTAAAAATGAGAAAAATTAGTATCGAGATACTGAGGACTGACTGAGGAGTTAGGCACTGTGTAACCTAACCTAACCTAGCCATGATTTACGACCGTAAAATTTTGAGCAACTGAATTCAAACGTGACCGTCTCAGCTTGACTGACGACTAACATTCGAATACAGCAACAACCAGCGATATCATGGAAACAGTTCACCAACTGGTACTGCTGGACGACCTTCAAAAGAATGCTTCAGGTTTTCCAATACCGAGATTTGGAGGTCCCGAAATGTCGGGATTCCGATTTATTTTAAGTATTCTTACATTTTCATAATCCCGAAATACATATCGGAATCGGGATACATTCATTTTAGTTTTCGATTAGTAAGTATGACAGGACCCTATTTTTTGAACTTCTATTCTCTTTTCTATTTTCTGCTAAACTTGTGTTTGTATAGGAGACTATGTGTCTCTATATATATTATTTCAGTGTGATAAGTTTATTATTTAATAATATTAAATAATTGAAAACACGTAAAATATTCAAATGTCTTCTCTTTTTATAAGCCAAAAGCTACAAATTGTCCATACAGCTCACGTTTCAAAAACATATTTAAACCACGCACGTTTCGAATTTCAATGAAACAAAATAATATGCATTTATTTTTAGAGAAAGTACGAGCTATATGAAAATTACCGGCGTTCATTAATTAGAATAAAATGGTGTCATGGATATTGAGGTAGTTACGTTACAACATTAATCGTTAACTCTATAAACGCTACATCATCACTTATCGGTAACATTTTGTTTGTTGAAAAATTTGGTAGGGAGGGAAATAACACAAGATTGTAAAAAATAACAACAATCTTTAGAAAACCACTGGCGCCATCTTTTAGTTGCCAACAGCCGATAACGTGACGTTCAGTAAATAACTATTTTTGATTATTCATTATATTATTTATATTTATTTTAATAGTGTGTATGAAGCATGACTGTTGTAAACTTTGAGTTTGAAGTATGGAACACCTCAATTATTTCGGAATCTCATTACGAATTTCATTTAACACATCAAAACGAACTATAAATTGACTTTATTCAAACCTTGCGTTATTAAACCTATTCCTGTCAGTTATTGGATGTAGGTGGTAAATTTTGATGCCTGAAGACGAAAAATTGGTTATCGAAACCCGCGAGTGAGTGTAGAAATCAGTATGTTAGTATCTCTTAAAATATCATTATGTGGAAGCAAAATGGAAAAGTATTAAAACATATCTACTGGAAGCAGCGGAAAAACAATTAGAAATGGTAGAAACGGAACTAACAAAAGAGTGTTACAATGTAGAATGTTAACAAGATGTGAAAATAAAGGCAAGATTGAAATGGTTCAATGAAAATAAGTAGAAGGAAGAATGCAATGAAACAATTTGAAAAACAAAAAGAGATTGGATTGAAGACAAAATACGAAATCTTGAGAAAGATTTAATAATAACGAAAATGCGTTTCATAGGAGAATAAAACGAGACTTATAAATGGAAAACAAGAAGAATTTAAATTAAAAGCGGGGAAATGGTAGAAGAGGAAACCTAGTTTGAAAAGATTTATGAGAAGCATTTTCAACTATTTACGGAAATTATAGAAATAGCCAGCTAATTCTGTTGTTAATTTCACATTCAAAAATTCATTAAACCACAATTATCGCTCGAATTATGAACATAACTAACTCTTAATATTAAATATCACTTTTTTATTGCCCATATTACTTCTATAGTTCGCCGCGTACTTTTTATATTCATCTCACTGCTCTACGTTGTGGAAACTCCTTTCTAATTACAGTTAACTTCTTTAAGTATCATCTGGAAGAATAGTTCAACAACGGTTACCCAATAATAGATGGCCACCCAATACTCAATTTATTAAATATTAAAACAGATGAAAGAATAACAAAACATAAGATACAACAGTTCCTTAGATTTAGTATTATTCTCTGTAATACAGAGTGTAACCCTACGCTAACATCTCTAAAACGTTTCCATGTGATTCGCTTATGGTTAAAGTCATGTTGATTCTTTCTTGAAGAGAATATTGTTTCATATTTAAAAAAATCACTGCAAAGTATTATCGTTAGAAAGAAAATAAAGAAAAATTAAATTATCTGTTTAAACCTAAGTTCTTTGTGAATAAAATGACAAAAGCTCAGATATAAACAACGATTCACTACATTTAAGAAATTTATCAAATGACAATGAAAAATTATGCATTAATAAGAAAAATACATTATGTTTGGTAGAGTGCTTATAAATTGAGAACGGTTACAGATAGGAAAATAAGAGTTCTATTCATGCATTGAAAATATACAAAGTGTTCCATTTCAACTAATAAAGTAAAGTGATCTTCAATATTCGAACATACTAATATAAAATAATAAAATACCACAATATCTCAAGAACATTAAAACTTAGGTACAAGAGGTCTTATTCAAAGTTAACCTAATTATCCATCTAAGATCGAAAAATGTGATCGAATACAGGGCATTCCATTAAAATAAACGTTTGTTCGATTTGTTTATACATTTTTGGGACGTTCTAGTAGAATTTTACAATGTATATTATCATACAGTTTGTCTATTTTAAAATTGGACAGAATGGATACTAGCCGTACCTGGATTACTGCGTTTAATGTAGAAATACGAATATTTTATAGTATTTAAATGTATAGCTTAGAAATTATGTCTAAGCATGAGTCTTATTTTTTCACTCATTTCCGATATGTTGCGTTAATTTTTGATAAACCTGTATAATATATGCAGAGTCCTTGATTAATTCACCATTTGAAAAACAAGTTTCTAACGTCAAATCTTCCAAGTTGTCTTTTTCCGCAAAATTCAAGATCAACATAATATAATCTAAGAAAACAAAAATTGTTATTGAATTGGTGTTTATTTGATATGTACAATTAATTACTTTAACCTCGATACCTTATTGTCTGTTTATAAAGTTAACTAAAAAACATCAGTTTTTTGTTATTGTGAATAATCCGTATATACGTTCACTTCGTGTAAATTAAGATATAATTATATAGATTATCTGGAAATATACGAGGCTTGCCCCAAAAGTTTCGATTCTAGCAAAGACACAAAGCAAAGACATTATTTCCATATCATTTTTATTTCTCAAGCTAGTGTATTTTTAAGTCTATACATTTAGTCTAGCCATGTTGTAATCTTTTTAAGCATAATCGCTGCGTTTCTTAAATTTCGTAAATTTTAACCATGGCAATCACAGAAGTGTGAAAACATGCGTTGTCTTGACGGAAAAGCACTTTCTTTCTCTTTAAAATACGGTTGCATTTTTGCCCTTTACCTTATCGAACATTGATATGTGATACCCTTCTGTAATTGTTGTTGGAGCTTTTCCAGCCGATAAAACCATCTTTGCCTTTTTCGGGACAAGTTCGCCCCCTCCAGTCCTCCTCCAGTTTTCATTTCTTGAGTATAGAGTATAGCAAAGTGAATAGATGCAAAAAAACGGACTTATTTTGCTTAAATCCCTTCAGTAACGCTCGGGTAATGCTAATTTGGATGCGATTCTCGACCAAAGTAAGCAAATGCGGGACCTAACTCGCAGAAAATTCTTTAGTCAGTATATAGAAAAAAATTCTTTTCATATACTGAGAGTTTGTCATATTTGTCTAAATGTAATCCGACTGTCTTCCAGTATCATTGGTAAACTTTTTCAATGATATGGCTAGTTGTCGCAGTTTTTGATCGTGCACACTCGTCGTCATTCGTCACTGATAATCTGCCAAGCTTGAATTCAGCTGCCAAAAATTTAACGATCATTAATCATGGTGCAGAGTATTACTACATAGTGTCTAACACCTTTTTCATTTACGTAGGCGTATTGCCCTTCACAACAGCTCGTTACTCATTTTTTTCTATTCTCAGACAAATATCCACAACGCTCCACTTATACGATTGTCAAATAGAAATTAAACATCCAAAGTGGCGCTAATTTTAGTGCGAATCTCAACTCATATTGACGAGTAATGACATCTATAGGTTGAGGTCGGAAACTTTTCAGACAACTCTCGTATACATAGGATAATATGTCCAATTCAAAATCTCAAAATGTTTGTTTCGTTTTTGCGTATGAATCAGTTTAAATAAGAAAAACAAAATATTAGTAGCTTTACAAGATTGTTGATTATTTCTTCCTCCTGCTGTTTTTTGTTAATTCGTCAATGCTAACCAAATAAAATGATTTCGAATCATTTAACAACCATGGCGAAGGCAGGCGAAGGCCAACCAAGGCTGCAAAATTGGGCATCAGCGTAGATAGTATTGAGCAAATAATGCATGAATAGCTTGGTTACCGTAAAATTTTAACCAGATAGGTGCCAAAACTTCTGATTTTTGAGCAGAAATTCACACGCTGGGAAGTTTACACACGCCTCCGCGAGTTAGGTTAGGAAACACTGGAACACCCTACTTTTCATTTGGTCAATGGAGAAGTTTCATGATGTTAATATTATATTTAACGTGATGGTATTAAAATATAGATCAAAAGTAATTAATCACTGAAAAATTTTTTGAAATCCATCTATAAACGACTTAGAAATAAATTATTGAAGTTTACGTATTTTAGTACGGAATGTCTGTGGTTTCTGATTCGCCTATGACGTCATTTGACCTATTCAATATCACCGCACCACGAATCATTCAAGTATTCGTTTTCGAGTTGCGCTAGGGTTCTTGCTTCGTTCGTGTTTATTTACGTACAGTACTTACGTACTTTCAGATAGTAGTTTCGTGAGAAAAAAAATCTCTTGTGGCAACCCCATATAAAAAATAACGTTTTTAGTTATTTTGTTTATGGTATCATTGCAATATTAAGGCTTGATTGTGTTTGAGAAGGAGCTAGCTGAACTTGTACTTTTCAGTGAAAATATTGATGCTTTTGATTGGGAACTGCTTAGAGAAGATATCGATATTGTCGATGGAGAGTGCTGAGGAGATTCATAAACAATTTGGGAGTATTTATTTACTGTATTTTTCGCACTGTTCCTCCTTACAATTGTTTGCACTGCTTGATTGTATTTTTCTCTTCAGAAATGTCTACCCAATAGTGATGTGAGACCAAATCTGTGACTTGTGTTTTGAACGAATTTGCTTCTAGAAAATCAAACTATCCTTACACAACTTTGGTTGATATATTTTATATAAATGAAACCATTGTTCCACATCAATTGTTAATTAAAAAAAATATTTTCTGTATCATCTAAGCATTATCTTTGAGTCAAATATTATGTCATCATCTAGTCGACTCTATCTACTCCTGACATATGAACATGTAAGACAAAACACAAAGCAGGCTGTAATTTTTCATATCCTCTTTTTGGGGTAATATCTATCATCTTATATTTTTATGCTTATTACTCTTACATCCTGATGGTCCTTCCAGTTAGTTATTATAAACTTTTCTTTATGCTATCAAATTGCATGTCTTCTTTAACCAAGTTAGGATGTTTTTTTGATTCCATCTTCTATTTGCTCGAAAAATACCAATTATTCCAATATTCTGGGAAAGTAAATATTCAGCAAGAGATGCGCTCGTATCGAAATAGTATTTTACCTTTTCTTAAATAACCACTAGTTGTTGAATTTTTTTACTAATATTTTGGAAAATATTTCAGCTCCATTAATTACTAATATATATATATATATATATATATATATATATATATATATATATATATATATATATCTGTCATTATTGCTTTATGTGTTATGATTTTTATTTTCGGATGGAAAAGCATTTTCTTTCAACTTCATCTAGCTATAATGCGTAATAATCTCATGTTATTACTCAAACTTTTTGAAGATTTGCGATGAACACAACCCATGACCATAAAAACACGGTCGTTATCACTCTTTAACCTTATTCCGATTGTTGTCCAGTACCAACTTTTTCGATGATATCATTATTTTTCCCTGTTCCTAACGTTCGTCGTCAGTCAAACGATACCCCACGTTTAAATTCAGCTGCTTAAAATTTTACGATTTTCAATGGTTCATAATCAAAATACACAATGTCTTTTTTTTTTATTTGCATATGCATATTACCTATGAAAATCTAATATTTAATGGCAAATCGATATTAAATTCTTACATTTTTCAAGACAAACTATTTAATTATACGATTGTCTAACAAAAACTATATGTCCGAAATTGTCGTAATTTTAATGAGAATCGCTCGATGCATGTGTTCAGATGGAAACGTTTTAGGTAACCCTCGTATTACCAGCGTACTATATCTATTTCGCTGCACTTCTATTATTTTTTTCAGTGCCACGTTTTTCTCTTCTATGAAATTTAGTTCGAAAGTTTTTTTCATTTTCTTTCGAAATGTCGAAAGTGCATTCTCATAAGATTTTTCGAAACCATACACGAATACTGCTACCAACAATTTAATACTAAAAGTCAAATGATTGAATAGGAAATTTTTTTTCTCAAAAGATTGAATTTCTATCAATAATTTCTTGTCGACTCCGAATGTATTCTATGAAAATATTTTTTGTGTTGCCATTAATTAAGTAGATATTTTATTTGATTCAATAAGATTAATTAAATATTAATATCACCTAGTAATGTATCCTCCATACAGATAATTAATCGCATTGAATGTAAAAAAATTTTATTTTATTAAAACAATTGAAGCATTGACCCTTGTTAATGAAAACTGAAACACCAGCATTTTTAAAAAGAATGGTGTCAAATGACTCCGTATATCTGTTCAATTCAATAAACAATTAAGTACATAAAGACTATTTGTTTAGTATGTGAAAGTTTATTGTATGAGTATATGTGAAATAATATAGTTTTTACGTGAAAAATATTTATAACCCACAAAGCATTTCTCTCTCTAATTATGAAAAAACCACCATGTTTTGGATTGTTGCTGTTGTTTGCTTAACTGGATTAATAATACTTGTAAGTAATTATGATATTCAGATATTTTCATCCACTACTTAGAACATTACTTATATATAATTATATATTATCAAGATCTACACAAAAGTCGTGAAAATCTAGAATTCAATAGAATCTTCTTATATAGAACAGGCACACCTCCAAAACATTTGACATAATAATGAAGATTCTCAAATCACCATGAAGTTACACACATCTATCTTTTCCATCTTCTGCAGAATTTCTCCACCACCCAAAAAGGATTCAAAAAGCCTTCTGCGGTAGAAGATTTCCACCCGTCGTGTTGTTTATCTACTTAAATATCTTACCCCGAATCGGCGAATAGCGAAGCAGGCAGAACAGTGACCTGTGCAGTCCTTTGGGTTGAGCAACTCTAAATATTTTGCTATAATGAATGAAATCTTTCCAATCTGGTTAATACCAACAGGTTGTTTGGTACATTTATTCTTGCGATATACCAAAAATAAACGCTTATTATTTACTTTTGTAAATATCTATGAAACTGGGTTTATAGCTCTTTGATTGTCGTTTTATGAACGTAATGAGCTGATGAAATTTTCTTATATCAATGTTTGAATTTAAATTTATGGTCTTCAACATTGAATAATGTTGAAAATTTCCATTGACATTCGCTTGACTTTTCCAAGAAATATGCAGGTTTTATATTACATTGCAAGCAATTTTTGCAATTTTAGGAGAAGTGTAATCAGATTCTTCTTCCGTGTTTATTTAGCCTAACAATCAGTGTTTTATCAAACCTTGACAGAACACAGAACACACAATTATCTAAGGTAACTTAATAAATATATAAATAAAAAAGAGTGTGTAATGACTATCCCATTTAAAAAGCTTTTTATAGTCCAGACCTTTCTATAAAGCATAACACTTGAGGATAAAAATCTAGATTTCTCGTAAAATAGCATTTATGCCATTCCTTATTCCCACAGCCTCTATCCTTTTGAACATGGTTATGGTAAAATTGAAAAATAACAGTTTTTGTTACTAGTATCACATCAGGAGGTGGAGTATTGCCTTAAAGGGAATTTTGATTCTAAATTTGAAACGATCGTTATACAGGGTGTTTCAAAAAAGGTGACTAGGTTTGGAAGTTGATACATCTCATAAATTTGTTTTTATATCTGACTCTCATAGAGGGAGTTGGTTGCACGACTCCAGTGAGCTTGAGCAACATCAAATGTCACACATCAAAAGGTACTATTGGCAAAACTTGACACATCTATACCGTTTTTGGAGAATTTTGTTTAGAAAATTATAAAGCAATAACCGATATTGGTATAAAGTAATAATTATTATAGTTATAAATTAAATAGAAAATCACAAGGGGGAAATTAAAATGAAAAATATAGAATAAAATTCAATCAAACTATCTAAAGAATTCATTAAACTTTAAATGGTTGGGCATCAGCTATGAGATCGTTAAAGTGACGTTGAATATAGCATAAAATTTAGCACAAGATATCACTGAACTTCAGCCAAAAGATGAAAATTACATAACCGTGGAGGCTAATGAATCGGAACTTTCGCATCTCTACCAATCTCTTGATCAAGAAAACTGTTAATTAATCAGTCACGACATCTTATATCAAAGTGCGAAGCATAAGCATATATCCAGGTACAATGTGATAACTTATTTTGTTACCTGAAGTTGCTGTCATAACATTAACTTTGCACTTATGCATTCTTATCACACTAGTAGTATGCATTATAGAAGTTGAACATTTCTTGTCGCATTTGGATTGGATTGACTTTCTCGTATTATTTGACAAAAATACACTCTAACCTACATATCGTTTAGTTAGAGCTCTTACTTGTAATGATAAGGATGTAGCTGTACCAAGTATCCTCCAAGTACTTGAAAAAGACGTATTTGTTTGTGTTGCCATATTCCTTACCATAACTGTTGGATCTTGATCAACTAATTTTAAAGGATGTGTTCTTTATTAATTTTTCTTGTTGTTCTTGGCCTACTAGTATTAATTTTTTTTTTTGGTTTCACATTCCCATCTCGACAACTTGGTGAGTGAACTTTTCTGCGTAATAGCTACCCTCGAGTTTCTAAAACATTCACCTAAGGTTAATAACATGTCGGTGTTTAAATATTTTAGTACATGACAACAATATCTAACTTTACAAATAACAATATTTCAAAAATCTTATTCATTTACTGTCATAATTATCAATAAATGACAGTTTTCCATGCAAACTTGTGGAAAATCAAGATATATCGAATGAATTTTTGTGGATCTTGACAATAAAGGAAAGCACTGAATCCCAGTTTTTTAACATGTACCCGTTTTATCCCTAAGATTCCATTTGCACGACAAAATGCTTTTTATCCACATGTATACTAATTAGTGATTAATAATTCCAAAATTTCCAACTCAAAATATTCCGAACATAGTACCCAGTTACAAATTTTACCAAGAAAAACTTTTTTGTGTAAAATTGAATGCTGTTAAGTTCACTTGAAATTTTGATTAATAAATCTAGTTTTAAAAAAGTTATCTTCATTCCTACTTGGTACGAACCGTGTATTTAGCGCCCTCTATGAGCTTCAATTATAAAAACAATTTCATTATAATGTTACCAGTAGATTCGGCAAAACTGTAAAAAATGGATATAAGTTCATTTTCTTCAACGCCCTTTTTGTTAAATACGCATGGCGTTATGAAAGTTTGTTACTAACTAAAACTATTTATTAGTTTTATATCTATCATAGAGACGACGATACCTTTTTTAAAACAACCTGTACAACAATGCATATTTCTTCTACAAATAATTGATTTTCTATACAACCGAATTTAAACATTTAAAATTTTAATTGGTTATGCTATTGTACAAAAAGTTATTGTTAAATTAGTCGTTAGGCTAATGAACATTTATTTAGAATTACATGAAATAGAGTCAAATAGTAGCTGTATAGATGTTTTTGTAGGGGGTCTTAATTAACAACATATTTTATGCCAAAATGAAATATAAAACTGTTTCTGTAATATAGAATTCAATTTTCTGGGTACCATCTACATAACGTGTAATACTCCTTCAACATTTGACAATAATTTTGAAATTAAAATATTTTCAATCATATCTCCGAAGTGAGTAACAGCAGATTGCCACAAGGTTTTCGTTTTTTGGACTTTGTGTGTGTTGTTTTCCAACTTTCAATCGAATGTTAGTATATATCAGATCTTAGACATTCGAGACTATTTTTATAAAACTAATAAATGCATCGATATAAATAGAAGCACCTACGCATGTTTCCAAGACACTATTATAACAGATATTTCGTGGGAATAAAAATTAGAGTATTCAAAATGTCCTTTGTTTTCAGGAATAGTCGATCCTTCTAAAGAATCCATAAATTTCCAAAACGATTCGGGATCATCTATGAAGTCATTAAAGTGACGTTTTCTATCTCCCAATTCTTTACGTGAATATACCTCTGTAGTATAAATTTCACCTTAATACATGACTAAACTTTTTCCAACGGATGAAAATCGCATGACCGAAGGGCCAGTGAATCAGAGCTTCTACACCTCGACCAGTTACGACCTTTCCTATCAAAGTTCGATGGAGCTTCATCGTGCGTAAAAAATAGATCTTTTCTCGTTTAGCGTTGAATTTTATGATATTTCGAATTTCTAGTTAGAATGTGACCAGGAGCAACGACATAGAGAAGAGAGTGAAACATGTCATTTTATAATTTCTTTAATGACCTAGACAACAAGCACTTGTGACGACCAGGAAATCGCACGAAATCGGAGAATTAATCTCCCAAAAACCACAGTAGTTTGGTACAGTAGTACGACAGAACGAATAATGCTTGTAATCTTTTCGTAGTAGCTTCAATTCCCAATTTAATAACCCATGCACAGAAAATTAATAAATGTTTTGAGAGAAGTATAAAGTTAAATTTATATAAAATCATATATTATCCACATTATATTTGCAATGAAAAAATCAAATTATAAACAGACATAGATATACTACTAATTTCACTAGGATAGAATTATATATAATCTTGGTTTGGTCATAAGGTCTGAGAATTGAATGAAATTTTAGTGGATCTTTCCAAAGAAAATATTGTAATGTTTTTCCTATTTATGTCAACACTTTTTAGTATAAAATTGGTGAGGAGAATTGACATGACTATGACATTAAACTGCTTACAACTCCCTTCTGTTGCTAGAAGCTCATTATATATACTGCATTACATTCTAGAATCTACGATTCCTGGAAATCTCTAATTTGCTGTAAACAAACAAAAATACTTTGTTAAGAATCGTCTCTATAAAAACAGATCACAAAAGCATAAACGATTAAGTAGGTCAGAAAAAATACAAACGAATAACCGCAACCAAAACTAATAACCGACGCATCCACCAAACTAGCTTAAATTAACATTTGAACAGGGCCGGCTTCACGTGTGGCTTAATATATTAAAAAGGAACGTCTCAGTCAACCACGAATTTTATACTCGAAATACAAACAAAATTTTTTCTACAATTATGAATACATCCAATACATCTTGACGTCGTTTTTTGTCCCAATACGTTATCGCTTTTAAACAACTGTTTTCTTCAAACGTTTTTCATAAAACGTCACGTTGAATGGAAATCTGCCTCTGTCTCAGAAGCATGTATAGAAGATAATTTAAATAACGAAATTGAGATTTCCAACAAAATATTGAATTGTCCATTAATTTTCAATCAAATTAAAATATCTGAAAAAATTGAGGATTCAACTTTTCAAGAAATATCGTGTCATTTTTGAAAAGCAGCAACATGAAACATCTTCGGAAATTTATGTTGGAAGTAATTGCTCAAACTTTAGTATAAATTATTATTCCAATAAATGAAATTGTTTCACGATGAATAATCAATTAACAATTGACTCTGTTAAAAATAAACCCTTCAAAATAATATTTCATGTTTATTTTGTTAAATATTTTGATAGTGAAAAAATTTTTGTTCATGTTGAAAATAAGTTAATATTTTCTATTTTATGAAAAATCTTCATAACGACTCACATATACGATAAAACAGAAACTCTAGAGTCGAAAATGGCTAAAACTTTGGTAAGAATCTCCCAACGCATACGCAAATATTTTCACAACTTTTCAAACAAAGCTCGTATTTAGTATTTATTAATTATATATTTATATAGCAAATTAGGAACCTTTGTAAGTGTACATTAGTCCAATTTTTAAAACCAAAGTTGATTAATTTTTTGTTAGATATCAATTTATCTATATAAACAAGGTTTAAAAATCGACTTATTTTTTAACTATAATTATGTTACAATAATTGTAGGTATAAAAGGCAATCTCTCACAAATTTGAAACCAAATCTATTGAGTTCTGCAACTTATGTTAAAGAATGCCTGTTTAAGATATGTATTCGAAGAGTAGTTCTAGAGAGCTATAATTCTCACTATTGCGGTTATCCGTCGCAGTCATTGAGCTGTATAATAATTATATTT
Organism: Diorhabda sublineata; assembly: GCF_026230105.1. Classification (NCBI taxonomy): domain Eukaryota; kingdom Metazoa; phylum Arthropoda; class Insecta; order Coleoptera; family Chrysomelidae; genus Diorhabda; species Diorhabda sublineata. The sequence goes on from NC_079484.1 coordinate 11,899,633, forward strand.
TGGTGCTAGTATAGTTTAGATTGAATCTGGTCTGAATACATATACGATAAAATTGAGGGAATTATGTAACTTTTTGTTTATGGCTTTCATTTTATTGAATCTGTTTAGTGACTTCACTGTATATAATGAATAATACTTTACTTTGTTCATGTATTCTATCTATAGATTATGGTATAGTTTGGTTTGGATTTTTGCGGAAGCCAAATTTAATTTGTATATGTACAAAATCCTTATCTTTTCCTTTATTCACTTGACATTGATGATACTGATTTATTAAAAATAATTATATGGTTTTTTAGATTAAACCACTTCCTTATTTGTGAATTTAATTGCGATAGAATTTTGATTACAAACCCATGAGATTGATCAGATAAATTTAACATTTTAGAGTTCGAGACTACCTAGCTGTGTTTACCTACGTTTTTATTACTTCGCTGTTGTTAGCTTGGTATGTATGTGTCTATCGAAATTAGTCAAAAGTCAATGACATTTTTAGTAATGATTCCGTTCAGGTCTAATATTTGAGTGACGACTATGGACGGTCTACGTGAGTATAAGTTCTTTCGCTGTTACAAGGGGATCTTCAGTACGTAAAAACACGCGTATCGTACTATTATTTGGTAAGGCTAATTTTTTTAACTATCGTCTGGTAGCCGACAACCATCGATTTAACATTAGCCGATCGATTGAACCGTTCTAAGAGGGTAAAAGAAAACTTGTCGTGGAACCAATAAACATTTTAATCTTTAGTTAAGTTTGTTTATTATTGTGCTACTATTACAAGTCTATGCGACAATTGGCAGAGCAAAATGGCGTTTCTAACTACCTGACAGAACGACTTGTACATCGTATACGCGCCCTTCTTTCATGATTTCTGTTAAATAAGTTGAAAAGTTCCTACGCTGACACATAGATGACGCTACTAGTCGCAAAACTAGGCTGGCAACATTTTGATCAGTATGGAATGCACCTAATATAATATTCATAGACTATCTTAAAAAGGGAAAAACCATAAACAGCGACTATTAGGTAGCGTTATTGAAGTATTTGAAGGATAAAGTCGCGCAAAAACAGCACCATTTAAAGAACGAAAAGACGAAAGTGCTATTGTATCAAACAATGCACACAAATCAATGAAAGCAACGGCAAAATTGCATCTACCGTATTTGTCAGATCTAGCCCCCAGTGATTTTTTCTGTTCACAAATCTCAAAAGGGTGCTCGCTGGGAAGAAATTTAGCACCGATGAAAAGGTTCTTATCGACGGCAGCTATATTGAATAACAAAAGTCTAATAAAAAAAAATATTTTTTATAATAGCATACAAATTTTTCAGGCCACCTGTCATCTATGAATACTTTAAATGTGAATAATAATTTTGTTCATGATATTTTCATACTCATACGTTGGAAATGCAACTTGAAAATTGCAAAAAAATCTCAATTGATAATAACTTCGGAAATATAAGAGATATGAATATAATTTCAAAATTTAACATACTTGTCAAGAACCTATGACAATATACTAATGTTTTCTTATGATACTTCATCAGCTTTAAAGATAACTTCCCGGGTACGCAGCCTGTGAAATAGAGACTACTATACGGGCATGCAGCGTAAATAAATTAGTAACTTAATAAATACTCACTATCGAAAGATGCCGCTCTAAAATAGAATCATTTACCGATTAAAAATTGTCATTATGTGTTGGGCATCGACAAGATGCAAGTCTGTTTGGTCTGCTGTGGTATACTTACCTTTCTCACTGATTGCTACTGAGCATATGCAGTATTATTTACATGTGTCTGATTCTAAGAAGTAACACGCATAGATCTTAATTGCTAAAAATGCTTTTAGAACAAAGACATTTATTTCCTTGTTATTACATATTATAGTAAGAATTACTTTTCACTGTTTAATTTGATTAGAGCTATAGAGGCGTATTTTTTAGTTGTTTTATGAGACTATATAATAAATACAAAGAAATTGGTATTTACTCGAGCAATACTTCGAGGTTATTTTCTTCTTGAGGACCTTTAAGATGTCTAGTGATGTATCCAGGGTTTGGATGCTCTTTGTCAATTAGAGGAATATTCTTCTGACTTCAGTATTCGAGGAAACCACGATCTGCGTCACTAGCTGAATCAACCTCAACGTAGTCGATATTAAATTGGAATAAAATGGATACTGCCGAGTGTTTACCAATCCATATTTTTGATTTTTTAAATTATTTTAATTCAAATTGAAATGATTGTTGTTAAATAAGTTATTTTTGTTTCAGGTGAGTTTTTCCGTACGTATATCTTCATAGATTGTAAGTATATAAATTCATTTAACTTCTGTACAATCAGTATTTCAATAAGCGATATCAAATTTAGGTTCGTCGTTTCAGTTTTCTCAAACGTACGTTACGTACGTACGTACGTCTTTCTGAGCACGCGTGAAGTTTTCATGTAAGTCAACTCATTCGTATATTATCAGTTATTCAAAGTTTGTTTAAACGATGAAAACCTTGAAAATAGTAAAATTCTTAGTTGTGGAAGGTGTAGCACCAAAACAAAAAATGAACGATTGTTGAATTCAACTTAATTCGAAGTATGAAAAAATAAGTCGCTGCATTTAACTATGAAAGTCTTTACGACGCTTCACGTTAAGTGCCCAAAAAGTGCACCAATTTGATTATGTAAGGGTGTCAATTAAGTAAACGAGATTTAGTAGAACCCCTAGGCATCTTATAAGACAGTTTGTGTAATATATTTGGCTGAAATGTTCAGTTACAAAAAGATATTTGCTACATGGGTCTACTACTACGATCCTAAATTAAAATAAGGAGATAAAAAGTGGTACTAGTACGGTACTTGGACTCCACAGCCAATTAAGATCCGGAAATCTAGTTCAAATATGTTGGCATCAATTTTCGTAGGACGCAAAATGAACTTGCTTATGAATTACGTTCACACGGGTAGGTAATACAATAAACGCAAAGTCGTATTATAATCAACTATAGATGTGAGAATTCGCGTTTAGAGACCCGATTCAAACAAGAAAAAAAATCTTCGCGTAAATCAGTAAATTATGAACTTTTGCAACATCTCCCCTATTCACCAGACTTGACTTCCTCTAACTCCAGGTTGTTCTCACACCCAAAAAAAATTATACGTGAAAAACGATTCATATTCTTATTTCAGGGATGAAATCCAAAAATTGGGAAATCACTGGAACAAGTGAATGGTAAAATCTCTTTCTTTTTCTTATAGAATGACAAAACTTATCGAACAACCAGGTACTAGTTAGATTTCTTTGACTTACAGGATATTTCTAAATTCATGCGACAAAATTCAGGTGATTGTTCGAATGAAATTAAGATGGGTCTTTCCTATAATAAATTTCCTCAGCCCACCCCTTTCCGAGATATCATCCTTAAAAAGTGGTGACTAACATTGAATTATTATTTTTTTCCTAAAATTTCATGAATGCTAGAATCTTGAAATTCTGTAATTTTCGTACACGTTCAAAGGAATAACTACGGGTATTTTTTCAATCTTTATTTTTAAGTATTTATTATGAATTGTATTACATTTTACATCTTTACTGTTTTCCACTTAATTTATTAAAAAATATATAAACTATTATTGTGTCTTATACAATATATATGTCTTATATAAATAAAACAAGTACTTATTTTTTAAGTTATGATTTTATTTCATAATACTTCAATTTGAAAAAAAAATTTGAAATGAAATAAAGTAAAAGCTGCTAATTTTACCCTCTTATAATGTAACAAACATATTTGAAAAGTACCCGTGGTTATTCCTTTACGAGGGCAAGAAAATTTCAAGTTTCTAGCTTAACTCAAATTTTCGAAAACATAAATAGAAACTCAATTTTAGTTAACACCTTCTAAGGATGATGTCTCTGAAAGAAGTGGCCTAAGGAAACTTTATTATAGGAAAGACAAATCTGGATTTCATACGAGCAATCACCTCCTGAATTATGTCGCATGAATTTAGGAACACCCTGTATATGAAAAACAAATCCCTCATTATAATTTAGAATACAAATTATATCCGTTACAAAATATTTTCGTCTGATTTATTTGAAAAGATTATCCATTTTAGTTGCACATCACGCTTTTTACAGGGTAAATCACCTCATTTAAATACATTATTTTGTTTTGGTTTTATCCTTCTAAAAGTATTTATGAGTTACAAAAATATTAACTTCCTCAAATTTACTTTAAAATTCCTGATAATATAGTTTTCGAAAAATTTCAATGCAACATAGGAATTTCAATGTAAACAGTTTACCAACTTACTTCATATTTACCAGTCTAAATTTCAATAGAAAATGTCGATAAAATAAGAGATATCATCTAAAAATTATTTTATTAAAATAATATAAAATTTGAATCAATAAAACTAGCAATGCACTTATTGCAACGCAACGGCAGAAACATTTTTGAAATACTTCCTCCATATACTTTGTCGTCGCCTTCTCATTTTCAAGAATATTGTCCATTTTAGCACTTTTCTTATTTTTGGAAAGAACCAGAAGTCGTTCGGCGTTTAATTTGGAAGTTAGAAGGATATGCAGACATTTAGCGGCCAAAATATCGTACATATAAAGAATAATTCTTAGTTTACATTTGTTTTCCTTCAGATGAACTCTGATCAATCTATACTGTTTCAATATTCTTTTGTTTAATTATTATATCGAAAATAATCCATATTTCTAATTACCTACATTCCATGCTTTCATTGTAGGTTCCTAATACCGGGTGTCCGTCGGGAAGGTATACTAAAGTACAAATCAAATAAGAAAAACACAGGCACGCCATACCTGACAAAAAGCGTGAGAATATCCTCATCCGTTTTGTTCACTGTATTTTTACTACATTGTCGGGTTTACAAATTTTCCGTATTTTGCTAAAGTTTGTTAAAGTTTGTTTGTCTGTTTGTTAAAAAAAGTTTTAGTATACTTTAATAATATCTGTCAATTAAATTATATCTCTGCAAAAAGTCGGAAAACAAGTTGTTTTGTACATAGCCAGGGACGACAAATTGTACATAACGTTAATAACTTTATGAAAAAAGAAGCAGAGGAAGGAATTACTATTTCTTAAAAAAATTACTGGGAAACACCGAGATTTTTTAAATAATAAGCATAGAGTAATTAAATGTGAGGTTGGAACCATAAAATATATTACCTATTTTCCTTTTTACTTGCTTTCTAAAAAAAACAGGGCACTTTGCCACTACAACTTGGCCAACTTAAGTGTCCTTTTAAAACTGATTTTAATATATTTTGCGCTTTTTTAATAGCAAAGCTAAGCTGATCAAGAGGTGTTTTAAGTTTTATATTAGCAAATTTTATACTTTACATTACTTTTTCTAAAAAATATGAAATATGAAAAAATTAGTAAGGACACTCAAAAAGTTGAATGGAGTGGGCCAATTACGTCATTTAAATCGCCGAATAATACTCGTGAGGTTAAGAAAAGAAAACTTGATCTTATTTCTCCTGATAAAATTGGATTCAGCTAATAAGCATACTTAATTACTTACGTACCAATTTTAACACCATAGAAGAAGTTTCGGCGTTAGTAAAAAACTGGGTAGGTTGGCAGATGCAAAGGAATTGCTAGGCAAAAATTTGCGGTTGTGACGGCACAGAAATGGTCTAGTATTTGTAGACATATAAAAAAACTCGAGGATGAACTTATACAAAAAGATAATCTCTTTGATGAAGCCCTAGATAATTTTAAATTTATGGTGAATACGGGATCCATGGAAGAAAGTGAAGGCAGCGAGAATTTGTCAGAGGATGATGATGATCTAGATTTTTTTCCTCTAGTTCTGATGATGATTAAATTTTTTGTAATAAATAATTAATATAATATAATGAAAAAGTTATTATTTTTTTTATACTATTATAGCTAGGTGTCTCTTCATTTTTATTTTTTGAGATATAAGTTTAAAATTTGAAATGTTTTATAAGACCATCTTATTAGAGCAATATGCTAAAAAGAGAAAAAAATGATTTTCCCATCTTACTCATTGCTCCTATGGGCGAAAAGGAATCAACTGATAAAAAATATAGTCCGTATTTCAACATTTAACGTAAACTGAAGAATATTTTTTAAAAATGTAGTAAATATTACTTTCAAAATAATAGTGTTTATTGGTAAGATTGCGAGTTGTAATTTGTTAATTTGATTATCCGCTTTTCCTCGATTTTCATGTCATGAAAAAATCATAATGAGTAACGTGGCACATTTTCATTTGAATGGATATGTGAATAAACAGAATAGTTGTTTCTGGGCAATGGAAAACCCTCAAATTATTCATCAGTCACCCTTGCATCCATTAAAAGTGTGTGCAATTTGGTCAGGAGGAATCATTGGACCTTACTTCTTTGAAACTGGAAACGGCATAACGGTAACTGTCAATGGGGAGCGATATCGTGATATGCTTGAAAACTTTTTAACGTCTGCATGCTTTGGGCTTGATTAACATGTGGTATCAACAAGACGGTACCACATTACATACAGCCGGGATTACAATGGAATTCCTGCGAGACCTCTTCCCACAACAAGTTATTTCAAGAAATGGTAATGTTGATTGGCCTCCACGGTCGCCTAATTTACTGATCCGGACTTCTTTTTGTGGGGATATCTGTAAAGAAAGGCTTATGCAAACAAATCAGAAACGCTGGACTAACTCAAACAAAATATTCGTGATGAAATACCGCGTGAAATGTGTGAGAATATAATGAAATATGTGCTCAAAAGGGCTCGCATTTGTGAGGCTAACAGAGGCGGACATTTATCTCATATTATATTCCATACATAATTGCCGATATTCATTAAAACATGTATCAATAAAATATCCATTCTTTTTCATTTAATCAAAAATTATAAACAAACAAAGTAGTATACCTTCCCAGCGGACACCCGTTATTATCACTTATATTAGAAGTATCACACCCAGATGAAATAATTTATTAACGTTAATTTTTTGGCAACATCATTATTAGAGCTGGCTATGTTAAAAGTATCACCGTTTTATCTTTGAATATATTTACGAAAAGAATTTTTTTCCCACTCTCCATAGACTATGGCGTAGTTAATCCACGTCAAGTTAAAATTGCTTGAAACGAGGTGTAACAAACAGATCTCGATCACCTCCTTTTGTAAACGCTTAGACGTATACAGGAGTGTATTCAACTAGTGGAACAACAAATATATTATTTTTTCTTAGTACATTCTAAGAAAAATTTTTGCGATTATAATCATTTCATTATTGGTATTTTACAAAAAAATCGTCAAAATTTTTCTTCTGGGTGTAACACTTCGAATGTCACAGGGTATATTTGTATATTATCTTTTGCAATGCTTCTACCTTATCTGTCACAGAATGTGTTATGCTGATCTGGTACCTTTATAGAGGTTTAATCAGGCAGTAATGGACTCTAAAATATTGTGATAGAAACCCAAATTGAGAGGAATCATCAAAAAATAACTAATAATCATTTATTGAAAAGGACATTATAAAATTTGATTTGCTAAACATGATTCTAATTCGGAATCCATTCGATACACCGAAACACTAAGAACGAATTATATTGGAACAGCAAAAGGGAGATACTGAAGTGAATATCGATCGTTGAAAATTAGAAAAATTTATATATTTATATATTTCTGTGTTTCATTATGTCACATAAACTGAGGAAGCATGCAATTTGTACTAAACAAGTTGCTAATAGTAGTTTTGTATATACAACCAGTATCAAATTTTCATTATTCATTTTATCAAAATAAAGGTTTCTACTATTCACCTCTGATATAATTTCGTAATTCAACGAAACGACTACTTTCCTGGCTAAAGCATCGACGAATATTGAAATACATCTCCTCTGAAGAGCGTGATGCCAATCGGCTTTTTTGTCGTTATTAACATCCCTAATTGCGCCAATTGCAAGGAGAGGTTGTAACTACTGACTAGTTTCGACGTTATTAAATCTCATCAGAGCAGTTTAACAACTCTCGTTCGGACTTGAGACCAGAACTGAAGACAACTTCAAAGAGCGTCGCTATTTGATTCATGTAGTTAAACAGCGAACGTTAACTGGCGTCATCTTCACTTCCAACTGCGAACCACTGTTTAGGTAGAAATCTAGCGTAGTCGCCCATAATATAGTTAGTCTATATTTATCAGAAAAACAAATTCAATTATAAAGATTCAAAAATTCTTGGAGTAAGTACGAAAAAACTATAAATGATAAAATAATTTAAGTAGAATTTTTAGCTCTATTTTGTAAATTCTAATACAACTACAATTAATTTAATTGATGACTGCTACGTATTTGAGATGCAAAAACTAAGGAAAAATTAATCTTTTTTGCTAAAACAAATTTCTATTTTGAATTTATTCTTATTTTGATATTCATGATCAACTGATTAATATAATTACGCAAATTGTCAGTGTCAATATCATATTTTGATAAATACTAAAAAAGTCGAAACGTCAAATTTATATCCGTCTTTTAAAAATTATAAAAGAAAATAATTTTGAAACAGAAGAGACCTAAAATCACGAATATTTTGCTTTTTGGACTCTTTGCTTCTGTTTGACAATCGTATGAGTCGTTGTGAAGATATTTCTAGAAATGGAACAAATTGAGAATCGAGCCGTCATTAAATATTTCATTTTAACAAAGACAAAGATAAAGATGATGAGCATCATAAATTATGTTTTTTGTTTTTCATGTACCTATAATGGTAATTTTATATTCAGGAACTGAATAATATACAATTTATCGAACAAAGAAATGCCTTTTCCTTAAAAGGACAATACAAGTTGGTAACGATAAATAAATGTAAAACATCAACTTGAACCTTGAAAGCGTTACTTATAACCGTCTTAAAAAATCGCCCACGTAGTACAGACTGAAAAAATTATCTAGGAAATAAGTCAGGTTTCGAACGTAATCACTTAATTTATTCCTCAATTTTTTACAATGCTATTAACCATCAACCCAAACAATATATCTCAAAAAGCAATTTTGTTGAATTCTCTAACCTGTAATTAATAGTGCAATAGGGTTTACCTTCGCACAAGTTGTAAAGTTGTTACAAAAGATATCCCCAAACTTTTTTTTGGTATGGTTCTGGTTTTAGAACTTGAGTTCTTCCGCAAAATATTGGCATTTCTTCAATTTTCTTGTTTTCTTTCAGGAACCCTTTAATGATACGTATTTTAATACGAATCTTTATATAGCAAAAGTTTACTTTGAGAGACCGAACGAAGTATATTTGCCTAAATCTGAAGTTACACAATTCTTATCAAGTTTTATTATCAGAATAACAAAAAGTGCGCGCCTTCAATAAGTCAGTAACAAGAATCTTCATTTATACATAAAAGGAAGTTTCCATATCCAATATCAATAATTCCATTTATCTAATAGATAATTTTATACTCATTACTTCTTGAAAATTCTCATAATAATTGGTTTAGAAAATGAAAAATGACCTCAATTGACGTCCATTAAAGCCAATTGACGTCTATTGTCATTTCATGTTTATCTATACATTATGTTGTGTATTGATCCCATCGATTGATGAGATCACCTCTAATTAACTTTCTCCTAATATAACCCAAAATTTTTTGTTTGCGACACACCTACAACTATCCATTCGGGCGGACGGACAAAATAGTAAAAGCGCAAGAGATGCGCTAAAAAATCCCGTGGAAAAAAAGTGGTGGTGCATTTTCACTTAGATCATTCAACTCCAATTCAAAATTAATGAATTTATTATAGCACCTGCATTTTTGATAGATTATTCCATAGAATACCTATTCGATGATATACGAATCAACAAAAGATCATTTACTTACAAATGTTCCAGGTGGATTGTTTTTAAAAAAGGTAAGTCTGAACTGAATTACCTAGTTAAAGAAAAAGAACAGGCTTTTAAAAGCATCAAGAGGGTGTTATAAGAATGCCGATGATCTTGTAGTAATAGTAAGGGGTAACTGTGAAGGCATAATCTCTACTTTGATACAAGTGACTCTAAACTCAATTAAGAACTAAAGTGATGAAGAGGAATTCTCAATCAACCCCGGTAAAGCAATACCAGACCCATTTACAAGGAAAAGGAAGGTAATCATACGCGCAACTACTCTTTATGGAACTCAACTGATACTTTTCAATTTTCCTATTACTTGGAACAATTACCTCACTAAGTAATTTCTAAAGCTATTGTGACTATATGGAATTGCCATAGTTCAGAAAAAAAGAACACATTACCTAAGGATTAACAGAAGTGTTACTAACGTCTGATAAAATTTCATCGTCACTAATAGTGAAATTTTCACTTTCACTGTCGGATGTGATATTACTGAACAAAAAAATCGGAGTCTGGGTCACTGTCACGCATGAGGAGTATTTATTGCAGATATTTGCATAAATAATTTAACGAAGATTGTACTTCAAATCAAAATTTGAAACTAGAATACTTGCAAATTCGACCTTTAATTATAAATAAAATTAAAAACCTTTGCCAGCTATCCTGAATCCGACCGCTTATCGGACCAATAAGACAGAGGAGGAGGAGAACTATTATACTGGAATACGTAAGTATACAAAAATTAATAGTTGTTGATAAATAGTTTTTTCTTAATATCTATATTATTTTCGGCAACACAGATCGTAGAAATAACCTATTCTTTTACTAGTGAAATAATGAACGCTCATTATTGTACTAGTTACAAAATAATAAGAAACGATAGCAACGTCTTATTATGGGCGTTGTAACCAAGTAGACAGGAACTGTCATTTAATTTTTATTTACTTTGTCAGTTTTGAAAAGTGTATTGTAAAAATGTCTCAAGAATAAGAATTTCAATGTATTATTTTTACACTTGAAGAAAAAATAGTATATGTCACTCGGAGCAGAAGACTCATATGTTTTGCCCAGTTTGCACAGCCTCGACTGACACCTCGCGATTGCAAGAATCTGGGCTCAACAATAATGATAGCCTTTTCTATTCTAAGTAAATGTAGATACTCGTACTATTCCAGTGTAAGCAAAAAATCCAAGTATACGTACGTCGTTCGTCCACTGGTGCTAAAAGGGTTAAGACGATCGGCATGGCAAAGAATCACAACTGCAGATTCTGCCAATAAGTCAGAGACAGCAATCTTCGTATTTTGTAAACAGAATAATAAGATACAGAGTCTTGTTCAAAATATCGGCTAAAGATTCAAAGTGACCCCCCAAACAATCGACCACGTAGGTAAAACGCGATGTAGGTTGAAGTAAAAACTGTAATCTTAACTTTCATATACAACTTATTATCGTAATGTGATTTTTTATGAATTTAAATATATGATCTCCGCAGAACTAGCTTTGCATTATAGCAACTGTGTCGTTTCCAGAAAAATATTTATTCATTTATGCAGATTATTGGTTATTGAAGCGTTTTCTAAAAATAAGTATTGAACATTGGAATTAGTCAATACGAGTATATCCTCCAAAAAAGCAATTTTGATACTGCACTTAAATTTGTATTATTACTTTTGATTTTGAAAATGTTTCTTGGTAGTGAATATAAATATCGTCAATTAGTGTATGCTGTCGATTATTTACATACTGTAACTGTGCCAATTTTTTGGCAAAAGCCAATACAAAATCGTAAATTAGCCCTGACATAATCAATAAAACGTTACTCGCGTAATGGAAGTTTTCGGAAAAATCTGAATCAATGATATAAATTATTTTAATGTGTGTACGTGTGTGTTTAGCTTGTACTATTATTGGATATTCAACAAATAATTCAACATCTACATAAATATACATTTTTCAGTAATACTTATCGTTGCTTAACCAGATCTCATTTTTAATGTATCTAAACTCCGTTTATTTATTTCTACATACATATAATATAGAGTAGATACAGTGGGGCATAAGTAATGGGGCAAATTGTAACAGAAGAAAATTGTGCACCGTGTGCTCTAATAAATTTGAATTTTATGCATCTAAACAATACGATTAATTTCTTAAGCCCATATAATGTGTAAAATCCAAATGGAATAAATTCATTATTTCAGTAACATAAGGTTATCACAACAATTAAGAAATAATAAAATGAACAAAAATTTGCCACAATTTGATCAAAAACTAAAATATAATGCAAACTGTAATAAAATGTAATACGTTAAAAAAAACTACGGATGTATTCTAACCTTTCTTAACATATCAGACGTGATCGATCTAATCGCAAGCTTTAGATTTTTTTTTCAAAATTCCTTTCATGTATCTATCTATCTATCTATCTAATAATGCGAAATTAGGTGATTGCGCGACCATTCTATCGATTCCCTATTCACAGATTGGGAAATATTGCATTGTGTTGGTAATGGCATGGTACCCCATCTTTCGGTGGATACCACAGTGAATTGCAGTTACCACTAGTATAATTCTTTTAAGATGGCTTATAAACCCACCATATTGCCCAACCAGCTCTATCTGTTGCCACTGAAATAATATTTTTTATCATGCCAAATGTACACCCTCCCGTGGACTCCTGGTGGTCCACTCGGACCACTTTGGAAATCACGGCTTATTATTGTGTAGAGTAAGTGAAGCCCGGTTTTATTACTGTTAATTTTATTTAAAAACTAATTTGAATCAATATTTAAATATGATTACAATCTTGCCTCTCATTGGTTATTAGATTAATTATGATGATAAAAACGTAAATCGGCTAGAATTCACCATATCAATAATTAGACTAATAATTTTTACTCATAGAAAGATGTAATTAGTCCTCACGTATCGTTCATCCTGTTTTCACACCATCAACTTTTGTTCATACTTTGTTGACAAATAAGGTTAAAAATGATTACAAAATATATATAATATTGAGAAAAAATCTAACTGCATCATACACAATATTTATAGTCAGGTTCAAAATTCAGGAGAAATCAAAAATAAAATTATAATTTTTATCACCAAAACAACTCGATAACCACGTGGCAATTTTAATTATTATTTATTCTGGACAATGTGATATGGTATGTGTTCTTCGCTAGGTGACACGAGTCTTGTAAGAAATACAAAATTCTCGATTCCAATTTTTATTTTTTGAGATTTAGCCCATCTTGGCTGAAGAATATTTTCCAAATAATTTAAGTATTGAAAAATCAAGTAATTTTCCAAAGTCTCTTTTATGTGGCAAGTATGAAAATAATAAAAAATATAATTAAGTTCCGTAACCTTCGAGTTACGGAGAATTCCTTAAACAATGAAAAATATTATAGCGAGAGATCATTTCTCACTGTTATTATGATAATCCAGGTCATCCAGCACGTTTTCCATGTTTATGAAGCAACGCCGACCATTAGCGCGCAATATCTTTTTATGCCATGAAAACATTTACTAGTGAAAACAATAATACTTCAACAAACATCATAAATTAACAATACTGGGAAACCGAGAAAATTGTTAATTGCGGATGCACTTCGATGGATTTGTCATCAAATTCAAATAAAAAAGCGTATTAAAAAGCATTATGAAAATTCAGTTATACTACATTACATGGTAATGGTTTCGGAAGAAATTGTATGCACCACTTATTTTTACAATAATCTGTTTTCCTTGGGAGCTAACAGCACACTATTTTTCTTAATGTAGTTACAGCAGCATCAATATTCATTCATTAAAATTACATATCAGTATAAAAATGCCAGAAATTATTCGTCAATTTGTCAGAATAAACAAATGAAATAACAGCAATCAAATATTTTAGAGATAATCATAATACGAGAGCTACTACTTAAGTTTTGAGATAGACAAAGAAAAACAAATATTTATAATTGGATATGCTTTTTCAAATATTATCCATTGACCCTCAATTACTAACCTTATTTTTTGACGCTTATTACGAACATTCGTCTTTTCGACTACTGTGTTTATAAAGGGGGTTAAAAGGGGTTGTTCAAATAAAATTTATTCAGTTTTGAATTTTATGTCATGAAAATTTTGTATTCATATTATTTCTTATACTTAAATGAACTAATATGGTATATTTATTAATCAAACAGCGTTATGAATGAGATCATAGTTTTAATGCAAAATCCACAATTGAAATATTTGAAATCTTAACTTGAAACAATTTATAATGAAATTTTGGGAAACAAACTTCAAATATTAAAAATACTGAATATAAAGAACTAATAAAATTGACATTCTTCAAGAAAATCTAGATATTGATACATTTGTGACATGCGACAAGTTGTGCTCCCGATTTTATGCACTTGGTGCAAGTACTTTTAGTTATTCTTCTTTTTGCGGAGGGATATAGAGCACATAGTTTTTTTTTGTACAGGAGGTACATCAGCTGCATCATTTTGTTCAGTCTTGTGGAACTCGAAGTAGTACTTCTTGGCATATTTAAAATTTGTGTGATTGAGTCTCGCAAAGTAGTTTCGAGCGTTGAATGCGTCAACCTTATTTTATACGTAAGAAACATAACTATTTATAAGTGCAATATTGAGCATTCCATAAAAATGCACAACGACCAACGCCGTGTCTTCCGGCTACAAGAAACAAGAGTGAGATTATAAATGTTTTAGTATTTTCATTCACCGTCTCTTTCTCATTACTTGCAGATAGTACAATTATTACTTTTTAGCATTTTGGTTTATAGGAAAGCAGCGTAAGTTCATTATCATAACAAAACATAGCTGTTCCGGCTCTTCTCGCGCGGTCATTTTGTAATTCCGTAGGTATCTCTTTTTTATGTGCTCTCAAAGTACCTGTCAATGTAAGCTTATATGGTTTTTTTCAATGTTTTTGGCAAGTGGCACTGAAGTGAACCAATTGTCCATAGTAATGTTTCTATTAATGCCATGTGCGTGTCAATTCTTTCACAAGATATTCTTCAAGCGGTACCGCATTTGTTTCAGTGAAAAAAACCAAATAGGGCACAGCATGTTCCATATACTTTGTAGAGTAGTCACTACAATCACGATTTTCGTACCATATTTACTTATTAGGTATATAAATGCGAAAGGGACATCTTTCTCTAAAAGCCAGTAATTGTTTATCAATGGTAAGATAGCAACTGGGCTTGTAGTTCTCTCTACATTTAGTTATGAACAGATTCCATAAATCTCTAAACGTTCGTGGCGCGTAGATTTGTCGTCAAATTTGAGGCAGTTTATTAGGAACTTAAACCTCTCACAATTCATTGTACTTCGGTACCGATTTCCTTAAAATGTTACGTCAAATAACTCCCTTGCTGGTAAATGATTATCTTTCATAGCTACACATAATGCAACCCAATAAGGGCTTTTATTTCATTAGAATCTGTCGGTCGGTCGATATGAGTAGCTTTTAGATTTTTGTATTTTTGAGATTTTACTTCTATCTCTGCATTAGTCTGGATCACAATAATGTCAATCATATTATCGGTATTAAAACACGAAAAGCATCGAAGAAGGTTTAATTAATTTTTGTATGATCAGGTAGGTCCAGATCTAACATGAACAATATCCTTTGCAGCTTCGTGAATTTAACTTTACTGATGACTACTTGTGTTTGTTTTTCCCACAAAGAATTGCACACGATGTTTGTACTATCAAATCACTGCATTGTACGGTTGCAGAGTCTTCAATAGACTTAACGGGAGATGTGTCACTACTTGCCTGAAGGTTCCTGTAGGGTCAAAATAGAAACATCTTCATCTCTATCCGTTTCATAAGCTAGATCAACTTCGACATGCCTTCTTGCTCACTCCCTGATGAATTTTCATCAGCGTTTTCATCTTGTAATATTAACTGACGTATTGTATCTATAATAAGAAGCAATACCAAGAAAATAAATCCACAATAAAAGAATACGCAAAACTTTACAAACTTAATAATACAAAATTTCACATTAATACTAACCTTCCTCGACCCGACGAACCATGGTTGCTGGTATGGTGCGCATAAAACTTTACCGTCCGTTGCAAGGGCAACGGAAGTGCAATCGCACGCGCTAAAGTTAGCACGACGATTGGTTCTCCTGATTTTTTTCGAATTCTTCTGGCAAACAAATGCAGGTGTACCATTTAAAATTGATCGTTGTACATTCCTCTAATGGAATGGCAACTACATGTCCAGTTATTCCGAAAAAAGAGGCAACCACTTACTTCGAGGTGCTTCGTACGCAACTTTTGTTGGAATTGGCTCGTCTTGAAAGACGAAACATATTGAATGTATGCGAGTGGAAATAATGTCTCAATTTCACGATGACGATCTTGCATACTACAGCTGATTTTGGACTAATTTCATCCTGTAGCGAAATGCGACCACGATTGAATTCGGAAAACCAGCGAAACACGGTGACTCGAAATGGTTCTTCATCGACAAAAGTCGAAACGAGTTTATCAACATACTGATGAATGTTTCAAGTATCTGTAAACAACGCAAATAGAATTCGTATGTCAACACGTTCTGAGAAAGTTCACCATTAAAAATGTTTTTATTATGGTAATATGAAAATTTACATATTAACATCAGTGTTACCATATCTCAAAACTTACTCCCTCGTATCAGTTTCTTTTTAGTTGAGAAACGAGACTTTTGAATCGGAATTTTTACACCCATCGCAAGAAGGGAACAAGGCAAATGCTTACAATAAATAAATATTACAATAAGTGCTCAGCTGGCAGCTGATAATAATAAAATCTTATCTGAAAAATCAAAATCTGGTGCGATATATGAAAAGAGTAGTTCGTGGTTACTTTTGAACTCCGGATATTAATTAATGATGGTTGATTTTCCTTTCTCAAAATATTTTACAATTAAACAATTGTGGCTCAAATTTGATTTTTGGTAACCTTTAACCATTAGACTCAGAACAGATGGTATATTCCTGTCGAAGCGTTAATGTTTTAACTCTCCAAAATCAATATATTACGTCGTTTCGAAAAGAAGATTTATATGTTTTTTTTCAATTTCTCTAGAAGTTTCCTCCGATTCATATTGTTTCCATGAAATCTTTCTGGATTATAGTTTGAATAGTAAGAGAGTGGAAATCCAATAGAAGAGTTCGTCTTTTATAATTTATTGCGACGTTCTATTGAAATTTGCAATAATAGATTGAAAGTAAGCTAGATAAAGACCATTTATTATAATTATTTCAAAATATTTTGAAATTCCAGTGATAACACTAAATATTCCATAATTTTGTATGCATAATAATGTGTCTAAATATATCATCATTAATTCAATAACATCAAAAGATCAGTTTGTTTGATATATACATATTTGTTTTAAAATATTCCAGTTTCCAGTTATTATCAATAAGAGCATAATTCATGTGATTACCTAGATAATCTTGCCGAATTTATCCAATTCGCCATATGTTCGTTTCAGATTTGGAAAATTTTAGGACAAACTAGTTTGGCCTAGGCTAAACTAGTTCTTCCTATACGCGATAGGATTAACTAGTATAGCCTAGGCCAAACTAGTTGATCCTGATATAAACACGCGCACTCTTATCTAGAATAAACTAGTACGGCCTAGTCTGAAGATTATGTATATCTAGAAAGTCAAAATAATCGATGAGGTAGGTTAGATTAGGCAAAGCAAAATGTTCAATTTATTTTTCTATGCTCAAAAAGCACGGCAACGCTGAGAGTTGTGATCGTGGCAATAGTGCGAAAAGTCAGTCGTAAAAAGGCTCGTTAGAAATAACATGTTTTTAATGTAATACGAATAAATAAACGTATTCAAACGAAATTCTATTTACTTATTCACACTGGCAATTAATAATGCAACATATTCAACACAAAGAACACCATGTAAAAATAAATAACAATTTTAAAAATTGAGATACTATTATTATTTTTATTCCAAAAATACTTATTATTTGTTATTGCATAATTGTTTATATTTCCAATTAGAGAGTTTTTTATAGGAAGAACTAGTTTAGCATAGGCAAAACTAGTTTATCCTAAAATCGGGTTTAGCCGGTAACATAACCAACCACTACACCGTAAACCATAGTGGGCGCCGCGCCGATTCACCCCGAAAAATACACTGTTCTGAATATTGTTCAATCTGTAAAAAATCGTTCAAATTGCAGTTGAACAACGCCAAACCCACGATTTCATTTATTTATTAATAGCTTTATTAACTTGGTTTTTTCCACGTAAAGAAATATTTTAGAAGATAGTCAATTGAACTAACTTTTGTTTTCTAATCACTCTTCACTTTTTAAAGAAATCATAACGCAAAAATAACAACTTTGAGAAAGTAGTCAGTCAGTCAATCTTCGCTAAAAAGTAAAGTTAGTAACCACCACCACGATCGCATACCGCGACTCTTTAACCGAACATACCGTTCAAATATTCAATACCGTTCAAGTTAAATATTCTTTATAATTAAAATTCTAATTATTAAATTAATATCTCTATAAATTTATTAAGTTGATTTTGTTGACTTTATTTAAAATTCCTTTAAATTTGAAATAAGTTGATGAATAAAAATAGTCCATATTGGCGGCTAAGTTCAAGTATGAAATATGAGCTGGGCATATGGAGTTAGCAGTTAAGCACTCGTTGCTTACTAGTTACAATTTGAAGTCACTATCTTCATTATTAATAATTCAATGATTAATAAGGATTTTTTTAAAATTTTGAAAAAATCGAAATATCTCGAAAATATTTTTTTTGTATAAGTTATTGTACACCAATATTATCTTTCATATAGAATTTGAAAATAAAATAAAAACTATTAAGTTCTATTTTAAATAACAACGTTCTGCTTCCGGTATAATCGAAAGTGTCACATTCAGAATAACATTATATTGAACCCATCGAAAACCTGTAGCTTCGTAATTTGAAAATTTTTAACAAAACTATATCGGCCATTATTTTTTATAAAAATTTTATCGCAACACCTTGTATACATAGAAATATACTTACATTTTTAAGAATTATTTAAGTTACTAACGGTTACCCTGACCGCATTAACTTGAAATTTATCAGACAATGCGGTATTATTCAGTCGCCGAACTACAAATACGTAATTAATAGTCAAATAGATGTAGTCAACTATATTGCTTAATATTTTTTTAGAACTCTTATGCAAGAACATACGTATATAACATCCAAATATAAGAATTTTGAATGAAGCTGACATTGTGCAATCGGTTTTTTGCGCCTTGCCTTGCCTTGCCTTGCCTGTACGCTTTAAAAGTATAAGTTCAGTTCAATATGCAGGTGTAGATATAGAGTGATTCATTTATATGAAGACTGGTTGTGCTCATATCTTTGTTTCTTCAAGACCATTAGATATTCATCGATCGTACTTGGTAATGGATATAAGCATTTTAAAATATAATGAAATTTGCTAAGATGCGTCCGCCTTTTACCAAAAGTGTTTGAAAGGAATAAATGATTTTTCCGTTTTCACATACTACCCGAATCGTGGATTTGTTTTGTACTTGATTTGCTTCGTGACGATTTGGGCAATATTTTCTGACATATCTACAGTTAAAATAGGTCTACAATGTCGAATGTATCACCATATAAAGGTATGTTTTTTAGTAGAAATAAAAGAATAATAATACGTGATTATCAAAATATGCAAAAAAAGTTTATTTAGTTTATTTATTTTTTTTTTTCTAAAAGGTTTCCTTTATTTGACAAATATTTGTGATTGATTAGCCAGGAAAAGAAGGAGTTATTTAATTGATTCAAGTACTCCCAGCGACTTTCAATTTCTTGGTAATCTGTAAGAGATATTATGTCATAAAAAATTAACATACAAAATATTACACTCCGGATAATAATTTTAAACTAATGTTGAAACTTCGCGAGATAAAAAGAAATTTAATGACCAAACTATGACTCTTTCTCCAAGCTCACCAAACTTGCTGAGGATGGGATTAAAGTTAGAGAAATAGAAGAGGCTATTGGCATATTAAAAGAACGCATTTACCATATACTGATGGAAGAATTATGCATGCCTAAGCTGCACTGAAGTGCCTCGTTTGCTCACTTTAGACCAAAGGTACACTTTTCCTAGGCGCTATTGACGCGGCTTAAGTAGAATTTTTTTCTGTTGATTCATAACTGTAAATAAAACTTGGATCCACCACTACAATCCTGAAACGAACAAACTGCCAAGACAGTAAAACAGCATAGGGCTAACCTGCTCCAAAAAAGATCAAGACGGTATCATCTGCAGGAAAAGTGATAACGACCGTTTTTGGGATCTTCATGGGATTCTGTGCATCTACTTTCTTCAAAAAGGTTTAAGAATAACCGGAGACGCAACATAGCTTGGCTTGACATCACACTTTCGGTCATCGCCATTGTTAAAATTCTCGAAATGATTGACCACTCACCGTAGGTCGGCTCCCCAGCGACTTTTTTCTGTTTCCTTACATTTAAATTGAAAAATGTAAATTATTATTGACAAAATATATTGTTTCCTTGTTAGGTCAAAATTTTTACATACAATTCTCGTAATACTGTCATTACAAAGTTGGATTGATTTAAATTAGTTGATTTTATAATTGAAATTATGAATTAAACTTCTGTTATGCTTCCATGTAAAGCAAACTAACATTGTACAAATATGTTTGAAAAAATAATAATATGCCACCAAAATTCCAAAATAATAACTTAATTACTTCCGACTATAAAATATAAAATTTTCATCCTTTTCCTATTCCCATTTTGTTATTTGAATAGGAATGAACAAATCTCAATGAACAGAGTTTTATAATAAAGAAATCTACAGATAAGCTCTATAGTTTCGATGATATTACAGTGAACAGTGAAGTTTTTCAATTTAAATAACTATCTCCATGTTTTTATAATAAATCAGCGATATTTGTTTGTTTTTCCGTGAAAATCAAGTTTCATATATTCATCATATCATCCCTATGATTATTGGTTATAATTTAATTTGAGACATTATTTATTCACATTCACAGACCAAGAGTCTCTAATGCAATTTTCCCATTCTATCCATTTCCATTAGGTGTGCTGGACAAACATTTTTTCAAACAATTCAAGCCACCTGTTGTATACGAGGGCTGCTACTTAAGTTTTAGATTATGGCAACACTGATGTGCATATATCAAATCTGACATTTCCATCATAAAGTTTGACATTTTTAATGGTGAATGTACTCAGAACTTGTTGTCATATGGAAGGATATTTGAGTTGTTTACTGATACTTGAAACATTCATCTTGGTCGAAAAATGCAATTAATCCGCGAACATTTTGGTGGTCACACTTCGCTACAGGATGAATTTCGTGAAGGTCGACCAAAATTGGCTGTTTTACCAGAAAACATCGATGCTGTGCGTTAACTGATATTGCAAGATCATTATGTGACATACCGAGGCATTAGCTCCAATCGCATACATTCAATATTGCATGAACATTTGGCTATGTATTTGTACGCGTTGGATACCACATAATTTGACAATAGCTCAAAAAAAACTCGTGTCGATTGTTGCAAAGAAATTCTGAAAAAATTCAATCGCGGTGCTTCAAAAGACGTCTATAAGATCGTGACAGGCGACAAATCATGGATCTATGCATATCGTAGATCGGACATCGATGCTGTGTATAAACTGATATTGCAAGATCATCATGAGATTGAGGCATACTAATTCTACTCGCATTTATACAATATTGTATGAACATTTGGCTATCAAAAAGATTTGTTCGTGTTGGATACCGCATAATTTGACAATCGTTATAAAATAAGCTCGTGTCGATTAGTGAAGAGAAATGCTGAAAGACTTCATTTGCACCGCTGCAAAAGACGTCTATAAGATCATGATAGGCGAAGAATCATGGGTCTATGCATATCAACCCGAAAGTAAACATCAATCATCTATAGGTCTTTCAAGATAAGCCAAATCCAAGAAAAGTAGTTCGCGCGAGAAGCACTTCGAAGCAAATAGTCGCCTGGTGCATTAGAGCAATGTAGAACGGTCAATTCTGAATGGTACACCAGTATTTGTTTTTCAGAAGTATTCGAAAAAATCAGGGAAACCAATCGCAAAATACGAATTAATCTAGACCACAATGGGAGCTCTCACACAGCAGTCCAAACAGTGAAAACATCGAATTGATGAGTAATCCGCCGTAGAATCCTTGTTTGGCATCCAATAATGTTTTATTATTCCCTCAGATCAAAAATAAATTGCGAATTCAACGTACACCTAAAGAAGCGTTGATTCTTTTGAATCACATGTTTTGATACCTCAATCGGAATGAAAAAAATGCTTAGACAATTGGTTCAAACTACTTCAAAGGTGTATTGATCTTAATGGAATGTATTTTGAAAAACAATGTAGCCATATCCAATTATAAATATTTGTTTTTATTAGTACATCTCAAAACTTAAGTAGCAACACTCGTATAGTATGCAATGCTACTCCAAAATAACTTATATACAATACGTTCATATTCTTGCTTTCCCATACACTAATATTGAAAAAATATTCTATATTTAATAATTCCAAACTCATTTAATGTTGCAATTATTTGAAAATGGTTTATTTCAAAAAAGTAGTAGGTTTTTCGAATGTCCATCCTAGGAGAATTTAGGATAAGGTAGCTCACTTATTTAATACAGTTTGCAGGATTGTGAATGTGTTTGATTAAATAGGTTGAACTAAAATTCCGCCTAAAACTGGTCGGACAAAGAACGTAACTAATGATGGATACTTGGACGTTATGCAAAGTTTTGTAGAAAATCTTTATATCGCGCTTCGATAACCAAGTTAATGTCTTCTAATTGTGTAATTGTAAGTGTTGTTGTAGTGATAGTAGTAAATTGTATGTTTCGTTGGCCCTTCTGTTTGACGAAATTGCAACGAAACAGTGCCTTGCATTCTCAAGATAGAAAGATGAAGTTTTAGGAGATAGATGTGAAGTAATGGCTAATTTATTTTACCTAGAATATTCCAATATTTTTCACTTTCTCAACTTCTGATGTGAAAGGTTCCCAATTGAAACAAATATTGTACGATAACTTGAAAGAGTTTTTTAAGTGCCTGAAAATTAAGTATATATTTGCCTTATAAATTTATGCATTGATTTTAATCACATAAAATGACAGAACAGACGAAGATATCAAAATAAACATAAGAACCGAATTTCTGGGGAACTATCTATATTTTTTCTGACATTTCGTCATTTATCATATTAATTTTATTTTATTTTCCAATTGTAATAAGTAGGGTTCAGATTTCTATGATTTTTATGCAAATTATTTGAAATATACGCATACATATGCACTAATTTTTGGTAAAATATGGACTAAAATTTCGAAATACGTAAAAAAAGGCAATAAATGAATTCGTTTTCATTTATCAACAAAATATTTATACTTATACACATGTTATTATTAGCTACTATTGAAAAAAAATATGTTAACACTTGCAATAACATTTTTTTCTAAATTCTCGACATTAGAAGATTGTCTTCTTCCAATGTATTCAACATTTATACGTAGAAAAACTACGTTGTACGTCTACCGACGTAAATAACGCTTATTTAAAACCTAACAGTTATACAGATTCAATATTTATTTTTACGAAAAATTCTGCACTTCATACTGGCTTTGGAGATAAGGGAACATCTGGATGTGGGATGACCAGTGGGAACTGATTTCTGATTTCCTTGGCAAACCTATATTCATGAGCAAGTGATGTGTATCAAATTAAGATGAAATACGTTTAGGTGAATATGTTGTGCCTATTAATAAATGTTCATTGTGTTTTTGAAATTTTCTGTTTTCTGTATCCACAGTCTTTACATTTTGCGTTAAGTGATGTAATCGGGATTTGATTCTTTGAAATACTTCTCAGGGGAGCTTGAAAAACTTTAAGTTATTCAACTTATTTAATTATATATTCGAAATGAATTGAACTTTTTCATTTTTAGCAGAATTGTATATCGAAATATATAACAAAATTTATACTTATACTTAGGACTTCTTAACGCAACTGCATCACTCTTTCACGATATTATATAATACCTATTATTGTAAATGACTTTTACAGAATCGTTTAAAACAACAAACATATCATCCCTATTAAGAAAAGAATTAGGATCGGCAGTGAGTTTTGGGGAAACGATTCCCACTACTGATTGATAAGTGATACCTGGAATTTGATATAATAGTTTGAGTAAAAATTTACAGAAACTGGAAAAAATCCAAAAGTAAATATATATTTGACAAAATACGCATGTCTAATTTGAAAAATAAGTTAAAATATGTGAGCCATATTAAAACATGCAAGATATCTAAAAATGCATATTGCATATAATCCAAGCATTAGTAATAGGTTTAAGAGCGATGAATGTAATTATCTTCTTCCCTCAGAAAACAATTTTACTCAACAAATACAAAATAACTTTCTTATGAATACATGTAGAATTCTTTTAACAAAAATAATTCTTATTTTGATCGATTTCATAAACCTGATATATGGACCAGAGAAATATATTATGTTAATCAAAAAAACGTTGTCTTGTAAAATATCCTTTCTAAAATGGTTAGGTAAAACTAACTGTGAACCACACAGCCTCTTATAAAGATTATTATATATCTTACTTTGCTGTTATTTATTTATATCGAACAAGCGCGGATCCAGGGGGGTCATGACCCCCCCATAAACCCTGATTAATTAACGTGGTTTTTCGTTTCTTATAAAAGGGCGTAAGTAGGAACATGTAAAGTACGAATTATTTTACACCGTGAATAAAGGGAGCCAATATCCCCAAATATTTCGAATATCAAAACAATACCTAATAAAACAAAAAGGGGATTTAAAATCGCGTCTTTCTTAAGAAGTCATGAACTTATTTAAATTGAAAATATTTTTGCCCAAAATGTGTGTCGATGAAAACATTCAAATCTTATATAAAGGAATTTCGCCTCCATTTTGTTCATTAAAGAAAGAACAAAGCCTTTGGAAATCTAAATGGAATAGGTGTGTCGTAAATGAAGTTCCTAGTTGTCTTTTGGAGATAATATGCCGGGTCAAATCATGGTTACGATCATCAATAGCAGAAGACTGTCTCGTAGGTTTAGCTCTGCTAAGGACATTCATCGCGACATTGAGATCAACTGTGACAGAGTCATTGATCGGTTTTCTAAGGCAACAAGAAAGTTAGATTTCATATTATAAATTTGTAATAGTTGTTGGAGTTGTATTAATATCCATTTCTGTATGTACATATTAGCATAGTTTAATTTTTAATAAATTACTTTGGTAAAATTGTCATTGTCTATAGTCCTTAGACCCTTAGTCCATCTAACTTCAAATACCTAATAAGATATAGTTTTGAATTATAATTGATAAACGTTATTATAATTATTTAACAAGTCAAAATAGACTCAATAAAAATCTTTCGGATCATTTCTCAGTTATTCAATTGTAATGAAGAACTACCCTAGACAAAACAACAACATACAGTATACTGACTGACGTTGTGATATATAATTCAAAATCGATGAGGAATTGAGGTTTAAAGTAAAAATTGCGTAAAATTCGTCATTGTGCAGACAAAAACAACGTAATTAACTTATATTCTGTGGGTAAAAGGCTTAAAATGCTGTGTCTTTGGGGGAGGACTCGTCCTAATACTAATAACCTCCCCCCCCTTTGTCAAGACCCTGAATCCGCCCTTGATGTCAAAAATACTTTGCTTAACTTCGTGTAGCCGGTAATTGAAACATCTCTGTTTTGTTCTTTTGATAATAATTTCTAATATTGAAAATCAAACTGAAACCGATCTTATATATAAATTGAAACTTGTGATGTGCATATCAACTATTTCCAAATAAATATCTATGTAATTTCGTTTTAGTACTTGAATTGAAGAGGAAAACAGAAATATCACTGGTTTAATAACATTGTTGATTATTTTTTCCCTCCTGCTATAACACGTTCATAAAAACTGCTTGTTCTATGTGCATTACTAAAGCATTTAATTATATATATTATTTTTTTACATAAAATTTAAACATAAATTTACATTCCATCTTCTTTGTCAACACTCTCAACATTTTCCAATAATTCATTGAGCGAGAACTTACTTTGTAGTGAAAACCAATTCATCGTAAATAACGTCTAAATGTTGATTGAGGAGTAATTGATATCTATCTCTTTTTTTCAAACTATCTCCATTGAACACCGTTGAATATAGTAACTTGTTCAATTTACTTTTTTTCGAACACCATCGTTCCACCAATTCTTGGTACACGTTATTCACTATTTATTTAGCACTAGACCATAAATAATGCCTTCTTCTTATATCTCTACCTCTGGAATATTTTTGGAAACTAACACATTTTCGGGATTACTTTCGAGCTCATGCTCATCTACACATTTCCTACGGTCAGAAAAAAACTTTAAAGTTGAAATTTACACTGAAGAAATTATGATATCAATTTATAACTTCTTCCAAGTGGAAAGAAGAAAATTCCATATTAAAAATATACTATGATATACAATAGTTATTCATGATGGTGTTTTTTGTAAACAACATTATTCATAGAATCTGCAAGTGAATACACTGTCAAACAGCTATTACAATAATGACATTCATTCACGATCATTATTCCAAAAAAGTAGTTTTGTTGTATTTAAAATTTTATCCAGCAGACATAGTTCATCTTATGAAAACGTCCAAGAAAAATATTTTAAGTCTGACGTGGCCCTGAGACTACCCGGCTGTTATCAAATGATTTACAACTTGACAGTTACTATGAGTAAGACGATTGTTTCACTGCATAAATAGGGCAAAAGCTGGTTTTTCAATTGCTATATTAAATTCATTAATATGATTTAAAGCTTAAAAATTTCTCCCCAACAAAATCAGTTAAAAAATATCGACAATATTTCAATTCTATATTTTGCAACAGCCCAACTTCATAAAATCGCCTTCACTCTTAATAATATCCAAAAGGTAATTCGATCTATTGTTATGACTACTCTTTCTCAAATCCATTCTCGTTATTTAGATATCGTAAATTCAAAACACGTGGCAAGTTGAACAAACAGTCTGATTTAGATATTAGCATTAAATAAAAATGTTGCTTGATCACAAACAATATTAATTAGGTTATAAGATTAGTAAACAACTATTATTCGCAAATCATGCTTTTAAGAATTTTTTCTCGTTATACATTATTCCATCAATCGAACGCTTACGGAATACAATTATTATCAAGGGGGACAAGACTGTTCCTCTTTTTAAAGTCTATTATTATTATTCATTTTTCCTTGGTCGGTTAGTTTCGAAGTGTTCTTGAAGCAGTGCGCCACGTTTTCTCTATTTTTTTTCTCTCTAAGTACCTTGAACTACCTTGCGAAGCACACAAAAAGTTTGGCACACACATACGCATGCTTATTATATTTAATTACTGCAAGTATAAGTTAATATTATCAAGCGAGTGAGTTCGAGTTTGGTGATTAAAATATCTATGTAAGTTAGACTTTATACCGCTTATTAATTTTAAACCTATAAATTAAATTATAACGTGTTTCATAATAACTTTATTATTCTGTTTATATTTGATAGAAAAACAGGACTTCATGGGTTTAAAAAAGATTTTATTATTTATTATAACATTAAGCAAGCCTTTTTCACGAATTTTCACATACAATCGTTCCAAAACATTACTTTACTGCTAGCAAAATTCCTTTCGTATCCCAAAAAACTAATTCTATCACATTCTTATCTGATTTTAGCCTTTCTAAAATGCTCCACATGTTGGTGTGTTATATTCTTGACCATTGTTTGGCCCCGTATTCGAATCTGCCCTACTTGTTATGATTCGGAATCATAGTGAGAGACCCAAGTCTCAAAAACAGTTATGAACGTAGTGTTTTACATTCTGATACAACCAATAAGTGTGCACTGTGCACGAAACATAACTGATTATGAGGGAAAGAAAGAGAAAAAATATCTCTTTCTTGCCTCCACAGTAATACAAAACATAACTTTCTTTTTTTGTCTTCACACTTCACACGTTCGTATCGCCCTATTCCGAATATTTAGCATCCTCTTGAGATCTTCTTCCATGCCATATTTCTGGTGGTCTGTCTAGTGGTCTACGTATGTATGGTTTCTGTTTTTTTCGCCCATTTTGTCCATCAGTTTTCTGGCATTCTTTCGACATGATCGTTCCAACTTCATTTACGTTTTCTACCCATATCACTTCATCTTGAATTCCTAGTTCTGTAACATTCTGACTTATCATTCTAACTTTGAAGCTCACTATCTTAATTGTTTTCAGCTATTCAATTTCAGTCGTACTCGTTATTCCTTATGGCCCGTCCACACTCTCGCGAGAATCTCAGTGAGAACGTAGTGAGAACTTTTTTTGGGTACAAACTCTGGATGGACGCTGAAGTGACTGCGGCAAGTTTATTGTTACGCGCATTTGCATATTATAATTATGCGTATATTAAAGAGAAAAGAATGATTAAAAAGAAGTGGAGAAAAATCCTTCAAATCGGCGACTCACTCGTTACTGAGAAACATGCCAGTGTGGATTCAATAAACCTTCTCGCCTGTTCTCCCGTTCTCTCGCTCCTTTCTCGCG